>NC_090923.1:705379861-706629861 GCF_040938575.1 Ambystoma mexicanum | reverse complement strand
AGTTTGAGGGGCGGGCGATCTGTATTCTTGCCACCAGGGCACTTGAATTTAGGGCGATGCATCAACTGATGAGATTAGTACAAGATGACGGCGCCCAAACCTTTGTTTTCGCATTTGCAAAAGTGAGGAAAACTAAGGTAAGATGCATAGGAAAAGCTTTTAAGATCGATTAAAGTATGCATAAAAATACATGCCAGAATGATCGAGACAATAACATTTTTGAGCCAACTTCCCCTTTAAAATGTATCCGGGCTTTGAATTGTACCTTTATATGATCACACTGTATATCCAGCTTTGCAATAATACCGTGAGAGTGGCAACCATTACACCAAAATGGGGCCTGTCTGGTAACACCTGCTGCCCAGTTTGTGGTGTAGCGGAAGAAACGGTTACCCATTTTTTGTGTGTTGCTCTGTGTGGGATATAAAGATCTGTGAGCAAGATACCCTTTCCCACTTTTAAGATTGAACAACATAAGGAGAACCGAATTAGCAATGCGATACTGTAAAGACTCAGGAGACCTTAACGCAGTGTCATTTGTATCAAAATCTCTTCATCAGAGATGAATAAGGAGGGCCAAAAGAATTCTGTCGGTGATGTCAAATTGAGTACGCTCCTCTGCCTCTGACCGAACGCCGGACTAAATATTAGGCAATGTATATGTACTTGTACCTTATGATTACAATCGTCAGGGGTTTCAATGTATTCCATTGTAAAATGATTTTTAACTTGGGCCCTCATTCCGAGGTTGGCGCAAAGGGATTACTGGCACCGGTAAGGACACCGGTGCCGGTAATCCCTTTGCACCCTATTCCGAGGTCCCTTAGCGGGTCCTGCCAAGGCCGCCTGGTTTTACCTGGTTTTACCAGGCGGCCTTAGCGGGAGCCGCAAAGGGACCAGGGAGCAAATAACGGTACCGCACATTGCTGTACCGTTATTTGCACCTTCCCCATTCCCATTGAGCCCTATGGGGACTCAAATGGGAATGGGGAATGGTTTGGTGGATGGGGACTTACTGGTCCCGCCAAGGTCGGACTGGACCGGTAAGTCCACCATTCACCAAACCGGAGTCGGAGCAGGTATTGGAGGAAGTCATGGCGCTAATACTGCCATGACTACCTCCAAACTCGGAATGAGGGCCTTGGTGTTTTAACTATTTTAGTAATTTGACTGTTCTAATGCATTTAATGGTATGTTGTAAAATTCATGCTTTTGTGGCTTCACGCTGAATAAAGTTTTGTAACAACTAATTCTAGATCTCCTTCGACAACTGTTTCAGACAAAAGGAAATTGCCAGATCAATCGTTGATTTATACACTGGAAAACCAAGAAGAGCAACGCACTTGATTTCCTTAAATCAAGCACAGAATAAATCCCTGTCAATCCTGGTGCCATTTTATATCTCATGTGTATTTTTGATATTCTAGTGGGGTGGGGTGTCTATGGTCTGAAACCGCAATTTGCTCTCTAGTGGAGTGACAGGCGAAAGCTGCAAGAGGGATTGGGAGCTAAAGAGGAAAAATGCAGGGAGGTGATGAAATGTAAAGCAGATGAACCCCACCGGCCAGTGTGACAGTGTGATAACAGACACTGCTATCCCCGACATCATCACCAATAGACCACTGAGCTGGTGGATGTCACAGGAATTCTGGGAAATTACTCCTATTTATTGGTGTTCCCCTAGCTCATCTCCATCTGGCATCCACTGGAGCAGTTGTATATTTAGGGTGTTGAGGGACATGATAAAATAAAGTGTTTTATGTTTGAGCAGAAAATTGAAAGCCAGAACGCATTGGTTTGAATTTATAATTGCAGTCATTCTGCACTCATTTGGCAAGTTGCAAAAGTGGACTTATTACAAGTTTGCATGCACAGTGCTGTAAGCCATTGTACCTGTGTTCATCTTAAATAATAAAACTATGAGCAACTTTCTGCCTCCGTTATGACTCTCTACATTTCAGGGTCTCTAAGATATTGGGCAATGTGTATTGGAAGGATATGGTTTGAGAGGTACATTGTTTTTCTGTGCTGCACTTGTACAGTTGGCTCATCATAATCTTTCCAGCCCCAGAAATACACAGTGGTCCTCTATAATGGAGGCCTTTGCCCCTTTATCAACCTGAAAATAATCAGTGTAGGTCACTTTCCACGGATAGATACATACGCACACAAATTAAGAGTGACAATGTGTGCGACAAAAATAAAATGTTATAAATCCTCAAACACATAAATAAACGTGCCCATACTGCACTGAAAGCACCTATAACAGATACCTATAGCACTCATGATTCCCAGAGAGAACCCCTTGAATTCCCTCCTTATATATATCGTGCTTCACCTGCACAGTCACCGGCATTCAGAATCTCCCCTTCCCAGAATATTAGCAAACCATTGTGGTGCACACATAGATACAACACAGCTGACAGGAAGCTAGAAAACGAAATAAGGGCATGGACCCGTCCAGAAAAGGATGTCATACTCAGAGTTCTTACTTTATGCAGACCAGGTGCTCTGCACAAATCAAGAGGGTGTACCCTGTGTGTATCCTGTCCAAGTGGTAAGCAGAACACACCAACACGTCACCTTTAACACCAGATTGGCTGACCTCGCTCAGCCCTTGCTTTGTAGTGCCTGCAAAGACACTCCAAGAAACATTTTCGCACACATTTTTGGAGTGCAGTTGGCAAAATACTGAAATATGCTGATCCATGGAAATATGCCACCTCACCTGGCCCGGGCCTAGAATGCCTAATTGGAAACACATTCCTCTGCTACTCTTTTCTGGCCATTCATGGCTGTTGGTGATGTGGCATTTCCCAAGATGACTTTGTCTGCCAGGTAGGTGGAGATGGCGCATGCATGGTGAGAGCTCTGCCTGTGGTGCAGCTGGCTTTGAATGTGATGCATACTTGTAGGGTTGGCCAGTGAAGCTCGTTGAGTAGTCGTGTTATATTTTCTGAGCCCTTCGATGAGGAGGAGGACGCTTCTCATAGGTGCTAGGGTGGTGATGGGTTGGCTGATGAGCTGGGCTTCTCCTCATACATGTGAGACCGGAACAGGAAATCGTTTGAGTACCTTAAACACAGCACTTGTGTTTGTATTATGACCTCCTTGGGAGAGCTAGATAGAGGATTTGTTATAGGGCGCTGAGAGATATGACCTTAATTTAGGCATAGGAAGCAGGCTCGGTATAGCCTATATATGTATATATATATATATATAGGGAGGAGCTTTTATAAAGGGACATGGTAAGATCTCGAAGGGGGACCTGTTTAGTTTGGGAAGACATAGGGCATCTGTAGGAGGACCTGATTTAGAAGAGACTGTAACTGGACCTCAATATAAGGTAGCAATTTAAGGCAGCCTCACGTGTGAGAGATCAGGTGCTTTTCCGTAGGAGTGGGGACCTACTTTCGATTCTCTTTTTGACCCTCTGTGTGTCACTGTCAGTCAGCTCCGGTCCTCTGGCTCCAGCCTCTCTCTTTAGGAGGCTTTATGGAATATCTTAAAACAACACAGCTAGGTCTTAGTCCTATAAGGATGGGACCGTACTAGCAACAACGGTTCCATCCCAAGTAGATCATCTCTGGTGAATGGTTATGCCGTGGACTCCCTTACCTTATATGAAAAACGATGTCTCTGAAGCAATCAAGACTGCGTCTCAAAAGACTTTCTCTTGTCCGAGGTGTGGGCTTAAATCCTTTCTCACATTAACATTTCTTCACCCAGGGCTGTCAATCCCCCAGCCTCCAAGGAGATATGTGAGGAGAGGGCCATCTACCTTGCAGACCCCCATTGCAGTCTCATCATTAAAGCATGTCTTATGATGCCATGAAATTGAACACATTGCCCAGAAGTAAATAGATTTTGCCCAAAGCATACAGATATCTCTTCTCAGAAACGGCCAGTATTTATCTGGTGAGGGGTGCATATCTCACTAAATGGGTCTGGATGTAATCTAGTAATCCTGTGTAAAGGGTGTGGAGGTTTCCCTGCCTCCCTCGCAACTTTCCTCTCACATTCTCTCATTCTTTGATCTCATTCCCTCCCACTCCTTGCCCCTCACTACGTCCATCGCACTGTTCTGTTCCTTGCTCACTCCTCTCTCTCTTTCTGACCTAATCCTGTTCAAGCTTCCTTTTCACCCGGTTCTCTGACTCTTTACTCCTCTTGCATTCCCCTACTTTCCTTTCTCTAATTTCCCAATCAATACTTTCACTTCTTCCGTGAATCATTCATTCTGATTTCGTCCCTTTCTCTTCCCACCCTCCCTCACTTTACTGACTTCCTTCATTACTTTTCTTAATTATTTGCTCCTCACTCCACTCTCTTGCTCCCTTCACAGATGCTCTCTTTCTCTCTCTGTCCCCCTCCCTGCTTGTTTCCCTTCCTCCTCACACCTCTCTCTCTGACTGCCTCTAAGACTCCTCTCACTCCTTTCATCACTCACTCGCTCACTGTGGGCTTACCTCTCCTGCTTTCCGTCTCCATTCTTCTCTGCATGCTTCCCTCCCTTCCTCCCGCCTTGCCTCCCTTGTTCATTCTTCCCCACGTTCTTACTCTTCTCACACTTCCGGTATTTCCTAATCTCTCACTTCCTCCTCTCACATCACACTGACGCCTCGCCCCCTTCTCCTGCTTTTTGATTTCCTGCCTATATCGCCCCTCTAACTTCTTCCTCACTCGTCACCCCTGCTCTCCCCTCATTCAACATATTCCTCTCTCACTCCAATATGCCTCACCCCTCACTTCTTGGGTCTCACGAGACTCCCCGCCTCCTTCTCAGCCTTCATTGTACTCCGGAGTTTAGATTCGGCTCATTTGAAGATTGCAGGTTAATTGCCCGTTTCTTAAGCCCACTGAAATCCACTTATCATAACAAAACGCACAAAGAATACCATTTAAATTACTATTCCCAATTGTGCACTTGAGCTCTGCACTGCCTGGGTAACGGTGACAGACGTGGGAGGAGGCAGGCGAGTAATTGCTGGGCCTGTAATTACATTTCCTGTCGCCCTGCCTCCACAGGCAGGCTGGGAAGTGTGAGGATGGATTTTGCACGCGTGCGGTTTCTGTCTTTTATTTCCGCTTTGTTTCACTATGTTACATGCTCCCGATAATTTCAGCAACCCCTGCCAAAGTCTTCTCAGAGTTACGGTTTGGAGGACAGAACAAACGAGGTGGCCTTGCCGATTTAATCCTGGCATTTAATCTTAACCTGAGGGGGTCGACTCGTGCACGTTCATTTTGTTGCAGGGAGATTCTCGAGTGAGGACGGACATCAGTTCCAGTGACTTGGGCACCGCAAAATAATAGTATAATATTAATTATACATACTATAATAATACTAATAGTTCTTATACTGCAAGTATCAGAACCCTGTTACAGAAGCATTGGTACTGTTAGCAACAGCTGTTAGCACGTGCTTCCGTGCCCATATTTCTATGGAGCCCTATGAGACTACATGGAAATAGGGAGTAACCGTTACCGCCGCCTTTGTGATACTGGCGGCACCAGGACATCAGGCGGCGGTACAGCTGCTATGGGGTTGCCGGAAACCCGCTGCCTAGCGGCGGGTTTTCCCGCAGCTCTGTAATGAGCGTCATAGTAATGTTGTCAGCCAGACATAGTAATCAGGCTATTGCAACTTGCTTCCATACCTTTTGATATGTTATTGCCTCAAGTTCACAAGGCTCCCTGAGTTGTAGTCTTGCCAGAGTAGCCCAGGTCTAACTCTCTGGAGTCGGAGTGGGGTTGTTCACAAGTACAGCATACAGCTTTCAATAATAGCCATTGAGAGATGGACTACAGAGAATATTTTTATAAAAATATAATCTTTATATATAAGAAAGGGCAAAGAGAAAAACAATACTCTTACAGGTAAGTAGATTTGTAAAATAGAAGATGCAACAATGTATTAGGAAAATAACATGGTTTTAAGTACGAGTTTTTTAGAGTCAATAAAAAGGTCAATTCCAGAAAAAAATGTAGTGACAGGTATGTGAAGCCTTTTCTACCTAGACTAGAAAGTTGAGAGGTGACAAGAGAGACCATTTGTGTTAGTTGGGTCCTATGTTGTTTTAACGACAATGTTTTTTTCAATGGCTTTTTACCCCAAAAAATCCATATTAAAAGCTCATTGAATTTTTTTAAAAAAATGTTGCGGTGGTTCCCCCCAGACCCTTCATTTTACTATGTTATTTACCGAACTACCTCCCCATCCCTTTTAACCACTTACCCCCACCATATATATTTCAATTCGTTCTTTCAATGGAAATCTTTTGTTACAAATTCCATTGGAAAAACGACTGTCGGCAAAAGGACATTGTACCATTAGTTGGGACAGTCTTTAGCGGGAAAGAGTTGACTTTGTGTGAAAGTGACCCAAGGAGCATTTCCTTAAGTTCCATTGGAGGGTAGCCGATAAGGGTCACTTAAAGATGAAGAAGGGTTACGGGAGGAAGATAGATTCAAAGGAAAGACCTGCCAACAGCACCAGAGGTTCAGGAGAGCAATACCCTGGGACCAGAAAAGCAGATCTGCCGCAGATGGTCAGCAGTTTCCAGTTGCAGTTGCTCATGGAGCACCAAGGTATCCAGTGATGAGTCACTGGTGCAGGAGGGACTCCAGGACCCTTGGTCTGGGGTCAAACCCAGACGAGCAGATAGGCGAGTCTTCTGTGGTTGGTGGTTGCCGGTGATAATTCATCCTTGGGCATGGGATTCCGCTTCTCTGTTTGGGGCCTGTATGCGTGAAGTGGCGGAAGAACGGATTATATGTGATTTGGTGGAAAAAAATCACACTTCAGACAAGACAGCCACAGAAAAAGGACTGGGAAGACAAGTTCAGCACTGCAGTTGAATGAATCGTGGCAGGCCAGCTTCTGGAACTTCCCAGTTGAGGTCGATAGAACCGCAAAGCTTGCAGGATATCCTAGGAAGACAGAGAGTCATTGAGGTCATGACAGCAAATGGGCACACTCTTCTGTATCTGGCAATGCAGACACTGTCAGGAACTTTGGGGAGAAAAGGCCTTTGGAGCAGGAGCTGTGATCCAGTTGTACCCACAGAGTTATGGGGAAGGAGTGCCACTGTGGGTTCCTTCTCATCATCCTTGAGAGGCAGAGCTTCACTGTTGCATTATTCAGAGCACCAAAGGATGCTGGTGTAGAGGTTTGACTCTTCATTAAGTGGTAGGCCTTCCATAGTGCAGGTTTAGAGATCCAGCAGTTTACAAGTTGAGTAGACAAGGGGATCTGCTTTAATCCCCCACAGGAAACAGTGAGTGAACATAGCACCCAATCATGCATCATGGATCATTAAAATAGTGGCGGGCTGCCAAAGGCTAGTCATTCTCAATGCACACCCATGCTCACAAGAAGGGCTCTCCAATAAAGGAATGAATTTAGTGTCACAGACAGGCAACTCCATATGCCAGTCAGAATTAATTTCAGGTGGACATCAGCACCCAGTCCTAGGACACAAACATATGATGACCAAGATGACCACCTACTCTTCCGACAACAAAAAAGAATAGGGCTAGTCATGTGACCCCCTTAGGCCTTGGAGGCAAACAAAGACAACCTCTATTTTGATGAATGGCAAAGACGGTCAAAAAAGACCCAGCCAGGTCAAATGGATTCCACTGTGAAAAAAACACTACCAGCTTAGCCATATGCCTGACAGAGAGAGAGGGTACTCAAGCTGACAGTATATGGTGTACTGTTAGGGTATGCTGGCCTTATGAATCTTTAGGACCCTTAAGGCAGAACATATAAAAACCCAGAGCCACACACAAAGTCAGGCTTTGGGTTAAGCCTGGCTGTAAAAAAAGGCAGCCAAAAAGAGGAGGGGTCTCTCCAAGTCAGGAAAAGGAACCCCCAAAATGGAATTGAGCCCAAACACAAGTGCTATAGTGGTTAGAGTGAGTGGCCTGGCAAGCCAATTCCTGACTGGCTCTACACACGGAGGTACCGGCTGGTTGTTAACTCCACTAATATCCCTTAATGCATCTTCTGAGTGTGTAAGTCGGATGAGGAACATACACAGGTGTGAAAGAGTCAACAGAAATGCACAGACATTCAAACACAGCTCTCTATGCACCACCTGTAAGGGTGATTCTTTGATGTGACTCTACACCAATAGTTATTTGCTAAGGAGGACAACACCAGCTGGTAATTTATCGAAATATGTTGCCACTTGTGAATGCTATCTCCTGAGCTGAATACATTTGAAAAGCAAAATTCTTTAAAGTAGTCACTTGGCAATCCGGAAAAAGCTTTGTGAGAAATTCGACCATCCGCATAGGGAGAGTGTGCTCGCCTATGCCTTTTGATTTTTTTTGATAAATAAAAATGAAAGATGGGAGATCAACCTCTGAGGACTGTGTGAGGCCATTCTGCAGAGTCCATCTGCTTCCCGCACAAAACACATAGTCACATGTACTCTGGGAAGACAGAGCCTACAGGCACCGGATTCCTCCGTCACATTCAGATGGAATGTGACAGCCCCGGGTACACCAAAGCATCTCAAGGAGGGGGAAGGCACACCTTCCTCCAGCATTTGCAGCCTAATTTAAATATTAAAGGCTTAATGTATCTGCATTCCTTTTGATCTTTGGCTGGTGGCAGTGCATACTAACGAGATAATTGAGGCAAGCCTGCAGAGTGGGCTTGGTTGCCTAAGAGACAACACAACGGCGGGACTGACACCCCTTTGGAATGCAATGTGTCACCTTGAAGCTATTTCCCCTTCTCTGTAGGAAAGGCAGTGAATGGCCAGTCTGGATCCAGCATTTACCTCTTTCAGATGGGAGAAGTATATGGTTTGAGGGAGACAAGAAGTCTGCTCCCAGCACATACTTCAAGGGAACCCTGCACTTTAATCAAGAGTCAACGAGGGCTCAGTTGACCAGAGAGACACTTTGATCTACAGCAGGCAGGGAGATGGGTGGGACTTAAGTATATGTTGTCACCCCCTTGTCTGTACTGTTGCAAAGCACTCTGGTCATGACCTCATGCATAACAGAAGTTGTTGGTGGTGACCCAGGATTGATTCATTAAGGTGGGCTTGGCCTGCACCAATCACTGGGGCCCATTTGGCTTTAAAAAAGTGCTGAACCCCTCACTTAGCAGATCATCTGAAGACTTCGAAAGGTGTAAGAAGAAAAACTTATTTGGACCTGAGCTGAAGGTACAGTCTGCCTTACATCTTCCGCCAGTGAAGGAAGGCCCAGAATTCCAAGAGGGAAGCAAAATCCCTCCCCTAGCCATCTCCCAGGGAACAGAGGGAGATACCACACTCAGCGGACGTATCCAGCAGCTCCAGAACCAGTACCCAGCCAGCACACAGCGTGCCCTGCTATGTTCTGCCAGTAAGCTTCCTAGGGGGAAGTGCCAGAGAGTATCTGGACTAAGGACAAGGCTGTTGCCTGCAAACACTCTCCTGAGCTTGGGACCATCCGCCTTGAAAGGACACAAGCCCTGCTAAGAAGCTAGGAGGAGTGCTACACAAACATCATCCAGCGTCCATCTTTTAAGGACATTTTCGAGATAGTCAAGTCCTCAAACCGCATCCGGCTGCACTACTGACTGTTGTCACGCCTTAGTCAACAGAGCCGCCCGAGCCACCTCGACCAGCATTCCAGATCCCCCAACCAGTACAGAGACAATGATTCTTGGCCCGAGCCAGTGCACCGGACAGCCTGCAGACCTCTGTCTTGCCTTGCTTGCCACGAAAGGTATCCGGTCATTGCATCGACAACCGAAGCATCAACAGCCATATCATCTAAAAAAAAGCATCTAAAAAAAAAGCCTCTAATGCATTTTTTTAGGTGGTAAAGAGTTTAGTTTAATAAAAAAGACGTTTTAAAGGTTAAAATAAATGGGGTTTGGGGGGGAACCACGGGGGGACCCACCCATTAATTTTTTTTTTCAAATGCATTAGATGCTTCTTTTTAGATGGTATGGCATTAGATGCTTTGGCTGTTGATGGAATGACTATAAACCTGCAGTACTGCCTGCCACCTGGTACCCAAAGCTGTCTCCCGCCACTAACTCTGCCTCAAGGGCTGCAAATTTCCCTGGAACTGCCTCAACACTGTTGAGCACCAAGAACTTATTCAGCACAAGATACATTATGTTTTGGCCCCCTGGTCCTTCTGCTAAGGCCCCTAGAGACAGTTACGACCCTTTGCCCCCTTGGTGCTAGAATCGAATAACCTTGAACTGTAAGACTGATTACTTTACCAACTACCCTGCTGTCAGTATCCAGAGTGCATCCCTTTCCTTCGTGTAACTGTCTGTCCTCTGTTTTCCTATACAGTGGGGGTTATATTTGTAGTGTGCTAGAACTGTCTGTTGTAGTAATAATAAAGTAGATATTTGTATATAACCTTGACTGGACAGTTTCTTTTATCATTGGGTAATAATTGCATTTTCGATGTGTTGCAACTAACAAACGATCCACAACCTTGCAGTTCTACGACTGCTTGGACAAGGAGGTCTTATAATTTACTTGTATTACAATCTGATTGGATGCCTTCTGGTGTACTAGAGGTGTGGGGTTGTTTGATGGTTTATAAACTGATATTCATCCCTGGACCACTGGTGCCCTGGAAGTTGATTCATCACATTGGTGGCAAGCAGTCAGATCAGTTGGAGCCTTGTGCACCGCTTAGTCACCTAACAATAAAAGTATTGTTGCAGGCAGAGTTTAGTCACTGCTAGGTAATAGTAATAGTAATTGAGCTTAACATGGAGACTATAAAAGTCATGACCAAGGATGTCCTGCACGTCTTATGTCAAGAAAGGGCACTTCCCCACAGCATTAAGCATAATAGTTGCTGACCAGCCTCGAAGCTTGGGTATCAGCGCGGGCGGTTGGGGAGAAGACTCCATGGGATGGGCTAGGCCCTGTATACCCGAACGGACAAGAACTTCCAGAGGGGATAAATGACGAGGACGACCGCATGAGCATTGTTTCTCACCAACCATCCCGCCGGGGGGCAAGTGTGGTTTCTCAAAACTCAAGAGTGTCAGTGAGGACAGGGACCAGTGCCATATCCTGCAGGTCCCAGACCTCAGCACAGTCTCTAAGTAGCCCAGTAATTTTTCCAGCTTTTAATGAGGTAGCGGCTAGAAAGCACCTGCTCGAGGAGAGGAGACTAGCACTAGAGGAACAGAAACAAGCAGGACAAGGACACCATAGAGCTGTGCAAGCTGCTGCTTGAAGAGCAGAAAAAGGCCAACAGGTCCGCCTCTAGCGGAAACAGCAGTAGTGGCTCAAACCAGAGAGTCCGAGATAAGCCCTGACAGCACATCCCAAAGATTTTATACAGGCTTATGAAGTGGGGAAGGATATTTTTGGTTGGTTTGAAGTGCTCAAACTGGCATTTTAGCTGCAGGAGGTGGATGAGGTACTGTGGGGTGCAGACCTGATGAGTCGCTTACCGACACCAGGGACTGTTACAATTCTTCAGTTAACTCATCAGGAAAGGCCCGTTTATGAGAGCACGGAGGCAGCCCTCCTCAGGAAGTTCTGTAAAACCCCAGCGCAGTATCTTTTTAAGGATTTCAATCGGGCGCTACACTTTGGTCTTAGCCTAGTATGTAGCGCACAACTGGAATGCTTTCTCTTTATATTCTACTAATTCAATTTGAGATGGCACACAACCCACCTCACACCCCCTTTTTCAAATACCCCGGGTCACAATGGACCATGAACCAGGCCGGTTGGTAAAAATGCAATATTTTTATTTATTTTTAAATTTCAAAGAAAATCATACACATTTTAATATTGGGCAGCAATCACCAATGGGGTGATAAATGGGGTGATAATTACAATGGAAACCGAAGCAATACACTTGGTT
The DNA here is from genome assembly GCF_040938575.1 of Ambystoma mexicanum. Lineage (NCBI taxonomy): Eukaryota > Metazoa > Chordata > Amphibia > Caudata > Ambystomatidae > Ambystoma > Ambystoma mexicanum. The sequence goes on along the minus strand of NC_090923.1, from coordinate 706,617,993 downwards.
AACCTCCTACAAGAACATATACAAAGCACAAATGAATAGGAACACTTTTTCTCTTTGGGTAGATAGCACCTGAGTTAAGATTTCCCCCTGCAATGCCCGCCCAAACCCCTATGAATCGAATTTGGAATGGACAGAAAGAAGCAGGGAGTCAGGGATATTTTGCAGCAAACAGAATCAAAATCCAACCTTCCCTCATAAAATAAGAGGCATTTAAAGCCCTTTGCAGTGGCATGAAATGACTCTCGGAAATTGACAAAATAAATAATTAATGTGTGGTTAAATCTATGAGGCAAATATGATTTCTCAGAATAGCAGGAATATATAAACACTGGCAATCACAAGGCAAGTTCTCAACAAAAGGCATACAGTTAAAAAAACAAGCTGTAAGTAAGAACACGAAGCAGCCGAATCACACGTTGGAAAGTTGCATTTTCTTTCCATTGCTGTTTTAAATGACACAAGTGGTTGTTATGAAAACGGGTGAAATACTCAAATTTGGAATGTGGTTTTGGGCTGGGGGATAGATGCACATCACAAGGACGATATAGGAGTGAAAGGATGGTTGTAGCTGAAGATTTGGATGAGATTTGCAAGATAAAAAAGAGGTTAAATTTTGGTAAAATGAAGCCGTGAAAGAGAGAAATTTGGCTGAGAAAAAAAGATACGTTTTACTTAAGCTAAATTATCAATGCTAGATAGCGCTGCCTATGAAACAGGTTAAGTCGGCCGCATTAACCTGCTTCCTGCCGCGTTTCTCTTTGCGTGGAAATTAATTAAATTATTCAAACTATTGCTAATGAGTTACAGGATGTGGTGAATGAAAGAATGGCGGTAACACTAGGAAATCACAGACAAGATGCACAAACATTTCGGACGGTAGGACAAATTACCAAGGCAGGGATAGGATTGCTTAGAGAGTGGAATAAAGACAAAAGGGTCAAGATGAGGTATGCTATGTGTTCTAAGGAATGGAGGAAAATACTCACAGTCCACGTTTGGGATTTTGGAACCGTCAACTGGGTTCTGGTCACTGCAAGGCTTAGGTCACCAGGTAGCAAACAGCTGGGCAATTCGGGTCACTGGATAGCAAGGACAGCTGGATGACAGGGGTATGGCGGGCATGCAGTTAGTGGACAACAAGCCAGTCTGGTCTCAGGATGCCCCCCAAAAAGGGTACTACAGTTTTTCCCCTGGTTACTGGGATTTTAGTGGGATTTTCTGAATCTAGGCCTTGCTGTGATGGGTCAGCTAGGCTTTGCCTTGCAGTGGAATCTGGAATCTGGCAAGATGACTGTAGAAGACCAGGAACACAGGAGCTGGAAATTCAGGAGAGAGTCTGTCTAGAGTTCTGTCAGCCACCCTTTATATAAAGCATGGTGACATCATAGAATTATATGGTAGGGCAGGCTTAGGCTGAGTATGCCCCTAAACAACTGGATTGGTCAGGGGTGATTGTTACCACCTTCCTGCCAATTGATTGGACTTTTAGAAACCTGACATCAGCTTTATGATGTGGGTTTACTATGCATAACATCAGCCCACAAATCAGTCTTCACATAAATCACGCATTTATGCAATTTTGGTATCTTTACAAATTACCCAGGAAGATTACAGATTTCATGCTGAGCATGGCAGTCCAAATCTACAGTTTATCATACTTTGTTTTGCCCTTCTACCAGTTTTTCACACATTTTAGTGAGAAGTATATTACTTAAAATTCTATGGGCCTCATTCCGAGTATGGCGTTAATGGATAGCGGCCACCGGTAACGAGACCGGTGGCGATGATCCCTTACCGCCATACTCCGAGTTCCCTTTGCGCCCTCGCCCTTAACGCCTGCTTTGAGCAGGTGTTAAAGTCGAGGGCGCAAAGGGGCCTCCAAGCCAATAACGGTGACCGTAATGAACGGTCACCGTTATTTGCATCTTCCCCATTCCCATTGAGCCCTATGGGGGCTCGTTTGGGAATGGGGAAGAGCCTTGGTGAATGGGGAATTACCGCCCCGCCAACCTTGGAATGGGGCAGTAATTCCGCCATCCACCAAGGCGCTGCCGGTCCGGGTACGGCGTCAACCAAGGCATTAATAGCGCCATTGGTTAGCGCCGTACTCGGAATGAGGCCCTATAACTTTAGGTGTGTGTACATATTATCATAGGGCATATCTCTGTTAATTTTGTAATGTTCCATCATCTGTCCTTTCCCCATAATTCACATTTTTATGAGGTTTGTGTCCCATACATGCTAATGACAGCCAAGGTATCTTATTTGAAAGCCATGGAAATTACATTTAAACTGTACAAGTTTTACATTTCTGAGCTGTCCGGTTACAGAATTAACAGTCTTAAAGTTTTATTCATCAAATAGCATCTTGAGCCAAATGGGGCTGGCCTTTGTTCTTCAACTGGCCCATTTTATTCTCAGCTACCACCAACTGTCAGTTCAGCCCAGTGTGACCATGGGGGTTTCCCAGTTTGATTGAATGTTTATGGCCACTTCCACCACTTCACACATTGGTGTCCCCAGCAAAACCCCCTTCACATTGCTATGCAAGGATAAGTTTTTATTTAACATTGTTCTTTCAAAACAGGCATTTTCTTTTTGGTTTTCAAAAGCTCACTTTGACACATGGTGAAAGCTGCTAGGATTTCCATTTTAAATTCGGTTCTTCCATCTGACTTCCCAATATTGTTTTGCAGTCCTATTCAGTTTCTTTTATACAGCAGTTTGGTTGAAACACAGATTCACTGAAATTGACATAGGCCCAGAGAGCTGGGGTTGCTTTGAAGCATTGATCTTTTTGACATTTTGTGACTCAAATGTCAAGCGTTTTCTGCGGCTGAAAGTGAAGTTTCTTTAGCCTTTTTTTCAGATTTGGCTGACACATCCGGTCATGCAGGGATCATGCTTTCTTCTGTTGAAGCACAATGTGGATATGGATGGGCATGGCAAGACCTTATAGATAAAAGCAATGTGATGTGGAATAGATGAAAATAGCATCAGGGCAGCATCCTTTTCAGTGTAAAATGTTCCCTTTTCAATGGGAACTTTTTACAAGCAGCAGAGCAGCACTGCTTTGATTCGCTTCTTTTGGGTGCACCGAAAAACACACTGGCCCCTTTCTCTGTGTGCCCCCTGTTCTAACTCGCCCAATGATGTTTGGCAAGAAGGGGCAGCGATCCTTTTGTCGCTGCAAAATGTAGTTTTGATGCAATGCTGCTTAAAGGAGCCAGCGCAGCCAATGCACCCTCCTACACCCCTTTGCCAATGGGGAAAATGAACTGACACAAATGGAGGCACTAACCCTTGTGCACGCCAAACCTGCAAAACTGTGCATAGTTTGTAAATCACAAAAGAGCTGCACACCCTGCCACACACAGGCAAAGTTGGTGTAAAAACAGGAATAACTGCTGTCACCTGTCACCTGAAGCAAGGCCACAGCAGGGCTAAAATCTGAAAATGCCCTTAAATACAGCTTTATAATCAATGGCAACCTTCAAGGTGCCAATTTGGCGCTAAATTCAGTCATTTTCCCAGTGAATTATTGAAGGGAAAAGTGTGCTGAAATCATAGATTCTCCAGGCAGTCAGAGGAATCCGGGCCTCACTGCCTGAGAGCTGCTTAAGGAAATTAGCTGTCAAACCCAGTTTAAAGGGGTTTCTTTTTCTGGAAGAAATTGCAAAATGCTCCTATTTAAAGCCTGTTTGTGAAGGGCTTTATTCTTTTAAATGTCCAAATCCCTTACAAACTGTGCTTATTTTTATATGTGTTAAAGAAAAGACTTTAGTTTGAATCTTACAGTAACCCAATGGAAGTAACTGCTTAATTCTGATTGGACAGTGCCTAGCCTAGGAAAGTTGACATCTCAGCCTGACACTCCCTTGAAAACAGGAAGCCTAATAGTCCCCGCATAATGACAACAAGGAGCACAATGAGTCCCCATTAGACATTCGTCTAGGGCTGAGCCAAGAACAATGGCAAGCTGCCCAATTGATCTCTACAGGGGAGCTTCCCTCTCCAGGAAGGGGACACACCTCCCTGATCAAAGGACTGTGACAGCTGTTGCCTGTGAAGGGGAGAAACAAAGAAAAAAAACTGCTGGGACTTTTAAATCCTTATTTGTGATTAAAGTTGAAACATTTTAACTGAGCAACCTAAAGAGGGATAAACCTGAAAATTGGTAGACATTAACCTAATTTCAGGCTTTTGATTTGAAGACATTGATTAAATCTGTACCATTTAAGGAACCAAAGTTACAAAAACATTCTCATTGTAGCAGAACGATTAATGTTGCAAACCTAAGATTGTATGTACATGATCCACTGATAAGCGCCCAGAGATGTACGGAATTAGAAATTATTAATCCAAACTGTTATGGTTAAAATTGATAAAAATCCGTAGAATGACAAAGACAGCTCTCACAAAGATGGGGATTGAATGTGAATATAGACAATCAAATATGAACGGTATGTGTCCGATTTTATTAGCGGACATGATTTTAGAAGTGTACATTCGTGCAAAAGTAAAATGTTGGTCAAAATCAATGTGGGAGTTCCTAAATCCCATCCTAAAGATGACAGCTCGAGGGCGTGGCTTGGACGGCCATGTAAGAGGTCGCACTCTGGAGGAGCTCCGCTGATCCTGTTTTGATCCTGATGGAGGGGTACGTCCACGGGGGCCGGCCGATGTTGGAAATAGATGTCCAGGTGTGTGAATGCCACCACTACATCCTGTGAAAGTTTGGGACGTCCAGAAGGCTTAGAAACCGAAATAATTGTGATTGACTGGGACGAGCCCTGAGCAGACGGACAAGACAAAATGGCGGCGACACGTTGCGAACACCGAGGATCATGAAGTCAGTGTCGCGATCAGGAGTGCTGGACCTTTGCATCCCTTTGCTCGGAGACTAAAACACATGAGCGCCGCCTAGGACGCACGGTGGCCCAGCGAGCGGGAGTGCCGAACGGATGTGGCTGTAACGACAGGACCGTGGGCCTGGTGGTCGGAGTGCTCCGGGCGTGTTGGATGCCCCATGGTGTGGTGGGTCAGGCTTTGGACGTTGGGTGGCGTGACTCCCCCTCGGTGACTGGCGGGACGGGCCCCCGCCCGACTCATACAACATTATGACCACGAGAGGTGTGAAACCCAAGGCCAAACAGCCCACGATGGAGGCTTACTCCAAGTCCCCCCCAGGGGCGGAAGGAGGCAAGATCAAAGAGACCCCCGTGACGACCGCGGAGTCACCTGGCACGATACAGGAGGTGCTGGCGGCGATTGCGGACTTAAAAGTGTCATGGGAGACCAAGCTGGGCCTCGCCATGAAAGAGCTACAGGAAGGCTTAAACCTCAAGATCGGTGCCGTCCAGGAGGAGGTGAATCTGCTTAGGCTGGATGTGAGGGCGGTCTCGGAACACGCGGGGGCTATCGAGAAGGAGACGGCCACGAACACGGCAGATTGCGCTGCTCATAAAAAGGAGCTACACGCCCTTGTGCAACGGGTGGGCAACCTGGAGGATAGAGCGGAGCAGGCGGAGGGACGTGCCAGACGCAACAATATCCGTATCGTGGGCCTACCTGAATGAACTGAAGGGCCAGACCCTACGGAATTTGTGGAATCCATGCTTTTGCAGGAGATTACCGGCGGGGTACTGACCCAGGGGTTTGCAGTTGAGAGAGCTCATAGGGCCCTAACCAGGAGGCCGCCTCCCGGGGCCCCCCCGCGGCCGGTGATCGCGAAAATTCTGAACTACCGTGATCGCGAAAAGATTCTTGAATTCTTTCGAAAAGGGGGAACGATTGACAGAGGACTGGCCAAGATTACGGCCTACCCTGACTACACGCTACAAGTACAGCGGAGTCGGATGCACTTCGGAGCGGTGAAAAGGAGACTTCGTGAAGCTGGCCATCGCTATATGCTACTCTACCCGGCCAAATTGAAAGTCTTCCACAGAAGCAGATCCCTGTTTTTCGAAACACCAACTGAGGCGATGGACTGGCTAGACGCGCTGGGCAGTCCTCAAGAATCAGGCATCCAGGCAGAGACTACGGAAGATAAGTAGCTTATGGCTGGGCCGCCTGGGGCAACGGGGCCGAGACATTGGGACTTGAATATAGTCATTTGTACGATATGTGATGCGTATGATGTGGTACTGACTGGCTGGCCCGTGGGGCGTGCCTACCCGTGGTCACTTGATTGGGAGCTCCAAGATGCTTCCTTTGTCCCCAATAGTAATATATCTAGTTAGTTAGGTCGCTGTTAGATCGGCGATGCCCCGCGGGGTCCTATTCCTTGTAAACGGGACAAGACCAGACGCGGGTGGGCCTGAGATCCAGGGATGGAGCTGGGCTTTTGTTGGGATGGGAGGGGTTGTTTGCTGTGGTGTGTAGTTGGGAAACAGGGAGGGGGGATGGGGATCAAGGGCGGAAGAGCCGGCGGAGTGTTAGACCAAGGGGGTATTGTGGGGAGGGCGGGGCTGAATACAGACCAAACCGATGGCATCGGATAGTCTTCGCATAGTTACCTGGAACGTCCGAGGCCTCAATAGTTACCTCAAGCGAAACAAAGTCATGCTATACCTGAAGAGGATGCGGATAGACATAGCCCTGCTACAAGAGACCCACCTCACCAGGGAGAAATTGGAGGTGGTTACGAGGAAGTGGAAGGGCAAGGTAATGGGTGCCACGTACTCGGCGTATGCTAGAGGGGTCATCACCTGGGTGGCGCCGCATGTACCGTTCCGGGTGCTCGACTCGATAGTGGACCCGGAGGGTAGAATGGTCGCGATAACAGGACTCCTGGAGAACAGGGAAGTACATATCCTCAACCTGTATGCCCCCAATCATGATACTGCAGCCTACTTTAGATCCCTCTATGGCAAACTTGGCCCCTTGGTAGGGGGCGCGATGGTGTGGGGTGGGGACTTCAATTGTGTCTTAGATCCCAAAATTGACCGGTCCGCAGACACCAAAGGGAAAATGTCGCCGGCGGCCAAGGCGCTCGGGACATTGCTAGGAGACTTGAGACTGGTGGATGTGTGGAGGAGACTCCACCCCACGGAGAGGCAGTATTCGCATTATGCGGCGCCATACGACACATATACATTATGTGTTTGGAACTGCCGAGATAGCGGGCGAAATAGTGGAGGCGAAATAGTGGAGGCGGAATACAAAGCTCGAGTATTGTCGGACCATTCGCCCCTGGTGGTAGAGTGGCGACACCAACCCCCTAGGCCTCGGGTCCCCACATGGAGACTCCGAGCGGAAGCACTGCAGGATGAGGGTTTCCGGGAGGACCTGAGGGTTGCCATCGGGGAATATTTCGAGATAAACACGGGTAGTGTGCGTTCTACGGGAACTCTGTGGGAGGCCTTTAAGGTAGTGGTGCGCGGAGTGGCGATCTCTAAATCCAAGGGACTTCAAGGGGGTATCGAGAGGGAGCTTCAGGACACCGAAAGGGAACTGGAGAGCCTGGCTCGTCTTGAGAATGCCACTCAGGTAGACAAGACTAGGATGAGAGACCTTCAGGTGGCGTGCAGCGCTCTTTGGGACCGACTATGTAGACTAAACCATAGGAAATACACTGAGAGGCTGCACGCGGGGGGCGACAAGCCAGGCAGACTGTTGGCCTGGCTGTACAAGAGTGAGTCCCCCCGAGTGGTTATCCATGAGATCCGTGGTGAGGACGGTGGTCTTCGCAACACTCAGGATGGGGTGAACGAGGAATTCCTCAGGTTCTACAAACGTTTGTGAGGACACTGGGGAGGACAGGAGCCAGGACATCCTGAACACACTGGAAGACATTGGTCTGCCCACCCTAGACGACCTGGAGCGGGAGGAACTGGACGCCCCTATCACTTCCGATGAGCTGGAGGTGGTGATCCGGGGCCTCCCCACGTGCAAGGCACCTGGGGCGGATGGCCTGCCTGGTGAGTTTTACAAGGTGTACGTGCGGGAGCTGCTGCAGCCTCTGCTGGCCTTGTTTAACGAGGCATACGAACAGGGAGAACTCCCGTTGTCCCTCCGTGAGGCCATGATTGTCCCATTACTGAAACCAGGCAAGCCGGCTGTTGAGTGTGGATCTTATAGACCTCTGTCCTTGCTAAACCAGGACAGCAAAATACTCACGGCGGTGCTGGCCAATAGGTTGAAGAAAGTGATTGGCAAGCTGATCCACCCGGATCAAACGGGATATGTCCCAGGCAGGAATATCAGTGATAACCATAGGAGGCTGCACCATGTTATCGACCATACTAAGGATGACACGGGCGAGATGGCGGTAGTGTCGCTGGATGCGGTCAAGGCCTTCGATTCAGTGAGATGGCCTTGGCTGAAAGCGGCCCTGCAGGGATACGGCGTGGGCGCTGGTTATATCAGATGGGTCCAGTTGTTATATAGCAGCCCGGTGGCTAGGGTCAAGACTGGGGCCACAGTCTCGGATGCCTGGCAGCTTAGCAGGGGGACCAGGCAGGGATGCCCTTGGTCACCCATGTTATACATACTTGCGCTGGAACCGCTGGTGATATGCCTGCGGCAACAATACGGGGAGGTGGGCATTAACACTGCCAGCGGCAGTCACTTAACATCTCTCTATGCGGACGATATGCTGTTGTACCTCCGCTACCCGGAGGAGAACCTGCAGTACGTACTGGAAGTACTGGATCATTACGCTGTCCTCTCGGGCATATCAGTGAACCCCAGGAAGTCTAGCCTGTTCCCTTTGGGCGGGTACAGGGACGTCCCGTTGGAGAGGCTGCCTGTGTTGCCAATACCATGGCGGACCGACACGTTTAGGTACCTGGGGGTAAATATTTACCACCGGACTGAGGCGGTGCACAAGCATAACACAGAGAAAGCCATAGAGGGGGTCAAGAACAGCATGACATTCTGGTCCAGATTGCCCCTGTCCATGATGGGGAGGGCGGCTTTGCTGAAAATGGTGGTCCTTCCCAGACTCCTGCACTTCTTCGTGAACGTCCCGTATTTGATCCCTAAAAGCCTATTTGTACGACTTCATAGTATGTGTAGGGGCTTCGTGTGGGGTAACTCCAGGAATAGGGTGGCCCTGTGGAAGCTTCAGAACCCATACGAGAAGGGGGGTATAGGCTTGCCCAACTTCGAACTATATTATCTGGCGGGACAACTGTTGTATGTGGCCAGGTGGTTGTCTGATGAAGATTCGGCAGAATCTAGGTTGCTGCGTGAGGATGCGGCCCCATATTTCCTGAGAGAGGTGGTGTGGCTACAAAGGAATAAACTGACGGAAAGAGGGTGGCTGTTGAGGTTGGGATGGGAGGTCTGGCACAGAACATGGAAATTGATGGGGGAGTCAGAACCACTATCTTGGCAGGTCCCGCTGGTGGCCCTGTGCGAAAACGACACCCAACTGTTTCACTCTGTCCGCAGGCATTGGGAGCCGGTGGGCCTGGCCACGCTTGGGGACATATGGAGAGAGGGGGAGGCGCTGGACTTCCAAAAGTTGCAGGATGAGACGGGGGTGCACAGAGGCCAGTACATCACCCATGCTAGGCTAGTAAAACGTGTAAGAAAGAGATGGCCGGAGACGGCACTGGCAGATGATCCTGATGCCACCCTTGAAACTATGTATGATGTCTCAGAGGGTGGGCATGAAATATCACGAATATACGAACTCCTTAGAACGAAGGCTGGGAAAGAGTTGCCCCAACTGAGGCAGGAATGGGAAGAGGAGATGGGTGAACTCATGACGGAGGGTCAGTGGAAGAGGGTCCTGGGATATCATAAAAAGGTGTCCAGAAATGCACGGCTCCAACAACTCCAGTTCTACATTACTCACAGGGCCTACCTGACTCCCCAGAGGATCGCACGGTTCGGAGGCTCGATTACTCAAAAATGCCCCAGGTGTGGGGAGGTGGAAGCTGGGTTGCTACATATGTTTTGGGCCTGCCCGGAAGTGTATAGATTTTGGGAGGAGGTCAAGATGAAGCTCGCAAGTGGGGGAGTGGTGTTGGACGTGGGATCTGCCTGGTCATGTATGCTTGGGATCTTCCCCAGGCCCAGACACTTTAGGCACCTGAGCAAGCTGAGGGACCTGGCATATGTTCTGGCCAAACGCAGGATTGCCATGAACTGGAAATCGGCTAGCAGGCCGAGAGTGGAACTATGGTGGGCGGACATTATGAGGTGGGCGGAGGCTGAATCCGTGGTCGGGTTTGAAGCGGTCACTAGAGGGGGCGAGGAGGAGATAGGGCCCTTGCTGGCCTGGCGACAATTGGTGGCCTCTATGACCAACCCACAACAGGGCTTGGACGACTCTGAGAATTCTGAAGATGTGCCTACGGACAATGTTTCTCCTGACGGTGCCCCGACTGAGGATACAAGGGGGCCGGCTCTGGCTTGATGGGGGGTGGGGGGAGTTTTCTCTTTTTTTTTTCTTTTTCCTTTCTCGTATTTTCTTTTGTGGTTTTAACAGTTGTATTGTGTTGTGTGTTGTTTTTTTTTCTAAAATATAAAATCAATAAAATATTTAAAAAAAAAAAAAAAAAAAGATGACAGCTCTGTTCTGACTCTCAACCAAAACAAGGCAAGTACCTGTGGCCACTCACAGCCATGGGGGTTTGTTTTGAAATTCTGCCCACACGATAAATCTTGGTGATGTCATTTGATAGTATAAATAGAGGAACTTCACTCCACATATGACACACTTCTTCCAGAACACATCCAGATTTCTGCACAGCACCTTGTTCCAGAACTCTTCATCTGGTAGCTGACTCCAGAATCTTTGCAGAATCCAGATTTTAGCATTGCTGAACTCTTGCTAGCTAGACCCAATTTCAAACATCCAAAACTTAAAAGAATAATTCTGATTCAGCTTGGCTTGCTACCATTAAGGCTTGCCCACTGAAACTTGCATACTGTAATCTGCCGTGTCCAGTGACCATAAGGGCCCATCCAAATCCAGTCGGAGGTGCAGTCCAAAATTGACCAGAACCGCTGATCCAATCCCTCCATAAGTGCCCCGTTGCCGGTAGACCTGACCTGATCCAATGACCAGAGCGTGACAGTCCAATTAATTACAAGGGACTGTAAGTATTAATAGGAAGAACAGTGACCCATAGTATATCTGCATTGTATTATCCCTATCCCAACCCATCCCATCTTTAAATTCAGAACCCTAGTATTGTTAGAATCCTTTTTGCGCTGATTTTTATCATCTGTTTTACAAAACCATAACTCCTTAGTGATTTTGAGTAACTAAAGTAAATCCCAGAAAGAAATTGAGTATCCACAACATGAATGGTTGGGCTGGCCACGTAACTGTGAAGATGCATGTGTGGCCTCCTCTTTTTCATAGTCATTAATATAGTGTAATAAAACCTATCTGTCACTTTAAAACCAAAATTCTGTTTCATTATCGCGCCTATTTTGTAAAAACACCTCTCACTAAAACCTCCATAACTTCTTCAATTTTAAAGATAGTAACGACATTTCAACTCTCACTGATACCTATGACCCTTAGCTACATTCACATCATATAATATTGCATAGTAAAGGTTTGCCGCAAATTGACATTTTAATAAAAGTTTCCCACGTGTCTTTTCCCATCCAAAGGTTTCTTCAATTCCATCCTGATCTAAAGTGTGTACTATTGTTTATATTGTAGCTCATGTGTGTTAGGAACTGTTTAGTGTTGCTTTCCTCAGAATTGATCCACTTAAACATTTTTGCAACATTTTGCATTATTTTACAAAGCAATTTTCACCTGTTAGTTTAAAAGTGTCATTTTTCAAAAATGGTTTTCTCTCTTGTTTGGGGAGGGCAGATTGCATTTAAACTCAAGACATTGGGCCTCATTACGAGGTGGGCGCAAAGGGATACCGGGCACTGTTAAGGACATCAGTGCTGGTAATCCCTTTGCGCCCTATTCCGAGGTCCCTTAGCGGGAGCCGCAGAGGGACCAGGGAGCAAATAACGGTACCGCAAATTGCAGTACCGTTATTAGTTCCCTCCCCATTCCCATTGAGCCCTATGGGGGCTCAAATGGGGATTGCCTTTTTTCAATGGGGAGTTAATGATCCCTCCAAGATTGGAATGGACCAGTAAGTCCCCATTGAACCAGGGCGGACTCGGTACCGGTATGGGAGGTAGTCATGGCACAAATAGCGCCATAATTACCTCCATAATCGGAATGAGACCCATTGTCTTTCATTACTGAATACCTGCTGATTACTTACATTTGTGTAGGAGTGCTCAGCTGTATCTAAAACAACTTTACAGGGGGAATATTAACCTAAACACTATCTGTTCACAAACCAAAACTTCTTTTTCCTGCGTTTTCTATTCCGCATCATTATAAGTGAATTCAATTGCTTTGCTTATTTTCTGAATTTTACTGTCACCGTTAGGTGATTGCTGTCCCATATATATATGTATATATATATATGATTAAAAAAGTGATAAATTTCATGTTGGTCATTCCCGGGTTAACTAATTGGACTATGTACTTGGCTTTTGATCTAGAATGGCAAAGTACATGGAACAATTGATGAGAAACCTAAAGGCCAGTCAGTAGCTGATGAAGCACTAGCATGACCAGAAGGCCACAGTGAAAGTCTATTCTCTAAGCCAATGGGAGTGGATTTTGGAACCTGTCAAACCCAGTGCCCTTCAGGACACGTGGACTGGGCCTTACCGTGTGCTGGAAAACATCAGTGAGGTGAATTACCTCATTGGTGTAAAAGGCCCTAAACAGTTGTGCTAGGTCTTTCACCTCAACCAGCTAAAACCCCTGTGAGGAATTCAACCACCCCCAAGGGGAGTGTGCGCTCTCCTAGGCTGTTTAAATTTTTTGTAAGAAATGGAATGATGGGAGATCAATCTCAAATGTTTGGGCTAACCCACACATGTTTTCCTATGCTCACCGCACAACAAACACACAGCCAAGTGTACTCCGGGTAACACAGCCTACAGGCGTAATCTTCCCTGTCACATTTAGCTGTAATATGACAGCCACGGGTACATCAACGCATCTCAGGAAGGGGGAAGGCTACACCTTCCTCCGGCCATGCCCAGCCTAATTAAAATATCGAAGGCTCCATGGATCTGCCCTGTTCTATTGTAGTTCTGTGTGGTGGCAGCGCATACTGATGAGAGTTCATTGAAGCAGGCTTGCTAATACATGTTCTACATAGAATTGTGTATTGATGGGAACTGGGATCTCTTCTGGAGATCCAGTACAGTTCCCACTCAGTGTAACCAATCCACTTTCGGCCACTCCTTGGCCTAGTGGAAAGTTGTCCTCTACAAGGCCCACACTAATGATGGCCTACACCGCAAGTCCAATATTCACAATGGCTTGCTGGGGTAAGCCCTTGCAAGCAGGATCCCCTTTCCTATGGCCCAGCTCCTTAGACACAAAACAACCTTTGGGTGGTGAGACCACAGTTATCCCAGTGTTAGGGGTGCCTGCGCTCTTCTTTTCAGGGTGCACAGCTGAATTAAAGTTTTGCGATTTTCCTTCATTATTTTAGGGACCTGCCTTTGAAAAGGATTGGGTTGCACCTTTGGCCCCCATCCTTGTTCACTTTTTTGTCCATAGATTTCTCATCCAGTTTGGGTGTGCTCGTCTGAGCCTTTTTCTGGACTTCAGTAGTCACAAACCTGTTGGCAGCCTTTGCAAACTCCCTAGGGTCTGTGATAGTCTTGTCCACAAGATGCTGGTGTAGGTCAACCTCGCAATTCTTCAATACTTGCTCAAATGGTGCACCCTTTTAAATGTGTCAAGTTTTTTACCATCCACCCACCCAATCAAATATTTCAATGACAAGTATGTGAACACTTCAAATGTCTGCCCACTTTTCGATCTGAGCTCTCTGAATCTCTTGAGATACTGTTCAGGCTTTTTACAGAAACTTCATGGGGAGGGCTTCCTTCATGCTCTAATAAATGGGTCCTTTCTCAGGAGTTAACTGAAGAATTGCATCAGTCCCTGGTGTCGGTAAGCAACTCATCAGGGCTGCACCCTGTAGCTGAAAAGCAAGCTTGAGTGCTTCAAAGCAGTCAAAAATATCCTTCACCACCTCGCAAGACTGCACTAAGTCTTTGGGGATGTGGCACTGTGGTTCATCCCGAGCACCCTGCTTTCCTTAGAGGTGGATCTGTTGGCCTCCTTCTTTTCATTGAGTGCCAGTCTGCGCAGTTCTATGGTGGCCCTTACCCCCCCATTGCAACTTTGTCCTGCTGTTTTTGTTCCTGTAGCACTAGTCTCCTCTCCTCCAACAGGAGCTTTCTAGCTGTTACATTTTTAACAGCCGGGACTATTACTGGGCTACTTAGGGACTGTGCCAGGGCTTGGGACCTGCGGGATGCCACACTAGACCCTGACCTTTGTTACACTCTAGAGTGCTGAGATACCATGCTTGCCTCCCGGCGGGATGGTTGATAGGAAACACTGCTCATGCTTTCTTCCTCATCATCTTCCACTAGCCCTCCGGAAGGTCTTCTTCATCCCCTGGGGTTTTCTCCCCAACTGCCCTCGCTTCCACCCAAACTCGGAGGCTGGTCATCAACTCAGATTTATTGACCTTAGTGCTGTTGGGAAGTCCCCTCTCTTGACATAGTACATGCAGGACATCCATGGTCATGCCTTTCACAGTCTGTATGTCAAGATCCATGATTATTTAACAAAACCTAGCAGTGTCTAAATGTTGTCTGCGACAGTACTTTTATCGTTGGGTGACAAAGCTATGTACAAGGCTCCAACTCGATCCAACCGCCTGCCACCAATGTGACAAATCAACTTCCAGGGCACCAGTGGTCCAGGGATGACTATCTGTTTCTAAACCATCAATCAGCCCCACACCTCTAGTACATCAGAAGGGATCTGAACAGATTGGAAACACAAGAAAATTATAAACCTCCTTGTTTAATTTTGCTAACCTGGACAGAACGGCAGGTCATGGATCGTTGTTAAGTTGCAAAACAGTCAAATACAATTATTACCCAATGACAAAAGGGACTGTCCAGTCAAGGTTGTATACCAATATCTACTTTATTATTATCACAACAGACAGTTCTAGCACACTGTGAAATACAACCCACCCTGTAAAGGAATGCAGAGCATAGACAATTTCAAAGAAGTAAAAGCGAGGCACTCTGGATACTGAAAGGAGGGTAGGCCGTGTTGTATTTAATCAATATAGTTCAAGGATACTTGCTTTCAACACAAAGGGAGCAATGGGTCATACAATGTCACCACGGGCCTTTGCAGAAGGACCAAGGGGACAGAACCACAGTGTACCTTGTGCTATAAGGTTTCTTGGTGCTCGATGGGGTTGAGTCAGTTTCAGGTCGCTTTGCAGGTTCTGGAACAGAGTTGAAGACAGTGGACAGCTGTGGGTATCAAGTGGCAGGCAGTTGGGCGAGCGAGGCTGGATGGATGGCTGCAGGCTGGCCTACACGGCAGCTCAGGGTCAGGAATCGTTGGCTCAGTGCTGGGTGGCAGTTCTGAAGCACTGGCCAAGGTGTCTCGGAACGGCAGCGTAACAACAGTCAGCAGTGCAATCGGTTGCAACTCGAGGGGCTTCACTGGCTCGGAAATGTCCTTTAAGGCAGACATCGATAGATGCATGTCGATGCATTCCTCATAGCTTCTTCACTGGGCTTGTGTCGTCTTTTAAGGCGGCAGCCCATAGCAGAGGAGAGTGTTGCAGGCAGCTCCCTTGTGCTTGGTTTGTTTCAGAGACTCTCTGGCACTTCCCACCTAGGAAGCTTGCTGCAGAGCCTAGCAGGGCACGATGTGTGTTGGCTGAGTACCCGTTCTAGAGCTGCTGTATGATCCTCTGGATTTGGTATCTCCCTCTGTTCCCTGGGAGATGTTTAGGGAGGGATCTTGCTTCCCTCTTGGAAATCCTGTCCTTCCTTCAATGGCTGAAGATGTAAGGCAGACTGTGTTCTTCCTTTTGCTTATGATGAGGCCTTCAGAGGATCTGCCCAAATGTGGGACTCAACCCTCTTTTAAAACCAAGTGAACCACAGGGATTGATGTCGGCCAAGCCCACCTTAATGAACCAATCCTGCATCCCCTCCCACAATCTCCTGTATGCATGAGGTCAACTCGAGTGCTTTGCAACAGAAAAAGTAAAGGGTTAATACTAAGCCCCACCTGTCTTCCTGTCTGTTGTGGATCAAATGGTCTTTCTGGTCAATGGAGCTCTATGCGGTTCCTGATTAAAGCGGCAGGTCTCACTTGAAGCTGTGGAAAGACTTGACTTTCTGTCTCCATCAATCCACAAACCCGTACCTTCTGAATGGAGTCTACCTGCGGGGATGACTACTGTAACAGGCAGTCCTAGACATGACATTTTTCTGTCAATCGATACTGAAGGTGGGAGCTGGCATCAGGTAGACACAGTGCATATGAAGGGGTGTTGGGAGTTTCCTGTCTCCTTTTTAAGCCGCTGCAGCCAGGCCCCATGTGGGCCTAATTGAATTAAACTCTGATTAGTATGCAAAGATGCCACCAGCAACAGAGCTAAACTAAAGGACAGGGCAGATCCACAGAGCCTTTGTTAGTTAGTTATGCTAGCCATGGGAGAGGGAAAGTTTGGCCCTCCCATTCTGAGATGAGCTGGTCCAATCCTGGCTGTCATATCCCAGATAAATATGACAGGGGGCACTGCACCTGTAGTCTGGATCCACCCAGAGTACACAGGTCTATGTCTATGTTGTGTAGTGTGCATAGGAAAATATGTGCAGATTAGCCCCACTCATTTTCCAGAGGTTGATCTACCATCGTTCAATTTCATTTAACTTTTTATTTTGAAACAGGTGAGCGCACACCCACCGTGCGGTTGGTAAAATTCCTCACAATGTCAATTCACCAAAATGCCAGGGGTGGTGGAAGTGACATCCCGTGCCCCATGACATCACAGAAAGTGGTGTCATATGGCCTTTGACCCTGATGACATCACATGAAATAACATCACATGCCATTTAACCTCAATGTCATCACATGAAGTGATTGACAGGTGGAGACAGATACAAAAACTTACATGTAATAAAATACCAAATCAGCACTGAAGCATACTTAAGTCTTTTGTAGACACAGACCACATTTTAATTAGGGTGCTGTCTTGATAGGCCAGAAGGGGGTCATGTCATAAAAAGGGTAGATCCATTAGAACCAACATAGGGCACAGGCACTGCCATGCATTTGCCACTACAGCCTTATATGATGATTTACTGCAAACTGATATCAATTACAGCTGCACATGTCAGGTTTAATAATCATATGCCAGTAAAGCCCCACACTTCCAGGTGCTGCCATAATACAATATGGCTAATGTAGTCTCCGTTTTAGGATACCACCTTCCCATGTATGTTATGGCGTTAGAGCCTAGGTATAGTCAATAAGTTACAGATTTACATATCCAGTTCCTTCTTTCATATGCCAAGTGCATCCTCAAATGTCCAGTAATGCCACACAATTTCACTTGATGCTTCATATGCCTGGAGTTGGATAAAAGTCTGAGGAATAGTCAAAAGACAAAAAACATCACACACAGTTTTAAGTAACAAAGAAACCTTTATTTATTTTTTACCACAGAACGACTGTTTTCATAATGTAAAGTTTAAAGAAGAAATATTGATCAATCACATATTAATCCAAAAGTTCATAACCAACACTCCTCGACTCGTTTTGATCCATACATGGATCGCCAGCAGGAGGACTAAGTGTCTGACCCAAGGCCTTGTACACATATATGCTGCTGACCATGTATGCCATTGACCATACTTGTCTGGGCAGTATGGTCAGCAGCATATATGGTTGAGTAGACCTTGCTAGGATTCAAACTTGTGACTTGCAGAACACAGAAAGATCCCAGCAGGAAGCACTCAACCCGTGGAGCTATCTTACCAGCTGTTTCTTCTTACGTGTGCATACCACATAATTTGGCATTGAATTGGCTATGGGGGCTATATTTCTTCTTACCATAACACTTATTACTACAGTGCTTAAAAGCAGGAGTAATATGTCATAGCCAACTAGAGAACCTGATAATAGTAGTGCCCTATTTTGTTTGAAAAAGTTGTTGAGGGGGCAGGAGTGGGAGGTGGGTAGAAAGCCTGATAAATGTTTCTTTGTAACTGCACATATGGTTAAAATGCATAGTGTTTTGTAATTGGATGGCACAGCAATTCAGAAGCTGAACTCTGACACATGCCAACCTGAACGTTCTACATTCATATTTCAGCAGGGCTGATCAGCCTTTGCTCCTTTAGAGAGTACCATCAGTAACCCTAGACTTTCACCCTAAGTAAGCAAGGGTAATCCAGATGTGGACCCCTTGCTCACTGTGCCTTAGAGAGGCTCAGCTTCACCTCACCGAGGAGGCCCAACAAGGCCAAAACAAGTGTCTGGGTTGCTAATGGTAATAAACCACATGAGAAAGTAAATCGTCACAGGGTGAATTCTGCAAATATGAAGGGCTCTAAGAACTCGCTTTATTTTCTTTTTCACACTGCCTCTGCATTCCTACAGCCAGAGGCTGCAGGGAAGTCAACAGGGGTTGCAGCTGCTACACCTGGAGACCCCCAAATGACACCCATGAGTAACGGCTTCATCTCAACAATATTAAGCTGAAGCCCAACGTTGCCTTACGATACAGGCCTCTCCTGTCATTTCCCTTTCCCTCCAACCCTTCGCGCTGTCACCACCAGCTGTCCAGGCTCTCTGATGATCCCTACAGTTCTCTCCACTCACCTCTACCATCTTTCCTAGAATTGCCCCATAAATAACCTTTCAGTACTTGCGAGCCACTCAGGGGGGCAGTTGAAGTTTCATGCATTCTGTTCGTCCTCTCCACAATTGCGATATCTCCATGGAATCTGCTACACCCTTCCACTCAAAGCCCCACGTATACTTCGATTCCACCTGCCAGAAACTGTTTCTCGACGTTCTGTCACCTTACAAATAACTTTTTTCTATTTCCACCTTTGCAGGCCCGTCTGTGTAACACATGGAAAAAAACAGTTTAGGGTGTGTGAGTCTGCCGGGTTAAACATATATACTTTTTAAAATCTCTAGATAGAGCTACCTCATGGGAGGACACAGAAAATGCACTATTTGTTAATGTCTAGTGATTTGGCACCTGAAACTAAAAATTAGTACTTTTTATATTGAGTTGGGGGACAGAGGGATACACAATGTGGCTAGAACAATGGGGACTATTGTAGGACCGGCAGGGAAAATAGCCTGCACTGCTTCCTATGACTTTCTCTTTGCTTAACATCAATATGTTGTCAACAACACCACTGGCAAATTTAAAGCATTTAAGTGACAACAAACCTCCTGAAATTCGTGTGCTTTGAGTTTTCCCCAGACTTGTTTGCCCAGGCCTACTCTTAGCCCAGCTTGCTCTTTCATAACTTGGAGCCACTTTCACCTCCCCCATTTTACCCTTCTTCCTGTTCTCTCAACTCTTACCTTTACCACTCCTCACACCTCCACCTCTCACCACATCTCCTTCATTTATGGACTACAAACTCCACTTTCAGCTCCACCACATCCCACTTATTCCTCCGATTTCCTATCTCTTAATCTCCCCACCATTCCCATCTCTCACCTCTCTTGTGACCCTCACCGCTACAATCTCTAACCCATTACATAGCTGCCATTTCACTCAACCACCAACTCTTCCATCCCTCCTAACTTCTCTATGTGTCTCCCTGTCTCCTGCTCGCTTCTTCTTCTTGTGGAATTTGGAGCCTGATGGTATGCGCAGAGCCACTCTGGAACTTATGTGGGGACTAATGTGCCCCGTCACGGAAGCACATGCCTTAACCCGCTGTTCTTCTGCATCTGGTGACCACCTCCAACACTCAGCCCGACATCCCATCACTCTCTGTAATGACTGACAGCCAATAATCCCTTCATTTTAAAGCTAAATTCCATTACCCACGATAAAAGCCGGTGTCCCCAAATCTGCATCAGACATACTCCTAGTCCATTACCTGCATCACACAGATTACCCGATCACCACTTAAACCCCCCAGACTGACACTATATTTCACATCCATAAAACATATACCCCCACCCCAACCCACACGTTATCTCCTGTAATCCCCAGTATGAAAGGTAACACATTATGAGCCCTCAGTACACACATGCCATCATGTGCTTTTACAATCCATGATTCATGACACAGAAGTATGGGACCTCATATATTCCATACTGGATACCTTTGGTGCGTATGTTGACATTAGGTTGATAAACATTTTCTGTTATTGCGTATATATCAATTTACACATTCTATACTTATATCACATATGTCACATATGTGATACATATAGAACATAAATTAACATTTATGATACAAGCCTGTGTTAAATGTTATATGTATGTTTTATATATTTACATATATTATAGTGTGGCAGTCGCTAATTCCATGGAACACCCAAAAATGTAATTGCTAATAACTTTTGACTTGCATTATTGATTTGGCTGATATTTTGCAAACACAATGTTTGTCATGCGACTACCACCCCAGACTTGAAATGGTGGGAAACATTAGTTAAAAAATGAAAAAGTTATTAAGCAACAAAAAATAATGCTGTTTTTGGGCTAATCCTATTCATTTTCCCATAGAGAAAAAGTCCACATTTCTGCACAGCGCAGTGCAAAAACCGATGGACCGAATTAGACCAAATAAGAAACAACTTGGGCACAAAGTGCTGAATCAATTTCATTCCGGGAGGTGTCTGGGGTTATTCCATCCAGTTAGCACAACTCTTTTGGGTTTTGGTCTCTCAGTCTATTCCCCCGTGACTCGATTCTTGTATTCGATAAATCCTCCCAGTCGCACTACTGGAGTAATACGGGTAAACCCACTCTGTTATTTAAAGATTAGTTAAGTATACTCCTAAGGATGCGCCAGATATTTTGTAGATTTTCATATTCCTTAATTTATTTTAATCATTTTAAGCTCTTTTAGGTTTCAGTGTTCATTGGTTATTCCTGGGATAATCCCCCCATTCTGAAAAATGATACGCATGTTTATGTCACTCGGTCCTCGATTGAGGTGTTTGCTAGACTTTCTCTACATTGTGTCTAGATGCCCCTCAATAGCGTGCCTGTTAAGTTAAGCCCAAGAGCTTTACATAATAAGCTGTTTCCCCCTTTCTTATCTGCTTAGATAGCAGGTCGCTCCTGTTAGTCTCCTTGCGTCGTCATTCGTATTTGTATTCTGACTGCAGATGCCATCTTTGATTATATATAGTGTTACCATGACTATCACGTTATGGCTCAGCTTAAAGTGTTACATTTGAACGCATGTGCCACCATACTTTGGGATACTGTGTAAGTCCATGTGTCAGTGGATATTGTGTTGCTATGATGATCACGTTGTAGCTTCACTTGCCACATTTTGTGTAATAGTGCGTGCTGTCATATTTTGGGGTATTTTAAAGGTCCATATATTAGTTTCTAAAATATTTGGTGGGGAGGGGCTGCCCCCTTCTCCCAAAATTATAGCTGCATTTTTCCCATGGTGCTTTGCAGCAGAGAGGCTGAGATGCTTTTCAGAAATAAAAAAGCAACCATTTCCCTCTGCAATTGTATAACTTTTGACTTGCTGTATTGATTTGGGCAAAATGTTCTGAACAAAATGTTTGTTACAGACCCTCCCCTTTCCCCTCACCCCCAAACTGCAGCTTGTATCTCATTCATTTTCTCATAGAGAAAATTTGAATATTCGGAACAGCCATAGAGCGAAAACAGCTGGGCAGATTTGGACCAAATAAGAAACAACTTAGTCACAAAATATTGACTTAATTTCCTTGACTGGCTCGAGGTAAATCCAGTAGTTTCAAAATATTTGACAGAGGAGGAGGTGCCCCATGCACCCTAAAACCTAAACATTGGTCTAGGTGCTTTGCAGCAGAGAGGCTGAGAGTGGCTAATAACCTTTTCCTTGCTGGAAGGATTTGGATAGCATTTATTTTTCAAACAAAAGGGATGTCAGGGGACCCCACAAACTGGAAATTCTGGGAAAAATTCTTCATAACTAAATGGAACCGTTATTAAGAAAACATAATAACACAGTTTTCAGCCTACTCCCATTTTTGTTCCCATAGAGGAAAACGTGCAGTTTTCAGAACAGTTGTAGTTTGAAGACCGCTTGGCAGATTTGGACAAAATATGAAACAATTTGGCCACAAAACATTTACTAAATTTCCTTCACTGGGTTTGGGTAAATCCATCCAGTTGTTTTTAAAATATTTGACAGACAAGGGAGTTTCCCCTGCTCCTTAAAACCTTTATATCATCTTTGGTGCTTTCTACAGTGGATAGGTTGAGTGAGGCACATTCAGAGATTGTCCAATAACACACATTAGAACACCCTAGTGGGTGTTTGGCATTGCTGATTGGTTAATCTGCAGGCTATATGCATTGGTATAGCCCGCAGATTGATTATAGCCCATAGTTCGAGGTGCATTCACTTACGTGAGCACTCAGGGCTGTGTGCAGGCAGGGAAGGCAGCACAAGTGGACACGTTGGTCGGCGTGTCATTTTCGGAATGGAAGAGTATACTTTCCATTCCAAAATGCACGTTGTGAAGCCAACGTATCCACAGAGAGAGGCACATTGGAGAAGTACAGGGAAGTTAAAGGGAATACAACGCTTTCGGTTTCAATGCAGATATTGAAGCCTTTAAATATGTGGAAAAGGGGCAGACATCATCAGCATTGTGGAACGTGGAGCGTGTAGAGAAGCTTTGTGTTTGTGGACAAATTGAAAATGAATTTTGCACGCACCTCTGAGCGTGTAGTGGAGCAGAGATATGGCAGTGTTACAGAAAGGCACAGAAATGTAAGTGAAATCACCTGTTTGTGGCATGTATGTGCAAATTCATTTTTGTGATTTATAGTAACTGCATTAATCTGTTGAGTAATGGAAAGCTTACATTTTTGAGGGGGAGTGGGGGAGTAAAAAAGCACACCTGAATTAAGGTTAATTAAAGGAGGCAGTAGGCATAGACACACCTGATTACACTTTATTAGCATACTCCTCCCAGCTTAGCAACTTCCACCAAGCTATAAAAAAAACACACAAGCAAGTGAATGGCAGCAGCATAGTATCTGGTATTTTGGTGTGCTTCACTGCACTGTTTCACAGCAATGACATGGCAGTGATTTAATTTAGCCTTTTTGGAAATGAAACATGGAAAAGAGGCTTAAAGAAGATAGCGAAGACATGGAGGAAATGCCTAAAAGACACAATTGTGTGTCTGATGCTGATTTGAATGCCCTATGAGATTAACAGGTGTGAACCCAACATCCAAAGTGCTACCAAATGGGCAACCAATATCTTTAAAAACTGGCTTGTGCAGTGCAAACTTTAATTGCATTTTGAAGTACTGGAACTTCCATTGTTAAACAACTCTCAACGGAAATTCTATGCAGAGGTACGTACGTCATCTGGTGGCGAATATCAGCCAGCAAGTCTAATCTCAATCCATGCTGGCCTCAATAGATATTTGAACAATCCGCCATTTTCACAAAATGTAAACTTAATGCATGGGGAAATGTTCCAGGATGCTAACAATATTTTTATTGCCATTATAAAAAAAGCAAGACGTGAATGCAAAGATCATACAAAGCACAAGCTATGCATTAGCGTGAACGATCGGCACACACTGAAGGTAGATGTTAGGCAGAATCCTGTGCAGTGCCCTTAGGGACCACTACACCTGATTAAAACCACAGGTGGCAATACAAGTTTTACATTTGGTACAAGCCTGTACTACTAAGTTATAGTGGTAGCAGTAGCAGAGCAGCCAGGCTTATCTCAAGAGTATATGAGCAGTAGCAGAGATTACACAAAGGGACCACAATTACTGTGACTCAAGCAAACACTGACTCAAGGTTTCAGGTAAAAAATATAAGTACATTTATTTTTAAACCATCAGTTATAAACACAACACCTCTATTAAACTTTAAACAAAACCACACGTTAAATATACTACAACTAACCAATTCACTTTGTACAGTAAGTCTCAAGGTAAGTACCCTGTGTTTGAATGAACCGGTGTGATGAACAAAACGCAATACCGCGGATACGGTTGCGATCACTTTTTGACAGTTCGGTCTACTAAATAAACAAGTATCCGTGACATGAAATGCTACCGGGGCAAAAACACACTTAGCACCTGAGATACCCAGAGGGAGTTGGGGGCAAAAATCACAGGCAATATTTAGGTTAGGCAGACAGTATCGAGAAACACTCAGAAACAGGAGTTTAAAAGTCAAAGGGTCGGAGCCAGGTTTAGGTGACACCGGAGGCCTTTGCCGAAAATCACACCGTTAGACAGTTCACGATTCTGTGTAGCCAAAAAGTACTTGACTATTGTCAATGTTCGGAAGCAAAGGTTATAAGAAGGAGGGAAGACAAGGACGAGCCTTGAGGATGAAGAAAAGGGATTCACCCAGTTTCCTCGAGTAGAACATAATACCTTATTCCCACGATGCAGCTGGTGCCCTGGCAGTTGTTCCTGTTGGTTTCCCGCAGACCCACGATTCCTGGAGCTTCGTTGTGAAGGGCGACGTCTGAAGGGGGTCTGCACCACACAGGGATGAAGCCGACAGCAGCGACAACGCAAAGATGTGCTCCTTAAAAACAGGAGAGGCTCAGCAGGTGGCTATCCGGACCACTACAACAGGGTGCAGCGATTTCGACCACGGCGGAGATCTCTGGCTGAAGAAGATGAGCTGGTTATCCCCACCAGGCTCAAGGGAAGAAGACTCTGGGCTGGATCTTCTCTTAGTCGTCGAAGGGAAGATAGCTCAGGACTTCAGCAGGGCTTCAACGGGATGAGGTAGTTGCAGCAGCCGTCGTTCTCTCCACTTCTCTTCGGTTCCTTGTAGTTCCAGAGGCGACTCTTACTTCTACCCCAAGAGACCTGACTTTTATGCGCAAAAACCCCCATTCACACAGCCTGGCTGTCAATCACGCAGCATGGGGGTTGTCCAGCCGGGACAACCATCTCAGCTAATCATGGCAAAGTGCGACTTGGGTTTCCTAGGATACCCTGTACAGGGGGTAACTACACCCCTTCCCCACATTCAGTCTACCTAGACACCCAGGCGCCAAGAGGAGGGCTTCTATGCAGAGGCCTGCCAAAAGACGGTGAACAAAGAAGGCAAACCTAGTTTGCCACGCAAAGTAAAACACAAGAAGGACTTTAACAAAAAGAAATGGCGAATAAACCCAACCGGAGCCAAAAGAAAGACGATTTGGTCAAGCGGGTTTATGTTCGAGGCTAATATAACAGCCAAGAACAGTACCACGTTTATCTAATATAATCGTGGTAGAAATGTTAGGGTAGATACCACTGCCACCAGCCAAGTCTAAATGTTAAAAGAGCAAAACAATTCTCAGGGAGGTACAGACAGAAAAGGGGTACAGATGAGCCCTTTTTAGTACTCCATGTAAAATGGGGTGTACTGGGTCTGTGGTAAAAATGACTATGTAAAGTAAATGGCAACTTTACCTTTCTCTGGGGGACAGTAGTCAGCCCCAGCGAAATGGAGTCAGAGGGAAGTCTAAAAGACAACCCTGGGTTACTACACTAAAGGTGCTGTGTAACCCATATAAGAACAGGGGCACTTGGAGTGGTGTGCTCCAGTGCCCAAGATCACACAATGAGTAACAACACATAGGCCAAAACACATGTAAGAGTGGAAAAAGGATGTACACTCTTACCAGGTGGAAAAAATAAACTCCAGAAATCCAGCAAAACTGCTGGGGGACTCACTAGGTGAGGGAAATTAGCCCTAGAAGGAGAATTCTCCCTAACAGTAGACCATACACTTACTCTACAATATAAAGTGTGGTATGATGTACATCTTCATTTTCAACGACCAGCGAGGGAAGGACAGTGCACTCTACCAAGCAATGCTTTTCGTATTTCCATAGATGAAAGTGGCCAAAAATATGCAACATTATCATTCAATGAAATCACTAAAAATCACCAATCCGTAAATGAGAAAAACCGATATAGCCTGCGAGGCGCAATGTATGAAGTACCTAATGAGGAGGACTGTTCCATTAAATCATTGGAACTGCATATACAAAAACTTCCCCAGAATGCCCCATGTTTCTTTGTCAAACCGAAAGGATGATAATTGCGGAAAGCCAAATGAAACCTATTTGGTACACCTTTCGACCACTTGGCAAGAACACACTCGGCTCAATGATGCAGACAATCAGCAAGAAAGCAAATTTAAGTACCATCTATCCAAACCACTCTTTGCGTGTTACAACTGTACAATCTGACTTTAGCTAATGCAGGCATGGAAACACGCAAATAATGTCACTAATTGGGCACAGAAATTAGTCCTCAATTTAAAGCTACTGGACCTGGCAGAACTGTGAGATAAGGGAATGGTCAGGAATCCTGCACAATGTAGGAAAAGCAAACAGCAAGATTGGAACTTCCAATTGTACCACACAAGTGGACACAACGAATCTGACAACGAGCAGAAAAAAACCATATGTAGCATTGGCTAAAAGCAGTGAAAAACCAACTGCAATAATTTTAGCAGATCAGTGTCCAAGCACATCATCAAAGGCAAATACTATAATTGGTACCATATGCCCTGCTGCAAGCAACACATTTGATAAATATTGTACACTGACGCAGAAAATAAACGAAGAGGCCGAAATATTTTTTCCAGATGTATTACCAAGCACATCACCTGGAAACAATGTCCTGTGTACCACCCAAACCCCATATTTAAGTAGACGTGAAGTACCCAGTCTTGTCCGACATGTGCAATTTATCAATTGCACCCTTAATTGCTATAGCACCACACACTTAAACATGAAATAGAAACATTTCTTTTGGAACCTGCACTTTCCAACCTGTAACCCTTTTCCAAATAAAGACGTAAATTCTGCAACATTTATATAGCATTGTGCAATTTATTTTACTTTAATTAAACACTGAGGGTGTTCTAATAGCTTTATAGACCTGCTGCTCGGGCCGTACTGGGCGTTATGGTCCCTCATACCTCGTTGACTCAGTCTTCAGGGCCCATAACGCCCGGTACGGACCTCGCTGCAGGTCTATAAAACTATATTATCACACACGCCTGATAAGGAGTTGTACTCATGCCACACTGTTATTGCATTTCTATAAACAATCATCACACATTTCTGGATGAGACACATCTACGCTGCTTCCAGACCATTTTAATGTCAGCTTCAGCAAGGCTATCCTATTATTGCCATGGTTTATCTAATTGCCAAGCTTCTAATCACATTGCCCCAAACTACATCAGGCCATGAACCATTTCCCTTTTCAACAGGCCTATGACACTCAAACTGCCCTAAAACAGCCATTCCACTGCATACTGATTCGGCCCATGTCACTATGTTAGTACCTAAAGGGGAAACTGGGGGCTTTAACAAAATAATTTGGGAGAAGTGATAGTTTAGCGTATACCAGACTAAGGTGTCTACTGGCAAAGGCATTGGCAGGATGGTATCTCTAGACTTGCCAATACATCTGGACTGTCATAAATAAGAGCTGGAATGGAGAATGTGACTGGATTTACCTGTAACCTACAGTTTAAAGAGAACATAAGAGGAGGCCCACATACAAATATTCGAGCATAAGCAAACGACAATGGAACAAGTGAAAGGCGGAATGATGAAGAGCACGTAAGCCAAACCACCATGAAAGAAACAATAGTGTGTTGACTGTGTGAAGTGGGATCAACTTGCACTTGCAGAGAGATCACCCAATCATATTGCAGCTGTTGCTCTTACTTAGTGACTGGCCCGCAGCTGTTTGGGGAGAGAAATCTAAGTACTTATGTGTGCAAGGCGCTATGAGGCAGCTACTCACTGGACTATGTGATAACAAAAAGGTACCACATGGAAACAGATACAAATCCAAAAGAATACAGATTGGAAATGTCCCATTAAACAGAAGAAAGCTGACAGGGACTCAATACCAAAGTTCTATGGAAGAGGTAGATTTGATCTTGGAGCCAGTGGCTTGGATAATGGTAACACAGCTGGGGGCTGGAAATACAGAACAAAAGAAGGCAAAGGTAGACATGGAAATAAAATAATAAGCAGGAAACAAATTTAGACAGCAAATATTTCATTCTGCACTTCACCTTAAGACATCGGCACAACCAACGATACATGCAGCTGTAGAGTAATGTTTTACTGCATGCCCATGCATAACACCAATATGATCAATCGCCTACACGAGCAGCTGGTGTCCTTAAATCATTGCCTGTCTTCATCACACAATGTCAATTACAATTCCTGCTCTATTGTGTAGCCTTTTCAATTGATCAATCCAAAGTGATATACATTATTAGGACTGTTTCTAGTGATGCTACAGTATTGGCTATGATATTGATGACAAAAACAGTAGCCCTCTGTGCGACTATCATGGTTTGGAAACTGAATTCAGGAGCTCATTCCAAGACAAAATGTCTATGCAGACAGTAGGAAGTAGTGTATTAACATTACAACCGGATTTAGGAGAGCTGATGTCCCATGTAGCACACTTCAAATACCTCATATCTTTCATGACCAGGCATGGCTGTAATTCAGCAGGCATTGCTCACATTATCCTAGGGAAGACCTCAATGAACTTGCTAGACTTGCGGGACGTCCCTCTTGTGCCACTTAAGTTTCATTGATGCAGCCATTTGAATTGTTCAGCGGTTAACAGGGCACAGAGATGCCCAATGAGGCCGAAACATGTCTGAGCATGCTTGTGGTCTCGTGCAGAAGGGATGTAACCAAGCAGTTTAGGCTGGACTGCCCCTTTTGAAGTGGGAACACGCCTGATTTGCATATGGTCTTTGCCCTTGCTGAAATGGCTTGGCAGGCGAGCAACGGTGGTCTGGAGGGTTGCCCAGTGTGATGCCAGAGGTTAATATTCATTCTAAACCTTCTAGCCTTTACCTCTTTTGCTGTGCCTACACAGAATGTGCAGCAATTGGACACTGCTCTGCCATTGGTATGTGAGAGTGTGTCTCTAATTTGCTGTTAGTTGCTATTCTTTCCCAAGACAATCCACAAACAGGCCAAAACTTCCCTGAGGAAGGCGTTGTTCTTTGACACCAACGGACTTACAGGTGGCCCCGCCGAAATGTAACTTTGGTCTCTTTTCGTTGGAACTCTAATCTTTTCAAACCAGATTTCTATGAGACCATTTTTCTTTTCAACATGAAGTATTGTGAAAAGTTTACGTAGGCAGACCTGTTTTAATGTGTTTATACTGGTGCACAAATGTATTTCTTTCATGCAATTATTATTTTTTGTCAAACTCTGAACACTCTATTTGTGCCTCATTTAACTGCTTCAACTAAGTTGCTTTAATTTTCTGCATGTACATGCTGTCACCATTGTAATTGAATGTCTAACTATAATTATGATTTTATTATGCTCCTTCTCTCTTTTTCTTTGTTAAATAAATCTTTTCTCATAACATTGGCTTTAGATTTTGTGAGATTCCCTTAGACTGTCCTTAGTTGCCATTAGGAAGAACTTTAGGATATCTTTGATACCATAACCATGAATCATGTAAATTAAGACCTTACTCTACTAGTTGTATGTCTTACAGCTTTTGTACTTTTTTGTTTGAATATTTGAGACCCCCTCATTAGCTGTACCACTAATTGGGGCAATCCTCTATTTTTGTAATTGCAAAACATCAGTTGGTGCATTATTTATGCTAGTTACCTCCTGCTGAAATTCACTGCTCCACTTTCAAAAATTAGAAATTATCGGTGAAGGCAGTATTTCAGCAGTGGAGGCACTATCTAAAGGGCACCCCCCTAAATAATCAATTATCATAAAAAACATGTTGCTTCTTGTGAGAAACCAGGTGTCTCACCCTCTACTCTACGGTGATCTGTCATCCAGGTGGCCAGGACACGGCCATTGCTTTCGGATCCAGTTCCTGGGGGTGGACCAGTGCGGGATGATCTGGGGTCTTTGGGGAGTGGGAGTGGGACACCAGAAGGGGGGACGCAGTATCCCCTTCTCTGCAACTCCTTTTCCCCATCCTACCAGGTAGGATACTTAGGAACTTAACACACCCTTTCCCAACACAGACACTTTCTTACAGACAGCTCACTATGAGAGAAAATGGACTAACACCGAGCCGTATACCTGACATGTCCTAACACAAGGGTCAGGCAGAGTCAGTTAATTACTGAGCATTACACACACCTGACTTCCAATGCACTTCCCCACACAGATAAAAGGTGCAGCAGAAAAGCACACTCGGAGCAAGGCAAAACACATGAGGAGGCAGCAGTCCCAAGATTGCAGTTTAATACGAGGAGCAACATGGCAAGACCAGAGAGGGTTGCAAGGAGGCAAGTGCCCTTGACCTTTTCAGAGATAAATCACTACTTTCATGAGCCCTCGAGGACCAGAAACATAAGACCTGGAATTAAAGCTGAAGAAACGTGCATTGTGTGTCAGAGGTGCCCAGGGCTCTCCCTTGTCGATAGCCAAGGAGGGGAGGAACGATTGCTGCTGTGGTATTGTCCTGGGCTCCTACAACAAAGCAGTGCCCGTAAAGTCAGCACAGCTGGTGAGTCGGGGAAACTGATAGGAGACCGGTCTGTGTTAGAACCAAGGTTTCAAGCGGCAACATTGTATGGAGAAATCTGAAGAGAACAGTGTGTGAACCATATGTGACGAGCGATGGGAATATTATTGAGCATCCAAGAAGTGACTGAACTTTTGAAGCCAAGATAGATACCATATACAGAGTGGTCCGTCACCACCTGGGTGCTCAATCGAAGGTCTCTCTTAGGTATCCAATCGAAAGGTGGCAAATGTACATTGTGAATTGTGAAATCGAAAGCGGTCCTGCAACGGGTCAAGCTAAACCCTGTGCACATTCAAAAGTCTTTGATAGCTAATATGAACTGAAATTGTATCAAGCCCAGCTGAGTGAGACTAATTGTGTAAGAGGAAGGATCTGAGCCCGGCTGAGGGGGATGCAGGGTGAACCATGAGTCATCCGACAAAGAATATTCTCTGAAGATTGGAGAAGGGGATCTGACCCCAGAAGAGGGGGATACAAAGTAACGATTGTGGTTTAAAAAGGGATCTGTGCCTGGCTGAGGGGGATTCAGGGTGAAGAGGGATTCACCTGACTTAAGTACTTGCAAGAGGAACAGAACCTTGTGTTTTGGTTTTGATATATCAGGCCCTCGGAATCAAGAGATTTTGATAAGTAAAGAGAGTTGGGCACGGAAGGCCCTGATGCTGGTAATGGAACTATATCCTCGTGCATAAGAAGCCAGAGTGTGTGCTTTGCTCGAGTGAACTGCCTTGTCCCGTGCTGAAAACAAGGTGAAGGGAGGCCAACGGCCTTAACATCCTGACTTGTCATTTTGTGAACACTTCTTTCTTTTTCATGTAAACTACCCCCACACAATTTGTATTTAGCGGTAAGGTATGGCAATAGGTTATTTTATTATAGGCCTTTTTATTTAGACAAGACTCCACTAGGACTGCATTATTATTATTATTTGATGGTTGTAGCTTGCTCCCATTACTAGATTTAGGATTAGATATGCATTTATCACACCATTCTTTCAAGTTCAATATACACCCTTGAACCGTGGTCACTTGTGTCTGTCTTAGTATTGATACCATGCCTTCCTTATATCTCAAAATGGCAAAATCGAACCGGCAGGCTTTATTTTCACCTAATTCCATTTCTAATTTCTCTGCAGACCAAGAAAACAGCATGAAAAAAACAAGCTTTGGTTGAACCAAACACATCCAGCATTAATTCTCAGACGACAGCATTACTTCTCATTGGTACTAGTAACAAACACTATGCAACACTCTTCAGGGTCCAGACCATGAAACTAATTACACTGGCAATCTAATGCCTTCACCTATTCAAAAGCAAAGCACTGCTGTATCATGGAGGGTGTATAATTCTTGTTTCCAAGCATTTACTTTAGACAACTCATATTAATATTGGAGGGCATTATGTCATTTTGAATACACTTCGTCCACAGCAGCATTATTTCCAGTGGTCCTGAATTGAATTATTTGTAGATCAACACATCCAATCCTATGTTGTGTGTACCAGCGTCATAAACCTAAGAACCAAACCAACAGTGAACCTTCAGCTGTTACGTGTTGCTCCTGTACCATGGCACACTATCCCAATGGGTTTTATGGTCAGTCTACTCCATCACAAAAGAACACATGCGTGTTTGTGATTCCTCTTATTACCTCATTCATACAAGATGGTAGACCGATAGATCTCAATGAGGCAGGAGTCTTCCCATCCGACTGTCACCCAAATGGCCAAACCTAACATGACCATTTTTCTTCTATGTTAAGACTATCAAATATACATTTAATTAAATGTAAAGCTCAAAATGTAGTTGCAGAGCCCACAACTGCAACCAGTTACTCCAGGGATAGATAGTCACATCTTTACATGTTGCTTGCTCCAACTTTGCAGTGTGCACATATTAGGTCACTCAAATACAGTGCCCAAATGTGGCTCTCATACCAGTCATCACTTATCCACTGGCATAGCAAAATACATACTACTGACACCCAACAAATATAAACTGATAAATATATGTATATATACAATTATACATTATAAATATATATAAAATACATATATAGGTAATACAAAATATAAATATATATAAACATATACATTATCATGTATAATTTTCTTGCAACTGCGATGACTAGACTATCCCCTACTGAATATGTCTGCAAGGTAAACTGCAAACGTTAGCACATTATCTATGCTAAGCAAAGAATTTATCGCTCAACTATTTGGCTGAAATTCGGTGTACCAAATATGCATGCATTGTAACTGCAAAGCCCACACCTGTAATCAGTTGCTCCAGGCATAGATAGTCACATCTATACACGCACTGCTCACTCTGCCACATAGTATAGCTACCCCATATTAGCTGGAAGAGTCCCATGCCCAAATTCAGCTCTTTAGCCAGAAATCACCTATCACAGATATAGCAAAACACCTTACACAAAAACATAAAAACTGCTAAGCATAAAATTACAGAACATCTCCGCGAAGGATGGTGTCATTTTTCTACACTTGGAATTTATAGGTTTATTGCGTTCAGTCTGGGAAAGTTATTTATTGTTTTTGTTTTACCATGTGCGTTAAGACTACAGTCTGCCAAATTCCCAGACAACTGTCAAAGTGCTTCATGAACAATGGAAGTAAGGAAGAAGCATACGTCATATACAATGACAAGAGAAATACTGTGTGTCAGGGCTGGGCATGTTGGTAGCATCTGGGGTCCACAAGCACTCTGTAACAGGCAGCTTTATGCTGCTAAATCACTGTATAAGCCTTCCACGTGCTTCTCAAGGGGGTTATATCACCCTTGTTGCAGGCAGAACACTCAGGAACAAAGAAGAGCCAGAGAACTACGTTTCCCAGCAGGTCGCTGGATACACGAGTCTGCCGGCAAGGAAAGGTGAGGAAAAGCCACACCCAATGCAATGTGCATGCGTGGGCTGCACCTGTGTGAAACTGCTTGCTATTCCAGTTCTCAGAGAAGACAGACGTCTCCATCTGAGCTCCTGCAAGGCACGCCTATGTGGAGATACAACCCACCTGAATACCTCCCAGGCCCTGCGTCACCTTACAGATAAGTGGAACTTTAAGCTACGTGGAAAGGATGTAGAATTAACCTTTTAACGACCTCATGGGGGCATGTTATGGAACGCGGTAAAGACCACAACGAGGGGAAGAAACTAACTGCATGAAAAGCATGTATAAGGGAGTGACTGAACATTGAGAACCTAACTCATTCCAGCCTCGGGTGACAGCAACCCCGGGCTGTGTGGTCTCCATGTTAGCAACGGAAGATCACGGTTGGCAAGAGAACGTGTTATAAGTTCGGAGTGCTTCAACCCTGGGCCGTGAACATTCTGAGAGTTATCGGAAGGGCACATTAGCTGTGTTGGGATTCAACCCTGTTATTACTTGCATCAGGATTAAATGACTTGGAACCAGAGTGCGCGCCTGACCTTCTTTTTCCACATTAGCAAATCAGCAGCATTTCATCTTACGCACCCGCTAGCTCTTCTTACTTCTGTTTTAGTATTTTCCAGCGGAACGTGCGTAGAACATTCTGAACTTTCCTGATCCCCCGACGAGGATCGTTGGACATCTAACCGCAGCTAAGTGTTTTCACATTGTTTAAATGTGCATGAGCACAATGCATGTTCTTGTTTCACATATTGCTAGTTTAGTTAGCGTTTCCAATGCTTGGAATGCTTGTAGATTATAGCTGGTGATTCTTGGAAAAATCAACTGTCAAATTAGTGCAGAGACGCTTGGGGGAAGTGTTATATGTTTCTGCATTTAGTCTCTGTTTGACCTTGTGGTGAACGCTCCCAACAGAGTAAGTGCACTTGGTTCTAGAGCTCCATGCAAAGGCTCTATTGGCAATGTTTGGTTGAAGCTCCAATACAAAGGCTTCCAATGAGCAGGGGCAATCCAAGTTAGAGTGGTGTGTGTTGAGTGACTGGGCAGAGTACAATACTACGCTGAAGAAGACTTGCAACAGGAGCCGAGGAGCATGTTACTCTAATTATCCCCAACCCATCCACAACCTTACCGCTCCGCCCAATAATGAATTTGGCCCTGCCAGGATGCATTCTCCTCCAGCTCTAAGTGGCACAATTTGCACTGGTACTAATAGCACCCCCCAATGGACCCAATGGGGAATGGGGATTTTACCGCCTTACTACTACTCCTGATCCAGCACCAATTGCGCTGGACTGCGAAACAGCAACACAAATTGCCAAATTGCACAATTAGCGCCAGGATACCACCCAACTCCTGACAGACCCCACTGTGGCACTATAAATCTATTTCCTCTGCCACATAACAAGACCAGCATTTTATTGCACACATATTCTGTCTGCACAGTCTACCTTTGAAGATCATCACTGACAGAGAGTCCCAAGTATTGTTCTGCTTTCAGTCAAATTCTGTACGTTTCTTGGGTTTGAACATACCTTATCATCTGCTTACCACCTGCAGAGAGATGGGCAGACTGCAAATTAACTCTGGTACAGAAACTCTGTTGTTTCTTAAGCCACTGTCAGGACTAATGGTTTACTCCTATAAATCACAGAATGTACCTGCATTCGTAAACAAACAAACTCATATTACCATCCTCAAGATATACAGTCCCTGCTTCAACTGACAAATAAAGTCTCCTTGCCAGAACCTACTGTTGCAAAAATTGCAACAGGCATACCAGTTGGAATTGAAGGCAACACAAACACTATGAAAAAGCCCAGCAAACATTGATCATGTACCCCCAGAAAATAGGCTAATATGGCAGTTTGTCAGTGCATAATCTGCCATTCCCAAAAATAGACTGATATGTTTGTTTGTTAGTGCATAATCTGCCCTTTCCAAACAAAACATGTGGGTTAGTTTCAACCCCAAGACAAAAAGAAACTGCATCTGGCTGACTGGGGCCTAAAAATGCAGAAATACTTTCTCGTAATTTTAAAGCACACTGTTGTCTGGCATACCGAAAGGTCAGCATGGAAATCTCAACACTGCCAAATACCCTAACAATGTTGTCCGAAAAAGGAAGAATACAATTAATTGTGCCCTGTGTGTGAATGACAAGGCTGAAAAGGAATGAGGCCTACCTTCCATTACAAGCTATTGAGACATTGAAACACATTTTTCCCAAAGAGAAAGCTGCCATAGAAATGACTACATTTGGCAGTTTGGGTTGAAAGGAACTGTTTACAGAGGAAACTCTCTGGTCTGAACCATTCAAATGTATATTATAATGGGAAGTTGGACATTGATGATCAATGTGAGATATAAAAGCAGGCCTTGTGTAAAGGTATTGCAACATTACAAAATAGCAGTTTCTTGTGCATGACAAAAATCTGTGCTTATCCCAAAAGACATTTTTCTCATGAGATTCAAAGTCCCAGAACTGCTCACATTCCCCAATCAGATGCAAGGGCCAAGCTCTGCTCTTCTCTTTATCTAAGAATTTCTTTGAAGCTCACAGAGCCAAGAAAGGGACAGAGTGTGTTCCAGGCTAAAGGTTTATGAGGTGAACAGATGACCACTTGGAAAA
The DNA here is from genome assembly GCF_040938575.1 of Ambystoma mexicanum. Taxonomy (NCBI): domain Eukaryota; kingdom Metazoa; phylum Chordata; class Amphibia; order Caudata; family Ambystomatidae; genus Ambystoma; species Ambystoma mexicanum. The sequence goes on along the minus strand of NC_090923.1, from coordinate 706,581,824 downwards.
CATGAGACCCAGATAATAGGCAAAAAAATGTAAATGACTTTAGGGTCGGCAGAACAAACAAAGAAGCAGATGGCCCAGATCACTGTCTAAGTTTGAAGAAAAGAAATGTAATGTGCAATTGAAGTTAAAATATGCAATTCATCATTTTTACTTAGGATTGTATGGATGATCATACTTTGGACACTGCCTTCGGAACCATAGCTCTCACAGAAATCATTCAAATATCTATGAAAAGATCATGGAATGCTCCATCCAATGGTTGAACTCTCATAAACATTCGCCCTTGGGAATTGTAGTTATACGCTGAAATATGATGATAGCTTCCCAGAAAATGTCACAAAGTGGAGATTCAGGGAGATGATAGCTTATTGAATGAGATATCTGTATAGTAATTCGCATGTTGATAACTGTTATATTTGTTGAGTAAATTAAAGACATTTGCCATTCGAACCTGCAACATTGTACCAACGCCAGAAACATTTCATTAGGTCCGGCATGGTCAGACAAATTCAGACATATATATTTTATGATTATTCGTACATTGAAACACATTTCATGTTGTTGATTTTGCTGCAAATGTAAAATTGTTCAGAAAGAAAATTCAAGGGTGTGGAGTCTTAAACTCCTAAGAATGAAGCTTAGAAACTAAAGGTGCCAATCCCCAGAGTAGATGCTAGACCTTATTAAAGGGATGAAAATAGATGTTGAATTGGAATTAGTAGCCAATGAGCTGATAGCTCTAAAATGTAGATATTTTGAAAGGAGTGGTTAGAGATGTATAAGGAGACACACAATGGGAAAAGGGGAGAGCTGTCTGAAATCACCTGAGTGGTAACTGCTGGGAAATTGCTGGCAAACTAACATTGTCTGGGAGGTGGATTAGACCAGGAGGAAGACTAAAATCTGGAGGGAACCTGGAGAGGCAAATAAAAGGATAACATCTGGAGGTCTCCATGACTGAACCTGAAGAGGCCTTCTAACCAAGTCCCTATGTTTCCCCTGAGTATCCAGAAACCTTGATGTCTTTTTCGGAGCACAAAACTCAGAGATATTCAATGCAAGTAAACTTGTCCAATCAAACCAAGTCTTGTGGAGATCTGTTTGATTTAATATATTTTCCTATTGATTGGGTGGGCAAAACAAGCAGATCCTCAGCATTTTTACAAAATAATAATTTAATTAACTCCAATATAGTCAAAGAACGTGGGGTGAGCTCGGGGGAGTGTGAAACCTCCAATCTGTCTCTTAGTGTTGATTAAAGGTAGAGTCATTTAAAATAACTGGGCATCCCTTACCTTATTGTGGCCAACTCCAAAATCCCCCAAACGGAAGTGGTGTACTTATAAGAAACGAAATTCCTAACTGTTCCCCATTCCTCAGACCCTGCCTTAAAGCAGATGGGTGTTCAATGTAAACTGAATTTCTTGATTTGTTCAGGGGCAGAAAAAGTGTCTTGCCAAATTAAACAGCGTGAAGTCCCCCCTCATTTTAAGGTGTGCCATCTACAGAGGGTGAGAAAGTAACCCCTGATAGAAGATAGATTCTTCATCGCATAGTGGTAGAGGAAAAAGGGTCCCAAAATAGATCTATCTATCTCAAAAGTGTTTTGTTCTTGAAAGTCTGTTGTGCTCCAACACTGCTAGCATTGACCAGTGCACAGGGAGATTAAAAATAAAGAGTGCTGCATATGATAAATAGCTTTTGCCAATAGAAAAGTGTCACATGTTAGAAGGTAAACCACATGCAAAGTGTGAAGCTAAATTGTTCTGTCATGTCCAGTGTGCTGCAAAATTCTGTACACTAAGAATAGTTTGTGACTGACCCAGGTATCTGAAGTATTCTAGAGATCTGTGTTTCTATGTAACCAGTGTGGAAAGAACTTTAAGAAAGAAAACTGTTAGTGCTGTTGGGCTCAAGAGTCTGGGATCTGTGTTATGCTAAACCAACTGGTGTTTTCAATTATGTTGAAAACCGAATTGTCAGGAAACAAAAAGCATTTGGGCCACGGAGTGAGGTGGCCTGTCTTGTGATTTGTGCAAATATGAATGTCCCTATTTATTAAGAATTATATATTCTTTCTACACGCTGGCCTGATTCTTGGCTTATCTATCGCACAAGGGTGAAGGCTGATAGTGGTGTGAAATCAGTCAGGGGCAGGGTTAGTGAAAGATCTGATCAATTGAGTTATTGGTGTGGCACTCTTGATTGGGGAGGGAAAGAATTCCCTGCATTGATTGTTGCCACATAAATATCTCCTACAAAACAAATGTCTCAGGCAATGCGCTCGCCTTGTAAGCAAGGGGACATGGAGAACCACAGGTTCGATCCCCGTACCCGCGCTTAGAAAGCTATGGGTATTAAGTACATTATAAAAAACATATTGTATCATTAACCTCTCGCTATTTGGGGCCCTCTCAATCCCCTAATTGATTGAATCAGTAGTTTCCACAGCCATCTGCACTTATGTAGCACCTTTTATCTGTCTTTCTTTAAATCTGCCTTGAAACTTACCAAGCTATCTCGTGTACTGCCACCATCTCTCCTATTTAGTTAAGAACGGTCAGTAGAGTAGAAATTACTATCCATCGTTGCCCCTTGCATCACTATAAAACATCCATTCATTTTTGCACACTCGGAATTGTACATGCCGGTGAATTTTCCTTTGAACCTTCCTCACCAGTACGGACTGGCTATTTGATTTAGGCCTTTCATAAACGATTTCCACAAGATGCTGCCATGTCCTGGCTCCAAACTCTTCCTCCCACTTTTGCATAAGCCGAGAAAAGGGGGTGGATGCAGCTCCCTCTCATGTTCATGCCCTGTCCCATGGACAGAGCAGGTTTGGTGGGCTCCCATCAATTCACACATGAATTGGGAGGGGGATTCTTCAGGGTAGGTTCAGTTCTTCACTTTGGGTGAGTTGCTGAGTTTGGCAATGTCCAGGAATGCAGCATCCATCAGTGTTCCAAAACTCACCTAGGTTTCAGAGTCCTTCTACTCTCTCACTGTTTCTCTAAAGAGGAGGCCTTTGCAGCCAGGGATAAACTGTGTATCTCTGCAAAGGAGCGGTGGGTCTGATACCTGCAAACATGGTAGACACACTATCCTGCCCTTCCTTATAATAACATGCACATGTGGGGTATGGCACAGCACTGATACACTTCCTCAACATTTAGCCACACTTCCATGAAATACTGCAGACTCTGGCTCCTCATTAGCTGTGACTGCTATTGGGAGGGCCTTAATTCAATACTTTTGATTTGCTCATTCAAGTTATAGTTTTGACTGAAAATAGGAAAGTCTTGACCCCATTTTATTGTTGCTATGCTGTTAGGTTCTTGCTCTGCAAACTGAACTCAGCCTGCATGTTGCTCCTTTTTGGTGTCCTGCTAGTAATCATTTTGCACCCCCATGTCAAGTGCTTAACTGATGACTACTTAGTTTGGTCTTTAGCCTTCCATTGTGTTCTGACAATCTACTGCCATGATGCCTGTTTTCTCTTAAGCAGTATCTGCCCATCGGTATCATCGTCTTGGCTGTGTGTTTTTGTTGATGTGCGAAGTAGCTATCTATGCCAACGGCAGTTCATCCTTCACGCGAAAGGAAATGGAGATATGTTTTTAAAAGAACACTAGCAAAAGTACCTGTTCTTTGAACAGACAGACATAATATCCCTCTCATTAATTGTTGAAAATGAATGATCCTGTAGGTCACTGTTCCATCTTACCCTGGCATGGTGCAGATCATTGTGGTGCATTGCAGTGAAAATACCTTGGAAATTGTGCATCATAGGGCCGTGCATCATAGGGCCTTAAAATGTGATTTTCGAGGTCCCATGGGGATCTCTAGTTTTGTTCCTTGCATCGAGACTGGTTGAGTAACGTGTTTCCGGCTTTGTCGGCAGGCGCCATCTTGCAAACGACCTCTGGAAAAGTCATTTCACCTGATGTTGCAAACATTTTGAAACTTGTGGAATGCTACCTTCCTTCACCTTTGCCTCTCAGTTCCATTCACCTCTTATACATTTTTTATCCCTTCCTGGTGAACATGGGTTACAGCTTCGTGGGATTGCCACAAACCCACAATCAAATTTTAACTTTTGCTGAAGTCTGGGGAAAGGAGTGGGGTGTCCAAATGCCATGTAGCCAGTAATGTCTGCAGGGTCCTAAGAGGTATCTATGCAACATCTGGTGCAGATTTTTTGAAACGGTGTGGAATTGTATAAGTAACAATGCTTTAAACCACAAACCCACAAACTCACATACAATTGCTGACTTTTATATATGGAGATGAAGTCTTTTCCACTCTTCTGATGTTTTCTTTCCCCTTCTCCTTGCAATAATCTGTTTTTTTGTTAATGTTTCTTCCTGTGGAGGGAGTAAAAACCCACAATTATCCCAATTGTTCCTGTTTGTGCGGGCATCCCATTTTTCTTTTTTTGAAGGCAAGCATTTGATGGGCTCTTCCAGATGTGGGGGTACAGGTCATGCTGGCTAGTATTCCCAGGGCCCTCTCCAAAGTTTCTCCAGCATCTTCTCTTGCTCCTTTTTAAAGGTGGTATTTTCACATACATTGTTCATAGATATCCTTCTATTGTAACTATACATGCTTCATGAATGAGTATTCTATTACATTTTTAGTTTTGACTATTAGGCAGAACTGTAGCACCAAATTATTGCTTTAGAGGACAGATATGCAGGAAATGGAATGTAGGGAGGGATACACAGCTTGTATACTCTGTTTAGCTTTATCTAACTCCTATGACCATTCCCCCTTACTACTGCACCTCCATGATTAAACACACCCACCTGGGATCGCTTTGAGCTAGCTCTACTATGTTGTAACATCAATGTTTGTGCTCTATACAGCATACCTCTGTTATTTCAAAACAGTCCTCTGAGAGGTAATGGCTTAATTACAGTAGTAAATGAGATCCTGGTGTAAATAAATGTCATAACCACCTGTGCTTTCAGCCAATTGAATTCTAAGCAACATGTATGTCTTCCCAGTTGTTCCTTGCAATGAAGTCTTGTTAAAAACAAACATTGGCAATGCCAACAGTTTAGTCTATGCATAAGAATTAGATGGGCATTTGCAAGGCACTGACATCATATGCCCAGGTAGCCAATCCATTTTTCAGCTGTTGCATTTTTCAATCACTGACCATATTCATGTCAGTGCTTGAACAATGTTTATCCCATGCCTACACAAAAGCCAAGAAACGTTGGACCGTATGATTTGAAAATGCTTGCCTGTGTATTTTATTTCACCAACTTGCTTTTGGCATCAATTTTGATCCCACATAGAACATTTGCAGTCATCTACTTCATCTTGTCAATAATAGACTATGCCAACACCAAAAACTAGAAATACAGAACACATCAGCAGGACTTCTCATAAGACTCACTAAGAGAGAACACATCACACCAGCACTGCTGAGAGCCCTACTTTGGCTACCAGTCAAAAAATAATCTTCTTCAAACCTCTCTGTATATTCCGCGGCCAAGGAGAGGAATTCAAACAGGGAAAAATGTCCATCTTCAAACATAACTGAACACTAAGTTCCAGCAACAACAAATACCTTGAACCAAAACAATACTCAAGCATACATTTGATGGATCAACATTCTCCTGCATCTCGGCAAAACTTTGGAATTTACTCCTGAAGGAAATATGAACAACAGAAGACCACCTAAAATTCAGAAAATTGCTAAAAACATGGCTCTTTAATTCACTGAGCTAAACAGGAAACACTGTAAAAGGGAACAGTCAACATAACACAATACAAGAAAAACACCCAAAACAACCAAAATGTATTTGAACCGAAAACTGGCTACCCCAACTAAAGAAAGCATTTTAGGACACACCACCATTGAAGAATATGAACCCTGCCAGACCAACATAACCATCGCATAAAAGGGCACAGACCACTAACATCACTAATTACTGTACTAAAAACATTCCAATATCTGCATACTCACCCTCAAACACCATAACACACACAAACATCTCAACTGCAGCAGAAATCTAAAACCACCACACAATGCACAAACTAATCAACACCCAACTAAATGCAGCACACAACGGAAAACATAACCAATTACACAAAAATCATCCCTCACACACTTGTACAACAAACACAACGTAATCCTTATCAACTCAAACCAAACCCAGCACACAGAGATTGGTTTCTCTGAACTGAAGATAAAATCAGCACATCAAAGCTCTATTTCCCTCTCTATCCTACTAACTAAAGAACTCACACACCCCTTCCTTTTCAGATCTGTCTGGAGACCATGAAAATGCAAGCGGTGTGCAGTATAAATCACGATAACATAACCTAACGTTTCAAAAATGAGGGAATCCACACGTTAGAAGTTATTTTACTGTCAAAGTGGAAAGTTACATTTTTTCAGTGTAACCGAAGAGACATAAAACACAATAGTGGCCCTTTTCTCCATCCTCTTTGGATCAGGAGAAAATGTGTAAAGACAGGCGTTAAAAATGAATGCCTTTCTTTACACCCTTTTTTCAATCTGGGCCCTTTTAATTTTCTTTTAAAGCGGAGGGGGGGCATGGAGCAGACTAGTCTTGCCCATCATGCTTCCCTGCTCCACTTCAGAACACCACCTAGTTTAACCATAGAATGTATAGTCATGCTGGTGTTCAACCAATTGATTCCTACTGAATCAGCATGAATTTTATACCTGGTAAAAGCAGGTGAATTCAATAGGAATCCATTGTAAACGCATCCCACAATTGTTATGTTTGCAGGAGACATTTGATATTTTTCTGAAACGTAGAGGGTAAAGAAAATTTAAAACCTGAAACTGCTAGGTTTTGCACAATTCTTACCCACTCCACCTAAGAAATGATGAATATTGCATTTAGGGGACCTTTTTTTGCACATAAGTGCAAACAGAAACGGTCCCTTCCATGCAATACCCACTGTGGGGAAAATTATTCCCATTATCTTTGAGCCATGTATCTTATTTGTTTACTTCCATTGATTCAAACCCTAAGTTTTAAGGCCAAATCAATTTTGCAGTTCTGAACATGGATATGTTAATCCTTATTTGTTTTTGCATTTTACACATTTTGTTTAGCATGGCATGTGGTGCCTGTAGAGTGGTGTTCTCGTGTGCATCCCCAGAAGCCCCATTGTTTCCTGAGGTTTTGCTTTTTCACAATGGCCTTTGCCATGCTGGCTGATATTCTGGAGGGGATCTATGCGATCACTGCGACCACACATAATTGAGACGGACTAAAATGCCCCATGTTACTACAATATCCCATACTCCCCACAGATATATGTGGTGTAAAGGGGGTGAAAAAGTCAGGCATTTCGGCCGTCGCAATTGTGAGGGCGACATTTTGGGGCATTTCTTTGTGGAGGCCTGGCATGCCTTGGCACGCAGGGTAAAACACTCAGAGCCTGGGTCTTCTCTTTTTCTGCTGGTTGGCGGTTGAATTTAGTCATGGATCCTGTCATGGATCCAGTCACTTTGTCCGAGTCGGCAATGGTTCTGTCATGCAGGGGGGATGCCCATCTTTGTTTGAATGCTTCCAATAGTTTTGAGAAAGTGCTTTTTTCTTTGTGTGGTTTATTGCCTAGTTTTGCTGTTGTCTCAGAAGCTCTGGCAGCATGAACTGTAGGCATGTTTTTGTTATTGCTTTCAATATCAGCCCCACAGAAAAAGAATCCGCGTCCTCCAGTGCAGAAGTGGATGCTAATCATTAGCAGGATCCTGGAATTTCCATGAGTTCGGTCAGGCAGAACTTGCAGTATTTTCCTGAGGTTTGGTTAAAACGATTTGACCTCATGTCTATGCAAGTGAAGACACTTTGCATATTTTTCTTCAATGTAAAATATAATTTGCTGAAGTTGCATGCCCAATATTTGCTGGGCTTGTCAAGCCCTTGAGCACACTTCTTTTGGACTTCTTTTAATGCCCGATCCATGACTTGGAGCAGCTGCTGTGAAGGAAAGCAATAGCTCTGAAGGCCTCACATTATGGGAATGTGTCTGTGAGCTAGTACCTTAGCTAGTGGTCTTCACACTGGGGGGTTTCCCCATCTAGGGGGGCCTGAAGGATGTTCAAGGGGGGGGGCGTCTCTTTAAAAATGGATTGAGATTACTCTTTTTAATATAAAATGGATTAAGGTGATTTCCTACTGTTTATATTTTCTTTTAAAAGGAATTTGCTTATATTTTAAAGTGCACGTGTCCTTCTGGACACCCTTAAGGTCCCTTAGGGGGTCCAAACACTAGGTGAGGGGGGGAGGGGTGCAGAAACAATATTTTTACTTAAGAGTGGGATCGGTATGAAAAAGTCAGAATACCACTGGTTGAGCCATTCCCAGCCAGCAGCATATGCTCAGGTGCGGGACACATTTTTTTACTAGTTTGGGGTTTCTTTTGAAAGGGGCATTGCCTTTGCATTTTGCTAAGCACTGATAGAAAGTGAAAATAATCAGGACCTATTTTGCCAGTATGCATGTGCGCTCACCCAGCTTCCTTCCGGGAGTGACTCGGAAGACTTTTGGCAATCTTGATATCCTAGTCTAGCCCCGTTTACATTACCCCCATACTTTTTGAGGGTGACAGTAGAAACCTATTTAAATAGCCCGCTTACCATTTTGGATAGGCATATTTTGAACTTCGACGTTCCTCCTTTGGCAGTGCTAACTTTATGAGGTGAAAGCCACATTGCAATATAATTTGCTTGGCCTACAAAGGATTACTGGTATTCAAATATTCCTACAGATGCATAGCATTAGGGCAATAGATATTCAGAAATCAACAGTGCCTTTCAGGCAATCTGCAGGCTATACAGGTTTTCAGAGTTCTATTGGGAATATATGTTAATGAATTCTATGGTAACTCAGATCACTCCTTCAAATCAGAGGTTTCACTGAGCAATTGTATAACACCACACATCAATAATAGGGGAGGAGGGAATTGCAAACACTTTTGCTTGCTGTGCAGACAATTGTGTGCATGTAGAATAATTATTCTTATGGGTCTTGTTAAACTGTCACACACTGTTACGGAGATGCTTTAAAAACATGTGGCATGCAAAGTATTGTGGGTATGAAAATATCCCAGTGTAATGTTTTACTGCTACAATCCACGGAGGAGCCTACTCCACGTATTACTGAGCCCTGTCATCTAGTTTTTGAGCCCAGAATGGGAAGGAGGAGGAAGAGTAGAGGGTTAAGAGTGAACTGGAGAATATTCTTGGGGGGTGAAGAGGAAATGAGACACCTTGACAATCTAATGCAAATGTCTCAGCGGTACATTGAAGGAGACATACTGCTTGGTAGCATTTAAAGACAGCACCCTCTAATAACAGTATAACAGTCTAGGAACATGTGCCTTCTGTTTCTTCTCTGGGCTCTGATCCTGAGGGATAGTCAATATAAAAATGTAAATTTTGGCTAGTACTCCCTCCATATTCTGGATAATGAATTGCAGAATAAGGTCTCCAAGTTACTGCATCCATTGTAATTCTGACAGTGCTCCTATTAACATATGAGGCTAACCTAAGTGAATTTCTTTTTAAGAGGCTCCTTGTGGAACCTCAGCTAGCCACTGATCTGTTTAATTTTGTTTAGGGCTGGGGTGTGCAACAGTTTGCGAAACACATATAGGCTAGATTGCTGGCCTGAGTGCAGTCATGCTGCAGACTGCATTAAAGTTGCCTGGTGGAAGACTTTGCTAATCATTTTGTTTTGAAGTTATTAACATTTAGCAACTAAAAGCAGAGTATAAGAACACCTGTGGGTGCGAAGTGCCACCATGAGTGCTGGTCTGAGTGCAGTCGTGCTGCAGACTGCAGACAGGCTGCCTTTTGGAAGACTTTGCTAATCATTTTGTTTTGTAGTCATTTACCTTTAACAACTAAAGGCAGTGTATGAGAACACATGAACACCTGTGGACATGAAGGGCTGGCGCGAGTGCTGGCCAGAGTACAATCATGCTGCAGACTGCAGAGAGACTGCAGAGAGGCTGCCTGTTGGAAGACTTTGCTAATCATTTTGTTTTGTAGTCATTTACCTTTAACAACTAAAGACAGTGTATGAGAACACATGAACACCTGTGGACATGAAGGGCTGGCGCAAGTGCTGGCCAGAGTACAATCATGCTGCAGACTGCAGAGAGACTGCAGAGAGGCTGCCTGTTGGAAGACTTTGCTAATCATTTTGTTTTGGAGTAATTTACCTTTAACAACTAAAGGTGGAGTATAAGAACACCTGTGGGTACGAAGTGATGGCGCCAGAGCTGGCCTGAGTGCAGTCGTGCTGTGGCCGGGCAGCAGGAGGGGCAGATGAGCGAATGGAACTTAGGGAGCTTGGTCGAATGGCGCCCGGATGCCCACTGAGAAGTCACAGTATGCTCTGTTTGCCGGAAGAAAACCTGTGCTATGAAACACAACAGCCGTCGTATGTTGGAGGTGAGTGGCGTTGAGGGGCCCATTAGCAACATGGAGGCCCATGAGCGCTCAGAAGGAGCTTAGCCAGTAATCAAATCAATGACTAACTCAATGACTAGCTCAATGGCTGTCTTACACCCAACACCTTTGCTTCTGTTGGATGGTGTTGGGCGTGCTGAAGGTGTGATTGAAGCCCCAGCAAGAGATGCTACAATGATGTTGACGTTTTAAACTATAACTGTGGAAAGTTTGAAAAATTGCTATAGTGCTGCCCTGCTAATTGTACCGAATTGTACAAACATCATCAACACTAAGGAAGCTAATGAAGTTAACAATGCTAATGACATGGGTGCACTGCGTCTGTGTGCCCATAGCTATCTGCAGGCCCAGCCCTCGAAAGTGGGGGTTGGTAAACAGAGATTCTTTTATCAAGTACCAACTCGGGATGGTCAGAACCGCCTTCAAAAGAGAGAACAGCAGATAAAATAGCGGATGCACAGTTACTTGAAAGCACTGTGATGAAAGATCAAATTCCGGTGGAGAGGTCCTGGCAGGCACATATTGGGTCTCCAGAACCCATGCCCTTGTACATGTCCATGTCTATGTCAGCAGCTCTTGCAAAGGGCGGGGGGCATTGCAGACATTGTTGTGGATTTTGCAGAACCCCTACCTGTGAGGAAGCAGACTCTGGCAGACCGACTGTCGCGTGGTATTGTAAGGATTTATAGCATTATGGCCAATGAGAGAAGGGGGTTGTCACCATTGAATGAGAGAAATGCTCCCACTAATGTGGTGGACACCTTCGATGTGATCAACAGGCGGGTCCCTCAGGCAGGGAGAGAATGCCCTTTAGGACCCTCTTATTCTACAATACAGTAAACATCAACAACAAATAACTTAATAGAGTTAACTGAGACAACCTTGAATTATCCAAACCAGGTAGCAAGTAAGAAACCCAGAGGGGTGTATGAGCGAACAGAACTTACATGAGAAGTAAGAGAGGCTTAGGCACTTCCACTAGCTCTGTCTCATCTGAATGCTCCACCCCAGAATCTGCAAAAATACTATCAATATCACCACGACCATTGAGTGAGCAAAGCTGAGATCCTTTCAACAACCATACTAAAGATGGCTTCAATGCTAATGTTATGTCAGCATTAACGATCACACTGGCACAATGTTTCAAATTGTATGTGTCCATAAATGGCAGCCTGAAGGAGCAAGCTACATTGTTAGCAATGCTTCACTCAAAAATGATTTTCATTGAGGGGTTTGTTATGGCTGTCCAGTGGAATCTTGATAAGAACACAGAGCAGACATTGGCCCTCATTACGACCCTGGCGGAGAACCATGGTGCAATTTGCACCATGGTCCATGGCGCAAAGCTGCCAACTCCGCCATGGGGGTTGGCGGACTTACCGCCCCATTCCGACCTTGGCTGGGCGGTAAGTCCCCAATTCCCATTTTACCCTTCCCCATTCCCATTTTTGCCCCATAGGGCATAATGGGAGTGGGGAAGGCGTTAATTACGCCACCGTAAATTACGGTGGCGCAATTAACATCAAGGTCCCGTAGCGCCATGGATTTTCCCGCCCGGAAAAAGCAGGCGAAAAAAGCTCCATGGCGCTACGGGAACTCGTAGTAAGGCGGAAAGGTACGCCATGATTTACGCTGGCGTAAACCCTTTCCGCCAGGGTCGTAATGAGGGCCATTGACTTTGTTTCAGCGAATTTTGGACCCTGTAATGAACAAACAAAATGAAAGGAGAGATCTTAGGGCTCATAGTGAATCTCAAGGGGAAACACTGTTCTTATCAGCAAGAACTATGAGGGTTGTTGAAAGTAATGCTGTTGATGTTAATGAAGAAATTATCGAAAACATCACAGACCCAATCGAGTCAGGGGAACAAGAGGATTTGATAGTGGTGTTCAAATCTAATAGGGTAGCCCAAGAAGGCAACAAATGTTTCCTCTATATACAGCTGTCAGAGGGTGTTGAAAGGCCAGAACATGTGGTTCCTTATCACTCCTGGCCTTTTTGCCAGGAGCTAGAAGAAGCACCAGTGAACATTTGCTGTGGTGGTCTACCACTAGAAATTGAACTGAACCCATCAATGACGAATGACTTAGTTGCTGATACGAGCCCTGCAAGAGAGTATTCCATCTTTTTGTAAAAAAAGAAAATGTACCAGGGTCCTAAACCACAGCAAAAAATGCCCAAGAGAAAAAGCCTAAATCGAACGATTCAAAAAAGTTCCTAAGAAGTTTGGAGATTCCATCAAATTCGAAAGGCTCCCCTAATCCCACCACCAAAGTCCACAAAGGAAATTGTGGTGCCAAGCACCCACAGCACGCATTGAGGCTGACTCCTGAATTAAACACACTCACACCCTTCGGTTGAATGGATGACATCACAAGAAAAGCTCATGGACGAACTGATTAATATGTCGACATATTCAATGAAAGACAAACTAGAGCCCTTGTTACAGAGTCCTACGGAACAAAGAATAACCTATGAAACACAGACCTTAGAATCAATAGTTTGACTGATGGGGGCTGTGAAACCTTAGGATGTTCTGATGATTCCAACGATTAAATCTGACCAAACATTCATAATATTAGAAGAAAAAAGATTAGCTGCGACAAATGATAAGCTGGAGAGGTCATCTTGGAATGATGTGGAGGTAAAACGACCACCTCTGACTTTTGATAAAAAAGCAGGTCTCGCCAAATGCATTCTGTTGGAAAGAGGCTACATCTGGATGATGCTCTGACAATGAACCACAGTAATGTTTTGAGGCTATTATATCATATTCCGAAGTTAAGATCCATAGGTTCTAATGAAATAGAATTGGTTGAGTTTATAAGTGACTTCCACCTAGATCGTGTGTTGATTCACCTGAATTCCAAACTGATTAAGCAAATTATAGTAGAGGCGGATCCATGTCTGCTACCATCGGTCTTTGACCTAAAGGATGCAACTCCCGAAATGCTTTTTGTTGCAAAACAGGTTTGGGGGGCTAATGGGTCATAATTTAACTGATGATACTACCCCAAAAGTAGAGAACTTATGGAGTGTTACTAGCGAGGTGTATAAAGTAAATAATACTGAAAAGACAGGATTCTTTTAGAGCTTGCAAATGCCTTTTACTGTAACAATTGGAGGAAAGGAATGTTAGGAAAAGAAGATTGTCATGCAGAAGGAGGCTGTGGGTCAGGTACTCCAGGAAGAGTCATGGGCCTGGCTGGCTGAGGTTTTAGTACTAAATACATGAGGACCCAGCCTCAGTAACAAAACTAGTATCGGTATCTTGGAATACACAGGGGTTCATACATTTGTTTGGGAGTGGCCCATTCAGGTTCGGGACCTTTGATATCTTATGTCTAAGAGAGACGTGGTTGTACATGGCCCCGATCTATCTTAAGCCAGCAGCAAAGGGCCTCAAGGGAAGGCCCTCAGTGGGCCTTCTGTTAGTTTTCAGAAGTGGAATTGGAATGGAAATTGTGATGATAAAAACCCATAATCCTTTCATTCAGATAGTAACGTGACAGTGGAATAATATGAGATCTATGGGTTATAAATGGCTTGTCATTTTTAATTTATACTGGAATACGGCAGGAATTGGAGATTGTGGAATGCATCATGGACATGAAAGATTAATGATATGCAACATTGTTTGACCCTGTAATTATGATCTGTGGTGATTTAAATATTACATGTTTGGATGAAAAGAACCAAGTTTGGAAGGATGAGAACATGCTTTCTAAACAAACTGAAAAAGGGGGATTTTGTGGTTAAGAGAAACCTGTCTCAGGAACCTTTATCTTTTAAATGGGCAGGTCCTGGGTGATATCTCAGCATGACCAACATGGAAAAAAGGCACCCAGGTGGGAATTTTAGATTACATTTTCATAGCTCTCAACCATTTATGTTGCAAAGGCGGGTGAAAACACCCGATTTTATTTTTGGCGGGTGAGAGGCCCATTGAAACGAATGGGCGTGAAGGTGGCTTGGCGGGTGAGTCAGCTGTTTGCAAGGCGGGTGTCACCCGCCAAAAGCGTGTGAGTTGAGAGCTATGCATTTTTTTGTCCGGTAACATACCTCCCTGAGTGGAGAAATTCAAGGTAATTACATCCACTTGTAGAAACCACAATATTTTTAATTTCCAGTTTGTAAAAACCCTGGCACTGAACATCACGTGCTCTACTAGAACATTTGAAGTAACAGGGAAGCAAGAGATATGTTCGTTGGACCGGCAGCACAGGTGGATGAATAGGCACCTAGTAGAAACTGTTGAAATATGCCCATCGCATTATAAATGAAGATTAAGTTGTTTTGAGCACAATATGGGGGAATTCTATGATTGATTCCATAATGTATAATGAGTCATATATCCTGATGAAGGCTCATACAGAAATGTATGAAGAACGCTGAGGGATGGGCGAATCTGATAAAACGGGCCGGAACACATTGTGTCGACCTAGATGTTTGATATCCTAATAGATACAGTGAGTGGAATAAAGGGAATGTTTCCCTAAGAGCGAACCTGTCCTCTTAGTCAGTATTTGTATATGTTTATTGTCCAGCAAGTGGAAATTGTTGTCTTTATAATTACCCAAAGGGTAATAATGCTGGAAATATTATCTAAAAAATGACAAAAAATACATAGGGTGGCAGAGTAAGGTGTTGACCATTGCCTACTCTTTATGAAGCTTAAAAGTTATATGTTCTGATACATGTGTGAATGCACGCAGGGCACTCTTTTACTAACCCCCAAGAGAGCACGTTTCTGAAAGTATGTGAAGTTGAATATATTTCCCTTTTACATTTGTTTAATATTTGTATAATAAAATGTTTTTAATACAAGGGAAAGGTACATTGCAGGAATTACTTAAAGCTGCGATTTATGTCGTGATCAGCCTGAAGACGAGGTGCTAAGACCTTGATTGTGCTCCTTTTCACCTCTTCCATTCTGTCTTGCTCTGTTCTGAGGCCCTCTGTTGCTCTCTGGGACCCTCTGGCATTTCAGCAAAAGCAATTCAAGCAGCAGCCAAGGAGGCAGAGTCAGGTTCATTAGGTTTTATTTCATGCCAAGCTGACACAGACCAGAAACAGCATTGTTGTCAAGTACTGGAACCCCTCTCCCAGCTAAAAAAGGAGCCTCCTTTTATATCTGTCAGTGAAAGAGGATTCAAAACCCCACCTTTTCTGAACATGTCCAGGCAAACTCTTTGTTGAACATTCGCACACAGAGCAATTATTTCTTATCTGTTTAAACCTTCAAAATGAAATACATGCTGACACACATCCTAGGTTTTTCCGGTGGCACTGCACTCCAAATATGGTCGTGAAGCTGTTTCCCTAAGCTAAATTTTCAGACACAGCCCAATTAACTGTCTGGTTTCAGAGCGTTTATCTGATTCTGACATAGCAAGGTGGGCTTGAATTGTTGAACTCTGGGCTGGCTCATGGGCCACTGTCTACAAGTAGTCGCTTTATTTAATACATTTCTTTTACTCATATAAAGGCATTTGTCAGTTAAAGGCATTTTTGGTTACGTAAATGGCAGAGTCCTTTTCTGTCTGGGTATAGGAAAAAACTTAGATCATTTTCCCACTCAATTTTTATACTATGCATTCTGTACCTTGCCTGATAAAAGCATTTCCGACCTTATAAACATAACACTATAAAAGGTACTCATGTATTTTAACCCTGTGAGTCTATTTTCACACATTTACCATACTAAATCATTCCATACAAATTCCTCTGCCTAGCTTTAAGTAGGGGGGCTGCCCCGTACTGCATTCAGTTGTTGGTACCCTATCTTCATTTCAGCACCTCCATTACATTTCCCCATCTTTTAAGTTCTTGTTTGTTAAAACAATGACTTTCAACCATATCCATGTCCACCCTCCTTGATACTTATCTAAAAAACATCCTATCACACTCTTTCCATTTGTCACATACTAACGTATTGTTATTTTTAAAACAAAACATCTGTGTGGCCCTAAATTATTTTTATCTTCTTCGATTTAAGCCCCACTTCCTGTCTCCATTTGCTTTAAACTAACTGTATGCCTTAGATAATTTCACAGCCAGTGTGAGACTCGAGAGGTTGGTCAAGCTTTGAGATAACCCATTAGCCCATTGTCTCTTCGTATGTCATATCTTGTCTGCAACTCCCACCCCAACAAAATATAATCTCTCCTTCATTTTTTTCTTCTGTCCATGCATATACATATTGGGGGTCATTACGAGCCTGGCGTTAAGGGTTTAATGGCGCCGTAAAAGGTGTCGGCGCCATTTAACCCTTAACGCCTGATTACAAGGTCCCTTTGAGGGACCCGACCTTAACGGCTGGTTTTACCAGCTGTTAATGTAGGGTGCCGCAAAGGGACCTCAGTGCTAATTACGGTACCGCAATTTGCGGTACCGTACTTAGCGCCTTCCCCAGTCCCATTGAGCCCTATGGGGCAAAAATGGGAATGGGGAAGGGCCATGGTGAAATGGGGAAATACCGCCCCACCAACCTTGGAATGGGGCGGTATTTCCCCATTCCACCATGGCGGACTCGTTACAACACCGGCACCAACCATGGTGCTAATAGCGCCATGGTTTAGCGCCGGGTTGTAATGAGGGCCATTGTCTTTCCCTCTTGTTCCACACATTTTCTTCTTCCGCATCTTCCACTTTACTTGTCTTTAGTTTGGCATTTGTGGACTGTCTGTGTCCTGTCGCCTTTGTCCTTTCTTTTGAGCTGTTTTCACAGTCAATCTCCCAGGTTCTTTTGATGCTTAGACCAGGAGTTCATTGTCTCTTTTTCCTTTTTTACAAGGAGTTCATTTTTACTCCCTCTATCAATAAATACATTGTTCACATGAGTCCAGAAGAGGGGATGTTTCAACATGGGGACACAGGGTTGGGGGAGTCCTTTGCAGACACAGCTCAGCCCATCATCTTTGTTGGGCTTCCAATGGGTTTCTCTATGATCTCCCTCTTTTCTCACGCAGTTTGACGTTAATTGCCCAAGGCATACAGGTCCCTCGAGGTATACCTGTAATATAAAACTGAATGAGTTTCTTTTGTAAAATAAAAATGCCTCTTCTATTTAACACATTTCCTACCAAGCCATTTCTTTAAAACCTGTCTTCTCCACATTCCAGCTCTCATACCCTACCTCCTAAAAAATCGCAAGACATTTCCTCTTATTGAACACCCCTGCCTTCTAGAAAAAGCTACAAGACATTTTCATTTAAACATTTCCTTTTTTATGGGTCATTCTTGCCTTCCAAACAAATACACCCCATCACTAGCTCTGTGTCAGCTGGCTAGAACCTGAGTTTGTTTAAAAATATAACAATTTTGTCCTACATAGGACACACTTTTCTCTTGAGGGTGACTCATGCAACCCTAAGGAGACAAAACTAACAATTAAAGAAAGACGTCTTCTTCTTTTCTGGTCTCCTAGGCACGTCCATAGCAGATGACAGAAACGTTTTCTGTAGAAAGTCAAAATAGGGACAAAAGTCATTCGGGCACTGGTAAGGGGTCAGGTTTTCTTCACAAATTCAACTCTTTCTTCCTTTTCTGCTTATCAGAAAATACTTTCCTGATCATTCTCCCCTATTTGTTGGTGCACATAAACAACTATTTTCCAACCACCCCGCAGGATACTTAGTTTAGGCTTGGTTCTTTGCTTAGCTTAACTGCACATGCTTCCTTGGTTAGCAGTAAATACTTGCTCCTTAGCAGCCATTCTTCCTCTTTTCTTCTTGTCTGTTGGACCATGGCCTTTGCTTGTGCTTTTGTATTCATCCTATGGAGACAAAACAGAGGCATTTCGCTTCACACCATCCCTGCTTAACTTAATATAGTCTATCCCTGTTTTTTTGAGACTGTGGCCCCAATTCTTACTATGTGCCTCCATTTAGCCTCCATTTTTTATCGTACCCAACAATGTTTGCCTCTTCTAATGATTGCATACCCCTATCACATCAACACAAAAAATAATTACTTGCCTTCATTTTGACTTCTGTTTTCTGTGGTTGTCTGAAAGGCCATGCTGTCATCTAGTTCCTACTCTTTCCACACCTGATTGCACCTATCTCGGGAAAAACAGCTAAACACTTGAAGACATTGGGTCTCTTACTACCTCTTTTCCTATTACCCACCTAGATCCTCTTACTTTTAGTGCTGATCAATTGTGTGTCCACACCTTTTTAGCGTGGACTAGTACTTACCTTTTTCTTTTTCTCCCTAATTTAAGGCCATGCAGACATTTCTCATGCTTCCAGACAAAGGTCCATAACTTTTATCTGTAAAATAAATCAAAATCATTACAGGCACTCAAAAATGTTTTTTTACTTACCTCACTATATTTCCTTAAAATGACTTGTGTGATTTTCCCTTGTTTGATTGACCCAATTTATGTCAGCCATGCTCCTTTTCTCGGTCTTCATGGTCACTGATGCTTTTTATTGCCCTACACTCCTTTTCTGCTGTTGGCCAGGAAACCTCATAAGTGCTATTTATTTTCCAATTGTTTGATTTCTTGTCTATTTTATGCTTTTGAGTTTATTCCCTATCCTTTTATTCATTTGCCCAATTGTCCCCTTCCTCAATTTTTCTTTTATTCATTTTTTATTTAATATAATCAATCATTTTCATCTTTTCCCTATTTATTTTTTGTGATCCTGTGTAACATAGGCCCAAAGTCTCCCTAACGTTTTTAATCCTTTAATCTAATAATCTCTTATTTATATTGGGCATTTATTTCATTATTATTTTGTTTTTCATTTATACCAAAACATACTTCCTTTCTTTTTCTGCATGATGCTGTAAGGAAAGTACCTTTTCACACTCCATTAAGCCCTATATGGCTGCATTGTCATCTATAACATTGTTTAATCTTTTTATCTGAACCATTACTGTCCTTCATGATTCTTATTTCATTCTGTTTGCTTCTTACTCATTTGCCATGTTTCCCTACGTTATGGCTGCCTGTAATTTCCTGGATGTCATCTGTATCTTCCTCTTGTTCATAAATGTTCATGGCCTGCGTCTGAATTTATGAAATATTTTCATCATTTCTCCATCAGGTTACACAGCTGGCTATGTTACCATGCTGCCACAATAATAAAATCCTTTAGTTTTCGCCCAAACAATCTCATTGGCCTTCTGCCGTTTGTTATGCCTTCAAAACTATGCTTGTGTCTAAATGGTGCATGTCCCAGATACACAAACATGCTTTCCTTGGTAACCTAAACACCATCATCATGTTTTCAGGTTTTGTCATTCAATCCTTTCTTCAACCATCTGAATCCTATAATAATAAAATCTCACTGATCGTCCTGAATCAAAAAGGTTTTTCAATATTTTTTCAAAGAATTTTCTCAATGCCAGCCGCCAAGGCCTCAATAATTGTAAAATACCACCCCTGATATAACACCATTCAGGCTGTCCTATCACGCACGGTGGAGCTCTTGAAAAAGGACCTTTAGGAGCACCCCAAAGATCCTCCTTCATTATATTATGCTATCTTCAAATATTACCCACAGAGCAGGTCACAGAGGACCCAATAACCCCTTTCAACTTCAGAGGGCTTTCTAAGTCAGAAATACTAGAGAACATGAATAACATTAGACCATTCAGCTGCAAGACGATGCCTGCCCCTGACCGCGCGTTAGTTTAAAAACCCTGTGTAAAATCACTTTCTCCACATCTCATGATGTTCACCAATACCTCCTTCAATCCCAGCACAATCTGCAGCTGTGAAACAACCCTTAGGAGTGTTCCTCCAATCACCCTTGTCCATGTCATGCCAGGTTACATGCATCAATGCCCCGGGGCTAATGTGCGCCTACACGTTTAAGTACCTACCACTGAATGGTGGCTATTGTTCTGTTGCACTTATCATCTGAGTGCCATTACTTCCGCTTCACTACCACATTCACTAATGCCATCGGCTCTTTCCTTTCCCCACAATGCTTGCAAAAACTGCTCATTCATTTCCCATGTCATTATCAGAGTTAAATTGGATTACTACACTACCATCCTTGCAGACATCCTAGCAAAAAATATTCACAGGCTCTAAAAAGTGTAGGGTGATGTTGTGTGCAACTCTCAGTATTCCCAAAAGGATATACATTACTCACGCCATGCGAGCTGCTCACTGGCTACCCGTGAAGGAACAGTTGATTTCAAAATCCTAACCATTATGCATACATGTATGTATCACACAGCACCAGTATCTAACTGATGCTGTTAATAGAGTCAGTTTAGTCTGACCCAAAGGAAGTCACCATGTCACTCAACTACAAGTCCCACTAACCAAAAGAGCTAATGCCAGAGGTCTAAGCTTCCCCGTCTTGTTCCCAACCCATGGAATGCTTCCTCTAGCGAACTTAGAGCAGAACCATCCCTCCTCATGTTTTCACCAGAAAACCCTCAAACCTTATTTAGCTACCCCTATTAGTTCCCCAGTTGTGTCTATACGTGTTCCCCCTGCTGTTTAATTAACCTCTATGCCATGTGTTTACTCAATATCTACTCTATTCAATGTGAGCTAAACATGCAGCTCATCCATTGTAACTACAATATGTATTTATCTGTCCTATAACTACAGGCGAAGCTGTGGCATGCAACCACTTGTGTATGCCATTTTCATTGTAATCTGCAAGCCTCTTCTTTGTAACAGCACCACGATACCTTAGGGCTTCTGTGTGATCTGTAAATTCTAATAAATAAATGAATAAAGGGTTTTGATGTATTCAAGCCTTTCCTTTCTACTTGGAATTGCTCTTTCCTCACCACTACAGTAGGCACTACTATTGGATCAACACAATGCCCCTTCTCTGGGCACTCATGGACAACTCCTCAATAAAAATAAAAAATATATATCACACAGAATAATGCCTCTAGGCAATACTGAATAGTCCCATACAGAAGCCTCTCGTAAGCCAGGAGAAAAGCGCACTGGCTATCAGTAAACACATGCATTCCTTTATTAAACTCATGGGCAACACACAAAATATGCCTTTTGTCCATGCCCTTTCATACTTATCAGAGTGAATCACTCTTGTCAGTCCATCAGACCCTCCTGGTCAGTCCAATATATATGCCTGCCTTTAAAAATCCACAACTGGGAGGCCCAGCTCTAGCCATCTGGCTCCTAAAAACTGGAATGCCCTCCCACCAGCGCTAGGAAATGAAGGATGCTTCATTACTCTCCTCAAAATGCTGAAAACATTCATGTTTGACCAAGCCTCTTTGTGATCTCATCATGATGAATAGCTAAACTGGCTACGACAATGTCATCCATGTGCTAATTCTTCTCTTGTTTAATGTATTCCTGTACCTGCACCATTGCATCCTCTGTACTAGCGCCAAAAAATGCCCCTGGGCTAATGTGCGCCAACACGTTTAAGTACCTACCACTGAATGGTGGCTATTGAAATCCCACCACAGCTGACACATTTTCCTCAAAAGACTACTAAACCAATGCCACATCTATAATCTAAAAAGCCGTCTTTGCTACATGGATACACAGTCCCAATGTCTTATCATTAGACCACAAAATTGTTTTTTCTTGCCATATTTCTCCTTGCGTTCCAACACCCTAGTTCCACTTAACTCTTTTAAACACATCTGATCATCCTCTGGGGCTGTGCCACTGTGAAACACATTCATTTTTCTGGTTTTCATAAATATTTCTTATTTTTAGGTTGGCACCTTTTATTCCCAGGTGCCTCTGTGTATCCTGTGTTTGCCTTCATGTACACTCACTGACTCGTCCTCTGCAATAAATTAATTTTGCATGTAATGCAGTTTATAATAAATACAACGTATAAACCACATTCACTTGAGCATTTTCCAGATCACTAAAATAGCTTAACAATTACACCAGCTGTACACGTAGCTGATACACCCATGCATCATGCAGTGTTGTCTCGCTTGACTTACTTACTCTATGATTCTCGAGGGTGTTCAACCTAACAGTGCTTTAAAGCAATACCGCTGAATATGTGGCGCTATATGACTGCCAAATAACATGAAATGACATCTTTGCTCTTTTTAATGTGTCTTTTCACACCGCCCTGCTACAAAATGACCAGCACGAGTCATAATAAAACATAAAGGCAGAATATAATGACCTAACCAGATCCGAGCCCTGCGTCCACCAGAAATGGGCCACGCAAACACGGGCCACATCAACTCTCTTCTCTGACAAGTGTTTCAAAAATGCGTGACAATGCTCGACAAACACCTCATATCTACAATCAACATTTGGCACATGCTTTTGATAATTAAAGCCTCTGTAAATGTGGCTCTTCATGCGCATTCTGCATTCCTTCAACATGGGCCAATTCCCTGAACTTGGCAATGTTATCGTCAAGGCCAACACTGCATTCCTGGCCAAGGCCCTTTCGTTTGAGCTCTTGTTTTGCTTTTAAGCAAATCAAAAACATAATTGCCATTTGTGTGCCAGTCTGCCCACTTCAATTTGCACATAGCAACACTTTTTTAAAGCTCACATGTTTCTTCACTGTGCACTTTTTTTTTTCTTTCAATCTACAAAATAAAATGTGTCTACACTTTAAAATTAATTTGCTAAAGATGCGCTTTGTTTCAAACACACAAACAGACTGGAATTCCACAATACCGCACTTCTTATCTGAACCTCATTAAATCATTCCTTCACATTCCACCGTTCCATCAATCAATGTAAATCCAACGCGATTCTCTGTTCGCACAAGGTTTCTAAAGGTCCCAATCTCTCATTCTGTCTTTCAACTCTGCGCAGTTTCAGTGCTCACATACAATAGCCCTCTTCAACTCAATATAACTTTGTCATTTAAATATGAAACTCTACCGTACTTAGCACGGTCTATTTTGTATCTTGTCTAGTACTAGGAAATCACAATTTTAACTCCATAGTTGCCCGTTTTTTTGGGCTGGCTACAAGTGCAAAAAGCTTTTTTTTTTTTACACTTATCGCAGAACTGTTTGACTTTTTTTAGATGAAATAACCATGAATTTGTGTGCCTTAAGTCATAGCATCTGATCATCTACATTATTGTTATGTTTTCGCATTTTCAAAACCTTGGCTGAATGCTATTTTTTTAGATTTAGCTTGAAAATATAATTTTTATATTATTACCCGTTTTTTACAGTGCACAGACAATTACGCCATAAAATGAAACAAATAAACAGCCATAACATATAACAGTTTGACACACAACATACCTGCTAGGTGACAGAAACAAATCAGACAGACTCCGACTGGCTAAATTTAAGTGCACTTCCTAGTGTCACATGCCTTTGAAGGTACACTCCTACCCCTATATATGTGCGTTTCTTTACAAAACGTGAGTTCATCCCTTTCAAGGAATATTTAAATTCTCTTGGTCTCCTAATCACCCTATTAAGTGGGCTTTAAATGCTAGGCAAATGGGCGTGTCCTCTCTCTCTCAGGTGTGTTCCCCGGTATCTCCTCTTCTCAGGTATCTTCCTGGTATCTCTCTCTTCTCAGGTATCCTCCTGTTATCTCTCTCTATTGCTCAGGTACCGTGAGTCAGTATTTTTTCCCATATATATACACATTATACTCTTATACTGATGTTATTTTTGTTCATATCCCACCTCCCGCAGTTACCTTTTGCTGGGGTACCCCATGAATATTTTACTCTTGTGATTTTTTAAATGCTGTTAATGTTTTGGTTTTTTCCCAAATCTGGACTGCCATTGTTTTGTTTCCCTGAAAAAGTTCCCATAAATATAAATATATATATATATATATATATATATATATATATATATATATATATATATATATATATATATATATATATATATATATATATATTCGCATTTCTGATTTCTGCCATACTGTTCTCCCTCCCCTTGTCCCTGTCCTTTCTTTTCTATCAGCTAGGGCAGCTGCAGTCTGCCCCATCCCTATCTTATTTTCTATCCCCTTTACTCCACTCTTATCTTGGGCAGAACAGTATGGCCACCTTAGTCTCTTAGTCTTGATTGTCCTGTCCTGGCTCTTTTTGGCTTGAAGAGATGTACTCTGTTCAGTAATCTGATCAGTCTGTCCATCATCCTATCCATCCTGGTTTGGCTCGCCAAGTGAAGACAAGGTGCTAAGACCTGGATCGTGCTCTTCTTCACTTCTTCCATTCTGTCTTGCTCTCCTGGAAGTTCTGAGGCCCTCTGTTGCTCTCTGGACCCTCTGGCATTTCAGCAAAAGCAATTCAAGCAGCAGGCAAGGAGGCAGAGTCAGGTTCATTGGGTTTTATTTCATGCCAAGTTGACACAGACCACAAACAGCATTGTTGTCAAGTACACAAACTCCTCTCCCAGCTAAAATCAGAGCCTCCTTTTCTCCTTTTATATCTGTCAGAGAAAAAGGACTCAAACCCCCACCTTTTCGGAACATGTCGAGGCAAACTCTTTGTTGAACATTCACACACAGAGCAATTATTTCTTATCTGTTTAAACCTTCAAAATGAAATACATGCTGGCACACATCCTAGGTTTTTTCCGGTGGCACTGCACTCCAAATATGGTCATGAAGCTGTTTCCCTTAGCTAAATTTCCAGACACAGCCTAATTAACTGTCTGGTTTCAGAGCGTTTATCTGATTGTTATACAGCAAGGCGGGTTTGAATTGTTGAACTCTGGGCTGGCTCATGGGCCACTGTCTACAAGTAGTCGCTTCATTTAATACATTTATTTTACTCATATAAAGGCATTTGTCAGTTAAAGGCATTTTTGTTTACGTAAATGGCAGAGTCCTTTTCTGTCTGGGTATAGGAAAAAGCTTAGATCATTTTCCCACTCTATTTTTATACTATGCATTCTGTACCTTGCCTACTTACTAAACCATGATAAAAGTATTTTCGACCTTATAAACATAACACTATTAAAGGTACTAATATCTTTTAACCCAGTGAATCTATTTCCACACATTTACCATACTAAATCATTCCATACAAATTTCTCTGCCTAGCTTTAAGTGCGGGGGTGCCCCCTACTGCATTCAGTTGTTGGTACCTTATCTTCATTTCAGCACCTCCATTACAAGCCTATCAGCTCTTGCTAGAGGAAGGGGTAGCCTGTTTACTTTTGTTTTGTCATATAGGATACATACTCCCTGTCTTGGCAACAGGCCCCCTCAGAATACAAGATTTGTGGAAGACCGTTTGGTATATAATAATGCAAATGTTATACTGATTTCTAAAGAATTTTAGAATTTGGAGAGGGAGATATTTCCTTCTACGTGCTGTACAAAGATACTAGATGACTACACAGGCTCATAAAGTGCTTTACCTCATTAGTCAGTCGTGTACATGAAAAATAATGTTTGCAAACAAGCAAACAACTGCCACACTTAGAGATTAAAAACAGAACATTGGTCAGGGCACTTGGCGGTTGGTGTTGGAAGAGACAGCAGCAATACTATGGAACTCTGCCTCTGGATATTTAGAAAGGGAATTTGTGTAGTTAGGGCACAGGCGTAGTAAGGGTTATTTGTAGTGTACTTTAGAGTAGTGTTATGTTGATGATAGGGCAGAGGTAAGGTTAAGTACTTAGGTTATAATTTTGGGAGATATAGGGACACATGTGCACAATAGTAATTGGGGAAATATTGTGAAAGCAGTATGACAGCCATGGAATTTGCAGACATGGGAGCACACCAAAGCAGACTAAGGCATGCATGCTTTTTGTAGGTGGCACAGGGCATAATAGCAGTGTAAGATACACATAGAATGTGTAGGTGTGAGAGTATGCCGAAGCAGTTTTATGCACACGTTCATTTTGTAAGTATGGGAGCGCACCAAAGCAGTTTTAGTAAAACATTCAATTTGGAGGCGGTGCTTGTGCACCAAAGCAGTCTTAGGCACACATGCATTTTGTAAGTGGAGGAGTATGACAAGGCAGTTTTAGAAACATGTATTTTGTAGGTGAAGTAGAACACCAAAGCAGTCTTAGGCACATATGCTGAGCGCATGTGTGCCTAAGACTGCCTAAGAGTTTTAAAAGCAGTCTTAGGTACACATTTTGTACTTGGGGAGCAAAAAACATTCTTAGGTACACATGCATTTTGAAGACGGGGTTAGCACACCAAAGCAGTTTTAGGTACACATGAATTTTGTTACTGGGTGGAGAATGCCAAAGCTGTCTTAGCCACATATGCATTTTGCAGGCAGAGGAGTACACCAAAGAAGATGTAGGCACCTGTGCATTTTGTAAGTGTGGGAGAAGGCCAAAGTGGTTTAGGGGCATGTGCACTTTGTTGGGTGGGAGTGCTCCAAAGCAGTGTAGGCATATATTAATTTAGGCACATGTACATTTTGTAGTTGGGAGTATGCAAAAGCAGGCCTAGGCACACATGCATTTTGTAGGTGCAGCAGTATGCCAAAGTGATCTTAGCCACATGTTCATTTTGTAGGTGTAGGAGTATGTCAAAGTAGTCTTAAGCACACATGGAGTTTTTAGGTGGAGTACCATATTAAATTGTTTTAGACAATTATGCATTTTGTAGGCATGGTAGTATGCCGAAGCAGTGTTGGGCACAAATGTATTTTGTAGGCGGGGGAGTATGCAAAAGCAGTCTTAGGCACGTATTTGAAAGGTAGAGGAGCTAGCCAACGAGGTCTTGGGCACTCTTGAATTGTGTAAGGTAGTCAGAGTGCCAAAATAGTCTTAGGCACAATTGAATTTCGAAGCCATTTTTAGGTGAGCTTTGTAGGTGAATTTTGCCTGATTTCTTTGATGCTTTTTAATGTTTCTACACTTGTTTTTAGTTTTATAGCTGTTGTAGGTGAAGCTTTGTTATGTTCCTCAGTCGGCTTTGTATCAATGATGGATAAAGGACTTTACGTTTTTATTTGTGCATTTGACAAATCCTCCATTTAGCAACTTCTCTTCTTATCCTGGCTGAGGTTCTCTTGTCCCCAGGCTGAAGACATAGGATTTTCTATGTTGCTTTTTTGTGTTTCTCCTCACGTTCTTTTTACAGTTTTGACTTTTGGAGGGGAATTTTCTTTGCTGCTGTTTTCTGTTTTTCGTCCCGTTCTTTTTCAGCTTAGAATTTTGTACGTGATTTTTGCTGTTCTCTCTGTTCCAACTGAAAGGTCACACCATTCACACACAGCTCACATTTGTCACTGATTTGCTTTGGCAAATGACAATAAGGTGACCTTTCTGAACTTGCTGGCTATGCAGTGTTACAATGACAGCATGGGCGTTCCGACAGCTGCTGTACCTGGCACCCGCACAGCCATATTTAAGCCCACTTGACAACACTTTTTGTATATTTTCTCTTCAGAAAGGAGGATTCGTTTGTGCTTGCAGATATTATGGTGTAGCTTTCCAATTACTATTTCTGATGGAGAGGAAGTGGGGACGGTTGGGGTCCCGAGTACTTCTGCTGACCATTTAATTGGGTCATGTTGGGTCCCATTTCTTTGACTAAGGATATTAGAGAGTGAAGCCTCAATTTAGGATTTACTGCATGCACCCACATCTAGCAGTGCTGGCCTCGTCTTCCACTGCTACGCTGGGTCTCCTGCGTCATGCCTTCGTATGCGCAGTCCAAAGGCGGGTCAGCCCCGCTTTTGGAAGCTAAAATGTACAGCAACAATGGAAAATGTGTCTTGTGTTAGAATGGCTCAAGAAGGCGGATTGGCTGGTCTAGTACCCCTCTCGAGTCTTGGGCCTTACAATTCGGCAGAGGTATGGGTGGAACCCCGCCTTGAGACTGAAGGTTGTGTTCAATTCTTGCTAAAAAAAAAAACCTTGCGAACAGAGTGTGTCGAACCAACCTGGAATTTCTAAATTTCCCATAGGCGCTTTCTTTTTGGGGGGTCTGTTAGAGCACCTCTGGTGGATACCACACTCTTGGCAAGTGTCACGGTAACCACACGCATTTATTTTTAACTGCTGCTTGTGCCATAAAGTGTTTTCCGACCTTTTATGAAGGAGAGAATGACGATTAATCTCACCTGGCATGATGCTTCTTCACAATTTCAGTATTTATGGCTTCAGAAGAAACTTTAATTACAATAATTCAATGCATTACGATATAAATCGATGCCGCCAATGACAGACAGAAAGAGAAATGACACAAAAGGCAATGACACATGATAAATCACGAATAGGGCGTTACATTAATCATTTGAACGAGTTTACCTTGAAACCAATTTTAAGGTTCAGAGATTAACAGGTGTGGAAGTATCAGCAAATCAATGTTGGAATCACAAAAGGGCCAGAGTTCGTAGCTATTTTGTTAGAGCAAACAGACATCTCCACGTTCACAACATTCTAAAATGGGTGCTCACATATGATCCAATACATCATATTCATTCCTGGACTTCAAGATATGTGCCGTAAAGACATCCTCATCTCCTTTGCAATTGCCCGCGCAATCCACAAGATGGCGATCAATCAACGCTGCGAGAACTTCATGTTCTGCAATTTAAAGTAAGAGAACATGAGTTGTGCAGAAAGAATTCCCCCACTTGGAGTTTTGTTTCCAGAGGCCAGAGCTTACATGGTTAGTGCTCAGGAAAATCAGTGCACAGTGCTGTGAGAGAGTGCAGGTTCATGGGAGAGTGCACAGGGCGTGGTGGCGCATGCTTCTGTTCGGCACAAGGAGAGGGAGCAAGGTTGGGTATGGCGAGATAGCTAGTTAGGTAGCTATATGGCTCGCGATATGCAGAGTGAGCAGAAGAGGTACTGGCATTTCCGGTCAGACATGGAGAAGGGGATTGAGAAAAGCGAGAGGGAGGGGAACAAGGGAAGGACAGACCTGACAGACACCACACGCAGAAGAAAGAGGATGGGCTGGTGGCTAAAAACTTGAGATAGAATGGGGCAAGGGGAAGGTGAGTGAAGGTGGTTAGGACAACTCAGTGTGTATCAGTTTTAACAATGCCAAATGCCCTCGTCAGTCACCTAGTCCTGCATTTGTTTTATACTCTGGTGTTATTGATTTGAACATGTGTGCAGTGGCACACCAAGTCCCATAATGCATTGTGTTACAGCAGAGCTGATGTGAGTGAACTTGTGCGGCTATGTACTTCTTTGGGGAGAGAGCTAGATTCTCTACAGGTGTCATGGTTGAACATGATGATGCGTGCCCCAAGCGAGTGGCATGCCACACCTTTATCTTTGCTCCTTTGAGATGTGTGCCCACTTTTGCATCTGCTGCTGTCTTTAGCGTCGAGGGAGGCAGCCGTTCATACTGACATAAAGGTCCCACCTGTTCCGCTGTGTTATGTTTTGTTACGCAGATACTTGTCAAATGTGACCATGTCTGTTTGCTACAGGGCCTATTTTTTGGCTGCACACGTATAATGGGGAGTGGTGTGGTATTGCCTTCGCATCTGCAGTTTTAATGAATGCTTTCAGTGACATATGCTACCAGGCATGGCGGATTGTGCCAAGCAGTGTTTGTTGAGCATACAGTTCATATCAGATGCACTGTTCTCTCTCTTCTTCTCATCACCCCCAATGCTCTCCACACTTCTCATCGCAGAGGGGGGAGGGTGTGTGTGTGTGTGTGTGGATGTTTGCGCGTGCGTGCGCACGCGCGCGCGCACACATTTCAGTGTGGGTCAGGTCCATGCATGACGGCAGAGGCACAGGGACGTAAGACATTGTTGTGTGTGTGGAATGCAACATATATGTTGTCTTCGGAGTTGCTTTCAAGCATCCATGTCTGGAATCCCAGGTGTGTACTGCTGAGGCATGGTGGCCAGAATCGCGTACCCTTGGTAGTCTCTCGGGACTGGAGTGGAGGGAGGTGGCCTGCAGCATGGATCCCGTGTTTATGGCCATCTTCCACACCATCTCATCAGTCAATTGTTTCAGCTCCATAACAGTTAGGTGCTAACCCCCCAGGGCTTTGGCATCCACCATCACGCTGGCTGATGGTGGAGCAGTATCTTGGTAGGTTGCTCCATGAGGTGGTGTTTCTGATGCAAAACTGTCGCATGCGTTACAAAGTCCCATGGTGGAGGAAACAGATGGGCATGGGTTAGCCCTTGCTGCCAGGCACCGCTGAAAGCTATGTGAAGCAGGGTCTGTTGCAGCTGATGATGAGCCACTGCAAGGGTCTAAGGCATATTTTCATCTTCACCAACGTTGTACTAATAACAGCACTTACTTTGCCATGAACATAGTAGACGTGATTGTCACTAGTGATCATTGTCAACCATGAAACCCAAATGAAAGCTGCTTTGACAGGATCCACTTATGGAGCAACAAGCGCAGGGTTTCGCAAAACTCACACAAATATATCCTTTAGCCTTCTATGGACACAGAGAGCTGTCCGATGGCAAAAGCTACTCATGCCTGCCCCTACAAGACTGGAGCCACATTACTCTTAAACACCAGCAGCAAGCACCAGCAAACCACCAAATCCCTACGAGCTGCAGGACCCGCCTGTATTAAAGACTTCAAGGAATGAAGGCTCAAGATGACTTCTCAGTCCACAGTTCTACACACAAATGAGGAGGCAAAGCTGATGCATTTGGGAGGCCAGGTCAGCCATCTTGAATATCATTTGGCCAGCCAGGTTTACCATGAGGTCTGGTAGGACACCAAGTCTGTTGTTGAACTGATGTGGCAAAATGTCTCTGTGGGATTCTGTGCCTCTTCCCTGGAGATGCTGTGAGGCTGGAGGTGGCCATGGTGGTGCTGGAAGTAGTTTTCAGGTTCGCCACAGGTCACGGCCCCAATGTCAGGTTTGCCAACCATGTAATACCGAAACTTCCTTGCTGATGCAAAATGTGCACTCATAAATGTTATGAGTAGTGCCTGCTTGATTCACTTTGGTATAGTCTCTGGAGACTGTGAAACCCTATGTTCAGTTTCCTGGCTCTTAACCCCTTAAGTTCCAAGGGTGAGGTATCTCGTCCTCGGGATTACCTCCCTGTTGCCAAGGACGAGATACCTCGTCTTTGACACTTAAGGGGTTAATGAAACAGAAAATGTTAAAAGGCATTGAATGGCGAAATACCAAAATCACCAAAAAAGGCCTTGGCACTGGGGAGGGAAACCCATCTTTTTTTAACATTGTTTTTATTGCTATTTTGAATTTTGAACAATAACTACCCACTTCCCAACTGACCTCCCTCCTCTCCCTTCCCAGACCCACTCCCCCACCCCATCCCTGGATCGCAGTAAGGTATGTCTTCCGAGGAAAAGGTTCTGGGTATCTCAAATCACAGCTTATAGTATGTCCAGCAACCTTAGTCTCTGAGGGCACCATTGTTCCTGCTAATCTTTATGAAGGAAATGTCGGACCAAGTCCCACTCAGTATTGAATTTCATATAGTCTCCTTGAATAGTGTAGGTCACCATTCCAGTGAGGTGTAGTGCCAAATTTTAGCTATCCATTCCTGTTAGTTGGGAATTGTGGTTTGCTTCCACTTTTCCGCAATTAGGGAGAGAGCTGCCACATTGAGCACCATATGGGCTTTCCTGTGTGGTTTGGTCAATAGAGTCTCCAGTACATCGCTCAGGACCAACATTGCTTCTCCATATTCTCTCCATACTTGAGGACTAAAGATGTCTTTCATTTCTTTATTGACCACATCCCAGAATGGTTTCAGAATGGGACAGGACCACCATATGTGTAGCCATGTACCCACCTCTTTGTATCCCCACCCGCAAGTCTGAGCAACTGAGGGGTATATTTTGTGTAGCTTCTCTGGGGTTAAGTGAAACGGCACCAGAATCCTGGTCCACATTTACCTGATCTGCATCCCCCTTATCAATTTGGGGATTTGCTGCCACACTTCCCACCATTGTTCTTCGGAGATCGGGAGTGGTAGCATGTCAGCCCATTGTCTCATATAGGGCCACTGGGGCTGGGTCGTTGGTGTGGTGAATAACCTGTACAATTTGCTGATCACTTGCCTGTCACCGGTGTTCGTTAGTAAATACCTTTCTAGTGGGGTAAAGTCTCTGGCAGTGGATTTTTTCATGTCTTGAGAAGAGAGCCAATGTCTCAGTTCAGCGTACTGGTATCTGTCTTCCTCCCTCAACCTTATGGTTTGCATCCATAGTTGAAATCATTTCACCTCTTGCCCCTCCATCATGTCCCTTGCACGGGTGCATCTCGCCTATTCCCACCAAGCAAATACTCCTTTCTCCAACCCCGGGGTAAACTGTCGGTTCCGAAATAACGATGTGAACAGTGATGGATAGGACGTGATCTTCGCCTCTTTAACCATAAAGTCTCAAGTACTCCCCACCAGGGCCGTTATTCTGCTTCTGTACATGTTAGGGGGCCTATCTGCTCTGGGATACCACATGACCTCGTCCAGGGGCCTGCCCACTACTGCCCTGTCCATCCTATGCCAGATGTTGTCTGGATTCCCAATAAACCAGTCTCGGATTACCCTCAGTTGGGCTGTCCGGTAGTACATCATAAAGTTCGGGCCCCCCATTCCTCCCACCCCTGTGGGGGTGGTTATGACTTCCCATGCCACCCTCAGTCTTTTCCCCTGCAAGATGTAGTTCTGTATCAATTTATTCAGAGTTTTGAAGACATTTTTAGGGACTGCCAATGGGAGAGCCTGGAAGTAATAAAATGCTCTGGGGAGAATTATCATTTTAATGACATTGATGCGGCCCATCCAGGATATTTTAAGAAGCCTCCTTTCGCACAGCCACATATTTATTGTTTCCAGCAGGTGGGGATAATTTGCTTGATACATATTCTCTAGGGAAGGGGTCAATGTTACCCCCAGGTAGCGTAGGGATCCCTCTGCACATGCAAACTGCCCTTTATCTAGTTGTTCTGGGGATTTGTCTCCCTGGAATTTCATTAATTCAGATTTTTGGGTATTGGTCTTCAGCCCCGCCACTCTGCCAAACTGTCAGGAGTGCTGTTAGTTTCGGGAGGGAGGTGTCCATGTCCGTGAGTATGACCAACAGGTCATGGGCAAACGCTATTACCTTGTGGTCCTCCCCTCCGAATGTGATCCCTTTTATTCTCCTCTCCTGTCTGATTCTAGCCAGGAATGGCTCGAGGAAGATCGCATCCAGGGCTGGTGACTTGGGGCAATCCTGTTTAGTTCCCCTAGAGATCCCTATTGCTTGAGAGAGGTACCCATTGATAGCAAAGCTGATTAGCGGTGCTCGGTAGTTGGCTTTGACCAGGCGAAGAAAGGGCCAGCCAAACCCCATAGCTTCCATAGTTGCGAACAAGAATGACAATTCAATCCGGTCAAACACCTTCTCGGCATCTAGTGCTAAGACCCCCGCCCTCAGGCCTGCCTGGTTTGACTTCTCTACTAAGTGGGACATTCGTTTAATGTTCTCAAACCTCTGTCTCCCCTTGACAAAGCCTGCCTGGTCTGGGTGTATCAGGTCCGGGATTACTTTGTCCAAACTAGTTGTCAAGATTTTTGTAAAGATTTTGGCATCAAGGTTTATTAGGGTGATAGGGCAGAGCATAGGAGCTGCAGAGGGTGGCATTTTTATTAGGCTAAGGGAAGAGGACAACCTTGGCTTCTTCCATGGACTGGGAGATACGGCCTGTATCAGGAAAGGAGTTGAACATGGATCTCATTAGTAGGATTAGTGTTATCTGGAATGCCTTGAAGAACATGGCAGGGTATCCATCCGACCAGGTGCTTTATTTGGGCTAGCGATCTGATCGACGCCTGAACCTCGTCTTCTGTGATTGCCCCCTCCAGGGCTTCTCGCTGACTCTGGCCCAGACTTTTTAGTTTTAGTTGGCAAGATCCTATAAAGGCCTTTTGGAGGGCACTGTCAGGCATTTTGGTGGTGTAGAACTGGTTGAACGCCTGCAGGATCTCCTCTGTTTGTGTGGTTACCTGTCCCCCCACCGCTTGGATGCGGCAAATCACGCCCGCTGCTTCCCTTTTTTTCACCTACCTGGCCAAGAGCCAGCCAATTTTATTAGCCTGGATGTAATATTTCTGCCTCAGATATAAAAGTGATTTTTCTACCTGCTTTGTTAGCAAGGTGCTGATTTGCCCTTTAAGATGCCTATACTCTTTCTGGATAGCTGCCCCTATCCATTCTCCTCATTACCCCTTTTAGGCGCTTTTCTAAAGTCGTCTGAAAGGCCCTTTCCTGCTTGGCTCATACTGCCTTTTTTGCTATGTTTTGCTATGAGCATCCCCCGCATGGTTGCCTTAAAGGTGTCCCATGCCACCGATTCTTGCACCTCCGATGTCTTATTTTCCACGTAGAAATCGCGGATTACTTCGTATAGCTTGTTACATATTACTGTGTCTCTGAGCAAGTGGCAGGGAAACTGCCATTTCCAAAGTCCCGACCCCCCCTTACCCATTTAGTTTCTAGCTGCAGTGGGGCGTGGTCGGATATAGTGATAGGCCCCACCTCTATGTCCCGTATTTGACCTAGTAGTGACACCGAGACCCAGATGTAATCATTCTGTAGAATGATCTGTGAACGTGAGAAAAGTAACTGAACCCCTTGGAGCCTCCTTTTAGTTCATTCCATGTGTCTACTATAGCCAGCCTGTCCGTACTAGCCTGCAGCCTAATAGATGGGCCTCCAGATGTGGGAGTCCTATCTGCATTTCTGTCTTTGCTTGGATGCCATGCCACATTAAAATCTCCTGTCAGAATCAACTGGCTCCTTGTGAATTGGTCAAGTTTCTCCATGACCCCCTCAAATACCCATCTTTCCCTAAATTTGTGGCGTAAACAGTGGCTATTGTGAGGGGTTCTCCTCCCCATTGTAGCTTGTAGCTGAACAAAGAAAAACCTACCCTCCTTGTCGGCTTTTGCACTTTAATCCCCAAAGAGGAGAGAGGGATGGACTGATGGATCACGAACCTGAGGTAACTTAGAATTGTACATCATTGTTTCTTTGAATTCCATACAATCATGGTTACACCATACCCTGAACCCTTGGCAAGTTTGCTTTGTAAATGACACCTTTCTGAGCATTACATTTTTGACTTTGAGATTTCTGTTCATCCTTAGCCATGACACATGTGTAATGGGGGGAGGTATTTGGGCATGCTAAGCTGGAGAAAGGCATAAGCGGACAAGTCAATACTCTTTAGTCTACTTCTTAGTGAATTGATTATTTATATTGCGATTCATGTCTGACTCCCGCGTCTAAGTGTAGGACCGGGTGTCAAACCCATGCTGATCTGCGTTTTCTTGTTCCCAAGATGAGCACGTTGCCCTAAGCAATCCCCACAGGCCAGCTTCTTACCTGTCTGGTGAGCTCTGCTCTTCCTGCAGTCCATCGACCACCGAAGGGTTGCGCCACAATGGAAAGGAGGGTAGGAGCTGGTGGCCAGTGTAGCAGGAGGACAGGGAGCAAAGTCAGGGTCCCAATTGTTTAAATAAGGCAAGCAATGTTTTGAAAAAAACATAAACAGGGATATATATACATATATACTAGCAGTACCAACTGGCCTTGCTGGGGTTGGTCAGATTTCACTATCACCAGTACACCCGAGACTGGTATGCCAATCAAGGGCCAAAATTTAGGCCCACCAACTGTTGTGTGGCTGGAGCCAACAATCGCAAAATCGGCAATCTTCCAAATTGGCCTATGCTGATATTTTGCAAACAAAAAGTTTGTCACGCTCTCCCCTCACCCTCCAGAATGAAAATGTGGAAAAGATTTGTTAAAAAATGAAAACTCTTTTAAGAATGCAAAACAAATGATGTTTTTCAGCCAAATCCCATTAATGTTCCCAAAGGTCTACATTTCTGCTCACCGCACAGCAAAAACTGCTAGATGGAATTGGACCAAGTGTGAAACAACTTGGGCACAAAGCTGTGGAGGAGTAGACCAAGAGCTACTACCCCCCACCCCCTGTCGGTGATGAACAGATAAACATGTCACTCGGGGCTCTTGTCCCGCCCTGGAATGTTCCCCACACCCAATAGACACTAGAAAATATATAATAAATTAATGTATAAGCGAAATGCAACACCAAATATGCACAAAATACAACTCACTGGCATGGAAATGTAGCAGTGATTAGCCGTCATTTTGTCCAAAATGGCAGCCAACAGGCAGCCTCTTAATGCACAAAATCTCCCAAGACTTTCAGGAGAGCACAGCATGGTGAATTAAATGCACAAAATACAGCTCACTGGTATGGAAATGTAGCAGTGATTAGCCGCCGTTTTGTCCAAAATGGCAGCCAACAGGCAGCCACTTAATGCACAAAATCTCCCAAAACGTTCAGGAGAGCACAGCATGGTGAATTAATTAAATAAATAGATCTGCGTAGTTCAAGCAGTAAAATGAATGCATCAGCCAAGGTTGCCAAGGACATGACGGAGGAGTCGTTATAAGGACACAGCAGGTGCAGATGTTATCACAGAAAATACAGCATAAAATAGAATTAAAATGGTAGGAAAGGACGATTTCAGCGGTGTAATGGCAGGAAGAGATTTCTGACTACAACTTGGCACCAGAATAGGATAGATAACGCAAATGATTATTGGTACATTGCTATAGAAGAGTCACAGGGAAAATGACACTCAGAACTAAGAGGCCATATATTAAAGTTGCCACTTGATGTCAGTATGAGCTAAGGAATGGCATGCTGCTCAGTCATTAGGTATTCCGGACGCAATGGTAGGGATGCCACCTAGAATATGCAGAAACAGAGAATGGACACAGTAAATATCAGCCAAGTAAAGAATCTATAAGGTCAAATGTAAATGCATAAGCTCAAAATATAAGCAGTAGCTATAGGTACAGTTAGGGGAACGGAAATAATATCAACGTAAATGCTAAAAACGTGCAATAAAATGGCATAGGCTCACAGAGTGTCAGCATTGATTGTAAGTGAAGTTATGGGTGCATGAAATAACTAGAAAGTAACACTGCTAAAAAATATGCATTAAATTGGCATGTGCTCAAAGTATATGCAGAGATTGTACGTGCAGATGAGACAATTAGACAGCATGTGATAGCTCCGATGTGCCTGATGTTAATCAAAACAGTAGCATTGTAATGAACAAACTGGTCCAAAAACGGCGTCCAGGTGCATCAGAACTCATGTAGCCAGGTCTGATCAGAAAGTTCTCATTAGCAAGCATGTAAAAACAAAACAAAGGGAACTGCTGTGCAGAGGCACCCAAAGTGTTTCTGGGCAACATCTTCCGAACAGAAGAACATGCAAACCATCAGTGAACAATGACTGCCACCACGCCTCACCCCAAAATGTGTCCAGTTGCTGCCCAGTGTCGTGGGGCTGGCTCGTGGGCACACGGACCAGCCAGATCCAGGCTGCAGGCACGCAGCATGCAGTTATTGTGCCGGTGGTAGACAGTTGCTGGGTGCACCCATGCTTTCCAATAGAGCCATGAGGCTGGACAGTGGCCTGGGGCACCGAGGTCACACACATTGATCGGTGATCACCCCAATCACTGAGGGCTGCAGTACCGTGATCACCCGGCGCCAGCCTGCAGGACCAGTAAATGAGATACGAGACAAAAGTGCCATTCATGGAGTCTGTTGCTGTTCTCAGGCATGTGCCGACTGAGGCTCCTTTTATTGGATACCAGTCATTACCCAATTTCCCAGCCACCGGTGCATTACAAATTATTCTGTTACTTACATTACCTACACCTTCTCGTGGGGCAGTTGACCATGGGGTCGGCCAGCACATCACGAGGGAACCTTTATTACACAGGGGAGGTGGGAACTCCCCCCATCGAGCAACAGTGTGACCCACTACAGGATGCATTTTAAGCATGCACACATCCTGACACATGCTGGGTATCGTGGCCATAAGTATAGGCAGAATCATGGGGTTGGGGAGCACTTATTTGGAGCAATAACAGCTCCTCTGTTCAGGGGAAAAACTCCTCTCCGCCTGTTGATGCAGCTTCGGCTACACAGCAGTCACATCTACTACACGGTGGCCAACTCCGCCCCGGCAGGGAGTCGATTCACTTGGGCACTTAACATTTAATTAGATCAGGAGCTGAGAGGGAACACTTTACAAACTGGCAAAGCCGCACCTGGGGACATCGGGGGCCACACCGGCGGTAGTCTCTTGATGGGTGGGCCAGCAGCGGCAAGACACTGGTGGTAGGGTGTCGGGGCCTTGCTACATGTTTGCTTGCCTTTCGGAAGTGTGCCTTCATTAAAAAACTCTCACACTCATTTTGACTGCCAAATCTCCCTGCTTTTGAGGTGTCCTGATGCAAAACAGAAAGTGCTCCATTTCTGAGGTTACTTTCACACTTTCACACTCTTAAACTGGCATTTGCTGATGGCGCTATACAGGGAGGTGTTTTTGTTTCTTGCGTTTCTACTGCTGGTGTAGTGTGACGGTTCTTGTATTACTGATACAGTGCAATGAAGGCCTGGTGTTACTAGTGAGCAGTGGGATTCAGGCTCTCGTTTTAATAGGCAGTAGTCAGTGCAGAGCACAGAGCGCCTCTTGTCCAGTGCAAGTGGGTCTCAAGCTTGTCAAGTCCAGCGTGTGCAATGTCCCAGGCTCTGGTGATGCTAGTGCGGTGTGCAATGCACAGGGTGCAGGAGGCCCATGTGCTCAGACTCTTGATGAACATAAGGGTGGCAGGTCCATGTTAAGAACAATGTGGCCTTGAAAGGGTAAATCTATTGTGGGTGCTGCAATCTCCGCTTTGATGCCACGTGCCTGCTTTCAGTGCAAGCACAGAGCCCTTTCCGCTTTTTAATCCTGATCACAGAGCACATGGGTGGCGCGGGGCCGGGACCAAACCAGGAAGAATGCAGGCACAGCAAAGTGCAGGCGTGCCCTGTTGCAAGCAGCCACTTGAGTCAGGGCGGGTCACGCAACTTCAGCTTTCTCTTTTTTTCCCCCCACTCCGACCGGAGCACAACAAAGTCGCAGGCTTATTGGCCCCGGGGCACCTAGGGCCTTCCAGCAGCTCTGGTCACAGAGCGTATGCAAACCCTGTCATGCTCCGTCATACACAATGTACCGCCCCACGGGCCAGGAACACCCAGAGAGGTGTGCTGCCCTTCCGTGCGCCTCTTTCAGTTTTGATTTTCTTTTTAATAGCTCTATCACGTAACCAACAGTCTTTGCTGCCTGGACACACTGCAGAGAGAGTGCTCACCTTCACCGGATGGAGATGCCACTGACAGCAGGGGCTTCCGCTGCCAGCTGAGAGCGGATCTGACTAGTGCCAAAGCACCAGACCACGACGGCAGTCACAGGAGACGGGATAGCCAATGTCAGCACGGCAGGGCTGTCACGCCTTTCATCGCCATTGTTGTGGGGGTGGCTCGTGGGCATACTGTCCTGCCGGAACCCCCCCTGCACCCCCCCGCTGCAGGCACGGAGCATGTAGTTACTGCACCGTGGTCACATGGCAGGAGCCATTTGCTGGGGGCACGCAGGCTTTCTAATAGTGGCATGAGCACATGGCTGGACAGTGGCCTGGGACACCCAGGCCACACACACTGGCATCACCCAGATCTGTGATGGCTGCAGTACCATGATCACACGGCATCCACCTGCAGGCCAGGGTTGCAGTACCATGATCGGATGGCGTTAGCCTGCAGGCCCAGTAAATGAGATACGAGACAGAAGTGTCATTCATGGAGTCTGTCGTCGTTCTCACGCAAGTGCCAGCTGAAGCGCCTTTTATTGAGAGCCAGTCATGACACAGTAATAACACACTCTGAAAGGGGACATTAACACACCCAGCATGACCCCACCCATATAACATGGACTCCGCAATCAGTGCCCAGTGTAAAACCCGTCCTGTCCTCCTATCCCCCTGGTGGTGACAAATGCAACTCCTGGACTGGGGAAGCATCTCCCCAAGCGCAACAAGGAGAGCCTCAGAGGCAAAGCCACCATGAGGCCAGATCACACACACACTGATTTGGTATCACCCAGATCTGTGAGGGCTGCAGTACTGGGATCACACAGCATCAACCTGCAGGCCAGGGTTGCAGTACCGCGATCATACGGCGTGAGCCTGCACGCCCAGTAAATGAGATACGAGACAGAAGTACCATTCATGGAGTCTGCCGCCGTTCTCACGTGCCAGCTGAAGCTCCTTTTATTGAGAGCCAGTCATGACACAGTAATAACACACTCTTAAAGGGGACATTACCACACCAAGCATGGCCCCTCCTAAATTACATGGACCACCAATCAGTGTGAAGTGTAAAACCCATTCTTTCCTCCTATCCCCCTCATGGTTACCAGTGCAACTCCTGGACTAGGCAAGCATCTCCCCAAGTATAACACGCCCAGCCTCAGAGGGAGAGCCACCATGAGGCTGAAGCACCCCAAAGGAAACATGGCAAGGATTGCTTCTGTCTTGTTTTCAAGCTTCAGATTTATTTTGCCTTTATTTAGTATTTATTTGGGATTTTTTCCAAGCAATGATTGGTTTGTCTTGGGTTGGATTGTGTGGTCTTAAATTGGAGCCTTTATTTGCAATGTTTTTCAACTTGTTTCTCAATAAAAACAATCCAGTAACACCACACACTTTTACTGGATGTATTTTGGATTGGTTTACAAGCAAGGCTGTTTGGTCTTACATTGGAAGATTTATTTCGTATTTTTTCCAACTTCATTATCAGTAAAAACAATCCAGAAACACTAGGCACACATTTTTACTGGATTCAAATATTAGAAAAATAATGTCAACCTAGTTTCAACATTTTGGTTGCAGTTATTCAGGATTTTAATGAGGTAAAACATTTCACAGAGTTTAGCTTTTATTTATGTTGAATTGCATTGGTGCAATAAAAGTTCAATTGCACATAACTATTTCTTTAATAAATAATTCCCAGTAGCTAAGCTTTATCTTCAAGGTATACCAATTTGCAACAATAGGAATAGCACTTGATACATTGTTTTCAGTGGCTTTGCCAATGCTTGTTTTAAACAGGGATTCAGTGGCTTTGGCAATGCTTGTTTTAAACAGGACTTCAGTGGCTTTGCCAATGCTTGTTTTAAAGGCGACAGCTGTGGCTTTGCCAATGCTTGTTTGAAACAGGGCATCAGTGGCTTTGCCAATGCTTGTTTTAAACAGGACTGCAGTGCCTTCAGTGGCTTTGTCAATGTTTGTTTTAAACAAGCCTTTAGTGGCTTTGCAAATATTTGTTTTAAATAGGGCTCCAGTTGCTTTGCCAATGCTTGTTTTAAACAGGGCTTCAGTGGCTTTGCCAATGCTTGTTTTAAACAGGACTTCAGTGGCGTCAGTGGGTTTGCCAATGCTTGTTTTAAACAGGGCTTCAGTGGCTTTGGCAATGCTTGTTTTAAACAGGACTTCAGCGGCTATGCCAATGCTTGTTTTAAACAGGTCCTCAGTGGCTTCCGTGGCTTTGCCAATGCTTGTTAAAACAGGGCTTCAGTGGCTTTGCAAATATTTGTTTCAAACAGGGCTTCGGTGGCTTTGCCAATGCTTGTTTTAAACAGGATTCAGCAGCTTTGCTAATGCTTGTTTGAAAAAGGGCTTCAGTGACGTTGCCAATGCTTGTTTTAAACAGGGCACCAGTGGCTTGATCTTGTTCTAAACAGGACTTCAGTGGCTTCAGTGGATTTGCAAATGCTTGTTTAAAGCAAGGCTTTTGTGGCTTTGAAAATGCTTGTTTTAAACAGGACTTTAGTGGCTTCAGTGGTTTGGCCAATGCTTGTTTTAAACAGGGCTACAGTGGCTTTGCAAATGATTGTTTTAAACAGGGCTTCAGTGGATTTGCAAACATTTGTTTTAAACAGGGGGGCTTCAGTGGCTTTGCCAATGTTTGTTTTAAACAGGAATTCAGTGGCTTTGCTAATGCTTGTTTGAAACAGGGTTTTAGTGTCTTTGCCAGTGCTTGTTTTAAACAGAACTTCAGTGGTTTCAGTGGCTTTACCAATGCTTGTTTTAAACAGGTCTTCAGTGGCTTTGCCAATGCTTGTTTGAAACAGGACTTCTGTGGCATTGCCCAAGGCTTATTTTAAACAGGGCTCCAGTGACTCTCGAAATATTTGTTTTAAACAGGGCTTCAGTGGCTTTGCCAATGTTTGTTTTAAACAGGAATTGTGTGTCTTTGCCAATGCTTGTTTTAAACAGGACTTCAGTGGCTTTGCCAATGCTTGTTTTAAACAGGACTTCACTGGCTTCAGTATCTTTGTCAATGCTCGTTTTAAACAGGGGTTCAGTGTCTTATGTGGCCTTGCCAATGCTAGTTGTAAACATGGCTTCAGTGGCTTTGCAAATATTTGTTAAACAGGGATTCAGTGGCTTTGCCGATGCTTGTTTTAAACAGGAATTCAGTGGCTTTGCTAATGCTTGTTTGAAACAGGGCTTCAGTGTCTTTTTCAATGCTTGTTTTAAACAGGACTTCAGTGGCTTCAGTGGCTTTGCCATGCTTGTTTTAAAAATGGTTTGAATGGCTTTGCAAATATATGTTTTAAACAGGGCTTCGATGGCCTTGCCAATGCTTGTTTTAAACAGGGCTTCAGTGGCTCCGCCAATGCTTGTTTTAAACAGGGCTTCAGTGGCTTTGCAAATATTTGTTTTAAACAGGGCTTCAGTGGCTTTGATAATGCTTGTTTTAAACAGGAATTTTGCGGCTTTGCTAATGCTTGTTTGAAAAAGGGCTTCAGTGTCTTTGCCAATGCTTGTTTTCAACAGGACTTCAGTGGCTTTGCCAATGCTTGTTTTAAACAGGGCACCAGTGGCTTTATCAATGCTTGTTTTAAACAGGACTTCAGTGGCTTCAGTGGCTTTGCAAATGCTTGTTTGAAACACGGCTTTGGTGGCTTTGAAAATGCTTGTTTTAAACAGGACTTCAGTGGCTTCAGTGGTTTTGCCAATGCTTATTTTAAACAGGGCTTCAGTGGATTTGCAAATATTTGTTTTAAACAGGGCTTCAGTGGCTTTGCCAATGTTTGTTTTAAACAGGAATTCAGTGGCTTTGCTAATGCTTGTTTGAAACAGGGTTTTAATGTCTTTGCCAGTGCTTGTTTTAAACAGAACTTCAGTGGTTTCAGT
Organism: Ambystoma mexicanum; assembly: GCF_040938575.1. Taxonomy (NCBI): domain Eukaryota; kingdom Metazoa; phylum Chordata; class Amphibia; order Caudata; family Ambystomatidae; genus Ambystoma; species Ambystoma mexicanum. The sequence goes on along the minus strand of NC_090923.1, from coordinate 706,538,390 downwards.
GGCTTTACCAATGCTTGTTTTAAACAGGTCTTCAGTGGCTTTGCCAATGCTTGTTTGAAACAGGACTTCTGTGGCATTGCCCATGCTTATTTTAAACAGGGCTCCAGTGGCTCTCGAAATATTTGTTTTAAACAGGGCTTCAGTGGCTTTGCCAATGTTTGTTTTAAACAGGAATTGTGTGTCTTTGACAATTCTTGTTTTAAACAGGACTTCAGTGGCTTTGCCAATGCTTGTTTTAAACAGGACTTCACTGGCTTCAGTATCTTTGTCAATGCTCGTTTTAAACAGGGGTTCAGTGGCTTATGTGGCCTTGCCAATGCTAGTTGTAAACATGGCTTCAGTGGCTTTGCAAATATTTGTTAAACAGGGCTTCAGTGGCTTTGCCGATGCTTGTTTTAAACAGGAATTCAGTGGCTTTGCTAATGCTTGTTTGAAACAGGGCTTCAGTGTCTTTTTCAATGCTTGGTTTAAACAGGACTTCAGTGGCTTCAGTGGCTTTGCCAATGCTTGTTTGAAACAGGGCTTCAGTGGCTTTGCAAATGCTTGTTTTAAACAGCAGCTTCAGTGGCTTTGCCAATGCTTGTTTTAAAAATGGATTGAATGGCTTTGCAAATATTTGTTTTAAACAGGGCTTCGGTGGCCTTGCCAGTGCTTGTTTTAAACAGGGCTTCAGTGGCTCCGCCAATGCTTGTTTTAAACAGGGCTTCAGTGGCTTTGCAAATATTTGTTTTAAACAGGGCTTCAGTGGCTTTGATAATGCTTGTTTTAAACAGGAATTCAGCGGCTTTGCTAATGCTTGTTTGAAAAAGGGCTTCAGTGTCTTTGCCAATGCTTGTTTTCAACAGGACTTCAGTGGCTTTGCCAATGCTTGTTTTAAACAGGGCACCAGTGGCTTTATCAATGCTTGTTTTAAACAGGACTTCAGTGGCTTCAGTGGCTTTGCAAATGCTTGTTTGAAACACGGCTTTGGTGGCTTTGAAAATGCTTGTTTTAAGCAGGACTTCAGTGGCTTCAGTGGTTTTGCCAATGCTTGTTTTAAACAGGGCTTCAGTAGCTTTGCAAATGATTGTTTTAAACAGGGCTTCAGTGGATTTGCAAATATTTGTTTGAAACAGGGTTTTAGTGTCTTTGCCAATGCTTGTTTTAAACAGAACTTCATTGGCTTCAGTGGCTTTACCAATGCTTGTTTTAAACAGGTCTTCAGTGGCTTTGCCAATGCTTGTTTGAAACAGGACTTCTGTGGCATTGTGGAGGGGAATGTAGATGCACACACCTAACGTATTCAAAATCTTTAAGAAGTGAGTGTAGATAGTTTTAAGTAATCTTTTAAGGTGTGGGGGAGGAAACGTAACCCTGGCACAGGATCACAAATACCTATCCGTACTGAGAAAAAAGAGGATCCAAAGGTAGGAGCTCTCCCGTCCCCTGCACACTATAGGTATCCCGTATAATAATGGTTAAGAATAAATCTAAAATAAAGCATAGATATAAGGTGATGTAAATATTTAATCATATAATTTCAAGACAAACAAATGCTTCAAATTTAAGAGTTCAATGGTTAAAGACCATTTTTTTTGAAGAAATATACATCAATAAATCTTGTGATGCTGAGACCAAAAACAAATGTCAAATAATATAGAATATACAAATTGTTTGGGACCATGTGGACCCAGTGCATATATAATCACAACTCAAGTAAAAAAACGCGTTTCGGGATCCTGTCCCTTCTTCTAGAGCCAAGTGAATAGTAAACTGTAAGGAAAATGAAATGAAAAAAGCGCATGTCAGGTTTTTTGACTAGTAAATACTCCTAAATAAAAGCGCTCACAAAGCATGTATAAAGGCAAAGGCAAAACCCATTAATTGTGGAATGATCCATTAAAATTCCTACATTTTGAAAGAACCAAAATATAGATCATATGTATTAAACCGGTTACATATTCTTCCAAAAGCAGCTATCCCCCAAGGGGGAGTTGGCAATGTGACCAATAAATAATCCTCACAGTCAATTTGTCTGAATTAAAGCAGAGATGAGATGAACAAACATATTAATTATCTACGTGAAAACATCACAGAAGATACCCAGATGTTGTTACAGGACACGGATTAGAAAGCACATGTAGAGACTAACATACCTTTAAAAAGTGTTCTTGGAAAGAAAAAGTGACAGCCTCAAGGGCGTGATGTGCGGGTGTCGGTCCTCAAAATTCAGGACGAATGAACAACTTCCCTGTCAGGGCGGTAATCTAAATGTGTAAAGAACAATCATATGATACAATAATAACGTCTGAACTGACTGAAACAGAATGTCACTTACAGACTCCAATAAATAGGTGTATGTTCTGAGACATGTTAAAAAATGCTAATAGATAGCCTGAGAAAGCAAGCTAATGGAACTCAGAGAGTAAATGTAAAGGCATACCTCTCACTACATATGCAGTCAAGTCCAAGATAGTGAAATGCTCTTAAAAATGCTGCGGGCTGAAGATGGTGCCCAGTAGTAGTTAAGTCCTCAGGATGCAATGAGTTTCTCAAGTGTTCTAAAGAATGAATCCTACAACAAAATAAATTGTCTAGTTATCTATTGTCCAATGCACTAATGAATATAGTATTATTATAAATGCAGCAGACCTATGGATAAGTGCTACATGGAAGGTTCTAATGCTTACCCACGGCTTAGATACAAGTAGACCAAAATGTTAGCAATCCGGAATTCACAGTGTAAGCAGCTCGAAGGCTGCGTCTGAAAATCACGCTTGCGTTCTGAAACTTCTTGTGGCATTGCCCATGCTTATTTTAAACAGGGCTTCAGTGGCTTTCCAAATATATGTTTTAAACAGGGCTTCAGAGGCTTTGCCAATGTTTGTTTAAAACAGGAATTCTGTGTCTTTGCTAATGGTTGTTTGAAACAGGGCTTCAGTGTCTTTGCCAATACGTGTTTTAAACAGGACTTCAGTGGCTTTGCCAATGCTTCTTTTAAACAGGGCTTCAGTGGCTTTCCCAATGCTTTTTTTAATAGGATTTCAGTGGTTTTGCTAACACTTGTTTGAAACAGGGCTTCACTGTCTTTGCCAATGCTCATTTTAATCAGGGGTTCAGTGGCTTGTGTGGCTTTGCCAATGCTTGTTTTAAACAGGGCTTCAGTGGCTTCAGTGGTTTTGCCAATGCTGGTTTTAAACAGGGCTTCAGTGGTTTTTGCAAATGATTGTTTTAAACAGGGCTTCAGTGGATTTGCAAATTTCTCTTTTAAGCAGGGCTTCAGTGGCTTTGCCAATGTTTGTTTTAAACAGGAATTCAGTGGCTTTGCTAATGCTTGTTTGAAACAGGGTTTTAGTGTCTTTGCCAATGCTTGTTTTAAACAGAATGTCAGTGGCTTTAGTGGCTTTACCAATGCTTGTTTTAAACAGGGCTTCAGTGGCTTTGCCAATGCTTGTTTGAAACAGGACTTCTGTGGCATTGCCCATGCTTATTTTAAACAGGGCTTCAGTGGCTTTCCAAATATTTGTTTTAAACAGGGCTTCAGTGGCTTTGCCAATGTTTGTTTTAAACAGGAATTCTGTGTCTTTGCTAACGCTTGTTTGTAACAGGGCTTCAGTGTCTTTGCCAATACGTGTTTTAAACAGGACTTCAGTGGCTTTGCCAATGCTTCTTTTAAACAGGGCTTCAGTGGCTTTCCCAATGGTTTTTTTAAACAGGATTTCAGTGGTTTTGCTAACGCTTGTTTGAAACAGGGCTTCAGTGTTTTTGCCAATGCTCATTTTAATCAGGGGTTCAGTGGCTTGTGTGGCTTTGCCATTGCTTGTTTTAAACAGGGCTTCAGTGGCTTTGCAAATATTTGTTTTAAACAGGGCTTAAGTGGCTTTGCCAATGCTTGTTTTAAACAGGGCTTTGCCGATGCTAGTTTTAAACAGGAATTCAGTGGCTTTGCTAATGCTTGTTTGAAACAGGGCTTCAGTGGCTTTGCCAATGCTAGTTTTTCACAGCGGCTTCAGTGGCTTTGCCAATGCTTGTTTTAAACATGATTTCAGTGGCTTTGCAAATATTTGTTTAAAACAGGGCTTTGGTGGACTTGCGAATGCTTGTTTAAACAGGGCTTCAGTGGCTTTGCCAATGCTTGTTTTAAACAGGACGTCAGTGTCTTAAGTGGCTTTGCCAATGCTTGTTTTAAACGGGGCTTCAGTGGCTTTGCTAATGCTTGTTTGAAACAGGGCGTCAGTGTCTTTGCCTATGCTTGTTTTCAACAGGACTTCAGTGGCTTTGCCAATGCTCGTTTTAAACAGGGCACCAGTGGCTTTATCAACGCTTGTTTTAAACAGGACTTCAGTGGCTTCAGTGGCTTTGCCAATGCTTGTTTAAAACAGGGCTTTGGTGGTGCTTGTTTAAAACAGGGCTTTAGTAGCTTTGAAAATGCTTGTTTTAAACAGGACTTCAGTGGTTTTGCCAATGCTTGTTTTAAACAGGGCTTCAGGGGCTTTGCCAATGATTGTTTTAAACAGGGCTTCAGTTGATTTGCAAATATTTGTTTTAAACAGGGCTTCAGTGGCTTTGCCAAAGGTTGTATTAAACAGGAATTCGGTACCTTTGCTAATGCTTGTTTGAAACAGGGTTTTAGTGTCTTTTCCAATGCGTGTTTTAAACAGGACTTCAGTGGCTTTACCATTGCTTGTTTTAAACAGGGCTTCAGTGGCTTTGCCAAAACCTGTTTGAAACAGGACTTGTGTGGCTTTGCCAACGCTTGTTTTAAACACGGCTCCAGTGGCTTTGCAAATATTTGTTTTAAAGAGGGCTTCAGTGGCTTTGCCAATGTTTTTTTTAAACAGGAATTCTGTGTCTTTGCTAATGCTTGTTTGAAACAGGGCCTCAGTGGATTTGCCAATGCTTGTTTTAAACAGGGCTTCAGTGGCTTTCCCAATGCTTCTTTTAAACAGTATTTCAGTAGTTTTGCTTACTCTTGTTTGAAACAGGGCTTCAGTGTCTTTGGCAATGCTTGTTTTAAACAGGGATTCAGAGGCTTCAGTGGTTTGCCAATGCTTGTTTTAAACAGTGCTTCAGCGGCTTTGCAAATGTTTGTTTTAAACCGTAATTCAGTGGCTTTGCTAATGCTTGTTTGAAACAGGGCTTCAGTGACTTGGCCAATGCTTGTTTTAAACAGGACTTCAGTGGCTTTGCCAATGCTTGTTTTAAACAGGGCTTCAGTGGCTTGGCCAATGCTTGTTTTAAACAAGACTTTAGTGGCTTCAGTGAATTTGTTAGTGCTTGTTTTAAAAAAGACTTCAGTTGCTTCACTGGCTTTACCAATGCTTGTTTTACACAGGCGGGTCTCACAGCTGACCTTGTAGGTTCATAGCTACATGTTGCGGAGAAATCATTTCTGCAACTTAAAGTACATCTAGCTTTTCAGAGCAGCATTTCTGCTGAATGATCATTTTCAGATATTGCTCAATGGATTGGCACTTTAAAGATGGCTGAATCATCTACCAGCATGTCTCACCCACTAACTGCAGTTCCCATAATGGCTCCTGGATTGCAGTTCTCAGTACGTCTTGTGCTAAATTAGTCTTTCCAGGCAGTGATAGCATTGTTTTTAATGGGGCACAAGGAACAACTGATTTGAAAGAAAAAGATGATTAAATGTTGTTGCTGGGAAGAGCAACATGTGCAGCACCTATCCCACTGTGTAGTGGACACTCAGCAGTGAGTACACTCTCCCCATCGCTAGCATTTGGATTCAGAATTCCAGAGCACGGAGTGGCAGAGGGGACGACAATCTGGTAAGTACGGTATGGTACGGACAAACCCATAATTTATTGCTTACCACAACAGGTGTCATAATCATGAAGTCAGGGGCACAGGCATGCAAGGGTCGCATACACAGGAGACCTGGGTGGAAACTGTCCTGGTGCCTTTGGCACCAGGCTCATGAACAAAAGTAAACAAGAACATCCATTTAACACCAAAAAGCTTTTATTATGGACATAGCACTTCAGATGCATTAACCTTGAACATTCCATCCATTAAGCAGGATGCATTAACCTTGAACATTCCATCCATTAAGCAGCCCCTAGTGCATTCTTGGGTGTGGCTGCTAATGGATTGCCTTTGCACGTGCTCACTCTGTAGGAGTGGCAGGGTGTGGCTGTCCTAGCCTAATGGCTGTGCCCACGATCTCAGCTAGATAAGCTGCCCCGATCCTCAAGACAGACGCTTTGCGTTATTCCGTCGCCTGAGGTCAGACTTACCTTTGAAGATCCTGCTTCCTGGACATCCTGCTTCCTGCCAGCATACTTACCAACTTTGGGAAGCTGTTCTTACCAAGTATTCATCTTTACACTTTCCAGAATGCTGAAATCTTCATCTTGGCACTGCCGCACGACACGCTACATCGTCGATAGCAGCGCTTGCAAGGAAAAACAGAAGACAAGGTTAGACATTGAAAAATCAGTCCGTTTAAGGTTGCGCTTCACCATACTTCACGCTTTTCCTTAAACCATCACTTACCTGCTGTCGAACATTGCGGTAGCATTCATCTTCCATCCAGTCGTGTCTCGCGTCTCACAGCTTCATTGAGGCCGCATTTCCATCTAAGGGAAGAAAACAGAAGAGAGACATTATTGCAGGCATAAATGGGAGCAACATATAAAGACATTAAACAGAACAGACAGCATCACAAGAGCTCAAGAAAGACTTACCAATCATAAGGAAAATCATAGTCGCATCTGGACTGAACTAATCCTTATCAGGGATCAGTGAAGGAACTAGATCCCATTCGACGTTCCCCTGCCAGAAGTAGCAGGATGGAGAGCTTATCTTCCATAATTCTCAGGTGAGCTTTATGGGCCGGCATATGCTCATAGAAACCGTACTTTGGGATAAAGGGTTCGAGAGGTACAACAATCACAGATTGACGCACTCACACACTCTTATCTCCACGCAGGAGCAGTATCACCACGTACCACCACTCACAGCTTTTCTACTGAGGGAGAGGCCTGAAGGGGGTGATTCAAGTTCAGGGAGGGCTGCAACCGTGCAACACCTTTGCAGAGACCAGGTGAGCATAACAACAGGTCGGCATCTCGATCAGAGCATGGCACACAAGGAAGGTGAAGAGCTGGGAAGTGCTAGCATGCCTTATTGTTTGGGGATGATATAAGGTGGGGGCCGGCCTGCAGAGTGAGATCACATATTGTGGAAGACGAACATGTGTAATTAAGGGGAGCGGTATCAGAAGTTGTGAAAACATATGGGCACTGCATGGGTTGGGGTTTACATAAGAGATCTCACAGTTCCCATGACTGTGTGTAAGGGGGGCATCCAATACTGTTTTTCCCCATTTTGATTCTGGGATTTGTATTTTTTCCTTCTGTTTTAAAATTTAGGAAAACTGAAAGTCCCAGAATTCCAGACAAAAAGATGACTGGATGGCCTTCTCATGCATGGACATGGAACAGTTGAGTGCTCTTGGTTTAGCAGACTTCCATGCAAGATTGTTCGGCTTGCAGGCTGTAGGGCTGGGGAGAGAATGGCTCTTTGAGGGCTAAGGAGAGGGGCTCTTTCGGTGAATGCCTGTTTGGGTGAGTACTAGGGAGGGAGAGTCCTTGGATGAGTGCTTGTGCGGGAGAGATGTCCCTGAGTGTTAGTGTGCAGGGTGAGACATTCCTGGATGAGTGCTAGTTTGCAGAGTGAGATGTCCTTTGAGGAGTGCTAGTGTGTGGGGGGAGATGTCCCTGGATGAGTTGTAGTGTGAGGGAGCAATGTCCCTGGAGGATGTCCCTGTCCGAGTGCCAGTGTGCAGTGCTAGTTCATTTACGAGTTTGCCACAGTAAATGTTTAGAATTCCATAGTGATAAAAGCACATTTTCGATTATTTATAAACACAATGTTTATTGTATTATAAGTTAGGAGACAATGGGCCTCATTATGAGGCTGGCGGCCGCGGTATGAATGGTGCAGGTAAGGCATCAGCACTGTTCATACCGGGCCGCCGCATTATGAGTTCTTCTTGCGGGTTCCTGACAGCCCGCCAAGTCTTACCTGGCGAGCTGTGCGGCACCCGCGAGCAGAACTCATAATGCCGGCGCCTCCAAGCTCCCCACCCCATTTGCCCTATGGGGCAGAATGGGGATTGGGAGCCCGGCATTAACGCCTCCCACGAATGGGCAATTACTGGCCCACTCATCTCGTAATGGGCTGGTTATTGCCCAATCGCAGGAGGCGGTGCCGGTAGTGAGCATGGTGGTAACCATGCCTGCCATACAGGCATGGCTACCGCCATGCTCGTAATGAGGCCCAATGTCTTGAGACAGAGTGAGGGGGAAATGCTCTAGCAATGCTCTAGCAATGGTATCTGTTGAGTCCAGTCGTTGGTGTGTAGGGGAGGTTATGAGCTAAAGAATTCATGCAGCATATTCTGTGTGTAGTGTAGTTCATGGGTTACTAATTATTTAGTGTTTGTGACAAAGGATGGTGACATTGATTACTAACACTTAGTATGGGGTGAATTGAGTGGGTTAGATTCATTAGGCCACAGGCTCTGAGTGTTCTAATTTTGCAGCAGGCGCAAAAAAACTTTCACTGATCATTGGCAGTTTCAGAAAGTAATGCAGAATTGAAAGCTGAACTGCAGTGTTTCGCAAGGCAGAGCATGCAGTGTAACAGCCCGATGGGCCTTGAGAATAATCGTTCATTGTGCGGAGCAGGAAGAGAGGATGGAAGATGCAACATTATTGGGAGGTTGTGTTATGCAGAATACTGCCATTAAGGCTAGAGGCTGGAAAATTACACAAGCCCAATCAGAGGTGGCAGGGTGGGCGCTGGAAGGTTCTGGCACATGGTGTGACAGATGACACCACTAAGAGGCTGGGAAAATGGTAAAGAGAAATTTACGGAGACATAGGTTAAGAGGCGGTTTTCACTGAGAGGTATAAAAGAGGGAGAAAGGGAAAAGGAGGGGTATTTTTGTTGGAACCTCCTGGTGAGAGTGGCTGCTGTCTGGCTTAAAGGAGGGGGCTGTCTTACGTAGCTATTTGTGGAGGTTTCTCGGTTGGGCTGGAGAGCGTTGTAGCTGCAGAGGGTGTTCCTTGAATGCCGTATTTCAAATCTGGTGCAGTGTCCTGGCAGAAACAGGCTGAATTGTCTTGGCTGCAAGAAGTGCCTGGCAAGTCTAGGGTGAGATGATCATTCTGAAAAGCAGAGAGCTCAGTGTGAGTATAAATAGGTCAACTATCAATTAGGACCCCCTTTTGCAGGCTATTTTGATTGGCAGGGTGTCAGAGTGGGTTGCACCCAGAAGTAAATGCACATCTAGAATGAAATGCACAGTACAAAGTCTGTAGATGCTTCGCTAAAATCCTGTAGTATAGAAACTGTGGCAGAAAGGGAAGGGTCAGGAGTTCTCCTAGATAGGGCTGGCCCCACGTCAGAGGTGAATAATAGCTTTTTGTAAGCATGGTGTTTAACACATTTGAATATCCAGATAAAATTAAATCCTTTGTGTCAAGCTAGAAGTCATTATAGGTATAAATTAGGTTTTAAATTGAAGTTTTATTTTTTGGCTGACCTTCATTGAAAGTAAGAAGCGCCATTTGTTGCTATTACAATGTGTAGTAGAATGGATTTGCATCAGAAGGTGGCCATCGAACACTGTCTGGAACTGGCTCTTCAGTGGACAAAGTTGGGGACCAGAACCACTCAAGTTCTGATCCCAGTGCTGGTCCGGCAACAGCATCAGAAGTAAGCACCCCTTGAGTAAAAAAAAAAGTTGGTTGATGACCGTATAAAAATAAATGCTTTATTTTCTCAGTCACTATGTAAGTGAAATCTTAGTCTTCCTCCTGCCTCATCTCTCTCCTCTTCCCCAGCATTCCTGAGCATCTTGGTGTCGATACCTATGCACAATTTGGAATACACTATATGCATAAACCTACAGTGCTATAATGTTATGATTTGTGCTTACAAAGCTGTTTCACCAAAGCATGATACAATGTGAATAAATGACCAATTAAGAAAAAAATTGAAAACCAGTAAGAAAACAAGATAGATAACCAAAAAAAGAGAATATTCTTGTGGATGTGGCTCTATGAAATATTGAAATATGAACAATTTCAGTTTTGAGAAAACAAATACATTTTAATTTCTTATATGCACAGATGAAAATTCCTTTTGTTACAGACTTCTTGGTGAACCCTGTGAAACAAAGGGAGATTTGGATGATGGCATAAAAAGACAGACAAGCAAACTAGCACGCTACCTGCTGAACAAACTGCTGGATTATGAATGTAGCAAAAAAGAGTTGATGGCAGAAAAGGGTAGATTAACATTGCATTGTCATCGACAAGAAGCTATAAAAGGTACATAAATGCCATTCAGAACACACATGAAAAACATATTTATTTGGAGATTGTACAGTGCAAATTGTCTACTCTGCTTCCTTTACTCCATGCATCCATGTGCCAGGCACATCTTAAGCAAAGTTATAATGCTTGTTGAGCACCTCCTTTCAAGATGTATCTGTTGGATTAGATGTTTTTACTAGCTCTTTACAAACTATTTCTACAGCATTTTTCCTTTTTGCATTTCAGAATGTATCCGTTAAAGCAACAGAACTGGGCTTTGGAAAAATCAGTGCTGTTGAGTACCGAAAAGCACTGCCAAACAAAATTGGGATCTACCGACTGTAGAGGCAGGCACCCGACTTGTCTTTTTCAAGTCTAGTCACAATTTAAGGAATGCAAAATTCATCTTATTTTTCAACACATGTAGTTATTGTATTATACAATGCTACCTGGGCTGGTTCAGGGAACCCCCCTTGCTGCCTGAGCATCTTCTAAGCCCTTGGCACTCTTACTCCCTGCATTGGGGCTGGGTCCACTCCTCCCCCTTGCTCCCTCGCATGGGTTTGTGTCCTCCCCTCTCTGTCTCTCTTGCTCAATGGGCGGGTATACCTCCCCTTTGTACCCTGGGCTGGGTCAGTGTCTTCTGTAACCTCTGCTCCCCAAGCTAATCCTGGGTCACCCCCTCACTCTTTTACTCCCTGGGATATGATATGATAAGATATGATATGGCATTTGTAACGCGCCTATACACAAGTGTTTCAAGGCGCGACGAGGCAGGGAGGGGGGAACAAGGGGAAGACAGACAACGATCCTACTAGGCCAGGTGTCATTCAGACCGTGCAAGTGCAGGGGTAGGGGGAAGGGAAAAGTGCAAGGGGAAGGGGAGGGGGGAAGTGCAGTACAAGTAAGTAGAATAAAGTAAATAAATAGGGCCAGCTGGTGGCAAGTGCAAGGTAAGTGCAGACAAGTGCTGGGAAAGGGGGGGCTGTAGGGATACAGAGACAGTCCCTCAGTGCAGGGGTTGCCAGGGAGGCAGTGCAAGAGGAGAGTGGCTGGGCCCAGGACCGAGGTCGGTGAAAGTGGGCCAGTTGCAGATTCGGTGCAGATTCAGTCGAGAATTTTGCAGGGGAGAGGGAGAGAGAAAGCAAAAGCAAAGAGGAAGGTTTTGAGGTGCTTCCGGAACCGGAGATGGTTCTCCTCAAGTTTCAGGGAGGCAGGAAGGCTGTTCCAGAGGGAGGCCCCTGCCACGGCGAGAGATCTACCCCCAGCTCGTTGCTTCGAGAAGCGGCTGACCCTGAGGGAGTTGGAGATGGATGAGCGAAGGGCTCGGGAAGGAAGATATTTAGGAAGAGAGAGTTGAAGGTTTTTAGGCCCCAGGCCCCAGAAGGCCTTGTGGACAATGCAGAGGGTTTTGAACTTAATCCTCGCAGCCACTGGGAGCCAGTGTAGAGATTTCAGTCCTGGAGAGATACGGTCCCTGGGCTTGAGGCCAAGGACAAGTCTCGCAGTTCTGTTCTGGATGAGTTGCAGGGGGCGGAGAGTGGAGATGGGTCTGCGCCAGCCTCTCCTTTGCTCTGTGGGCTGGGTCTGTGTCCCCACCTGACTCCCTTGCTCCCTGGGCTTGGCCTGGGTCCCCAATCGATTCCCAGGCTGGTACTGGGTCCCCATTTGACTCCCGGGCTGGTAGTGGGTCCCCACCGTCCCCAGGTCCCATTGCTCCCTGATCTTGGCCTGGGTCCCCAATTGACTCCTTGGCTGGTACATGGCTGGTAGCTAAAGTAGCCAGAGAAATCCTAGGCACGTGCTGCAGAGGAAAGACACTCACCTTGATGTGAAATGCAAGGAAACAGTCTGCAGCACAATACAGAATATCTGTGCCATCTTCAGTGAGAAAGGCTGTGTATGATGACTTTGGTTCGAAAACAAAACACAACATATAAGAGACACAATGGAGCTAAACATACAATTTCAATACTTCAATGCAAAAAATATGTTAGAAACAGAGACTCAATGGTGACGAATTAGATTAGGTAAAGGCAGATATTCTCATTATTTTCCGGGAACATCTGAATGGCCTTACTTACGTGCCATCCAGCTTGAGGACGTCATGGATCAATTTCTCAGTGTGCAAAATTCAAAATACAGCTTCAAAGGCTTACTAAATTCCTGGTTGTCAAGATGCTTATGCCTCTTTTAGCATCCCCGTTGTACAGCTGCACTCCTTGACTTTTAGAAACTCTCCTCCTTGTCCCCTTTGATCTTCCTGGACGTACCACAGTCCCTCCCTTTGATCTCTTTTCTGTGGTCTACCGTAGTTTCTCTCACTGTATCTGCAGAAGGAGGACTACTGCATTTACTCCCAGCTTTTTCTCCCCAGATTTTCAATGCAGAGTGGTTTTCTATGGGCAGATTGCACTGCTCTGGTCTGGTAGAGCACTCTTGACGCTGCGGTACAGATTTCCAGCCGAAAGCAGCAAACCTCAAGACATTCTTTACCTGACATAGGCTGCCTTCTTATTCTCAATGGAACTCTCAGCACAGTGTGTGAACTGTGTTCTCTTGAGCATCCTTCGTTTGCCAGATCATTCCCGCACTGGTGGCAGTGTGAGGTCCAATGTGGCCTGCGGGTTCCCTCCATTCACCGGTGTGGTTGCTGGTCTTGCTCACCTCTCTTAGCCAGCCTGCTCAAAGCAGCTGCATGCATTAAACTATGGCTCATTTATTAGACTGGCTTTGTGCTGTCACTTCAGGTATCAGGGGACTACCGCCACTGAAAAAAGATACATATTTATGTGTGTAAAACCTCCTATAGCAGTTTTGCTGCTTCACTAACTTTGAATAACTGATATTATTACCTATCTGAACAGATCTCTTTAATTGGGTTTTCAAAATACAAGGAGGTCAGATCTAAAGCAAAATTAAAACAATTAGCTGTTAACAGAACAAAGATGTACACATTCAGGGTGAAATGGATAGTCTCCGGCAATATAAAACCACCACTCTCCTAAATTAATTCACATAGGAGGTCGTCACAGATCATGCCAATGAGGGCAAATGGTGAAGAGAGATGAAACACACAGACAAGAAATGAGGAAGAGAATAAAGCGGGTGAAGTGGGCAGAATAGTAGGGCATAGGGTTAGTGGGCTCACCCATCTAGCCCACTGCAATAGGTCACTGGGCTGCAGAGTGCCTTCAGTTGAGAGCAAGTATTTTGTTGTTTTGTGTCGGTGGAACCTGTGGCTGAATACAACCTGTTTCCTGGAGGAGCAATGTGTATGTGACACCTTACTGCTTAAATACCAATATCCAGTGCCTGCAGTTGTGAGCAAGTATGTTGCTGTTTTGTGTTGAGGGAAACCATGACTGAGTACACCCTGTTTCCTGGGGGAGTGCTGTGTATGTAACACCTCACTGCTTAAAACCCAATATTCACCGTGGAGCACAGCTGAGAGCCTGAAATGGGAGCAGTTGGAGCGGAGGAACAGAAGTACAGCGCCAACCAACTTCACATTTAGAGATCCATGGCTATATCCATGGTGTACTGGTTGCAGTGTAAGTAGACATCCCCTTGTTTCAGCACTTAGTTATATATGTTTTGAGAAGTAAACATTCAGAGACTGGGGGGGTCTTGTCATCTGCCTTCTCCTCCGTTTGCCTCGCTTCTCCTCCCCTGCCACCAGCAGCCTGTGTAGGAAGTCCCTGTCTTTCACTGCGTGCAGGCAGCAAAATGCTTCCAAGGGCTCTCCAAGATTTTACGCTCACCTAACCAATATAAACAAGATGATTACGGATCTATTCTACACACAGCCTTTTAGCTCGGGAGACTTACGTACGACTTCATCTGATGGCATTCTTATTCTCTCGCCCAAGCAGGGTGCTATGCTGTCTAATGATGTTGGTGGAACCCACACACCTGTAGAACTAGTCAATTGTTCTCCACATATGGTAGTGCATAAAAACAATGCTTCGCGCTCTCCGGGATAACTCCCAGATACACCAGCTGTGTTCCCATCCGAGGATCTGCTTCCCTTGGATTCTTCTCTTGATTATTCTACTTCCTATTCTTCTTGCCTGCCCTATCCCTTGACCTTCCCAGAAGCTGTCAACGACAGTAACGATTTCATAGCCTTAAATATCATAGTAAATTCTCTAGCAAAGTATTAAATCTCATAAAACTTGAAGTTAAGGCACGCGCCATCCAATTGGCCTCGCTCCATCAAAAATTGGAGGATTGTTTAAGCAATTTTGATAAGAAGTCTGCAATTGCTACACATCCTGTCTTGAGTAGGGTGGGTGAGCAGGTCCTTAATAACCCAGTTTCACATCATGGAAACCTGGGGAGGATCGTGCCCATTACTGCTCCTTTGTAGGAATTTCTATTGGAATTTGAAAGACTGAGTAATCTTCCTTGTGATGATAGTCCCATAAACTCTTCCTCAACTTCAATACTTTGTATGGGAGTAGTTGACCACGACAAACACCCATTGAAGAAAAAAGAAGCACCCAAGGGGTCGCAAAGGAAGAAACCAAAAAACTAAAAACTAGACACATCAAGAAAAGCTCTTCCATGAAATTCCTTCAAACCCTCCCTGCTTGCAAAGTTGAACAGGTGGGCCTAGCCTCCACTAACACAATAAAATGAGCCTCTTTCCTACTGATTGTCCCCATATTTGCACTTTCTTCCTCTGGCTCCAATATCCGTGCAAAAAAGAAATCCAAAAATAAGAAACATAATAAAAGATATGGGGCCTCTCAAAGAGTTGCAAGTGAGGCTGCAATCACCATGGTGGACATTTGTATCAGACAGAGCTGAGTGACATACCAGAGGGTGCCCCCTCTTTTATCCCCAAGTTCCCTCAGCTGGCCAGACCCCTTGGAAATACTCCAAGACATCTCAGAAGGGCTCCATGCTGCTACCACCTGTTTGCTCAAAGGAGCCAATTCCATCAAACGGGGGTTCATGTGCATCCAACGGTCCTTATTATGAGTTAGAACAACAGGAGCGATTAAAGTGTAATTCACGTTTGGAACTAGAATTCTTCTTCCCTTCTGAAAAATAAGAAATTATAAATCGAGGGAACATCCTGACAATATTCCTTGACGTGCCCTCTTGGTGAATGATCACTTCGGCTGAAGACGCGCAAGTCAATTTTACTAACCCTTTTCAAACTGCTGTAGTTGCCATTGACATACCCCCTAGAATTGTGAGAAACATTATATTGGATGCAATAGATGCTTTTCACAAAAGGGGCTTTGATTTAAGAAGGGCAAATGTATCATCTTCATGAAGAACGAGACACTACTGTACCATCAAATCATCCTTTTTATCTTCTGGAAATTTCTTACACGCATGGAGCTTCCTCAAATAAAAGAGTACCTTTTACATATGCTCCCTGTTTATTGGATCCTCCATCCCAGGATTGGTCCTGGCTTGCTTCTAATTGAGCTCTGTTAATCCTACAAGTTCTACTAAGCGTCCAGGTTTTTAGCGACCTCAGGGCAGTTTGCTCGTCGCTGCAAATTCTTGCTGTGCTTCAAATGTTAAAATCTTAGTTGACACTAACCAGGGTCTTTTGGCACTTCGAATTACCATAAAGGGATTCCCATCAGATGTCCTATTAATCAAATTGTATTTTAACGAGGCAAAGAGCACTTTAAAATAATTTTGGACCAAGTTAACTATCTTAGGCTAAGTGGCATGATGTTTCCTCTAATGATTTTATTCGGATCGCAGGCGATTTCAATTCAGATGGCCTACTTAGGGACACCACTCAAGAAATAGTAGCTAAACCTGTCACCAATTATAACCTGACATACTGTGCCAGAGGTAAACAGTGTCTGTCTTTTTTTAAAGATTCGAATTTGTTTAGGCTAAACAGCAATGGGGAGGGTGATCGGGAGGGTAGGAGTATTCTCCACTCCTGTGTTGATTTAATATTTGTCTCAGAGTTTTTTTTCATAAATGTTGTTACCTTTCCATTGAGGAGGGTGTGCTTAGTGACCACCACATGCTTTGTGCATTTTTTAACAGTGGGCCTCTGACCCCTAAGAAACACATTACTCTGGAATTGATAGTCTCTTTGGAGCTTATCAGATTGATTTGGAATCCGGGTACTATTAAAAAATGTAATGATAAATAATTTACAAATCTGGATTCATGTGCCATGGAGTCGAGAATAGAAGCCTTGAGCCCAATCAATTTCCCGACATTTATTAGGAACTCCATAGTCATACAATCCACTTCTATGTCTCATTTATCTTCTCACTCTCACGCTTATAAATCTGAGATCCAAACTTTAAATGAGGAATTAAAATCTTCCACTTAAGCGATTGCT
Organism: Ambystoma mexicanum; assembly: GCF_040938575.1. Lineage (NCBI taxonomy): Eukaryota > Metazoa > Chordata > Amphibia > Caudata > Ambystomatidae > Ambystoma > Ambystoma mexicanum. The sequence continues at coordinate 706,521,722 of NC_090923.1, read as the reverse complement.
ATGTGTGACTGGGCGAGTGAGAAGAAAACTGAACAAATCCGTAGATGGCAAAAATACAAAAACAAAATAAAAAGGTTACACTTTAACACAAAGCAGCACAATGGTGACATTATGTTGAGCTGTGTGATGACAAAATCTAGTTCCAATTATTGGAAATTAGTAAACTCACTGAGTGTCTCTCAACTAACTTCTCAAGAAAACCCTATCACGGAATCGGTCTGGGCAGCATATTATATGACCTTATATGCCCAGCCACTGAGCTCCATCCCAGTATTCATTACTAATGTGGCGTGGTGCGTGAAGTACGACGTAGAGGACATTAGCAGGTTCATTAATAATAGTTGTAACTCCCGTGCACCAAGCACAAAAGATTCATGCAACAGGCATTTTAAACAAGATCCAATCAAGTGGGCTATCATCTCAAAATTCTCTGTTTTTCAGCCACATGGAGAGCCTCATATGTTGTGTCAATCCTTAAAAGAGATTATAAAATCAGTCCCTTGAACTATCAGCCAATTGCCCTCTTAGACACAGACTCTGAAATGTTTGCATGTCTTTTATTTAGGGAATTTAAACAGTGGGCGATCTTCAGTAAAATGAAAAAAGAATCAAACCTGCTTCCCGGTGGGAATAGCCACCAACCTTTCTGGACTTATAATTTTGGCTCCAGTGAAGGGTATACACGGGTGGACACAGTCCACCCACTTTGTTCAGAAGTTGTACACCGTCCTCCTTGGTATTTTAGAGTCTGTGCATGAAATTCGAAACATTGACTGTCATTTTTCAATTTATGAAATGACACAGTCCTCAGGACCCAAACCATGGTCTGCAGGTTCGCAGGCCAGGGACTTCACCAATACACCGGATAAGCATATGGAAGACTACAAATAACTAAAGCAGCATGTCACATTTCGGGACTGCATGTTCTAGGGAAAATATTGCTATTGATTCTTGGACTTTTAAAGATGCACAACTTTTAAGTTTCAAAACACTACTAGAAGAAAATATCCTCTCTTGGTATTTTGTGTGTGTGGTTATATGAAAGAGAAATGCCATTTGAACTGTGCAATTTGTACGGTTATGCAAGTCCAATTGAATGAAATGTGCATATTTCACCCTGATATGCTAATTTCTGGTGACGTCACATCCCATTGCGCATGTGGGGACTTGAGTCCCCCCACTTTATTTTTTAGGACTTGACCCCTGATTATTGTTAACACAACTAAAAAATGCACATGGACTGGAGAGATCCCTAACGTATGCATGGCCAGTATTGACCTCTCATTAGCCTTCGATATGGTAAACAGGGACATTTTATGGGCCAAATTGGATTTGTGGCGTGGCTCTAGAAATGTATTAAGCATTTTAATTCACCTACACACGGACACTAATTTAAGAATTAGATTAAACCTTCCTGGTCAAGTCTCTTCACCAATTACCAATTATAGAGGATTGACTCAGGGATGTATTCTGGTCTCTCTTCTCTTTAATTTGTATCTTTCTGACATGGGAAGTGTACTCTCTAGGGCTGCTTTTATTTCTCCAAAGATTTTTAACAGAAAATGAGCTTGGATCTATTATGCCAAAAATGTTATTCTTTTGGATTGCACTCAAATAGGTCTGCAGCAACTTCTTTCTGCTTTCGAACAATACACAGTGTCATTAGTTCTAAGAATGTATTTGCTGGGAGAAAGTGGAATAGTCATAATTGGTGGCTAACAGGTCATATATTGGAGTTCATCAATGATTTAAAGTATCTGGGATTCATGATTTCAAAACAGAAAAATTCCTCCGGAATGAATTGAAATGTAAAGTCTCCCATCTTTTAACTCAAATATAACACTTTCATAAAAACTGTTGCAAATGTTTACTCTTGCCGTTACTTACATTTTATAAAAATGAAAGCGCGCAAGTTGTGATCTATGGTTATAGATCTACCACTTGTTATTTGACCTCGATCTGGCTGTGCTGCAGGGCTTCTTATGGAAAAAAGTGTTATTGTTGATGGAATACCAATGCCAGCCATTCGTTATGAATTATGAATAACTTCCCTGAATATGCAGCTCACGTGGCAGCGAGTTCTTTTGTGTAGAAAGTTCTTTGAACATGGTTTCTCCTCATTGTGTGCTGGCTTTTCTTGCGCTAATGCTCATTTAAAAATCTTTATATAACAAAATGCCATGATTTGTTATCGTTTTGCAGGTTGACGTTATGGTTAATCCCTTGATGTATTAAAACAACTTCGGACTGGTGCTCGGCTTGTGAGAAGCTAGGAAATTACAAGTGCCTCTCAAGTCTGGAGGCCACTCATCAAAAGTTGGGAATTCTACCTGCATAACTGAGAAGCTCTCCTTCTCCAATGTTCAGGAATAAGATCCTGAGATTCAGATTAAAGCTTTTGTATAGCAAAGAGAATCTGAGTTTGTGCGATCGCTCGAATAGTTTATGCCCTCTATGCCGTTATTGTTCAAAACACACTAACACATCTGAAACACTTTGTGCTGTTTTGTGAAACTCTAATGAACATCAGACTCTTGTGCTTTGGAAAATGTATTAGCAATTTCAGGTGCAAGCCCCGGGAAAGTTTGTGTGGGAGTGTACTCTGTGGACACTCCATTGCATTGCTGATTTCCATTACACAATTTTTGTACAGTTTTAACTTGAGTGGCCTATAAAGGATTGGCGATACTTTAGAAGGTGAGAAGAATCCAATTTTAACTTTATTGTTAATTTTAACTTCAATTCTGTATGTTTCACCAGCTTTTTTGTATATCATTTCTCATTTTATTATTGTCAATTGTGTAAAGATTGATTTTAACTGAGAGCACAATACAAGAATAAAAAAGATAAAATAAGTCACTGAGCACACCAATACATAAATCTAGAACAAATCAGCTCATACTACGCACGTTTTTGTCCCTACTCCAAGGATAGCTTCTCTTGGCTCAATAGCAAACCTGTCACTAGGAGCCAGGAATTTAACAAGAGACAGGCAAGATCTTTCCACTTCTTGAGAAGTTCCTGCAATGCAGAAGGAGTCCTGGGTTTCCCTCTCCTCTTCTGTCAAAACCTTTAAAAGCATATTTAGCCTCGCTTGTGAGACTCTGTGAAGGATTGCCATCTGGCAACAGTGTATAAATCCCTGGCTTCTTGGTTTTTATAAAATATAAAATTACGCAGGTAATTCTCTCTCATAGACGGTGGTCTGCTGACCAGTCCCCGACTGCCACAAACTCCATTCCAAAAGCATTGGGTACACCTGTGCTCTGCTGAAATCCTGATCTGGAGCACCTGCGCCCCAGTGGAACAGAGCAGGTTCAGTGTACACATGTGCCCTCTTACAGCTCCAATGACAGCCATGCCATTGCAGCTCGGGGACTACATTTAAGAAATTTGTATTTTTGTATTTATTTGTAACTTATATAGCACTTAATCCCAAATCGCTGAAGAAAAGACACACTTTACAGAACAATACAAATTCATAAATAACGTATTCATAGTTGTCCTTCTAAGTGAAGGAGATGATTCTTAAGAGTGGTACGAAGTAGAGAGTTGGTGGTAATGGAGCAGAGAGGTAGAGGGAGAGCATTCCAGTGAAATGTAGCAAGTAAAGCAAAGGAGCGAAACCGTGACTGGACACACAGAGGCAAGGAACAGATAATAGAAATTGAGACAGAGAACAAAGAACACGAGAAGGAAAATAAAAGGGAGACAAGAGAAGAAAGATAAGGCACAAGGCCATAGAAAGACTTGAAAACAAGACAGAGAACATTTAATTTGATGTGGGTGTGAAAAGGAACCCAGCCAAGAGAGGATAAAGACTGAGAAATAGAATTCCAAGGGGAAAGAAGATAAAGCGACAAATAGAAGCATTAAAGACAGACTTAAGATGAGCCAAGCAAGAAACAGGAAAACCAAAGAGAGTAGGAGAACAATAAAATAAATGAGAGAAAATAAGTGAAGAAATCTCAAACTTAGTGGCATCAAATGTAAGAAAATATTGAGATTAATGAATATTGAAAAGATGATAGCGACAGGAACGTGAAGTAAAAGAAATATGTAAGAAAAAAATAAGTCAGTGTCAAGATAAAGGCCAACATTACAGGCAGAAGTCGAAATAGGAAGTTGTGAAGGGTGAAATGAAACAAAGGGAGGAGAGGAAGGGGAAGGAACAGTATAAGCGGGAATAGAGAGAACTTCAGTTTTAGGCGGATTTAAAGTAAGACAGTGATCTGACATCCATGATTTGATAGCTAAGAAACAAGAAGTAAGATTATTATGAATGGAAGAGGAAAAAGACAGAAAATGTTGGGTGCCATCCACGTAGAAATGATGGGATATCCCAAAGGATGAAATAATCGCAGCAAGAGGAGATGCACAGAGAGAGAAAATAAAAGGTCCTAAAACAGAACATTGATGTAGAGGTAGAGTATCAGAAGAGGACCCAGCCAATATACCGAACACATTCAGTTAGATACATATGAATGAAAACAGGATAAAATAGAACCAGAAAACCCAAAAGATGAGAGCGAAGATAGAGTAGAGTATGATCCAGTGTTGAAAGCAGTTGATAAATCTAATAGAACCAGAAGAGCAGAGAGCAAAGAGTCACAGACAGAAAGAAGAGCAGTTTCTGTTGAGTGAAGAGGACGAAAAACAAGACTGAAAGCAAGGAGGATAACATTCATCAGTTACAAAGATAGAGACCTGGGAATAGACTAGAGGGTCAAGTAACTTGGAAAGATAGGGAAGAAGAGAAATAGGCTTAAACAAAGAAGTAAGTAAGGGATCTATAGAAGATTTCTTTAGAATAGGAAGAACAGAAGCATATTTAACTAAAGAAGGGAAGATTGAAGTAAGCAGAGCAATAGTGAAAAGAGAGGTAAGCTAAAAGACCAGAGAAGGGTAGACCTCAGGAAGGAGTGAGAAAGGAATCGGATCTGAGGGAGAAGCAGTAGGGTGGGCTCGAGCTATCAAAGAAAACATCTCTGAAATAGAGATCTAAGAAAAAGATGTGATAACCGAAAGTAGGAGTGGAAGGTTAAAGAAAGTGAAGAAAAAGAGAGAGGTGCAGGGAGGAACAATGGCCACTAGAAGAGTGGCCCTCCTTGAAGAGAAATAAGAGGCAAGATCAGAGGCAGTTAGAGAAGAGTTAAGGGAATTGTCAAGAGAGGGGGAGAAATAAGACAAAATAATAATTGAAACAGATGCTGGGATGAGTAGATTGGGCCTGCAAAAGATCTGAATAATATAAGCTTTTGGCTGAGAGAAGAACGTCATCATATAATGTGTGATAGGAAGAAAAAGACAAACGATCTGCGTCAGAAAGAGAACTTTGCCAGGGCTCACTGCATAGAGTGAAGGTGGGGAGTTAGCCATGGTTGAGGTGGTTTCTGATAAGGGAAACATTGAGTAGTAGGGTGAAGAGAATCAATAGAAGAGGAGAGGATGAACGAGCAGAGGTCACATCATTGGCAGGAAGAACAGTAAATGCGGAAAGAGAAGGAAGAGCAGAAATACAAGATGAGACAGACAAAGGAGCATTAAAAGCACAACAATCTCAATTAAATTATGTCAGAGCTGTAGAACAAGATGGCCCATTTGATGGGAAGGAACGGATAATAGAAAAGAATAAAAGATGATGATCAGAAGAATTGATAGGGTGCACAGAAACGGAAGTTGTAGATAGAGGTGAAGAGAAAATAAGCTACAGAAAAGAACCAGATACATGAGTAGGGAGAGCAGAAATAAGATAATAATCAAGAATGGGAAGAAAAAGAAGAGATGAGTGAATAGAAGAGAGATGAAGATTGAAGTCACCCAGAAGTATAAAATTAGTAGAATAAGGTAAAATAGCAGAGAGGAAAGTATCAATTTCATTGCACAAAGTTCCAACAGGGCCTTGAGGGCGGTAGACAAATAAAAGGGTCATGGGTTGAGGTTTAGAAAAGGAAGTGAGTCAATATTCAAAGAGAAAATAGGACAAGACAACAAAGTAGGAGTAGAAACAAAAGATGAGCACTAGAGAATACCAGTTTCGCCCCTTTAGGTTGAAGTCCGAGGTGTGTGAAGAAAAGCTAGTTCAGAGATATAAAGGGAAGCAGGAATAGCGGTATTAGAAGACAAAAGCCATATGTCAGTAATACACAGAAAGTGTAAGTTCAAATGGAGAAGAATATCTAGAAGAGAGTGAGATTGATTACAGAGTGAACAAGCATTCCTAATGAGTGGCGGTTGAGAGGAGCAATGAGGATAGATAAGATTAGACTAGTTACGAAAAAAAGAAGGACAGGGAACAGAACTACAAGGAATACAGGCAGTAGAATTTAAAACAGACATGTCAACGATACCAGGAAAATAGAAACAATCGAATTGAAGGGGCAATAACCAAGCAAGCACTATGATGGTAAATGAGCATAAACCAGCAAGTGAGTAAGCTGGACGAGCCGCAGCAAAGGAAGCCGGATTGGCTGCTGTGTGTCGCATTGGGGTTGAAGATGATGAAGACAAAAATATAAAAGAAAAAGGTAGACATTAAAATGTCATCGTCCATCTGTGGATAGCTGCAGACAGTAGCGACCAGACTTATCCAGACTTTGCCCTGGGCTTTGCCCAGGATGTGTTGTTTTAACCAGTCCAATGCCTATGGGCTGGTCAAAAGGGGTGTGCCTATGGTCCACGGCTCAATGCAGGTGTAGAACGCCAATAGGAGGGCCGATGGATCTGCAGAGGTCTGACGTGACCTGATTTGTAGGCAAGTGAGCAGATTGCCCCTGTGGAGAGCAGTAGATGGTTAGCTTCACACCACCTCACAACCAACACCAGGATAGATGGAAAAAGCAGCCACACCACGCAGAAAGTCCTGTGAAGGAGCATGGACAGGCCAATACACACAACCAAGGCTGCAGACAGCAGCGACCAGACTTCTCCATACTTTGCCCTGGGCTTTGCCCAGGATGTTATGTTTTAACCAGTCCGATGCTGATAGGTGAGCCAAGAGGGATGTGGCTCAGAGCAAGTGTAGAATGCCAGCTGGAGTGCTGATGGATCCACAGGGGTTCACCGAGACTGGAGGAGCAGGCGCGTGCAAGCGAGTAGACTGCCCGTGTGGGGAGCAGCAGATGGTTATCTTCATGCTCCCTCATAACCAACCACAGGTTAGATGGAAAAAGTGGCGGGTTTATGTGATTACTGCAACCATTTACCTGCGACAACCGAAAATGTCGACTTGTTTTTATTGTGACACCCTTTTCACCCTATATATATGCGGGGAAGACCCTCCAATGCCCTCCTACATGCATTACGTACTATACCCATCCCCCCACATATATATATATATATATATATATGTATGTATATATATATATATATATATATACATATATATATATATATATATATTCAGTAAAAAAACTTTGTTAAAGGGACGTTATGGTTCAGTTGCGCTACTAAAAACCTATGAAATTCAGTGAAAAAACTTTGTTAAAGGGACGTTATGGTTCAAAGTAAAACCAAAAAACCCCTGAAATTCGGCAGTTATGGTAACATAAGCAACCATAACTCGCGCCACCGTGCACTGCTAACACTAACACCCAGGACATCAATGATGACATCACAAATTTCATAGGTTTTTAGTAGCGCAACTTAACCATAATATCCCTGACTTCATATACATGTAACATAGAACATACTAACCCCCTCGTAGTGATTTTCATGTCCGCGGACTACCGCCATGTCCGCGGACATATCGAAAATCTGAGCGTGGTGAATGTAAATTTAAATAGTGTGCCCCATTTCCCCTTTGAAGTTGGCTCTGAAAAGAGCCGTTTTTTTAGTTTTTTTTACAGATGCTTGACAGGCACCTGCTATTTTGTATTTTTTTTCTTGTTTTTTTTTTCTTACTTTACTCCAAAAATCTTCACATAACCTTCTCCAAAGCAACCCTTACATTCCAAAATAGAAAGGCATTTCCCGTAAAAGATAAAGAAATGCCATCTTCTTTAAAATTAACATCATTACTGGCATCAATATTCTCATTATTACAGAAGAACATACCAGCTCTAAGCATGAAGGCACACATGCCTCGGTTGAAGACACATCTAGCAATGTGTGCTGAGGACAAAAAACTGAACTATTGTCCCATATTGCCCTAGGTAGTGATCCAAAAGAAATTACTTTCGCATTTGGAAGGATCTTCATTACGGCTTGAACCAAGCGTTCCAAATCAGCCAACAAAGTAGGGGCACTGACGTTGCCCAAATGGAAAGCACCATAGTGCAAAACTACCACATGCAGACTGTTCATCGCGGCTATATCCTCACAAACTTGTACAATTCCCTGTACATTGCAATCAGGCACAGTGCTCCAAACCACCTCCACTCCTTTCACATCAAAGTTCTTTGCAACATGCCTGCATTGAGCGTACTGTTGTAAACCATACACAAACATGAGGTGAAGAGAAAATAAGCTACGGAAAAGAACCAGATACATGAGTAGGGAGAGCAGAAATAAGATAATAATCAAGAATGGGAAGAAAAAGAAGAGATGAGTGAATAGAAGAGAGATGAAGATTGAAGTCACCCAGAAGTATAAAATTAGTAGAATAAGGTAAAATAGCAGAGAGGAAAGTATCAATTTCATTGCACAAAGTTCCAACAGGGCCTTGAGGGCGGTAGACAAATAAAAGGGTCATGGGTTGAGGTTTAGAAAAGGAAGTGAGTCAATATTCAAAGAGAAAATAGGACAAGACAACAAAGTAGGAGTAGAAACAAAAGATGAGCACTAGAGAATACCAGTTTCGCCCCTTTAGGTTGAAGTCCGAGGTGTGTGAAGAAAAGCTAGTTCAGAGATATAAAGGGAAGCAGGAATAGCGGTATTAGAAGACAAAAGCCATATGTCAGTAATACACAGAAAGTGTAAGTTCAAATGGAGAAGAATATCTAGAAGAGAGTGAGATTGATTACAGAGTGAACAAGCATTCCTAATGAGTGGCGGTTGAGAGGAGCAATGAGGATAGATAAGATTAGACTAGTTACGAAAAAAAGAAGGACAGGGAACAGAACTACAAGGAATACAGGCAGTAGAATTTAAAACAGACATGTCAACGATACCAGGAAAATAGAAACAATCGAATTGAAGGGGCAATAACCAAGCAAGCACTATGATGGTAAATGAGCATAAACCAGCAAGTGAGTAAGCTGGACGAGCCGCAGCAAAGGAAGCCGGATTGGCTGCTGTGTGTCGCATTGGGGTTGAAGATGATGAAGACAAAAATATAAAAGAAAAAGGTAGACATTAAAATGTCATCGTCCATCTGTGGATAGCTGCAGACAGTAGCGACCAGACTTATCCAGACTTTGCCCTGGGCTTTGCCCAGGATGTGTTGTTTTAACCAGTCCAATGCCTATGGGCTGGTCAAAAGGGGTGTGCCTATGGTCCACGGCTCAATGCAGGTGTAGAACGCCAATAGGAGGGCCGATGGATCTGCAGAGGTCTGACGTGACCTGATTTGTAGGCAAGTGAGCAGATTGCCCCTGTGGAGAGCAGTAGATGGTTAGCTTCACACCACCTCACAACCAACACCAGGATAGATGGAAAAAGCAGCCACACCACGCAGAAAGTCCTGTGAAGGAGCATGGACAGGCCAATACACACAACCAAGGCTGCAGACAGCAGCGACCAGACTTCTCCATACTTTGCCCTGGGCTTTGCCCAGGATGTTATGTTTTAACCAGTCCGATGCTGATAGGTGAGCCAAGAGGGATGTGGCTCAGAGCAAGTGTAGAATGCCAGCTGGAGTGCTGATGGATCCACAGGGGTTCACCGAGACTGGAGGAGCAGGCGCGTGCAAGCGAGTAGACTGCCCGTGTGGGGAGCAGCAGATGGTTATCTTCATGCTCCCTCATAACCAACCACAGGTTAGATGGAAAAAGTGGCGGGTTTATGTGATTACTGCAACCATTTACCTGCGACAACCGAAAATGTCGACTTGTTTTTATTGTGACACCCTTTTCACCCTATATATATGCGGGGAAGACCCTCCAATGCCCTCCTACATGCATTACGTACTATACCCATCCCCCCACATATATATATATATATATATATATGTATGTATATATATATATATATATATATATACATATATATATATATATATATATTCAGTAAAAAAACTTTGTTAAAGGGACGTTATGGTTCAGTTGCGCTACTAAAAACCTATGAAATTCAGTGAAAAAACTTTGTTAAAGGGACGTTATGGTTCAAAGTAAAACCAAAAAACCCCTGAAATTCGGCAGTTATGGTAACATAAGCAACCATAACTCGCGCCACCGTGCACTGCTAACACTAACACCCAGGACATCAATGATGACATCACAAATTTCATAGGTTTTTAGTAGCGCAACTTAACCATAATATCCCTGACTTCATATACATGTAACATAGAACATACTAACCCCCTCGTAGTGATTTTCATGTCCGCGGACTACCGCCATGTCCGCGGACATATCGAAAATCTGAGCGTGGTGAATGTAAATTTAAATAGTGTGCCCCATTTCCCCTTTGAAGTTGGCTCTGAAAAGAGCCGTTTTTTTTTGTTTTTTTTACAGATGCTTGACAGGCACCTGCTATTTTGTATTTTTTTTCTTGTTTTTTTTTTCTTACTTTACTCCAAAAATCTTCACATAACCTTCTCCAAAGCAACCCTTACATTCCAAAATAGAAAGGCATTTCCCGTAAAAGATAAAGAAATGCCATCTTCTTTAAAATTAACATCATTACTGGCATCAATATTCTCATTATTACAGAAGAACATACCAGCTCTAAGCATGAAGGCACACATGCCTCGGTTGAAGACACATCTAGCAATGTGTGCTGAGGACAAAAAACTGAACTATTGTCCCATATTGCCCTAGGTAGTGATCCAAAAGAAATTACTTTCGCATTTGGAAGGATCTTCATTACGGCTTGAACCAAGCGTTCCAAATCAGCCAACAAAGTAGGGGCACTGACGTTGCCCAAATGGAAAGCACCATAGTGCAAAACTACCACATGCAGACTGTTCATCGCGGCTATATCCTCACAAACTTGTACAATTCCCTGTACATTGCAATCAGGCACAGTGCTCCAAACCACCTCCACTCCTTTCACATCAAAGTTCTTTGCAACATGCCTGCATTGAGCGTACTGTTGTAAACCATACACAAACATATCTCCAAGCACCAACACCCTGACTTTCTCTACTTCTGCCATCTTCACCACACACAGTCTCTTTCAGCACAAATCCACAACCTTGACATCTGATTTGCTGATCCGTACAGTCTTCTTTCCATGTTGGATTTCCTGGAAAAACCCGGATGTAGCACGCCCTGTCTACAAACAGCCACGGTGTCCGCAGACGGCGTCCACTTTACTCTCTGTGCCATTCCCTCATTGCATACAGCTAAGCAATCACACAATACGAATAACATCCTCAGAACACCCCCATTTTGTGAATTTTCGAACATTTCAGGACAATTATCATTTCATTATTCAACATATTAACATTACAAATATTATACTTTCATCTTGTACTCTGCACACAGTGCTATGTTTCTCCATTAGTAGCTCAGTATACTAGATAGAATCCCATAATACAATGCTATTTATATCAATGCATCGTTCAAAGCACTAATAACGGTATGATATTTATTGCAATATCCTTGACACTTTTTTCGCAACATTATAATAAAAATCCCTAGTACACAAATTCCATGAAAAGTACATACACATGTGATGTCATCAGTGATTTCATCAATGACATTTGCGATGTCATCTTTGATGTCCTGGGTGTTAGTCTTAGCAGTGCACGGTGGTGGCGCGAGTTATTTTTCATAGCTTACCATAACTTGCGATTTTCAGGGGTCTTTCGGCTGTACTTAGAACCATAACGTCCGTTAAACAAACTTTTTTTAATACCACGCAAACAATATACAAACATGGCGTGCAAAAACCAACTTCTCACAGATGGCTTTACACAGAATGTTGCAAATTAAGAATTTATGCTCGTTCACAGTGAAGGTCAGCTGCTTCCATTTTTTTCTCAGGCCCCGGAGAGGCTCATGAAGAGGACTATAAGGTTGTATTGTGTTTTGACCTTGACAGACAGAGATTGTGATGAAAGACTTCTCTTGAAGGAGTGTTGCTAAAACGTAAGAAAAGATAAGGATGACATTTCTGAAACGAAACCACTTTTATATATTATATCAATATGTGAAAGATTGTTCGCACACGCAGAGTCGTATTTTGGGACGGCACTACTCGTAGACAATGGAAATTGCAATTGTACTGTAAGTAACCCTTTAGATTATTTTATACCAAATATAATTACAATAGCGTAGCATTAAAGACCGCTCAAGTTGAACTTGTTAGTTGAAAGTGGCATAATGTTTTCTACCGTGCACTATCACCGCCGAATTGATCCCCTGTTGTTTAGAGGGCTCTGAAAAAGGCAGACGACACAGGGTGGGTTAATAGAAATAATTCCGGTCTATAGGCGGTCAAGTGCTCTACTCGTCAAGTGGCACAGCGAGTACAACGCTCGCTTTGACACCCGTGCACAGCTTGCTAACGCAAGTTCGAATCCCGGCAAGGCCAAACTCAGCCTTTCATCCTTCCATGGTCGATAAATGAGCACCACACACCGTGGTTAATAATAAGCACCGCTTAGATACCTCACGGTTCTTAGCTCTATATCAATGGGAAAACATTATTATTTTATTATTAACATACTCCGTTGCACTATCTTCGATAGCAAATAGTTTCACGCCCTAATAAATAAAATGATGATTTTTAATGAAGATCGGCTGGTGAGACTAATTTATGTTTTTTAAAACAGGTATGTGGCCCCATTTTGCCTATGTCACGATTTACAGACTCCAGCGGATGGGGTCTTCAACTGTCAGGTGCAGGTCCAAATATGCAACTTCATGACCCTCACCATTTTATGGGACAATCGCCAAGGACCAATATGCCCTTACGCAGTACTAGCGGCTACAAACAATATACCATCCAATAGGGTAGTCTAATGGCTCGTTGTTGGACAACCTTCCGATTATCAGAGCGACCATTTACTGCTTTTATCATAAACCAACAGCCTATCTACCACAAAGGAACAATGCGTGGCTCAAAATAAACTTTTGCTGATCAACAGCAGAGACAATAGCAAATCGCTGAATATTCACTAAACATTTCATGTGAAATAAATGTACTTTACCAAATGTACAATCCTGCTGTTTACTTTTAAACCACAGTTTCATATTCCGAATTGTGGCGCACTGAGTTGTAAGCTGATCTAACACCCTCTGTACCGCAAAGGAACATCGCGTGCCTCAACATGAACTTTTGCGGATCGACAACAAAGACAAATGAAAAGTGCTGAATATTCTCTAAACATTTGATGTCAAATAAATGTACGTTACAAAATTTACAATCTTGCTGTTTGCTTTTAAATCACTGTTTCATATTCCGAATTGTGGCGCGCTGTGTTGTGACATAATATGTGTTGTCTTCTGGGTTCTGTGTAAAGTCACTTAGGACTGCAGAGGACTGGGCGCGTTTGATGACGCACCCTGTAACGTCACGGAGAGAGGCGGGGAATATGAATGCTTTGATAATATCAGGCTTAGGGTCGGGAGATATGATTTAGTGTCACAAAAGCAAGTCAGCCAGGTCAATAGCGCCAGTCATAGGATTATCACATAATGTCGGCGCACACCAGCCAGATTTATTGTTTCTTTAGTGGACAAAAAGTCGGTTGATGCCCATAGGAAATTGTACTATTAGCGGACAAAAGGAGTGGTCTTAAAACACTTTCACCCTGACAACGAACAATACAAACAACGTTCTCAGAACACCCCCATTTTGTGTAATTGCAACCATTTCGGGACACCGCGAGTGTTCTTAGAACCCATTCAACTAGACAGATTACAATACGGACAGCGTCCTGAGGACTCCCCCAGTTTGTGTATTTACGAACAATTAAGTACACCGCAAGTGTTCATAGCTCATTTTTACCTTCCTTGCGAACAAAAATGACACATACTCCATCCTCTAAACACCCCACCATTTAGTTTATTTACAAAATGTCAGAACAGCCGTGTTCTCCGCGGACAAATCGAACGCAACAAAAAAGTCTAGCACATAAAAAAACAAAACATTGAACCTATCTCATACTCCCCCACCCTCCCCAAACACTCTTACACACCAACACCAGGAACTAAATACAATTTTTTATCCACGTTTCACCGTAGCTGTACGCGGTCGACGGCGAATACAAGATGGCGGGCGCCACAGAAAATCTGACGCGCTCCACGCCCCTCGCCGTCCAATCAGCGAACACGTTGCATGTCCGCGGACATGACGCAAGGCCATGGGCCAATCGGGGTGCTGTCCGCGGAGCGAACAGGGAAGTCCGTCCGCGAAGCGAACACAGATATCACAAATTTTTTTGCCTTACGTTTTTGTCATTTTATAAAAAACTACTGGACGGATTTACACCAAATTTGCAAAAGCACGCTTTCAGGACCAAGCCCCCGCTCCTGCCGCAAATTTGGTGTAAATCCGTCCAGCTGTTTGGCCTGTGGCCGTGCGCAAAGTTTTTTCCCATTATGTCTATAGGAAAAAACACAAGTTTTGGGACCCCCACTATAACTTTTCCCCCCCCGGACGAATCCTCACCAAACTTTGCAAAAGAATTCAGAGTGGGCCATATACTTTCTTTACAAAGTTTGGTGAGGATTCGTCCAGAGGGAGCGAAGTTATAAGCCACCCAAAAAATGCTCTCCCTATGGAAACACCAACTTAACCATAACTACATGGACGCTACCGCGTCCATGTAATATATATATATATATATATATATATATATATATATATGGCGTGTAAAGAGGGTTGAAATAAAATAAAAGTTAACATTTTCGGTGGTCGCAGTTAAATGGTTGCAATAATGGTATGATCCCAAAATTGGCCACACAACGCAGAAAATCCTGAGAAGGAGCACGGGCAGGCCAATCAATACACACGACCAAGGCTGCAGACAGCAGTGACCAGCCATATCCAGACTTCACCCTGGCTGAGTATATGCACCCCACCTGTTCCCAAAACTACATTCCTATGAGAGTTACTACCCTGGTGACAGTTGTAAACTTGAAACATATGTCATACCTGAGTTTTTGTTGACTAGTATCTCTCATATTTATCCAAGCCACATCAAATTAATATCACAAAACTATCACCCCAATGAGCTCAGCTCACCTGTGTAAGGGTTATCTGTATTGTGTTCAGGCAGCCTGGCCCTGCCAGCTTGCAGGGTCGGAGATTGAATGAATGGGTCTTACCATTGATCATTTATGAGGCCTGATAACACCTCTCTCCAGCATGGCAGCTGCCAAGAAAGCAGGCACTGTGTTGGGAAACAGGAATTAAAGGGCACACCCATCCCAAAAGGACTAGCCTCACACCAGGATGCTGCATACCAAAATGGTAGTTAATGTTATTGACAAAGGAAGGAGGTGGAGTTAGTGTAGACAGAGGAAGCTCAGTACAGTTGGGGGAAGATTCTACCATCTTGTTTTCGCTCTACCTCTATCGTGCCTTCCTGTCCCATCCACTTATGCTAGCACTCTAGGTGTGATGTCAGAAAGCAAAGACCACATCTATCAAGAACAGGGCTTGCTTTAGTTCAATCATCTGTGGACGTTTGCCTTTAATAGAAGTGGTCTCCTACTCCTTTGATTCAATCTTGGACAAACACCTAAGGAAGAACTCATTTAGACCTTGTTTGGGAGATTCATCTTTCCAAAGCCCTCAACCACTGAGATGAAGGAGGAGCAGTCCACAGCCGAGGCAAGCTATGCTCCCTACCCACTCTCAGGGCACATCAGGGGTTATTACTGTTTAGGACAAGGACCCACCAATCTGCACCAACCCTCCCTCGAATGTGAGAGTGGAATCTAAATGGATGCCTACTGTCCTAGAGCCCGTAGATTGGGAATCATAGCACCTGGAGGACCAGATCAACCAAGCCTCCCTGTTCTGCCAAAAAGAACTGGCGAAACTGCATTCAAACCATATTCACCACACTTGAACCAGAGGGACTCGTCAGTGCTGCTTTTGGCACTCCATCGAACTCGAACTTTCGCTGCATCACACCAGTCCATCCGGCTCATGACTGCATCATACCAAGCAGAGCACATCAATGGTTTGGCTCGAACTACCTGTTCACTGCTGCTGACCAAACCTTAACAGCTGCTTTTAATCCTGTGTCAGAGCACCAAGGTCACTGCAGTGGCCGCCAGCCACTGTGGGTGGCAGGCTGCCACCTCGCCTGCGTAACAGGCATAACAGTCCCCACCCTCTATTTTCATGGGGGATTGTGCTGCCTCTCTGCAGGGGCAAATGTAGTGACAATAATGGGAGCCAGCGGTGCTTCGGAAGACTGGCCCCGCCGAGTCTCATTAATACGCCAGCAACATAGATAAGGATGACTCTCCTGTCAGTCAGCTTGTTCATGTTGCAGAGACTCGCAACGTGAACACGATGAATGACAGGAAGGGCAACTTGTCTTTGCTTTCGCCGTGATGCACACCGTACCATGCATCAAGGGTAGAGCAAAAATGGTAAGTGAAGTGTTATTACATGGATAGGCTGGTCTACATTGAATGTAGGCCAGTCTATCCATGTAATAATATTTACTGGCCTACATTCAGAGCCAGCCTTAGGGTGGCTAAACTAATATCATTTACATAGGCGCCATAGCCTCTGCCACGCCAATATGGAGGAGTCTTTAAAAAGCTCCTATGTGCTGGTGCAGCAGGCGCTGTGGTGCCCTATGTAAAAAAAAAGGCTCCCCCATGCTGGTGCTCCAGTGGCACTCTACATAGTGGGAGGAGTTTTTCACTTACTTTTGGCACCGCTGTTGGGCTGGCATAGGAGGGCAGCTTTTCTATTACAAAGCTTGTAGCTGTAACGCCATCTTGGGGGAGCCTTTAAAGGGCTCCCGCAAGCTGTTGTGGTGGAGGCACCCTATTTAAATGAAATGTGCCCTGCTCTAATGCTGGTGCCGGACGCTCAAGCAGAGGAGCAGTTTCTGAAAGACTCCCATGAGCTAGCATAGTGGCAGCACCCCATTTCAGTGAACAGCTCTCTGCTCCAGTGCTGAAGCAGGAAGATTTTCACTTTAATAGGGGTCTGCTGCCACACCAGCACGGCTGCCCCAAGGTGGCGTGCTTGCAGCACACTATTTAAGTTAAAAGAACCCCGCTCCTGTGTTCGAGAGGGGAACTTTCCACTGAAATACGGTGTTTCTGCCTAAAATAATCTGGCCTCCTTGAGGAAGAGGAGGGTGGTGCAGAGGGGCGTGGTCAAACCTAGAATTTTGCATAAAAGCAAATAGCATTTTGGGAACATAATAATTTCTCATGTTTACAAAATGCTCTTTGCTTTTATGCACAATGCATGCTTCAGATTTAAAAGTGTGGGCATTCTTAGTAGGAATGCCCACATGTCTGTGATGGTGATTCAGCAAGAGATATTTTTTGAGCGAGTAATGGAAGATGAACTCTGCTGTTTTCATTGTTCACAATACTCACCCGAACAAAAAATGTCTAATAATTGCTAGATATATATAAGTACCAATTTGGACATCTTTTGAACAGGATGTGAGGCTGGCTCTTTTTGTATTTAGTATCGTGTCAAGTCTTCTGAAGCAGATCTGGGGTTTCCTGAATCAGCCCTTGTGCCCAGAACAGAAAAGCTTCCAGGGCTTGTGCCAAGAGCTTTTCTGTTACATAGGGTGCGCCCCTGAGCTGGTGCGGTGTTGACGCCTGCCTCAAATCTTTTTTTGAAGGGTGGCTGGATTATAGTTTTGAAAGCTTGTCATTATAGGGATGGGGCATTGATATTGCTTGGGTGGTTTTTTGTCCTCTGCTACTGCATGTTTGTTGCTGTTGCCATGTTAAATGTTTAAATGCAAACAGTCTGCTCTCCCAGGTGTGAAATCTGACAGAATCTTGGTAGCACCCTTTTCCCATCGGAGCCCAGGGTTTAGCACTCAGACATCAAGGCAGAGTGCAGCCTTCTTCCTGCAACCTCCTCAAAGAGAGAGGCTTAAGACCTCCCAAAGCTATTAGCACCATGGTCGCCAAATTTGGTTTCACCGGGGCACTGCCAGAGCTAAAGCCGTCCCTGCCTTCATTGAATGTAGGTCAGTCTATCCAAGTAATAACACTTGTCCTTGCTTTATACTTGATGCACAGACAATTACTGTGCATCAAGGCTAAAGCAAACATGGCAAGTGTTATTACCCATAGGTGCCAACTTTTCACAGTGGGCTTGAGGGTCATGAATATGTTACACTCCCATGACCTACATTCCAAAAATGTGCAAGATTTGTATATCTATACCCACCTCACTAAAAGGACAAAATGTACTGTGAACCCACAACATTGAGGACAATTCTATTAAAATTAGAAACAAGCACAGTTCCCTTTTATGAACATGTTTGTAATAGGGTTTAATAGCACAGATAGGTGTATTTGCCCCAATAGAATTGACAATTAGACGTGATTTGTGATTAGTTTTAAAGACAAGCATGTCATCTTATTTGCATCACTCAGCTAGAGTTTCTGTTGGCAGATCTGGTTGTTACTTGGCTAGACTGTTTAGAGGGGTTAGAAATGTGAGGTGGACAACTTTTTGATGATTGTTCAAAACATGTAATTGTATTCAATTATAAATGACAATAAATGCTTCACTATCCCTACACTGCTGAGGATTTCCCTGCCTAAAAAAATAAAGGAACACACTCTAACACAGGTTGTCTGGCCCTGACACTTAGACATCAGATACACAAAGAAAATATATGGCAATTCAAATAACATCAACAACAATATTCACAGTTTCTCAATAACCTGGGCATGTTCCCTTACCAAGCATTCAAAATAAATTCAGCTCCAATGTTCAACAAAAGGAAACAAAGAAATTCATATAGGTAAATTAGTCTCAGATCAGTTCTGATGTTTCAATGTCAAGGCAAAGTTTTGTTAACCAAGGTTCCAAAAATTGCACATTTTTTTCTCATTGGGGAAATAAGGACTTTCCACTTCCTCAAAAGAGCACCAATGTGATTCCCAGCCATGATGCTTTGCCACTGCAAAGACTGGAGGGGGTGTCTGTACTCCTGCTCTCTATATGACAGAGTGGAAGCACAGGGCACCCCAGCCAAGATTCTCTATTCGGTAGCTATGGTCGAGCAATCAAGGCTTAAGCTCTCAGGAGGTGATGCAGGCTGGTTCTTAAGTACAGTGTAGTCCCCAAGCACCCACAAAGGAATGTCCACACACTATGTTAGTGAAAACACAGTTCTTTATATAAATAAGATTCAAGCTATGTACACAATTACAATAACACACTTTGTGCTCAAGTTAATCTAAAATGGTAAATATATATACAGTTTCTATGTGGTACCACAATTACTCTTTGATTCCATTAAAAGGCATCAACTGTACTCAGTTCAAATGTCATACAAATCAGTAAATAACGTGAACCAACAATAGACATAGGAGGAAAGCAGGTTGGTTTAAACAATAGGCAGAATACTGGCCCCTACCCAAGACAAAGTTCTGTGTGAGTATTCCCCCACCTGGGCAACCTGTAAAATGAAGATATAACACAAGCCCAGTCCATATATTGTTTATATGAGTCTTATTTCCTTCTAAAATGGTTCTACCACCCCAATGTACCTGGAATAGCAGAGTTCGACGTCGGGTTGTCGACAGATCCTTCTTGAGTGGCTCCCTTTTAAGGCAGGAGCCACGAATCGTTGAGATCCCTAGAAGAAATGATGAACAAAGGTATCGAGGCAGCAGCTTCGGTTCCCGTGGTGCTCGTCTACGATCAGTCGGGGACGTCCTGCGAGGATGAGGCACGCGGTGCACCTCGATGATGATAGTTCGCTGCCACAAAGAGTGACTGGAGAACTTTGGCCCAGCAAGGGTGTCAAGTCAGCAGCGTCTCTGCGGTCTTCGGGTGGTGGGAAACCCACCGGTGGATGCTCCTGGGAATGTCGACGGCCTGGACTTTCTCCGGACAAAGCGGTCGGCGCGGCTGGAGAGAACGTCTGTGAATTCAAAGTGTCTTAATTAAAGGAGCTTTGATGCTCTGGTCATCAGTGGCTCGGCATCAAGCACTTCCTGCTTCTGGGCAACACAACTTTGATGGGCCTCCAACAGTTATAGCAAACCTGTGAACACTGGTTGACGACGGTGGATGGCTGTCTGGTGCTTCTCCTCGTTCTCCTCTCTGGTCCCCGTCTCCGGTTGACAGTCTTTCGAAGGCTGGCTTCCAGGGCGCTTTGGCGAAGGTTAGCTGTGTACAATGGTCCCTCGTAACTCGGGAAGAGGTCTCCTAGCCAGGTCCTCTCTTGGATCAGTTTCGACAGTATGGCTGCTTTCGGATTGTGGTGAAGGTAACAGCAGTGTACCGTCTTCTTCGGGCTCGGCTTCGAGATTAAGCATCAGTTTTTGACTTCAGCTTCTGAACGATTTCTAGCAGTGAGAGGCCCCCAGATATACTGTTCTGTCTCTCATTAACTCTGCTGGGTCACACTCAGGTAACCAATCACTCAGAAGTGCATTCAGTAGTCTGGCAGCCAATCAGGCTCACAGTGCATTCAGGCCATCCTCCTCCCACTCAGACACTCACAACAATAAATGTGTATTGGGACAAGTACCCAGCCATTCAACACTCCACTCTGCATTCATACCAGTTTCGGGCAGGGTTGTTTCAGTCTTTGGGGGTCATTACAACCCAGGCGCTAATTGCGCCAACTTTACCACCATGGTGTAAACTATGTTTACACCATGGTGGATGGCGGATTTACCGCCCCATTCCAAGGTGAGTGGGGCGGTAAATCCCCATTTCCCATTTTCCCTTCCCCATTCCCATTTTTGCCCCATAGGGCATAATGGGAGTGGGGAAGGTGCTAATTACGCCACCGTAAATTACGGTGGCGTAATTAGCATCATGGCAGGTTAGCGCCATGGATTTTAACGGCTGCTAAAAGCAGCCGTTAAAATCAGAATAGGCGTTAAGGGTTAACGACGGCGTTAACCCTTAACGCCTGGGTCGTAATGAGGCGCTTTATGTCACATACCAGAAACTAGACACCCATAACAAGAAGTGCAAAAACATACTCTAGGGGCACAGGGTTGTTCCCCCACCCATGGGTGCCATAAGGGTATACCAAGGGTCTGTGCACCAAACCAAAAAGAGGATGAGCTGCACACATGGACTCCTGGGCAGGAAATAGTACAGAACACACATGAAAAAGGACTACAGAACAAGGAAAGGGAGGCCCTGTCCCTCCAATGCATTTCCAGCATCACAGCCACCACTTCCAGTAATCCAAGAAGACTTGCTACAGTTAAAAAAAAATACAAATTCTATAAATGTAAGTGAAACACATTTCTTGGTTAACGGTTATTGTGTCACCAGTTACAACATTAGGATTCACAGTGGGTATCTTTGTCAGGGTGACATCACAGTGCTGCTACTTCCACTTCAACAACTTCACTTCTACTAAAGTTTAGCATGAGGGCATTCTCCTTTGTCACATAGTACTCCACTTCACTTGTGCTATTAACGTTTTGCATCTACTGACAACCAGATATACCACCGTACTTTGTGATTCGAAACAGGTTTTGGTTCTGACAAGATTTATTTTAAGGCACTTCAACACCATCAAAATTGGCAAGGCACTCTTCCTCTGAATATCTCTCTTAAAAAATTGAGCAGCATCTTTGCCCCTCTTATCCGTCTGCCACAACAACAACCTATTCTTGCCTTTATGACCCACTTCTCTCTGTAGCATACTGTCTTGGGCAATATAAGTTGTGTCAACTTCAAATAATATGTTCGAGCAGCAAGTTTCACTTAGCCAGCTTTTCCTTCATCTCTCTGCCAACTATTAGCCAAAATAATTTACCCACGTGCTTTGGTGACACTCTCTTGGATTCAGGTAATGCTTGCAAACTTGTATCTTAGGCAAGGTTGCACTTCTATTGGGTTCACAGTATTGGTTAGATTGTTTTCTGACTTTAAGGAAGGTAGTTTTCATTCTTAATAGGAGAATACTCTTTGCGTGTGCAATGCTTGCTCTCTCTCTCCAACTGTAGATACAATATTTAAACACTTAACTTCTTTTATGAGCAATTATTGATCGCATAGATAAAGATGCAAAGTTCACTCTCCCCTTGAAAAGAGAAATTAGGCACACACGGCCACTTCTTGATACAGTTTGCAAGGTTTAAAGGGTTTAGCGATGGCTTTCTGCAGCGTTTGCTCTACATGTGAGTCAAATAGAAATTATAAATCACACGTGAGTGCTACTTTTCCATTGTCCCATGGTTAAAAGTTCAACGAACGGCTTTGGCTCGCTTCTGCTTATACACAAGTGAATATAAACTGGATACTGTTGCCGTCAGTGCTTGCAGAAGGAATTAGAACCCCAGGTTTGACTCACCATGTTTTCGCTTCTGTGATCCGTGTTCCGCGGGTTGCAAAACTTCCATGGCTTCTGGCACATATCTACTGCTCCTGGTTTCAGTTGTGAGCCATAACCTTCCTCGCTGAAGATGTCTCCAATCCGGCCACTCGATTAAGAAGCCCTTCTCGCTCCTGAGACCCACACCGTTACAACAGCTCCTCGCCTTGATCTCTGACACACTTCTGGCACAGCAATCTCTACAATTAGGCTCACATGGGGAAAGGCAGCCTTCCTGCATGTCTTCCACTGCGCAGCCTCAACAACTTAGAATTTGTGGCCAGGACCCTCACAGAACAATCAAGTGGAATCTGCTTCCTCTAAGTTCTGGTGTAATTTTGGTTCTCCCACTTCTTCCTGGATTGCCAACACCATGGGCCTCATTACGACTTTGGAGGTAGCCATGGTGCTATTGACACCATGGCTGCCTCCAAAGTCGTGTCCGGGTCTGGGTTGTCAGAATGGGTACTTACCGGGTCATTCCAACCTTGGAGGACCCGGTAAGTCCCCATTCTGAAAACCATTCCCCATTACCATAGGGCTCAATGGGAATGGGGAAGGAGCTAATAACGGGCCTGCAAATAGCGGGCCCCTTATTAGCTCCCTGGTCCCTTAGCGGATCCCGCTAAGGGTGGCTGGTAAAACCCCCTACCGCCGAACTCGTAATGAGGCCCCATGTCTTTTTTCCTCTACCTCTGCTACTACTGCATGCACTTCAGTCACAGTTCCAGCTCCTTCTCATTGCCTGCACCTGAGGGGGCCTATTATGCCTCTAAGGCTCCTTCAGCTGTGGGCTGTTAGGCTCAACTGCCTGACTACTGCTACAACATGCCGCTTCAGCCCTCTTCCTTGTCCCTGTACTTATGGAATTATGGGACTTGTAGTCCCCAACAACAAAGTTAGTTCTTTTAAATAACTTATGTGTTTTAATGGTAGAGTTATTTCCCTTAAAGTTATTTAAGAAGGAACCATTAGAATGTGTTCTTTCAGAGGAAGACAGTTTATTTAAGGCACTATTTCTAATTTCCGTTCCTTGATACCTTTGGGAGTAGGGAAGATTTTTATCCTGAAGTATCTTGAAGGGTCTTTCTGTTGGTAAGGTCTGTTCAGGTTTTAAGGTATTTGCATTCAGAGCCACGGATGTCATATGTAGTTCAGATACATTATAATGACAATAAGCCATTACCTGTTCTGGCAACATTAAAAGGTTCTCCCTTTTAAAGGACAAATACTGTGTCTCATCCCACGGGATCTCCTCACCACCCTGGGCCTTGTCTCCTCCCAGGTGATCCTCACCCAGTGCACCACCCCCAAGGTCAGGATCAGGAAATGTCTGCCTTTCCCTGGCCACCTGGGAGGAGACTTTAGGCAGGGGTTCAGTGTGGGATCCGTAGGATTCATCCCACTGTCCTACATTGAATGTAGGCCAGTCTACCGGCATAACACTTGACTTTGCTTTGCACTTGATGCAGAGTTACTGTGCATTTTAACTATGCATCAAGGGTAAAGCAAACATGGCCTACACCCAATGCAGGCCAATCTAGCAGGCTGGATACACTTACTTTCTGTGGCTTGGCATTTCTTTACTGGCTAGGAGTCCTTATATGGTAACATATTGGCGCAGCATGCATGGACATGTATGGCAAAAGCCAACATTAATTCTTTTTTATATACTAGCATATGTTGTGGCCAAAGGCATAATGAAAATGCATTGGCAAATAGTCCTGTGCTCTTTTGACTTTTTTGGGGATTTTCATGTGCTATCATACAAACTTGATTGCAAACTGTGTGGCTTGCTATATAACGTTTCACAGAAGTGCTGTAAAATGCACCATTTTAAACCATTATTTTAAAAAAAAATTGTGGGTGGAGAACACCCTCCACCTCAAACCTCCCTCATTTGGTTTTGGCTCCCACGCTGCACTCGGTTGCTCACTCATACTAGGCACATACATTTATGCTTCACCAGTTCAAAAATTCACCAACCAACACTGGGTCACTGCACCGAACCAACAGACCTCAAATCGAACCACTGCGATATCATGTCACATGCCGACCAGAACCATCGGTTTCCAACGTCTCGAACCGCCTTGACTCCCGATCTGACCCTCTTGAGCCGTCCAAACTGCATGACCTGAATGCCGCAATTGAACTGCATGAAGCTCCTGCCAACTCGCTGCTTGAGTCAGCATGACTCAATGCTCCTGAACCTGATTCGACACACACAACACAGCTTGAACTCGGCTTGATGTTGTTGCGCAACCTAAGAACAGTAGAAAGATACTATTGACCTATAACTGCCTCTGTGGTGGTTCTTTGGGCTCTAGTGACTGGTTAGGTCACTTTTGGACCATTTCCACAGAACAACATATACATTTTGAACACTTTGGCTGCTTATTGCCTGTCTACCCCTGTTTTCATTACCAAGAGTGCTGCATCTTTCTATCTATTGCATATTCTGTGTTCTGTTTTCGAGAGGTGGGTTTTATAGTTTTTTAAAATAGTTATGTGTGCATTGGTGTGTTTAATTAAAGTACATTTAGATGTTTAGAACCTTGATTGGGTTTTGCTTTATTTGGGACTGTTACACTTTGCTATTTCGGTTAACTGGATCAGACTCACATCCCTTCTGAGACTATAGCCTTTCCCTAGCCCATGTTTCACAAATGGCGAAGGAGGTATATATCTTGGCTGTGCCTGCTTTACCTTTATGAAAGGACTGAGCAGCAGGTCTAGCCACAGCTCATCTTTATACTATTGCAGAGCAAAAGTCATTTTGTCACAGAATCATATTAAGTTGACTTCTCACGGTCTGGAGATGGCTGAGAACCCGTCATTGTCCTTCTCCCCTGCGTTCAATCTCTACAGTTTTTGTTTCCATAACCAGTTAATCTACTTCTCTCTGAGTAATTTGAGTGCAGTCTCTTTCTAAAAAATCTAATCCCTTGACACTTGCCTATAGTGCATCCCTCCATGGCCATTAATTTGTATTGTTAGGCCTGTTAGTTGTCTGTCAGAAAAGCCACTATGCCTTCGCTCATTTCTTCATGAATGAATGGATCCCTTAAGAGGGGTTCATTTTTTAGTCGCTACATTTAATTTCTATTGGTGCTAGTTCCTATGCACAAGAGAGGAGTATTATTATACCTATTGAGGCTTCTACAGCTTCTCTTAAAGTCTCACCCTTGACTATAACATGATCTATATGTGAATAGTTGCTATTAATATGGCAGTAATATCTATAATCATTAGAGTTTGGCTAAACCAACTTTCATGCTTCATGAAGACTAGCTTCAGAAAAGACTGTATAACTCTTAAATGTTTTTAAATGAAAATAACCCACTTTCCTGCATCAAACTATCCATCACTGAATACATTATTAGCGTCACCTGTGACAATAATACCTCCCTTTACGAATGCCAGGAATTTAGGAATGTTCCCCTCATTAAACGCTGATACTCATGTAATTGTTACCTCCCAGTCATCTAAAGCCCTGTTAAGAAGTAGCCTCCTTTATCAGCTTTTCGTTCCAAGATTGTACACTACAGGCTTGGGGACATCAATGTCACAACCCTCCTCTTTTTGCCAGGTGATGAGGCAGGCAAATGTAGTCAGAATCGATTTGAGTGGGTCGGTCCTTAGGCGGTGTGTCGCCTGGAGGTAGGCACACAAGGCCTGCCTTCTCTTCTTTTATCATATTAGCCTGACCTTACATAATAAAACATCACATGATTTGACAGCCCTTGAAATGCATCACAAGTAGCAGATGACCTTCACTCTTCAGCATGAGGAAGATGATGGAAGTACATTTTACCAGATGGCATTGTGGAGAACACAGGATGGTGAGAGGAGGGCGCTAACTGACCCTCGGCTTACTGAACATGAATATGTTCAAGAACATAGGCAGATGCATCAAACCAACATCCAAAATCCTTCTCCTAGGAGACCTGAAATTGGGGCTAAATGACCCTTCTGACAAAGACGCCAGTTCACTGGTCAACTCTTTAGATTCCCTCGGTTGCACCCAACACATAACCAAACCTACCCACTGATTAGGCAGATCACTCGATTGGCTCTTGAACCTTAACTGCAACCTCATTAATGTAACCATCACCCCTAACCTTTGGTCAGACTACCACTATATTACCTTTTTTTCTTTGATAATTTTAATTAATTTTCAACTGGATACAACATCAAACATTTCAACAAAACAAACCCCCTTCCTCCACCCTCCTCCCGTTCCTGTAACCCCCCCCCCCCGGATGGCGATTGTCTTCCTTGTTTGTTTGTTTGTTTCTTTATTTATAATGCGCTCCATACCCAGAGGCCGCAGGGCGCAGCAGGAAAGAGAATGCGACGCTTACAATGTTACAGAAATATACAGTTATGCATGATATTAGGCATGCACAGAAATTACAGAAATGTACAATATACAACATACTATACAATACAATAACTAATACAATAACTAATACAGTGAAATATATATACAACAAAGTATGTGTAGTTCTTAGTTGTCCTATACTTAAATAGGAAGGCTAGGGGTTATTGGCGTTCAGGTGTTTGATGAAGTTCCTTCTAAAGTGTGAATAAGGTTGGTCAGCTCTCAAGTTATGTGGTAACGAATTCCAAAGGGTAGCAGCTTTCACGGGGAAGCTATTGCCTCCAATGGTGGAGAGTTTAAATCTTGGAATTATCAGGCAGTTAGAATTAACGGTTCTGGTCTGTCTGATGGATATTTTTCTCTTTAATTTGTCCATCAAGTAGCTGGGTGCAGCATTGTTAAGGGCTTTGTGGGTTAGGGAGACCATTTTTAATTGGATTTTGTTGTCGGTGGAGAGCCATTTATGTTGGCGTCTAATAGCAGTGATGTGTTCTCTTTTATTTATGCCGAGCGCGGCTCTTAGGGCATTGTTTTGTAGGATTTGCAACCTTTGGGTAATTGTTTTATTAGCACCGCTATAGAGAGCATTGCAGTAATCGAGTCTGGAGAGAATGAGGGCTCTCGCCAGGATCAGGCAGCTATCATTGGATAGGAATGGCCAGGCCTGCTCTGATTAGTTTGTAGGTGTACGCGGTAGTGGATGCTAGTGAATTGACCTGTTTGGTGAATGACATGGTGGAATCCAGGCAGAAGCCGAGAGTTTTTACCTCTCTTGAAACTTTGATGATGTTGCCGTCTATGTTGAACGAGGCGTATTCAGAGCCTAGTTTGTTGATATTGGCATGCATACCCAGGATGGTTAACTCTGTCTTATCATCATTCAGGCATAGGCGGTGGGATGCCATCCATGCCTGAATGATGAGATACACCCTGTTCACCAACTCTCTGTCCTTGCTGTGATCCCCTGAAAGTGGGAGGAGAATCTGAGTATCATCTGCATAGTTGGTGTAGGTGATACCCAGATCATCCAGATCGTCAAACAGAGGTTTGGTGAAGATGTTGTATAGAGTTGGGGAGACACAGGATCCCTGAGGGACTCCACAGGTGATAGGTGAGGGGTCTGCTGCTGCTGAGGGGAAGAAGACTCTCATCGTTCTCTCACTCAAGAAGGATTCAATCCATCTGATGGTTTCACTGGAGAAGTGGGCTGCTGAGTCCAAATGTCTGCATAAGACCTTGTGGTCCACAAGGTCGAATGCTGCAGAGAGGTCGAGTAAGATGTTATTGTTCTCTTACTCTAGCTATAGTATGTTCAGGATGCAGATCTTGTGCGGGCTCCATTGTAGCATATAGTCGCTCTGCAAATACGTCAGGATGGTGCTCCATTTCTACCGGAAATCTTCTGGAGTTCCCTGAATTTTACATGTCATCCACTCCAATGAAATGAAGTTCCAGACTTTCTGAAGCCATTGAATTTGAGTTGGGGGATCTTTCTGTTTCCAGAGTTGTGCTATTGTTAACCAGGCTGCTATAATTAGCAACATTATACCTTTCTGCTGCATTTTAGTGTTCGTTCTCTGATCCAGGTTCCAGAGGCCTGCCAGCCAAACCCTATCCTCTAGGGCCTCTGTTCCTTGCCCCATTTTCCCTACTTGTTGTTTTATGTCCCTCCAGAAGTCAGTCAAGGCTGGACAGCTCCACCAAATGTGTTCCCAATCACCCCGTTTTTGGCAGCCACGCCAGCAGCTCTCCTTGGAGGTGGGATACATGGTATGCAGTCTTTCGATTTTTTGCCATGTTTCTCTCAGTTGTATAGACCGCGCAAGTTGTGGAATTTTACGCCATACCTCTTTCCATTGAGTTCTCGGTATCGGCTCTCCCAATGTCCTGTCCCACTTTCTCATGTAGTTCCATTGCACCTCTTCGCCCTGCTCGTTCAGGAGATAGTACAGATTTGATAATAACTTGTGGGATCCTGAGTTTGTTGTCATGAATATTTCTAATTTTGTCAGCGGTCTTGTGGCTGCCTCACTATAAGCCGGAGTCAACAACCAGTGCGGTGGTGGTACGCATTTGGTGGTTAGGCATTCCTGGACTGTCATAATTGCTGACCACTTGAACATATCTCGAATTCTGGTGCATCCTGCTTGTCTCCAGGTGGTGAAAGCGTTGTGGTCCATCCCTGGTTGAAAGTCTGGGTTTCCAAACAGCGGTGTAAAGGGCGACGGGTAGGTCATCAGCTTCCCTCGTTTCAGCACTGTGTCCCATACGTCCAAGCCCGCCTCCAAGACTTCGCTGACTCTGGTGTTGGGGTGGCTATATCTCTTGCCTCTCCAGAGTAGGTTTGAAAGAGGGGTGCCGGCCACTGCCTCGTCTTGTTTTGCCCAGATGTGCAGGGGGGTGTGTGACACCCACTACTTTATTACTTGTAATTGTGTAGCTTCATAGTACGTCCTAAAGTGGGGGAATGCCAGTTCACCTTCTTGTATCTGTGCTGTTACCGTCGTCGTTGCAATTCTTGTTTTCGGATGCTTTATAGGAAGCGTCTGAAATGGTAGAGGAGCTTAGGTAAGATGGTAATTTTGACCGCTGCCACCCTGCCCCACCATGAGGTGTTAAGGGGGTTCCATTTCTCTAAGGTCGCTTTCAGCTGAGTTAGCAGGCTCGGAAGTTTGCTGCGTATAGTTGCGTCACCGATGATGTCAGTTTAATTTCTAAATAGATGATGTTGTTTGCAGCCAATTTCATACTGGAATTGCGGGACAGTTCTTTGAGGTCCTTCGTGTCCATTGTTAAGTGCAAAATCTCTGAATTGTGTTTGTTGATTTTGAGTCCGTAAACGTATCTAGTTTCCGCAGCAGTGCTGGGAGTGATTGGTCTGGGTTTGTCAAGGCAACAAGCATATCATCTGCGAATGCCATCGTTTTATGATCTTCCCCTCCCATCTGGATGCCCTGGATCTGACTTTGCTTACGTATTTTCACGAGCAGGGGTTCCCGATACAGCGCGTAAAGAAGGGGTGAAAGTGGACATCCTTGTTTGGTGCCTCTTGTTATCACCACACTGGATGACAGGAGGCCATTTATTGATACCCTCATCGATGGAGATTTATAATTGGCCTTTACCATTCGCATTTAAGATTGCCCAAAGCCCATACGTTCCATCGAGAAGAAGAATTGTGTCCACTTGACTCTGTCAAATGCTTTTTCTGCATCCAGAGCCACCAGTATTGCCTATATGCTTGTGCGTTCTACCATTTCTATCAGGTGGCATACCCTCCTCGTGTTGTTTGCCGTCTGTCTCTTCGGGACAAAGCCTGCTTGATCTGGGGCCACCAAGGATGTTAAGTAAGTGGAGAGTTTGTCGACCAGTATCTTGGTGTAGAGCTTGGAGTCCAGATTGATAAGGGCAATTGGGCGATATGACCCTGGAAGGGTCAGGTCCATTACTGGTTTGGGAAAAATTACCAAATTTGCCTCATTCATTGAAGGTGTTATATTGCCCTGTGACTTGAAGCTATTGTATAATGTTGTCAATCTGGGGACCAGTGATTCTTGGAAGGTCCTCTAAAAGGCCTATGTGAAGCCGTCTGGTCCTCGTCTAGTGACCGTTTGTTTTCTTCGGTTATTTGGGGTAGTGCTATGTCATCCGAGTATTTCCTCTGCTCCTCCGTACTCGGGTTCTCTGATCGATACAGTGTCTGATAATACATCGTCATAATCTCCCCCATTTTTTCATTGGTTGTCTTGGTATCCCCTTGTGGGTTTTTTAATTACATTTGTCTCTTCTCTCATAGTTGCCGGGCTAAGAGTTTATCCACTTTAATGGCTGACATGTAATACTTCTGTTTCGTTCTCAATAGGGCTAATTCTGCTTTTTTGTGTTTGGAGCAGCCCCAGTTGGCCTTGGATGCGTTTTAGGGCTAGCTTTGTTTTCTTGGAGGGATTGTTCACAAGCTCTTTCTTGCCTCCACCAACTTCTCCAAGGCTGTTTCCCATTTAGGAAGCTGTCTGTCTCTTCTTGCCTTCATAGCTATTATTTCTCCCCAAAGGACTGCTTTCAACGCATCCCACACTATCCCCTGGGGGTTTCTCTTATGTCATTCTCCAGGAAATAGGTGTCTATTTTCCCCTTAATCGTATCCACTATAACATCATCCTGAAGAATCTCTGCCGGGAATCTCCAGGACCACATCCGCCCTTTCGTGCTCTGAATGTTAATTGAGGTTATCATCGTGGCACAGTTGGAGAGCGAGAGCGAGCCGACTTCAACTTCTGTGACCCTCCCAACCAGGGCCGTTGATGCCCACATGTAATCAATTCACGATTGTGAGTTATATATGTGGCCGTGATATGTGAATCCGTGCTTTTGCCCTTTTTCTGCTCGCCATAAGTTATGGAGTGACAGTGTTTCAAATGCCTTCTTTGTAGTCATGAAGGGTGTTTTTGCTTCCGAGCACGTTCTGGCGCACCTGTCCAGTTTGGGGTCCCACGCCACATTTATGTGCCCACCCAGGAGAATTTCCCCTGTTACGTATTCTTCGAGCGCCTCTAAGGTGCCTTTAAGAAATCCCTCCTGACCCATGTTAGGGGCATATACTGATGCCAGCGTTAAGCGTCTTCCTTCGAGTCCAGTGTCACATTGACAAATATATATCTTCCCTCCTTATCGGCTTGATGGCTCTGTACTTGCGCCTGCAGGTGATCTCTTGTATGGCTATTAGGACTCCTGCTCTCTTCCCCTCCGTATTGGACTGATATATTTGCAAAGACCCTCTTATTCTGGTGCTGTTTTGCTCGCTCATTTTTTATATGGATTTCTTGATACATGATGATGTCTGCTTTCATCCTCCAGGCCTGTCCGTCCAGTTTTGCTCTTTGTCGGAGTGTTCATCCCCCTGATGTTCTTCGATAGGATCTTCATCCTGCCCATGTCTTGCTTATCCATGTCTGGTCCCTTACATCGGTCCATCCTGTCCCTTCCTGATTACACTTCCTGTCCCTTCGCCTTGATTCTCTACCACCATCCCTCTCCTCCCCCCTCTCATAACCCTTCCCCTAAAAACCTTACCCCTTGAGGGGGGGACTGGGATCCTGGTTGCACTTGGACATACTGGGCATCAATACGAGGTTGGAGGCAGCCATGGAGCTATTAGCTCCATGGCTGCCTCCAAAACCCTACCAACTCCGCCCTGGTGAATGGAGCACTTACCGGTCCATTCCAAGGTTGGCGGGACTGGTAATTCCCCATTCCCATTTGAGCCCCCATAGGGCTCAATGGGAATGGTGAAGGCGCTAATAATGTTATTAGCTCTAGAGTCCCTTTGCGGGTCCCGTCCTCAATGCTTGGAAAAACCAGGCGTTAAGGGAGGACCCGCAAAGGGAACTCGTAGTAGGGCGGTAAGGGATTACCAGCACCGGTGCCCTTACCGGTGCCGGTAATCCCTTACCGCCCACCTCATACTGAGGGCCACTGTCTTATGCTCCCGGTCCCCTATCCATCTCTTAACCCTGTTGTGGGAGATCCTAAACTCCACTGTGGATTCTGATCACTCCCTTCCTCCTACCTCCGGGCCTGCATTTGAGTGTTCAGGTGAGTCACAATCCCGCCTTGCTTGCAGACCTGGTGATGTGTGGTGGAACCTTCATAACTTACTGTTTGCCACGTCCATGAAAGCTCTAGTTGTTCTTCCCTCCTTTGTCTCTTTTTGTCACTGTCATCCATCTTGGCGGTCTGTTGAGGCCCCTCAGTCTCCTTGTGGGGGGTCCTGCATGTTTCCCCTTTCGCTCTGGTGCCTCAGGATGCGTTTGCCTTCCTCGCAGGATGTCACCCTATGTTGGGTCCCCTACCATGTAAAGAGGAGGTCAAATTGAAATGTCCATTTGTACTTAACCTGCTTAGTTATTAGGTGCTCAACCACAGGAACTATGTTCTGTCTTTTCTGATGGGTTGACTGTGCTAGGTCTTGATATAAATGCACTTCTTGATCGTTTACTCTTGTAGGGGTTGTGAACCTTGCTTTACAGAGAATCTGTCCTTTATGGGAGTAAGACGAAATGGCAGCCAGAACGTCCCTTGGTCTCGAGCCCGGCTCTGTAGATCTTTTGGGGCCTACCCTGTGGAGTCTGTCATTCTTCACTTGTGGTTCTGTGTCGTCCGCTATGATGTCTGTAAAGAGTTGCATCACCGTTTCCTGCAGGACTCTGTCCTCAATGGGTGCAGGTAGGTTCTTTATCCTTATGTTGGATCTTCTTGATCTGTTCTCCAAATCTTCGCATTGGAGGTCCAGACTGGCGGATACTCGAGCCAGGTGTTCCAAGAACTGATCAGACTTTTGAGTATCTTCCTCTACCTGTTGGACCTGCCTTTCAAGTGTATCTGTTCTTTTCTCCAACTTCACTATGTCCTGTTTGACTTCCCAGAAATATTGTTTCATGTCATTCCTTAAAGTTTGGAATTGTTCTTGCATGGACAATAGCAGCTGGGATTGTAATTCTTTGAAGCATTTCAGCATGTCAGCTTTGCCCATCGTGCCATCTTCTATGGTGTGCTGGGAGGGGTCGTGGATGTCTGGTGACAACTCCCGTGCCTTTGTGTTGGGTGCGTCCTGTGAGCTCCAAAGTTGCCTCAAGTTCCAGCTTTGCTTCCTTTGCGTGGGGACTGCGCTGGGGTTTTCGTTCTCAATTTGGACATTTGACCATGGGTCCAGGCTGCTACTGAATTGTGTCCCTTTTTCTTTTGGCGTGATGCTGAGTGCTCCTCTTTGGTGGCCACTGAACCTCCCCCACTGACGTTTTTGAGGAGGGGGCTCAAATGTAACGGGATCTTGTCTGGGGGCCTTTGAGGGCCACCACTTGTGAGATTTCCTATCCCTGGACCCCTGAGCCCTTTATGTAGCTGCTTGCATTGTACAATGCCCTGCTGACTGTGTGGTTTACAGCAGAAGTCCCAGTCTTTAAGGCTTATTCCCCTGACTGCATCCCCCCCGCTCAGTCTCTTTTCGCCCTCCTTCTCGTGCACACAGGGCTAGGCTAGTAGTCGATATCATGGGGCCTTGCAATGGGGCCGACTATTCCTGGATTGCTGCCATCCCCCTTCCCATAGAGCATCATACACTGCCGTGTTCTTTACTCACTGCGTTCCCCTTTGGCTAGTCTCCTCTCTGCTCCTCTGTACCGGGGCAACGCTCAAGTCTGGGTTCTCGCCGTGGGTCTGCTTGCGATACTCTGGGGGACGTTGAGGCTGCCTGTGTCTTCATTCGAACTCTGCTTCCTGGTACTTGGTACCGTATCTTTCCTTTCTGCCGTTTTCCCTGTTAGGAGGCTTTGTGCTCTGGGTGTTGCGCCCCGTGCCTATGGGGAATTGGGTGTTCCCTTGTCACCCGTTTGTAGCTGCTTAGGGCCCGTTTGTTACGGGGTCTGTGCACTGTGGTGCCCCTCTTGGGGCTTCCACCCGTACTCCTAAATTGCAATGGCAGCGGTCCACTCTCTCTCGTCGTCTCTCTCAGGAGGGTGCCTGTGATTGCCTGATGGTTTCCCTGCCCCATCCGTATGCTGGTGGTGATGTGTCCCTTCCGGAGCGTTGGGGGGGGCAGGAGCTTGGATGTGCCCGTATGGGGCACGCTGACGGGCGATGGCTGCCTCCCTGTCCCGTCAGTTGCTGGTGCGCTCTGCGTGCCTCTTAATGGCCACCGCTGCCACTGGGTGAGTCTCCTGCTGGGCCAATGGTTGCTGCCCTCCGAGGTGGCAGTGGAGGGTCCCTGCATTCGCTGCTACTTTCCCGCCTGGGTACTCGTTTCTGCTCCGTCTGTTGGGGACCCTCATCGGGAGCTGGAGGCTCCGACGCCGCCTTCTGCTCCTGAGCTCACACGACTTTCCCACCGCGGGCGCCTGTATCTTACTCAGCTCCACATTGGCGTCTTTGCTCGAGGCTGGGTCACTGTCGTCCTGCATAGTGGGTGGTCTTTGTCCACTTCCCTGGATCAGTGCATTTTTCTGGAGGTTGTCACGCTATTTTTATGGGCTGGAACTCGCCCAATCTTCTTATTTAATGCTTTGTTGTGCGGCCCGGCAAGGAGAGACACTCACACACGTCCTCCACAGCTGTCCGCCATCTTGGAATCCCCTCTATTAACTTTTGAATGCCAGCCACCCTCACCCAGTGTGCCATCATCCATCCCCTCCCTCCAGCTATTACAAGAGGTGCTCGTAACCTCACTAAAGAGAAACTTCTACCAATCCTCACAGCAGACCATTCCCTCACTGCAGCCGCTTTGCCTTCCAACCCTTCCAGTCTGGTTGATACAGACA
This sequence comes from Ambystoma mexicanum, assembly GCF_040938575.1. Classification (NCBI taxonomy): domain Eukaryota; kingdom Metazoa; phylum Chordata; class Amphibia; order Caudata; family Ambystomatidae; genus Ambystoma; species Ambystoma mexicanum. The sequence goes on along the minus strand of NC_090923.1, from coordinate 706,486,447 downwards.
ATAAAGCCATCCTATCAGCCTTAAAAGCCATTCCGCCCCTCAAATCTCGTATTGCCAAAATCTGTGCCCACATTAATTCCTGGTTCTCCCCGGACCTCCAGGCCATGAGAGCCAAAAAAACGGGCCATTGAAACATCTTGGCTCAAATACCCTTCTCCCGTCAACAAGACCAAATTCCTCCACCTCTCTTAGCAATACAAACTAGCCATTTGAGCAGCCAAAGCCTCTTCCTTCTCAGATAGGATTTGCAAGGCACAATCCCAGTCACGTGAACTCTTCTCGATTCTATGCGAACTGGAATCTCCTATCGCCCCCAAGGTCAACATTACAAAAGACAACGGCTGGCGTCAAAGCATCTCGGGAGGATAGCTCAGGGGCAACGTGTTTGCCTTGGAAGCAAAACAAGACACAGCAACACAGGTTCAATCCCCAGGTCTGCGCTTAGAAACCTCTGGGTATTAAGCGCATTATAAATAACCTATCATATCATCAAAATGCCCTCACCAACAAAATTGACACACTCAAACTCAAAATTTAAACCAAACAAGCATCCTTTCAAAGACAAACATGCCTGAGTCAATCCCTCCCTCCTCATCTCCCACTGCCACCCCTACTTTCAATTTCTTGCCAATCACTGAAGCAGATACCGTCTCCCTTATCGCCATGCTGAAACCATCCTGCTACCAAGGCAATACATGCCCAGCCCCCCTCATTAAGGACTGCGCCCTCATCCCCATCATTACCATCTTCATCAACTCCTCATCCACCAACAATGACATCACTCCTAACCTCAAAGAAGCCTGGATATCACCCCTCATAAAGAAAACGTTGCTTGATCCGTCCATCCCCACAAATTGCAGGCCCAGTACCACGGTGCACTTCCTGCTAAAAATCTTAGACCGAGTGGATTATAGCCAAATACAAGCCTACCTAGAACACCAGAAAACCCTAAACCCACTCCAATCTGGCTTTCGCCCAGGTCATGGCACGGAATCTGCCCTATTGTATCTGAAGAATCAAATGGATGACATTCGGGATGAAGGCAACTTTGCCCTCCTCCTCCTTCTTGACTTAGCAGCCTTTGACCTTGTCAACCATCAGACCACCTGCCATCAGCTCATCACCACGGTAAACTTCTCCCCTGCTGCCTCCAAATAGATTGCCTCCTTTCTGGCTCTGAGAACCGCCCGAGTCTATGCAGGCAATGCAGCTGCTTTCCCTACTAATGTCCCTTGTGGGGTCACAAAAGGATCCTACATATGTCTGACACTGTATAATGTTTACACAAAACCACTTTTCGACCATCTTGCCTCACTGGGGTTTGCATTCACAAATTACGCTGATACTCAAATCCTCATCCCGATCTCAGCTGCCTATGATCAAGACTCCCGCCAGATCACCTTCATCTATTACATCATCCAAACCTGGATGGCTAAGCATCAACTTTGCCTCAATGACGAGAAGACCGAGATCCTAATCACTGGGCCTCCCTCCCGCCTAGCCAAACTCGTCCCAGCCTACCACGCCTTCACAATCGATACCTGCACCATCCCAGTCTCCCCAGCCATTAAAACTTTAGGCATCTACCTAGACTCTAACGTATGCATGACCTTCCACATGAACTCTCTTGCACTGCTACATCAGCCTAAACTACCAAACCTCTGAAGGCCTCAAAACACCTCCTCTCTGCAGTGATAAGATCTCGTCTGGACTACTGCAATTCCCTCCTCGCCGGCACCTCAGAACGCAACTTGAAGTAACTCCAATCTATCCAAAATAATGCCATTTGAGCAGCCCTGGACCTCCCCAAACGTGACAATATTTCTCCTTTCAGATGAGCAGCCCACTGGCTCCAGGTGAGAGAAAGAATTAACTTTAAAATACTCTCCATTACTCACTGCTGCCTCTCCGACTCTGCTCCACCCTACCTATCACAGTGGATCTCCAAGAACAACTCCACCAGACCAACCAGATGCCGCTATAGCCAGAGACTCACCCCTTGGGTCAAGCACAGTAAAGCAGGCGGCTCTAGCTTTCCCTCCATTGCAGTGCACCTATGGAACAACTTACTCTTGCACCTAAGAGCTGAAACCTCTTATTGAGAAAAAATTATTCAGAAAAAATATTAAAACTGTTCTTTTTAACTGTCCTAATCCCAGCTCTGGACAACTATTGACATTGTACTCGATTTCACATGACAACTTGTGCCATATTTTGCTCTCTACTTCTTACCCCCACCCTTTCTTTCCTATGCAGTGCCCTGATGCCTATGGGTTTGGCGTGCTGTAGAAATTCAGAAAATAAATAAATAAATAAAGCATTTGTTGATTCATTGAGAACTGTGAGTAATTGCGGAGGAACCAGGGGATACCACACCTGAATCATGAACGTTGTTGTAAAGGCTTGCACATAATGTTAAAGTAAACGTTGAGGCATGGGCAATTGTTTGAATTATTGTTTCTGATGTTTGTTTATAGAGAAAAATACATTGTGGATAGTAATGAATTCGGGTGATATACATATAATGAGCATCCCAAGATATGAAGATACTAATAAAAGTTGTGTTAAACATGGAATGAAATCAAATAGACCATCTAATTGAATGAGTGGACAAATGGATTGAAAAGAGCTGCAAGTAGTCCCCTCACCGTGAGTCGCAGCTGGAGCAGATAGTGGTCCTATCTCCTCACGGATGAAGGGAGATCCTTCCAGCATCCAAAGACCCCACACATACTGAATTAGTTGTCTGACAAATACTATTACTTGAAGTAGTGAATACGGTAACAGGTGGGTGGACATTAGCTAGGGTTGGAGTAGGATTGGTTGTTCGCCTTACCCCAAGAATGTGTATAGGGGATCTATAGGAAGGCTTGCTGTGGAAGCTGCCACTGGACTACTAGGATTGGAGCTGTCAATCCCTCTACCTATAACAGGGCACAGTGGGATAGAGACTGATGGAGACCTGCAGGGTTAGCTGGCAACACGTTGCCAAGGAGCTCCTCAGGTGGCCGTGGGAGCCTGGTGATCCAGCTGATGGTGGATTCAATGACAGCAAGGTACAGAAGACTCATGACCGATTGGCCAGATCCTGTGCTTGAAAGGGGAACTGAAGGAGCTGTGACCCTGTAAGGGGCACTAAGATCTCACTATTCCGGTCACTGGGAGGATAGCTCTGGGGCAACACGCACGCCTTGGAAGCAAGGCGGCGTGGAGCAACACTGATTCAATCCCCGGGTCCTCGCTTACAAACCTCCGGGTATTAGGCACATTATAAATAACCAATTATAATTATTGCCATGGCTATACCAGAACGGAGCGCCTCCCTTTCAAAAGATGTAGAGACCCAGCAAATATTCATCTCCCCCGAGCCTGCCCAAAGAACGAGACAACTCACTGGGCATCAAAGTGACCTGTGAGTGCTATCACATCCGGGTTAATCACGCCCCTAAACATGTACATCTCAGACACAGAAGGCTGTAGCTCGTCTTTAACCAATTAAACTAAGTCCTCCCGAAGTCAAAGAGTCCAGAAGAAATTGTCATGTTAGTTTCGGATCCATATCAGGCTGCATTGCTGCATGAGGAGAGGGAGTTGTGTCCCCATATCTGCTATTATGTCTTCAGGGGCACTGTTCATAGACTGCATCCTATATTTGATATGAGCATTTCTCGTGCCCTTCATGGGTTATCCAGCCTGTCAATAATTCAACACCAACAAGACCCAGTGACAAACAATCAATGAGTAAAGTGAATTTGCATACCAATATGAATGTTCTGCGTCTTACAGAGCTAACCAGCCTGCTCAGCGATCTGGTCTCCTAATGCCATGATTTGCCCTTTGTTTAAATGTGGTCTAGGGGCAGCATTAGGGTTTGTAAGTCATTACGGTCTTTTTTACCTTCAGGCTGCAGGCTTGCATCCGGAGGACTAATCTCCTCTTTTCTCCCACAGGACCGTGACGTCACTTCCAGTCGGACGTTTGATTGGTTATCTAGGGTGACTGTGGTGTTGCATGTTTCCCAGTAGAGGGCACTGCTGTACCTCATGACTTCAGAAAACCTGGGAAAGTGTAAGCTCACTAATAGGAGTAGTGGTCTTCTAGAATGCCGTATTTTTACAGGAATTGGTTCTGTCAGAAATATAGAAAAGGAGGCTGAGGCAGTAGATAGTTTTGGCAAGCGGTCCCACAACTATATCCCTGAGCAAGGAGTTGCATAAGGTACGCACACAAATATATAAATGCTATACATATGTGTGCGTACCTTACTATGGTTTATGTACTTTTCAAGCCATCTTAAAGTACTTAAACCATAGTAAGGCACACAAACAAATATATAAATGTAAGCATTTATATATTTATGTGCGTACCTTACTATGGTTTGTGTAGTATGCAAGCTATCTTTTATAAACATAGAAATATGTTAACCCAAGTTGGTTTACATACTACACAAACCATATAAGGTACGCTTACAAATATATAACATGTTTGCGTACCTTACTATGGTTTGTTTGCGTTGTTAAGTCCACGCCCATCCCACAAGCCACGCCCCTAAATGAGGACACCCTCTCGATTTCTTACCCCACTTAAAGCCCTGATTGCAATCATCCCTGTGACTTTTCAAGAGATTGAGTGTTTCTGTGTGGCATAGGCCCTGGTAAGTTTTGGGTACAGATGTCCAAGAAGTAGGACAGACTTCTAATGACTGACAGAATGACAGACTAACTATTATGACATAGAGGTTAAACGGTCCTACCTTTCCATGTGGCCATTTAGTGAACTTCTGTTTTACGTCGGTTGGCTCACTTGGAATGTCAGTGAGGCTCTGTGTCTAGCAATGGTCGAAGTTAGCCTCTTGCAGGTTATCTCTGCCTGGATTGATGGAGGTGCCCAAACAGGTATTTGTGTTTCATGCTGAGTAGACTGTTTCGCTGCACTGACTCTTCTGATGTTTTTATAAGTGTCTCGCCGGTGCTTTGATCAACAGAAGGGTGTTCTCTCTAGAGTGCCACCGTGATGTTTCACTTGAAACGGTCAGGGTGTGTGGGAAAGGAGTCGTGACTGGCATGCCCCACATGTTTTTTGTGCGTGCCACTGTGCCACACCAGTGTGGGCACAGTCGGCCAGTGCTGCAAGGACCCCTGTTCTAATTATTGATATGGTTAAAGAGTGGTGTTGTTATTAGTTTCAAGGCATTGCTCCCCATGGGATTATAGGAAGGTGTGTTTTTTTATTTTTTATTTTTTTTTTATTTATTTATTCATTTTTGCATTTGTAGAAGCACACTTAACCCAGGGGCACCTAGGTGCTGGTTGCAAGAACAAAGCCAGGTATATAAAGGAAAAGGGAGCGAAATCGCCAGATAGTCCAGATTAGTTGAAAAACCAGGTTTTTGAATATTTTCTGAAGGAACACTAGGAGGGTTCTGAATGCAGGGAGAGCGGCAGTGAGTTCCAGAGTGAGGCAGCATTGACTGGGAATCAGATCCTCCTGCTAAACTTCACTTGAAACCTGGGGTGGCAAGATGATGGCAGTAGGCAGAACGCGTGGGTCTTGTAGAGTTGGTTTTGGCAATTCTGTGTACAAAGTATGTAGGGGCTTAGTTGGAGAGGCAACAGTGTATGATGGCGAGAACTTTGAATTTGATGCGTTCCCACATCGGGAGCCAGTGAGCTTGGCTCCTAGTAGCAGTAATGTGATTGCGCATGGAGAGACCAAGGGCGATGCCGAGGGCGTTGTTCTGAATCACCTGCAGCTTGCTGAGGTTCATTTCTGTGGTGCCTGCTAGAAAGGGTATTACCCAAATGGACCTTTTACAATTTACCTTTTGTCCTAATTGACCTAATAATAGTGGTCCTAATTGACCTTATGCACAATTGATCTTTACCTTTATTTTACTTTTTATATATATGTGTGAGGTGGGTTTGGGGTAATAAATAATATAATGGGATTGGGTAGAGGGTTCAGGGGGTTTTGGATTGATCAATTGTGAAAAGGTCAATTAGTATACATTGCAAGAAAGGCGTTGCAGTTATCTAGTCTTGAGCCAATGATGGTGTGAGTGATGGTGAGTCGATTGTTAGTGGACAGGTATGGTTTGGTGGTGTTTCTGAGTTTCATGGTGTGGCAGCAGACAAGGCGATGGCATGTTAAAGGTGGCATTGAGGTTTAACAATAGGTGAGACCATCAATCATAAAGGATTGATAGGCAGGTTCCAGTTTTGTGAGTATGGCTTGGGTGCTGACTATTAGAATTTCTGTTTTATCGTCTAGGCAGAGCAAATAGGATACCATCTAGATCTGGATGGTCTCGTAGATTGAGTTGAGTGTAGTAGTGTCCTGAAGTTAGTTGGATTTGCATATTGTCTGCGTAGTTTGTGTATGTAATGACACGGGAGTCCAGGTGATCAAAGAGGGGTCTTGCGTAAATGTTATGAAATGTAGGAGAGCCGCAGGAACCTGGTGGGACACCACAGGGGACTGGTGAGGGACGGGCAACAGAGTTACTGGCAAAACCACAGGAGGGGCTATCTGCCAGGAAGGAGGCAATCCAATTGGTTGCATCAGAGGCGGAATTGGCGGTGGTGGTGAGGTGGTGGAAAAGGGTATTGCAATGTATGCCAGTGTAAATTTGTAATATGATAGAAATAAGCAAAGAGCAGAAGCATGATGCTTTCTTGGTGGCTGTGTATCTTGGTCCCCAGTAAATGTTAGCTGGATAAATTCTTTCCCTATCCATTTTTCCATCTCATCTGTACAACTTGCCTTTCCCCAATAAGTACCTAAAAGCTGTGTGAATATTTGGTGCCCTTATTTTATATGCAAAACAGGGGGGTTCTGGGAGTCTCTCTACCGGCCTCAGTCGCGGGGGAGTCTCAACCAGACTATTTAGCTCACTATCCCTTTCAAAGAAGAGAAATATCCACAACATATCAGTCTTTGTCCTGCCCAAGGGCAGTCCAGCACCGAAATGCTAGGCAATTCTCACCGTAAGTTACTAGGGGAATCCAGACGTGGACCCCTTGCTCACTATTCTTAGAGAGGCACATGTCACCCTACTGATGAGGTCCAACCAGACTGAGAGGTCTTGGGTTGCTGTTGGTACTCTTGTTCAGAGGAGAATTGCCTAGCATTTCGGTGCTGGGCTGCCCCAGGGCAGGACAAAGACTGATATCTTTGGGATATTTCTCTACAATGAAAGATAGTGAGCTAAAGAATCTGGTTAGGGAATCTCGTAACCAGGACTAATGTCCGGCAGAGAGACTCCCAGGAACCCACTTGTTTTTTGCCCCTATTTTATAAACATGTTAAAATATATTAATAAAATAAAAATATTGGTTCTATTAAATTTGTTGGTCTCTTTATGTCTTCCTTACACTTATGATTTAGTGTATACATCCAGCGTGTTAGCTTTAGCTGACATACCGAGGCACCTGCCAACTCATTATCACTGGCAGGTGGAGACACTCCCTTCTTTGTTATTTATACATTCTTGGTAATGACAAAATAAAACAACTTAAAATGATGCATGCATTTTTCTTCCTTTGTCACTACACAGTGTTGGGAGCTCAGTTACTCCAGTGCGCCTCTGCTGTTGTCAGGTTATCGTCACAAACCCTTTCACTCTGCAGGGGCCTTTACCCTGCTTTATGATCACCTTACGAAAAAAGGGTGTGCAGGGCCATCCTTCTCTGCTCTTGACTAGTGGTAGTCATGTATGCTATTAACGGGACCCTAGATATCACTCAATCAACGTATATCTTCTGGACAGCTCTCCACACCCACTACCTGCATTCCTCCCATCTTTTTAGCTCTGTGGCTCTTCTCTCCAATGTCAGTTACTGCTCCTCTCCTAAAGTACGTAATGAAGATTCCCCCTGCTAATAGCGCAGGGAGCTCTTGATCCTATTAAAAACAAGTAGGCGAGCATTAAGCTTTCATCTTCTTTATTTTCTACTCTCCAGCAGTTTCAACAAATATAACTTTGTAAACTTTCAATTTAAATCATTTTTTTTTATTTTTTTCAAACAAACTTCAAATCCCATCAATCCTGTAGTCCCCTAGTCTCTGGCCATGTGACCTAGTCCTTCCTGTTCCTCTCTCCTACCTCTTCTTTGACTGCTTGAACTGTCATCTCTCTTTAACTGCGCACCCAACTGCTGAACTTGTGCTGAACCTCCTACTTTGTGCTGGCTTGATTTCTCACATACGAACTTGTGAGCTTGTCCCAGGAGACCTGATCTGATTAGGGCTTTCAGCTGTTCTTTTGCTCATCCCCTAAAGTCAATAAGAAACAAAATTGTGTATGTTAGGGCGGGAATACACACCCTATTCTGGAAGAAATAGTCATGTTAATTATCAACAGTACTTTGCATCGTTTATTATAATCATTGCATTCATTGTGTATTCGGGACGTGAATTTAATGCTCGCCTCCTTGTCTTTAATAGAATCAAGAGCTCCCTGCGCTATTAGCAGGGGGAATCTTCATTCTATGTCAAGACGGTGGCGAGCATTCAGCTTGTTCAAAGCTTCTTACTACTACTTCTGCCATTGCATTAATAGGTCGGTAGTAAAACGTTCTGAATGTCGTATCACTAGCCCAGTCTGCGGCTTTCATGATGTCTTGTAACGTTGCGCCTAGTCCTAGGGCTTTCGAGGCCATCGCTCCTCTAACTGAGTGTGCCCCGAATCTTGTCATGTCTACGCCTGCTAAGCTCATGATGTTTCTGACCCAACGTGCTATGGTGGCTGTTGCTACTCCTCTGTGTGGCTTTCTGCGCACAATTAATAACTGAGTTTTCCCTGCTGGTCTTAGTTCGGCCGTTTTATTTTCGTATTCCTTTATACATGCAGCTATGCACCATTTTGGGTGCTCTTGCATGTACAGGTACGTGATAGTTCTAGAGTCAGTTTTAGTTCTTCTGGCTAAGCTGAACGTCACACCTTCCGGTCCGTATGTTCTCCTATTCACTTCTAACACTCTCACATCTGCTACTCTCCTACATGACACCATGCATAATAGAATGGCCAGTTTTTCGGACAGCTGTCCTAGGGACAAATACTTGTTATCGGGCCAGTCCGCAAATAGTTTCAATACTACTGCTACGTCCCATAAAGATTCATATCTCGGCTGCGGTGGTTTCCTGAATCTTATTCCTTTTAGTAGCCATATTACTGCTACGTTTTCACCCACCGGTACTCCTTCCACGGGTAGGTGACCTGCTGAGATCGCAGATCTGTATACCGCTATTGTTCTGTATGCTTTGCCGTCCTGGAGGAGTTCCGCTAGGAAATTCAAAATCTCAACTAGAGGGGCAGAAACGGGATTAATATTTCTCCTTCTGCACCACGTCGACCACTTGTTCCAAGCTGCGTCGTAGCTCCTTCAAGTTGATGGAGCCCATGACTCAGCGAGGAGTCTTGCAGCTTGTGTCAAAATGCCTGGGAGATTCCAGCGTCTCCTGTTATCCTGCACACCATCAATGGCAGTGTCCCCTTCACTCTCAGAGGGTGAGATGACCCAGCTGGGTCCGTGAGGAGGCGTTCTCCTTGGGGCAAGATTCTCGGGTAATCTACCAATAGCTCCATGAGTGCTGGGAACCATACTTGTGATTTCCAGATCAGAGCCACTACTATCAGGTTTGCTGCCTCTCTGCGTACCTTTGCTAGTACTCTGTTCATCATTATGAATGGGGTAAAAGTGCAAAGTGTCTGCTCCCTCCAATCTTGTAGGAAAGCATCCCGTCCGGCTGCCGCTGGGTCCAATCTCCAACTGAAGAACCTCTCTTTCTGAGCGTTCAGCCTGGACGCAAACAGATCTGTATATATAGGGCCCCAGATCTTTTCCAGTTTCTGAAAAATCATCCGGTCCAGCATCCAGTCGCTGGAGTCTGAGAGATGTCTGGAGTTCCAGTCCGCTACTACATTCAACGAACCTGGTAAGTATTCGTCTACTACCGAGATCCCTGATTCTAGGCAGGAATGCCAGAAATCCTTGGCTATTTCCACCAGTAATTTGGATCTTGTTCCTCCTAAATGGTTGATGTATTTAACTGCCGAAATGTTGTCCGTTTTTAGCAGAATACAGGAGTTCACTTTCCCTTTCGTAAATGCCCTGATCGCAAAGGATCCGGCTAGTAACTCCAGCCAGTTAATGTGTAATTGGAGTTCCGATGTGCTCCATCTCCCTCCTGTCTGGAGATCCCCGCAACAGGCTCCCCAGCCTGCTCTGCTGGCATCTGATTCTATCATCAGGTCTGGGCGATCGCCGAAGATGGCTCTCCCGTTCCAGGCCTCCATGTTCGCTAACCACCATTCCAACTCTGTTCTGGACTCTTGATCTAAGAGTACCAGTTGGTGGTAGTGTAGGCCTTGTTGAAGATGTCGTATCTTCAGTCTCTGAAGGGCTCAGTAATGTAATGGCCCTGGAAAAATTGCTTGTATTATTGCCGTTAGTAAGCCTACTACTCTTGCTATGGTGCGAAGTTATATGCTCGTTTTGCTGAGGCATGCCCTTATTTCTCTCTTTATGTCTCTGATCTTTTTGTTTGGGAGTTCCAATGTCGCCGACTTGGTGTTTATAACAAACCCCAGGAATTCTATCCTCCTCACCGGAGACATCTCTGACTTCTCTCGGTTCACTAGGAAACCTAACGAGGTTAAGAGGTATACTACCCAGTCGGTCTGGTAGATTGGGGTCTCTCTGCTGTCAGCCATCAGTAGGGTGTCGTCTAGATATATAATCATGCAAATTCCTTTTCCTCTGATTGCTGTGGCTACAGGCTTCATCACTTTCGTAAATGCCCATGGCACTGAGGAGAGCCCGAATGGCATCGTTGCGAACTGCCATAATTGCCCATCCCAGTCGAATGCTAGGAATGGACGGACATCCCGCTGTACAGGAATCGTAAAATAAGCGTCTTTCAAGTCTATCCTCGCCAGCCAGTCGTTCTGTCTGAGCGTATCTCTGAGCTGGTGGATTCCTTCCATTTTGAAGTGGTTGTAGGCCACCCAGCTGTTCATGTGTCTTAGATTTATCACTGGTCTCACTTTGTCTTTTCTGTGAACCAGGAACATGTTGCTCACAAATCTTGGTGGCGTTATGCATGGTTCGATCGCCTGTTTCTCTGCTAGGCTTTGCAATTCTGTGTCTAGCAGCTCTTTCTCGGTCAGTCTCGTGACTACGGGGCGCGGCGCTTGGTCCTGAACGGGAGTCTTTGTGAATTCTATAGACATGCCTTTTACTGTTTGAAGGACCCAAGCGTCGCTGGAAAGCGAGCGCCAGTTTTCCCAGAATATAGCTGTCCTCCCCCCTACTGGCGGATATGTAAAATTTCTCACCTGTTGGGAAGTTTTGTCCTCTTGCCTGTCCTCTGCCCCTTCTTCCTCTAGGGAAGCAGCCTCTTGGGGGAAAAAAGGTATCAGGCTGCCTGGATTCCCAGTATTGGTTTCTGTTGTTCTGAGGTCTTCTAGATGCTTGGTATCGACCGGTCGAGCGACCTCAGTAGCGACCGGTCCTGCCAAAAACTCTCCCTGGGAAAATCTTCTTCATCGAAGCCTGTGCTTTCTCCAGGGAGGTGTAGGTCCCTACGAACCTCCCCATCTCCTTACCAAATGTCTCTCCGAACAACAGGCCCTGAGCTGCCTCGCCGGCTTCGTATGACGACAGATCTCCTAGTTTACGGTCAATTTTCAAAAGGAGGCCTCTCCTGCGCTCCGATGAAATTGCGCAATTTGCGTTTCCTACTATACATACGGCCCGTTGGGCCCAGTTCGCTAGCACTCCTGGGTCTACCTCCTCTCCTGTATCTCTGGCTCGCTCGGCTAGGTCCATTATCTTAGCTAGAGGACCTGCTAGGTCGAGGAGTTTTTCTTGGCAACTTCTCCAGGAGCGGTCTATGCCGTTCCTCGGGTCTCTGTTCGATTTGGAGATGAACAACAACATTTTAGGGTCCAATTCCGGGGCTTCCGCGACCTTGCCTGGCAGGTCTGGTCTTGGACATTCAGCCCTCAGTCTTTGCCTGACCTCTGTTTAGAGAGCTTTCCTCAATCTCTGCGTCATGTATTTCGCCACTCTCGGTGATGGTACCCATTCCGACAATCTCGGGTTTCTGATCTCTTCCGGTTGGAACATATTTGCCGTTTCATCTTCTTCTAAGTGGTGGAGTTTTCGTTGCCTTTTCTTAGGCGGAGGTTGGATCCCCTCATCCCCTTCATTATCTGCATCCGCTTGAGTGGATGTGGGGGATATCGGTGGTTCCTTGTCTGGGAAGCCTTCTGGGGGTTCCTCCTCTGTACAACCCATATTGTCTTCCCCTGGGTAGGGGGTCCGGAGGCTCGGCACCTGAGAATCTTTCATGAACGCTTCCTTTAGTCTGAGGAACGCGTCCGTAGCCTCTGGGGCTCCTGTACCTGCCCCTGTCAGTTGGCCCGGGGGGTCAGAAGAGTTTTTGCTCTTCCGGGCCTTGTTACACCCCTTAGGGTCATTAAACATTGCCCTTTGGACGCGCTTTCTTCCTGCTTGGTGCGTTCTTCCTTCTGGCTCAAGAATAGCTCTATGGTATCTAGCCTTTCTTGTAAAGGCCACACTCCTTGGGCCACTGCCTCTGTCAGTGAATCTCCCAGCACTTCTTTGAAGCTATAGGCTAGATCTTCTTGGTAGACTGCCTCCTGCTCCTCTTCGCTCCACTCGAAGTTTGACATTGTGCTGGCCGGTGCCTGAATCAATGCCTGTCTAGGTGTAGTGGCGCGTCCACTGATTCACCTTGCTTGAGGCTGCACCTTCCTTATAGAGCATGTATGTTTGCAGGATATATCCTTCAGATTCTTACTGGTAATACTCTCTAATCGTGTGCTCCGCTGTCTAAAGCCCCGCCCCCGTGCAGGAGGGGTTCGTTGCTAAGCACGCTGTGCCTCCTATTGGCGTATTCGCTGCACGTGACCATCTTCGTGAGAGGTGGAGGTTGTTCCTCTGCTCGGCCCGCGGGAAGTCTCCCGCCTGTGTAGAGCTCGATCCTTCCAAGGATGGGGGCTGCATACTCACGCTCTGCTAGAGGGTTCGGCAGGCCCCTGAGGTGTTGTGCATTACGACACGGGGCCTCCAAATCTCTCTACTGCTTTAAATACTGCTTTAAATACTAAATCACCAACGCTCTACTATACATGTTTATTCTATCACTGTCTACGGTGTACAATTCCATATACGTTAATGACATAAAACACGTTCTGTTAAGCAAACATTACGGAGCTAAGATAAACTGGTACTTATCTTGTGGAGAGCAGGAAAAGAAGAGGAAGGGCAGAGGAACAGGAAGGACTAGGTCATATGGCCAGAGACTAGGGGACTACAGGATTGATGGGATTTGAAGTTTGTTTGAAAAAAAAAAGATTTAAATTGAAAGTTTACAAAGTTATATTTGTTGAAACTGCTGGAGAGTAGAAAATAAAGAAGATGAAAGCTTAATGCTCACCTCTGTCTTGACATAGAATGGCGTCAAGCTATATTTGCAGATTGCAGCACTTTGAGAATCAAGGACACACAGCTGCTCCATGTGAGTGGATGTTCCTTGATATGATATGATATGCTGGGTTATTTATAACGCGCTTAATACCCAGAGGTTTCTAAGCACGGACCCGGGTCGTCTTACTTCCAAGGCAAGCACTTTGCCACTGAGCTATCCTCCCGGGACCTTCATAAAATCTTGTACATTGTCCTTTCTGGGTTCATGAACCAGCTGTGTCCTCCTCATTGCAGTCGCAGTTCTACACACTTTCCATGCAGGATGTGTTGTCTGTGGTCTGAGGACAGCTAGGGCAATACCCCTCCATTCCTGCCTCTGAGAGTACCTCCATTTTCTCTGTACATATTTGGCTGGGCCATTACTCCAGCTGCTGTCTGCCTTCTCTGCACTGAACATTCTAATCCAGCTAGGGCAATGCCTAGCAATTCACTAGGTCCGGGACTCTGGCAAGTACGGCAAGTCTCTAGGTACTTTCGACTAAGAGGAGGGGCTGTGTTTTCTAAAATAAAAGGGCAGTGTACGTTGGAACTATGCAGACATCACCGGTGATTAATGAATAAGGTGAAGACCATTAGAAGTTGCTGTAGGGGAAATACACATATTGCATGAGGGAATTTCAACAATATACAAGATAATTGTTTAGTTATTTTAGATAATGGTGTTTATTTCATGCACACTACTTGAAACAGACATTTGAGGACTAGAAATTAGACATCGATCGGGCAACAACTTACTGATAGAAATAGAACTCATGCAGAGACTTGCATACAATTGTGGTGATTTCTTTTAGAGATAGTTATGGCACCAAAAATGGGCTACTTTGTAATGTATAAGCATATACATAGAGGTCACAGAACAAAACATAGAAAATGTGGTAACCTGTTAAGCCAGAGAGAACGTGCTATTATTCTCCCATGATGGCGTTTGTACAGTAAAGACAGTTACGCTATGGAGCAAGTTCCATGAAGGTGATGTTCTCAGCATCTCAGGGAATATTCTCAATGCCAGCCCAGGGGATTCCTTACAGACAAATGGCATTAGGAGTGTGTGCGTCTTTGCTAGAAAACAAATTAGTGAGAATGCTGGGGTTTTTTAGATTGTGACTTGGTACAGTGCGCAATGCTTCTTTTTCTTTGCAAATATCCCTCCTCTTGCAGGTGGAAGCAGCAGGTGGAGCGCTCTATATTGTCCCCTTGAGTGGTTTATTTAGGAGATATGCAGTCACACTTTCTGTGGATTGAATTCTAAGAATAGCCCTCCTCTCATGGATGCTGTTTATACATTGTGATTTCCAGTTGCTGAAGCTGTCTCGGTGTGTGGGGCTGCCAGAAAACATCCCCGAGTGTGATTGCAGACAGCAGAGAAGTATAGCACTGTATACATTATCCACGAAAGGTGCGCAAAGTACAACGTAGAGCTTCACCAGGTGATTTATTTATCAGCATAATATTTCTCACTTGCCTAGTTTTCTAAGTAGCCGACGGTATGTGACACCCGTGAAGGATACAAACTGTTCAGAGGGGGTTGGTGCTGCGGAAGCATGACACAGCATCGATTAACAGTCCCCTATTCTGCAGACTGTGGGGAAAGCTTAAAGCAAATGAGAAATATCATATATCTATTGAATAAGGGCCAGCTATGGAAAAACTACTTCAAAAACATGTCAAAAGACATCCCCACTGAAAACCTCACAGAAGATCAGAAACGTGTCCTGACTTAGGTGAAGTTGCTTCAGGGCATTATTGCAGACCAGAAAAAAAAAAACATCGACTAGCCAGCAACAATCAGGCATTAATGGAAGGCATACAAAAATCAAAGCAAAAAAAATACTGCAGCCCAAATAAAATACTAACCATAGCGCTCAAGCATAGCATTATCTGGTGCTTGGAATGTGTGGAAGTCTGGGGAATGAGGACTCCAGAAGGTTGCGGTGAGGGATTGAACTGGCGGTTGGTGAAGGAGCCGGGAGTTCATGAGGAAGCTTTGGGGGGCTTTCCTACCCACTATGTTACTCCTGCAATTTCAATAAAACCAGCCTACCAGATGAAAGCGTCTTGGTGTCTCCTTACCTGTATGTTGCAGTTCTAATACATAGCTCATACCAAACTCAAAAAGCACTAGTGAAACTATTCAATATCATTCTACAATCTGGGCACTTCCCAATCACTTCCTCTGAAGTGCTCATCACCCTTGTTTAGAAAGATGGCGATACATTGGACCAAATCAACTACAGGGCAATCTGTGTAGACCGCAACCTGAGCAAACTATTCTGCAGCCTTATGAACCAAAATATACTCAACTTCCCAATCAACAGTCACATTTACATAAGAGTCACAAAGGATTCCAACCCAAACACTGAATCACAAACCATGCAGACTCCAATCATCAAACATGTAAAGAACAAAAACAGGGGGGGGGGACATATTTTCTTGCTTTATAGATTCCCAAAAAGCATGTGATTCGGTCTGAGACCCATTATCAAACCTTAAATTACTGCAGGGGGGGAATAGAGGTGTAGACCTATGACATGATGGAATCTATTAGGCAGAGAGGGAAGCTCGGGGAAAGAGACATGCCTTAAGAACATAACAATGACGTACAACTTGGGCTTCATCTCCGGTCTGGCGCTTAGAAGCTAAAGGAGTTTAGCATCAAGCGCAGTATAAATCACCTGTAGTAATAATAGCAATAATAATTAAGAAAACTTAATCAGCTGCGAGTTAAAGATCATAAGCATGCAAATGGGTTCTTATAACGGGAGCGAGAAGTGACTCAAGGGAGCAACCTCAGCTCAACCCTGTTCAATCTTTGTATCAATGGCCTCCCTGTGATGCTAGAGGAATCAACCACCATAAGTCTGAGATTAAAGGGCTCAGAAATGATTTTTTTGCTTTGTGCAGATTACCTGGCCATGCTGGCACCCGCCAAGTAAGGACTTTCACACAATCTTAACCTGCTCGAAGAATATTGCAAGTCCCGGGCCCTCGAGGTGAATCTAGAAAATACCAAACCATGATACACCAGAATAAAGTAAAGAACAACAGGAACACATTCAAACTATTAATGGCACAGAAGATGAGCAAAATACAGACTTTACTAACCTTGGCTTCAGAATAGGTACGTTTGAGGGTTTTAAACTTCAAGAAAAAGCCCTCTCGGCATTCTCTTCCATCAAGACGGTACTAGTATACTTCAGTGCACCAGTAAAATGAATGCTAACAGTTTTTGACTGCGCCATCTCCCCAATGATACTTTATTGGAGTGAGGAGTCGGCCCAACACTAAATAAAGAGTATGTGGAATGGGACAAAGCTCCTCAAACCCTGCCAACAGGTACTCTATGTGCATAGAAACTCCCCAGATCATGGGTGCAGAGCAGGAGTGGGGAGATTCCCATACCTTCTCAACACCCAAATGCACATTTCTAAGTTCTGGTGTCATATCAAGAAGAGTAACCCAACCCCCCTCCACCACGAGGCCACCAGCAGAACCATTGCAACAATCTCCCAGCAATATACTACGGAGCTCTAGTTGTTCGCCTGCAGTGCCCCAGACTGCCCCAGCATAGGAAACCAACGAGACAGGAGGACAAACTGGCGAGGGGCTTAGGACAGACCCGTAAGAAGCAATACACAATGTGCTTGAAAGCAGAACTAGAAGAGCAGAACAATCTTGCATGCTACAGTTCATTGGGCAAAATATTAAACTGGCAGAATGCCTAACTTTGTGTAAAAAAAAGGGAGCTCAGAACAGTGCTCAACAAATACAGAATGAGTGACCACAAGATGTAAATAGAGACTCAAACAAGATTCTCAGGTAGGATGATCTCTTTGAACAATGGGATTTGGGAGAAGTTGAGACCGAGAGACTCTTACCCCTGCACTGTTCTGAAGAGAAAGACATGTTGGATACTTATTTCCATAATGTTCAGACAATATAGAATTCTTTGCAAATAAAACAGGACAAGAGCAGCTCTGCATCATCCTCGAACAACTGCCAGAATTAGCAGCGAGAAATGCAAACTACCTCTATGCATGTCAAAGAAGGCAATGTGCATAAAGTACTATGGAGACATAGGATAAAAAAGCTTAACACCCAAATAATCAATACTGAACACAATGCAACACACTATGTAGAGCTGGGCGAGCCCAGCGGGGCTCGGGCTGGCCCAAACCCCACCTAAGGCTCTGACCTGCCCAAAGCAGGTCCTGGCCACGAGACCCACTGGGTCCTAAAATGACTCCTGTAAGTGTGCCGAGACTGCCGCTCCCTCCCCAGCCACTCATTCTTTGGCTGGGGCAGGACAGGAAGTCAGGCGGCAGGACAAGAAGTCAGGCAGACATGCTCCTGTGAGTCCTGCCTGCACACCCAGAGCATGTCTTTTTTTTTAAAACGTTGATCTCGCCGCAGACAATCATTGATTGGCTGGGGCAGAACTGGAACACTTCGTGGCGGTTATGTGAGGCAGTGGTGAATTAAAAAAAGGTAAGTGAGCCCCTTTGCTTCTCCTCCCAGTACCCTGTATCCCCTTTTGTTGCCCCAACCCTGTTAGCTGCACAAGACCTATTTTGCCCCTTTTCTTGATCCCCCAGTACCAGTTAGCCCCTCTGTTGCCCTGGACCCATTTGGCCCCTTTTCTTTCCCCTCCCAGTCCTATTGAGCCCCTTGTGTTGCCCCTTAGCCATTTTAGCTGCCCCAGACTCGTGTTGCCCCTTTTCTTGACCCCAGTCAGCCCCATTTGTTGCTGCTAGACCCTGTTCTTGATCCTTTAATCCCTGGTCATGCCCCCTTTAGCCCCATTTTGTTACCTCAGACCCTTTTTTTTGCTCTGTCACCCTTTAGCCCCTGTTCCTGCCCCTTGTGTTGCCCCTTAACCCTTTTAGCTGCCCCAGACCCGTTTTGCCCCTTTCCTTGACCACCAGTCCATGAACCCTTTTTGTTGCCCCTCAAAACCTTTAACTATCCCCAGGCTCGTTTTGCCTCTTTTCTTGCTCCTCCCAGTCCGATTTAGGCCCTTTTTGTGTCCCTTTACCCTTTTAGCTGCCCCCAGACCTATGTTGCCCCTTTTTGTGACCCTCAGTCTCATTTAGCCTCTTTTGTTACCGCTGTTCTTGTCCTCTTAAATCCCTGTTCTTGCCCCTTTTTGCCCCATTTAGTTGCCCCAGACCCTTTTGTTGCAGTTACCCTTTCTCCCCTGTTCATGTACCTTTTCTTGCCCCTTAACCCCTTTAACTGCCCAGACCTGTTTTGCATCTTTCCTTGACCCCCAGTACCATTTAGCCCCCTGTGTTGCCCCAGAACCCCTTTAACTTTCTGAGGCCCATTTTGCCCCTTTTCTTGCCCCTCCCAGTCACATTTAGCCCCTTCTCTTGACCCCAATCCCATTTATCCCCTTTTTTGCCCCTAAAACCATTTAGCTGCCACCAGATCCTTTGGTCAAAACAACAAAAGATGCTGGTGCATCGTGGATTGGCCCTATTAGGTTTAAATTATTTAAATACAATTTCCTGGTACTATCCTATTTAGCCACAAAGGTCATTCTAACTACATCAAATCATAAAAAACAAAGGATACCTTGTCATCACCTACTCTTTCAAAAAACGGAGTGATGTTATGGAAAAAAACAATCAAATCAACAAAGCAAGAATATAGATAAATATCATTTTATATGTTATAATTACAAACAAAGCTTGAGAAAAAATGTATACAGTGAAGTCCAACATACAAGGGTGCATTAAAACAACATTAGCATCAACAAATACACATTTTTAGACATAGATATAAAATGCATACATTAAAGATCATAAATTCAAAGCAAAGATAAAGGAAAAATCGAGCATGGATAAAGGTATATATCAATTTCACGCTCAGTTTCTCCGTCCAATCAGAAACAAGGCTTGTTATTTTTCAAATTTACAACGGAAGCCCAGAATTGGGAGTGTTCTAATCTGGGGTTGGGTCTGCCAACGCAAAAGGGGGAAAACTTGAAAGGAACCTCAAGGAATGTTCCTTCAAATGGTGACTTTCAATGGTCCAAGGTCCAAACTGGAAGGTTCCCCTCTTAACGAAGTGCATTTCGGCGGTTACTGACAGATGGAGTCTTTCATTCAAAATAGAAGAAAGTGGTCCGCCTTCATCAGGGCAGTGGGTGACAGGACCCTATGATTCAACAGAAGGAAAGAAAAAGTAAATGGAGAGATGCTGAAAAGAAGACAGCAAGATGGAGAGGGAGATTGTATCCAACAAGGTGGCGGGGTCTATATGAATTGAATATAGAGTGACATAATTAGTTAGTGTGACTCCTTAAGCTTAATGATGCTTAAAAAGAAGCTCCAAACCATGTATTGGGTCCCAATTACGGGGATAATCTAACTGTGTATAGAAAAAATCCCGGGGGAAATGAAATCATGTTTTACGGCCCCCTGCTAGAAACCGACATGGGTCCCGAATCTAAAATGACCAAAAACAGCAACCCCATGTGGAGAAGGGGACAGAAGGAGGGGGAGTGAGGGGTAGAGAAGCTGGATAAAGGACTAGGTGAGATCCAACAAACGGGATCCAAACTCACCTATAATCAGTGGAGACCCGCGTGCAAAATATCGAGTTCCTGGTATGCGGGTGCTTACAAATGCTTCCGTATGTGAATGAGGTCGCAGCGGTCTGACGTCTAAATATCGAACGTCAGGTATGGTGCACCTGTATAGACAAATGCATTGTGATATTTTAATCATGTCTATGCAGTGATTTTATAATCATGTTTATGCAGTGAGGATATTAAAGATGTGTGTGTGCGCTGCCCCATTCTTTGTACAAGTATACACATAGGGGTGATTGGCGTATGTCATGCCCATCAACCAGCATGAAAAAAGGATAAAGAAAGTACCTGTGTTATATCAGCTGTCTACGGTCTGCTGTCATATGTAGTATGGACAGCAGCTTGTATCCTGCACAATAATTCTGGTGAATCAGGGATGTGTTCGGCCGGTTAGGTCCTCCAATACTACATCCACCATGTGCTTATAAACAGTAGCGTGGAATGTCTGAATCAGAGAGAAAAAAAGTAGAGCGAGAGTGGAGGCTAAGAAGAACCCAGCATTGCTCCTTACGGCTGGCGTATAAGTGCATGTGTGCATGTCCTTGAGCGTCCTAACGGGGAGCTGGAGGGCGGGCGCTGTGAAGTGAGTTGTACGGGTGCACGCCATAAGGAAGGGCACGTACCTGCTGGAACGCAAGGAGAGCAATGATAGACTCCATCCGTCAATAACTGCCGAAACGCACTTCGATAAGAGGGGAACCTTCCAGTTTGGACCTTGGACCATTGAAAGTCCATCATTTGAAGGAACATTCCTTGAGGTTCCTTTCAAGTTTTCCCCCTTTTGCGTTGGCAGACCCAACCCCAGATTAGAACAATCCCAATTCTGGGCTTCCGTTGTAAATTTGAAAAATAGCAAGCCTTGTTCCTGATTGGACGGAGAAACTGAGCGTGAAATTGATATATGCCTTTATCCATGCTCGATTTTTCCTTTATCTTTGCTTTGAATTTATGATCTTTAATGTATGTATTTTATGTCTATGTCTAAGAATGTGTATTTGTTGATGCTAATGTTGTTTTAATGCACTCTTGTATGTTGGACTTCACTGTATACATTTTTTCTCAAGCTTTTTTTGTAATTATAACATATAAAATGATATTTATCTATTCTCTTGCTTTGTTGATTTGATTGTTTTTTCAATAACATCCCTCCGTTTTTTGAAAGACTAGGTGATGACAAGGTGTCCTTTGTTCTGTATGATTTAATGTAGTTAGAATGACCTTTGTGGCTGAATAGGATTGGACCAGGTAATTGTATTTAAATAATTTAAACCTAATAGGGCCAATCCACAAAGCACCAGCATCTTTTGTTGTTTTGTGATTAGATATTTTTGCCCCTGACTGATGCGTCTCCCAACGGGCAGACCATTGCCACTGGATAGTGGCCCCTTTGTTTGTATACCAGACCCTTTGATGCCACTTAACCCTTTTAGCTGCATCAAGCATGTTGGTCCCTTTTCTTGACCCCCTCAGTCATATTTAGCCCCTTTCATTGCACCTAGCCCTTGTTCTTGTCGCTTTTAATCCCTGTTCCTGCTCCCTTTAGCCCCTTATTGTTGCCCCAGGCCCTTTTGTTGCCCCGCTACCCTTTAGCCCCTGTTCATGCCCCTTTTGTTACCCCTCAACCCTTTTAGCTGCCCAGACCAATGTTGACCCCCACTTTCCTTGACCCCATTCACATTTTGCCTCTTTTGTTATCCCTTAAACCTTTTAGCTGACCCCAGACCCTTTGGTACCCCTTACACCTTTTAGCTGCCCCCAGGTCCATTTTGACCCTTTTCCTGACTCCCTAGTCTCCGCCCCTTTTGTTAAACCTAGCCCCTGTTCTTGTCCCTTTTAATCCATGTCTGGTACCCATTAGTCTCATTTAGTTGCCCCAGACCTGTTTGTTGCCCCTGTTCATACACCTTTTGTAGCCCCAAACCCTTTAGCCAATTGTTGCCCACCAGTCCTGTTTAACCCTTTTTGTTGCCCCTAGTATCTGTTCTTGCCCCTTCTGCCCCTGTTCTTGTCCCTTGTTGACCCCAGCCCCATTTAGCCAATTATGTTGCCTCCAGTACTGTTTATCCCCTTTTTCTGCTCCCCTTTGCCAGTGGTCTTCAAACCTTTTAGGCCTGGGCTCCCCCAAGCAAAATGTGGGCAGGCCGGGCGCCCCCAAAATGCCAAATGGACTGTAAGCCCAGATGACTATGAACTATCACACGCCATCACTACACCTACTCCCAGTATAGTCCCTGGGCTCCCCCACCTGCTCCCATCACATCTCTGGGCTCCTTCATCCCACTCCTATCTAGTCCCTGGGCTCTCCCCACCCTGCTCCCACCACTATATCATGGATCCTGCCCATTCGGCTCCCACCTCAGTCCCAGGGCCAGTGGCGACTGGTGAATTTTTTAAGTCGTTTGGCATAAATATTTTCCCCAGATATGCCAAAGCAACCAAGTGTAGCAAAGAAACCAAAAACAATCAAGGATGGGGTTTGTGGGGGGTTTTCCCCCCGTGAATTGTTTTAAAATGATCGGTTAAAGTATTGCAAAAATGGGTAAAATCCAAACAGTTTGCAATTGGCGCTGGGGGGTCCAGTCGGCAGGTATGATATTTTTTCTGGACAGCTATGATGTCCAGTAAAAAGATACCATCCCTGTTCCCTGGGCCCCACAGTGCCTAACACAATCAACATGATTATGTGTGTATGCAAGGCGTTGTGGGGCCCAGGGGAAAAGCATGGTATTTTTGACTGGATATCTATAATATATGTCCAGTAAACAAATACCATCCCAGTCCCATGGGCTCCACAGCACCTCCGAAGGAGATCTGATTTTGACAGGTGGGTAGAGGGATTGTGCAACAAAGGCATTTTTTAAATTACTATGCTGTACAACCCTCCTAACCACTCGCCAAAATCAGCTCCACGAACCAACACAACCACACACACTCATTCACACAGCAAGCACTTTATCATTATCACAAGCACCCATCATCATACACTCACTCATAACACAAGCATACATGCATCCATACACATATTTAAATAAAACATAAATGAACATAAACATACCTTCTGCCCTGGTCCTGAAGTTTCCTCCCCTGCGCTCCCGCTCCTGCATCATGAACAGGAATCGGGAAGCAAGAGCTTCCTGGTTCCTGCACATGCATGCAGGGGCCTGCGTGTGGGTGCTGGAACGCTCCCCTCAAAGCTGCTCTGTCCGTAAGTGCAAGGAGATGCAGGAGCTCCCTTTCACACATACTGGCATGCAGTTCCCCATCCAACATTTACAATGAGCTATGCAAGGAAACGCCCTAAGCCTTGCACGGCTCAGTGAGCATGTGCAGCTGGGGAACTGAACTATCAAAGAGATACATTGTTTCCCTTTGACAGTTTAGCTAGCCCAGGAGCACTCCCTCAGATGTAAAAACCAGCTGAGGGATTGCTCCGTGTTTCACTGGGCTGGCTCCTCGGCTCCTCCTTAATGGGTGAGGGGACCACTGAGTCGATGCCCCCTCACCCATTATGGATGAGCCACCAGGCTCGGGCTGCTTTATAGGGCAATAGGGCAATGCCCGAACCAAAAATCCAAAATGCTAGTGTGGGACCGTTTTTTTGGTCTAAATGGGGCCGTTTTTCGGCCAATGTGAGCCAGTTTGATGAGTTACTTTAGTATGCAGCTAGAGGTTTTGACCATTGTTACTGAATAAATATTCCTTAATATCACAATTTATTTCAGGCTGGGGACTCGCGCTCACCTCCCCTCCCCGTGGCAATGCGGCCGTACCCCCTGCCCAGAGGCGTGCCCCACAGTTTGAATACCTGTGCCTTAGCCCCGTTTCTTACCAAGGTCCCTTTTGTTGCCACCAAACCTCTTTAGCCTCTTTTGTTGCCCCAATCCCTTTCCTTTCCCACAGCCAATTTTTTGACCCTGACACAGTTTCCCACCTACCTCATTTTGCAAAGTCATTTCCCGGGCTCAGCTCGTGTTGGGCCCTAAGAGCCAGGCCAGACCACAGGGTCGCCCTGGCTCGGCCCTTCCCATGAAATCTCTGGCTCCCCGAGGTCTAACTTTATATATCCCATGTAATTAGTTTGGCACTATTTTTCTTATTCGTCATGCAAAGAAAGTACATTGTATTGTACAATCAGATGGTTTGCATTGTGTGGAGACAGTGACCGTTACCATCAAGAGGAAGCGTAGAGCGATTCGGAGGGAGGATCCAGCACACATATGTAGCAGGACTTGCTCAAGTACCAGTGGGCAGCAGGAAAGCACTGTACTAAGTGCATTAAACAATCAAAGGGTTGCAGAGCTGCTGCATTGGAGAGCAGTGATTCAGTTTTTCACTGAACCAATTTAGCAGAATCCTGGGTAGGACCTTCTGGCAGTGAGACCTGAGGGGAGGGAGAGAAAAAGGAAAGCCGACTAGCGCCCAAAACACTTCCTGGGTTGGAGGGAGCATTGGGTGATTGCTGATTTCAGACCCGCAAATCTCCCATTGAAACTCTCAAGACTTACACACACCGACCAGAACCACAGTCCTGCAGCCAATGTTCAAGCACTCCAATGCTTTAGCACCAGGACCATGCAGGTTGCAGATCTCAGACCCGATAGCACTGCAACCAGAGGACCCAAAGTGAAGCACGACCCAGACAAGTCAGGTCCACAATCAAAGTTTAGCTCACACACAGGTGCAAGAGTGAGTGAATTACAGTTGGGGAAGTTGAGGGAAGGGCAACTATGGGCAAATGTGCAAAGGGGAGAGGGCTGTGATAGGAGGCCATCCCTGGATGGTAAGGAGACCACTCAGGAACTTTACACTGGCCATAGGGCCACCACAGTCCTAGAAGCCTAACGGGTCCTGAGTACAGTGGGGGGGGGAGATGCCCCAGGATCATCTGAACGCTGGTAAAGCAGGCCGCACCTGTGTCACATTGCTTCTATCCCTGACAAGAAATAGCAATGGAAAAGGAGACAATGGTCTCTTAGATCAAGATAGTATTGATGTCCTCCCACAATATTTCCACAAACAGGCCACCATCCCCAAACGGAAGGGTACTGTGAGAAAAGTCCAAAGAAGTCACACTGAAGACAGAGGTCAAGCTTTAATGCGTAGTCAGTACAAGGCCCTATGTCCTCATGGGACCCCCCACCAGTCTCCTGTGGAGCTCAGGGAGGCCTCTTATATAAACATAGGCAGAACTTAGAAGTTGGAACTAACTCCATAACAACCAACAAAAACAGGTATTTACAATGGTGCATCCACATGCAATTCAGTAGCATGTGAATGAAAACAAACTGCTATGAAAATAAACAGGGAGTCAAGGACATAACATAACAGGTATGCAGTCCAAGACTGGACACCAGAAAAAATTAAAACAAGAAATGCCAGCCTGCATGAGCTTGATAGAGTTGGTCCCACCCTCCTGGCTAATCCCATCAAACACATGCAAGGCATCCCAGCAGCTTAAAACCATAGAGCACTAATGGTTGGCCAGCAGACACAGCAAGCCCTTTACACACACAGACACCTCTATGCCCACCAGTCGAAAATTAAGAGATAACTCATGAGTCTGGTTATTGAGTAAAACAGTGTAATCTACATCCGAACCACACCTGACACGGGGTCAAGTACAATCGGAAGAGCATTGATGACTTTAAATTCTCAGAGCATTGTCCCTCACTCAAAGAAGACTCAGTGCCCCAAGTCATATTCCCCCCTCCTCCTCCACTGGTAATCCAGGTTCTAATACAAAGTCCACCACATAGCCATCTCTTCCACACCCTCTCCTATGCATATTACATCAACATTTTGAGTTTTTGACAGGAGAAACAAACGCTTAGCAGAAATGATGGCAACTTCTGTCACAACCAGCCTGCAAACAGTACAATTGGTGGGAAGAGGTTTAATCCTCAGCCCCAACTAGGTCTACACGTGGAGCAGAGACCACAAACATCTCTCTGTGTCAAACTGTTGAGCTTGTTCACGCCTCATGCAATGGGCCACTAAGTGTATGCCAACAGATGTGGAGATGAAAGGTTGAGAAACTGAGGCCTGGAAGAAAGGGCGCAGGAACCATTTACACCCTTAAAGGCGGTGGGAGAGAGAAAATAGACTTTGGAGGTGGTCGGAAAGAACTGTGAGAGTTTGGAGGAAGTGGGAAAGAGAAGAGAGACATTGTTGGAGTGTGGAGAAAGAGGGATGAGGGAGCTTGCTAAAATTTTTGGAGATGGTTGGAGGCTAGAAGGGTGAGAGAGGAACTTAAGGGGGAAAAAGGTGAAGAGTATCAAGAAGTGGTATGGGAACATAAGGAGCAGGTGGCACGGGAACCGCGGGAAAGAGTCAGGACCTAGGACATGGGGGTTGATAGTGACACTCATGACATTGCTAGTTGAAGGAACAAAGAGTTCAGGGCCCCTTGAATCAAGGACTGAGAACCAAGTCATGAGAAATTTGAGACGGAATAATGTATGCAAGCCCCTTAAATACAGATCTAAGATTCGAGGAGAATTACATCCAGTAGGAGGTTACTACCCAGTTTTCTGGAGCTCCACCAGCACATATATAAGCCTAAACATAGATATGCAATTCTACTGGGTTAATTGTGCTGCTGGTATGATGACATATGTCATAGGAGAGAGTTCACATATTTAGTTGATAGTATATCTTCCATAGGTTGTCAGTTGGTTCTAAAGGCTAATCTTTGTTTCTAAGCTTTAACATGGTTTTCCAAGCACCATGTTTTGGGCAGATTTGCATTTCGACTACGGGCATAGATGGGTTTTCAGATTCTCAATGAGTCAAGTACTTTGTACTTCAAGCCCAATGATGCCAGAGAACACTCTACTCACATTGTCAATTTCCAATGGGACCTTGAGCTTCCACCTCCAGTCGGCGATGATTCTCCTGATCTTTACTTGCTGGAGGTCCCTTGGGATCTTGGGCTTGAAATTCTATTCTGCAGTGATTCTCTTAGGAGGCACTGTCTCAGGGTGTCTTGGGACCTTGCACTTCAAGTCCTACTGTGCACAGTTTCTCTTGGGATGCACCTGCTAAATGTCTTTTCAGACCTTGGGCTTAAAGTACCATTGTTCCTACAGCTTCTTGTAAAGGCTCAGCCACAGCCATGTAAGTGACTTCAATCCAGCACTACAAATAAGTCAATGCCTAGTCTGGGATGCCCAATGGATGCCCTTAATTATATATTTTTATGTCAAAGTTCTTTAAATCTGGATGATGAACCCTTGTATAACGCCCGTCTCTTTGAATCTCCCCGACCTCACTGAGCCAAGAAGTAGGTTTGTTTTGCAAATTAAAAGGTTTATTGGAAGAATTGAACAATATATATATATATATATATATATATATATATATATATATATATATATATATATATATATATATCCCACACTTTTATGAATAAATAATACCTGAATAGCACACTTATGAATATGAACGGTAATCAGCAATGGGAATAATTACAGTCTCAACAATCTCTTTAATCAGTAAGGAGTAGGAATAGAAAGGATAAGGTAGCACAGAATACTTTATATGATTCAAGAAAATGCAATGATGGAAAGAATGCAACACATAAATAAACTTGACATGATTTTAACAAAAGACAATATTATCACTCTTTCCCTTGTGGCTACTCACTCCCCCCACTATGCAATATGAAGAGATGGAAATAAAGGCACACAGGTTTCAGGAATATTATTCAACAATGCAGTTCAATTCCAGTTCCCCCAGCAAGCTTAGAGAAAACAGGTATGATTTTAAAACAGGCAAAAATGCTTTGGAATGTGATTGCAATGGACTGAAAAATATGCTAAAATGAATTTAATTCACTAAAGGAGATTCAGGATTATTGAGAGTTACTTTGAATTGGTTCAGGTCAACACTATCAATGATTCATGAATGATTATCAGATTGAAGACGAATTTCAGCAGTTGAAAACAAGAAGCAGCTATTTTGACATGTGGTGAAATGAATCTAAATTGCAATTTGCGGCAACTTTTCCGCGTGCATGAAACGCGATTATGGAAAAACTATAATGCATTTCAATATTTCAGGTTCATTGGCAAGCTTAGGATATTAGCTTCAAAATGACAGTTAAATTGGGGTTCTAGGATGTGCGGTTCAAAAGTTACGGAGGTTTCTGTGGAGGTAGATGTTTCAGAAATAAAGTCAAGATTTCAAAAATGACAGATCGCGCTTTAAAGATTTAGCAACAAGGATAGGCTTAGACTAAGGAGCTATTGTTATTGTTATTGTTATTTTGCATTTATATAGCGCCTTATATACCATTGGTATGGTCTGAAGGCGCTAGTAGGTTGAACGCCATTGGGAACCGAAGTTCAGATCAGTAGAGAGAGTAGCAAGAGTCAAAAGGGTGCGTGTGAGCACCGGGTATGTGTGCAGCTCGTGCGGTATCGGGAGCTATGAAGGAGCAAGACACTCAATGGGCAGACACCAGAACAGGGCGCCTCCCCTCTGATCTCTGTCCGTCAAAACACTTGTCGCTCTTCAGAAAATATCAGCGCAAAGATGATTATTGCTACAATTATCACAAACAATATAATGAGAAGAATTGAGGATGGACAGAAGGTTCTATAATGCCGTTCTGGATAAGTGGAATGGATGGAATAGTATTACTTTAAACTAAGAGATTGGTTATGCACAGTTCTAGACTAGATACTCACTCCTATGGCTTTAGAATGGAGTGGGCCTCGTCAAAGATCTGGTTAAGGGTTTGGACTTCACTCGCCACCGGACAGGTCTCAGGCACTCTGGGTTCTGCTCTCAGCACTGCACGGTGGTCTGGGTGGCCTCTTGGACTGGATCTGACGGGTTCTGGATACAGCTCTGCTTTCTGGGTCTGGACCTTGGTTATAGCACAGGGTTCTTGGCTAGAGCAGCAAAACAGCTCAGCCAGGTTGTTGGATTTTGAGATGCCCCGTGGAAGTTTAGGGGTTAGAATCAGGTTGCTAGATTCTGCAGGCCTGCTGAGACGGGTTCAGCTTGTGAATTAGGCCTCTCTGCTTCAAAGTTCTAGAGTTTGGTTCTAGAGTCTGGTCCCTTGATCTATCTGGAGCCTGGAGTCTTCCTGCAGAGTGCTTTGCCAAGAATAGTTGAGTAGTGGAAAAGTGTGTGTTTGCCTGTCCTAAGCAGTCTCTATTTATGTATTTCCAAAGTGGGTGGGGAGGCTGATTCTACATGCCCAACCCTCTAAGGATTTGATAGGTTAGAGGATTTCCTGTCACCTTACTGGAGGAAGGATCAGCGTGTCATCCTGTGTCATCTTTATGGCTTAGGGAAAAAAAAAACCTCCCCTTTGTGTCTGTACAGGATATCCTATTTTCCATAAAACACATATTTACAATATATACCACTTGTTAATATTACATACATTACATGCCAGATTATTTAAGATGCATTTCTGTTTATTGCTCCTCTTCCTCAGAGCTTGGGTTCAGAAATGACCACTTTTTGCGCTTTTGGTGGGTTTCCTAATATTCTTTCTGCGCCCAATTTTAGACATGCCTTCGCACCCTCCCTGGGCATATTACTGTAATTTCTTATGTTCATAGCAACAACACAGCAGCTATAATATGAATAAATTCCTGGGTTTAGTCTCAGAACATCACACAGCGTCCAGCTTAGTCTTAAATCGTGAGGGAATTTTTCATTTTAAGAACCTCAAATTTTCCCATGTTTGTCAGCTTGGTATAATTTGTTGTAAGCATGTTTATAAAACATACATTTGCTTTCAATTCAATTCACATCTCAGTCTGGTCGCCTCCTAGAGCTTGGCTGACTCAGAGGGTAACATGTCATGTTTCCTGCCATCAGTTTGTGGTCAGTTACACCCCAAAATGAGCATTCCCATTCAGTCCAAGGAATCTATTGTTCCTTTCTCCGGGCTGCAGAGAAAATCTCCTCCCTTTTTTTGATTAGCATGCCAATGCGACATTCTCCTTTGGGTGGGAATGACAAGGTGTGAATGGTTCTCAGGGGAAGCAAGCCTTTTGGAGTGTTAATTGCATCAGGTTACTTTCTGTTCAATTGTAACATAGTTCCTTGTGAAAATAAATAACATTTATAAACTTAAAATAAGCAACACATCTTTAAATCAAGTCTTTTTTCAACATGAAATCACTGTGTGGCACTCTATATGGCATTTTGATGGAATTCTCTTCTTTGACATATTTAACTTTTGAAACACCAGTTCTCCTGTTAGAATTATAAATCGCCAGCACCTGACAGAGGCGAGTAACGGTACTACACCCATTTTGACAGCTGTTTTTCCATCAAGTATCTTTAAAATAGGATTTTGTTCACAGAACATATGATTTTTGCTGACATTGTATTCGTGTGTATTCTTGCAGTAAATGACGTGGAACACCCAACAAAGAGGTTGGATCTTTTAGGTGCTTTGTGAGCCATGATTTTAGCAATTTTTGACAATCAAGAAAATTGATTTTTAAACAGCTCTGTGTTTCTTTTTCAATCAGCATTGCTATTTCCAAGTGGTTTCAGGCAAACTTTGTGGGTAGCCCAATGGTGGCTTTTGGCATTGATCTCCTGTGCTCACTAAGATAGGCAAAAGTGGATGGTGGCCTATTTTTCCGGTTTTCACTGCGCAGTTTCTGGTGATTTCTAACGAGCAGCATGCTTTCCAGTGGCCATTATGATGTTTCTGCTGCCAGCAATGCACAGTGATGTTGCAGGGCTTGGATGAGTGGGTTGATACATCCCACAAGCCCCTCTCTTGCGATGGCCATTGATCTTCCACCAATGGAACTTCGCAAGACTGGGGTGTCTTCCTCATCGCTCTGGATTCCACAAATGGCAAAGTTCAGCATCTTTTCCTCCATCAGGGGTGGATCGATCGGTTCTCCTCGCCAGTCCTGATGGGAGTATTGAGCAATACCCGGGCCCCTCGGATCTTTGCTCTCGGTCCCCGGGTCGTCCTCCTTGGTCAGTCTCCATGGTTTATGTCTCTATCTTTCTCCTAGGATGACAAAGCAAAAACATATTTGTAGACATTTCCCCACCACTATTAATGTAGTGGGGCGGACCTATACATTTTATAAATCAGGAGACATTTGCATTATTGTATTTTATAGACCATGTGGAATATTTTAGGGTTGGTATTTTATGGGTCTGGAGTGGCCACCTCTGGGGTTCCAGAAGACTCCTCCAGTTGCTGCAGATTATGCCTAGGATGGCAACACTTCAGCTGATTAATATGGACTCACTTGTCTTCCCCTTCTGCCAAACTGCCTATGGGGATGCGGATCTTGTAGGCGACTGGTGAGATCTTGTCTACAATTTCAAAAGGACCATTCCAGGTAGGCAGAAATTTCTGCTGTTTGGCCTGGTTCCTTTGGAAATTGTATAGATAAACCCAGTCTCCTACATTGTATTCTTTCCTAGTAGTCTTCAAGTCATAGTGGGTTTTCATGCTGTCAGCTGATCTTTCTAGATTCCGCTGAGCATAGGCAAAAGCATGTTGAAGGTGTTTTCTGAAATTTTCAACATACTCATGAGTTGTGGAGGCATTGATCAATGTCTGCTCTTGGGTCCTGTAGAGCAGATGCTGGGGAAACACCATCCTGCATCCAGTCCTCAACTCAAACGGTGATATTTTATTTGCAAATGAAGGTGTAGATTTACTGCACCAGTAGAGGCTGGCCGGTAAGCAATATGTAGCTTCCTTTTAACCCTAAGTATCTCCCACATCTTTGTCATTACTTCGCTGGTGAAATGGCTACCTCTGTCTGACTCAATCCTTTGGGGTAGTCCAAAACGCAAAAAGATGTGGTTGATCATCAGGGCAGCTGCTGTTTCGGCCTTGCAGTTTGGGGCCAGGAGACATTCCACCCATTTAGTAAATAAGCATGTCACGGTCAACATGTACTTATTCCCCCTAGAGGAGCGAATCACGGGCCCGATGAAATCTACTTGCAAATCTGACCATGGCAGTGTCATCCCCCTCTTTTGGAGAGGCGCACGGTGTGTGAGGGATGTTGGCTGAAATTGTGCACACACAAGACACCCCTTGAAGTATTGGTCGAGGTCCTGCCCCATGTGTGGCCAGAATGCAACCTCTCTTAAGATTTCAAGTGTTGTATGAAACCCCCTATGACCGGCTGTGGCCGCATCATGTGCGTGACTTAACATCAGGCTTTGGAATGAGGTAGGAAGCACCCACTGATCACGGCCAGCTAGGGATTTCCTCACCAACAACCTGTCTTGGATGCAAAACATTTTTGGACATTTCATCAACACTCTGAGGTCCTCTTTCCCTATGTAATCGGTATCCGTCAGGGGAAAGTTCTCAGGGTCCTCAATGTGTTGATAAAACTTACCAATTATTGGATCCCCTTTTTGAGCCGTAATCAAATCAGCATCTGGGGTCTCCTTACTCCATTGTGCAGTTGAAAGATCATTGTGAGCATTTGTCTGGGACCTAGTGATAGCAGTGACCTGGATTTCCCCCAACAGGGACTCAATCTCTATTAGATCCCCTTGGATGGCCCCGGCTTTGGCCAGCTGATCAGCTAAGTCATTTCCAGTTTTGTCTGGTCCCTCTACTTTGGAATCACCCTTGATAATTTTCCAGTAGATGGTCATCTCATTCGAGGTGACCAGATCATCAATATTTTGAATTAACTTCCCATGTTTCAAGGGTTTGTTGTTAGCACATAGCATGCCTCTGGTTTTCCAATTAACCAGGTGCTCCACAAACCCGTTCCGTACATCATCCAAATCTGTGATTATGACCAGTTCGTGGAGTTGATGTTGGACTGCAGTGAGGATGGCTTGATGCACAGCCATCAACTCTGCCACTTGACTACTTCAGGGACCAATCTTGTAGCCAGCGGAGGGTTCTTAGGACTCATTAACCCATGCATTCCCTACGCCGGCCACAAGTTCTTTTTCCCCGTTGTTGTGAACATGGTAAGAGCATCCATCCACAAAGGCAGTGGGCATTCCCTCACACTTGTCTTCTTCAAAGACTTTGGGCCTCATCACGAGTCTGGCGGTAACCCTTAAATGCGGCGGTAGCGGTATTACCACCGCATTTAAGGGTCCGCCAGATCATGGCTTTGGCGGATTTCCCCCCAGCTCTGAGCTGCGGGGAAATCCACGGCAAAATTGCAGATTTTCGGCACTATTACCGCTGGCGGGAAATCCGCCAGCGGTAATAGCGCAAATATTCCCCATTGGGCCCAATGGGGAATGAGGAATTCCCGAATGGGCCCAATGGGGAATGGGAAATAACCCTTCTGCCAAACCCGTGATCCGGCGCTAACAGCGCCGGGGGGTTTGGCGGTAGGGCTATTTCCCATTACCGCCCAACTCGTGATGAGGCCCTTTGTGTGGGGAATTGAGGTATGCCTCCATGTTGTCCTTGATTTTTAGACTTTCGTCCTCGAGACAGTTTTCTCTGGCACAATCATGCAAGTCAGCCAGACCTTGCGCGAGGGGACCCTTCTTGTTTTGGCCATATCTGACCTCCACAGGAAAACCTTGCATTGACAGAATCCAGGAAGTAATTCAGGAATTACTCACATTTCCGGCCCGGATTCTGTCACTTTGGAGATATTGCAGAGGCTGGTGTGGAGTCTCCATTATGATGTGTTCCCCCTGGATAAACGGGCGGTAATTCTTCAATGCCCACACCGTTGCCAGGAGTGCCTTCTCACAATCGTTGAATTTTTCCTCCACAGAGGATAAAGTTTTACTCGCATAGGAGATTATTGACTTTGTCATGCTTTGGGTATAATACTGCAGTCAAGCATTTATTAGAGAACCCTGTTGTCACGCTCACCTGATTCCCACGGAGGCGCAGGTCTGGCTTCGAGTGCTGATGCTTCTTCAGTGGTGAAGCGCAGGACTCTGAAGATGGACTCTCTGGCTCGCAGGAATATTCCCCTGTGCGTGAAAAGGGAGTATTACCTACTGACGGAATAATGCTCATGCCTCCCACTCCCTTCCAACCCTCCACGATACCCTTCCTCGATTCCCAGTGAAGTCTCACCTTAGGGACTGGATGGATGAGTTCTCCATCCTGCTTCTGATGCAGGGGCGCGTTGAAACCCAGTTACTTCACTGGATTGAGGTTTGATGGGAGTTCAAATAAGATTGACTATTCAGGTAAGGCGCTGTACGAGTTCTGTAGCAAGTTCAAAAGTTCAAGCTTAATAATAATGTTCATTGTCTTATTGCAGCAAGCGCTAACGCTTATGTCTTTTTCCCGTTAGGGGCCGGGGTTCGGAATGCCGGAGATATGGCGCGGACCCGAAGTGAAACGTCCAGTTCCAGTAAATGACAGGTAAATTCTGGATGAGCGTTCGGGTAATGTCTTTGCATTCACTCATGCAATGTCTTTGTCTTTTTTCCCCCATAGGGGCCGGGGTCCGGAATGACAGGAAGCGGCAGGACCCAAAATGAAATGGGAATGACCCAACAGGTAAGTCTTAGAAGGAAACTGAGATTTTCCTACTCCCTTCCTTCTCTGACCTTGTGTTCTTGTCTTTTTCTCTCTAGGCTCTGGGAAGTGGCTGCGGATCCGGATGATCGCTGCTGAAGATGGAGGTGCCCAGGAAAGGTGAGTGAAATGCAGCGCTGCAGCGATCAAAGCGAAATGCTTTTAAAATGATGTCTCTGTGATGCAGCTTTAGCAGGTAAGGTCTTCTTTCTCTCCAATTCTCTCTTAACAGGTGACCCAGGATGCTGACAGGCGTGGCTGAAGTCCAGATGCAGGAGCTGACACGGTGAGTGTCCAGCTGCGAGGAGCAGAACAACGCGAATTGTGAGTTGCTGATCAGGCGTTGGTTAAATAGCTTTGGAAGAAGTTTCAGGTATGTATCCTTCCACCGATCAGATATGTATCCTTCCCCGACCACACCCAGGGGAAAGTAGTTCCACAGGTAAAGTAGTTCCATTCAGGCCTCAAGAGGGCCTGGATGTAGCAGCATGGTCTGCATCAGGTAAGTGCACCTTAAAACACTTGAACACATGTCTAGCTTTATGAGCCTGGCGCCTAAGGCGCTTGGACAGGGGTCCAACATGAGCCTGGCGCCTCAGGCGCCAGGACTGTGTCCAAAGGGCCCCAGCTTGGGCCCGCTGGCACTTCCCTGGGGGAAATGATGCCTGCCTCTGGGGTTGCTGGGTCGGACCTGGCTCCTTGGAGGTAGGCATCATGACACCTGTCTCCAAGAAGAACTCCTTGTTTCTGACAGAGTAAGCTAGGCAAGGCGCTTGTGAGAGGCTTCTTTTGAGTTGTTTTACTGCCTCGGATTGTTCTGGACCCCATTCCCACTTGACCCCCCCTTCAAAAGATGAATAAGGGGTCTGGTGATCTCTGCATAGCCCTCAATGAACTTTCTGCTGTAGTTAGTCAGTCCAAGGAGGCTCCTTAGTTCCCGCAGAGATGTGGGGTCCTTCAGTTTCTGGAGTGCTTACATTTTCTTTTCCGGGGGACAGAGTGTCATGATCTCTGCTTCCAAAAGATCAGGACTTGCCCGACTCCCTTGGAAGCAGACCCATAACCCCGGTTCCGAGTGCCAGCCAGTCCCAATTGGGACCTTTTAGACCCTGTCCTGGCGCCAGTGGCACCAGGCTCATAAAGATGCCCAGTCCCAGCGCTGGAAGCGCCGGGCTCATAATGCTTGGGTGGACTTACCTGCAGCAGACCATGCTGCTTACTTACCTGCCAGTTGAGCCCCTGATCCTCTTCTGTTTGGGACTACTTTTCCTGTTGGGTGGGGCAGGAGCCACTCCCTAGGTTCAGAACACTGGAACTCTTCTGGAAAGCAGGAACTCTTTTCTCACCTAGGCGAGGCTGTGGAAGGAGACACCTAAGCACTACAGGAGGCTATTTAAACCACACCCGATGGATGAATCTTGCTTTGCGTTATTCTGCATTCTCTGCAGCAGAACGCTCATCGTGTCTTCTGCTTCTGATCCTGGGCCTAATGGAACAAAGGCTTACCATCCTGGAATCCAGTCTTCAGCAGCACCTGTAAAGACAAAGAAAGAACAGGTTAGCACTACGGTCTTCAGTGGCAGCGCATCTCTTACCTGGTCCATCGGCTGTCACCAACGCCTCGCGCTGCATTCCGGCATCTGAAAGACAAAGGCTTACCTACTCTTTGCATGCTCCGGAGGTCTTTGCACTGCATTCCGGCATCTGAAAGACAAAAGCTTACCAGCTCTTCGCACGCTCCGGAGGCCTTCGGCGCTGCATCCCGCATCTGAAAGACAAAAGAAGGTGCGTTTAAAGACATTGGGCAACTTTATTACTCACGTGCCATTACTCCTTCCCACGCCGAATCCAGTGGGTATTCCAGCACCCTTCAGCTTCTCTAAAGCTCCGAACTTGTACCTGCAAGATAAAAGGGACAGTTAGTGCGCATCGTGAAGCAGGCTACAAGCGCTTACTTACGTGCTTCCAGGCACTTCTATTCCTCACGCGGGTTCGATCCTCAACTCTCATCAGCCCGCCATCCGCCATCGCCGGAACCCTGCAAAACAAGAGATATCATTACAAAAGACTTTTAAGACATTTGAAGTGCCCAGAACTTACCGTTCGTGCAGTTAACGACGGACAGCAGTCCTCTGAGGTCAAGAGGCCTGCACCCTTATCCAGTGAAGAAACTGGTTACGGCACCCTGCCCCGAGGCAGATGGAGAGCTTGGCGTTCACTTACCTAAGGTGAGGGCGTTAATCTTTGGGGTTCTACAGGAGAAGAGAAAGGGAAGAGGAGAGAGGCACCCAATAACCCCAGTTCATTAATCCCATATTTTCTACCTGCAGACATCTTACTCTTCGAGTCAGACATACAGTGCACAGAGGTCCAGCCCAAAGAGCCAACCGTGTGTTACATATCACCTTTGAAGATACGGCATTCACCCAGTCAAGACCGGCGCCTCTGCGGGAATCAGGTGAGCGTTACACAGAGACCCTGAGGAGTAATCTCATGCCCCAAGAAATTAACACGGGTTCTACACCACTGTGCTTTCTGAAAGGAAAGTTTTGCTCTGGCGGCCCTCAGCTGTGTCAGAACATAACGGATCTCTGCTATGTGTTCCTCCACAGTTGAGCTTTTGATGAGGACATCATCTACATAAGCCAGGTTACCCCTCTCACCCAGGTCAGGCATGGCCTTATGTAGAAAACAGTTGAACTCATTGCCGGAGTTGAGTTATCCATGTGTACTGCTGGCCCCCAAAGGTAAAAGCCAGCTTGTATTGGTCCTCCCTACTGACAGGCACAGTCCTATCCATTGGTCAGGTCCATTGCAGTGAATACCTGTGACCCCTGGATCTGGGCCAGCCCTTGGTCAATGTAGGGAAGAGGCCATCGGGAAGTATGGACCCATTTGTTGAGCTCACTAAGGTCAGTGCAGAGTCTCCACTGGCCGTTTGTCTTCAATATCCCCAGCACCGGATTATTGAAGGTGCTGTGGACTGGACGGATTATCCCACGGGACTCAAGGTTCTTAATGATTTCAGTAAGGGACTCCATTGATGCGAGAGGCAAGCGATATTGCTTCACAAACACTGGAGTCATACCAGGATCCGTGGGAATTGTTGTTGTGTGGATGTCGGTTTGACCACAGTCATATGAGTCCACTGCAAAGAGATCTTGAAAATCGAAGAAAACTTGTTTCAACTTTTGCTTCTGCTCCAGAGTCTCACAGGCATCAGCGAGGCTGACTCTCTCTTCAACCATCTGCCTGAAGCCTGGAAAGACTTCTGGTTTCGGTATCTCAGTGGCCTCCTCCAGCTGGGTGGAGAAGTCCCTGGTCAGAGTGCTGATTTGGACTGGTGGCTTCAGGTGGGAAAGGCAGCCCTCATGGACCTTGAAAATCACCTCATCCCTCCTGAAGTCACAGGTCACATCTTCCTTACCATAAGGGCAGGAAGTGTACACCAGGAAGTTCCCCCCATGCTGGGTAAAGATCCTGTCTGTTGTTGTGTGGTCATCACTGTCAAAACAGTCCTTAGGGATTGGTCCTAACAGTTCATTACCTAGATCAATGGAAAAATGTCGGTCATCAACCGCCATTCCAATAATGGTGCCTGCAGCTAGAGTGATACTCTTTAAGTCGCTGTTATCCACCTCTAATCAAATGGTGTCATGTTCTATATTGACTAATGGTGTTGGGTTTACCCCCAACCCTTGCTGTTGGAGAGACGCATTTAGATGAATATAAGCATCAGGGTTTTTCAATTTCTGTCCTCTTTTAACTTTCACTTCCAGGAGAATTGTCGGGTCCTTTCTGGGATGGTGACCTCCTCTCCAATCTGAATTTGAACTGCATAAGGTAGCAATTGAGCGGACCTAAATGCTTTCTCTGGATCATCAAAGCCCATGGGATTGTCCGCTAATCGGGCCAAGTTTTGAAGTTCATTAGGTCCAAACTAATGGCAAAGCGATTGAGAATGTCACTGCCTAAGTAAAAGGCGGCAGTGACATCTCGCACGACCCAACAATTGTGGACTATGCTCTTGTTGCCTATGGAGATGTTGAGCATACACCTGCTTGACAGGAGATGGTTGGAATTGGGTGCTTCCAGATCCATTTCCCATTTGTGCATCAGTTTGAATGTGGGGATGGCTGGATCTTTTGGGAGTTGGCGGAACATGGCTTCGCTGATGAAGCTCTTACCATTGTTCACACACACTCAGGCGAGAACAGAGTCTTTCCCTTCATTTAAATGAACAGGGATGAACAACTGCTCTCCAATTTGTAGAATATAAGCCAGGCTCTGAGCTGATTTCACATCTTTCTGCACTATTGGAGTGGGAATGTCTGATTTTGGATTGGTAAAGAATTTCAGAGTGTTTCCTTCTAGTGTGGAAAAGCACCTTAAACTGGAAGGAAGGTTGATTTTCAGGAATAGAGAGGACCCCCCACCACCAGTCTGTTGTCCTACTCCTACTACTGTCACGTCTGGAATTTGGTTGTTCTGGAAGTGAAATTCTACTTGGTCAGATATTTGTTCAACCATGTGGCATGTGCCGTTTAAACTAACATGGTTGACACTTTTATGGTTCGGCTAGTCTAGGTCCAGAGGACCTTGTTTATGCAATCTATTAGGGGTGACAACCTTCTCAGGAGGTCATTCCCTAGTAAACAAGGGGTGCCCTCTGGAGTTACTACTATGACCGGGTGTTTCACCTTGTGTTGCCCAATTTTAATGTCCAGATCCGCAGTCCCCTTGACAGGAATTTCCTTCCCGTCAAAGTTCTGAAGTTGTCCAGGAAGAGAGGTGAGAGGAATTTATTATTTCTCCCCCTTCCTGAATTTAGTTCATCAAAGGCCTTTTTGGACAGAAGGGTAGCTTGGGATCCAGTGTCCACCAGTGCCAAAATTGTACCCTGCCCCTGTACTTGAACCGGGGCATAGTATCTTCCCTCCTTCTCCGCAAGTGGGCACAGATAATGCACATTTTTGGACAACTGGTGGGCTAGTTTTTTTGTTGTGGACATACAAAAAGAAGAGATTTGGGCAGAATTATGTGGGGAGTCTTGGGAATCTGAAAGAAAAAGTTGGCAACTGGAGATAGGAGAAGTTTTGAGTTCCCCTGGTTCCGGTTCTGGGCCGCCCCCCCCCTTTTTGGAGACAGTCACCAGAATGGGTTTGAACCAGGGGATTTTGATGTGGTTGGTTCTGGGATGGGATGATGGGCAGCTCTAGCTCAGTTCCCACATCCACCCAGTCTGGATGTGAATCCCTTGGGACCCATTTTTCTTTGGGAGGAGTTCCCCCATCTCTGAAGGAGAAGATCCTTTTCCCAGGATCCTCTGAGGATCCCTCTCCTTAAATTGGAAGATCTGTACCTCCTCCACAAAATGGGTCTCTTTGGGTCCTTTGTTTCTCCTACCCCTCCTCTGCTCCTTGGGTGGCAGGCTTTCAGGGGCAGGAGATTTTGTTTCTGGCTGCTGGGTTTCCAGGGGCTGTTTACAAGTGGGGAAGGAAGCTTCCTCCAAGGCTTTACACCCCTCTTCCCCTTGTGCCTCCTCCCTGGGAACCGGTGAGTTATCGGGGTGCTGCCTCCGTCATTGTTCTGGAGCACCAGGTCCAAAGTTTGGGGCATTCTGTCCCGGCATGCTCATCTGAGGGTTCTGCTGAGCCCTCAGCATGCAACCCAGATCCTGTGCCATATTTTGGACCTGGCGCTCAAGCTGTGAAACCCGCTCAGGCTGATATGGGGTTCTGTTTTCTCCCCTGGGATGATCCCGGGAAGGGTAGCTATCCCTTCTCTGGTAGTACCCCGGGTTGTGAAGATTTGGGTACCCCTCCACACTTGGCCTCCCCTCTCCCGGATTAGGTTGCCTGGGCTCAGAGAAGTGGGGAAAGAAGGATGGATGATTTTGGGGTTGGAAATTTTGTGGATACCTGGGGAAAAAGTTCTGCCCAGGATTTGGTGAATTTCTGCCATCCTGGGGGAAGTTAGGAGGGAAGTTCCCTGGGTTAGGTGCTTGGTTGGATCCCCCCCTTGGGCTGGAAGAGTCCACACATAACCTAGGATGGGTCGGTTTCCCTTGTAGCGGGGACTTACATATTCAGGGGAGTGAGGGACTCCATTTGTGGGACTACCTACTTGACTCCCTGTCTGTGACTGGCCCGAGGGCCTTCTTGGCTTAGAATTATTCTGCGCAGGCAGGTTTTTAGGCCCCCCCCCATCTCCAAATCTAAAATGGGGGCAACCTTTACCTCTGCCACCTTAGCAGCGGCAGGGGTGCTGGTCAGTTTGGGGCTTTTCTGAGCATTATTTTTATTTTCTATGGGCTTCTGCACCTCATAGATTCGGGTGGCCTGTTCAATGACCCAGTCTAGTGATGTCTTCTCATGCAAATCTCTCACTAGCTGGGTCATGATGTATTTGGGTAAGGCATGGAAAAACGTATTAACAAATTCTTTACTGTCCGTGCGCACCCTTTTGGTAGTCTGTGCAAAGGCACGCTTCAACTCCTGCACAAATTCTTGTGGGGCCTGATCCTCCCCACATTGCAAATTTTAGGCTGCCTTGCGAGCCTCTTGGGGATTCCTATGAGCAGAAAAGTGCTTTAAGATGGCCGCCCTATATGTGGACCATCTTGAATGATCTTGGCCCTCCAGCCCCGCAAAGAAACTGGAGTATTCTGGGGAAAATGTCCATTTGACGTACTGAATGCAGCTACTGCTGTCTTTCAAATGGAAAGCCTCCATCATTTGCTCAAAGAGCTCTAAGTGTTCCCACTCAGAATACTTGGCGTTCTTGTGATAAGGGGTGATAACCCTCCTTATTGCCTTAATCTGTTTTAAGGGGTCCTTAAGCAAGGCCCTTTGTGCCTTATTGGCCTTCTTGGTTTGGGTAACCCTGGTCCATTCATCCTCTGACTCAGATGCACTGCTCCCAAAGGTGCCCGTCTGATCTTCCAGGTTTTCCCAGATTCTGTGAGCCTGGGAATGGCTGGCAGAAGGTGGGGACCTAGTCTCCTGTGTCCTGGGACGCTTAGAGGAGTCTTCTGATTCCCCCTTGCTCCCAGGATTTGATGGGTACCCCCCCACTGACCTAACTGGGCAGAGGTTTTCAGGATGCCCTTAGTGACCCTACTCTCCTGGGGTTCCCCACTAAATGGCACTGTACTTGGGTGCCCATACCCAGTTTCCCGCCCATCCATTCCTGGGAGGTACTGGCCAGTGAGCACCATACTTCTGACTGGATAGTAAT
The DNA here is from genome assembly GCF_040938575.1 of Ambystoma mexicanum. Classification (NCBI taxonomy): domain Eukaryota; kingdom Metazoa; phylum Chordata; class Amphibia; order Caudata; family Ambystomatidae; genus Ambystoma; species Ambystoma mexicanum. The sequence continues at coordinate 706,444,608 of NC_090923.1, read as the reverse complement.
CTGCCATCCCCGTGGCCCTGGGCTCATGTGCGCCAGGGGACATGGGGGTGGCAGAGTCCAGGGACTGGGAGAGATGGAGGTCTCTGGTACTAGGGCTCCTGAGGTTATGTTCATGTGTTTCCCTTTCCCAGCGAACCTCATCTCTATCAGCCCCTCCTCCCTGTTGCCATGCAAGAGCGTGAGCTTTCTGTTCCTCAATTAAGGCCTTACTAGACGCTATCAGTCTCTCTTGCATGGCTACCTGTCGCTGGAGCCTATCATTGTGCTGACAGAGAGCCTCATTCTCTCTCTGTGCTTCCTGGTTTGTCCTGGAGTACTGGGCCAGTCTTTGCTGCAGGAGGGTTACCTCCTGAGTCCCATCCCTACTGGCCTATTCCTTCCTTGCCAGAGCATCTTCCACCCTCCTGGTTTGCTCTAACAAGTTCTGATGCTCTTTTGGGAGGTCACCCAGCCCCTGGAGGGCCAGGTGATTTTCTTCCAGCTTCCCTTTTAAGTTACATACTTCCTGGCCTAAGGTATCCCTTTCCTGAGCCAGAGCCTGCCTCTGCGCCGCCAGGTCGTCCCTCTACCTTTGAAGGGCGCCAGCTTTCTGGCGCTCTTCCTCAGATTCTGCCTGGGTGTCCAGGTCTTTCAGAAATAATTTGTTGCACTCTGCCTTCTCTTTATCCAGGTGGATTTGCAGGGTGACTACCTGCTCTGCGCATGCCCTACTGAAATCCAGTTGTTGCTCCAGCTTTTTCTGGCTCTGCAGTAGGGAGTCCAAACCTTCTTGGTACTCCTTCTGCAAGGCCAAAATTCTGGTATCATGGTCTGCCCTTTCCTGTTGCAGGATACCCATCTCCTCTTTGATTTTCACTAGATGTTGCCTGCTTTCATTTTCTGACTCCTGGCTCATCTGCAGCCTGTGCTCAGAAGAGTCCAGATCAGATTTTGCCTTCTCTAATGCCATCAGTTGCCTACTTGCCAGATCTTGACCTTCTGCAAATTTGTCCTGTATGGCTCCCATAGATAAATATAAATATGCCGCTACTCTGGCAATCTTGTTGTGCTCATCCTTGGCCTTAGGGGCCATATATAGTTCACTCAGGGCCACATGTAAGGGACCCTGATCTCTCCAGATATCTAACCCAGTTGCAGTGACCTGTTGTGTGATCGCCTGCAACCACACATTCTGGTCCTGCTCAGTCCATTCACCTCTCACAAACAGCTTATGTAAAAGGTGCTCTATAGCTATCTTGATGTCTACCAATGTCGCCATTCTGGAAATTAATTTCCTTCCTGACTTACAGAAGTTTATTATTTTATTTTGCAAAACAGACTGTTTCCTTTTGAGGGGTGCTTTTACAGCATAACACAGCGTGGTAGCCCAACAGGATTTATGTATTCTGTCAGTTAGCACACTGTATTAAGGTGCACAAGTGGTAGATCTAATCCGTAAATCCCGGACGAGCCCCCAATCTGTAAGTGACTTCAATCCAGCACTCTAACTAAATCAATGCCTAGTCTGGGATGCCCAATGGAAGCCCTTATTTATATATTTTTATGTCAAAGTTCTTTAAATCTGGATTATTTTACCTTGGTCCATGCCGGTAAAATACCGGCACCGCCTTGGACAAAAGGGGAATTACCGCCCTATTCCAAGGTTGGTGGGGCAGTAATTCCCCCTTCCCCCATTGCCCTTCCCATTCCCATTTTTGCCCCATAGGGCATAATGGGAATGGGGAAGGTGCTAATTACAGCACCGCAAATTGCGGTACCGTAATTAGCTCCCAAGTCCCTTTGCGGGTTGGTTTTTAACGCCTGCAAAAAGCAGTCTCCAACCCGCAAAGGGACCTCGTAGTAAGGCGGTAAGGGTTAACGGTCACCGGTACCATTAACGGTGACCGTTAACCCTTACCGCCGTTCGTGTAATGAGGCCCTATGAACCCTTATATAACCCCCCTCTCTTTGAATCTCCACAACCTCACTGAGCCAAGAAGTAGGTTTGTTTTGCAAATTAAAAGGTGTATTGGAAGAATTGAACAATATATATATATCACACTTTTATAAATAAATAATATCTGAATAGCACACTTATGAATATGAACGGTAATCAGCAATGGGTAATATTACAGCCTCAACAATCTCTTTAATCAGTAAGGAGTAGGAATAGGAAGGATAAGATAGCAGAGAATACTTTATATGATTCAAGGAAATGCAATGATGGAAAAAATGCAACACAGAAATAAACTTGATATGATTTTAACAAAAGACAATATGATCACTCTTTCCCTTGTGGCTACTCACTTCCCCCACTATGCTATATGAAGAGATGGCTATAAGGGCACACAGGTTTCAGGAATATTAATCAACAATGCAGTTCAATTCCAGTTCCCTCAGCAAGCTTAGAGAAAACAGGTATGATTTTAAAGCAGGCAAAAATGCTTTGGAATGTGATTGCAATGGATGGAAAAATATGCTTAAATGATTTTAATTCACTAAAGGAGATTCAGGATTAGTGAGAGTTACTTTGAATTGGTTCAGGTGAACGCTATCAATGATTCATGAATGATTATCAGATTGAAAACGAATTTCAGCAGTTGAAAACAAGAAGCAACTATTTTGACATGTGGTGAAATGGAGCTAAATTATGGAAAAACTATAATGAATTGTTGGAAAGCTTAGGATGGCAGCTTCGAAATGACAGTTAAATTTCGGTTCTAGGACGTGCGGTTCAAAAGTTACAGAGGTTATTGTGGAGGTAGATTTTTCAGAAATAAAGTAAAGATTTCAAAAATTACAGATCACGCTTTAAAGATTTAGCAACAAGGATAGGCTTAGACTAAGGAGCTATGAAGAAGCAAGACACTCAATGGACAGACACCAGAACAGGGCGCCTCCGCTCTGTTCTCTGTCCATCAAAACACTTGTCCCTCTTAAGAAAATATCAGCGCAAAGATGATTATTGCTACAATTATCACAAACAATATAATGAGAAGAATTCAGGATGGACACAAGGTTCTATAATGCCGTTCTGGCAGTCTTCTCACATTGCAGAGAAGCATTTCCTTTTGCAGACGAACGCCTCTACACTGCGCCTTTGAATCTGCGCTGGGAGTTTTCTAAAACTCGCGCACGGCAATCTCTCGCTCCCAGGAGGGGGCGGAGCTCAGTGCAACTCACGTGACTGCTCACGTGACATTCCCTGCCCACAAAATCGGGCCAGTCCAGCAGCACGGCGCAGTCTTCTCACATTGCAGAGAAGCATTTCCTTTTGCAGACGAACGCCTCTACACTGCGCCTTTGAATCTGCGCTGGGAGTTTTCTAAAACTCGCGCACGGCAATCTCTCGCTCCCAGGAGGGGGCGGAGCTCAGTGCAACTCACGTGACTGCTCACGTGACATTCCCTGCCCACAAAATCGGGCCAGTCCAGCAGCACGGCGCAGTCTTCTCACATTGCAGAGAAGCATTTCCTTTTGCAGACGAACGCCTCTACACTGCGCCTTTGAATCTGCGCTGGGAGTTTTCTAAAACTCGCGCACGGCAATCTCTCGCTCCCAGGAGGGGGCGGAGTTCAGTGCAACTCACGTGACTGCTCACGTGACATTCCCTGCCCACAAAATCGAGCCAGTCTACCCTTGTGGCGTTAAGCCCGGGGGAGTAAAGTCCACTGGCTGTTGTGTGGCTGTTTGGCGCTGGATGGGCGCAAGACAAAGCTAACAGACTAACGGATTACCTACATCTGGGTGATATTATCCTGAGCTGAGATCGAAGACAGGCTGAACGCACTGCATCGAGCACACAAGGTGAGCTAATCCCGTACTCTAAGCAGATATCCAACCCTATATACTCTTGTAAGCCAATCAAATATCGTATAACGCCTGATAGATATAGTCCAACATCTGGGCGGGGCATTATCGGGAGTCTGCGAGGGGCCTGACCCCTTCGATCCCTAATCCCCCACAGTTCAGTGACTACTCCAAAACTGAGCTGACCTAACCACATAGCTGTAGAGTCTCGAGCACTCACACCAAAAGGAGAATGGCTGATACACACGGCCACAACGGAAACCCTAATGTGGACCTATCAGTAACGATTAGAACGCTGTCTGCTGGCCAAATACCGGCGGAAAGCCTGACACATCCACACACAAGATCACAGCTGCGAAGATGGAACTCGCTGGCTACTTCATGTAAACCCCTACGGCGGCAGTCGACCAAGCCCAATCGTAAACCCGATGGTAAGTCAGACGGTGACGGCGACTACACGGGGGAGATAAACTGTTTACCATCAGCTTCTGACCCCGAAAATATACAAGATCTAGACCAAGACTCAGATCAGACCCAATCAAGAGAAGAACAACTGAAGACTACCGATGTTATCACCAATAACCAGCGACACACTATAAGTCTACAGAATGCGGGTCAAAACTGGATAGCACTCTGCCCAGCGGCGTTAGACTTTGCTCGCACCAATACAGAAGGAGACCAAGAAAGTGATCTTCCAAGCGTGCCTCTGAGCAACGTTATCTGCGAGGGCGAGCCAGGCACTAATGGTTCACCTCGTAATTTTCCTTTAGAAATCGAGAGGAGCCAGGTCTTGATACATGACGAATGTGGCTCCTTATCAGAGCGCACCGAGATGGAAGCGACGAAAGAAAGCCCACTCATAAATAGACATGATTCCTCCATAACTTCCTTGAAGAACTTGCAAGCAAACGGAGAAGCACATCTGCATCTAAAGCAAAAAACGGGACTCACTGACACTTGCGTCGGTGCCTCAAATGACGATGAGGTTTTCCATCAAGCAAATCATGATACAATTGAGACCCTACGCAATAAAGAGCCTATTGCTTCGGGATCCAACAGGAGAAACTCACTGGAGGTTGTTAATAAGATACTAAACGACATCACACTAATAAACAAAGCACGAGGTGCCACAGTAAAAGACAGTCTGGTCTCTTCGATCCACGAGTCCAGTGTTATCGAAGCTATTGAAGATATTGTAGACGTAATGAAGGAGACCTTGGGTGCGCCGTCTCTATCACAATGGAAAAATGCCTATGGGAAACGTAGGCGTATCGAGTACAGTCGATCTCCTACTCTACCGTGTTCACAGAGAAAAGGCAAAAAAATCCCTCTACAAACTTTAACGAGACCAACAACACTCTCATCTAGCTACGAAGGTCTCCCAGAGATGAGACAATCACCCCCCCTTCCGTCATCATCATCTGACTCTTCTTACTCAGAGTCACAGTACAATATACCAAGGCGCCTCAAACCTCGAACGCAACAACCCCCACAAAATAAGCACGAGGAGATCTCCTCTGAACTAGTCGGTTGCATAATGAAAGAGATTCAACCACTTGTAATGTCTTCTCTTGCAATATCTATAGCTCCGTTTCTAAAACTATATGAGCAAGTTGACGGGAACCTCAGAGATCTGTCCACACTAGTTGCAATGATCAACTCAAAATTGGTAGGTCTGGACATGGAAATCACATTAACAAACCAAGTGCAACGAGACTCCAACAAAAGAATTGAGACTCACTTGACTACTCTTCTGGATCAAAGGAAAACTAACGGATCGGAAAAAAAGTTACTGGCAGAAGTGGCTAAAGAAGCACTTAACCTCCTAAAAACAAGGAAAATTACAACTGAGTCTGCCGATGAAGAACGAATCACTATCCGTCCGGAATCTCAAGAGCGGAACTGTAAGAACACCAAAACAAGTCCTCAGGTGACCACCAACCTGGAGCCCGACCTGAATAAACGAGTTTCTTCATTGCAACAAGCCGAGAGCATACCAATCGAAAGCCAAGGGGTGACTAGCCCTCTGCCTCCATCCATAGATCTAACCAAAGACGTTGCCACACAGCAGATAAATTTACATGTTGACACAAGATCGCAGGAGATAGGAAATTCTGAACTAATTGACAACGTAACAAAAATCATCTCACCTAATATGCACCCACAGGACCAACTAAACAAGCCTTGTTTTCAAACAATCTTAGACAAAACAAGATCGATACTGAATCCAGCCTCTCTTGATCCCCAAATACCAACTACCTCAACTGATATTGAGAATTGTGCCAGACTGCAAGATTGCGTCCCTGGGCAGCTTGATTCTGAAAACGAAAGAAATAATGGCATCTTTGCGATCTTCAAGCAAAACACTAAACAGACTACTGGGACGCCCCTAAACCTAATAAGAAAGGAATCTCAAATTAAAAAAACAAAAAACCAATGCATTAAGAACTCTCGACGTGGTAACAACTCCAGAAAGTTCTTACGTAATATAAAAACAGTAAATGTAACCGTAAACCAGAATATAAAACCTGCGGATCCAACTCTGAACAAAAAGAGCTCAGAAAAGGAGGCAACAGGTGAGTTCTCTAATCAAAAAAGCGAGGAATCTAACAAGGAAGCTGAACAAATGAACGAGCTGATAAATATGTCAACTTACGAAGACACTGACGAATTAGAGCCAATTGACCACAAGAACTCATCTGAGTCAACTTCAAGTCTTAATGAGCCTCTACGAGACACGGTAAATACGAATATGGAACGAAAATCAACATCTACACTGTTGTCCTCACATATTACAACGTCACAAAGAACTTGCTCAATGATTCCCAAGATCGTAAACACCGAAAAAGCCCCACTGGTGGAAGCTAGCACCATCTTCCTCACTTTGACAGAAAGACGAGAAATGACGCTAAAAAAAATTGAGGATAGAGATTGTCAAAACATAAAAATACCCAAAAGCCTGCCCGAACCTGAATCCAGGAAGGTAACTCGAGAGCCTCACGAAGAGGTTCGAAAATTTGCACCAAACAAGTGTTATGGGAAAGGACCTCTGGTGATCAAAGCTCCCGCAACAAAACAAATGCTTGGAGAACACAAAAGAAGTGACTCTTATCAAAATGAACACCTAGGTAACAAAACTTCCACATTTACTTACAAAATAAAGATTGAAAGTTTGGAAAGTCACGATGACGTGATCATGAACCGTAACAATGTTCTACGATTACTTCACTGCGTCCCGCGTCTGAGAACGATACAATCGTACGACATCAAAACAGTGGAATTCCCACTGGAAGGTCAAAACAACCTTGTACTAATACATCTAAAATCAAAAATGATAACCAACAGTATCCTGGATGCAACGCCAGAGCTGATGTCGCTTGGATTCGACATTCTGGAACTAAATAATGAAGAAAACCACAAAACCCACTCTTACAAAACTACAGAACCACAGTTAGTCTCATCCTTCTGGAAGAAAAGTAATGAAGTGAAGAGTCCTGAGAAAAAGCAAGAGGTTGGACAACTTAATAGAATTCAGCGCATCAATAGTGATTGTGGCTCAGGAAAAGCGGAACATGTCCAAAATGACATGGTGGAACAAATCCAAATCACAATTACTGGCACCCAAGCTCTCAACAAAAAAAACTGTACTGCCGAACTGGAAAATAATGAAAACGAATCATCGGATAACTGGGGGTGGCTGGCAAAAGCCCTGAACAAAACAACTCAAAGCTAATGCCAACTAGAAAACCTGCCCCCGACAGTCAAGTTCGGCTCCTGGAACACCAGAGGATTTGTGCATCTATATCAAGAGAGCTGCTTTCCGGGGTTGGATGTTGTGTGCCTTCAAGAAACGTGGCTGGACAAGCACCCCATCTCTGGAGAATATGAGATCGCATTTAATCCAGCCATCAAACAACTGACGGGTAGGCCCATGGCAGGCCTTATTACCTTGATTAAAAAAAGTTCTGGATATCAAATTCTCAATACTGAAAACGTGACTCCCTACATTCAGGCCACGACAATTGTACAAAGCAACTTAGGAAACAAGAAAATCCACATCCTGAATCTATATTGGAACCACAAGACTACAAGCGGCAATGAATACATAGATCAAGTTACAACTGTCATAGATGATTGGTTCGAAGCAGATGTTGGCGTCGATATAGTGATCTGTGGAGACTTGAATATGAACTGCCTAACAACAAACAACAAACTAGATTCAAAAAACACCAATAAATTACAACTCGCCAGTCAATGGGCGACAGAGATGGAGCTAAGAAACCTCATGCTGATGAATGGAAACATAGCAGGCGATATTCCAGCTCAACCAACCTGGTCCAGAGGCACCCAACGATCGACGCTTGATTACTTTTACGTCAGCGAGAAAATACATCAACACGCAACCTCACTCGTGGTGCACCCTATGACCAATAGTGATCATGACTTAGTTATTCTGTCATGCATCACAGCTTATGGAGCCAAACCTACAACATGGAAATCCCCGGTAATGATTGAATCCAACAGGGTCAGACTGAAACTAAAGAAAACAGAGGTTAAAAACCTACTAACCACATATGTAGTCGAACAAAAAGAGATCGATTACATCCATCTCTTAGACGATTTCAAAGAAAAACATCAAGGATCCAAAGCTCGTGGCTTTGTCGCAAGACACAAATTTGATCTAGAGCTGAGAAAAAGAAAGAGAGATTTAAGAGCGCAAATAAGATATCTACCGAAAACTGACGCCAATAGTTACTTAACTGCAAAAAGAGAGTGCAAACAAAAGTATAAAAACTGGCTACGATCACACAAAGCAGACATGATGCAGAACGACGCAGAACTAATTATGGAAAAACTGCAAAATAAAAACTCCTCTGCTTTCTGGAAGATAATCAACCACGAAGGAGCCCCGCAAATGGCAGTACTGACAAACGCAATTACTGAAGCTGAGTGGATACATCATTTCTCGAAGCTATACAGCAAGAGAACCACCGCAGCCGAGACATTACCACCTATCCGAGAAAAATGGAAGTTGGAATTTGAGAAAAACGATATCGAGGAGATAATAAAAAGAGCTAGCTCCTCCAGAGCACCAGGCCCGGACGGTCTAACAAATCATACAATCAAAGAAAACCCAGAGCTGTGGGCTGAGCTATGCCACACGATGTTTAAAAGAATAGCAGCTAATCGTAAAAGCCCGGATTCATGGAAATGTGCAATAATCATCCCAATCTTCAAGAAAGGGAATCGATCTGATCCAACAAATTATCGACCCATTGCGCTGTTAGATGTGTTAGGCAAAGTGTATGCGACTCTCCTACAACAACAACTTGTGAAATGGGCAGCTGACTCAAACCACCTGGACCCACGACAGACTGGCTTTGTCAAGGGGGTAGGCTGCGCCTTGAACCTCCTCTTAATTAACCTTCTCAAAATGGAAGCCATAAGAACAAGATCTAAGGTGTACCTCGCACTGATAGACTTCTCACATGCCTTCGATAGCATAGATAGAGAGCTACTATGGGAGAAAATGAAGTCGTGGGAATGTCCGGAAGATCTGATAGCGGCCATCAAAGAGCTCCACACTGGCACAAGCATCAAAATCCGCCTAGATCAAAAAGGCACCCTATCCAAAGCGATATACACCTTTCGCGGGGTTAAACAGGGTTGCCCATTGGCTGCTATAATATTTAACTTATTCTTATCGGACATTGGAGGAGCTATTGACAGCGTACGCTCCTTCTCTCCAAAAATACACGGAGCCCCATTAAGCTGGATGCTATATGCCGATGACCTAATATTGCTAGATGTAACACCTATAGGGCTACAACGAAAGATCGACGCAGTAGATCTATATGTGAGTGCAAACGGCTTACAAATCAACAAAAAGAAGTGTGAGGTGCTAACATTGCAAAACTTGAAAACATCAAAGCACAAAAAACCTAAATGGCACTTGGGAAAGGAATGGCTAAACAACACAACAAACACAAGATACTTAGGCATGCAAATTAATTCAAGCCTGAATGATAGCCAATGGGAACAGGTAGCCAAAACCAAATGCCGGCAATTTGCATGCCAAGCTAGCGTATTACATAAGAAATACGGAAAATTCTCAATAAAACCGGTAAGGAACTTTTACTGTCAAAAGGTAGTGCCGGCCTTGATCTTTGGTGCAGAAAATGCTCTCGGATGTTCCGCCGATGTCTGGTCTACCCTAGAAAACATCTTCTGGGTAAGAGTTTTGCAATTACCGAAGGGTACATCTACTGCGTGCATCAGATACGAGCTAAACCTAATATCAATTAATGCACGAGTTAGCTGGAACCTATTGTGTCTCTTCAGAAAGATGACCATGAAGAAAGTGGCCTTGCAATTCGAAATACTACAAAATCCTAGTAAAGGAAATCCCAACTGTCTGCTATCGCTGTGGTACAAACGCTGTGAGGAAATTTTGGCATTTTACGACATCGACCAAAAAACCCTACATGACAATCCGGACGCTGCAAAAATCAAGATCTGGCGATTGGACTGGATCATGACTGGGAACTTAAGGTCAGCTAACAACTTAATGAAGGAGGTGCCGAGTGAAGCAAGAAATCTAAACACTCTTCAGCCTTATATCGATCTGTTACCAGACAACGGCAGCAGAACCTTGTTTCTTCACTTCAGACTAAACGCATTTAAAACAAGAGAGTGGTCCAGAGAACTACGTAAGACTGAAGACCTTAATGCGGCATGTAGATTCTGTAATCAGAAGGAAGAAACTCTAAAACATCTGACACTCCATTGTCAGAGATTACATGGGGAGAGAACACTGACATTAGGCCCGTATCTAATGAAATTTCAAACGCCAAGTGCGGACGACTGGTGGCAAGCCCTGTTCGACAGCCGGGAGAAACATCTGAACTATGCGCTAATTCGTTTCCTGAGTCTGCTGAAAAACCTATTGACGATTAATACCCAAAACAAAGTAAAACTGTGAGGAGGCACTAAAGAGGCTCTCAACTGGCGAAGGATCGAACGCGACTTACAAACATACGCTGTTAAGGTGTAAACAGACGAGACTCACCCGGTCATTTGAGGAGAGAAGAGGGAATAAACTGCACTGCACAATATCTGTTCTCCTTTTTTAAAGGCATTTATGCCAATTAAAAAAAAATAAATAAATAATGCCGTTCTGGATAAGTGGAATGGATGGAATAGTATTACTTTAAACTAAGAGATTGGTTATGCATAGTTCTAGACTAGATACTCACTCCTATGGCTTTAGAATAGAGTAGGCCTTGTCAAAGATCTGGTCAATGGTTTGGACTTCACTCGCCACCGGACAGGTCTCAGGCACTCTGGGTTGTGCTGTTAGCACTGCACGGCGGTCTGGGTGGCCTCTTGGACTGGATCTGATGGGTTCTGGATACAGCTCTGCTTTCTGGGTCTGGACCTTGGTTCTAGCACAGGGTTCTTGTCTAGAACAGCAAAACAGCTCAGCCAGGCTGTTGGATTTTGAGATGCCCTGTGGAAGTTTAGGGGTTAGAATCAGGTTGCTAGAATCTGCAGGCCTGCTGAGAAGGGTTTGGCTTGTGAATTAGGCCTCTCTGCTTCATAGTTCTAGAGTTTGGTTCTAATGTATGGTCTCTGGATCTGTCTGGAGTCTGGAGTCTTCCTGCAGAGTGCTTCGCCAAGAATAGTTGCGCAGTGGAAAAGTCTGTGTGTTTGCCTGTCCCAAGCAGTCTCTATTTATGTATTTCCAAAGCGGGTGGGGAGGTTGATTCTACATGCCCAACCCTCTAAGGATTTGATAGGTTAGAGGATTTCCTGTTCCTTTACTGGAGAAAGGATCAGCGTGTCATCCTGTGTCATCTTTATGGCTTAGGGAAAAAACCTCCCCTTTGTGTCTGTACAGGATATCCTATTTTCCATAAAACACATATTTACAATATATAACACTTGTTAATATTACATAAATTACATGCCATATTAATTAAGATGCATTTCTCTTTAACTCTCCTCTTCCTCAGAGCTTGGGTTCAGAAATGACCACTTTTTGAGCTTTTGGTGGGTTTCCTAATATTCATTCTGCACCAAATTTTAGACATGCCTGCACACCCTCTCTAGGCATATTACTGTAATTTCTTATGTTCATAGCAACAACACAGCAGCTATAATATGAATAAATTATGGGGTTTAGTCTCAGAACATCACACAGCATCCAGCTTAGTCTTAAATCGTGAGCGAATTTTTCATTTTAAGAACCTCAAAGTTTCTCATTTTTGTCACCTTGGTACAATTTGTTATAAGCATTTTTATAAAACATACATTTGCTTTCAATTCAATTCACATCTCAGTCTGGTCCGCCTCCTAGAGCTGGGCTGACTCAGAGGCTCACATGTCTTGTTTCTTGCCAACAGTTTGTGGTCAGTTACACCCCAAATTAGCATTCCCATTCAGTCCAAGGAATCTGTTGTTCCTTTCTCCGGGCTGCAGAGAAAATCTCCTCCCTTTTTTTGATTAGCATGCCAATGCGTCATCCTCCTTCTGGTGGGAATGACAAGGTGTGAAGGGTTCTCAGGGGAAGCAAGCCTTTTGGAGTTTTAATTGCATTAGGTTACTTTCTGATCAATTCTAACATAGTTCCTTGTGAAAAAAAATAACATTTATAAACTTAAAATAAGCAGCATATCTTTAAATCAAGTCTTTTTTCAACATGAAATCACTGTGTGGCACTCTATATGGCATTTTGATGGAATTCTCTTCTTTGGCATATTTAACTTCTGAAACACCAGTTGTCCTGTTAGAATTATAAATCACCAGCACCTAACAGAGGCGAGTCATAGTACTACACCCATTTTGACAGCTTTCTTTCCATCAAGTATCTTAAAAATAGGATTTTGTTCTGAGAACATATGATTTTTGCTGACATTGTATTTGTGTGTATTCTTGCAGTAAATGATGTGGAACACCCAACAATCTTTTAGGTGCTTTGTGAGCCATGATTTTAGCAATTTTTGACAATCAAGAAAACGGATTTTCAAACAGCTCTGTGTTTCTTTTTCAATCAGCATTGCTATTTCAAAGTGTTTTCAGGCTACTTTGTGGGTAGCCCAATGGTGGCTTTTGGCATTGATCTCCTGTGCTCACTAAGATAGGCAAAAATGGATGGTGGCCTAGTTTTCAGGTTTTCACTGCACAATTTCTGGTGATTTCTAGCGAGCAGCATCCTTTCCAGTGGCCATTATGATGTTTCTGCTGCCAGCAATGCACAGTGATGTTGCATGGCCTGGATGAGTGGGTTGATACATCCCACAGCCATAACGTGATCTATCTGAGAATAGTCACTTTTTATATGGCAGTAAAATCTACGATCTGTAGGATTTGGGTGAACCACCCTTCATGCTTCATGAAGATCAACTTCAGAAAAGACTGAATACCTCTTATGAAATTATAGCCTCATTATAATAACCCCCATGTCCTACCAGATTCTCTTCACCACTTGGTCGAATACACTTTTAACGTCTCTAGTGGCTCACTTTACGAATGCCATGAGTTTACAGAAAATCTCAATAAAATATGCATTTTATACTTCATTAGGGGAATTTACTCATGTAATTATTACCTCCCAGTCATCTGAAAGCCTCCCCAATCGCCTTTTGTTCCCAGATTGTGCACTGCATGTTTGGGGACATCAATGTAAACACCCGCCTCTGTTTTGCCTGGTGATGACGCAAACACCACATGGCAAATACACTCTCTTAGAATGCACTTGCTCCTTATCTCTTGGGACCTTGCACATAATGTCGAGCATGCTAAGTTTCTGTAATGGCTCTAGGGACTTTTAACATCAAATTCCATCATGCAGAGCCCTTTATTCAGTCCATTCTATGATAGCTCCAGTTCCTCACCAGGGTCTTGCCTTTGGTGTTCTCTACGGTGCCAGAGACTCTCTGCCGGTTCTTCATTTCTCTGTCATTTGTTGCTTCTGAGCTTCTTTCCCATGGAGGGTTCTCTGCTTGCCTTCACTTTGTCTTTCTTCTCTCACAGATGTTCACTGTTCTCAGATGGAAGACTTGTATGTGCCCACTTTTTCTCTCTGCTGCACATGTTTGTCTCACCTTGATGGCATTATGTTTCCCTCTTGTCCATTGCAGCTCTGCAGCCTGTTCACAATGCTGCCAATGGGTTCACTTTCAGACAAGCAGAGCTTATACTCATTACCAACAGTGTATCTCCCCACCACCTGCTCCGTCAAATCACAAGTTGTCAATCATAGGGCCTGTCCGACTCTATCATGTTCCAATGTTAAGCCCATTGACTCCTCACACTCGTACCTCACTTGCAGTTGTCCTTAGTCTTGTTGATGGGATCATGGGTGGCATTTTGCATCCTTGGCAGTATCAGAGGGAATGTGAGGTCAGATGTTTCATCCTCTTCTCAAGGATACTTCATCACAGTTTGGAGAATTCCGTAATAGGAAAGGATTGCAAAACCTAATAAATGGCTAGCATTTTCAAATGGGGTTCCATCAACCCCACCGCCCTGCATAATGGTAGTTGGAATATTCTGCTCAATGGTGGAAAACTAAAAGGAATTGTTTACAGTGCAGCAGAATGAATTGCAAACAGTGCAAGTTGTGTAATTAACATGGTTTAGCAAAATATTATCTATGTCATTTAAATCTAATTAAGCTGTTTGGCTACTTGACCAGTGGATTACACATAGGCAAAGTGATGGGCATTTGTAAATAGGTTAAACAGTTTTGGGATTGAAGCAAGATTGAAAACTGTCTTGAACAGCTACAAAGATCAAATTATCAATGGTCAAAATATAACACGAAGAACAGAGGCAGAAAAACAACTACTCGAAGGATCAAAGAACAGTCTTATACTCTTTGAAAAAGAACCAGATGAACATCCAAACGCAAGCCTAACTGCCTCTCTAAATAACAGGTCAGGTTCATGATACTTGATGATATTAAAACTAGGCAGTGAGACACGTGGAGGGTGATAAATACAAAAATATGGTGTACGGTAGATATGGCGTACAGTAAATATGGTGTACGGTAAATATGGTGTACAGTAGTTGCAAGTGACCTGTTTTAGGAGCATAGTAGAGCCACAAAACGAGACAGAAAAAAATACTCACCGAAATAGGGAAAAAGGAAAGAGCTTAAGGCAAGCTTTAGACAAATAAATAAAAGCATACAGCTCAAATGAGATATATTGTCAATGAAAATAGTAAAACTAAAAGAACAATGCTGGTATTTGTGTTTAATACACATTAACTGATCAATGGATGGTAATGTTAATGGCCGTTTCTCAAAACATTAACAGAACATTCTGGTAGTTGGTGGATGAGCTGAAAGAGAGTCTTTGTACATGTTAGTTTATGCTAAGTTGATTTATATCGCAAACCGCTGCCGTTTCCATGGTCTCCAGGCGCTCTTGTGGCTTGGTGGGTTTGTTAGTGAGGAAGCGAGGGCTAAGGCTGGTTTTGTGATCTCCGGTTGATGCGTGTAGAGCAAGGAGTAGCTGCCATCTATGCATGTTGTGCTTTCTGGATGTTCGTTTCCTGGTAGACAGTGTCCAGTGATTGTGTTGTTGGGTGTTAGTGGCTATTTGGGTTTGTGAGTTGATTTGAGAGCGATGTGTGGTTTTGGGTGTTTTAGCAGGGAGTTTAGTTTGCCACCTGGCTGCATCTGCTGAGTGTGTGGTGGGTTGAGTGTGGTAGCGAGGAAAGGAAATGGTTGCTAGATTCTTGAGTGGTCTTAGGATACTGTGCGGCTATTCCATTGTTTTCTTACAGAGGGCATTTACCTTTGCATAGGCGTGCAGATTCTGGGTGTGGTTTAGGCATTATATGGGTTGAAGTGGCCTCCAAGCAAGCATGATTATTATGTAATAGGTGTTCATCCATAGTTATATCAGTGAGTTGAATAGCCAGGTTTTTAGTTGTTTCCACAAAGTTGGGCGTTTTTCCGTCACCTGGATTTCCTTTGGAATTCAGTTCCATAGTTTTGCTATGAGGCTGGAGAAGGCAGTTCCTCCAAGCTTGTATTTATCATAGTGTCATGTTTTTATTTGGAGGTTGGTGCTGGATCTTGAGGTTCTTTTGGGTATGTATCGGGTAGTTTTTGCTGGGAGGAAATTGGCTCCTTGGCTGTGCAGTGATCTATGGGCAATGCAGAGGGCTTTAATATTGATTATTTTCTTTACTATAGTGCCAATGTGCACTTATGAGATCAGGGTTGATATGGTTTCTTCAAGTTAGTTTCAGCTGTAGTCTCACCGCTGGCATTCGTAGGTAGAGGATATTTGTGTTGTCCACTCTTGATAGTTCCAAGGAAATGATAATAAGTGTTATGTGTGGGAAGCTGAGGTAAGTGAGGGTCCCTCTTCTTAGACAAAGATGGTAAAAATAAATCTGTTTTGGTTGGGTTTAGTTTAAGATTGTTGTTTGCCATCTTATGTCAATTTATGTTGCTGAGGCATTTATAGAGGACATTGTTGGGATTGTTGTTTGTCACCATCTTGAAAATAAACTGTCTGTCAACTGTTGTAGGATGTCAGGCCATGTGATTGTATGAGCTTCGTTAGGGGGGCCATGTAAATATTGAAGAGAAGCGGGAGAGGCTTGAATATTGTGGTACACCGCAGGTTATGTTTTATGTGTTTGGTGTGAACAGTGGTAAGTAGGTTCTTTCAGTGATTTCAGCCATTGTAGTGCAGAGTTTTAAATATCGGTGTCCTCCAGTATCTTGATTAGTTTTGAGTTTTTAATCACATTGAATGCAGCTGATATGACCAGTAATATGAGGGAGAATTGGGTGTTGTTGTCCATCTTCATCTCTGGGACTTCCCAAATGGAAAGAAGTGCATATTCAATTCCTCTTATGGGTCTGAAACCAAATTTGGATTGGTTAAGTAGTTTGTTTGTTTCCACAAGGTTGAGCAGTTCTTTGTATACATGGTTCTCCAATATTTCTGCCTGATAGGGTAGGTTTCATATCATGGCAGATAAATCCAATTTCAGAAGGCACATAGACTACCTTCATCAAGGTAAATTTTGATTTGGGATTTAATTTATAGATTAAAAATGGTATAAAACAGTTACAAATAGGAACCTTAAAATACAAGTAAATGATGTTATAAATATCATTAAGAAGTTGAAGCCTTCAAGGGCACCATGCCCAAACAAAATTCCTAACATCCTGTTTAAACCAAATCCAATGTTCTAGACCCACACTATATATGCAACCACTGCAGAGCTATCATAAAAATGGGTCACATTACATCATCATGGATCAAAAGTATATTGGTCCCTATATTTAAATAGTGGCACTGAAGCAACCATTGTAATTATAGACTGGTCATTTGGTTAAGGTCAGCTTCAATAAACTTTGTTAAAATTATTTTAATTGAGATTAACACTTGGGCAGAAAGAGATCAAGATCTATCAAAAGGCCAAACTCATTTTCGTTTGGTATGTCTCCCAAAACCAACATGTTGGGTCTATATGTAATAGCAAAAAATGAAATGGTCCTGAAACAAGGCCCTCTATGCAGGATTTATAGATTGTAATGCCACTTTCAACAGGCTAGACAGGAAATAATGGCGGCAAAACTACTAAAATGGGAACTCAACCTTCGATGTTAAATTGTATTAAACTTGTACATGAAGCACACAAGTCCAAGTCTGTTTCAACAAGCGGGGACAGTGACAACAATATCTCAGTCTGTTGAGGGTAAAGGAGCAGTATGTCTTAACTTATATTTTGTCTATCTTTCAGCCCACTTTATCTGGGTAAGCAGTGTAACACCAACATTGGGTTGTGAACCGAATTTCTGGTTTCCTCATGCCGATGATTTAATCATAATGGAAATTACCAAAATTGAAATCCAAATTCTGTTTAGTGATTTGCAGAACCTTGCCTATATTAGTAGATATTAGCAACCAGTGAGGGGTTTGGGGAGGGGGCTTCCTTCTAGCCAAATAGGAGGGTGAGATCAGGGTCTCTACCACATTTCAAATCTCGGCTCGGAGCCACCTTGGAGGTGGGATGCCATCATCTTCCGTGGCGGGAATTCAGGTAAGTGTGCACCAGCCCTGTGCTCTCCCCCTGCCCCCCTTTCTCCAAGATCAATTTTAATGCCCCCATCCACATCCACCCTTGCCCCACTCACCTGGAACTGACTTGCCCCTCGTCGGTGCTGGGAATATTCGGTGTTCTGAGCACATCCCACTGCGGCACTAACCGCCATGGAAAGGGAGAAGGGAATACATGTAACAAATATTCCATTTCTCAATGAATAGCATCCAGCTACGATGTGCTGAGATGCTAACAGCAATAAACCCATCTGGGAGGGGGCTTTACCGGGACAGGTAAAGCCTGGGCTAACGTTAAAGTTCCAACTGTCCTGAGAATTACCTGGTAAAGCTCCCGGCCTTGAGGGTTTATTGCTTAATTAATACTTCTTCAACAAAAATCCTGTGATTTGCCCATGGAGTGAAATAAACTGGATTTAAGTGCCCCCTGAAAGGAATACAAAGTAGAAATAGTCTCTGAAATTGATTATCTCGGGGGTTATGATAACTGACAAACTACAATGGGGAGCACATCAAAAACAAGTCAATACAAACGTTCAAATATTAAAGATGATGTTGAGGTTTGGGTAAAATGAAGGAGTCTTATCGTTTAATCCATTAATGGAATTTATAAAAGCAAAATTAATAGGAACTGCTTTATATGGAGTGTTGGTCAATGCAGAAGCACAGCCTAATTTGTTGACCAAATTAGAAGCAAAAGCCTGTAGAAAGTTAATGGGCTTAGCTTACTTCACCCTTGTTGAGGCAGTTAATGCTGCACTGGGCTTGGTGACATGGGACACTGTATGACTAAAGGCTCTCCATTTTGCCCCAAAGATTGACTCAGTGGTTGACCAGAATGTTTTCTGCACTCTTGAGATGGGGTATGTGACTGTACCCTCTCCATTACATACCGACATTTCAAAATGAAGTGCAGTATTATGGAAATCATATGATAACATCATAGGAGAATGGTTGCTAGCTAAGATGAGTTAACACAGATGATGAAGTCTATGGACTTCTATTCATATCTTAAAAAAGTCTAACTCAATACATTGAAATGTTAATAGGGTACAGCGATGCATCCCCGTACCTTGGTCTTTTTCGATCTCGCTCAAAGATGAGGCAATATACCCTATTCAGGGTCCATACCAATAAATCTGCATGCCCTAGAAAATGTTGATTCTGTGGCGATGACTAGGTTGAAATATTAAGACACATAGGTTAAATGCTCAAAACGGGACCGATTGAGAAGTACAGTATTATGTCAATTCATAGAAAACCGTGAAGAAACTAGGGCTGAACAGTTTTGCAGAATGTTGATGGTGGGGCAAGACAAAATTGTCTGTTTTTGCCAATTTTAAAAATCAAACACTTGATGGATTTTTAGCAATGAACACATTCTAAACTATGGGCTGTTAGGAAATGTTTTGGACGTGCAAATTGATTCATTACGAAAATATACGTAGGGGATTTTAATAGTGTTTAAAAATGTATTTATATCAAATAAATGTAGGGACATAGAAGTATTATGCTTAACGTTAAACAACCAAAATATATACCCTACACTTTCCAGGACTCTTTACATAAGTGATAATTCGGCTTAATCCCCATCCACTCCAATCTAGAAGTGCACATTACGATCCTAGCTCCTCCTCATTCTTTGATGTGGAAATACAAGACACAATTCACTTCATTCTTAAATTAGGAAACATCCTGTCCAAACATAAAACGTTTCCACCTTATGCCTTACATCCCTCTGAAACACTGCAGCCCAGCATCATGCTGTCGTACTCTCAACAACATAAGCAAAATGAATCGTACAGCCATCCAGGCTTCACATGAAGGCATGACAACCACAAACAGGGGAACAGAGCAGAACCAGTTACAATGATGATTTTCAAAATGTGTACTCATCAGAATCACATATATGGTGGGACAATTCTTGCCTCAGTGTTTTTAACAGAATTAGAACTCCATACTGTAACAGGTCCGGTGGTCAAGTCCTGCCAAGGGAACGAGACCCCTGATTCTCTTTCAGGTGCCAGCGTACCTGGCCATGGACTCCCTCCCAATCTTATCTGCACTGGCCTGGAACCGAAGCCAACATAGCAGCGGATCACCAAGCGTGGCAACCAAGACATACCGCTAGCCCCACGGAAACTCACAGAGGCAGAGGTTGAGAGGAGAAGGACACCACGGGAGGACCCCAACTGGTCCCGCATCCTGGAAGAAAGAGTGGCTCCAGCAATCAATACTTGCTGGAGCACACACATGAAAGAGGGCAACCCACTGGCCAACCAGGTAATTCTATAGTTCACTTTGGACTTTGCCAAGACTTATGACATAGACGTGGCAAGCTGCTTGGGCAGGAAGGGGGCAGAGCTTCAAATGTTTTGTCAAGCATGCTCCCATCACTAATGTATGCAGTGGTGCTGGCCAGCACATCTTTGTGTTACAGTCCAGCCCCCCAGAAATGCTCATTACCTTTATGTATAAGGTGACCTGAGTATTTCTGAAAGCAGTGCAGATACAACACATGCATTCTCTGTGCTCCTTTCAATTGCGCTGCTTTTTGTGAATCTGGCTCAATATCTGTGAGAACCGTGGTAATATCCCACAGGAATGAGTACGTAGGCTCTGGAGGTTGTGTGATATGAATACCTTTAATGGGCTAGTATATCAAAACATTCTCACCAACTGGTGTCCAATCACTACGCTAGTGACTGTCAGAAATTACCACTTATAAACTCCTGCTGTTCTGAATATTTAGCTGCCTTCTTCTATAAAAAGCATTCGGTGAGCAATGGTGCTGTTGAGCACACGAGAGGGAGAGATAGATCTAGACTGGCAAGAAAAGCAACAGCCCTGCTCTGGTAAATACAATTGATGTTCCCTTTA
Source organism: Ambystoma mexicanum (assembly GCF_040938575.1). Taxonomy (NCBI): domain Eukaryota; kingdom Metazoa; phylum Chordata; class Amphibia; order Caudata; family Ambystomatidae; genus Ambystoma; species Ambystoma mexicanum. The sequence goes on along the minus strand of NC_090923.1, from coordinate 706,423,843 downwards.
AACCACCTTTGCCAAGCCTCTTACCTATCTTCTGTGGGATATTTTTACCCATGCTGATGTGCCCCACTGCACCACTTTACCAACGTGGAAAGAAACAGCCAAAAATGGATGCGCTAATCCCGGTGCGTGCAAAAATCTGCAAAACTGCACGTGGGTCATAATCACAAAAGGCTGCACACCCCTGCCACACAGTCAAAGTGGGGGTGACAGCAGAATTCTCACTGCAGGAGAATGCCATTGGTGCTGTTACATTTAACATGAAGCAAGGCCACAGAATTGGGCTAAAAACCGAAAATGCCTTTTAAAATCCAGCTTTGCAACCTTCAAAGTGCTATTTGGCACTAGATCCAATCATTTTTCACTGAATCATTGAAATTAAAAGGGGTACAGATCATCCAGTGTGGCCAGAAAAGCCGGGCCTCATTGACTGACAGCAGCGAAGAAATGTATCTCATGAAAAAGGCAGCACAGCAACATTTCTTTCAGTTCCACAGGAAAAATGCGGCAAAAAATGTCAAAACATGTAACAATTTCAGCTGTGGAGAGAAAACTCTAAGTAAAGGCTGGATACTTACTTCCAGACAGCAGACAAATCCCAGCACTTAAATGAAGAGCTGGTGCTGAATAAAATGTGTGTGCTACAGAGGAAACTCTGATGTAAAGGATTCAGTTTAAAGGTGCTTTTTCCATGAAGAATTGCAAAATTGCCTGTTTAATAGCATGTTTTTGTGAAAGGCCTAATTCTTTAAATGTCAAAATCCCCTATAAACTGTGTTCATTTTTATTTATTTATTTATTTAATTCACATTTTTATAGCGCTCACACAGCTCGGGGGGGCATCGAGGCACTGTTATGGGACTATGTCTTAGTTGCATATTCATAACGCGCTTAATACCCAGGGGTTTCTAAGCGCGGACCCGGGAATCAAATCTTTGCTGCTTCATGTCATCTTGTTTCCAAGGCGTGCACGTTGCTGCTGAGCTATCCTCCCGGATGTTTTAAATGAAAGATTTAGGTGAATCTTAAAGTCAAAACCCTATTTGGAATTAAATAATTAATTCTGACTTGACAGTGACTAGCCTGGGAAAGATTGACTCTTCAGGTTGACACCCTACTGCTAGCAGGAAGGCTTAATTGCTGCAGGAGATTCTTGCATATTTAGAACAATGAACGCATTAGACATTTGTCTCGGGCCCAGCCAAGGACAATGGCAGGCTGAGCACTGATCCCTTCAGGGAAGGGGCAGGAAGCTACCCTCTGGACCCCCACCCTGATCAAAGGGATTTGACAGCTGTTGCCAGTTGAAAGAAGAAAAAAAACAACTGCTAAAAGACATTTGTGGTTTAAATGCCTATTTGTGATTAAGTTTTGAAAACCTTTAACTTTGCAAAATGAAGGAGGGCAAATCTAAAAATTGATAGTTCTAAATCTAATTTATGCTCTTTCTGTGAAGACCTGAGTGAACCCTATACCACATAAGGGACCAAAGTTTCACAAAAAGAATAGTTGTGGCAAGACTATTGACGCTGAAAATATAATATTGTGTACCCCTGTTCTAGGGGTGATTTCCCAGATATGTACTGATTAGGAATTGTTAGGCCAAACCGTTATGATTAGAATTGACAAAATTCCACAGAACGACAAAGCCATCGCTCACTGAGGTGGAAGTTAGATGTAAGGATAACCCACAAAATATGTAATGTATGTGTCCGATTTTATTAGAGGGCATAATTATAGAAATGTGCATTTGTGGGAAAGTTAAATTGTGGTTCAAATCATTGTGGGAGTTCCCAAATCACATCATAAAATATGACAGCTCTTTCTGACTTCCATCCAGAAAGAGGCAAGTGCCTTTGACCTATCACAGCTGTGGGGGTATGGTTTGAAATTCTGCCACTACCATAAACTGAGTGATGTCACTTGGTATGATAAATATATGAACTTCACCACATGCAGACACACACTGATTCCTGACTGACTTGTCCATCCTGTTCCAGAACTCTTCATCTTGTTCCTGTTCCAGATTTCTTTACCAAGCCAAGGCCCAGCATTTGCTGAACTCTTTTTAGCTAGGCCCAAATCCTGAAACCATCCCAGAACACACTTCAGGGAAATAATTCTGATCCAGTCTGGCTTGCAACCATTCCTGCTTGCCTGCTAAACTCGCCATACCGTTAATCTACAGTGTCCAGTGACCAGAACCAGAGGTGCAGTCCAATTGACGAGAACCACCCACCTGATCTAATTCTGTCAGAGGTGCCCTGCTACCTGTAGACTGATCCGTGATGACCAGAACCTGATGGTCCAATCTTAAATTACAGTGGACTGTAAGTATCAATAGGAATCCTAGTAACCCATAGCATAGTTGCCTTGTCCTATCCCAATCTCTTAACCCATCTCATCTTTAATTTAAAAAACCTCTAATAGTGTCAGAACCATTCTTGAAACCCTGTTTGTAATCCCTAGTGTTAGCGTTGAATTGCTCTCATTTGTTTCATTAGATCATAAACCATTAGTGATTTGGAATAAAATAATTCCCATCCCAAAATACGTAGTATCCGCCACATGAAGAGTTACAAGCGGCCGTGCATAACTGTGGAGATTCACGGTGGCATTCTCTTTTTCTTAGTCATTTATATAGTTTAAATAAAACCAATCTGTCATTTTTAAAACCGAATTTCTGCTTTTCTCTGTTCAATTTTTTCAAACACGCCTCTCATTCAAACGTACATAACTTCTTCAATTTTATAGCTAGAGACTGACAGGGTAATTCAGAGAATTCAGCACACAAGTGGCGCACGTGGCTGGCGCACAGTGTGCGCATGCGACTTTCTGCGCCAGCCACGTGCTCTAAAATCCATTTCCCCGCACAGCGTATTCATGGATTTTAGCCTCCAAAACCAGCCGTGGCGCAGAGTGGCACAGCGACCACGCAGCAGCGCCAGTTACACCCCCAACCCCTCCCCGTGCGCCATGCACAGCGCACAAATCCCGTACATGGCGCACAGGCCCCGAACCACGAAAATGGCAGTAAAACTCCCCGCGCACCCCTCTGAATACATATACACCCCGGCGCGGGGAGTTTCCCACGCAATTGGCCCAGTGTGAGCGGGGTACGTGTATTACTGGGGTGTGCGGGAACTTTCACACGCGATTGGCCCTGTGCGAGCAGGGTAAGTGTGTTACTGGGGTGCGCGGGAACTTTCACACGCGATTGGCCCTGTGGGAGCGGGGTACATGTGTTACTGGGGTGCGAGGGTACTTTCACAGGTGATTGGCCATGTGCGAGCGGGGTACGTGTGTTACTGGGGTGCGCAGGAACTTTCACACGCGATTGGCCCTCTGCGAGCGGGGTACGTGTGTTACTGGGGTGTGCGGGTACTTTCACACGCGATTGGCCCTGTGTGAGCGGGGTACGTGTGTTACTGGGGTCCGTGGGAACTTTCACGCGTGATTGTCCCTGTGCGAGTGGGGTACGTGTGTTACTGGGGTGTGCGGGAACTTTCACAAACGATTGTCCCTGTGCTAGTGGGGTACGTGTGTTACTGGGGTGTGCGGGTACTTTCACACGCGATTGGCCATGTGCAAGCAGGGTACGTGTGTTACTGGGGTGCGCGGGAACTTTCACACACGATTGTCCCTGTGCGAGTGGGGTACGTGTGTTACTGGGCTGCGCAGGAACTTTCACACGCGATTGGCCCTGTGCAAGCGGGGCACGTGTGTTACTGGGGTGCGTGGGAACTTTCACTTGCGATTGGCCCTGTGCGAGTGGGGTACGTGTGTTACTGGGGTGCGCGGGAAGTTTCACACGCGATTGGCCCTGTGCGAGCGGGGTACGTGTGTTACTGGGGTGCGCGGGTACTTTCACAGGCGATTGGCCCTGTGCGAGCGGGGTACGTGTATTACAGGGGTGTGCCGGAACTTTCACACGCGATTGGCCCTGTGTGAGCGGGGTACGTGTGTTACTGGGGTGCGTGTGAACTTTCACACGCGATTGGCCCTGTGCGAGCGGGGTATGTGTATTCCTGGCGTGCACGGGAACTTTCACACACGATTGGCCATGTGCGAGCGGGGTACGTGTGTTACTGGGGTGCGCAGGAACTTTCACAAGCGATTGGCCCTGTGCGAGCGTGGTACATGTGTTACTAGGGTGTGCGGGTACTTTCAAACGCGATTGGCCATGTGCGAGCGGGGTACGTGTGTTATTGGGGTGCGCAGGAACTTTCACACGCGATTGTCCCTGTGCGAGCGGGGTACGTGTGTTACTGGGGTGCGCGGGAACTTTCACACGCGATTGCCCCTGTGCGAGCGGGGCACGTGTGTTACTGGGGTAGGTGGGAACTTTCACTTGCGATTGGCCCTGTGCGAGTGGGGTACGTGTGTTACTGGGGTGCGCGGGTACTTTCACACGCGATTGGCCTTGTGTGAGCGGGCTACGTGTATTACAGGGGTGTGCGGGAACTTTCACACGCGATTGGCCCTGTGCGAGCGGGGTAAGTGTGTTACTGGGGTGCGCGGGAACTTTCACACGTGATTGGCCCTGTGCGAGTGGGGTACATGTGTTACTGGGGTGCGCGGGTACTTTCACACACGATTGGCCATGTGCGAGCGGGGTCCGTGGGAACTTTCATGCGTGATTGTCCCTGTGCGAGTTGGGTACGTGTGTTACTGGTGTGTGCGGGAACTTTCACACACGATTGTCCCTGTGCGAGTGGGGTACATGTGTTACTGGGGTGTGCGGGTACTTTCACACGCGATTGGCCATGTGCGAGCGGGGTACGTGTGTTACTGGGGTGCGCGGGAACTTTCACACGCGATTGTCCCTGTGCGAGCGGGGTACGTGTGTTACTGGGGTGCGCGGGAACATTCACACGCGATTGGCCCTGTGCGAGTGGGGCACGTGTGTTACTGGGGTGCATGGGAACTTTCACTTGCGATTGGCCCTGTGCGAGTGGGGCACGAGTGTTACTGGGGTACGAGGGAACTTTCACACGCGATTGGCCCTGTGCGAGCGGGGTACGTGTGTTACTGGGGTGCGCGGGTACTTTCACACGCGATTGGCCCTGTGCGAGCGGGGTACCTGTATTACTGGGGTGCGCGGGTACTTTCACACACGATTGGCCATGTGCGAGCGGGGTACGTGTGTTACTGGGGTGCGTGGGAACTTTCACAAGCGATTGGCCCTGTGCGAGCAGGGTACGTGTATTACTGGGGTGCGCGGGAACTTTCACACGCGATTGGCCCTGTGCGAGTGGGGTAAGTGTGTTACTGGGGTGCGCGGGAACTTTCACACGTGATTGGCCCTGTGCGAGCGGGGTACATGTGTTACTGGGGTGCGCGGGTACTTTCACACACGATTGGCCATGTGCGAGCGGGGTACATGTGTTACTGGGGTGCGCGGGTACTTTCACACGCGATTGGCCCTGTGCGAGCGGGGTATGTGTGTTACTGGGGTCCGTGGGAACTTTCACGCGTGATTGTCCCTGTGCGAGTGGGGTACGTGTGTTACTGGGGTGTGCGGGAACTTTCACAAACGATTGTCCCTGTGCGAGTGAGGTACGTGTGTTACTGGGGTGTGCGGGTACTTTCACACGCGATTGGCCATGTGCGAGCGGGGTACGTGTGTTACTGGGGTGCGCGGGAACTTTCACACGCGATTGTCCCTGTGCGAGCGGGGTACGTGTGTTACTGGGGTGCGCGAGAACTTTCACACACGATTGGCCCTGTGCGAGCAGAGCACGTGTGTTACTGGGGTGCGTGGGAACTTTCACTTGTGATTGGCCCTGTGCGAGTGGGGTACGTGTGTTACTGGGTTGCGCGGGAACTTTCACACGCGATTGGCCCTGTGCGAGCGGGGTACGTGTGTTACTGGGGTGTGCGGGTACTTTCACACGCGATTGGCCATGTGCGAGCGGGGTACGTGTGTTACTGGGGTGCGCGGGAACTTTCACACGCGATTGTCCCTGTGCGAGCGGGGTACGTGTGTTACTGGGGTGCGCGGGAACTTTCATGCGTGATTGTCCCTGTGCGAGTTGGGTACGTGTGTTACTGGTGTGTGCGGGAACTTTCACACACGATTGTCCCTGTGCGAGTGGGGTACATGTGTTACTGGGGTGTGCGGGTACTTTCACACGCGATTGGCCATGTGCGAGCGGGGTACGTGTGTTACTGGGGTGCGCGGGAACTTTCACACGCGATTGTCCCTGTGCGAGCGGGGTACGTGTGTTACTGGGGTGCGCGAGAACTTTCACACACGATTGGCCCTGTGCGAGCAGAGCACGTGTGTTACTGGGGTGCGTGGGAACTTTCACTTGTGATTGGCCCTGTGCGAGTGGGGTACGTGTGTTACTGGGTTGCGCGGGAACTTTCACACGCGATTGGCCCTGTGCGAGCCGGGTACGTGTGTTACTGGGGTGTGCGGGTACTTTCACACGCGATTGGCCATGTGCGAGCGGGGTACGTGTGTTACTGGGGTGCGCGGGAACTTTCACACGCGATTGTCCCTGTGCGAGCGGGGTACGTGTGTTACTGGGGTGCGCGGGAACTTTCATGCGTGATTGTCCCTGTGCGAGTTGGGTACGTGTGTTACTGGTGTGTGCGGGAACTTTCACACACGATTGTCCCTGTGCGAGTGGGGTACATGTGTTACTGGGGTGTGTGGGTACTTTCACACGCGATTGGCCATGTGCGAGCGGGGTACGTGTGTTACTGGGGTGCGCGGGAACTTTCACACGCGATTGGCCATGTGCGAGCGGGGTACGTGTGTTACTGGGGTGCGCGGGAACTTTCACACGCGATTGTCCCTGTGCGAGTGGGGCATGTGTGTTACTGGGGTGCGTGGGAACTTTCACTTGCGATTGGCCCTGTGCGAGTGGGGTACGAGTGTTACTGGGGTACGCGGGAACTTTCACACGCGATTGGCCCTGTGCGAGCGGGGTACGTGTGTTACTGGGGTGCGCGGGTACTTTCACACGCGATTGGCCCTGTGCGAGCGGGGTACCTGTATTACTGGGGTGCGCGGGTACTTTCACACACGATTGGCCATGTGCGAGCGGGGTACGTGTGTTACTGGGGTGCGTGGGAACTTTCACAAGCGATTGGCCCTGTGCGAGCAGGGTACGTGTATTACTGGGGTGCGCGGGAACTTTCACACGCGATTGGCCCTGTGCGAGTGGGGTAAGTGTGTTACTGGGGTGCGCGGGAACTTTCACACGTGATTGGCCCTGTGCGAGCGGGGTACATGTGTTACTGGGGTGCGCGGGTACTTTCACACACGATTGGCCATGTGCGAGCGGGGTACATGTGTTACTGGGGTGCGCGGGTACTTTCACACGCGATTGGCCCTGTGCGAGCGGGGTATGTGTGTTACTGGGGTCCGTGGGAACTTTCACGCGTGATTGTCCCTGTGCGAGTGGGGTACGTGTGTTACTGGGGTGTGCGGGAACTTTCACAAACGATTGTCCCTGTGCGAGTGAGGTACGTGTGTTACTGGGGTGTGCGGGTACTTTCACACGCGATTGGCCATGTGCGAGCGGGGTACGTGTGTTACTGGGGTGCGCGGGAACTTTCACACGCGATTGTCCCTGTGCGAGCGGGGTACGTGTGTTACTGGGGTGCGCGAGAACTTTCACACACGATTGGCCCTGTGCGAGCAGAGCACGTGTGTTACTGGGGTGCGTGGGAACTTTCACTTGTGATTGGCCCTGTGCGAGTGGGGTACGTGTGTTACTGGGTTGCGCGGGAACTTTCACACGCGATTGGCCCTGTGCGAGCGGGGTACGTGTGTTACTGGGGTGCGCGGGTACTTTCACACGCGATTGGCCCTGTGCGAGCGGGGCATGTCTATTACTGGGGTGCACGGGAACTTTCACACGCGATTGGCCCTGTGCGAGCAGGGTAATTGTGTTACTGGGGTGCACGGGAACTTTCACATGCGATTGGCCCCGTGCGAGCGGGGTACATGTGTTACTGGGGTGCGCGGGTACTTTCACACACGATTGGCCATGTGCGAGCGGGGTACGTGTGTTACTGGGTTGCGCGGGAACTTTCACACGCGATTGGCCCTGTGCGAGCTGGGTACGTGTGTTACTGGGGTCCGCGGGAACTTTCACGTGTGATTGTCCCTGTGCGAGTGGGGTACATGTGTTACTGGGGTGTGCGGGAACTTTCACACATGATTGTCCCTGTGCGAGTGGGGTATGTGTGTTACTGGGGTGCGCGGGTACGTTCACACGCGATTGGCCCTGTGTGAGCGGGCTACGTGTATTACAGGGGTGTGCGGGAACTTTCACACGCGATTGGCCCTTTGCGAGCGGGGTAAGTGTGTTACTGGGTTGCGCAGGAACTTTCACACGCAATTGGCCCTGTGCGAGCGGTGTAGATGTGTTACTGGGGTGCGCGGGTACTTTCACACACGATTGGCCATGTGCGAGCGGGGTACATGTGGTACTTTCACACGCGATTGGTCCTGTGCGAGCGGGGTACGTGTGTTACTGGGGTCCGTGGGAACTTTCACACGTCATTGTCCCTGTGCGAGTGGGGTACGTGTGTTACTGGGGTGTGCGGGAACTTTCACACACGATTGTCCCTGTGCGAGTGGGGTACATGTGTTACTGGGGTGTGCGGGTACTTTCACACGCGATTGGCCATGTGCGAGCAGGGTACGTGTGTTACTGGGGTGCGCGGGAACTTTCACACGCGATTGTCCCTGTGCGAGCGGGGTACGTGTGTTACTGGGGTGCGCGGGAACATTCACACGCGATTGGCCCTGTGCGAGCGGGGCACGGGTGTTACTGGGGTGCGTGGGAACTTTCACTTGCGATTGGCCCTGTGCGAGTGGGGTACGTGTGTTACTGGGGTATGCGGGAACTTTCACACACGATTGGCCATGTGCGAGTGGGGTACATGTGTTACTGGTGTGTGCGGGAACTTTCACACACGATTGTCCCTGTGCGAGTGGGGTACGTGTGTTACTGGGGTGTGCGGGTACTTTCAAACGTGATTGGCCATGTGCAAGCGGGGTACGTGTGTTACTGGGGTGCGCGGGAACTTTCACACGCGATTGGCCCTGTGCGAGCGGGGCACGTGTGTTACTGGGGTGCGCGGGTACTTTCACACGCGATTGGCCCTGTGTGAGTGGGCTACGTGTATTACAAGGGTGTGCGGGAACTTTCACATGCGATTGGCCCTGTTCGAGCGAGGTACCTGTATTACTGGGGTGCGCGGGAACTTTTACACGCGATTGGCCCTGTGCGAGCGGGGTAAGTGTGGTACTGGGGTGCGTGGGAACTTTCACACGCGATTGGCCCTGTGCGAGCGGGGTACATGTGTTACTGGGGTGCGCGGGTACTTTCACAAACGACTGGCCATGTGCGAGCGGGGTACATGTGGAACTTTCACACGCGATTGGCCCTGTGCGAGCGGGGTACGTGTGTTACTGGGGTCCGTGGGAACTTTCACGCGTGATTGTCCCTGTGCGAGTGGGGTACGTGTGTTACTGGGGTGTGCGGGAACTTTCACACACGATTGTCCCTGTGCGAGTGGGGTACATGTGTTACTGGGGTGTGCGTGTACTTTCACACGCGACTGGCCATGTGGGAGCGGGGTACGTGTGTTACTGGGGTGCGCAAGAACTTTCACACGCGATTGTCCCTGTGCGAGCGGGGTACGTGTATTACTGGGGTGCGCGGGAACATTCACACGCGATTGGCCCTGTGCGAGCGGGGCACGTGTGTTACTGGGGTGCGTGGGAACTTTCACTTGCGATTGGCCCTGTGCGAGTGGGGTACGTGTGTTATGGGGTACGCGGGAACTTTCACACGCGATTGGCCCTGTGCGAGCGGGGTACGTGTGTTACTGGGGTGCGCGGGTACTTTCACACGCGATTGGCCCTGTGCGAGCGGGGTACGTGTATTACTGGGGTGCGCCGGAACTTTCACACGCGATTGGCCCTGTGGAGCGGGGTATGTGTGTTACTGGGGTGCGTGGGAACTTTCACATGCGATTGGCCCTGTGCGAGCGGGGTATGTGTATTACTGGGGTGCACGGGAACTTTCACACGCGATTGGCCCTGTGCGAGCTGGGTAAGTGTGTTACTGGGGTGCACGGGAACTTTCACATGCGATTGGCCCCGTGCGAGCGGGGTACATGTGTTACTGGGGTGCGCGGGTACTTTCACACACGATTGGCCATGTGCGAGCGGGGTACGTGTGTTACTGGGGTGCGCGGGAACTTTCACACGCGATTGTCCCTGTGCGAGCTGGGTACGTGTGTTACTGGGGTCCGCGGGAACTTTCACGTGTGATTGTCCCTGTGCGAGTGGGGTACATGTGTTACTGGGGTGTGCGGGAACATTCACACATGATTGTCCCTGTGCGAGTGGGGTACGTGTGTTACTGGGGTGTGCGGGTACTTTCAAACGTGATTGGCCATGTGCGAGCGGGGTACGTGTTGTTACTGGGGTGCGCGGGAACTTTCACATGCGATTGTCCCTGTGCGAGCGGGGTATGTGTGTTACTGGGGTGCGCGGGAACTTTCACACGCGATTGGCCCTGTGCGAGCGGGGCACGTGTGTTACTGGGGTGCGTGGGAACTTTCACTTGCGATTGCCCCTGTGCGAGTGGGGTACGTGTGTTACTGGGGTGCGCGCGTACTTTCACACATGATTGTCCCTGTGCGAGTGGGGTATGTGTGTTACTGGGGTGCGCGGGTACGTTCACACGCGATTGGCCCTGTGTGAGCGGGCTACGTGTATTACAGGGGTGTGCGGGAACTTTCACATGCGATTGGCCCTGTGCGAGCGGGGTACGTGTATAACTGGGTTGCGCAGGAACTTTCACACGCGATTGGCCCTTTGCGAGCGGGGTAAGTGTGTTACTGGGGTGCGCGGGAACTTTCACACGCGATTGGCCCTGTGCGAGCGGGGCACGTGTGTTACTGGGGTGCGTGGGAACTTTCACGTGTGATTGTCCCTGTGCGAGTGGGGTACATGTGTTACTGGGGTGTGCGGGAACTTTCACACATGATTGTCCCTGTGCGAGTGGGGTATGTGTGTTACTGGGGTGCGCGGGTACGTTCACACGCGATTGGCCCTGTGTGAGCGGGCTACGTGTATTACAGGGGTGTGCGGGAACTTTCACATGCGATTGGCCCTGTGCGAGCGGGGTACGTGTATTACTGGGTTGCGCAGGAACTTTCACACGCAATTGGCCCTGTGCGAGCGGTGTAGATGTGTTACTGGGGTGCGCGGGTACTTTCACACACGATTGGCCATGTGCGAGCGGGGTACATGTGGTACTTTCACACGCGATTGGTCCTGTGCGAGCGGGGTACGTGTGTTACTGGGGTCCGTGGGAACTTTCACACGTCATTGTCCCTGTGCGAGTGGGGTACGTGTGTTACTGGGGTGTGCGGGAACTTTCACACACGATTGTCCCTGTGCGAGTGGGGTACATGTGTTACTGGGGTGTGCGGGTACTTTCACACGCGATTGGCCATGTGCGAGCAGGGTACGTGTGTTACTGGGGTGCGCGGGAACTTTCACACGCGATTGTCCCTGTGCGAGCGGGGTACGTGTGTTACTGGGGTGCGCGGGAACATTCACACGCGATTGGCCCTGTGCGAGCGGGGCACGGGTGTTACTGGGGTGCGTGGGAACTTTCACTTGCGATTGGCCCTGTGCGAGTGGGGTACGTGTGTTACTGGGGTATGCGGGAACTTTCACACACGATTGGCCATGTGCGAGTGGGGTACATGTGTTACTGGTGTGTGCGGGAACTTTCACACACGATTGTCCCTGTGCGAGTGGGGTACGTGTGTTACTGGGGTGTGCGGGTACTTTCAAACGCGATTGGCCATGTGCAAGCGGGGTACGTGTGTTATTGGGGTGCGCGGGAACTTTCACACGCGATTGTCCCTGTGCGAGCGGGGTACGTGTGTTACTGGGGTGCGCGGGAACTTTCACACGCGATTGGCCCTGTGCGAGCGGGGCACGTGTGTTACTGGGGTGCGCGGGTACTTTCACACGCGATTGGCCCTGTGTGAGTGGGCTACGTGTATTACAAGGGTGTGCGGGAACTTTCACATGCGATTGGCCCTGTTCGAGCGAGGTACCTGTATTACTGGGGTGCGCGGGAACTTTTACACGCGATTGGCCCTGTGCGAGCGGGGTAAGTGTGGTACTGGGGTGCGTGGGAACTTTCACACGCGATTGGCCCTGTGCGAGCGGGGTACATGTGTTACTGGGGTGCGCGGGTACTTTCACAAACGACTGGCCATGTGCGAGCGGGGTACATGTGGAACTTTCACACGCGATTGGCCCTGTGCGAGCGGGGTACGTGTGTTACTGGGGTCCATGGGAACTTTCACGCGTGATTGTCCCTGTGCGAGTGGGGTACGTGTGTTACTGGGGTGTGCGGGAACTTTCACACACGATTGTCCCTGTGCGAGTGGGGTACATGTGTTACTGGGGTGTGCGTGTACTTTCACACGCGACTGGCCATGTGGGAGCGGGGTACGTGTGTTACTGGGGTGCGCAAGAACTTTCACACGCGATTGTCCCTGTGCGAGCGGGGTACGTGTATTACTGGGGTGCGCGGGAACATTCACACGCGATTGGCCCTGTGCGAGCGGGGCACGTGTGTTACTGGGGTGCGTGGGAACTTTCACTTGCGATTGGCCCTGTGCGAGTGGGGTACGTGTGTTACTGGGGTACGCGGGAACTTTCACACGCGATTGGCCCTGTGCGAGCGGGGTACGTGTGTTACTGGGGTGCGCGGGTATTTTCACACGCGATTGGCCCTGTGCGAGCGGGGTACGTGTATTACTGGGGTGCGCCGGAACTTTCACACGCGATTGGCCCTGTGTGAGCGGGGTATGTGTGTTACTGGGGTGCGTGGGAACTTTCACATGCGATTGGCCCTGTGCGAGCGGGGTATGTGTATTACTGGGGTGCACGGGAACTTTCACACGCGATTGGCCCTGTGCGAGCTGGGTAAGTGTGTTACTGGGGTGCACGGGAACTTTCACATGCGATTGGCCCCGTGCGAGCGGGGTACATGTGTTACTGGGGTGCGCGGGTACTTTCACACACGATTGGCCATGTGCGAGCGGGGTACGTGTGTTACTGGGGTGCGCGGGAACTTTCACACGCGATTGGCCCTGTGCGAGCTGGGTACGTGTGTTACTGGGGTCCGCGGGAACTTTCACGTGTGATTGTCCCTGTGCGAGTGGGGTACATGTGTTACTGGGGTGTGCGGGAACATTCACACATGATTGTCCCTGTGCGAGTGGGGTACGTGTGTTACTGGGGTGTGCGGGTACTTTCAAACGTGATTGGCCATGTGCGAGCGGGGTACGTGTTGTTACTGGGGTGCGCGGGAACTTTCACATGCGATTGTCCCTGTGCGAGCGGGGTATGTGTGTTACTGGGGTGCGCGGGAACTTTCACACGCGATTGGCCCTGTGCGAGCGGGGCACGTGTGTTACTGGGGTGCGTGGGAACTTTCACTTGCGATTGCCCCTGTGCGAGTGGGGTACGTGTGTTACTGGGGTGCGCGCGTACTTTCACACGCGATTGGCCCAGTGTGAGCAGGCTGCGTGTATTACAGGGGTGTGCGGGAACTTTCACACGCAATTGGCCCTGTGCGAGCAGGGTACGTGTGTTACTGGGGTGCGCAAGTACTTTCACACACGATTGGCCCTGTGCGAGCGGGGTATGTGTATTACTGGGGTGCGCGGGAACTTTCACACGCGATTGGCCCTGTGCGAGCGGGGTACGTGTGTTACTGGGGTGCGCGGGTACTTTCACACGCGATTGGCCCTGTGCGAGCGGGGTACGTGTATTACTGGGGTGTGCGGGTACTTTCACACATGATTGGCCATGTGGAAGCGGGGTACGTGTGTTACTGGGGTGCGCAAGAACTTTCACACGCGATTGTCCCTGTGCGAGCGGGGTACGTGTGTTACTGGGGTGCGCGGGAACATTCACACGCGATTGGCCCTGTGTGAGCGGGGTATGTGTGTTACTGGGGTCCGTGGGAACTTTCACGCGTGATTGTCCCTGTGCGAGTGGGGTACGTGTGTTACTGGGGTGTGCGGGAACTTTCACAAACGATTGTCCCTGTGCGAGTGAGGTACGTGTGTTACTGGGGTGTGCGGGTACTTTCACACGCGATTGGCCATGTGCGAGCGGGGTACGTGTGTTACTGGGGTGCGCGGGAACTTTCACACGCGATTGTCCCTGTGCGAGCGGGGTACGTGTGTTACTGGGGTGCGCGAGAACTTTCACACACGATTGGCCCTGTGCGAGCAGAGCACGTGTGTTACTGGGGTGCGTGGGAACTTTCACTTGTGATTGGCCCTGTGCGAGTGGGGTACGTGTGTTACTGGGTTGCGCGGGAACTTTCACACGCGATTGGCCCTGTGCGAGCGGGGTACATGTGTTACTGGGGTGCGCGGGTACTTTCACACGCGATTGGCCCTGTGCGAGCGGGGCATGTCTATTACTGGGGTGCACGGGAACTTTCACACGCGATTGGCCCTGTGCGAGCAGGGTAATTGTGTTACTGGGGTGCACGGGAACTTTCACATGCGATTGGCCCCGTGCGAGCGGGGTACATGTGTTACTGGGGTGCGCGGGTACTTTCACACACGATTGGCCATGTGCGAGCGGGGTACGTGTGTTACTGGGTTGCGCGGGAACTTTCACACGCGATTGGCCCTGTGCGAGCTGGGTACGTGTGTTACTGGGGTCCGCGGGAACTTTCACGTGTGATTGTCCCTGTGCGAGTGGGGTACATGTGTTACTGGGGTGTGCGGGAACTTTCACACATGATTGTCCCTGTGCGAGTGGGGTATGTGTGTTACTGGGGTGCGCGGGTACGTTCACACGCGATTGGCCCTGTGTGAGCGGGCTACGTGTATTACAGGGGTGTGCGGGAACTTTCACACGCGATTGGCCCTTTGCGAGCGGGGTAAGTGTGTTACTGGGTTGCGCAGGAACTTTCACACGCAATTGGCCCTGTGCGAGCGGTGTAGATGTGTTACTGGGGTGCGCGGGTACTTTCACACACGATTGGCCATGTGCGAGCGGGGTACATGTGGTACTTTCACACGCGATTGGTCCTGTGCGAGCGGGGTACGTGTGTTACTGGGGTCCGTGGGAACTTTCACACGTCATTGTCCCTGTGCGAGTGGGGTACGTGTGTTACTGGGGTGTGCGGGAACTTTCACACACGATTGTCCCTGTGCGAGTGGGGTACATGTGTTACTGGGGTGTGCGGGTACTTTCACACGCGATTGGCCATGTGCGAGCAGGGTACGTGTGTTACTGGGGTGCGCGGGAACTTTCACACGCGATTGTCCCTGTGCGAGCGGGGTACGTGTGTTACTGGGGTGCGCGGGAACATTCACACGCGATTGGCCCTGTGCGAGCGGGGCACGGGTGTTACTGGGGTGCGTGGGAACTTTCACTTGCGATTGGCCCTGTGCGAGTGGGGTACGTGTGTTACTGGGGTATGCGGGAACTTTCACACACGATTGGCCATGTGCGAGTGGGGTACATGTGTTACTGGTGTGTGCGGGAACTTTCACACACGATTGTCCCTGTGCGAGTGGGGTACGTGTGTTACTGGGGTGTGCGGGTACTTTCAAACGCGATTGGCCATGTGCAAGCGGGGTACGTGTGTTACTGGGGTGCGCGGGAACTTTCACACGCGATTGGCCCTGTGCGAGCGGGGCACGTGTGTTACTGGGGTGCGCGGGTACTTTCACACGCGATTGGCCCTGTGTGAGTGGGCTACGTGTATTACAAGGGTGTGCGGGAACTTTCACATGCGATTGGCCCTGTTCGAGCGAGGTACCTGTATTACTGGGGTGCGCGGGAACCTTTACACGCGATTGGCCCTGTGCGAGCGGGGTAAGTGTGGTACTGGGGTGCGTGGGAACTTTCACACGCGATTGGCCCTGTGCGAGCGGGGTACATGTGTTACTGGGGTGCGCGGGTACTTTCACAAACGACTGGCCATGTGCGAGCGGGGTACATGTGGAACTTTCACACGCGATTGGCCCTGTGCGAGCGGGGTACGTGTGTTACTGGGGTCCGTGGGAACTTTCACGCGTGATTGTCCCTGTGCGAGTGGGGTACGTGTGTTACTGGGGTGTGCGGGAACTTTCACACACGATTGTCCCTGTGCGAGTGGGGTACATGTGTTACTGGGGTGTGCGTGTACTTTCACACGCGACTGGCCATGTGGGAGCGGGGTACGTGTGTTACTGGGGTGCGCAAGAACTTTCACACGCGATTGTCCCTGTGCGAGCGGGGTACGTGTATTACTGGGGTGCGCGGGAACATTCACACGCGATTGGCCCTGTGCGAGCGGGGCACGTGTGTTACTGGGGTGCGTGGGAACTTTCACTTGCGATTGGCCCTGTGCGAGTGGGGTACGTGTGTTACTGGGGTACGCGGGAACTTTCACACGCGATTGGCCCTGTGCGAGCGGGGTACGTGTGTTACTGGGGTGCGCGGGTACTTTCACACGCGATTGGCCCTGTGCGAGCGGGGTACGTGTATTACTGGGGTGCGCCGGAACTTTCACACGCGATTGGCCCTGTGGAGCGGGGTATGTGTGTTACTGGGGTGCGTGGGAACTTTCACATGCGATTGGCCCTGTGCGAGCGGGGTATGTGTATTACTGGGGTGCACGGGAACTTTCACACGCGATTGGCCCTGTGCGAGCTGGGTAAGTGTGTTACTGGGGTGCACGGGAACTTTCACATGCGATTGGCCCCGTGCGAGCGGGGTACATGTGTTACTGGGGTGCGCGGGTACTTTCACACACGATTGGCCATGTGCGAGCGGGGTACGTGTGTTACTGGGGTGCGCGGGAACTTTCACACGCGATTGTCCCTGTGCGAGCTGGGTACGTGTGTTACTGGGGTCCGCGGGAACTTTCACGTGTGATTGTCCCTGTGCGAGTGGGGTACATGTGTTACTGGGGTGTGCGGGAACATTCACACATGATTGTCCCTGTGCGAGTGGGGTACGTGTGTTACTGGGGTGTGCGGGTACTTTCAAACGTGATTGGCCATGTGCGAGCGGGGTACGTGTTGTTACTGGGGTGCGCGGGAACTTTCACATGCGATTGTCCCTGTGCGAGCGGGGTATGTGTGTTACTGGGGTGCGCGGGAACTTTCACACGCGATTGGCCCTGTGCGAGCGGGGCACGTGTGTTACTGGGGTGCGTGGGAACTTTCACTTGCGATTGCCCCTGTGCGAGTGGGGTACGTGTGTTACTGGGGTGCGCGCGTACTTTCACACATGATTGTCCCTGTGCGAGTGGGGTATGTGTGTTACTGGGGTGCGCGGGTACGTTCACACGCGATTGGCCCTGTGTGAGCGGGCTACGTGTATTACAGGGGTGTGCGGGAACTTTCACATGCGATTGGCCCTGTGCGAGCGGGGTACGTGTATAACTGGGTTGCGCAGGAACTTTCACACGCGATTGGCCCTTTGCGAGCGGGGTAAGTGTGTTACTGGGGTGCGCGGGAACTTTCACACGCGATTGGCCCTGTGCGAGCGGGGCACGTGTGTTACTGGGGTGCGTGGGAACTTTCACGTGTGATTGTCCCTGTGCGAGTGGGGTACATGTGTTACTGGGGTGTGCGGGAACTTTCACACATGATTGTCCCTGTGCGAGTGGGGTATGTGTGTTACTGGGGTGCGCGGGTACGTTCACACGCGATTGGCCCTGTGTGAGCGGGCTACGTGTATTACAGGGGTGTGCGGGAACTTTCACATGCGATTGGCCCTGTGCGAGCGGGGTACGTGTATTACTGGGTTGCGCAGGAACTTTCACACGCAATTGGCCCTGTGCGAGCGGTGTAGATGTGTTACTGGGGTGCGCGGGTACTTTCACACACGATTGGCCATGTGCGAGCGGGGTACATGTGGTACTTTCACACGCGATTGGTCCTGTGCGAGCGGGGTACGTGTGTTACTGGGGTCCGTGGGAACTTTCACACGTCATTGTCCCTGTGCGAGTGGGGTACGTGTGTTACTGGGGTGTGCGGGAACTTTCACACACGATTGTCCCTGTGCGAGTGGGGTACATGTGTTACTGGGGTGTGCGGGTACTTTCACACGCGATTGGCCATGTGCGAGCAGGGTACGTGTGTTACTGGGGTGCGCGGGAACTTTCACACGCGATTGTCCCTGTGCGAGCGGGGTACGTGTGTTACTGGGGTGCGCGGGAACATTCACACGCGATTGGCCCTGTGCGAGCGGGGCACGGGTGTTACTGGGGTGCGTGGGAACTTTCACTTGCGATTGGCCCTGTGCGAGTGGGGTACGTGTGTTACTGGGGTATGCGGGAACTTTCACACACGATTGGCCATGTGCGAGTGGGGTACATGTGTTACTGGTGTGTGCGGGAACTTTCACACACGATTGTCCCTGTGCGAGTGGGGTACGTGTGTTACTGGGGTGTGCGGGTACTTTCAAACGCGATTGGCCATGTGCAAGCGGGGTACGTGTGTTATTGGGGTGCGCGGGAACTTTCACACGCGATTGTCCCTGTGCGAGCGGGGTACGTGTGTTACTGGGGTGCGCGGGAACTTTCACACGCGATTGGCCCTGTGCGAGCGGGGCACGTGTGTTACTGGGGTGCGCGGGTACTTTCACACGCGATTGGCCCTGTGTGAGTGGGCTACGTGTATTACAAGGGTGTGCGGGAACTTTCACATGCGATTGGCCCTGTTCGAGCGAGGTACCTGTATTACTGGGGTGCGCGGGAACTTTTACACGCGATTGGCCCTGTGCGAGCGGGGTAAGTGTGGTACTGGGGTGCGTGGGAACTTTCACACGCGATTGGCCCTGTGCGAGCGGGGTACATGTGTTACTGGGGTGCGCGGGTACTTTCACAAACGACTGGCCATGTGCGAGCGGGGTACATGTGGAACTTTCACACGCGATTGGCCCTGTGCGAGCGGGGTACGTGTGTTACTGGGGTCCATGGGAACTTTCACGCGTGATTGTCCCTGTGCGAGTGGGGTACGTGTGTTACTGGGGTGTGCGGGAACTTTCACACACGATTGTCCCTGTGCGAGTGGGGTACATGTGTTACTGGGGTGTGCGTGTACTTTCACACGCGACTGGCCATGTGGGAGCGGGGTACGTGTGTTACTGGGGTGCGCAAGAACTTTCACACGCGATTGTCCCTGTGCGAGCGGGGTACGTGTATTACTGGGGTGCGCGGGAACATTCACACGCGATTGGCCCTGTGCGAGCGGGGCACGTGTGTTACTGGGGTGCGTGGGAACTTTCACTTGCGATTGGCCCTGTGCGAGTGGGGTACGTGTGTTACTGGGGTACGCGGGAACTTTCACACGCGATTGGCCCTGTGCGAGCGGGGTACGTGTGTTACTGGGGTGCGCGGGTATTTTCACACGCGATTGGCCCTGTGCGAGCGGGGTACGTGTATTACTGGGGTGCGCCGGAACTTTCACACGCGATTGGCCCTGTGTGAGCGGGGTATGTGTGTTACTGGGGTGCGTGGGAACTTTCACATGCGATTGGCCCTGTGCGAGCGGGGTATGTGTATTACTGGGGTGCACGGGAACTTTCACACGCGATTGGCCCTGTGCGAGCTGGGTAAGTGTGTTACTGGGGTGCACGGGAACTTTCACATGCGATTGGCCCCGTGCGAGCGGGGTACATGTGTTACTGGGGTGCGCGGGTACTTTCACACACGATTGGCCATGTGCGAGCGGGGTACGTGTGTTACTGGGGTGCGCGGGAACTTTCACACGCGATTGGCCCTGTGCGAGCTGGGTACGTGTGTTACTGGGGTCCGCGGGAACTTTCACGTGTGATTGTCCCTGTGCGAGTGGGGTACATGTGTTACTGGGGTGTGCGGGAACATTCACACATGATTGTCCCTGTGCGAGTGGGGTACGTGTGTTACTGGGGTGTGCGGGTACTTTCAAACGTGATTGGCCATGTGCGAGCGGGGTACGTGTTGTTACTGGGGTGCGCGGGAACTTTCACATGCGATTGTCCCTGTGCGAGCGGGGTATGTGTGTTACTGGGGTGCGCGGGAACTTTCACACGCGATTGGCCCTGTGCGAGCGGGGCACGTGTGTTACTGGGGTGCGTGGGAACTTTCACTTGCGATTGCCCCTGTGCGAGTGGGGTACGTGTGTTACTGGGGTGCGCGCGTACTTTCACACGCGATTGGCCCAGTGTGAGCAGGCTGCGTGTATTACAGGGGTGTGCGGGAACTTTCACACGCAATTGGCCCTGTGCGAGCAGGGTACGTGTGTTACTGGGGTGCGCAAGTACTTTCACACACGATTGGCCCTGTGCGAGCGGGGTATGTGTATTACTGGGGTGCGCGGGAACTTTCACACGCGATTGGCCCTGTGCGAGCGGGGTACGTGTGTTACTGGGGTGCGCGGGTACTTTCACACGCGATTGGCCCTGTGCGAGCGGGGTACGTGTATTACTGGGGTGTGCGGGTACTTTCACACATGATTGGCCATGTGGAAGCGGGGTACGTGTGTTACTGGGGTGCGCAAGAACTTTCACACGCGATTGTCCCTGTGCGAGCGGGGTACGTGTGTTACTGGGGTGCGCGGGAACATTCACACGCGATTGGCCCTGTGTGAGCGGGGCACGTGTGTTACTGGGGTGCGTGGGAACTTTCACTTGCGATTGGCCCTGTGCAAGTGGGGTACGTGTGTTACTGGGATACGCAGGAACTTTCACACGCGATTGGCCCTGTGCGAGCGGGGTACGTGTGTTACTGGGGTGCGCGTGTACTTTCACACGCGATTGGCCCTGTGCGAGCGGGGTACGTGTATTACTGGGGTGCGCCGGAACTTTCACACGCGATTGGCCCTGTGTGAGCGGGGTATGTGTGTTACTGGGGTGCGTGGGAACTTTCACATGCGATTGGCCCTGTGCGAGCGGGGTATGTGTATTACTGGGGTGCACGGGAACTTTCACACGCGATTGGCCCTGTGTGAGCAGGGTAAGTGTGTTACTGGGGTGCACGGGAACTTTCACATGCGATTTGCCCCGTGCGAGCGGGGTACATGTGTTACTGGGGTGCGCGGGTACTTTCACACACGATTGGCCATGTGCGAGCGGGGTACGTGTGTTACTGGGGTGCGCGGGAACTTTCACACGCGATTGGCCTTGTGCAAGCTGGGTACGTGTGTTACTGGGGTCCGCGGGAACTTTCACGTGTGATTGTCCCTGTGCGAGTGGGGTACATGTGTTACTGGGGTGTGCGGGAACTTTCACACATGATTGTCCCTGTGCGAGTGTGGTACGTGTGTTACTGGGGTGTGCGGGTACTTTCAAACGCGATTGGCCATGTGCGAGCGGGGTACGTGTTGTTACTGGGGTGCGCGGGAACTTTCACATGCGATTGTCCCTGTGCGAGCGGGGTATGTGTGTTACTGGGGTGCGCGGGAACTTTCACACGCGATTCGCCCTGTGCGAGCGGGGCACGTGTGTTACTGGGGTGCGTGGGAACTTTCACTTGCGATTGCCCCTGTGCGAGCAGGCTGCGTGTATTACAGGGGTGTGCGGGAACTTTCACACGCAATTGGCCCTGTGCGAGCAGGGTACGTGTGTTACTGGGGTGCGCAAGTACTTTCACACACGATTGGCCCTGTGCGAGCGGGGTATGTGTATTACTGGGGTGCGCGGGAACTTTCACACGCGATTGGCCCTGTGCGAGCGGGGTACGTGTGTTACTGGGGTGCGCGGGTACTTTCACACGCGATTGGCCCTGTGCGAGCGGGGTACGTGTATTACTGGGGTGTGCGGGTACTTTCACACATGATTGGCCATGTGGGAGCGGGGTACGTGTGTTACTGGGGTGCGCAAGAACTTTCACACGCGATTGTCCCTGTGCGAGTGGGGTACGTGTGTTACTGGGGTGCGCGGGAACATTCACACGCGATTGGCCCTGTGCGAGCGGGGCACGTGTGTTACTGGGGTGCGTGGGAACTTTCACTTGCGATTGGCCCTGTGCAAGTGGGGTACGTGTGTTACTGGGATACGCAGGAACTTTCACACGCGATTGGCCCTGTGCGAGCGGGGTACGTGTGTTACTGGGGTGCGCGGGTACTTTCACACGCGATTGGCCCTGTGCGAGCGGGGTACGTGTATTACTGGGGTGCGCCGGAACTTTCACACGCGATTGGCCCTGTGTGAGCGGGGTATGTGTGTTACTGGGGTGCGTGGGAACTTTCACATGCGATTTGCCCCGTGCGAGCGGGGTACATGTGTTACTGGGGTGCGCGGGTACTTTCACACACGATTGGCCATGTGCGAGCGGGGTACGTGTGTTACTGGGGTGCGCGGGAACTTTCACACGCGATTGGCCTTGTGCAAGCTGGGTACGTGTGTTACTGGGGTCCGCGGGAACTTTCACGTGTGATTGTCCCTGTGCGAGTGGGGTACATGTGTTACTGGGGTGTGCGGGAACTTTCACACATGATTGTCCCTGTGCGAGTGTGGTACGTGTGTTACTGGGGTGTGCGGGTACTTTCAAACGCGATTGGCCATGTGCGAGCGGGGTACGTGTTGTTACTGGGGTGCGCGGGAACTTTCACATGCGATTGTCCCTGTGCGAGCGGGGTATGTGTGTTACTGGGGTGCGCGGGAACTTTCACACGCGATTCGCCCTGTGCGAGCGGGGCACGTGTGTTACTGGGGTGCGTGGGAACTTTCACTTGCGATTGCCCCTGTGCGAGTGGGGTACGTGTGTTACTGGGGTGTGCGCGTACTTTCACACGCGATTGGCCCTGTGTGAGCAGGCTACGTGTATTACAGGGGTGTGCGGGAACTTTCACACGCAATTGGCCCTGTGCGAGCAGGGTACGTGTGTTACTGGGGTGCGCAAGTACTTTCACACGCGATTGGCCCTGTGCGAGCGGGGTATGTGTATTACTGGGGTGCGCGGGAACTTTCACACACAATTGGCCCTGTGTGAGCGGGGTATGTGTGTTACTGGGGTGCGCAGGAACTTTCACACGCGATTGGCCCTGTGCGAGCGGGGTACGTGTGTTACTGGGGTCAGCGGGAACTTTCACACGCAAATTTGCTGTCAGAGCGGGTTACGTGTATCATGTTGGGTGTCCTGACCCACATTTGGACTATTATGCTGCAACATTTGGTGCTGTGGGCTTAGGAAATCCAAGAGGGCGGAAAGCCCACATTTTGTGCCAGAATCCCTGAGAACCGTGCAGTTTTGCGCACAACAAAGTGGTCCCCTGACCTGCCACCCACCAGTGCAAGCATGATGGGCCAGGGGTGCCATGAGTGGAATGTGTGCCAAAGGAAAAACAGCAGTGCCTGTTAGCTAAAAAAGCGCTTTAAAATCACCTTTGTTTCCATGAATGCAAGCGCAAAATGCCTATTTTAAACATCAAAAGATATTCAAAAATCTCAATGAACACCAGCAGACATTTGGCAGAATGTATTCTTGCGTGCATACTAAATCTGGAAAGAGAAAGAGCCCAAAACCATGTTCATAACAAAACTGGCTGAGCTGTGGATGTCAGCAGCCTAAGTTAAATGGACAGAAAGCCACTAAAATCGAAACGTTTAAAATAACTGAGTGACCTACTTTTGAGTGTAACATAGGTTGCAACTGTTAAATGTCATAGTTTTGAACTTAGAATCAGCATTCTAGCTGCATGTGCAAAAATTGTGAGTTTGATTTGAATGAAGAAAAACTGGGAACAAAAGTGACATTTAGCTGAAGCCTGGCTTAATGAAACTGGATTCTGCCTGACAACTACCCCCGACAGGAGAAGGTATTCAGCAGCTGTATTCCCAGGCCTGGCTGCATCCTGCTGCCCCTGCCAAAAGGAGATGACACCTCTCTGATTGAATTAGGGGAGTGGTACCTGCAGACTACAGGAAACTAAACAAAGCACTGTCCCTGGCTCAGGCAAATGTTATATTGGGGGGGTCGTAAAATGGCTTCCTCTTGGGAGAAACTGTGAGGGGCAGTGCCTGTGAGAGCAAGCTGAGCTTGGGGGAAGTGGATAAACCAGAAATTCCACCATGTGCTTTGGAAAACCACACCCCTTTGGGGCTAGAGCATGATTTTAAAAAGATGGATAATTCATAGTGCGGACTTGTAAAAATTATATAAATAACATCATCATTCTTGTGATTTTTCTCTGCACATTTTAAGAGGTGTTAGGACCCTGTGGTATGTTCTTGGGGATAGTAGCGGAAAAAAGGTTGTTACTCCAAATGTATGCATGTTAAAAATCTGACACTTTATCATCTGAAACCCATATCCCTAGTGCACATTTGTGTAAAATCTGCAAAGGTTTAGAGGTCGTTATCTGGATGAAAAGGGGAGAATTCTGTCATAAGTGGACATGGCATCGTACAAAGACAGGGATCGGATGGTTTGGTGCTACAGAAAATATGTTAACTGGACCTATAATATTAGAAAAATGGTACATAGATAAATATGTATTTGTGTCAGAAATAGATTTGTGTGCAATTTGACAATTGGAGGTTCCTCTGACCATAAAACCTACAGCATCACTCTGACACTCCATTTCCTTCCCCCAATCAAGGGAGAGAGGAAAGCTTGGCCAATGATAAGTGAGAGGGGCAGGCTTAGCTAGGCCCAGGCACACACCCATTTTCAAAACACATAAAAGGAACATTGAAACCCAGGTAGAGGGATTCACTTTCCACTTTCTTGAGGGACGCTTTGCCGGGAGACTCCAGACTTCAAATCCAGAACTCCAGGGATCCAGAACTTTACTTCAGAACTTGTAGCAGAGAGGCTAACCCTCAAGCTGAGTTCTCTTCAGCAGGCCTCAAAAATCATTTGCAAACTATTCAACCGCTGGGCTGTGCGGTTTGCTGCTTGCTAAGAATCCACTTGATCCAGACCCGCAGAACTAGAGACCGCTGTATCCGGAACTGCTAGCAGAACTGATAACAGAACTGGAGACC
Organism: Ambystoma mexicanum; assembly: GCF_040938575.1. Taxonomy (NCBI): domain Eukaryota; kingdom Metazoa; phylum Chordata; class Amphibia; order Caudata; family Ambystomatidae; genus Ambystoma; species Ambystoma mexicanum. The sequence goes on along the minus strand of NC_090923.1, from coordinate 706,398,840 downwards.
CAGAGACCAGATCGCTGTGAAGAACCTCTAGCAGAAGTCCAGCCAATTCTGACCCGATCAGTGACGAAGTCGCATTCCTGTCCAAAATCTAGTGTGAGTACCCAGCTAGCACTGTGCCAAAACCAATCTCTTAGTTTAAAATAATGTAATCCAAACTATTTTAGCCTATTAGAACTGCCTCCTAGAATCGTGTCATTTTGTCATCTTTAAAACTGAAAACTGTCATCTGTCATTCTGAGCTTTAAATTTTCAAATCCGAAAAACTACCTTTACTAAATCGGCCGTATCTCCGGAACCGTTTGTGCTATCAGAGATGGCGGAAAAGCCCACATTTTGCGCCAGAATCCTAGAGAACCGTGCAGTTTTGCGTACAACAAAGTGGTCCCCTGACCTGCCACCCACCAGTGCAAGCATGATGGGCCAGGGGTGCCATGGTTGGAATGTGTGCCAAAGGAAAAACAGCAGTGCCTGTTAGCTAAAAAAGCGCTTTAAAATCACCTTTGTTTCCCTGAATTCAAGCTCAAAATGCCTATTTTAAACATTACAAAATATTCAAAAATCTCAATGAACACCAGCAGACATTTGGCAGAATGTATTCTTGCGTGCATACTAAATCTGGAAAGAGAAAGAGCCCAAAACCATGTTCATAACAAAACTGGCTGAATTGTGGATGTCAGCAGCTTAAGTTAAATGGAAAGAAAGCCACTAAAATCGAAATGTTTAAAATAAATGAGTGACCTACTTTTGAGTGTAACATAGGTTGCAACTGTTAAATGTCATAGTTTTGAACTTAGAATCAGCATTCTTGCTGCATGTGCAAAAATTGTGAGTTTGATTTGAATGAAGAAAAACTGGGAACAAAAGTGACATTTAGCTGAAGCCTGGCTTAATGAAACTGGATTATGCCTGACAACTACCCCCGACAGGAGAGGGAATTCAGCAGCTGTGTTCTCAGGCCTGGCTGCATCCTGCTGCCCCTGCCAAACGGAGATGACACCTCTCTGATTGAATTAGGGGAGTGGTACCTGCAGACTACAGGAAACTAAACAAAGCACTGTCCTTGGCTCAGGCAAATGTTATATTGGGGAGTCGTAAAATGGCTTCCTATTGGGAGAAACTGGGAGGGGTAGTGCCTGTAAGACCAAGCTGAGCTTGGGGGAAGTGGATAAACCAGAAATTCCACCATGTGCTTTGGAAAACCACACCCCTTTGAGGCCAAAGCATGATTTTAAAAAGATGGATAATTCATAGTGCGGACTTTTAAAAATTATATAAATAACATCATCATTCTTGTGATTTTTCTGTGCACATTTTAAGAGGTGTTAGGACCCTGTGGTATGTTCTTGGGGATAGTAGCGGAAAAATGGTTGTTACTCCAAATGTATGCATGCTAAAAATCTGACACTTTATCATCTGAAACCCATATCCCTGGTGCACATTTGTGTAAAATCTGGAAAGGTTTAGAGGTCGTTATCTGGATGAAAAGGGGAGAATTATATCATAAGTGGACACAACATCGTACAAAGACAGGGATCGGATGGTTTGGTGCTACAGAAAATATGTTAACTGGACCTATAATATTAGAAAAATGGTACATAGATAAATATGTATTTGGATCAGAAATAGATTTGTGTGCAATTTGACAAGGGGAGGTTCCTCTGACCATAAAACCTACAGCGTCACTCTGACACTCCATTTCCTTCCCCCAATCAAGGGAGAGAGGAAAGCTTGGCCAATGATAAGTGAGAGGGGCAGGCTTAGCTAGGCCCAGGCACACACCCATTTTCAAAACACATAAAAGGAACATTGAAACCCAGGTAGAGAGATTCACTTTCCACTTTCTTGCGGGACGCTTTGCCGGGAGACTCCAGACTTCAAATCTAGAACTCCAGGGATCCAGAACTTTACTTCAGAACTTGTAGCAGAGAGGCTAACCCACAAGCTGAGTTCTCTTCAGCAGGCCTCAAAAATCATTTCCAAACTATTCAACCGCCGGGCTGTGCGGTTTGCTGCTTGCTAAGAATCCACTTGATCCAGACCCGCAGAACCAGAGACCGCTGATCTGGGACCGCTAGCAGAACCGATAACAGAACCGGAGACCCAGAGACCAGATTGCTCTGAAGAACCGCTAGCAGAGGTCCAGCCAAACCTGACCCGATCGGTGACGAAGTCGCATTCCTGTCCAAAATCTAGTGTGAGTACCCAGCTAGCACTGTGCTAAAACCAATCTCTTTGTTTAAAATAATCTAATCCAAACTATTTCAGCCTATTAGAACTGCCTCCTAGAATCGTGTCATTCTGTCATCTTTAAAACTGAAAACTGTCATCTGTCATTCTGAGCTTTAAAATTACAAATCCGAAAAACTACCTTTACTAAATCGGCCGTATCTCCGGAACCGCTTGTGCTATCCAAGAGGGCAGAAAAGCCCACATTTTGCGCCAGAATCCTAGAGAACCATGCGGTTTTGCGCACAACAAAGTGGTCCCCTGACCTGCCACCCACCAGTGCAAGCATGATGGGCCAGGGGTGCCATGAGTGGAATGTGTGCCAAAGGAAAAACAGCAGTGCCCGTTAGGTAAAAAAGTGCTTTAAAATCACCTTTGTTTCCCTGAACGCAAGCTCAAAATGCCTATTTTAAACATCACAAGATATTCAAAAATCTCAATGAACACCAGCAGACATTTGGCAGAATGTATCCTTGCGTGCATACTAAATCTGGAAAGATGAAGAGCCCAAAACATTGTTTATAACAAAACTGGCTGAGCTGTGGATGTCAGCAGCTTAAGTTAAATGGACAGAAAGCCACTAAAATCGAAATGTTTAAAATGAAAGAGTGACCTACTTTTGAGTGTAACATAGTTTGCAACTGTTGAAATGTCATAGTTGTGAACTTATAATCAGCGTTCTAGCTGCATGTGTAAAAATTGTCAGTGTGATTTGAATGTAGAAAACTGGGAACTAAAGTGGCATTTAGCTGAAGCCTGGCTGGAAGAGAGTGGATTCTGCCTGACAACTACCCCCGACAGGAGAGGGAATTCAGCAGCTGTTTTAACTGTCATCTTAAAGCTAAGATTCTAAGCTTTCCAACGAACCTAAAACCGACTTGCTACCCCTTATAGTGCCTCCGGAATTGTGCTCGACGCACGCAACTAAATTTGCTGCAATTTGACATTTTGCTTAATTCCAGCCACGTGTAAAAAGATTTGTCCTTGCTTCCTTTGCTGAACTTCGTTTGCTACCTGACAATCATTCATAGAGCATTGCTAAAGTGATCCTGAACTAATACAAAGCAGCTGTCACCCACCCTGAATCTCTAGAGGGAATAAAAAGCATTTTTAGCATATTTTTCACTTAATTGCAATCACATTCAAAGCATTTTGGGCCTGTCTTTAAAACTCCTACCTGTTTTCCTCTAAGCTTGCTAGGGGGGAAGTGAATTATATTTGATTGCATTGCTGAGAACTGTGTGCTTACCTTCCGTCCCTTTACCTTGCATAAAGGGGGGGGTGAATTGTCAAAGAAAAGTGATTACATTGTCTTTTGTTGAAGTCATATCAAGTTTATTTTCTGTACTGCATTTTCATTCATCATTGCATTGTCCTTGAAGCCATAAAAGCATTCTCAGCTACTTTATCCTCTCTATATCACTTATAAGCCATCAAAAAGAGTGTACCACTGTAACATTATCCATTGTTGATCACTATCATCTTCACAAGTGTGCTATCAAACATTAATTTATTATAAAAGTGTGATCTATATATATTGTTTAATTTTCAAATAAACCTTTTAATTTGCAAAACAAACCTACTTCTTGGCTCAGTGTGGTCAGGGGGATTCTAAGAGAGGGGTGTTATATAAGGGTTGTCATCCAGAGTAAACGAACTGTACATAAAAATATATCAATAAGGGTTTCCGTCAGCATCCCAGACTAGGCGTTGACTTAGCTGTAGTGTTGAAATGAATCCGCTTACAAAGTGGGGGCTCGTAGCCGGGATATTCTGGATTAGATTTACCACTTGTGCAGCTTAATACAGTGTGTCAACTGACCGGATACACATATCCGGTTAGATCACCACGCTGTTTTACACTGTGAAAGCACCCCTCAAAGGAACGCTCTAAGGAAACGGTCTGTTTTGCAAAATAAAATACAAACTTCTGTAAGTCAGGAAGGAACTCAAATTCCAGAATGACGACACTGGTAGACATCAAAATAGCCAGAGAGCACTTCTTACATAAGCTATTTGTGAGAGGTGAATGGACTGAGCAGGGCCTGTTCCAACTCCCTGCGAGTCGCCTCGAGGCACTCTGCCCGCCTCAATGCCCAACGCATGGAGAACTCCGCCCTGACCATGGTGAGCTGCACATCTTCCGCCTGCCGCCGCTCCGCACCTATACGCTGGCCCAACCGCAGCCACACGGAAGACACATCCATTCCAGGGTTCTCCTGCCCTCTGGCAGATGCCTGCCCCCATGATGTCGATGGCCCCGAGCCATCATTGCTCCCACCTAGAGCCTGCTCCTGCTGCTGCTGATGCTGTCCATGTGCCCTCTCCGATGATGCCTGCACATCCTCCATCAGCTGGTCTCCAGTTGTGGTGTCCACCCCTGCTGGACTGCCGACTCCCGACTGTGGCTGGGATGGGATCTCCACCAAGCTGGCTGTCTTGGTCAGGCCAGGTCCACAGGGGGCCCTGGTGGAATGTGGGCTAGAAGACGTCTGGGAGAACGACTGGCGCATAGTCTCCACAGAGGAGGAGAGGTCCGCCAGAGTGCGCGTCACATGTAGGAACCCACCAACCAGGGCCCCTCCCAACAGTGCCATGTCGCGACGCTGCTGTTCGTGATGGCATGCGTTCTCCGCCCAGGAAGAATGCACGTCATCACGAATGTCACGCGTGCGCAACGCGACACCAATCAGGACGGAGCCCATATGTTCATTGGACCCCTCGTCCGCAGGTAGTGGAGAGGCAGATGACATGGCACTCTCCCCTACCTGCGGACGGGCCTGGGACGGGGCATCCCTGCTGGTGCATGGTGGTGCAGTCACAGGGTCAAGGACAGGGACATGCACAGGCGCCTCCGCGGTGACCTGTCCTGCCTCCTGACCCTGGCCCTGGACTGCACCACTTGCACCAGTGGTACTACCCCCACCAGGCCCCATGTGCGGCTCAGTAGCGGGCTCCTCCTCCTCTGTGGAGACGACCAACCTGGATGTCTCTGTACCGTCTTCCGTCATTGCAAGCCCCTGTGGGGCTCACCCGGCCCTTCCGCCACAGCCGTAGTGGCAGATGCGGCACCAGCCCCCTCGCTCCCGGATGATGGCAAGTCCTGGGAGGGTGGCTGGGCCTTGCGTCGCCGCCCAGTGGAGGCATCCCCGCCGCTTGGCTCCACAGCGCCGTCTCCACCCTCTTCTTCACTTGACGCTGCATAGAGGGAGACATAGAACACAAGCATCAGGGTACAGTACAATATTCGCCTAGACAGGAAGCAATAAGACATTAGTGGCAGTGTCTAACATCACTTCCATCCTGTCCCTCCACAACACATGCATTAGCAGGCACGGCGCCTGCAATCAACATCAGCATCCATGTACAAGGGCCTCTATTAATCCAAATGTTGCCTTCAAACTCACATGCATCATGGCTCACACTGATCCCATGCACACACATCACCGGAGGGTCATGCATCATGCCTTGTACACCACAGACACATTGGATAGACACAGTGCATACAACGGTGACTGCACTGCATGAGTGAATGTACACATCATCACGGACATGTGTCATGAATCCATGGCGTATCAAAGTCACAGACACACTTCTCAGACACACGCACATGTGCACCATACATGACAGCAGCACCCATCCCTCACACCCCCACCATGTGCAAGAACAGACACTGGCATGCTTTAATGTGTGCATTTGCCATACTGCTCCCCATGTTGCATTGGAACTCATGCACCAACCATGTGGTTCGGACATTACTGGTCTCACATGCATGAACATGATGTCCCAGCACACACACACCCATACATGGCCCATGTCACACATACAGGCAAGTATCAGACTATCAGCACACTACAACATGCCCTGTCTCACACAACAATGCTTGGCCACTTACCGCTCAACTCCAGACGGGTCTTCCTCCGAAGGATCTGGGCGTGGAGCGCTGGGCATATGTGTTCCAGGACCCTCATCTGGATGTCACTCATGCTGACCCGGCCCCCCTCCGCGAGGTGCCGGGCCTTGTGGCGGGTTCTGGACCTGAAGTCCTCCCAGCACTTCTTGACGTGCTTGATGTCGCGGGTTGCCACCCCCTCTGCGTTGATGGCAACCACTACGTCGTCCCAGATCCTCTCCTGTCCTTCCTTGTTGGCGCGTGATGTTCCGAAGAGGGCATCATACTGCCCCAGGACATCCTCCACCAGGACACCAACTTCTTTCACACTGAAGCTGGTGGCCCTCTGCCTCTCTGGCTGGGGGTCGCCAGTGGTCTCAGATGGTGTTTGCCCCGACATGGCGACCCCCGAGGCAGGCGTGGGTGGGCAACTGGGTCCTAGGGCTGGGCTGTGGAGTGATGGTATCCCAGTCGGGAGTCTTCTGTTCCACCAGGGGTGGACACAGCAACTGGAACCCTGGCTGATGTGCAGGCACCAAATACCAGGGCACATGGGCAGCAGGCAGGCAGCAGCAGATGGCAGTTGGGAGCATGCTCGGGGCTCTGGGTGGCAGTAATTCGGTCTTCTGGGCAGGAGCGTGGTCTTCCGTGTGTTGTTGCATGGCCAGCGATACAGAGTATTTTGGCACGTGAAAATCTTGCACGTCAACATGTAATTGGAGGAAAGGCCCTACGTGCATAAGCACGTCAGCACACGTACGTGGTTTCATTGGACCAAAGGCCCTTAGCGCGTAAGCACTTCTGTGACGTGACTCGCGCGGGCGTTTCCCTCATGACGTGTGCATAGTGGTTCAGCGCACGTGAAAAACTACACGTCCGCGTGTGAACACGTGTAATCCAAGGAAAGGGCCTACGCGCGTAAGTGACGTGACTCGCGTGGGCGTTTCCATCAACACGGGTGCATGTTCATCGTACATGTCCAAAAACTGCACGTCCGAGTGTCAGCTCGTGTATTTGGAGGAAAGGGCCTTAGCGCGTACACGCGTAATTGACGCTGTACGTGTGGGCCGCTTTAAAAGGTACGTGTAGGACCCCATTTCCTTGTACGTGCTTTTCGTGGAGAGCGAGTGGGTGAATTCTGTACTTCTTGTCGGTTCACACGCGATTACTTCACAGCGTTTCAAGTTCCTACTCCCTGTTACCTTTGACAGCATTCGTTTTTTTTTTGGGCCTGTTTCCTCAAACAGCGTTCACTTCTTCTTTTGTCCTGTCTCCTCAGACAGCGTACTAATCTTCTTTTGGCGGGGGTGTTGCCAACACGCAGACATGCGTTTTTTTCACATTCTTTTTCCAGGCAGACGGTGAGTCGTGCATGCATTTACCAACCGTGCTTGCCCCCTGTGTCGCGTACCCCTTCAGAGGTCATTGTAGACTGCGTGTAACACGAGTACACTTATTTTTGTGTTTCTGGGTGCCACAGCGTAGTGCAGGTTCATTTTTCCACGCACGTGGTCTACGAGGGGTTGCGTGCACGTTACTTTTTGTTTTCGGGGTGCCTGTGCGTTGCGTAACCCGTCATCTTCCCCCAGGGGTCACAGACAGCCTTGATAGAGCACTAGGGTACAAATTCCATCTAGTACCCTACCCCTTTCACCCCAATTGCCCAGGACAATTGTTTACTGCAACTCCCATACACACAACAACATCAGTGCCATGGTTGGGAGGCGACCAAGCGGTAAGGGAGGCAAAGGTGGCCGACCTTCAAAAGGTGGGCGTAGTGGGCACGGTAGGGGACGTGGCCAGGATTTGCAGGGTGCCCCTGGACCCCATGTGTGGAGGGACAATCAGGGACACCCATGCTCCCCCCCCATGTTTGAGGGAAACGTGGCTGACACCATCCTAGCTCAGCCCTTGTTGGACCAGCCCATTGTGGCACCTGACCCGGCACAGGATGACTCCCAGGCTGACTTCGCACGTGTGCCGGTGCAAGTTGGTGTCACCAGGCCACGTGGATCTGGGGCAGCGATGTCATCTGCTGCCCCAAGTAGGCAGGGTGGGGAGGCTGCAGGGGCAGCTGCAGCTCTATCCACCCCAGTTCTGAGTCTCCCAACCGGGATAGTGTCGGTCCTGGTCCATCAAACTGACGTTGCCCCTGCCAACATCATACTTCAGCCAATGCCTGCACGAAGACCTATGGTCATTGTGCCTTTGCACACTCCCAGTACCCAGTCCACCTGCGCTTCCGCCCCTACTGACCAGAGCAGCGCAAGCCACTCAGGCTCTGCTCTACCTTCGAAAAAGAGGAAGAAGGTTGCTCTGGCACTACAGGCTGAGACCCCAGACACGGCTACACAGTCTGGCACATCAAGGAAGCCTAGCTTTAATAACCCCGAACTTGATGCACTTGTGACCTATGTGTCGGCACATAGCCGCGAAATGGTGGTGACTGCAGGGTGCAAGACCACACCTGGTCAACGTAGAGCACACTGGCAGACCATCGCGGACCGCATAAGTGCCCTTGGATTTGTGAGGCGCAGAGCTGATGATTGCTATAAGTGGTGGAATGACCTGAAACGCAGAGCAAAGAACAAGCTGGCCTCAAATCATGCCGCTACTCTGGTGGTGGGTCTCCACCAGAGGACAACAAACAAACTCACTGAACATGAGTCTATTGCTGGGACCTTCGTCACAGAGGAACAGATCTAAGGCATGGGAGAGCTACCTGATTACGAGGCATTGTCCGGTGAGTGCCCATGCATGCGTCTGTAATCCATGTGTATGTTGTTTGGGTGACGGTTTCTGATTGAGTTCCAGGTGAGGGTGTGTACTCCTGAGTGTTATGGGTCACCCATGTGCTTCCTCCAATACATTCATGTGCCTTTGATTTGGGTATGCCCGTATCCCTTCTGCCCACAGTAGCCAATTAGCCCCACATTACTGCTGTTGCACTTGAACTATCATCTTGCAACAACATTATTTTGATTTTTTTCTGTGTTCATTCAGGCTGATTGTTTAGATTATCCAATTTTTCATATGCTTTTTTCATCCCTAATGCCACATATGTGACATGCTTCTGTCATTGTTTACACCCCACATTGTGCCACTTTAGTTACCTGGTTATGTGAATGTTTAAACCATTCAGGGCGAGGGAGTATTGGCCTGCTGAAATTTATTTTTAGGGCCTGTTTGCATGTGGAACATGATAGTTGTTTCCTGTCATGTTGAAGTGACCAACCATTGATGTGTACATTTGCCTACAATCACTGTCTAATTGTACTACGGATGTATTGCAGTGTGCGGCACATGCATATTTTGCAACACTATTCTGCATTAATCTTCTCATCATGTCCATGTCACATGGATGTGTGACAGTACTCATTCACTGACATATCGCTGTAGTTGTCTAATTTACCATGGCCATGCTATATTACATCTGTGTGCTGGTATGTGTCATGTATATGTATTGGATATGCCACTCACAGGCTGATGTGTGATGCCAGTGTTACACGACATGCTGCGAATGTGTTGCTTTTCCATCTTGGTGTCCTCATTGTCTACCTTTTTGACTCCCCTTCAGAATCATTGAAAGTGTATGCATGCCAGGGTTATAGTCATGTGGGACATGTGTTAACCATGTACAGTATCTCTGTCTTGTCAGGCCTATGTGTGTGCTATGGTGCTCATCCCTGTTTCCATTTCTTGTGTTTCATGTTTTTGCAGGTGACGACGCACTTGATGCTGGTGAGGTTCAGGAGATGGTGCAGACCCAGGAGGATTCTCAGCCACGACCAGGCACCAGTGGGGGATGTGGTGTGTTGGTGGGTGAAAAAACTTTGGTACTGCAGACCATACTGTCGAGGGGTGCCTATGGGTGCAGCTCCCCAGACCTCTATTCAGGTGCTGAGTCGGATGATGAGACTTATGCGCTGTCGCAGGTCAGTGCTTCTGGCAGGGATTCTGTTCTGTCCAACCCACCTGGACCAGGGGTAGAATCCTCTATGGGGATGTCAGTGTTGGTAGGTCCGCCTTTAGCAGTTACGGATGCAGGGTCACACTCCACAGCATCTGATCCTGTTCCTGGGCCAGCAGATCAGAGGTGGAATGCAGTCCTGCAGCCTCAGGCAGTGCCAGCACAGCTAGGTGCAGATCACCTTACCCCAAACAGGTGTGGTGCCCGCTGACGCGGTGGCCGTGCGCCACCAGGCAATACTGTATGGGAAAACTCCATGTACGGTATGGCAACCCAACAGGCAGCATCAGTAGAAATGATGGCTCAGGCAATGGGGAGGGTGGCCACTTCCATTATCCCACCTGAAAAGGCAGATGGAGCAACAACAGCAGGCAACAGACTCCATTTGCCAATCACACAGGGAAGACATGTTGGCGTCCAACAGGGACCGACGGGTGGCACTGGAGACTCTGCGTGAATCCATATCAATAGAGTCACAGGGCCACAGGGAAGCCCTGAGGGTGGAACTCCATAACCTCAGGCAGAGTCTGCTTGAACTTGAGGCTTCCCGAAATGTTAGGGCAGAACAGCAGCTGGAGCAGCTCACACGTTTGCTCTCAGCTGAGCTGCAGGCAACACGTGAGGAGATCCGGGCATCCCGCGAGGCCATGCGTGCAGAAGTGCAGGCAACCCGTGACGTGCTGCATGGGGATCTCTGCACTTTAATCCTCCAGAATCAGACCTTCCAGACCCGCATGCTTGCTGCCATGGAGGACCATACCAGGGCTTTGCGTGGGCTGCCTCCCATAGTGCCACCACCTCCTGATGCAGCAGCAGAGGGTGAAGAGAGCGACAGCAGTTCTCCCACAATGGCATAGCCGTGCAGGCCATGAGCCCATGGAGGTATTATTTTTTTTCGCAACATCCACGCAAGTGGGAGTTGGTGTGCACCCTGTCCTCGAACCTCCTGGGTGCCCTCTCCCCCCCTGAACCCCACATGGCCATTTTTGATTTTTTTTAGATTTTTTTTTACAGTGTGTTGCCTTGTGTGGCTCCCGTGGGCATCCACTGTATTCCGGCTGGGCACATGCAGGCTTGTCCTGAGTTTTGGTTAGATGCTTGGGTTCGTGACACACACACCCCTCCTGCTTCCCGTTTCCATGGGCTTGCAAAGGGTGTGACCAAGTGACAGTGACTTACACAGTGACATTGGGCTCCCATGAGCTGTGTGAGCAGTCTGTAGTCAATACTGTGTGTACATCCCTAGTGGGTATTGTTCTTGTATTGTACACTGCATGGTGTATTGATATGGGCTTGTGCATCCATGTCTTCCTCCTAATTTGTAGGGTCCTTCCTCATGTCTTCACAAGGCCATCTCCTTTGCAGATGGAGTTCATGTTGTATGCAGTACACTGACACATTTGCGTGGCAGCAATACTCTACAGTTGGACGGGGTCGATGTGCTGGCTTATTCAGGTTGTAATACTACCACTACTTTGACTTAGTACTGTCATGTTTTTGCAATGTTTCATGGTGTGTTGCTGTATTGTGTTGGTGGTAAGTATTTGTTCATGTATGCTGTTTGTTATTGATTACTTGGAGCATATTGTCTGTGGGCAGTTTGGGACAGTGCACTTTGTGACACTTGTGTCAGGTCTAGTGCATTGCTTTGTTTGCTTTCACATTGCATAACATGCCATGGTGTGTTGGGTGGCGGAGCTGGGGAGGGGTTGGGTGACATGGCGCTATTTTCATGTTGTATTTTGCAAGGGGATAGTCATTCATGCAGCATAAATGTGTGTGTTTTTTTGTGACACAGCATTGGTTGTCTACCCCACCTACCCCCTCCTTGTACCCCTCCCCACTCTCAACTCTCACTCAGTTTCAAACACTCATCTGACATCTGCCATTTCCCGGAAGAACCCGACCTTGATGTCCTTGGTCTAACCAAGACATGGTTGACGGCCACACAAGAATTTGCGCAAGAACTTAAGCGTGCCTTTGCGCAGACTACCAGGAGGGTGCACACAGACAGCAGGGAGTTCATTAACACCTTTTTCCATGCACTCCCCAAATACATCATGACCCAGCTGGTGAGGGACTTTCACTAGAAGAGATTACTGGACTGGGTCATTGAACAGGCGACCCGTATTTATGAAGTGCAGAAACCTGTAGGGAACAAAAATACCAATAAAAACCCCAAACCAGCCAACACCTCTGCTGCTGCTAAGGTGGCAGAGGTGAAGCGTGCCCCTATCTTAGATCTGGAGATTGGGAGGCCTAAAAATATACCTATACAGAATTTACCCAACCAAAGAACCAGGAGGCCCTCGGTCCAATCCCAAACAGGTAGTCAGGGAGGTAATCCCACAAATGGGACCCCTAACTCCCCTGATTATATTAGCCCCCGTTAAAAGGGCAACAAATCCATACTAGGGTATGTTTGGCTTTTTGTACAGCTTGCCTACTGGGCGACTCTTTAATCACAAGGATATCTTGGTGACCACTGTATATTGATTCTCAGCAATGCGATAGTTAATGTCGCAGTTCACTGGATTGTAATGTGATAAAGCCTAACCCGTTAGTATAAGTAATAAAAAAGAAAAAATCCACGACTCTGCGCCAGATGTAGTGGTAAAAGAAGCTTTGTGTCTTTATTCCATGCAAGTGCCCTTGTTGATACCACGTGTTTTGGCTCAGCTGAGCCTTTCTCAAATCTGGGCTGATAATAACAACAACTTAATAATTAGGAAATAAGAAAAAATCATATGATGTGCCCCCAATGTCCAAACATTCACCAAATTGACAATCATGCATCGGATCAGATCAAAGCATAGGGTATGAAATTGATTGACATTAGTTGCAAAATTTAAACCAAATCATATAGTTGTTAATAATATGCATAACATGCAAAAGGCAATAATGGTGACAGAAAAATAGGGGTTGGCATTGGGGAGGATTCTATGGGTGTTGAGAAAAACATGCATAAATCATGAAATCATCAAGAATGCATGAAAACATCATAAAATAGAACAGAATTAGAAAAAGCAAAAAAGGGGGGAGAGAAATGGAGAGAGAAAAAGAAAGACATTTAGCGCTTGGTTTGGTTATTGCAACCAATAGTATGTATAGTACAATGCATGATTGTCATTTTGGTGAATGTTTGGACATTGGTGGAAGAACATATGATTGTACAAGCCTGTACTACACAGTTATGTGGTAGCAGTGGCTGAGCAGCCAGACGTATCTATGTATAAGTTACACATAGGCCCAACCAATACAGTGATTCAAATATACACTTACTCAAGGTTTCTAGGTAAAAGAATATACATTTATTTACACAGTCAGTTTGGAAATATTACATTAGGCAGAGCTGCTCAATATCATATACTAATAAACCACAAATACACAACCAATAATTTACTGAACAAGTTCAGCTCCCCTGAAGTGGGAGCAAAATGGCATTTCAGAAACTTTAAAAAGGGGTAAAAAGACAAGGTTATAAGAATCAACAGCACAAATACTTTCATAGGCAGGGAAAAGCGTTTCAGTAAACTGCAACCAGCAATTCAGTTCATAGGCCTGGGCCAAAGTCAATGGTTCAGAGTCTTTGTATAGGATAGCACAGTTCTGGTAGTAAATGGTTAAGTCTTTGCCACAGGTTTTAGAAGAATTTGTTCAGGCGAAAAGCTAGACAAATGTTTAGGGAAGGACAAGACTTTGAAGTTGGGAAAGTTTCACAAACTTTCGCCGTGGCCGAAAAGATTTCCGGACCGCGTTTGCACAGTACCTTTATAGTGAAGAAGAGCTGTAGCTGAGGCAGTTGTTCCTGGCAGTACGAGCAGATATCGCTGTTCCTGAGCTTCAGTCATGGGGACAAGAAGGAGGACGTCGGGAGGTTCCTGCACTGCCCAGGGATGAGGCCACAAGCTTGGCAAAACATTGGTTTAAGGTGTGAGTGACTTAAAGACCACAAACTGGTATCCTTCCCACTGGCTATCTGGTTTTCAACAGCACTCTGCAGAAAATTCGACCAGGAGGGGACGGTGTCCAGGTGGCTTACGAGTTGATTTTTCCCACCAAACTCAAGGGAAGAAGTTAACCTTGAAGGGCTTCTCTGTTGATGAGTTTCAGGAAATTCAGACCTGCAGCAGGGCTTCAACGGTCATCCAGGAGTTGCAGCAGTCGTCTTCCTTCAGCTTGTCTTCGGTTCTTTTGTTCCAGTGGTCGACTCTGCTTTCCAGGTCCCAGAGACCTGCTTTTAAACAGTTTTCCCCCATTCATTCCAGCCTGGCTGTCACTCACATAGCAGGGTGGCTGTTCTTGCCTGACAGCCAGCCAGCCAATCACGCCAGAGTGCATTCAAGTCTCCTAGGAGACTAAGCACAGGGAGTTTCTGGCACCTCCCTCACATCCTGTCCACCCCAGACACTCAGGTGCCAGAGGAGGGCTTCAGCACTGAAGCCAGCCAAAGGCCAACAAACAAAGGGACCAAACCTGGTTTGGCACGCAGAGACAAACACAAGAAGGACCTTTTCTAAAAGAAATGGTGAATAAAGATGACCGTAGTCTGTTTGGTCTTGGGCGCCATATTGAAAAACATGGCTGGCCCGATTTTTAGCTACCGTTGTTAGCGGTCTCGAAAAATCATGGTTGTTTGATCTAAACCACTGCCACCTGCCATTTAAAGTAGGAAAGGGTAGCATTTGACTGTTACATGAGTGTTTTGACTCAGGGGAAGATAGGCAACCCCTCCAGCACTCTATAGGAAGATAGTGTGTGCTGGTTCTAGTAAAGTCAATTTAACTTTACATGCTCTGGGAGACAGTAGTCAGTCCCAGAGAAGGTATTTAAACCTTGGGAAGTCTGAAAGACAGCCCTGTGTCACTGCAGTGAAGGTGCTGTGTGACACACAGAAAAAGCTGATGCCTATGGATTTCTTTTAAAACTCCATAACCAAAGAACACAAAAGTAAAACATACATCAAAATACATGGAAGAGTGGGAAAAAAGGCTCACACTCTTCCCAGGTAAAAAATCAAATCCTAGAAATCCATCAAAGTTGCTGGGGGTCTCAAAAGGTAAGGGAACTCAGCTTGTGCCGATGGTTCGGTGCTTAATGAAAGAGGGGTATTACCTAGACTTCTTAGTACGACTACAAAAAGAGGTATAAGGTGGGATAATTATTTAGATAACTGGGATTTGGGTCTTTTAGATCATGCCTTAGATTGGAATATTCCTAAACATACTTGGAAAAGAGGAAGTAAGAGCTCTAGAATTGATTTCTGCTATGTATCTAATGGCTGGAAGCAAGCTTGTGGAAAACTGTCACATATGGAGGTCGAGTTCAGTGATCACGTTCCCTTATGTTTTTCTCTCTTCATCCCTGACAAGGGTATTTATATCAATCCCATGTTGCAGGGTTTAGAGGCGGGAAACAATGGGAGAAGGGTTACTTGGAATAAGAAAATAATTAAGAAATTTAATACCTTGGTGTTGGAAAATTTGTCACAGGTGCAGCTTCAAAGTATCAGGGGGGATGACATTGAGTTGGGAGGTTCCTACTATAATATTATTTTGTCATGTGTTTATAAAATTAGTATGGCCAGAGATCTGGGGGTGCCGACACCGAGGGTGCGGGCGGCTGATCCCAGAATTCAAAAAGCCAAGCATACTAAATATAGGGAAATTAAAGTCTTGAAAAAAGCGTCTATTCCTTTCGCGGAATTTAGGCTGAAAAAGAAAAAATAATTCAGAACTACAAAAACTTTATCAAGTCTCTTAGAATGGATCACTATCCCGAAACACATCAACTGATGATGTGTAATCTATGCAAGGGCAGAGAGGTTAAATTTTGGTCTACCATCAACTCCATACTCACGCCTGCTAAAGATAAATTAGACTGCCCCATTCAAGCGGATGTGTGGACTCTCTTTTATAAAGCAAAGTTCGCTCTACCCGCTAATCTCTCTAGGGAACAGGATGTGAACTTGGGCCCTCCGGTTGTAAGTGAGTGTTTGTGGGATATAGAGGATATCAAATGGGCCATCAATAAGCTCAAACCTTCTAGAGCACCGGGCCCCGATGGTATTCCCCCCTTTGTTATAAAGGCGGCCCCGGAAATGTGGGCTAAGTTACTCAAACCCATATTTGATGATGTATTTAAATATCATTCCATCCCTAAAACCTGGTCGCAGAGCATTATAATTCCTATCTACAAAAAAGGGGACGTCCCAAATCCACAGAACTACAGGCCTATAGCACTGTTAGATGCAGCGAGCAAAGTCTTTGGTATTTTGCTTTTGAGGGACCTTAATAAGGTTATTAGAGGGAAGGCCTGCTATAGTAAATTCCAGGTTGGTTTCAGAGAGGGCTTGGGAACCGACCTAAATGGGATGATTTTGGCTCATCTAAGAGATACAGTTCACCAAACTAAAATGGGAGATGTATACATGGCTTCCCTGGACCTCTCTAATGCCTTTGATGGGGTTATTAGAGCAAGATTGTGGACAAAATTGTTAGCTATGAATGTTCCACGCAAGATTGTCCAAATCTTGGCTCTTTTACATAGGAATACCTCCGTTAGGGTACGCTTATCACAAGAAGGTTCCCTATCCGATGCAGTTGATACTGAGGTTGGGGTCAAGCAGGGCTGCTCCCTTGCACCCAGGCTCTTTAACCTGTACGTTAGCGATGTGGAGGACATGTGGCAGGGCCCTTCCATTGCTCCGGTCAGGTTGGGTAGCTTGGCTATCGAGTGGATGGCCTTCGCAGATGACTTTATCCTTTTTGATCGTACCCCGAGAGGCCTTCGCAGAAGGATGGATATTTTTTACCAATATGCACTGGCGAATAATCTCTCCCCCAACGCTTCGAAATCCCAAACGATTGTAATTTCTAGGAAAAGAGTTGCCAAACCTTGTATCTGGAAGATGGGAGATAACTCGGTGGAACAGGTTCAGGCCATAACCTATCTAGGTTATAATTTTTCCAACCAATCTAGCTTAAAGATGTGGAAACTGAATCTTGGGGATAAAACAGCTAAACTAAAGAATCAGATGAAGTTTCTGATGGGAAAGATCTGTAAATTTTCGCTTCTGCCTATTAGACGATTCTACCTTGCGAAATGTGAACCGGTTCTTTTGTACGGTTTGGACATTTGTACAAAGGACTTGAGTTCATACCTTAATGTGATCTAGGGGAAACTGTGGAAGGAAGCAATGGGCCTTTCTAGGGCAATCCCCAATTCCATTATTCGGCACGAGTTATGTCTCATATCACTTAAAGCCAGATACTTGTGGAGGCAACTCTCCTCTTTTAGAAAAATATATGATCCTCCGATAAACACTTTATATGAGTTGTTGAATAAGGTAGTCAAAACGGGGACGGTACTATCTATTAAGAGTTTTAGCGATAGAATGTTCTTTTTGTTGGAATCGCTGGGACTTTGTTTAGACGATCTGATTGAACGACCGGGACTAGTCAAAAAATCTTTATTTAGGTTAGACTGGGTAGACACAGTAAATGATATTGAGTCCCATGTTACCTACAAGGAGTATGCTAAATTTTTGCATGCAAGGGAATCGATTCCTCTATATATTCAAAGATTTCCTTGCCCGAAGGCGAGAACTACATTTATGCGTTTCAGACTAAATCAGATGCCCACTCTAGAAAGAATTTACCATTGGACCCATGTAGAAAAAGGATCGAAGGATAATTCTAAAAATCTCGCATGTCGATTTTGTGGAGCGACTGACAGGACAGAAACACTTAGGCACCTTCTCCTGACATGCACCCATTTTGGGAATAAAAGATCTCTCTACTTTACAGATAGATTTGAGGGGGATTGGGAAATGTCGAAGAATCTGTTCTGGAGTCGCTGCATGTGGGGTGCAAATATCTCCCTAATCCTCGCATTGAATTCACTCCTACTTAATATTCAGGAGGAACTGGAAGCTAAAAATAAGGAATTCAATGAGTAGAGACTAGATTGATCCTATGGTATATGAAATGATATACGGTATATGAAATGTAATCTGTATATAATACATATGGAATTTGATTTTATGTCTGGGAACGATTTTAAAAGTTGATAAATGTGTTAAAAATGTTTCTGTTCATAAAATGAAATGTATTTTTCTATTTGTTTGGAATGTACTTTATGTTGTATAAGGTTTTATGTAAACTAATCATGCAAAAAAAAAAAAAAAAAAAAAAAGTAAGGGAAATTAGCACATTCTTGATAATTCTCTCTAACACTGGCTGAACACATAATGAGTCGCCTGCACTCGCTTACTCTCCAGGCGATCTCACAGCACCCATCTGCATGCCCGCTCGATATGAGTAGCTAATAGGACGTTACCACCCATAAACTCCTTCATATTGGCCATGATGCACACAGGCATTCTAAACTCCTCTTACACATTTCTCATACCTTGGACCTCGCTCCCCCAAGGGCGTTTACCTACAGCGCTTTGAAACCATACCAGTGAGAAAAGGCACTACACAAATGACAAATTACATTAAATTACATTTTAAAACGGCACACTGATGCCATCTGGCAGCTCTATGGATTTTCGAAATTGCTGTCCCATTTTACACATGGGGACAATGGATTAGTTAATTAGACGGGTGCATAGATTATTTGCTATTGATTTTAAATCTCCACAGTATCTTATTGCTGCAAGGGCACATCATGTGTTGCCTGCGTTTACAAGTGTCCTTGACATGTAAAGTACACACGTGCATAATAACAGAATTACTGTAGAATGCAGTGATGGTCAAAAACGTCAGTGGAATAGTGTTGTCGGCTGATGGCTGCACCAAATGCAGTCTGTGTCATTAACACAGACAACACATATGGCATTCATTTTCTGCCTTGGACCCCATTGTATGCCAGACTAAAACACGGATGAAAGGAGAGCCTCAGTGACGAGGCTGAAATGTGGTACTTCCGGAGAGTGTCCTTACCGCTGGTCCACCCATGCCCTGTGTTTGATGCACCCCTGAAGGTATACTGGGAACAGGACTTCCATGTGCATTGTGCTCAGAGCATGAGGACCCCTGATGGATGGAAAGGAGACACCCCCTGGCAAAATGATGGGCAGCATCTAATGTGAGTGCATCGACTGCATCTCAGGGAGATTTTGGAGGAGAAATGGTGGTGCTTGGTATCGATGATACCAGTGCTTTGAGAAAGAAGAATGTGTCCAAATGTGCCTCACAAGCACAGTACAGGTAATGGGACACCCGCCACCCCCCACCAAAACCCCCGCCCCCAACAAGAGAGCTTTAGATGTAGATACCCAGACGAGCAGCTTTCACAGGACCTCTTCATGCTTTTTTCTTCCAGCTTTCTATGGCTACTGAGCAGTGATATTGGTATGACGTAGCATAGGTCATATAGCCCAACGCGAAAACAAGGGCTCGACCCCTTCTGCTTAGAAGCTTTAAGCTTTGGTTTAAAATCTGTTTCTAGCACCTCTCCTGTCAGAGATACAGATAGACAAACATGGCTGAACAGGGCCCCACACTGGAGAGCCTGGATCCAGCCCAGAGGCTGTAATTAAACGAGGGCAGATTGTGCAAGAAGCAGCCTAATTAAGAACGGGTTAAATATGAAAAGGTCAGGTGTCTGCACCGCCTGGTAGCTCAGGCCATCTGCCCGATGGTGTAGCAGGCCGTATGCCTTGCCAGGCAATGCAGGGTCCTTGGCGGCTTGAAATGCAGCGCTCCGACTGCACAGTGCAACCCTGCAGCCACCTCTGCAGCCCTAATTGATTCAGTTGATGATGTGATGTGTGTTATTTTTATAGCACCTTAATCCTAAACGCTTTACAGAGTATATATTTACATACAATATCACCCAACCGAAATGGGTATCCATTTATCGACCTCAGAAGAATGAAAGGCTGAGTTGGCCTTACCGGGATTCGAACCTGCGGCCTGCAGATCACGCTCATATCGCTGCAGCGAGTGCTCAACCTGCTGAGCTATCTCACTACTTTAGTGACTGAGCTGTCTTACAGGCTTAGTTGACAGACCAGGGAGCCATTAAAGCCCTCCCCCAATTCATGCAGCAGTCGTGCCGTTGAAAGCGCATTCTGCACCTTCCCAAATCACCGCCACAGCTCGGTCACATTGCAGGCCTGTTCGTCCACTGAACAATTATGTCAACCCCCACCTGGAGCCATTCCGCGTATTGTGCTTTCGACACCACACTAAAGTGTTTCAATCCCATCAGTGCCACTTTATTGATTTTTGGGGTCTAGGGCACAGATAGCGTCCACCCCTAATCCAATAAATGAAATGTTCCCCACGACCCCTCAAACTAGTCAGAGCGTGAAGCTTGATATTTCGCCCTAGCACTTGTCATCAAAATAAGCATGCAGACTCCTTTGAAGGCCCTGACTGCCTTCACCCGTGCTGGAATCAGAATATAAAACACGTGGTATTTCAAGGGCAACCTAAGTGGTCTTCAATGAGGATACCTGTGTTCTAGCATAGATACCGGGCACATTTCAACAATATAGGCCACAAGAAAGGTATACATAAGCCTGTAGTGCAGATGCAGGACACAGACCAGTAGTTGCATACATACCCCAGCAGGGATCCAGAACTAAGATGAAACATTACAAGGAAGGTACATATAGCAAAGCACATATTCTGAATTATGTATCCAGAAGCCACGGTAAGCGTGGACATAACCAAGAGAATGGTAAAAGCAGGATATGGAGTACAGACTATGAGCAAAGGACTCAGACTCTTCACATATGCAGCCTCACGGAATATGCAAGTGCTCAAGCATGGGTACAAGAAACATATTGGAAGGAACATGGAAAGTACACACAACGGAGCATAGATCGAAGGTATGGATTACAAATTGCTGGGAATGTGCACATATGTGAACACAAACTGAGATTAGAGAAGGGTCATGGATTTTAAGTGGTGTTGCCATGAGTGAACCAAGGAGCAAATAACTATGTAGTATGCAATATATATGAATAGCCGGTTAGGCAGTGAGGGCAACTTTTTTTAAAAGAGTACCCTGAGAGACAAATTACGATTAGGGTCCGACAATTTGGAAATATTTAGGAACTGGCAATTGTGAAAGTTTTAAAAGGACCATAACATTAATAGAGATGTCCATCATCACACACTTTGGTTAAGTGGTGAAGCTGGGATTTGAGCCCAGTCTGAAATTTCCAAACTTGGCAACATTGTTTCACAATTCTTTTTATACAGCATACATTGTGAATAGTTGACCTTCAAGAAATAAAATAATAAACTGTTTACAAAACCCGTCTTGGAAAATACACAAATCACTGGATAAATCAGCATGACAATATTTTATTTTTAAGAATCCTAACAGAAACTATAAGTTATGCAAAAGGAGCATGTCTATAGCGTTTTCCCCAATAGAAACAATAGTCTAAAAGTACCAGAAACCTAGTATGTGTGAGCCTACAACTCTCATATCTTTTTTTTACTGTATTTCAAAGATTTACACACACCCAACACAATAACCTTTTTGATAGTCACCAGCTTATAATTATCGTTTGACACAGATTTGAAGATATTTATTAATGATGTGAAAAACAGCATTTGAAATAAAAACCTTTTTGTGTCAAATTAGCAGTCTTGAAAACTTGAAAATAGGTTTGCAGAGTTCTTTGGAAGGCACTCTCCTCTCTAGGTCTTCTTCTAATGAAATGGCCTACCTTTCATTGAGAGAAAAAAAGTGCAAGCAGTCAACCTAAGAATTCAGCCGAATGCGAGGAGGCAAACCTTTTCGCCAAAGGCAGCGTAGTATGATAGAATGAGGTAAGACAACCTGCCCATGGTCACGGTATTGTCCAATGGCAAAGCCATTTTTTTGCAATCTTTTCTTGGAGAGACCAAACACTGCAACAGCACCACACATGCTATGTTGGTTTTTATAACTTGAATTTTTAGGTGCAGGACCATTTTTTGTAGCACAATAGGGCTTACTATAACCAAAGTTTAAATGCTGAAGTTTATCCAACTTCAGAGACAGGAAAAGCTGAATCGGCATTGCCGGCATTGTGGGCCTCATTATAAGTTTGGCAGTAATTCAGTGGTCTTTCTGCCAAATTACCACCAGAAATATTTACTGTTAGTGCCATTTGGTCCCGCGGGGTTACCACAGGGTTATAAGTGGTGCTAGAGCACTGTAATTAACCAATTTTGGATTCCATAGGACTCCATCTGGTTTTCGGCAGGATAACTGCAAGCGGGAGGTAATTCCGCTGATTTTCAAACTCCTAATTTGGCAGTGCAGTAAACATAGCAGTAATTCTCTTACCACCAAAAAAGTGGCAGTAATGGAATGACCACCACTTTTGTACCACGCCGTCGAACTCGTAATGGGACCTTCAGTACTCAGTTATAACATGTAAGATATAATACTGTACCACAGTAAAACATCTATGTAACACATGCTTAACACACTTAACTGTCTTCTTAACCATTGTGGAACTCAAACTCATCAATATGCTTTTCAACTTCTGGTGTTGGACTTGTTGGGATGCACATACAGTGTCTCAGCCAGGCAGAAATGTTCAGGTTGAGGAAAACCTATCAGAAGGCAACATCGGAGGAGCAGAGTGAAGTTTGCACCACATAGAGCGCATATGTTGGTTTACTTAGGTTTGACACATATTAGACACAGAAAGAGCAACAAACGTATAATGTTGTGGTTGCAGACGTCATAGATATGGGAGCATTATAGGCCCAGTGTTTAGTTAATGTAACTGTAGTGACGTAGGGAAGCGTGATGTGCGGGAAGGATTGAAATAAGCGGAAGATGGAGTCAGCAAGGCAGTGTGGTAGAAGCAAGGTCAGTGTGTTACCCTGGCAGAAGTGTCATCATTTTTGATGTTAAGGCCTAGCATGCAATGAACAGAAGAGAACGCAGGCTTTGGTGTGGAGCTGAGCCTCTGGTAGTTCAGCTCCAAAAATGAATACCCTTTTCCCGTTCGCTAGGAGAGAAGGCGAGGTCAGAGGCACCAATGGTGTGCCGATAAGCACTAATTGTATCCAGCTGCGGGTTCCTGAACGTGGTTGGAACGGAATGTTAGAGCAGGAAGGGATGTGCCCTTTGAAGGACACATTCATGAGAATAGGGCACGAGGTTCTGTGATGCCAGTGAGCCAGGTGAAGATTTAGAACGCTACTGCCCTCAGCCCGTGACCGTGACACCATATGAATAACACCTAGACACACAACATAAGCAAACAAATCCTTAGAAATTCTGACTCGAGAACGGTGCCCTGGTCACGTCATCCCTGATAAGGGGTTGGGAGGAGATAAGGGGGAGCCGTGTCTGGAACATCTTGAGATTTGGGGCAGGAGGAGCAAAGGTGATGGCAATACATTTAGTACAAGGTCGGGGTGTAGCTTGTGTGCACCATAGGGTTAATGAAGAAGCCTACTGTCTTATCAAAGCAGAGTTAGCCTTGCCAAGTTACTTTGATCACATATGGAACAGGAGGGTGTACATCACTTGATTGATAAGAACCCTCCAATCATAGAATTGGGTCCGACAGTGATGATGTGGGGACCAAATGTCTAGAGCAATGGGTTTAGCTTAGATGCAGCCGATCGGTTAAGGGACTATAGGGGGATTACCATGTTCTATAGGGAGTAGCCAATGAGGGTGGTGGGATTATGCTGTACTTATTATTATGCATAGCATTGTTCATTTGCTGAATTTCTGCTATATAAGCTGTAACCCTTTGAGATTAGATGAGCTTTGTGTCAGTTTGGTTCTACGTGACCTTCTGATACCTTTTTGTATGTGATAAACTTTGTTTTTCTTTTCAAAGAGGTGCAGTGATTATTTTGCATTTTGGATTATTTTTATCCCCCGGTTTTTGGCCATCCATTCACACCTGATCCATATATTCCCCAACGGAAGTTGTGCCATCAAGAAAGTACAAACTGTGTGTAGGACACCAAATACAGATTGCATTACAGAAACAATTAATCAGATCAGAACTTAGTTGTAAAAATCAGCAAAGCACAGACTCTGTGTCTCAGCAGCACACTATGCAATATCCAGCACCCATAGAATATTGCAGCATGGATTTGAACACTGCTTCAAACGGATATTTTTGTGGCACACAATTTACTTTTTTGCACATGTTTCAGCAGGTTTATGGTCTTTCCATCTAATGCCATTGCATCTAATGCCATTCCATTGAATCTTTTCCATCTAAAACCTTTGCATCTAATGCATTATTTTTTTTAATTTTTAGTTTGTTTTAACCCCCAACTCCTTTTTTTATCCTTTATAATGCACCTAAACAAAAATTAACCCTTTACCCCCAGCAAAAAAAAAATGCATTAGATGCAAAATTTTTAGATGGAAAAAATGTGATGGAATGGCATTAGAGGCAATGGCATTAGATGGAAAGACCAGATACCGTTTCAGCATTTACATTTAAATAAATGAGCTATGTTTAAGTAAAAAAAAAAGAACTGTTTCCAGTAAAGAGGACTGAGCTTTGAGCTTGAGCCGTTTACACCCCCATGGAATAGGACACACCACTACCTGGTGCCATGCTGTCTCCTTGTGATTCCCTCAAACACTGACACATGCCTGCACTCTGCACACCCCCACACTCCCCAGACACACCCAATACATGGCATCCTACATCCTGTCTATCTCAGCTCTCCCGTGGACATGGCACCCTACATCCTGTCTATCTCAGCTCTCCCGTGGGTGGTATCACCCTCCTTGGACTCCCATGACTTCATTGCGGTCACCCTCTCACGAGAAAAATCAGAGAATGTTCATCTGTATTTACCATCACCCTCCCAATACATCTAAGTTCTCTATTCATTAAGCCTCAGCAGGCCAAGAGGTGTGCACACTGATGTCTGACCTCTGTTCCTGTCCTCAACAACTAAACACATTCAGGCCTGCTGTACTACAACCCCACGACCCCTAAACTCCTCCCAGGTCCTAAAGGCATATCTTTACCTTAGGGTCGGCCTCCAAGAGAGCTAAACACAGCCAGACCTTGCACCAGGACACCTCCCAGGTCCTAAAGGCATATCTTTACCTTAGGGTCGGCCTCCAAGAGAGCTAAACACAGCCAGACCTTGCACCAGGACTCCTCCCAGGTCCTAAAGGCATATCTTTACCTTAGGGTCGGCCTCCAAGAGTGCTAAACACAGCCATACCTTGCACCAGGACACCTCCCAGGTCCTAAAGGCATATCTTTACCTTAGGGTCGGCCTCCAAGAGAGCTAAACACAGCCAGATCTTGCACCAGGACTCCTCCCAGGTCCTAAAGGCATATCTTTTCCTTAGGGTCGGCCTCCAAGAGAGCTAAACACAGCCAGCCCTTGCACCAGGACTCCTCCCAGGTCCTAAAGGCATATCTTTTCCTTAGGGTCGGCCTCCAAGAGAGCTAAACACAGCCAGACCTTGCACCAGGACTCCTCCCAGGTCCTAAAGGCATATCTTTACGTTAGGGTCAGCCTCCAAGAACGCTCAAGTTTCCTAATGCCTTCCATGTATCTGTCTCGAGTCATGGTTTTCTTCTTTGCATTCTGATACTCACCTATGGAAAGAATAGGACTGAAGAAAGTACAGTCTTATGTTCTGATGTTTGAGTGAATACATATGGAAAAATGTAGCATTTTTAACAAATTGTTGAAAATAAAGACGTTAAATTCTCTCATTTGAAAAGGTGACAATCTGTGTAAGAGATGACACTTTTCAGGATCTTGCTAAATGTTCTCCAGCCGCTTGCAAAAGCGCTGGTGTCTGTTTTTTTTCACGGCTGCTGGTGTGTCTCACTGCAGAGGGCGCATAGATGTTGAAAGGGCTGCATTGACTTGAACCTCATAGCTCAAAAAACAAGCAACTGACTTCAGGCACCTATCTTTGAAGGACAATATCAGTTGAACCAAATATTTGTTCAGAAAACTGCTATAAAATGGAGTGTCTGAATATCGTGATGTGTCTTATTTTTATTTATTTTATTGCTTAAAGCATGAACCTAGCTCAAGAGCAGTGGAGTGCTGTACAGGGCGTGGGTAGCCAGCGTTTGGGATGGTGTCTTTTAACAGTAGCACAGCACTGTGAGTTACGGTCTGTGCGTCCATTGGGATTAGTCCTTTGTCTTATATGTGCTATGTAAAAAATGGGATCTGAAGTCTTGACATCAGGCAACCAGGCGAGGGCATTCCCCAAGGCCAGTCTGTTTGCCCACCCATTCAGACATTTCTGAATCCAACAGGATAAGCGTAGCCTGCACATACCTACGGCATTCCAGAACACAATGCAGACATTTTTACCAATGCTACAAACCTGCCAGCTCATACTGCAGTTTCTTCAGGCTCACAATCCATACCTTGCAGCCCAGGCTACAGACATGCTAGTTTCCAATGTAGCATGCCAGCCAACACTGCATCCCAGCCCTGCCTTGTTGGTAGGATGTGGGACATAGCATTGACACCCTAGAGCAATTTTAAAATAATGTGTTGAAATGTTGCATTTTACGGCACACATTTTATAAACGTAGGCAAAAAAAGCAACAGAATGTACAACCGATTCTGTAGGGGAACAGGTGAAATACTCCAATATATGGCAGGCCACCAACGGTTAAGAGGAGCATTTCAAACACATGTTCATGATGGCTAATGTCAAGGAAACTAGGAGACCCTGCCTTGATATTATATGCCAGCATTGCTACCATTCATTTGCTTGTGCCCAAAAAATATCATAGGGCCATTTAAACAACATATGCCAGCGTTTCCACCGTAAAATACAGGATCATGCTAACTGTAGCCCCATTTCTGCCACATTCCACTCACACTGCCCAATGTGGCACTTACTGCTCCACCTTTGCCCCATGTGGCTCTCACCTTTCAACACCTAACACATGTGGTCCCAGTCCTGGCTCCACATAGCTCCCAGTGTCCAGTTGTGCTGTCATGTGGCTCTCAGTGCCCAGTTCTTCCCCATGTGTCTCTCAGTGTCAGGTTCTGTCCCCATGGATCTCTCACTGAGCAGTTGTGCATCATTTGACCCTGACAGCCTATGTGTTCCCCATGTGGCTCTGGCTGCTGAGTGAGGCTGACAAAACATACCCAAACGTGACCCACGAAATGTATGGGTCATTAATCTAACCGATTTGCAAATTGCAAATATTTCGGTGTCCTTTTTAGGGATTCAATCTAGCCCCCTCTCGCTCCCCCCAACACATTAAAAAACACACTTTACTTCCCCTACTGGTCACTATGTGTTTAGTAAATGCAAGCTATTTACCATGCCCTATTGCCCATGCCTCAGTAGGAGAGTGGGGCATGTTATGTATCCTTGTGAGGCATGACAGCAGAATGCCTTCCCACGCAGGGTGGTCATTTTGTCTCCCTGGGTGATCTCTTTTCAGAATGAAAATCTGTAAAAGTATGAACTATTTGAGGGACCAAAAAATCACTCTGAATTTGTTCGTTGAATTTGTGGGTTGGATTATCCCTGGCCCAATTTTCACCAGCACTAGTGCTGAGTTCCACCCCCATTTAGCTACATTCCCCACTCTGATGCATGTGGAATTCAATGCCAGCTTGTACATATGTATGCAAGTGATGTATATAGTAAGAACATAGCTAGAAAGCAATTGGCTGCTGTAAGGTAAAGGGAGTGGAAGATGTTGGTGGACAGACGCTCATTTTGTCCATCTATGGTACTTTTTTGTTGGTGAGAGTGCTCCTGGAAGAGCAGGGGTCCTCAGACCTTTTCTAAATTCTAAATTTCTAAATTCCAGGTGAGAGGGCGCCAGCCTGATGTGAGTATGAAGGTTGTTCTAGAGCATAGCAAGTGAAGGCACGTTTTCTGATATTCTCCATCTTGTACGTATTGAATTCCAGTCTGGAGAAGTTTGTCTTTTCAGCTCTGTATGATGGCTTCTTGGGCATTAGAGCTTCCTATGTGATGCAGACTGTCTTGCAGGAGATATGA
The DNA here is from genome assembly GCF_040938575.1 of Ambystoma mexicanum. Classification (NCBI taxonomy): domain Eukaryota; kingdom Metazoa; phylum Chordata; class Amphibia; order Caudata; family Ambystomatidae; genus Ambystoma; species Ambystoma mexicanum. The sequence continues at coordinate 706,370,776 of NC_090923.1, read as the reverse complement.
GCTTGAAGGGTGAATTGAGTGGGGGAAATGTGGTTGAATTTCTTCAGTCCTGTGTTGAGGCATGCTGCAGCATGCATGACAACTTTCAGGGGGACCAGAGTAATTTCTGGAACACCTGCCTGGAGGGCGTGGCAACAATTTAGGTGGAAAAGCACCAGGGCCTAGAGAATGGATCGGAAGTCTGAGGTAGGGATGAAGGGTTTCATTCAGTGCAGGAGTGAGTGCTGGTACCATGATGTGTGTTCCTTTTTGACAATGTGTGCTTTGAAAGAGAGATTGCAATCAATGGTGAAGCTGAGGGACTGTGCATGAGGGGTGATTTGGGGGGAGAAGCCTTCGAGATTAATCTGTGTCAGCCAGTGTGGGTGTGTGTGATGGTGACCCCAAGAAGGGGATCAGCTCTCGTCAGTGTCAGGTGCCTGCAGCTGTTCTTTCCCTCTTATTGATTGTGATGGAGGTTCATTGGCTGTCCAGCGCTTTATCTTTTCAAAACCCGAGATGTGGTTAGACTTATAAATCACAAAGAAAAAAAAAGAAGGAAGACATTTGGAAGAAAAGGGAGCATGCTGGGTGAACAACTGAGCTAGGAAAAGAGGAACAGAGTGTAGAAAAATAAATGAATGGACAGCAAAAGAAGAAACAAGACACAGCATGCAGAAAAGGTCCTAAGTGCAATGAAAGAAGAAGAGAAAAAGTGAGATAGAAGTGGGAAGAAAACGATTAAGTGAAAAAAGAAATCCCCACAAGAAAGAGGTGAAACAAAATCGTTGGGAATACATGAAAGGAAATACGAAAGGAGTAAATGTTTGCCTAGAAGAAATAGACAGGAAAAGTATAAAATGATAAAGCTGCAGAAAGATAAAAAGGGAGGGATAAAGAAGATTGTTGGGGGGGTGGAGTGAGTGGCGGTAAGAGGGATGTAGTGATGCCCATGAATTACAAGGTATACAATGCCCGTGATGCATGTTAAAAACTATAATGCCAGCCACCCAGGAGTTCCATTACCTTATGGAGGCCCTCATTAGGTCTGGTTCTTTGATATGGGGATGATACACCTCTGTGACTTGCATTATGCGTTACGCGTATGCATTTAGGTATGGAGCATATCCATATGCCCAATCTAATGACCCTCAAGGGCATCAGTGCGCCAAAAACGAATGAGCCTGAATAATGGACTCCATTCCTGACATGCCCTTCACCATCTGAAACGATAGGTGTTCAGGCCCTTACGAAAGCGATGATGATGTGCTGGGTTTCATAAGGAATAGGGTGGCATATTCCAGAGTCTGCCAGCCTCTACTGCTCAGCCAACCGAATGTTTAATGATGGATTTTGGAAGCATTTAAACCATGTTTGTGACTGTGTTTATTTTGTGGCAACATAGGTCCAATCTGGAGGAGGACCTTGTGGACTAGTTCTGAGAGTTTGAAATGTATTTTACTTTAGTGGTTATAGATTAATTCAGTTTTCCCCATCACAATTATATCTAATGACAAAGAAAGAAAACACAATCCAATACATACAATCAAGACTAAATAACCAATTGATACTAAATTAAAATGTACCAACATATAAAAACCTAACCTCTTGATATCAGTGCCTGTTTTACAAACAAACAAAAATGCTAAGTAATGTAATCCCATGTAATCAGCATAAAAAAAAAAAACCTCCAGGGCAGATGACCTTGAATTTAGATCATATTAATTAAACAATCCTCGCTTATGGAAGGAGATTTAATCTGGATATATATACTAACTATATATAAACTCTACCAATCCTGGGCCCGCCCGCCTCGGTCATCTTCAGTACGCATTGTTCACTTTAATTCTGCCCAAATAAGGCAAATCTAGGAAGGCTCTATCCCTTTAATAACTGAAACCAGTGAAAACCTTCTTTTCTACGGATTCGTAGAAACTCAGCCAAGATGCTTGGTTTGTTTTGATCAACTAAATCACCCACAAATGTATTTTTAGCTTAGTCTAATATTTACATTTTTGGCGGAGAAGTGAGCGGACGTACACCAGTTTTTCAAACTTAAATCAGAAAAGAGTGTGCCCTTGGACACGGCTAAATAGATAGTAGAAATGTATTCTGCTCAACTTCAAAATGGTTCATTCTTGTAACCCCCATATGTCGGCGTCATATAGTATAGCAGAGCACAGTTCAATGTTATAAGCCTCAGGGCACTTCATAGGGATGTGAGCACCATATGTGACCCAACATCATAGGATACAATGCATAGGGTGTTGCATAGATGTTATGAGTTTACCTTTATGCGCTTTCCATAGTTCATTCCTAGCAAAGGGAATTCCCAATCATGCTTTTGTACCAAGCTCACCTCGCTTTAATTTAAACTCCAAGTACAACAGTAGAACACTTTACCAAAATGGACAATCTTCGGTTTTGCTAGATTTAATTCCAGTCTTTGTGCAGGGAAATAATCCCCAGCGTTAACCAAGCATGATGGTAAGCCACGTGACACCAATTCTCGCAAAGCTGTGTCATCAACACACTTCACGGACTCACAGCTAACACAGTTCAAATTCAAAGACGTAACGGGGCCTTTGGCCAATGAAACACCTAAGTCGGACTGTTATTTTGCGCGTGAATCATTTGAGTGCATGTGGCTTGTGGTGGTGCTTGTCACAGGTCCTCCTTGCCTGCATGCCTGCTGGTAGAATGTTGGTGCATGTGGGTGACTTACAGCTAGGAGAATGTTGGGCAAATGTCACTGGAACCTAAACCAGGAAGAAATAAAGACAGGTGAATGTACCTGCGTATTCTTCAGTTATTAGATGCATCAAGAAAAGTACGTATTTATTTCTGTGATGTATTGCTGACAAATGTAAAATGTATGATAAAATGTAAAATTTATGATAAGGGGACAATGAGCCACCCTGATGTTCTCCTGTGTCTGCTTGACATGACTCTGTAGTTGCTCTACCACATTTGCTTGCAAGAGGTAGTGCGTTCAGCTGAGCCAGGCCAGGTGAAATATGGCAACTCTTTGTGAACTTCGAGTGAATCCTGGCCACACTATTCTGTCTTAAATTCACCAAAAATGACAACAATCTAATCTTAAGGAGAAGTATGCATTCATTAGCATGGCTGGATGGTTGATAGACGAGAGGTGGAGACCCCCTGCTGATGGCTCTGAGTTGGGCAAAGCATGCCTGTGTAGTTTTTTTTTAATTTGGGAAAACATAGTTAAGTGGTTGTTAAATGGAATTCTGAGGTCCTCCGCTTTTGAGACCGGTGCTGGAAGGGAGCCACGTGCCTGTGGCCTAAGGAAATAGCCCCATGCAGATTTTTGATTCCAGCAGATCGTGATATCATATCTTTCAGGCATTATGTTGTATTTGATTTTTGCTCATACATGCACGAACCTTTGACATGCAGGTCTAACGTTTGGTTATTGTTTCAGGACAATTATGCAGTCTGTGCAAAATCTGTGTATTATCAGCAGACGTGAAATGATGCATCTCAAAAGAGTGAACACGTTTTGCGGGTGGTTGTAAATAAAGATATAAAGATACAGAGAAAGAGCGGATCCCTGGGGAGATAACAATGCAAGGAACAGCCAGTACTGTATCCCTTGCTTCACTTGCTGTTGTACCCTATGTCATAGTGCTATGAAGTTCAACAAAGAGCTTCATAGCATTACAAGGTTGCCTTTCTGAGAAGGAATCAATCTAACTTTCATGGCCAATTCTAAAGTTTAGCTTAAAGATTTAAATGGTGCCTGGCAACTAATGTGGTTTGGTTTTGTTCACTTTTATCAAACTGTCTGGATTCGCGTTTGTTTATCCATTAAGACCACTATTTCACACCGTGTTACTCAAAAAAACGTATTCTTTGCATCCTATTGAAATATCAGTTTCCATAAGTCTGATAAATATTTGAAGATACTTTCGAATTTTATTTTTCGACTGGACTGATGTAGCAATAAACATTTCTCTGTACATTGCCACGTAATTTAACATATCATTGAATTTCTTGCATGTACTATGAAAACAAATGTTATTGTCGTGGAATGGAAGGTTGGTGCTTTGAGTTATGGTTGTATGGTGGTGGCGCAACACATTTCCAAAAGCAGTCAAGTAACTTACAGGGCACCCGCAGGGCTAAGCAAGACAGGGCAAACATCCTGTGCTGTGTGTATCCTTCCACATGCAAAGTGGTAAATTCCCGAAGTACAGAGACAATGCAGAATGCTGTGGAGTGTACGCTCCTTGAAACAGAGCAATGTAAAGGGTGGAGGTGCACAGTAGCCTTGAAAGCATTTATGTTGTACTTCCGGTCCAGCGTCATAATATCTGACGATTACCTAAGTGGCTCTGATTCCAATCCCTGGCAATTGTGTAAATACTTGGACGTTTGAGAACATTCCCTGGCAATGGTATGAGAGCACCTAGACCTTTCAATGGCAAACCTCGCCATGGTCTGAGTACCCTGCTCTAAGTGTTGAAAATTGCTATCCATTTTGTGTTACAATGATTTAAGTTCACTTCCCATAAAAAGGCGATGTCTACTAATGTCTGGGAAAGCCTACAAGAGGATATAAGCACTCAGTCTCTAATACAAAAATCACACTACAAATTAATTAACTCTTAAATCACACTACATCACAACTTCACAAGACTCACATTAACTATAACATTGATGTAAGCTTCCTAGTGTAGTTTGATGTAAGGTTTCGTTTTGAGTGTGAGGGACTCTGCATTAGGGAAATACTCCATTGGGAATTGTGTTTGTACTTGAATGGTGGTGTTCCCACTATTGCTGGGCTTCATATTTTTCTAGGGTATTACCTTAACTCTTTGAAGAAATGTTATTTCACTGTTTCCCTCATTTCTTTATTTGATGCTTTGGACTGTGTGCATTCGAGCCATTCTCAATATTTAAAGGCAGTGTTTTTTAGTATGTGTGTATGTGAGTGAGGGGCTTGGGGCAGTCTGTGTGTGTGTGTGTGTGTGTGTGTGCGCAATTCTAATATGTTTTCTGTGCGGGTGCTTCTTTCGAGTATATTGCCCATTCTCACCTCCACTGTCAGCATCCATTGTATGTGTGTACTGCTTATTAATTATGTGTATGCAGATGTCAAGCATAGTGTGTGTGCGTACATGGGTGGCCGTTTGTAAAAATATGCATAACCAGAGTATAGTTTTTGCGTTGTATGTTAACTTTTATTTTAAGCAAATTCCACGTTAAACTGTGAAAGAGGTCTTCTTGTGTGGGGTGTGTGTGTTGTATGTCTGTGGGGGTATTCATGCATATTCATTCAGATAATATTGATTGTGCATACACATATTCCTAGCCTACTCTATGCGCGTGCGTATTGTTCCTATTTACATTCCGAACATATTGTATGTGTGCATACATAGTATGAGCATATTATTGTGTTTGTGGTGTGTTTGCTTGTGTGTGCTAGTGCATGTGTGTTAGGTCATGGGGGTCTGTATGTGTGTGTGTGTGCGTGGGACGTATGTGAGGGTGCATATACATATTCCAAGCAAATTATGCCAGCAAGATAGCTCAGTGGGTTGAGCACTCGCTGCTGCGATCTGTGTGTGATCTGCAGGTCGCAGGTTTGAATCCTGACAAGGCTAACTGAGCCTTTCAGCCCTCCGAGGTCGATAAATGAATAACAACTTAGTTTGGGTGAGATTGTATGAAAATATGTTCTATTTAAAGCACTATATAAATGACATGTCATATTGTATGTGCGTAAAATGCTTCTGAATGCATTCCAAACATACTGTTTGCATGCACATTCTTATAGTATTATTGTGTTTCTTGTACATTTGCCCGTGTGTGTCGGTAGCATGCATTCGTGTGAGTGTGGTGCGTGTGTGAAAAGGTTAGGACATGTGGGTGTGTGTGCGGGTGCGGTGTGGGTGTTTATATGCATAGTCATTCCAAGTGTATTTTGGGAACAAAAACAGCTAACAAACGGTGGGTTATACTAGAAGAAGTGACTCTTTAGTAGTTTGGGGAAAGTAATGTAGGATGGTTCTGATCTCAGAGCAGGAGGTGGTGAGTTCCAGAGAGTGGCGGCAGAGACAGGGAAGCTAGAGCCTCCCGGTTTGGATCTTTTGAACTTGGGACTGGTTAGAAGGTTGCGGTATACGGTGCAAGTAGGCCTGGCAGTGGTGGGTCTGGACAATTTATAGGCTGGGTAACTCGATGCAGTACTTGAGAGACATTGGCGAGTAATGTTGATGGTTTTGAACTTTATCCTTTCTCTGACGGGTAGCAAATGAGCTTCTTTCCTTGCAGCTGATATGTGGTTGTGTCTGTTGAGGCCAGGGGCCACGCACAGGGCATTGTTCTGGATAATTTGTAGATTATTTAAGTTTTTTTTCCGTGGTCCCGCTGAGGAGGGAGTTACAGTAGTCCAGTCTGGAACCAACGAAAAACAGGTATGTTGGAAATCTGCGCATTGACCCTTTGATATGAAACTACAGATCTATCAGATCTATTCATGCGAGTCTCTGCTTTATTGATTTTCACGTGCAATTTATTGAGAGAATCAGAAACATCTACAAGTGACACGTGTTTCGGCCATTAGGTCGTTCTCAAGGCGATTCAGTCTTGTACCAAATTCATATGTTTTGCTGATTTTTCTAAATCATGTCCACATTGGAAACCCTTTAGGTCAATACATGAATTAATTGAATGGTGTCTCATATAGAGTCAGTCCACTTACTTTTTCTAGTTTGTTATGAACCGAATTCCTATATATAGGATGTAGCCCACTATTTCACTTGATTCTGGGAACTTGAGAGAATTATCTCACGCTAAGATTGAGTTAATACAGCGTGCCCGTGGCTGTGCGAATTCAAACATTCACTCGACGGTTCTAGGTTTCATTAACTGTGCACTTCTCAAATGCATAGGATGGTTCCTGACGAACTTGTTTCGGCGACCATTGGTGGCCCTGGCAATATTGAAGCAATTATCAGTGGCTAGGAAGGGTCTGCACACATTGATGAGTTTGGTGGCATACGCCGCGGAAGAGGCAAAAGCATTGACATGGCATGACATGCTCAGAGTTGCATCTAGCTGGAAGACAAGAGTCTTGACAGCAAGAGAGATATGGATGTTGTGGTTGTCGATGCTGAATGATTGATAGGCTGGGTTCAGATTGGCGAGGCAGGCTGGGTTGCCTACGAGGAGAGGTTTCATTTTGTCATCATTAAGACAAAGGTGTTGGTGGCCATCCATACATGGATAATTTCACAGGTGGAGTTAATTTGCAAGGAGTTCTGGAGATAGTTCCAAGTTAGGGGGCTGCGGATTTGGGTGTTGTTGTCATAATTAGTAAACTTGATGTATGTAAATCCAGGTGGTCAAAGAGAGATTGAGTGTGCACATTGTAAAGTGCGGGTGAGACCCAGGGTCCTTGGGGTACCCCGCAAGTGGTGGTGTTAGGGTTAGCTGAGTGGTTATCCGATAAGACTTTGGAGGTGTGATCGGCCAGGAAGGACATGATCCAGGTGGTGGCAGCAGTGGAGAAGGACGTGGAGATGGAGAGGTGGTGGCAGAGTGTGGAGGAGTGGTCAACAAGCTCGCATGCGCACGATAAGTCTAGAAGCATGCAGAGGGAGAGGTTGCCGGAATCTCTGGGGGCCTCAAGCTGGTTTTTGAGGTCCAGTAGTGCAGTTTCCATGCCACGCTTAGGGCTGAAGCTAGATTGACGAGGGCTGAGGATGTGATTTTGTTTGAGGTGTCACTGGATTTGGATGTATGCAGCTTGGTCGATGATTTTTAGCAAGAAGGGAACTGTGGTGATTGGTCGGTAGATGGTGGGAATGGCGCAGTCTAGTGACGGTTGGGGTGAGATCCAAGACTCCTTGAGACAGGTGGGGACTGAGACTGAGCCGGAGCCGAAAGTGGCATTGATAATGGCCTTGATTTGTGGTAGTTGGAGGTCATAGCTTTTCTTGATGAGAGGCGCAGGCAGATGTCGCCTCTACATCGGGAGGGTTTGAGGCCTTTTAAGATATCAGCTGCATCAGCTGCAGCGACTGTGTGGAATTCAAAGACAATGGCAGGTGGGAGGTGTTGTATTGGAGGTGGGGCTGATGGAGGCCTGTTTTAGCTGGATTTCTCTACGGAGAAGGTTGATTTTGTCAAGGAGAGCATTTGGAACTTTGCCACACAAGGTATCATTTTTGATCACTGTCGGAGCGCCATCGAATCGGCTGCTCTGAATGCCAGTGGAGCTGACCCTTTCGCCTTTCGAAAACTTAGTTTATTGTTAATAACTTCTGTAATGTACAGTGCTTCGAAAACATAAACTTGTGGCAGAAAGATATTTGAAGACAAAACAAATACATGCCACGACTATGTTTGTCTTGTTCAACATGTACTATTGGCATCTATTAAATAATGGCTTCCCACTGTACAGGTTCCAGCACCAAGAGACACCTGTGCAAAACACAAGAGCAATTCTAAAACACTGGGCATTGACCAGGGATAGCCCTCTTGGTAGTGCCGTCTTGTGACCAGTAGTTGAAAGAATGTAGCTGATGAGATGACTTGTTCTTTACATAAAGCTATATATTGTAATGTATTTTGGTATTTAAAAGTGCAATGCTGGCTACAAGCAAGTGCAAAAGAACAGTATGCAAGCCACTGCTCTGAAATTGTTTCAAATCAACGATAGTGCCTAGTTCGTAATCTCAGGGAGTAGGCACTGAGATGCCTCTCTTGTGTAGACGAATAGACAGGACACAGGTAGGGAGATGTGTACAAGTAATGGCGCCGGTGCTCCTTGAAATGTGTGGTTTGAGCTCCTTTTTGAATTGCAAGAGGCAAATTACAGAGGTTTTTGACACGTGAGTGTGTAGGGCTTTTGACTTCTGTGTGTTGCTTCTGGTATTGCGTTAAGATGGCCCACCTCTTTGCTACGTGCATCGAGGAGGTGCGCATCAGCACTTCCTAGGGGATGCCTCAGGCCGTAAAGATGACCCACTTGTACGGATTCAGCCAGAATAGATTGATCAAGTAGATATCGTATGACACACTTTACTGTTCTAGTACTTAGTTCCACACACAGTCCAGACGAAGAAACTCAGTCTTCAAACATGGCAATCCAATGCAGTGATACTCACTACTTAAGTCCAAACGTCCTCAGCTGTGGTCCAGCTCCCAGCATCCCTTTGTTCTGCGTGGTGATTATCATGGTGGTTCTGATGGCAGGCTTGCCCGGTGTGCGGTCACAATCATTGGTTGCATGTTACAATCAATGGCTTCAGGTACAACTCAGCAGCTCCGGAGCATGTGGTCCAGTCTAATGCATTTGCCTAACCAGGCTTCTTTGCTAGATATTCCAGTTGCGGGTTTGCAAAGCCAGCATGGTGGCTGTGCACTTTTTTATTTTCACATGGTGTTTGTGCCCTATCTAAGGACTGCCAAAGCAAGGGAAGGACCTTCACGGTTCCTCTTGCTTGTTCCTTACGTCTTTGAGTGCCGATGGACTCCCCATTTCCTTGCAGTGTCCTATCTGGTCTCTGAAGGTTGCAGCTTATTTTAGTTTTTGTCTGGAGCATTTTCCTCTAGAAAGGGTTGTTATCCATGGCTCTACATACAGATTCAGCACAGTGGCACCTGACAACAGTGGCCGATATCTTAATGACACGCAGGGATGAGGATATGTTGTGTGACCCACACCCCGTATTTCTTTTTAAATATGTTATCCTGCTTAATTTTCTTTTATCTAATTTTCAACTCTACAGGCTCTAATCCTCAAGTGTCAGAAAGGGGGGAAAATAAGGATGCGGGCGCTCAAAAGACACAAGCTTTTGATGTATTCACGGGTGAAGAATCCCTGTCCCCTTTAAAAAATCCAGGTGGCCCCAGACCCATGGCCTTGTTATGAAGACACAGATGTGGGAATATTTGGTCATGGGCGGGGGAGGCCTGCCTATTGCAAACTAACCCTAAACTCAAATTAGGAGCGTATGACACAGTCTAGCTTTCTCAGTGAAATTCCTCTCTTCGTATGTTTACGAAGAAAATAGCCAGCATAATAGTGGAATAGTGAGGCCTGCTGCCAGATGGCCAGCCTCCTGCATGTTTCATTGTTGAGCACGAGCATCCTATATGTTTGAAAGAATGCTCCTCTCCAATTCTGGAACCTGCCACCCCCTTCCAGATCCAATTGTCTATAGGTTCTGAAGACCTAGCACTGGTCATTTTAGAAGACATAGGAATGAGCTACTGACAGTGCTGCAAAGAAAGTTTCTGATGAAACTACATAGTTGGATAACGTTAGCAGAGGCAAAGGGGCAGCTTGCCCCCTGCAACAGTTTTCACAGTGAAAGCAACCAGGGCCTTTAGAGGAGTGGGGGAAGTTTTACTTTGTTTGTGCCTCTGCAAGAGTCACAATGAGGATCCATGAGAGGGTGGAAGATAGGACAGAGTGTTCTGCCAACTCCCCAACTCCTCCAGCACGGCCTATTGCTGGGCTGCAAAACCTTTCAAAACACGCTGCTTCCATGGGTTTTTCCAACTCAGCCATGCTGTTCCTCTACTTTGTCCCTGCACGCATTCTTGCTGGAATGATGCAAGCAGATATTGCTTTGCCTTGAATGTTTTGATCATCAAAGACGCAAGAAACTACAAGGGAGGGCCAGACATTTGGAGAATACACCTCCTTTAGGTGTATATTTCTTAAATTATTTAGTATCATATAGGTGATCAAACTCCAGGATTGCCATCATTCATGCATTGGTTTCCCAAAAAAGTCTTCTCAATTGTCCTTAAGAAGGATCTACATGAAACAAGCAATGAGACAGAGGCGATACCCGTATCTGCATAACGGGCTGAAACACAGTGGGTCAACATGTTCTTTTTGTTTTTTTTATGATGGATTGTAGAAATGTGCACCAAGCTAGATGAGGGTCATAGATAGAATAATACATAATGTTATGGGTCCTCATGTTCTTCAATCGCTGTAACCAAAAGATGATTGTGCTTCACTGTAGACCGTGCTTTCCTGGCATTATCTTTTGATAATTGTTTAATATTTGTATATGTGTCTGTTGAAATTAGATGGAAAAGTGGTTGTTTATCTTGACATTGAAAGAGGGACATATGCAATCCTGAGGAACGATCTTTTTGAATAGGTGGTCATAGATAATGATGGCAATGTATACAATGTTTTTCTGAAATATAATTTTCAGTTTTCTGAGTTATTCATTAACAATTGTTCTCTGATTTAATAATAGAAACTGCAACCCAGCCAGTCCTAATATTATTTGTATTTTGGAGATATATAAAGAAATAAAATTCTCTTAACATAGGGATTTCTTCCTTTCGTAAGTCTCAAGCACAGCAAACATCTACAAGAGGAGGGCAAACTTGTAGGTTGATCCACCTTTCCTACAGAACATGGTAAATCAGACAATCTAATCATACTCCATGGGCTGCCGAGATCTGGTAGCAGGATCTATCAGGATTCCCTGCATTGGCAACTCCAAATGAGAGACAAGTTGGATGGCACTGAAAAACTCAACGTGCCGACTTCATACTTTGAAGGTGTGGACACTGGACTCATCGCTCAACCTAATTTATGCTAATGTTTGCTTACATTAACAATTGCATACCTCACTGTATCTGCTGGAAAACCAGCAAATTATGTGCATAACATAGTATTGTATGAAATTACCGAATGCGAAAAGTCTGACCCCCAAATGTCCGACCCCCATTTTTCGCAGATATATATGTGGGAGGGTAAAGTTAATAAAAATGTATATGGTTAAGGTGGAGGGGGTCTGTGGAGGGTTTCTCCCCACATATATATTTGCAAAAAAATGAAACAAACAAAACAAAAAAAGTCAGACTTTTGGTAGTCAGACTTTTGCATTCTGTCATTTAAGGCAGATCCGCATAACATGTACATGCCTACATTAAATTCTTGCACGTTTACCCACAATTGTGTGTCCTTGCTTATTTGGATGCAGTATATGGTGCACTGCGCATTGGGTTTTTACTTCCATCGTTTACATGCCACACATATTGACCACTATTAGGATATTTATTGAAGAATGTGATATTTTATATTTAACTTGAAATAGAGAAAGAGGGGTTTACCAGTGCTTGGACACTATGATTTTTCCTTAGACTGTTAACGGGTTTCTAAGAAATGATTTATGCAAATGCGGTTTTAGAGTCAGCATTAGCTTTCAAGTACTCCAAATAATGTTTGTTAATATAACTTTGTGTGGAAATTTGAGTCTTTGTCTAAAAGTAAGATGTCTGAGTAATGCTGTGCCTTGATCACCCCATTATCTACAGAAGGGTTCACCTAATGTTGAGCATTCTAGAGGTGAGCTGGGGAGAAACGAGGAAGATTAGTGTGGTGATATTGTGGAAAGTAGGCTCACATTTCAATCTAAGTTGATGGCAAACAGAGGTGATTTAGTCATTGGCTTGCAAGTCAAGGAGCTCTGCACCCCTCCAATAACCAGACCACCCTGACTGACCTGACCACTAGGCTCATTACCTTTATAGATCTTTGGTCACCTGACCAAGGAAGGCTCAAGGAAACCTCATAATAGGCCTTCAGGCACGTGTATCCCACCTCCTACCAAATAATGAGTCAATTCATTCAGGATACGATCCATCTATAATGTTCATGAATGGAAGAGATGTAAACTGACATACTTCTGGTTAACCATGACCTGATAGAAAGGGGGGACCCTACTCATAGAAGGCCTTCTGGTATCACCTCCTCAGCAGAGGGGCGTAGGTTCTTCACCCTCCTGTGATGACTTCCATTCTCTTACCACAGCCCATTGTGTAGTCCAGCTCAGGCGGGTTTGTTCTGTTGGGCCCAGGCCCACAGCCTTGCTCCGGTTACCCCAGAGGGGGTAGAGTCTGCAGTCCTTAGGCTCTGAAAATGCACCCTTTGTCTTCAGCCAAAAGGTGAGCAAAGAGGTAACCTAATAAAAGACCTGGGGCATGAGGGAGCACAATATCATTGGGTGGGGCGTTTGATGCCGAAGTTCATATGTGGTTAACCCTGATCCCTCCTGGAAAGGAACCACCACAGCTCATTGCTTCTCCCATACGTTCATTTATTTATTTAAGAAAACACGCTTCTACAATCCTACCTTGTGCACGCATCTTTTTCATCACATTTCTTATGACCACTGTTTCCTGTTTTGTTGTTGTGTTACATAAGAAAAGAGTTCATGGAAACTGGGCCAATGCAGAGAGCCCTCACTGCTTCTCTAGATTACAATCTTATTGGAAAGAACATTTATTCAACTTGAATGCACGTTAGCATCTCCATTTCACTTTGCAACAGGCCGGGCTCCTTTCACATTTGTTGCAGCATAATTGAAGGATACAGATCCACACAATACAACTTTAGAAAGCGTCTGGAAAAGCCATTACAAATGTCGACCTCACGTTCCCTAAAGCAGCATCAGTGAAAACAAATGATTATTCCTATCAAATAGAATAATAGTACGCACACAGTAGTGGTGAAAAAACGTGTTCAGAGATTTCATTACAAGTCCAACAATGTACACAGGATGACTGCATCATGAGCTATTTCAAATGCTCTTTTCTCTTCATTAAGTACAACTTTCAACACCTGCAAACTCTTCTTTACATCTGCTGTCTTCCTCACTTCAGATAATACTTCTTACAAAGTATCAAAGCATCTTGGTACACCCTTAGCTCATTCTTTTTGATAGTCTATTTATAAGCTTATCAACTTTCTCTACTCTGCACACCAGAAAACATAAAACTGCTGTGCTTCTGTCAGTATAATGCAGAAGGCAAAGCCACCAATTTAACGCACTCATCCTCCTTCTGGAACAATAGCCTAACATTCAGTGTAACTACAATCACCTTCCCATTCTAGCACACTCTGTTACCTAACAGTACCATCTGACCTCTTACTAGCTTGCTGAGCCATTGTAGCTGGGAAGGTTGCAAGGGCCATCATTTCCAACTGAAAAAAATATCTAACCATAGATAAGAGTTTGTCTCTGGGGCGAAGTCAGGTAACGAGAAGGACTTCCATGAGGTGGCAGTTCTGACACATCCCAGTGAGTGATACAGTACCAGTTGCAGCCCGCCCAAGAGCCAGGAAAGATCTTGCTAGTTGGTGCCCATACTCATTTTGGTGGATCTTTCACTTTGAAGGTACACGTTCATGATATGATATGATATGGCATTTGTAACACGCCTATACACAAGTGTTTCAAGGCGCGACGAGGCAGAGAGGGGGAACAAGGGGAAGACAGATAACGATCCTACTAGGCCAGGTGTCATTTAGATCGCTCAAGTGCATGGTTAGGGGGGAGGGAAAAAGTGCAAGGGGAAGGGGGAGAGGGGGAAGTGCAGGGTAAGTAGAATACAAATAAATAATAGGGCCAGCTGGTGGCAAGTGGAAGGTAAGTGCAGACAAGTGCTGGGAAGGGGGGGGGCTGTAAGGATACAGAGACAGTCCTGCAGTGCAGGGGTTGCCAGGGAGGCAGTGCAAGTGGAGAGTGGCTTGGCCAATGACCGAGGTCGGTGAGAGTGGCCCAGTTGCAGATTCAGTGCAGTTTCAGTGAAGAATTTAGCAGGGGAGAGGGAGAGAGAAAGCAGAAGCAAAGAGGAAGGTTTTGAGGTGCTTCAGGAACCGGAGATGGTTCTCCTCAAGTTTCAGGGAGGCAGGAAGGCTGTTCCAGAGGGAAGCCCCTGCGGCGGAGAGAGATCTACCCCCAGCTCGTTGCTTCGAGAACCGGCTGACCCTGAGGGTGCTTGAGACGGATGAGCGAAGGGCTCGGGAAGAAAGATATTTAGGAAGAGAGAGTTGAAGGTATTTAGGTCCCAGGCCCCAGAATGCCTTGTGGACAATGCAGAGGGTTTTGAACTTAATTCTCACAGCCACAGGGAGCCAGTGTAGAGATTTCAGTCCTGGAGAGATACAGTCCCTGGGCTTGAGGCCAAGGACAAGCCTTGCAGTCCTGTTCTGGATACATGTGCTGTATTTCCACCCGTCTCTCAAGAACCACAGCTCCTTTTGAATTCCAGAAACATTACAGAGGATGTTTGGGCAGCGGTTGTGCAGCACACATTCCCTGATCTAATATAATTGAGGTAGTCTTGCACTTCCACACAGGCAATGTCTCATTGCAACATTTGCTGATGATACAGCTCTTTTAATCAGTTTGACTAATACGTCTCAAATTATCATGCTGAGTGTTCCAATCACATGGAGATTTCCAATATTAGTATCTGTATGGGTCAGTTGTGCCCCACTGATACACCCTGTAACACATTGAAGTCAACCTTAACAGTTGTTAATCCTTGTCCCTGATAGATTCAGATTTGATACCACCCCAAACACGGTAAACCAGTTTCCTATTACCTCTCCTAGTAAATATCTCCTCGAACTGTTGCTGCAACCTTATGGTCGTTCCCTCTGAACAATCGGGAAACTGAGTTGTGACATGGAATGCCGAAGGAGGAATTGAAAAAATACATTGTGCCCACGGAAGCTTTAACAATGACATATATCGAAACCAGACCTATCTCTCTAACTTACAGTATCGTAATGCAAACACTGTGAACCAATCTTAGTGTGAGTGAAGAACTCAGGGACTTCGAAGGCAGGTGAGACCATACACTGGATCATGGAGCATAGTCTACTTTCCTCACGTGTGCTGCATTGGCATATCAATTGTGACACATTAGAGCAAACCTTGGGTACCCTTGTTATGTTACTGAAACTCATACAATTCAAAAGTATCATTGAAATTCATTCTTAGTTCAAATTCTGGTTCCTCTATGATATGATATAATATGAAATGACAAGTGTTTCTAGGCGTGACAAGACAAGGAAGGGGAAGACAAAGGGGAACAAAACAAACAATCTTACTACACCTTGTGTCATTCAGATCATGCAAGGTCAGGGGGAAGGGAGAGGAGAAGTGCCAGGGGGTGGGTAAGAGAGAGTGCAATAAGCAAAGCTCAAGTAAGTGCCTCCGGGGTGGCTGGTACTAAGTACGTTCAAGGAGGCAGGGGACTGTAGGGTTGCAGATACAGGCCCTACTGTGCACTGGGCACGGAGGCAGTGCATGGGGTTACTGTTCATGGAGGAGCCTGGTCCCTACAAGATTCAGGGGGAGTCCAGGTAACCAGATAATGCAGCAGGCAAGAACATCAGCAGGGGAGAGAGAAAACAGAAGCGAAAAGGAAGGTTTGAGTTGCTTCTGGAACCTGAGGTGGTCCTGCTCAAGTTTGAGAGAGGCAGGGAGGCTGTTCCAGTGGGAAGCACCAGCGAGGAGAGAAATCTACCCCCCACTCTGAGCATGGAGAAGTGTCTGACTGTCAGAGAGCTGAAGGTGGATGAGCGGAGGGCTCGAGAAGGAAAGTGCTTACGAAGAGAGAGGGTTGGATGTAGTGTGGTCCCCGGCCCCAGAACGCCTTGTGGACAATGCAGAGGGTCTTGAACATGATCCTTGCAGCCACCGGGAGCCAGTGGAGAGATTTCAGGGTTGGAGAAATATGATCCCTGGGCTTGAGGCCACGGAGAAGTCTCGCAGTCCTATTCTGGATTAGTTGCAGAGGGCGAAGAGTAGAGGCAGTCAGATTTAGAAAGAGGCTGTTGCAGTAGTCCAGCCTAGAGAGAACCAGAGCTGTGGAGACAGTGAGCTTCTGGGGGAAAGTGAGAACATGAAAAATACATCTGAGGAGGTGCAGTTGGTAGGGGGACTTCTTAGATAGGTCTGTGATGTGAGGAGAGAAGGAGGGGGTGGTGTCAAAGATGACACCAAGGTCTTTGGCCTCGCAGGAAGGCACAGGTAGAGGGCCCAAGGAGGGCAGCCAGAGTGAAAGAGGGAAAGCGGGAGCAGGGAGTCCCAATGAGAAGGATCTCAGTGTTACTGGCATCGTGAGATCGTTAGAGGCACACCATTCCTGAATCATGGATAGATAGTCAGAAATTAGTAAGACAGGAGACGAGGATGAGGGGAGCCTGAAGGAAAGCTGAGCGTCATCGGCATGACACTGAAAGTTAGGAGAGACGGTAGAGATGAGATGGACCAGAAGTGCCAAGTAAAAGTTGAAGAGCCAGGGTGAGGGGTTAGAGCCCCGGGGAACACCACATGTGGAGAAAGAGGTGGTGGAGAGAAATTACCTCAGTTTTACCTGGGAGGGTCAATCGGAGAGAGAAGAGATCAACCAGGCTAGGGCCTGATCTGTGATGCCCAGGTTGTCACAGAGACAGGATGCCGTGGTTGACCGCGTTCGAAAGCTGAGGAAAGATCAAGGAGAATAAGGACAGAAGGAAGGCTAGAGCCAAGGTTTGGGAGCAGGTCTTCACAGGTGATCCGGAGAGCAGTGTCCATGCTTCTGGCTGCTCTAAAACCAGACCGATGGCCATGGAGACAACCAACAGATTTGGTGTGGAGAGTAAGCTGCCGTATGGCCAGCTTTTCTGGGAGTTTGCTCAGCAAAGGAGTGAAAGAGATAGGGTGGTAGTTTGCCAGAGAGGAAGGATCAGCAGAAGACTTCTTCAGGAGGGGGGTTCACAAGGGAGTGCCTTATGGGGGAGAGGAAGGTTCCCATGGTAAATGGGTGATTGCAGAAATCGGCCAAGGCTGGAGAGAGGGTGTCAATGTGGTCCTTGATGGTTCTTGAGGAGCAGGGGAGCACCTGCTTGGACCACACTTTCATAGATCGAATTTGTGAAGAAAGATTGTCAGGAGTGAACACAGGGAAAGAGGAGAACCGAGGAAGAGAGGGTGAGCTGGCCGGGGAGGGGTCGAGAGAAGTAGGGAGAGAGGAAGAAGAGAGAGAGGACAGGATGACCTCTGTTTTAGTGGTGAAGTGAGAAGCCAGTGCCATGTAGATGGACTGGAAGGGGAACATGAGAGGAGGAGACTGCAGCAGGGTTGGCCAGCTCCTTGCAGGTTTTAAAGAGTTCAGCCGAGTTGTTAGATGCCGCAGAAATCGGGGCTTGGCTGTGTGCTCTCTTCTTGGAGAGGACAGAGAGTCTGTACTGCCTTTAAAGCAGGAAGCAGGCCAGTTTGTCAGACGGTGCACCTGTAGCCCGTCACTTCCTCTCGGCGACATACCAAGAGTGGCACTTGGAGGTGGGCTACACCTGCCCAGTACAGCCAACAAGTGAAAACCTGTAGGTTTGTCTATCATCCTATTACTGCCATCATTGCTTGCTCTCTGATATGCTACATTCCCCGGGGCTATGGCGACTGATTGATTACAAAACCAAAAGACGGTCTGCTGCTTTTACCATTCCCTTTGCTTTAAGGAGTAACACATAGAGACAATAGTGGATTAGATCAGAAATGTGCCCAGCTCAGGCAATGTTACAGTCAGATTAGTAGGCTTAACATTGTTAGGTAGAGTCTCATCTTAAACAACTGGACTGAGGGTTAATGGATGGTGATCTGCAGCTAAAGCTCAGACATAGCCTTCATCCAAGAGTCAATTTGGGAGGGTCTTGCATGTGTACCGGGCCTGCTCAGGCTGACATTGCGCTCATTTAGGTAACAATCTTAGGAAAAAGGTGATGTCACACACCCAACTCCCATTGAGATTGCAAGTCCCCCCTTGTCACGATACTATGTACTTCTGATGGTACCACAGCCATGATTCAATATTCTCAGTAGTTACCATTTGATATAAGTTGTTTTTGTCCAGATCCATCACACATAGGAATAGGCTGTAATTCACTTAAGGAAAGGGAACAGCTTGAGATAGTGTACAAACAGCAGAAGATCCCAGTTAGTTGGCAACTTAGACTTATCCCACTCATTACTCTGGTGCTACAGTGCAGAAGGGATCTTGAAGACCCTCATGGCAGGAAAGGCCCCTGCCACCATGGTGCCAATGCATATTTCCCTTGGTAGGCCTTTGACCTTGTATAGTCACCAGGCTCCAGAGAATGGCAGGATTCAGTTGGTGTCGTTGGAAGGGAATCCTTTACCTATTTGTAGATAGAGCTTATGGAGTGTGTAGAAGTCTTTACATAATTGGGGAAATTATCATCTGACAGATGGATAACAGCATTGATAGATTCAATAGGGGGAGATAGGAACGGTCCAATGGCCCTCCAAGTACCTCTGGTGGTTCAGCCCTGTATTTCGATTTGAAGTACTGTTGTTACTTAGCAGAACTAACGGGAGAGTATCAGGCCACTTCAGTCAATTCTCTGGACAAAGCTTAGATAACCTATTCTTTTTATTCTTTTTTAATTCTTTATTTATTCGTTTTAAGTAAACAGTAAACAGTAAAAATCAGCGGAAAAACACAACACAACCAGATTTAAAATGCAATAAATTCTCGAAAAGCAATATATACAGTGTAAGAGTTCCCCAAAAAAAGAAAGAAAGAAATAAAAACCACAAATTTCATTGGAACCGGTACGTATTCAAAAATCTTTCCCAGATTTTCACATAACAGTTCAGCTTTCCCTGTCTCCTGTATATTTCTTTTTCCATTCCTGCAAGGCAATACATTTCCTCAATCCAATCCGCAGACTGCAGTGTAATTTGAGACTTCCAGCCCTATAGAATCATTTTCTTGCAGATTGACGCCCCTCTGAATAGTGACTTTTTTGTGATAAAGAAAGTGCCTATAATAAATCAACACATCCTAGAACCATAGTCTTCAAATCCACAGTGATATCCAAGTCTAGAACTCTCAAACACATTTTACAGAAATCATGCCAGAATCCTCGTACTCGTACACAGTCCCAAAGCATATGCTATAGACTGACCACATTCTTGATCACCCTGTGTTGACCCTCCTCTGCCTCTGCTGATGGTAGAGGGTACAGATAGTGGGAATTAGTTGTACATTGAGAGCAGTGAAGAGTTATTTCATTATGCGATTCATGAAATTAGTCCTTTGATCACTGTTTATTGTGAGATGCACTCTGAATCTTGTTTAAAATCGTTAATAAGAATGTTCACAGCTGAAATAGAATTTCAGCTGTGAACATTCTTATTAAGCCTCTACCCGGTCTGAAAGGACATCTGAGTTGACTAGGACAATTTGAATGTTATCTTAGAGGGACAAATGAGGAAAACCCACTTGGGGACTGACAAAATATCTATAGGCTGGGGGGTGCTCATGTTGTGGCTGGGAACTTTTCCCTATGTTATAATTATAATTGTTCTTTTATAATGCGCTAAATATCAACACGCGATTTCTAAGCACAGGAACAGGATTCAAACCTGTGTTGCGCTGCTTTGTCTTGCTTCCAAGACAAATGCTTTGCCCCTGAGCTATCCTTCCTCCCCATGTTGTTCTGGAGGCTACCAATCGACCCTGTTCATCTACCCACAGAGAGTTTTCATGGAGTTTATACCATTTGCATGCTAGTAATCCTTTTTGCTTGTAGGAGAATTCCCATCATCTGTGCCAATCATTCGAGGATCTAAAATAAGGTTATTTAGGAACCATCCTCAAAGGAAGTATATATTCACTCAGTGAGTTAGTTATTGCTGCTAGCTTGGCAGTAGAACTGACAAAGTCATTCCCACAATTCATCTTGTAATCCAAAGGCTGGTGAGCTGCACATTGTATGGCTGTTTGTTTAGGGAGCATAATGCCATCCAAAACGGCCTTTACATAATTATGATTTTTGATAGGTGACCCTGGGGTGGTCAGAAACCCAGGCCATTTCCACAACTGTCCTAATACATGGGCTAATACAAAGACATATCTTAAATCTTTACATATATTTACGGTTTGTTGTTAGTTTGGTGGTTCTATTGAGCGCTATGATCTCTGCTGCTTGTGCTCAAGTAACTTGGGTAATTTTTCTCTTTCCACCACTTCCCCTGGGGCACACACCATGTACCCCACCACCCGCTTACTGTTTTTTCTCAATAACAGGAACGATTCACAAAGTATATCAAGCCTACATTGTAGAAAGAAGTGTCTGTTAAATTACCTCTGGGTATTAAAAGATAGTGTGTACTGGCACCTTAGACATGGGGTACTATTTTGTGCTCTTCACCATCCTGGGGAGGAAGAAGCAGAGACTCTGAATTCAGCATTGGGCATTGGGTCACAGTAATGTTGGAAGAGTTCAAGAGCATCACTTCATAATTATTGTCCCTCAACACAGGCATGTGTTGTGTTTTAGTTTCAATAACAGGACAACACATAGAGAGGCACATCGACTTCCAGGGCAGACCCTAACACAATATTGTCACACTGTTACACTGCTATGGCTGCTGCTGCTACTGACTGCGAGCAAGGTGGCATACCGGCTGGCAACAGATCAAGTTCCTTAGTGCAATACGTGATAGGCATTTGATGGTACCCATGCTTCTGAATTAGCACTTTGAGGAAAAACCCATTCCTCTCATGACCGTAACATGTACATTTCTTCTTAAAGTCCGGTAGACCCAAAGCAGGTGCCTCAATCAGTTTCACTTTTATATATGTGAGTTCTTCTTCTGCTGCTGGTGACCACTGCAAAGGTTCCATGCTGTTAACTCTTCTATAATACTGACATGGCTTTACCATTTCTGCATAACCTACGATCCATTGTCTACACGAGCCCACCATGCATAGAAAGGCTATCATCTGTGTGCTTGTTGAAGGCTTTGAAATGTTTCATACAGGTTTATTTTCTGAAGGAGGCTATGCCACAATGACCACATACATCATCAAGACCTGCATAATGTACCTTTTCCCTACATAGCTGTAACTTCTGTTTTTAGTCATTGTGATGTTTATTAGCCAGTGGAGCCAATAGTACCTGTGTGTCCAGTTTGCAAGCCTCATAGGAAGGAGATGCTAGTAGTAAGTCATCCACGTTTTGCACCAGAACTGACTTTCAGGGAAACCTGCTGTCATCTAGATTTCCTTTAACTGCTGGGAAAGCAAGTTGGGGTATTCAGTGCACCATTGGGGCAGCCAAGTCCAGGTGTACTGTACCCCTCTATGGGAACAAGCAAATACATATAATCTCTTTTTAACTATAGGAACGGAGAAGAAAGTAGAAACTTCCACCACTGTGATATGGGTTTGCAGTTGGAGGTATACATCCTAGAATGGAAGCTGGATTAGGGGCAAGAGGAAAGGATGGAATAACTACTGAATTCACTGATTGCACAAATCTGTAGGTATTTCTATAGGGCTTCCTGACCGACAATATAGGATTTTTGCATGGACTAATAGTAGAAAGATAATGCCTTGCATCAGAAGTGATTCAATGACTGGAATGATACATTCTTCTGACTTTGGTTTCAAGGGTTATTGTGGAATGAGGGGCAATCTCTTAGAAAGATCAATATTATTTTTAAAGGTTCGCCGGTATGAACGTACCCCAGCTCACTATAATGGACTGACCATAGGGACTGCGGTATAGAGTCTATTAAATCTTGCAAGTCAGCTGACTATTCCCCTGCTTCCAACTGTGCATTCGTATCAGTCAGAACTGGGAGGGCAGCTAAAACGCCTTCAGTATTCTGACTGGGAATACTCAGAAACACCCTCTTTGGAGTGCACCATGATCTTACAAAGCACATCTCCACTGAATAGATTAATAGGAGTAGAAAGGCTAAGGAGGAAGGCTTGTGTGTCAGTTAACAGACCTAATGTGACTGTAAGGGGTTTTATAACCTGATCAACTACAAAAATGTTAGGGAGTTCTACTTCCTTTACTGTGTCAGTGGATAATAGTGTGGGGGAAACACTCAGAATGAATGGCTGATCTAATAGCACCAGTGTCAACCAAATAGGAAATATTTGCCTTCTACCTCTAATTGGTCCACAGGTGTCAAAGGGTTATTAGTGAGTCCATTCCATATTTGGAGTCAGACTGTATCTATTTCGGTGGTGACAAGGGTTGGCTAGGGGTGAGGTTTGATGCACAAGGGTTTTTAACCCCTGGTCATCTGATATGACAGGTCCTGGATGCACTTATGCAATAGATATCAGCCTTTGTTGTGGCCCTGTAGCAAGTGCCTCACTGATGACGAGCACCAGGGCATTTGCACCTGTCACCTGCTGCCCTCTTTGTTGCAGTAGAGACACTTGTGAAGAAGTCAATCATTTCCTATGGGGATTCTTCATCTTGCCTTTCTTCTGCTTTTTCATTAATTATCTGGGGCACAGTAAAGTGGGCAACCCACCAGCCCATTTTCCTCTTAGAAAATCTAATTTGTCCATAACGTTTCTCATTTGTATCATTCAGCCCTCTTATATTCAAGACGTTTTGTCTCATTGTGGCCTCTTCGCGTCATGTTACATACACACCCACTGTCTCTAGCTTCCCTTTCCCTTCTGTGCCTCTAAGGCAAATCTCAAAGATAGCAAATCTTCCAGATTAAAAGCACCGTCTACCTGAAACTGAATATCTCATTGATATTGTGTTGACAGGTGTCAGACCTCGGGAAGCTCATGTACGGGACCGGCCCCCTTCATTCCAGAAGTGCCGATTACGAACTTCCCATTGCGGGACCTGGATTGCACGCCTGGTAAAACCAGGCGTTCTTTCCGGGTCCTGCGAGGGGAAGAGGGAGGCAATAATGGGCCAGATGTACTCTATGGGGGCTCAAATGGCAATAGGGATGGGTTCCTGCAAGGAGGAATTTCTGGGTCCTCCTATGTCGGAGTAACCCGGTAAGTCCCCATTGCAGGAACCCGGTAATGGAGCCCGGAACGGAGGCAGCCATGGAGCTAATAGCTCCATGGCTACCTCCATTCTCGTAATGAGGCCCTTATTGTGTTAAACCATAACCTTAACATCACTTCAACTAATGTTTTTACACTAAATAAGGATATACACCTATTCGCCTGAATTATGTTTAAAGACCATCATTAAGGCATTGTGAATCAATGGTATGATCATCGATGTGCTCTACTGATCATTGTGCTATTGTAAAAGCAAAAGGAAATATCGAGGCAGAGTACCCCAAAAGGAAATACACCAAACACGGGATATAAAGATTCACAGATGTTTATTCTATAACTGTACAGTTTTACAAAGAAACAAAATATTAGATAGCTATCTGTCCCGCAGTACATCACAGCGAATACCAGCCCTTTCGGTGTGAGAAGTGAGCGGTATTGGCCATCTAACAGTTCTGCTTTTTATATATTTCCAATCATAATGTCCAGCCGCCCTACAGGTTAATTATTCTCAGTCTAGGGTTTGTGCAGAGTTCTAATTTGTCCAGCTTTATGCGTGTGGATTATTTCCAGTTTGTACAACAACAAGTCACATTGGCAACAGTGTATCTTTGGATTTAACATTAAGCCTTAGTACACGTCCTATACAATGTAGTTCAACAAGTAATGATAATAATAATTTCACATTTATATAGCACTACGAACCTTCAGGTATCTGAGCGCTGCTTATTATTACCCATGGTGTGTGGTGCTCATTTATCGACCTCGGAAGGATGACAGGCTGAGTTTGGCTCTGACGGGATTCGAACCTGCATTAGCAAGCTCTACACAGATATCAAAGCGAGCACTCTACTCGCTGTGCCACTTGACCGGCAGTAGAGTGCTCGCTGTGCCGCTGTGCCCCTACTGCCAGTCAAGTGTCCACGTTTAGTATTTAAAAAACATTGTATTTGATGTATGTCCGTGGATCGACTTGTTGGCGAAGCTAATCCTCGATCTACAGGTCAAACGTAGGACAAGGTCTTATTACGCGACCCTAACATTTGGCCTACGGGCAGTTTAGACATTAACTTGTGTGCAAAGGTCAGGACGGCTAGGTTACAAGCAGAAAAACACTGTCCACTATTTAAGAACACAGAGTGACTTTGAAATGGAAATCAAAATGGCGAATGGACCTAAAATGGCGACTAAGTCGATCTAAGATCGGAACTTTGAAACGCGTTTTTTCTTCGCAGAGCGACTGGGCTTAGGCCAATATATACAGTAAAGGAGGCACAATATCATATCCCGTTGAACACCACCTATCAAGACTTGCCATACAGGCAAAAAGACTGCACAAATCCTTGCAATTGTGTTTAACTTTTAATATGGTGACAAAAAACACCTTTGACAGAACAAACTAGGAATCTCAAGAAAGGGTAATGGCAAAGAAAAAGTATACCTGCAAGGAAAAACACTTAAGATGTCAAACAAAATGTATATTGATATAATAATGTAAAGTTGTTTAAGCGGTGCTATCAAATGTAGACCATGCCACAACAATTCACGGCGACCTGCTAACTATTCACTGAACTGTTTAAAAACGCCAACAGAATAACACAAAACTACAATGTAAAGTGTGTTGTCTAAATGAAACAATGCACGTATTACCGTATTCGTTCACCCTCCCAGGTCTGAGAGAGGTGAACCTCTCAATCCAAAACGCCTCTTTGGGCAAGCTTTCTGTTTGGGCCTTGACCACGCCATGACATTTTAACTATGTACAGAACGTGCACTCGGATGGTCATGCTCGTGGACATCTCTCCCTGCTGGAGATTTCTGATTGTGTGGCGTGCGTTTGATGTGTGCACATTGCATCCGATGCGTGCATTTCTCAGCCACGTGAGATGTGCATGCTGTAAATAATATTTCCACTTTGACATGATACAATATCATATGGTGCTCCGAATTGTTTTGTTTTCAAGGAGAGCACGTTGCCCATGAACTATCCTCAGGAGCAAGTGGCCTAGGTTTTAAGTAAAGTTGGTTCTGTGCACTTTGGATGATATACAATATTTCCTTTCATGGCACAATTGGGATGTGTATAAGTGCCAGTTGAATGTTGACAAAAGACAATTGTTTTCCAAAATCATCCTATTGTGTTTTAACCAATACATCTTTGAGGTCATTGCTTTTTTAAAAACGAAAGACAGGATGGTATGAAAGTACATCTTTTCATTTGGGGTCATGGTTGAAAATACCGCAGCTGTCTTTACACATACGGTGACGCTTCTAACTTTGTGTTGAGGACTGTAATCTTTATCACTGAAGCTTTAGTTTGAAATCTGCCATGGCCTCGCACAGCTCTGTTAAGGCATCTGGCCCAGAATAGCAGCAGCATCCTCTATACCTCTACTGCGGAAATCCAGTGTCACTGCTCTACCAATGCACCTCAGCCCAGATCCAGTGGTTTATGGGTAGCTGCAAACTATTCAATAGTATGTGCTTCCCACATACAAGTACAAGTAAATTACAATTAAAACGCTGCACCCCAGCTGAGAAGAGCAAGTACTTTCTTTTTCATAAAAATGTTTTTATTGGCATTATATAGCATACATAGCAAATAACCCATACCACAAATAATTGTAATAAATAGGGCAAGTACTTTCTAACTTTAAAAAACAGCAAGTGCAGAGTGTCCGAGCCTGACATTACCCACCTGTTTAAAGCGCAGGTCCTGACCCGTATGGCCCAACCACTCTATTCCAGCTGCTACACTCTTATTGACAAGGCCCCAGCACTTCTCACCAGATTTATTTATTTTTATTGGTTATTTATAATGCGCGTAATACCCAGAGGTTTCTAAGCGCAGATCAAGGGATCGAACCTGTGTTGCACAGATTGAGGGATTGAACCTGGGTTGCACAGACCGAGGGATCGAACCTGTGTTGCGTGGACTGAGGGATCGAACCTGTGTTGCTCCGTGTCGTCTTGCTTCCATGCCGAGTATGTTGCCCCTGAGCTATCCTCCAAGACTCTGAAGATCTGAAGTACATTTAATGATACAGAACCAGAACTATTGAGCAAGTCTAACATCATCTTCATCATCATCAGAATAACTCAACACTGTTGTGGTTATACAAGAGCTAATATATTTAAAGGGATGGAATTACTCAGAATGTAGCAGCACTATTCAATAACCCAAAGTACTTAAGCTTTGTAAATGTGAAAATACTACACTTCTCACCATTGGGACAGTACTGCCACTTCTCACAGAGGCTTCTACACCATTAATGCGGCAGCACTGATCCAGCCCACTGGACAGCTTCACTTTTAATGGCACTTCTCAATAGGGCTGCTATACTTCAATAGTAAATGACCAACACTACCCGCAGGGAATTGCATACTGTTGATGCCACCGAAGCACTTCCACCCACCACAGCTGCTTTATTTTTAATGGCACAGTTCATGTACTTCTCAGCCACTCTGATTTACATTTAAACAGACCGAATTGTCATTTCTCAGCAGGACTGCAGCACTATACCATTGTGTTCTGTATGTTGAGTGCTTCTTCACCACCAATGTGGGTTCATGGCACTCTCCCAGTGTCTAAATAGTAGATCTGGCTACATTCAATTAGAAACAGGCATGTACCGAGCTGCCTGCTGTACATAATCTGCCGCTCAGGATGTTGGAAGCCGTGATGGGGCAAGGGATAGAAGGCTCGAACCTGTAGGATAGCAGAATCAGCAGGGTCTTAAAACCTGCTCACTCATTCTGGAGTGAGGGGCCATGGGGCAAAATGAGCCTGATACCACATGCATGGGGTTGATAACCCTTTATCTCTGCTGAATGAAAGAATGAGCTCTCTCAGACACAAATTATCGCCCCTCCACACACAATAAATGAATATGGTATGGATCTATAGCTCGAGAAAACTGGAGTGAGAATTCAGAGTGTTTTAACAGAAATATAATTGTCTTCCCAGATGGGAGACTGACTCCATTAATATACATGGGGTCACTGAGATGGCCAAGAGTGAAACTGTACGTTCATTTGTGAGATTACCAGCAACGGGTATACTATGCTCCAAGGAGTGAGGTGCCCACTCAATATATCACACTGTTTAAAGGTGTGAGACCCATCCTGAATGCTTGCCCAAAGAGCCCTGGCCATAGTTTCACACTGAAGAAGTGAGCATGTGATCCGGGGTCTGCAGCCCACACACACGCATGGGATTCCTATGCACCCACTTGCGAGATCTGCACCAAATTAATGAGATTGTGCTCCAAGGTAGGAGGCACACGCACAGTCTTTGCTCTGAGGTTTGACACACTCACAGGATGGGATGGCATTTCCTTCTCCCATCCTAGTTGTGTTGCTCTGCCTTTTGAGGGCTACTACAACCTGAATGATTATAGAGGGGTGGAGTAGGGGCAGTGTTGGCCTACTGGAATGCAACTCAAAGGCTTATATCTCCTTCTTACTTGACTTAGTATATGCAGTACATGCTAGCCAATGTTTCCACTGTTCTGCGCCCCCCGCTACCACCTCGCACAAAGTTGGCTACTACGTGCAAATGCGGTCACATAACTGTTGGTGATGTCACTTCCTATATTTGGACACCCCCCCGGGAAATTCATAAGTCGGATTCCCTGATTCCAGGCACATTCCACAGTCCCGCTCAACCAAGGAACGTGGTTGAAACAACTCTATACAAACAGCTTTTGATGTCAATGCTTTTATGTGCTCATACGTGAACACGTCATTAACTGCACCCACCGCCCGCCACCTGCTCCAGTACTTGGACGGGCAAAATGGCAGAGGAGAGGAAAGAACCGGAGGGCCTGGACTGGCAGGAGCTGGGGGCCGGGAGGCGGCAGTGTGTGCTAATACTCTGTAAATCTAATGTATGCGCCGCCTGGAAAACTGCTGGGACTTCTAATAGACGCCTAATTAGACATTAATTAGACATTTGCATAAATTAGATCTGGAGCCAGAATGTCAGTATTTTTATTACAAAAATGTAAAATGCGACGTTGCCAGCCAAATGTTCTCTTGGCACAAACGGCCTTTGTTTGCTAAATGAAAATAAGATTAAATCAGAACAGATTTTTCCCATGACCCGAATCTTATTACGGAACCGCCAAAGAAACAACAGTAAACAAAGAAATGGGGAAAGGATTCCGGCTCCATTCCGCAACCGCACACGTTCACCATCTCTATCGACCACACATATCACTACCCAGGGGCGTTGCTAGGGGGGGGCTAATGGGGCTATAGCCCCTGATCTTTTGGTTGTAGCCCCTGATAGAATCTCAGGAGCTACAGCCAAAAGACTAGCTAGCCCCCAGTCCCAACAGTTCAGACATCAGCTTAGCCCCTGGTCTTTTCCAGACCTAGCAACTCCCCTGTCACTACCTATACACATCAGCACCCAGAGGCACAACGACCACGTGGCCGATTGGGCTTTAGACCCCGCCCGATATGCTGTGTTATGCTGACTTAACCTGGCTGACCTACAGAGCCCTGGCAAGACAGGATAGGGCACAGACAATAAACACAGTTAACGAAGGACCAATGCAAAGCATTTCTTTGTTATCAACTGCATTCGTACGCATACATTCCGAGGCAATTGAAATCGGGATGGGATGTTAGTCCTTCCATGTCAGGAGAGAGTTGGAAGCAGTGGTGGAAATGGAAAAAATGTGGTGTAGGATCCCACAAGTCCCGGGGTGAGGGAGGAGTTGGGGGGCCGAGGGGTCGTGGTCTAGAGGGGGCGGGGTTGGTAGTGGCCATCCGATCAGATAAATACTTTAAAAAGAAAGAAATAAAAAGCGCCCACAACGGCAACATTGCCTTTTACCGCCGACCAGAGCTTTAAGTGGGCCAGAGCCTGCCGGGGCTCAGCCCCGTCAGACTCCGAAATTTCGTTTTGAGGCGGGGTCCTGCGGGGCCCACTAATTCCCCTGCCAGCCCCGGCCACTACACGAAAAGGATTTTTTTCTGAAGCCTGAATCTCTCGCTCGTGTGAGAAAGCTTCAGGCTCCAGAAAAAATTGCCTTTCAGCCATAATGGTGGTGCCGCACCTGCGATGCATCCCTTTAAGCAGGAGGTGCCCGTGGGTCGGCGCCTCCATTATGGAGAAAACGTGAGGCTGCTGGAAGCTGAGGCTGTTTTCCTGAAGACTGAAACTCGCGGGAGTTTCAGTCTTCAGGAAAACGGCCTCAGCTTCCAGCGGCCTCACCCTTTCAGCCTTAATGGTGACGCTGCCCCTACCCAGCTGGCAAAGGGCAGCGCCACCATTAAGGCTGAATAGGCGAGGCCCTGTCCCCTGCCAGGCAAGCCTATAGAAAATAAATGCAGAGAGGGTGTTGATCACTAGAAAAGGATGCCTGGCAGGGGTGCCAGTGGCTCATTGAGCCGGGCTCGTCAGGGAAGCGTGGCCTAACGGGCCAGCAGGACCCTTGCAGTTAGGCCACGCCCCCTTGATGAGCCCTGGCTCCTTTTGTAGTGCCAAAAAAAGAAATATAAAAAAAAACTGCCCGTGACAGCAGCATTGCTGTTTACCGCCGGCTTTGCTGTAATGCACAATGCTCGCTACATGTACAACTGATTCCTTTCAGTTGTAAATGTAGCAAGCATTGTGCATTACACACCAGTGCCAAAGCCGGTGGTAAACGGCAATGCTGCCGTCACGGGCGCTTTATTTTTCTTTTTCTTTTTTACAGCGCGGTTCATAGGCTTGAGCGGCTGACTCTGGCCGGATCCCGAGATCCGGCTACACATCTGGTGCCGGATCTCGGATAAGCCGAGAGCCGGCCCAATGACCAGCACTGGTTGGAAGGGTAGGGGCGGAGACGGCTCATTCTCACTGCATTCCTTAAGTATGAGGTTTCAGACGTGAGGAGATAGTTAACTGTTTGTAAAATAGAAATGTTAAACAAGCTAGACGCCCCCACACAAGTAGGTTAGCCCCTCCTGCACCGTCACGGACGTAAGCTCCTCCCCCAAAATTTGAAGGATTAGTCCCCCGAAATGTTAGTCTATTTGCACACCTGTCACCACAGACACATCACCTCCCTGTCAAGTCACCACATCTCACCCCACAACACACTCCACTGTCACATCAACTCTCTCCCTACCGCACACACTACTACCACCATACGGATTGTATCGTCTCCCCTCTACACACACACACACACACACACACCAATGTGCCAAAACACAGGGGTAGTGTTTGTTCTGAAAATACACTTTCATTCATTCACTCATTACACAGACACATACACACACACCATTATAGCACAAGGCATCACTACACACCCATATATGAAAGGTCCTGCTACCCACACATCACCAGTACATGCGACCAATACAGAAATAGCAATATGTACGATTTGTACCCACAACATAACTGCAACTGCTTATAACACACATAACTTCACCACGGCAACACACACCACCATCGACACACACACAACATCTCTTTCCACAACACACTCTATTTCCCCCACCAACACATCGCCAGCTGGTCACATCACATGATGATCACATACATGATTTAGTCAACCCAAAACACACATCACCTTTCCCTCAGCGCTCATAGTAGCACAGGCATATCACATTTCCACCCCATCGTCGCAATACAACCACAGCATCACTCTGCACCACCTTCAACACCAACAACATACAAATTACTGTATCTCTCCCTAGTATGCACTCCACCCCAAAGTAAATATCACTATCTTAACCCATCAACTCCACCGCCACAATCACATCCTCTTCTGCCCACCACATACTTGCCAACCAACATAATGCTGCTACTCCTCACCACCTCATTCATAACACATGGCACATTCATCCCACATTACACAGTGTATCACCCCATGACACATGCAATCTCTCCTCATAGCATAGCCTACCACCAATCAAACAAACTCTTCTCCCTACCACCCAGATAGCTAACTTCAAAACACAACATAGATTGCACCAAAATAAACTGCATCTGCTCATCAGCTGCTATTTCTACTTTTTATGTACTACCAAATACCTTCACCTCCACTGCATCACATATACCTCATCACATATCATCACATCTCCCTACTGCATAGTGCACCTCCAAACGCACAGCTTCCTCTCCAACACACAAATACTACCTTTTATTACAACACATTTCACGTTCGCACAAGCATATCACCGCTTCTCCCAGGCTTCTCCAACACCATACTTTTCATGTCCTTTTCTCACCTCACACTTCCTCTCCCCATTAACACACCACTAACTATTCCACCATCTGTGCCTCTATCATATCATTTACCCACCACAAAAACTGCCACCACTCATACCACCTTCTCTTTCACCAACCTTTCACCTCCATAGCACCTCCTGTGCTGCTACTACACATATTCCTCATATCCTCAGCACTCACTAAAATGACCCACTAACAGTCAATGAGAAACCTAAAGGCCAGTCAGGAGCCGATGAAGCCCTGGCACAACCAGAAGGCCACAGTGACTGTCTATTCTCCAAACCAGTGGGTGTGGATTATGGAGATGGTCAATCCCAGTGCCCTTCGGGACAAGTGGACTGGACCTTACTGTGTGCTAGAAAAGGTCAATGAGGTGAATTATCTCATTGACATGAAAGAACAGAAACAGATGTGCAGGGTTTTTCCCGTCAACTGGCTAAGTCCCCATTATAGCCAGGGTGACTTAGTAATGGCAATAGTAAACTGACAGTGAGACTGAGGAGGAGACCAACCCCCTCCCAGAACTTCTGCACACTGAAGCCACAGATGGGTCAGTTGAAGGTGTCAACCTTGCAACTGATCTGTCAGAACAGCAACACACAGACTGTCTCTGTTTACTGGGACGGTTTGCTGTTCTGTTTTCTCTGCCTTCTGGTCGAGCTGGTTGGTGCACCCACGATGTGGACACTGGAGACAGTAAGGCAGTGAAAAGTAGGATTCACCTGATGTCCGATAAGGTCAGGGACACTATCAAGGAGGAAGTTTCCAAGATGCTGTCCCTAGGAGTGATAGAGCCATCCCACAGCCCCTGACCAGTAGTGGGAAGACTGAAGTTCACCTTTGTGTGGACTACGGGGCTCAATTCTGCCATGAAGACAGATTCTCACCCCATTCCTCGGGCAGATGAGCTCATTTACAAGCTTGGCACTGCAAATACATGAGTACCTTCGACCTCGCGGCAGGGTATTGGCAGATCGGCTTGACAGATGGAGCGAGCGATAGATCAGCATTCTCAACCCGGGAAGGATATTATCCGTTCAATGTGATGCCCTTTGGATTGATGAATGGCCCTGCAACTTTTCAGCGGATGGTTAACCAGGTTTTGTCTGGTCTGGAACACTTAAGTGTCGCCTATTTAGACAACATTGCTGCCTTCAGCCACACCTGGGAGGATCACGTATCCCCCCTAAATCAACTGCTCAGGCACTGCAGAGTGCAGGTCTGACTATCAAGACCACAAAGTGCCAGTTAGTGCAGGGCACCATGACTTACCTAGGCCCCCTGGTTGGTGGAGGTAAGAAACAACCTCTCGAAGTGAAGGTACAGGCTCTGAAGGATTGGGACATCACCACCACACAGACACAGGTGAGAGCCTTTATCGTTCTCACTGGGTACTACCGGTCATTCATCAAGGGGTGTGGGATCATTGCCATGACCCTGAATAATGTAACTTCAAAGAAGATGCCGAAGAAGGTAACTTGGGTGCCCGCCTGTCAAACCTCCTTTCAGGATTTAAAGGAGGGATTGCCTACACCAATCACTGTGGCCCATTTGGCTTTAAAAGAGGGTCGAGTCCCTCTTTTGGGCAGATCAGATGAAGACTGTGCAAGGAGTAACAAGAATAACTAATTTGGACCCTGGCTGAAGGTACAGTCTGCCTTACAGCTTCTGCTGGTGAAGGAAGGCCTGGATATCCAAAGAGGGAAGCACAATCCTTCCCCTAAATATCTCCCAGGGAACAGAGAGAGATACTGAATCCAGAGGACCCTCCAGCAGATCCATAATTCGTACCCATACATCACACAACATGCCCTGCTATGCAAACAAGCTTTCTAGGTGGGAGGTGCCAGAGAGTCTCTGAATCAAAACAAGGACAAGGCTGTTGCCCGCAACACTCTCCTCAGCTTTGGGACGTCCACCTCAAAGGACGACACAAGCCCTGTGAAGAAGCTAAGAGGAGTGCATCGACAAGCATAGTATAATATAAGTCATTTATAATGTGCCTGTACACAAGTGTTTCTAGGCGTGACAAAACAAGGGAGGGAAGACAGAGGCAGGACAAACCAAATGATCTTGCTAGGCCTTGTGTCATTCAGATCGTGCGAGTGTGGCAATGTAAAGTGCAAGGGGAAGGGAGGAGGGGGAAGTGTCAGGGAGAGGGAAGGGGGAAGTGCAATCAGGGTAGCAATGCTCTGAGGATGAGCAAGGATGCAGGGTATTGTAGGGTTACAGTTACAGCCCCAATGTGAACGGTAGGCCCAGACGCAGCTCAGTGGAGACTGGTCATGGTGGAGCCTGGTATGCAATGAGACTCTGAGGGTAGCCAGGCAACCAGTCATTGCATCAGAAAGGAAGGTCATCAGGGGGGAGAGAGAGAGAAAGCAGAGGAAATAAAGGAAGGTCTTGAGCTGCTTCCGGAACTTCAGGTGGTCTGGCTCAAGTTTGAGAGGGACAGAGAGGCCATTCCAGAGGGAGGCACCTGCAGAGGAGGGAGACCTGTCCCTCACTCTCTGCCTGGAGAAGCGTCTGACCCTCCGATAGTTGGAGGCGGCTGAGAGAAGGGCTTGAGAAGGAAGGTGTTTTGGAAAAGAGAGTTGGATGTAATGCCAGACCTGGCCACAGAAAGCTTTGTGGATGATGCAGAGGGTCTTGAACTTGATCCTTGCAGCCACCGGAAGCCAATGGAGGGATTTCAGGACTGAAGACATATGGTGCCTGGGCTTGATGCCACAGACAAGTCCCACAGTACTGTTCTGGATTAGTTGCAGAGGACAGAGAGTAGAAGAAGGCAGATTGAGAAAGAGACTGTTGCAGTAGTGTAGCTTAGAGAGAACCAGGGCTCTGGGGGAACGTGAGAAAAGGTAGAATACCTCTGAGGAGGTGCGGCTGGTAGTGGGCCTTCTTGGTAAGGTCTGTGATGTGAGGAGAGAAGGAGATAGTGTAGTCAAAGATGACACCAAGGATTTTTTTCCTCACACAAAGGCAAAGGAAGATGGCCGAAGGAGGGCTTCCAGAGTAAAACAGGGTAAGCGGGAGCAGGGGTCCAAATGAGAAGGATCTCAGTCTTACTGGCATTAAGGCAGAGATCGTTGGAGCTGCACCAATCCTGAATAGTGGATAGACAGTAAGGAATGAGCGAGGGAGGAGGGAAGGCTGAGGGGAGCCTGAAAGAAAGCTGAGTGTCATCCACATAACACTGAAAGTTAGAGGATAAGGTGGAGATCAGATGGGCCAAAAGAGCCAAGTAGAAATTGAAGAGCTAAGGTGAGAGGTTACAGCCCTGGGAAACATCACATGTGGAAAGAGAGGTGGTGGAGAGAAAGGATCCAAGTTGAACCTTGGAGGGTCCATTCAGGAGGAAGGAGGTCAACCACTCCATCAACCAGCAACTGCCTTAAAGGACATTTTTGAGCCAGTCGAGCCCCTCGAGCTACAACAATTCCTAACCCTGAGCTGCTGTGTAGGCCAGCCTGTAGCCATACACCCAGCCTCGCTCACCGAATTGCCTGCTGCCTGACACCTGCAGCTGACTCCTGTCTAGAACTCTGTCACAGGGGCTGCAAAGCGCCCTGAAACCAACACAACCCTGTTGAGAACAAAGAACCTCTACAAGCACAAATTACATTCTGTTTCTGTCCCCCTGGTCCTTCTCCGAAGACCTCTAGTGACATTTTATGACCCATTACTCCCTTTGTGTTACAACCAAGTATCTTTGAACTATTGCGATTAATTACTTTACCGACTATCCTCCTGTCAGTATCCAGAGTGCATCCCTTTTCCTTCTTGAAACTGTCTGCCCTCTGCATTCCTTTACAGGGTACATTGCAATGTGATAGAACTGTCTTTTGTGATAATAATAAAGTAGATATTTGTATACAACCTCGACTTGACAATCCCTTTTTATCATTGGGTAATAATTGTATTTTCACTGTGTTGCAACTAATCAACGATCCACGACCTTGCAGAGATAAGCCTGCCGTTCCATACACGTTACCAAAATTGGACAAGGAGGTTTATTGTTTGCTTGTGTTTTCAATCAGTTCAGATCCCTTCTGGTGTACTAGAGGTGTGGGGCTGATTGATGGTTTAGAAACTGGTATCCATCTCTGTACCACTGTTCCCCCGGAAGATGATTTTTCACACCACCCCTCGCCCCTCTACACATATCACCCCTCCCACCAGACAAACCACTGTTACAAATCACTAAACACATATGTTTGGTAGGATAGCACAAGTTAAGCAGTGGCCTCACAGAATTGTGTAGAACTGTTAGGAAAGATTTTGCAAGTTTCCCTCCTTAGTTTTAGGTTTTATGTGCGCATTCACGTTTACCACGTTTGGCTACAAAAATTAGCTGGTGCCATAAAATATCTGTGCCACGAGATTTACATTTTGTAGTTTGGGCTTCTTCCTGCCTTCCCAGGTCAGGAAATCCCATATGAGGAAAAACCTGCTGCTGCTTTCACTGGCTAGTTAGCCTTTGTGTGTGTGGCCCAGGAAGGGGCTGGGACAGTCTATTTCAAGTCCACACCCCTGGTGCCAGAAAGTCTGTTTTTGGGACAGATGTTAAAACAGTAGTTGTCCCTGATTGGTCAACTACTGGCTGTTTGAATGGTGCAGTTATTTTCTTCTGCTGGGCTTGGATTGGCATTCAGCTCCAGTTTTGGATAAGAGGAGGTCTCCTGCAGCCATTCTTGTGATCTACATTGGAGTTAAGCATCCTTTGAAAAAGAGCAGTCCATTGATGATGCAAGCCAACTTCTCTATTGGACCAGCATCCTCTCCAGTGATTGGCCCAGTGAATCCCTTCTCCTCTGCATGATCTTCAAAGACCCTCATCAGTTCTACAGCGCTTGGACTAGTGGGACCAACTCGTCTCAACACATTCCTGAGGTAGCATGCCCTAGGAGCCCCGGAAGTGTCCGGTGACTGCCCAGGTCCCTCGCTATGCAATGAATCTAGTGAGATCATCACTAGGACCCAAGTATGGGCCTCCTCTGATGTAGCCAGGAGAAGGCAGCTACTAGCTGATCCTGACCCTAGGGGTGGTATCATGTGGGAGGATCACATGGAGGGGACGCATGCCAGGAGGAATTGGTAACCTCCTTGTCTCATGATTCCCCTGTACTTTCTAAACTATTAAGGGCTTATTGTGAAATAGAACAGAATAATGTTACACAATGCCCTATGGACTTCAGTACCCATAATGTTGATGGTATGGAGAGGAGGAAGAAGGACTCAGAGGAAATTATAATTCAAAATGCTATTTTTGAAAAGGTGCTGTCTAGTTGTTTCAGACCAAGTCACCTGAGGGGGACATTTCAATCCCAAAACGAGTCACAGCTGCAGCCAGAACGAGAAGGAGGGGAAAGGGATCTCGAAGGCCGTTCAGAGAACGTATCTGTTGAAGCAGAAGTTATCCAAGGTGCAGGAGCAGCCACAGAAAGAAGAACGCCAGTGGAAGCGTCAAGAAGGGTGAAGGCGAGCAGAAGTGCAGAGTATGCACAACGGGAAGCAGCGTGTCAAGAAGAAGCCCAGCTGATAAGTCATGCTCCCAACTCAGCACACGGCGTGCAGGTGAGAGAGAAGCCACAGAAAATCAATGGAGCTGTCAAAGCTCCAGAAAACAAAAGTGCACCTCACCGGGGGTACGCGGCAGCAGGAGAGAGAGAAGGCAGGACACCAGAGGTCCACCACAACACCTGACTGTGAGAAGGAGCTGCAGAGGAAAGTCAGTGAGTTGGCTAGATGTAAATGCTGACACCGGGAGGTCAGCATAAGTAAGTTGTTGAAGGTTAATCATTTTGAATACTGAACAATTAATGAAGCAGAAACCATATAATTGTGAATACCAAATAATTTAAGAAACAGAGCAGAAGTGGCAAGAGCGTAAGTTCCCTTATAGGGGATTACGATTGGGAAAAGCCTATAACCAGCATTGCCAATAGCCACAAGGCTGTGAGAAAACCACAATAGAACAACAAAGGCATAAATCCCCTCTCGAGAGATATACATTGGAGAAAACGCATATCCTGCATTTGCAAGAGACTGTGAAACCAAACAGAAGCAAAAAACGGGACAACTTTTTGAGATATCAACTGGTGGAAACTTGCAAACCAAACTGCCAACAGTCAAGAGGCTGCCAAGAAACAGTTAAGAAACACTTAGAGAATAATTCTTCTAAATTAGGTTCTCAATTAGGGGAAAACTGGAACATATCTTAGAAAAAATCAAGACACTTTGAGAAAAGGCAGTTATTTTTCAACCTTCTTTCCTAGAGAGATTGGTGTGGAGAATCTTGGAATCAGTATTGCCATCATGTTGAAAGTAGTTGTAGGAGCTTTCTTCCTGGCAGGTGAAGTATACGAAGGGATCATAGTATTTAATCCTGGCAGGCGAGTATACCAGGAAAGAAGAAGATGATTTGATGAAGTATATTTGTGACAAAAGGTGTGGTGGAAAGACCTTTGTTGAATCAAAATAACTCATTAACTTTATAATTTGTTTGACAAGCTCTTGCACCACCAAGAGAAGTTGTTGCGCTATCCTGTCAAAAGTAGTTACTTTGACGAAGGTGTGATATACCAATAATTGTTGTACATTTTGGAACAATTGCTTTGTTTTTGAACTTGTGTTGTGAAAGAAAGACATTTATCATTCCAAGAAGGATATTGTGAAAACACCAGTTGTTTTGAAGTTCGAAGAAACATTTGTTGAAAAGACAGTTGCTTTGTCACAGGGAAGGACACAGTGGTTTGAAGATACTTGTTGTGTTGCCTTGAATGGAAACGTTGTTGAGTCAGAACTGTGCTCAAACAATTCCTGAATTGATCCAGGGGAAGGGAGCCAAACAGTGGTCACAAGGAGTGCTTTCAGATCATTTTACGTTTGAACTGATAAAGTGTTTAGTTGAACTAGAGTTAGCCACGCATTCCTTGCATAATTGTATTGTATGTATTAGTGTGAGGGTCAGAGACATTTTGGGCACTAGGTCACTTTTCTTTACTTTTAATTTTCTAGAAAGGGACCTCTTTGTTAGGATATGCTAGGATATGGCATTTATAATGCGTCTATGCACAAGTGTTCAAGGCGCGACGAGGCAAAGGAGGGGGAACAGAGGGAAGACAAAGACAACAATCTTACTAGGCCAGGTGACATTGAGATCGTGCAAGTGCAGGGGTGGGGGGAAGGGTAAGTGTGGGAGGAAGAGAGAGGGGCTAGTGCAATACATAGGATCAAACAGTAAAGAATAAATAAAAACAATAGGTAAAAGTGCGTCCAGCTAGTGGCAAGTGCAGGAGTAAGTGCAGGCATCAAGTGTCAAGAGCTGGTGGGGGCTGTAGGGATACAGAAACAGCCAGCAAGTGCAAGGGTTGCCTGGGAGGCAGTGCAGGTGTACAGCTGGCAGGGGAGGGTCCCTGCAACCAAGATCAGAGGGTAGCCAGGTGACCAGTGCACTTTCAGTCAGGAGTTCAGTAGGGGAGAGGAGGAGACAAAGCAGAAGCAAAGAGGAAGGTCTTGAGATGCTTCCAGAACCGGAGATGGTTCTCCTCAAGTTTCAAAGAGGCAGGGAGGCTGTTGCAGAGGGAGGCCCAGGGCAAAGAAAGAAATCTACCACCAACTCATTGCTTGGAGAAGTGACTGTCCCTGAGGGAATTAGAGGCGGATGAGCGAAGAGCTTGAGAATAAAGATATTTAGGAAGAGAGAGTTGTAGGTATTGAGGCCCCAGGCCCAGAAGGCCTTGTGGACAATGCAGATGGTTTTGAACTTAATCCTTGCAGCCACTGGGAGCCAGTGCAGAAATTTCAGTCTCGGAGAGATACGATCCCTGGGCTTGAGGCCAAGGACAAGTCTTGCAGTCCTGTTCTGGATGAGTTGCAGACGGCAAAGAGTACAAGCAGGCAGATTTAGAAAGAGGCTGTTACATAGTTGACTGTGTCAAAGGCAGAAGAGAGATCAAGTAAGATCAGGACACCAGGGGTATTGGAGTCACGGTTGGAGAGTAGGTCTTCACAGATGTTCAGGAGAGCAGTTTCCGTGCTTCTGACAGCTCTGATGCCAGACTGATGGTCATGGAGACAACCAACCAATTAAATGTGAAGATTAAGCTGGGAGATGGCAGCTTTTCCAGGAGTTTGCCCAGGAAAGGAGTGATGGAGATTGGGCAGTAGTTAGCAGGGCAGGAAGGGTCGGCTGAGAGTTTCTTAACAAGAGGGTGCACTTGGGAGTGCTTCAGGGGGGAAGGGAAGACTCCAGTGGTGAAGGAGTGGTTGCAGAAGTCAGCCAATGTAGGAGCCAGGGTGTCAATGTGATCCTTGATAGTTTTAGAGGAACAGGTGAGAACCTGTTTTGACGAGACTTTCATAAATCGGACTTGTCTTGAAACCTTGTCTGGGGAGAACAGTGGAAAGGCAGAGAAGGAGGCAGAAGAGGTTGCCTTAGAAGGACCAGAGGAAGAGAGGGGACTAGAGGGAGGATGAGGAGAGGAAGAGAGGAAAAGAGAGAGGACAGGAAGTCCTGAGTTTTAGAGATGAAATGAGAAGCCAGGGACATGCAGAGGGCCTGGGAGGGGACAGGAGAGGTAGAGACTGCAGCAGGATTGGCCAGTTCCTTGCAGATTTTAAAGAGTTCTGCCGAGTTGTTGGATGCCGCAGAGACACGCGCTTGGATGAGGGCTCTCTTCTTGGTGTGACCAGAGAGCCGGTATTGCCTTTGTAGCAGGCGCAGGCCAGTTTGTCAGAGGATGTACAGGAAGCACACCATTTCCT
The DNA here is from genome assembly GCF_040938575.1 of Ambystoma mexicanum. Classification (NCBI taxonomy): domain Eukaryota; kingdom Metazoa; phylum Chordata; class Amphibia; order Caudata; family Ambystomatidae; genus Ambystoma; species Ambystoma mexicanum. Next base: position 706,330,146 of record NC_090923.1, on the reverse strand, counting down.
CTCAGTCACCCTGCACTTGCATTTAAGGGTGACGAGGTCTGAGTCGTATCCAGGAGTTGCACTTAGCTTTGGGCTTCAAGCGGATTCTCATGATAGGGGCAAGAACATCAAGAGTGTCAGATATAGCAGAGCGGAGAATAGAGAGGGCTGTGTCAAGGTGTGAATCAGCCGAAAGGGGTAGGGGGTGATAAAGTGGAAGCCTCAACTGACACACGCTTCATGGGTCAGATAACCGAGAAGGTAGGTGGCAGTGCTGGAGTTGGCTTGGCCTGAGAGGTGGAGAGAGTAAGCTGGGAGGAAAGGAGAAGGTGATAGCTCCAGGATAGAGGAGTGGTGAGAGGGATAGAAAGGGGAAGGTATGTAGAGATCAGAACATCCAGAGTGTGCCCTGCAGAGTGAGTCAGACCATAGGGGAGGATAGAGAGTGAGAGAGAGTGGCAGAGGTCGTGAAAGAGTCCAGAGGAAGGGTAGGAAGCATCCAGGTGGATGTTAAAGTCTCCAAGAAGGAGGAGATGAGTGGTCGGGGTGAGGAGGGAAGAAGAGAGGTCCACCCACTCAGAGAGGAAGGAGGAGATCTGACCAGGTGGCCGATAGATGGTAGCCACAATAAGGGAATGGCTAGGAGAGAGAGAGAGCCTGCAGACGAGGCATTCGAAATAGGAGTAGGCCTGTGTAGGAATGACAGAGGCAGAAATCCACTCAGGGAAGATCAGGGCTACATCCCCTCCAGAACGATTGGACACAGAGAGGATCTTGTAGACGTCAGGGAGGAGAGTGTCAAAGCTTGTGACAGAGCTGGTCGTGAACCATGTCTTAGTGAGACCGAGGACATTGAGGTCAAGTTCTTCAAGGAGGCGGCAGATGTCAGAGGAGTGTTTGACAGCTGAGTAAAAGTTGAGGGTGGCAATGTGGAGACGGTTGCCATCCTTGAAAGACTTCCGGTGAGGGGTACAAATCAAAGGTACGCCCTGCGGAGGTGTAGAAGAAGCCCAGGGGGACAGAAGAGGAAGGAGGAGAGGGCAAGGTAGGCAAGGAAGAGACAGCAGGGGAGGTGCGGAAGCCGTGGAGGGAAGAGAGGGGACAGCAGGAGAAGAAAGGAAATTGATGAGGCGTGGGAAACGTCTATTAAAGAGGAGAAGGTTGGCCTGAGGGCCTTGGACCAAGACGGTACTACTCAGATAAACATTAATGATGACCTTAGAGGAGTGGAAGGAGGCCAGGAGGGCCTCCCACGGGTTCCACCATTAATGGGAGAAGAAGAGAGGAGAGAAAGCACAGAGACCATATGGAGAGTAATAGGTCAGGCGAGGGAATGACAAAGAGGATGTCAGTGAGGGTTTGCCCGGAGGAAGCATTGGTATAGGTATCAGCGATAGGGAGGCCTGGGTTGGAGACCAGGATGTCCTTTTAAACTTCTTCCTACCAGATTTAGTGAGGAGAGCAGCATAGTCCGTAGAGAAGCAGTTAGAAAAGATAGGAGAGGCAGAGAGCACCATAGAGTAGGTAGGGAGAGGAGAGAAGAGGAAGGGTGTTGGAGGGGTAGGGGCAGGGAGAACACTAGGGAAGGACACAGGGAGGAGCACAAGCAGATGAGGCAAAGAAAGACGAGACAATAGTAGAGAGTTGAACAAGACGACAGAAGCTCAGACAATAGTAGAACAGTTTGCTAGAAGAATGCTATGCTAAGAAGGCAAAACCAAAGAACAGCACCACTTTAACAATGTGATTTAAACAATGGAGAAAAGCACACCTAAGTCTGAGAGTCCTGTATAGTGGGAGAAATGCCAAGGTTTCACAATGCAATTTAAAAACTTCAACAATGCAAATTAAATACTTTCATAATACAATTTAAATACTTTCACAAAGCAATTTAAAAACTTTCTCAGAGCAATTTAAATACCAGAGAAATGCACACCTAAGTCTGAGAGTCCTGTATAGTGGGAGAAATGCCTAGGTTTCACAATGCAATTTAAATACTTTCACAATGCAATTTAAATACTTTCCCAATGCAATTTAGATACTTTCACAATGCAATTTAAATAGTTTCTCAAAGCAATTTAAATACCGGAGAAAAGCACACCTAAGTCTGAGAGTCCTGTATAGTGGGAGAAATGCCAAGGTTTCACAATGCAATTTAAAAACTTCAACAATGCAAATTAAATACTTTCATAATACAATTTAAATACTTTCACAAAGCAATTTAAAAACTTTCTCAGAGCAATTTAAATACCAGAGAAATGCACATCTAAGTCTGAGAGTCCTGTATAGTGGGAGAAATGCCTAGGTTTCACAATGCAATTTAAATACTTTCACAATGCAATTTAAATACTTTCCCAATGCAATTTAGATACTTTCACAATGCAATTTAAATAGTTTCTCAAAGCAATTTAAATACCAGAGAAATGCACACCTAAGTCTGAGAGTCCTGTATAGTGGGAGAAGTGCCTAGGTTTCACAATGCAATTTAAATACTTCAACAATGCAAATTAAATACTTTCATAATACAACTTAAATACTTTCACAAAGCAATTTAAACACTTTCCCAATGCAATTTAAATACTTTCACAATGCAATTTAAATACTTTCTCAAAGCAATTTTAATACCAGATAAATGCACACCTAAGTCTGAGAGTCCTGTATAGTTGGAGAAATGCCTAGGTTTCACAATGCAATTTAAATACTTTTACAATGCAATTTAAAAACTTTCAAAATGCAATTGAAATGCTTTCACAATGCAATATAAATACTTTCACAAAGCTATTTAAATACCGGAGAAATGCACACCTAAGTCTGAGAGTTCTGTATAGTGGGAAAAAGGACTAGATTGCTAATGCAGTTTAGTACTTTAAACACTTTTACAGATGTCACAGAGCTATTCCAGCATGGCAAAGTCTAATAATCACAGTATTAATCTAGTGTAGGTAAGGTTGCTATGTGGCAGGGTTATCAGGGTAGAGTGAAGGCTCTATTCCTTACTGGGGCAACTCCTACCGTATTAGTCTCTGCTGGTTGATGGGTGGCCACTGGCTTCCCCTGCTGAAACCTGCAGACACAGACCGGATCCGCCTCTGAGGGAGCCAACCTTTTCCTAGAGCCCTTAGTCACAGGGGCTGCACAGGCAGAGGACTGCCCTGGGAGGGTCAGTTAAGTGAGCAATCTAGCTTCTCAGGTGAGGGGTGACGGCTGGGAAGCGGGTGGAGGGTGGGGAAGGGGAAGAGAAAACAACACAAGGGTCGGGGGAATCAAGGATGAACGCGGGTGCTGGGGCTCAGCGCAGGCTTTTGTTTTTCAAAATGTCAAGGCCCAGGATGGTCTTTTAATGCTGCACTCACCTCGACATGCCTGAAGGAAACAGGTGATCGCAGTGAGCTGCACAGGATAAGGTGGAACAAATGGCAATCAGGGGAGGGGTCAGGCTGGGAGATGGGCAGAGGGTGGGGAAGGGGAAGAGAAAGCAACGTGAGGGTTTGAGGAATCAAGGGTGAACACGGGTGCTGGGGGCTCAGCGCAAACTTAAAACAAAATAATTTCAATGCCCAGGAGGGTCTTTCAATGCTGCACTCACCTCGGTATGCCTCTAGGAAACTGGTGATCCCGGTGAGCTGCACAGGTCAAGGTGGAACAAATGGACTATCAGGGGAGGGGGGTGGTCTGAGAGGCGGGCGGAGGGTGGGGAAGGGTGAGAGAAAGCAACACGAGGGTCTGGGGAATCAAGGGTGAACGTGGGTGCTGAGGGCTCAGTGCAGGCTTTTTTCAGAATTTCATGGTCCAGGAGGGTCTTTCAATGCTGCACTCACCTCGATACACCTGAAGGAAACTGGCGCTTGCAGTGAGCTGCACAGGACAAGGTGGAACAAATGGCCTATCAGGGGAGGGGGTGGGCGGTTTGTGGGAAGGTGAAGAGAAATCAACGCGACAGTCAGGGGAATCAAGGGTGAACGTGGGTGCGGGGGGCTCAGCGCAGGCTTTTTTTCAAAATGTCAAGGTCCAGGAGAGTCTTTCAATGCTGCTTTCACCTCGATATGCCTGAAGGGAACTGGCAATCACGGTCAGCTGTACAGGACAAGGTGGAACAAATGGCCTATCAGGGAGAGGTGCGGAGGGTGGGGAAGAGAAAGAAACGCGAGGGTCAGGGGAATCAAGGGTGAACGTGGGTGCTGGGGGCTCAGAGCTGGCTTTTCTTCTCAAAAGTTCAAGGCCCAGGAGAGTCTTTCAATGCTGCACTCACCTCGATATGCCTGGAGGGAACTGGGAATCGCGGTGAGCTGCACAGGAAAAGCTGGAACAAATGGCCGATCAGGGGAAGGGGGCAGGCTGGGAGGCATGCACAGGGTGGGGAAGGGGAAGAGAAAGCAATGCAAGGGTCGGGGGAATCAAGGGTGAACGCGGGTGTAGGGGGCTCAGCACAGTTTTTTTTTTTCAAAAGTTCAAAGCCCAGGAGGGACTTTCAGTGCTGCACTCACCTCGATACGCTTGAAGGAAACAGGATAGCGAAAGATAGGCGTTTATTCCATCCTTTTTCCTTTATTAAATGGCTAAACTTGAAGAAACCTTACCTTTGTGTCCATCTCACATTTTTGACCCCTCACAGGTACCTCATCAGAATCATCACCATTTCGTGTAATAGCCCGGAAATTCGGTGGTTGGCAGCTTTTTCATAAGTCACCTCCTCCTGACTTTTCAGCTTCCCAGCATCAAGGTAACCTGTCCTGGAGCTGCTTTTTTGAGAGTGACTGGAGGGACGCCTGTCATCGCCTGCAAAGGGTGATCGTCATTTGAACTCATCTTCCTCCATCCCGTGAGGTGTCCTGAAGAGGTCTGCATCCCGAAAGTCTGCATTTCTATATCAGCTGAGCTTGTAGCTTGCAATTGCACCTGATCAGAAGAGCACTTGAGCCTGCAACCGCCGGGCACCTCTCAACCGAACAAAGGATGGAAGCCTTCGCGCCCAGCAACCCCTAGATGATCCTTCGTGACCCCTGTCAAAATCGTAGTCAGGGGGTAACTAAGCATACTTGTGGGTTTTGGGCAGTAGGCCCCATACATCTTAGGGCTGGAATTCTAAAGTGTAGAGAATCGTACTTGTGACTGGTTCTAACCATTCTACTTACCTTTAAGTACTTACCTGTTTCACCTGGTTAGTTATTTAGTGATGCATTGTAAGTGAACCTACCAGTAAATGTATATATTTGTTTTATATGTTATTGTGTGATAGTAATACCTGCTAGTTTCATTTATTATCGTGGTCTAAAGCAAAAATAAATAACTATTTTTTTAACTGACTGAATGAGCTGAATTATTGTGTTTTATACTATGAGGAATCGTTTAGCGCCCTGTGACAACCCTCACACTCTCCCGAGACCAAGCCTTGACTGCTCTCCATTGCTACCTTGATTGAGTTTTGGCAAAACTGTGTGTCTCCCTGTTCACCATAACTAGGGTGGACTAAAGTCTGCCCACCAGGGTTGATTTTAGAAATCCACCTTAACAAAAAACTGAATCTAAAGGTTTGATTCCAGGTGGGGCCTACTCCGTCCTTCCTTTCCCAAGGTCTACAAACTGAGTACCACTGAGTCGGGAAAACATAACATCTATTATTATTGCAGCCAGCGGCACCAATTTGACATCAAACTGCATATAAACCTATTGTTGGCAAATCCAAAAGGTTGGGCTTTGCAAATGCAAAGGATAAGAAATGGTTTGTCCCATGGGGGATTTACTCAAAGATAGGATTACCCCCAACATTTGCAAAGCCAAACCTATTGGCTTTGATCATGCTTGTGATAATGTTAGTCATGAGAAATTAGGAGAATCAAAAAGTATATATGCAGGGCACCCAATCAATGGTCCTCTTACTGTTCCTCTCTGATTGTGGAGAAAGAATGTTTGCTTGAACACTTGTCTAGGCTGAGTGCGTAATGAAGAAGAGCAGAGAGCGAGCTGTTCTACTAAACCACTTCATTTTTAAAAGAGAAACAACTTGAGTGGCCCAGAAACAAATTCCTATGTTAGGCACTTCAGTACAGGGCTTTGAATTAGGTATAATGAAGGGTAAAGCGGCAAGACCCTGAATTATTACACAAAGAGCACCTGGATCTGTCTGTACTTGTAGCCCACATAGACAGGTGTGCTCCACAGAGCTGGTATTCTCTGAAAGCTAGCCCCCCCCATCCTAGTATAAGGTCCTGGGGTTCCCACGACATTCCCAGCAAAAAGATGATTCATTAGTATTTTTTCCTGTACACTTATACAGGGACGTCGTTTTGCCAAAATGACAGGGGTAGCGGGAATGATATCACACGGCCCTTGACCCCTGATGACATCACAGGAAGTGATGTCATTTGACCCCACCCTGAAGTGATATCACAGGAAGCGATGGACCACGACCTTTCACCCGTTGGCAAAATGGGAAGTGGCATCACATAGCATTGTACACTACGAAAAATATGGATAGGATATCACTCTAATGTGACAAGACTGGATCGCCATATGTATCATTAAGATCAGTGTGTATAGGCCCATACTACCAAATAACTGTGAATGCAAGCAGACGTCCATGACCAAATGATAATGATGTGTTATTATATCACACTTATTCTTAAGCGCTTTATATAGAAAAAATATACACCCAATAGCACCCAACCTTTGTTGGTACTCATTTATCGACCTCAGAAGGATGAAAAGCTGAGATGAGGCGTTTAAGAACAGACTAAATCAGTGACTCACCCCCTGAAGTGTGCCTGAAATAAACCTTCAATGAGTCTAGAAATTATTGTATAGAATTCCAGAAAGACACATTATTTGGTATTCTTATTCCTCCTTATTTAGGGTCAGTGCTGGAAGTGTTAGACTTGTGGCACTCCTGCTCTTATTTTTCTTCTTTTTTTAAGGGGCCTGAACAAGAAAGCCAGACACTCGAAAGGACATGGTGCTGGCCACAGTTCAGGAGCTTGCATTACTAAATGTATTTTAGAGGTTGCAAGGGAGACCACAGAGATCGCAAAGGAGACCTTAGAGGTCGCACTTGCGACATCTGGCGACCTATAAATGACGTTCCTTATACATATTTTAGGTATCCAGTGATTTTCATGAAAAATGTTTCAGTGAAGCATTTTCAACGAAGCAAAAAGATATAATCTATATGGGGGATTAAAATGGGCGGGGAGGGGGTTGCAGTGGGGTTATTAACATATGGAAATAGTGGGCTTGGGGGAGACACCCCAAAATAAAAAAAAAGAATAAGAAATTGGTGAATTTTTTGCTGATTTATTTTTTGTTAAAAATTGCTTTCTATAAAAAAAATGGGTAAAATCACATAGACTCGTATTTTATTCTGTACAGTCATATTTCTCTTCAGCTGAAAATAGTGTAGGAGGAACTGTGTGTCAATCGATTTCGAGAGATGATCGCATTAAAAGCGAGGCCCGTTCACACATTCACATCCCTGGAATAATGTCTATAATATATGCGTACCCGCATAACTTTGCACAAGCTATGTATAGCCGCAATCTTCTGTACATTATTTTGCGATCGAGAGAGTGAGGGCCAGACTCCATGGAAGATAAGAGCAATACAAGCAGGGTCTGTGGATGTTGGTCTTACTACCAACTCCATGAATATATTAACGCAAACGTTGTTTCTACTGTGACTTAATTTGAAAACATTAATGGCTCAGTGGACATTATTCTCTTTCATTATATTCGTTTTCAATAACATTGTCTTCTATATGCCAACTCATTCATGTCACCATGTCTCATTCTATTTGGGAGATGGCAGTCCGCTTTTCTTTTTTTTACCTTTGCATTCTGGGACATGCAAGACCTGAATTTATAACGGGTAAATAGAGGACTACTTGCAAAACAAAAACAACCATTGGCAATGCAACAGTTTGGGCTTTTGTGTAGGCATGGGAAAGGAATTTTCTAGGTACTGCTCTAGTGGTATTAACTGGCTATTGATGGTAGTAGGTGCAAAATGGTGCAAGTACCTGGGCATCTAATAGCAGTGCCTGGCAAATGCCTAATAGTTTTACACAATCCTAAAATATTGGCTTTGCCAATGCTTGTTTTTAACCAGACTTCAGTGAAGGACACGCAGAGTGCTTATAAATTGAGTGGCTGAAGGCAGACCCGTAGTTGGTTTACAGCTCCAATTATGTCATTAACGTTCAGAGGACTGCTTTGAAAAAACACTGACAGGTACTTGAAGTGCAAAGTTTGATGGTAAGGCTTGAATAAAACAAGCTTAAAGAATCCCATGAGGAGGTGTTTTGGACGGGGAGGTGCAGGGACTGGGTGGGAATGGGCATAGGGATTAGCATTGCCATGGGTAGTCAATTGGTGGGAAAATAACCAAACAACACCTACAAGCCGTGCGCCCCTCCTCAGATGACATTTCTCTCTATTTGTAATGTAATGCAATAGTTTCGGCTTATAGGTGTCAGATGAGACACGTAATAGCCCAAACTAACCAGAACTGGATTAGCATCTCCCAAATGGAATGGGCTTGTGGGCATATATATATGATTTGATTTAACACAGAACCCAAGGGTACCGGGCAGGAACCCATCAGCATCAGGGTACAGATGAAGTAAGAGGATGCCAAAAAGAAGGAGTGGCAAAGACATATTGAAAGAGAAACGTTTTTATTTTTTTGAAAGCTAGCAAGAGAATCACTCATGGAAGGTCTAGGGCTCCACACCTGGTGTCCTACTACAGAGAACCGTCTGTCTCCTCGAATGTTACAGTGGGTCTAGGGAATGGCCAGAAGATGTTTGTCCTGTTATTAGATAAATCTAGTAGGATGATAAGGTAGTAGGCTGGTTGAATTGTACACATTACATATTGCAAAAAAGGTAGCAGGCGCTCGCTCCTCTCCAGAAGGAACATGGCATGATAACCTGTTCTGAGATGAGAGTTTGCAGCACACGCTTTTTGCTCAATGTACCTTTCACAGATGGGAAATATCCATTTGCATTTCAGTCTTTGTCCCGCCCACATGGGCAGTCCAGCACCGAATTGCTATGGCAATTGCTCTCTGAACAAGAGTACCAACAGAAGCCCCATAGACGTGTTTCAGCCTTGTTGGACCACCTCAGTGAGGTAAAGCTGTGCCTCTCTGAGCACATTGAGCAGGGAGTCCACGTTTGGTTGCCCCCAGGTAACTCAGGGTGACCAAACCCAAGTTCCTTACAAATATTTCAAAAAAGGTAGCAGGCGCTCCTCTCCAGAAGGAACATGGCATGATAACCTGTTCTGAGATGAGATTTTACAGCACACGCTTTTTGCTCACTGTACCTTTCAAAGATGGGAAATATCCATTTGCATGACAGTCTTTGTCCCGCCCACATGGGCAGTCCAGCACCAAAATGCTATGGCAATTCCTCTCTGAACAGGAGTACCAACAGCAACCCCATACACGTTTTTCAGCCTTGTTGGGCCTCATCAGTGAGGCTGATATGCAAATGGATATTTCCCATCTGTGAAAGGTACAGTGAGCAAAAAGCGTGTGCTGCAAACTATAATTTCAGAACAGGTTATCATGCCATGTTCTTTCTGGAGAGGAGCACCTGCTACCTTTTTTTGAAGTATTTGCAAGGACCTTGGGGTTGGTCACCCTGGTTTACCTGGGGGCAACCAGATGTGGACTCCCTGCTAACTGTGCTCAGAGAGGCACAGCTTCACCTCACTGATGAGGCCCAACAAGGCTGAAACACGTGTATGGGGTTGCTGTTGGTACTCTTGTTCAGAGAGGAATTGCCATAGCATTTCGGTGTTGGACTGCCCATGTGGGCGGGACAAAGACTGATATGCAAATGGATATTTCCCATCTGTGAAAGCTACAGTGAGCAAAAAGAGTGTGCTGCAAACTCTCATCTCATTACAGGTTATCATGCCATGTTCTTTCTGGAGGGGAGCCCCTGCTACCTTTTTTTGACACATTACATACTGGGCAGTCAAACTGTGCATACACTTGAAGGTTAGATGTAGTATCTTAAATATGATATGTTGAAACGTTTTCCCTCCTGTAGCGTTGACCTTCCTTCCCCTGTGAAATCAGTAAAGAACTTTCGTGTGAAGACTTCTGCCAATATTTTTCCTGATCTACAGATTAGTGACAGATGTATCTCTGGCTTTTTTAAGCTGACAATTTTGAAAAACTGATGCCACTAATCCCTGACAATATGAAGGGTCCAGTGGTTACCTGTGCAGTCATGGGTATCCTAGATTATGGTCACGCTACGCTGCAGGACCAGCCTATATACTATCTCCAGAGGCTCCAGGTTGTTCAAAACACAGCTGCCCGGCTAGTGGCAGACCTCCCGAAGTTCTCCCATGCTTCCCATATTATTGCTAAACTCCTCTGGCTTCCTGTGGAAGGTAGATTGAAGTTAAAGGCTATGTGTCTCATTCACCAATCACTGCATGGTTTGGGGCCCCTATGAATCCTGAAAAAGCATATTATTTATGCCTCCGGCAGGGTACTGCATTCTTCAGGTCACTGCTGGCTCTGTGTACCCTGGGCTAAACAAAGCATGATTGGGGGTTGCGCGTTCACTGTGGCGGGGCCTCGGCTATCAAAGAGCCACCCCCATGGCGTTGAGTATTGCTGATGACTATTTAAAATTTCATAAGACTTTGAATACATTTCTTTATACGCATGAATTCACTTAGCCTCCTCTTTCATACTTTTTGTCATTTCCTCTGATTACCATTGAGGTGTTCAGTAACAGCGCCAAGACATCTTCAGGTATTAGTTGCACTATACTAAGCTCCATTGAAATAACATAACAATTTCAAGGAGCAGCAGGTTGGAAGAATGCAATACTCGAGGAGGGCAATGGAGAGAGATCTTTTCTTGAAGGGAGAGACAACCTTGCCTGTAGAAAGCTCGAGGAGGGCAATAGAGAGAGATCATTTCCTGAAGGGAGAGACAACTTTGCTTGTAGAAAGCTCGATATATTAAGTACAATGCTTTAAACTGAACTCATGCCTCAACAGGGAGCCAGTGGAGTTTCCTATGGCCGAAGAAATAGGCCGATCATGAGGGATCCCAGTGGCCAGGCGAACTGTAGTATTCTGAAGGACTTGAAGCCTATCGAGGTGATAAGCTGGTGGATCGAGTAATGTAGCGTTACAATAATCCAAACTGCCATTAAGAGTAGCCGCTATGGTAGAAGAATGGTAACTTGAAAGAATATAGCAGAGCACCTTCTTAAATTGTTTCAGTTTGAAAAAGCTAGTACTCCAGAATAGCACTAACCTAAGCCTCAGGTGAAAGAGAAGATGTTAATTTGACACCAAGATTTTTTACAACCTGTGCTGGAATAGGAATGGCGCCTAACAAAGGTGCCCAAAAGTTGGAGGCCCAGAGTGGCTGAGCAGGAGAGGACAGACCCACTACTAACAGCTCTGTCTAATTGCCATTCAATTTCAGCCAATTTGTACTCATCCATTCACCAATGGCCTCAAGGCAGGACCAAAGACGAGTGGCCGTGCCAGTATACTCAAGGTCTAGCCTAAAAAGAAGCTTGGTGTCATCACCGTAGGTGTAAAAACGAAAGTCATGTGAGTGGATGAGCTTAACCAATGGTTGAATGTATATGTTAAAAAAGCCGAAGTGAAAGTGCGGAACCTTGAGGAACTCCACAAGTAAGGGGAACTGGAGAGGATCTTTACAAAGAGAGGGAAACAGATTGAGAGCGAGAAGAGATGAAAGCTGTAAACCAGTCCAACAATGAAATACCAGCAATGCCCGACTCCCACAGCCTGAACAGAAGGGTGGCTTGATCAATAGAGTTGAATGCGGAAGAAAGATCTAACAAAATGAGACCAGCCACCCCACCTTGACCCCCGATCATGCTCAAGTCGTCAATTACTGATACCAGGACTGATTCAATGCCAATGAAAGGGCAGAAACCCAGTTGAAAATAATCTTAAACAGGTGTCAACTCAAGAAAACCTCTGAGTTGGGGACTAACCACCGCCTCAAGAAGCTTCAACAGGAAAGGGAGGAGGGAAATAGGGTGGACATTTTGAGGGATGGAAGCATCCAAGGTGTGTTTTTTAAGGAGAGGAACAACCAAGGCATGTTTTAGAGATTCACAGATTTGGCCCAACAACAAAGAGTGATTGACTGCTTTAACGAAAACCTTGTCAGGGTGGGTCACTGTTAGAGAGAATTATCATTTTTATGCTTCATCCCCTCAGTGTGTGTGTTTTGCCTTTGGCAGGAAGCAGTAGGTATCCCCGCCTAGGCTCCACAGTGTCTGGGCAGGCAGGAAGGAGGGGAGGAGTTTTCCACCCCCCTGTCCTTTGTCAGCCAGAGTGCCTGAATAGGCCTAACACCCACAGGGGGTCTAGCTGTCCTGATTAGACAGCCAACACCTCTTTCTGTCAAATGCTGAGAGAGATTGTAGAGAAGTGTGTACTGGAAATGTATAAAAAGTGAAGCTTTTGGAGTGAAAAGCAAGTCGACCACTGGAAACAGAAGTAACCGAAGAAAAAGACGAACAGAGACTCTGAAAACCCTTTGTAGCACTGTGAAGCAACCACTGCTGTCCTGACCCCATTTACTATGCAACAGAGGAGCTCTGAAGAGGACCACTCCTTCCCTTTGGCTGTTGGGAACAACCAATCCCAAGATGAACTTTGAACAAGCCACCTGCCGAGGTCCTAGGTGCTTCCATAGCTGCAGAACCCCAATACCAGGAGATCTGCTGCCCATTTCAAGTGCATCATTGTGGAAAGGCTGAATCCATCCAAATCTTTGCTGAACCCGTAAGGACACTCCAGAGATCCAATACAACTCACCCAGACCGCCTCACCAGTGTGTGGGACTGCAGGAAGCGAAGAAGATTGACTGAGCAATCTGTGTCCTTTGTTGGTGCTACAGAAAAGGCACCAAAACCACAGTGTGAACCAAGAAGCTGCTGAAAATCTTACCACAGTTCCTCCCTCGAAGACTGCTCCTGAGAAACCCTGCCCATTGTCCTGCCTTCAGTCACCAGACCAAGGAATCCAGAGGTTGGGTCCAGAGCTGCAACAACGCAGAACATCAGCACATTTTCTTTTAATCTAAGTTACTGAGGGGAAAATCTATTGCTGACCTGATTCCAAGAAGTCGCTCCATAGCGTTGGAGTGCATGCAGAGGTGTCCAGGGCAACCCCCTCTTCCCTCCAATCCAAGCCGCTGCTCATGTCTCCTTCTGGAGTCCGATTTAAGATCTTTCTTGTTAGTTGTTAACTTGCTGCTTTAATAGCTCTAGACACTGGAAGACATTCATAGGAACTCTTTGTAATTTTCTGCGTGTCAAGACTTTAAGTCCTCTCCGAACTGCCTTAAGCTAGGGTTGTGTTTTTGGACTTAAAAGACTTGCTAGGTGAATAAACTGTCTTTAGAACCTTGAACTAAGCTCATGTTGCACTAACTAGCCATTTTCCTCCCTTTAAGTGACTTTGATATTTGTGTTTGCAGAGTAAATGTAAATGTAACCGTTGAAAACCTCATGAGTGCGCAATAACTAATAATACAATAACATTGTCTTTTCCCTTTCTAACATTGCTACAAATGTAACCACGAACACACACAAAAGTGAAAGTGTCCTTTCAAGTGTATTATCTAGTAACCCTAATTGTTCTAGTATAAACGTCTAAGTATTTAAGGTGATTCTGGTGTAAATATAATAAATATATACTATGAACACAATTCTTCTGGTTTTTCTATGTCTATTCCCCACAGCATGATCCTTGATTTTATACACTTTGTCAGTCGCACTCATGCAGTAAAACGGATGAACCCACACTGTTGTGACACGAGTTTATGATAGTCCTTGTTTGTGCCAGACTACCAAATTAGAGTCAATGGACTAGAATTGTAGATTTATGTATTCCTTGATGTATTTAATCATTTAACCCTCTATGTTGACAAGTGTTTTGGCCCCATGGCCTTTATCAAAACTTGGCTACATCAGTTGGAACAATACATTCAAAACATAATTGTCATTTTAATATACAATTGTGTCCAAAATATTCACTACAAAACAGAAATTGAGGGTTGGTAATGGGTAGGATTTATCCGGATAGAGAAAAGATAGTAGCATTTCCTCATTAGTTACATTCTTGTATTTGTTACAAAGCTTATCCTTATTGATTAACTGTATCTATGTGTTTTATAATGTGTTTGTTTATTGTTTCCTGTTGTTCTCCATATTAAAAATTGTACTTCCTTTGCTGCTCAGGTTTACTTGCGAAATTCCCATTGTGCTTAATAGAAATGTTTCTTTCAAACCTACTTATTTGTTTGTGTTCCCCTTCAACCTATTTCCCTATGTTTCCAATGTCACTATGCCCACATTCGTATATGTATTTTGTTTCCCCTTTATATTCACCTTTAGTCACCCTTCATTAACTTTCTGACGATTTAAGATGTCTATTTCCTCAAAGCTCCATTTTCTGCATGTTACTGTTCCTGGGATAATCACTTCAATCTGAAAAAATATATTGTGCCTTTTAGGAAAGATCGAGCTCATTCTCCAAATAATTAATCTCACACTTAAGTCTACAACAATATTTTGAGCTACTCAATAAGCTTCCTTTTAAAAAAACCTGCTCAATCTCAAAATATTGGGTTGTGTCCACATGTATCCCACCTCCTCACCCTTTGTATGCAGCGGGTCGCATTTCTCACTGTTCTGGCATCAGCGTTCTTATTTGTATTCCGAACACGGGTGCCATTTTAAATATTGAAAGCATTTTCATGATGATCGCGTTGCATTGCGCTTCCGCGTTTCACCTGGGTGCAGCCATAGTTTGGGATACATGTTGGTCTATTCCATTTTACCTCCATATCCATATAAGATTATTTGGCAATGTCATGTAAATACCAGCGCGGCTGTCATATTTTTTGAGTCAAGTTTAATTCGAAATATTGTCATGGTCATAGTTACCACAGCATACCCTAGGGATCATATTTGCCTTCAGTGGATAGACATTCATTTGTTTGAGATCTCCTATTGGCTTTTATTTCTGAAAAGACAGTGGGCCTCATCACGACTTCGGCGGTAACCCTTAAATCCGGCTGTAGCGCTATTACCGCCGGATTTAAGGTCCTTTGAATCAGGGCTTTGGCGGATTTCACCCCAGCCCTGAGCTGGGGGGATATCCGCCGAAAATTTGCGCTATTACCGCCGGCGGGAAATCTGCCGGCGGTATTAGTGCGAAGATTCCCCATTG
Source organism: Ambystoma mexicanum (assembly GCF_040938575.1). Classification (NCBI taxonomy): domain Eukaryota; kingdom Metazoa; phylum Chordata; class Amphibia; order Caudata; family Ambystomatidae; genus Ambystoma; species Ambystoma mexicanum. The sequence goes on along the minus strand of NC_090923.1, from coordinate 706,314,913 downwards.
AGCCCAATGGGGAATAGGGCATTCCCGAATGGGCTCAGTGGGGAATGGGGACTTACATTACCGCCGAACTCGTGATCCGGCTCTATTAGCACCAGGGAGTTCGGCGGTAGGGCTAATACCGTTACCGTTACCGCCCAAGTCGTGATGAGGCCTAGTGTCACCGGAAACTGAAAACATTAAATACGTCACTTGATCTGATTCGAATTTTGATCAAATGTGCGATTATGCTTAATTTGAATATATTCAACGTCTTATTTGCAAAATGTTCTCACTATTATGATAATTAACATGTGATACTGACATTCTTCATAAGAATGAGGCCATCTCATTATCTTTATTAAATTCAAATTCTATTGCCCGCAATTTACATATAGTTCTCGCTTCCATTTGCCTATGTACTCTTTCCTTGTCACGTTCTCTCTTTCTCAGTCTAATCTTTTTCAAACCAATAAATATAATATCTTTCTTGTTCTCTAATTGATGGGCAGATTGACAATGGTATGCAAAAGGGAATTTAGGATTCCTTGTGTAGTTGCAAATAAGAAATGGCTGCATTCCTTTGAGCTAATAGTGTAGATTTAATGTTTAAACTAGATTTGTCATCTTTAATCAGCAATACCAAAAAGTAATTGCAGAGAAAGGTCCTATATTTCTTGGTATGCAAGAGGGATTATATTCAGTGGCTTTGACTGCACCATCTTTTGGTGGCCAGGCAAAGTACAATTTGCAGAGAAAAAGTCCTATATTTCTTGGTTGGCAGGAGTAAATTATATTTAGTGGCTGTAAGTGACTGGAGCAGCGTTTAGTAGTCATACCTAATACTGTTTTCTAGGTGTGGTGACAGGGTCTTGCATGCATTGTTAGGCTGGACAGATTATACAGTGGTTGTAAGAGACAGCCTCATCGTTTTGCGGTCCAAACAATTGTTGATGTAGAGGAAATGTCTTATTTTCTTGGTAGGCAGGAAGACAATGGGCCTCATTACGGGTCTGGCGGTTGCTGCTGGACCTGTAAAAAATTATCGCTGCCTGACTTCTCGGTAACACCGGGGTATTATGACCCCGGCGGGCGGGAAGTCAGGCGCCGGTAATTTTGTAAGTCCCCCGTCCGAAAGGACTCCATGGGAATGGGGACCATGGAAGCGCTGGCACCGTTAACAATGGTGCCTGTGCTTCCATGAAACTCATCGGGCGGGTGCCGTTCCGCCCACCAGGTCTGACCCTGTGCCGGTCCAGTAACAACAGTGCAGCTAGGCTTACCAGCACCGTTGTTACCGGACCGGCATAGTTATAATGATGCCAAATGTATTCAGTGGCTGCAAGTGACTATGCCATCTTTTAAAGGTTAGACCAAACACTAGTTAGTTGGTGTAGAGAAAAAGTCTTGTAAATCCTGGTAGGCAGCAGAGATTATATTCATTGGTGCTAGGTGACTTCACCATCCTTTAAGGGCCAGAGCAAATACTAGTTGCACAGAAAAAGTGTTACAAATTTTTTGGTGGCATGAGAGATATTCAATGGCTGTCAAGGACTCTGCTATATTTTAGTGCTATATTTTAGTGGCCTTATCAAATGATACTTGCTGGCAAAAGTCATATTTTTCTTAATAGTCAGGAGGGGATTATATGTATTGGTTTAATTGACTGGTCCATATTTTAGTGGGCAGTTTAAATACTTGTTCATAGTGGCAGAGGAAAAGTCTTAAATTTTTCTGCAAGTCCGGAAGCATTATATTAAGTGGCTGTACATAACTGATCCATATTTTAGTCGACAGCCAAAATACGTGTTAATGGTTGCAGAGAAAATGTTATGTATTTGATGGTAGGCAGGTGAGTTTATAGGCATTGGGTGTAAGTAACTGAATCATATTTTAGTGGGTAGCTTAAATACTAGATAGAAGCTGTAGAGAAAAAGCTAATCATTCTATGTAGGCAGGGGAGGGATTACATTCAGTGGCTGCAAATCAGTGTGCCATATTTTAGGGGCCAGGCCAAACACTAATTGCTGCGAAGTTGTGAATGACAAATCTTAGAATTCAGTTAATCGGCTGTATTTCAGTCCACAACATACCATTTATACTTGTGGGTTTATAAAGCGAACATTCTGAGTTCCAACATGTCTTGAGCATCTGAAAGTGCCAGGGGTGAGTGAGGAATGCATAGGTTGTTCAGCCAACTGTCTCGCAGGTAGACGAGGAAGTGGAAACACAGTTTGTATCTTCCGTCTTTCTTTCACCAGCACCCACACCTATGGATAATCATTCTGAGGATAATGAAGATGATGGCCCTCATTACAACACCAGCGCTAAACCATGGCGCTATTAGCACCATGGTTGGTGCCGGTGTTGTAACGGGTCCGCCATGGTTCAATGGGGAATTACCACCCCATTCCAAGGTTGGCGGGGCGGTAATTCCCCATTGAACCCTGGCCCTTCCCCATTCCCATTTTCACCCCATAGGGCTCTATGGGAATGGGGAAGGCGCTAAGTACGGTACCGTAAATTGCGGTACCGTACTTAGAAGTAAGGTCCCTTTGTGGGTCCCTACTTTAACGGCTGGTGTGGACCAGCCGTTAAGGTCGGGTCCCGCAAAGGGACCTTGTAGTAAGGCGCTAAGTGTTTAACGGCGCCGCAGCCTTTTACGGCGCCGTTAAACACTTAGCGCCAGGGTCGTAATGAGGCCCGATGACTGGTATAATGTTGGAGACCCATCCGAGTCTAGGTTACTGCAACAAATGGTTTTGGAGACCACAGTTACAAAAGAGAAAACATATGCAGATAATACCACTTTTATAGAAAAAGGAAGAAAGCAAAAAGCTACACTTCACTGTTGTACATTGTGCTTCAAAGACAGTTTGTTAAATGTGGGCATCTAAATTTTCGGCGTGTGGCGGCACAGCACCAACTCTGTCACCATCCCCATAAACGTGGAGAACATGTCTTCTTGCCCCAGCAAGAATCTCACCAAAGGGTGGAAGTTCTTCATACTACAGGACAAAGAACCAGCACATCTAAAGAATTAGAGAGCAAATGTATCACTCTATTGAATAATTTGGGGAATCCCTCTTTCATCCTTTAAAGTTAATCCGTAAGTAATGAATGATAAACTGTGGGACCTTGACTGGATTATGACTGTAGCCACTAACTCGCAATATGTTGTGCAAACAAACGTCCAGTAATGCCAGGAAACAGGGGACTCTTCTGGTTTATCTAGAGAGATGTCCCTGCTTAACCTATGGAGATACTTTTTCAAGCTGTCACCTGAATAAACCTCGGAATGGCAAAGTCCACGAGGTTCGTTCTGCGTCTGCCTTGGTATCTAATTCTTGTAGATTCTGCAACAGAGTGGCTCAAACAGAAACCAGGCAGCACCTTTTGGAGGGTTGTGTTTGTACATTCCAGTTAAGAATATTACATTGAGTTAAATCCGTTCATGACACTGTTTTTTGATCATTTGCTCCTTTTTGGCTTAGGTTGCTAGCTGGTTCAGAAACCCATTATCTATTGGTGCAACAGGAATCATTTAAGTCATATTAGCTCAAAAATTACATTTTTATTTTTGGAACATATTATGTATTCTGTGCTGTTGTTTATTAATGTGAAGTTGTAACTGTTGATATGTGTTGTATTATGGTTTTCCTTGCTATTTTTCCTATATCGTGTGTTCTTTTTAGATCCTGGGAATTGTGAACTTTTTTCTGTTTGCCAAAACACAATGATAAAAGAAGAACCAACCGCCATCTTGTCACCTGCCCTCTTTGCAATGAAAATGTTGCAGTTGTATCATAACTCTAGCGACTGACTGGATATAAATGTTATTAGCATTTGTGTTACTCCTGTCTGTTATTAAGGCCCACTTCTATTTTACAGTTAAAGTAATACAGACCTTGCAACAAAACAAGGCAAACAGTAGTATCCATAACAGCTTTCGCAGTTCTCCCTTTGAAACAAGCAATGTAAAAATCTGCATTTTACTGCCCTCTAATTTTCCTGCTAGTCATGAGGGCACAAACATAAGGAACACCTAACGTGAGTTTCAACTACAATAATTAGCTCTAGTACATTTTCATGGTTTACAAAGTGCATCAGCTCTAGCATGTGCTTTTCAAAAGTTGCAATAATCTAAACAGTTTTTCTAGAAAACACGGCAATGACCCCAAGAGCATCAATGACAACAATTTCCTGAAGTAACCAAGGATGATGTTCAAGCTTCTTACTAACCTGTTTGGCTAGTCTGTTCTGTAATTTCACTTCACATCCTCTTCAAATTCTTACATTTTTGCTTTCTTCTTTATTCAACCTGAGTAGTGTTGACACTGAAATAGCTGGTTGTTTGATGCATTCTCCACATGTCTCCATGTCAAAAAATGTCCTTTCTTCCATCCTTGACAGAAGACTGTATAACGCAGTCGGCCCATTGGTAGTTGGCAGAGTTGTGCATGCTGTGGACGAAAAATCCTAGAATGTTATATACGAATATGTGGAACATGGTTCATTGGATTTCTGCTATCTCACTACTTGAGTTTCCAAGTAAGTTAAGTTCACAAATCACAATGACGTGGGCCAATATTCCGATCTAGACTTGTTACTTTCTCTCCAAATAACGTCTTACATTTGTTCATAACTTGTTCAACCTCTTTATAACACTGAAGAGAGTAGAATAACGGAGCAGTTTCGGTGATCCTCTTGCACACTTGATGAGCCATCCTGACATTATTGTGTCACTATCCTTCCAGCTCCTAGGGCCGGCACTCCACCTACTCCTTTCCTACCCTCTTTTCCAATGCCCAGTTACTCACCTACAAGAAGGTAAATTGAAGCTGGCACATGTTCCCCTTCACCATCCAGAATTGCCATGGAATGTATGATTTTGTTTCTCTGTACCTGTGCAAATAGCGGCACACCCGCAGGGTTACCAACAGCAACAAGTTGCCGTGTTTTTTGCGATATTAACAGAGCCAGGCTAATGGATGGTGCCACTGATGCAAAATGCATGAAGGGCAGAGGTGCTTGTGTGATCTGAGTGGCCAGGGAGACTGAAAGGGGCTTGTTCCGGTCTGTCCAGGGACGGTGATGGGCATGTGTGTCCTCCAATGAGGAATCACCTTCATTACCAATATTGCCACTGATCGGGGCTGTGGAAGACAGGTCACTGGAATCTGACCTGCATGCACTTGGATGAATCAGACCATGCTTGTCTCCAATGTGTTTGTGCATTGCTGTGCTCCCAAATGAACAATGCTCCTTTGGTGTTCCATGCTTCACTGATGGCTTGCATAGGTAGCATATCACACTACTTGCATATCCCCATTGTCCTCCCTTCCTGGAAGTCCATCCCAGCCCATAATGAAGAGAGTGTGACAGATTTCCATCTGCGAGTTGTGAAAGCCTTATCGTTTCAGATTTGTATTAATGCAATGATACGTGTAATTCTATCTTTCAATAGGAGACCAGCAAATAACCTGTTCCAGCCTCCTGGCATCTACAGCAACTGATCTGCAGTGGCAGCAGGGAAGGCTCAACGTCACATGTGCATTCCTAACAGCTGCTGGAAAAAAAGGTTCTAACAGGTAAATGGGGCTTTTTGTATCTTCTGTGCCACTCATATTCAAAACGTTATTATTGTGTACCCCAGTCAGCCTTGTGGCATGTTACATTGTACATATAAGCCATCCCTTCTCTTTAATTGATTCAGTTTTGCACTCTGAAAGAAAAGGGATTTGTCGGGAGCACTGTTGGGGATATAACCTATTCTAAAGTTCTCTGCTATAGCGGTGAAGACAGAAGCATCCAAGACAGAGGAGACCTCTACTCTCTAGCCATCATCAGGGAACAATGCGGCCACTGCTGTTGGACCAAGTTCACTCTGCCGGCTGTGCACTGCAATCAGGACTTTGTTCACCGAAAAACACAGAACCCCTGTAGGTACCAGACAATCTCCTTGGGAGTGGAATTCCGTTACTAAGACTCACTTTGCCCCAGAAGTCAAGTAACATCTCTGGGACCTGATTCCTGCATTGAACTACTTATAAGCTACAACAACGCGGTCATTGCCTGCTTGTCTGAAGCTTCTTCATGACATTGCTGCTTGGACTGCACTGTGTGTTGGATCCAGTCGGATGTAGAATCACTGCCCATGTAGGCTCCTAGAAGCCCAAAACCAATAAACCAAACATATTTGAAGAGGCCCTGTATACCTGCTCCACCCTAAAGGAAGGACCAGGCCAGATTAATGATTTTTGGGGCCGACGGCACAGATAGTCTTGCCCCACAACCCCCAAACCTCACTGAACCCACCCCCAGGAACCTCATCAACCTCCCCTCGCCCCCCACAATCTAATGCTATTAAGGGATTACAAACCTCAAGTCAAATTCAACAGCAACTCATCTAGGCTTTAAATGAACTGTAAACATTGCATTTAAAATGTAAACATTACATATCTCAATGACCTGTTTCACCAACAATGACTTGAAGCCAGTGCCATTATGAATCATTTTGTTTTATGCAACACAGATGGGATCCTCCTGGTTTACATTACTTTGCATTCTGGTATGTCTAGGCTTCAATTGGAGTGGGGAAAATAAAGTTGTGAAGCTGTCAATGTGTATGCAAATTAGGGGGGCTTGCATGTGACATAGAGCTGAGCAAATCGAAAACAATCAGCAGTCCTTGGTGGAGCGGAGGAAAGGGAAGGGAATATAAATGCAATTAAATGAATCAATTCTCCCTGAAAAGTGATATCATATATGAACTACTGAGGTACAATTGTGAATGCCTTTGCATTGAGTAACAACATTTACATCTTTTAAGCATCCAGAAAATAATTCTGCTATTGATAATTATAGATTTTGCAAGGGCCTTTCTGTCAAAATGTGTGAGGGATCCCTTAATTAGCAATTTGTGCATGCATTGACATCACAGTCAGTGGCAATACAGAAAATAGTGTGACATGGAGTGAAATCAGTTTTTGATACTCTAGTGCATACATCATGGGAAGTTACTTTAAAACACTTCAAAAACTTAAAAACTTGTTGGGGCTATGGTCAAAGGGTTGGTACATTGTTACATATGCTGTGGAAGTGTTCTAAAGTGACTGACATCTTGAGAGGGGTTCTTGATAGATTGGATGCGAACTTGGGAACAGCATTTCATGTGTGCTGTGATTCTACTCGTAAAAACAGGAAGGTGTGATGTGGCAAGAAATAATGGTGTTTGGCACAATAAGGTGTTGGTAGTGGTATCCAAACATATACTTCGAGTTTGGACAACAAGGAAGAAACCTTCAGTAGTTACTTGGTTGTTGGATTTGCAAACTTTGGGCAGCTATGAGAAATTCATGATGTGTAAGCAGAGACGTGAAAGCGAATATTTGGAGATGTGGGGAGCATTTAATGAGCTGTATGATTGAAGACGTGTTTTGAATGTGGTTAAGAATTGATAATGTAATGTGTTTATGTACGGTATCAGACGTCAGGGTGTTTGTTCTGTGTGCATGTATGACTGTGTGTTGTGTGGTGTGGGTGATGTTTGTCTTTTCCTTTTCAGATTAAATGAAGGCATGCGCTTGGTGGTTTATGTTGGTCATGAACCAATCGCTGTTGGGAGAGTGAATGTGCAAATCCTTTTATTTTGTTACTTATGTCACCTGACTCCCTGTAAAATTGACTTACTGTTTTTAAGCCTGTGTTGATATTTTGTTTACTGTTAAAAACAATAAATAAAGTTCAAATAAATAAATAAATTGCCATGAGAAAGCCAAGAGACACATAACTTTCTGATATGCAAATGCATGGATGCTATACTTATTTTATATGGAATATTAAGAAACACAGAATCTCACAGAAGTAGAACCCTTAATCCTTCACCCCTTCATCTATCTTAGATGGATAAATCAGTTACAACAAATGTGTTGCAACAATGATTATTTAAGCACTTAGAAGTAGTCAGTCTGCAGGAAGCGCTATAATAATCACTAAATTATTGTATTGTTATTATTAATCATATATTTTACAAACCAATTGCAATCCGTTATTAGGTTGTGGCCTCTATAGGAACCCTTCTTGCCATGATGTTTTCGTTGTACAATACACGTGCCATATTGGTTGATAGCATAGTGCTTATGCCATCCTAGGGACCGCTTCAAGAATACCAGAAGAGATGTGAAAGAAGGAAGGGGCACGACAGGAAACAAGTGAGAGGGAAGCAGGGACTATGATGTAATATTCTTTATCTATTCCTGGGCTGTACACCACACTACAAACTTAACTGCCTCCAAGAAAGACAAGGACAAGGTAACCTAAGCACTCTGTTCAACTCCGCCTTATCACTTACACCACTGCAGGCAGTGCAGAAGTGCACACAGCAATTCAGCATTTTCAAAATGTTGTATAGTGACTAACCACCTGTGGGACGGAATGCTCTGGTATGGAGATGCAGCATGTGTGTGACCAAAGTCCACCCCTATGCCCTAACATAGTGGGCTCTGTGGGAAGTCCTTCTCTGACACACATCACAACACACTGTGAGAAACTTCCATAACAGACATGTACATGTACCTATGTATGTCTTCACAATCCTTGAGGTGCCCTAATCGGACAACTAGTCATTATTGTTACAACATGTCTAAGAAAAGACCACCCTCCCACTCACAGAATCCTGCATCAGTCCAATAATAACTCTTGCACAGGAAAGAAATCGTGTGACAAGACTCAAGGAGCTTGATATCACGCAGATTTTGGAAGTGGGGTCTGCGCCCCATCCATTGCTTTGAAGGTTTAATAAACACCTTGTCTAATGTGAGAGGAGACGTTGCCCGGAGAAGGGGCAAACTGTACAGTAAGCATTCTGACCACACTCTCTCAGGAATTGAGAACTCGATCCCCACATTTCTAGGGTTGTCACGGGTGACATGTTCACACAGTACTGGCATTTGAGCTCCCCCCTCTTCTTTGCATTTTGGTACTTGTTGTGTCCCCTATTTTCAAAATGAGAACAGTTAAGCTACACGTACCAGCATGCAAAGGGGTGCCAGCTAAAAAGCCAAATAATCAAGAACCATGAAATACATAAATATATTACACATCTGTATTTTTCCATTACATGCCTTTCTTATCAGTTATTCATCTGCCTCTCGTCCTCATCTTGCTCATTCTCCCCACCTGTCCTTTTTTCCTCTCCCTCCTCATTCCTATTCACTTTCTTCTGTCCTCCTCTGCCCCTCCTTCTTTGCCATAAGTGCAGCCGCAGAAGCAACCTGTTATTTTCCACGTGACTCTTAATCATATTGCAGGGCAAGGGACACTCAGCTCATGCTGGGAAGCCACTATTAGGGTTATTAGTATTATGACTATAATCAGAATTAGGACATTTGCAGGGTTCACCTTGCTGTGTAATCAGGCAATTGCTATGGCAATTGGTGGCCGATAGCCGACTCCCACTGTTCATCTCTATTCCACTGAGTACACAGAAAGGTGAAGCCTGCAAATGGCTCAATAATAGTAATTATTTCGCTCTGCTCTTCATGGAACCCACAGACGTTATACTTACTGCAAAATGTGTGCTGCAATTAGCAAGTTTACCGCATAATTCCATGTCGCTGTGTACACCATTTGTCCAGTCCTGGGATTTCATGCAGAAAACAAATGAATCCTGGGAGTTTTAGTCTTGGATCACTTGGATTGAAGGGAAGGAGTTGAGCACCTGATTAGAACCGTTTTAAACAATAGGCTAACACCTTTCCATATTCATCATCCACTCCCAAAAAGCCCAGGGAATTCTGAACAGTGAACCTGTTATGTTAGGGTAAGGGATATATGAAAGGGATATATGAAATATTAGTATCTGATTGCTCCTAATTGGGTCCTTACCTGCCCGACAGGCTCCACGCCACAGCCCCAGGGTTCCTTCCGGGAATGGCCGGCATGGAATTTCAGCCATTTTCTCTGTTTTTTAATGGCCGCCATGGAAATAGAGAAGGGACTACATGTAGTTTTGTAAAACATTTTTTTGTTCTCATTTGTATAGCGCATCCAAACCCTGAGGCATCTAGGCGCTGTGTAGGAGCAACATACATCTAGTCACAGTCGGAGGTCATGAATAGTATGTATACAAAGTGTTAGAGATCCAAGGGTAGATTGCAGAGACTAGCATTGCATAACAGTGAAAGAAAACAAGGTGAGCAGGTTTAGACAAACAGCCAGGTTTTAAAAGCTTTCCGGAAAGCCCAATAGGATTCCTCTGCTCTTAGCATCTGCCGGTGCGTGTTTCATTGTTTAGCTGCAATTACTGGGGAGCTGGATCCTCCTGCTTTGGCACATTTGTACTTAGGTTGGAAGAGTCTGTGAGTGTAAGGGGTCCTAGTGGGCCTGGACGAGTGGGTCATAGCAATTTTTTGTGATAGTAAGGTGGTGCAGTTTTGGAGATACATCTGTGTGTAATGGTGAGTGTCTTGAAGGCGATTGTTTCTCTGATCGGGTGCCAGTGTGCTGCTTTACGAGCGGCCTAGATATGTTCCAGTTTGGGAATATTCAGGGCGGCTCATAAGGAATTGTTTTGCATAGACTGGAGTTGTGAGCAGAGGTTCCGGTGAAGAGAACAATGCAGTAGTCCAGGCTTGACAACTTTCCGTAGAGAGAAAAGGTCTTGCAGCGTTTAGCAGTTTAGTTGAGTTATGGATAGTGTTGCGTCCAGGTAGACACCTAAGATCTTCACTGCTGTTGAGACTGTGATCAGAGAACCTTCAATCTTGAAGACTGCACAGTTGCGATCAAGTTTGTTTAGCACAAGTGAGGGCCCAATAAGGAGAAGTTCTGTCTTTTCATCATTGAGACAGACGCCATGGTTCGCCATCCAGGCCTGGATGGTGGTGTAGGTAGAGTGTAGAGTTCAAGGCAGAGGCATCATTGGTGTAGGTGTCAGACAGGGGGAGGAGGATCTGTTTGTATTCGGCATATTTGGTATAAACTATACTGCGGGTGTTGAGGAGGTTGAAGAGTGGCTTTGTGAAAATGTTGTATAGCGTCAGCGAGATGCAAGATCCTTGTGGTACCCCGCAGCTGATATGGGAGGGTGAGGCACTGGCATTATCTGAGAAGACTTTCTTTGTTCTGCATTCTAGGAAGGAAGCCGCTTCCGGGGACAAGGAGGTTGTGGATGTTAGATGGCGGCAAAGTATATTATGGTCAACTAAGTCAAAGGCAGCAGATAGGTCTAGGAGGAGCAGCAGGGCAGGTTTTCCCACATCCCTAACCTCATAAATTGGCTTTTTTAGGTCCAGAAGTGCTGGCTCAGTGTTGTGAAATGGGCCGAAGCCTGATTGGCAGACTCCTAGGATGTGGTTATTTTCTAAATGAAGTTGAATTTGTACATATGCAGCTCTTTTAAGTATTTTTAATAGGAAAGGGACTGTGGTGATGGGCAGTTAGTTGTTGGGAAGTGCCGGTTCAAATTAAATTTGTTTTGGGAGGGTTAGGACCCAGGCTTCTTTAAGGAAGGTGGGGACTATACCTGTCGAGAAGGAGGAGTTGATGAAGGCTGTGATGAACAGGGCTAGTGCTTCCACGCAGTCTTTGATGAGGCAGGTGTGAGAAACCAGAGGGTGTCTCACTGTCTAGTCCATATGGATTTCTTGCCCAAGTGGCCAGTGCACAGCCATCGCCTTTGGAATCAGTGCCTGGCGTGAACCAGTGTGGGAGTATCACCGGGGTGAGGGGTTCTCGGGGAGTGGAAGTGGGACACCTTGTGGCAAGAGGCAGTATCCCCCCACATAATCCCTTTGACCCATTCTACCAGGTAGGGTATCTGGGGACTGTAACTCCCCACCCCCCTTCCCTTCATGAACACTGCACAGACAACCCACTATGGGAGAAAACAGACTAGTGCCCGAACAATGTAACAGACATGTCCCATTACCATGGTCAGGCAGAGTCAGGCAATCGCTGTTAATGACTCACACCTGATATCCATTGAACTTCCCCACATAGATTAAAGGCAGAGCACGAGAGCACCCTTTCAGCGAATCGATGGAGAAAGACAACAGGTCAAGAAGAGAGAGAAAGGAGGGAGAAGCCATTGAGCTTTTTGACAAATGATCGTTGTACTCTTGAGGATTTGAAAGCAGCATGTTGAAAGCCAGGAATTGAAGCAAGAGAATCCTATTCTGTGTGTCTGAGATACCCGGGGCCCTCCTGCATAACTGGCTGAGTCAGGGAGGAACAGCAGCTGCTCTGGTATTGTCATTGGCTCCCGAAAGCAGATCCTCCAACACAGCCAGTGAGTCAGGAGGAACTGTACAAGGATGGCATGTATTTAAATGAAGGTGACAAGCTGCAACAATGTATCATCGGAGAGCGAACTTTGAAGTGTTAGATGAAGGACACAAGTAAAATGCGAAAAGCTGATAAATGTGTTGAACATTATGTGAGAGAAACAAAAGAATCAAGTTTGCAGAGTGGTCCGGCTCTGCGTGGGTGCACAATGAAAGTTCTCTGGCGAAAGGTGTCTTACAAAGAAACAAAGCAGCAAAACGTTGATATTTGAATAGTGACATTGCAAATGAAAATCTAATACTTAAAATCAAAGTGGTCATGCGAGGGTCTGAGAAAAATCCTTTGCACAATCGAAAGTCTTCAATATAAGTGAACTACTCATTAAAGTGAACCTTACCAAGGCCCGAGCCTGGCTGAGGGAGGCCTGTTGGGGTTGCAAGTCACAAGTGGATCCAAGCCCAGCTGTGGGAGTCGTATTGTGCCTTTGAGTTGTTAAAAAGGGGTCAGAGCCCAATCAAGGGAGACCCGTTGAGACATTGTGTAAGAAGAGGGTACGAGCCTGTCTGAGGGAGACCAAAAGTTAATGTTATACCTGAAAACGAAGGACAGTGAACCTTTTAGGAGCAAAAACTTTAAGTGTTGTTTTGGTAACCCGTGAAATTCTGTGAGCGAGAGACTTGTGGAGAACGAGATACTTTTTCGCAGAAGGTCCTATTTGATTTTTGAACTGCATCCTGGTGCTCAAAGAAGCTAGAGTGTGTTCCAAGCTCAAGTGTGATAACTTGTTCCGTCCTGAGACGTGGGGAAGGGGACCTTATCACTCATCTGTGGAATGAGTATAGATGCAGGCAAAACAGGGCTAACCCTTGGCAACTCCTTCTTAAGTTCACTGTAAGGGTGGTTGCCAAGCAGAGTGTTTTCCCAGTGAAGTGTGGCTGCCACACTAATTTATTGTCAGACAAAGGAAAAATTGGGAACAATTCTCAATGCGCCAGCCAAAGGAACAGTAAGTGTTAAACAGTAGTAGTTTATAGGTGAGTCAACAAGAGCTTTCACAACACAAAGGAACCGATGGTATATTAGTGTTCTTTTAATTGTTCCAGTTGTCCAATTTACACGAAAGTGTTAATTCACACCTGTTGTACGTATTGGATTGTCCTTATATATAGTTTCAATTTGAGATTAAGTCTCTTCTTAGTGTTTATTCACACATTTAATGATTCTCTCTTTTGAAATTAAAGACTCTCATTAGTGTTCGGGCACACATGTTATGATTCTCTCGACACGTGTTTCACCATTCTGTTGTGTGAATGGTTCTTCAGGAGAGAAGAAGTTACTAAAGGAAATAATATTTAGACATTAGGTCAAAAAAAATTGAAACCTTAAGTTTTGTTATTAACAGTGTTAATAGATCTGAAGGTAAACAAAGTGCATTGAAAAAAACATTTTTAAGTAAAGAGGTGACTCACCAATTCTTCGGTAAAACTGCTGTAAGCAAATGCCGGTTGATGCCAAAAAGTAATAGCAAGTTTTCATTCACAATATTTTTTTTTTAGTCTTTATTGCGTCTATGTTGAAGAAAGATTTCTAATGCAGAGATTTATCCTGAGGAAAGAGGGTGGAAGAAAATGCAGAAAAAGAAAAAAAGGGGAAAAAAAGGGGTAACAAGAGGGATGTATGGAGCAGATTATGTAAATACAGTAAGTCTATCTGTATTTAAGGCATTTTAAATGTAAATGTAAACATCAATATGAACAAATTTCTGTGCCCATAAGGTAAGTTCACAAAAAGAGTGATAAGCAAACATAAGCAGGGGGGTAAAGTTTCTCACCTGATAGTGCATGATACGCCTGTTGTCCTGATGCTTCTGTTAGGAAGACACAGGAAAGAAAGGCAAGTTCACGCTTAAATGTGTGCAAAATTGTGTCAAACGTGACGTAAATTGCGTGATGACGTCATACATTATTGAGAGTAATGTCATGAAGTCATTGCGCACGTTTAATGGGGGTGGCCAATTTGAATGAATGTGGTTGTATGCATGAGTTTGTGTTAAAGAGGGTTAAAGTCGATACTGTCAATGTAAATGCTATATATATCACTCATCTGTCCTGACATATTATTTCTTGAACACTCTTTCTTTTGCATACATCATTTTGCCACACCATTTGTATTTAGAAGTAAGGACTGGCAATGGGTTTATTAGTATAGGCCCTTTTTATTTCGACAAGACTTCACTAGGACTGTGTTATTTTTATTTTGGTGGTTGTAGCTTGCTCCCATCCTTAGATTTTAGGTTAGATAGGCGTTCATCCAACCCATTGAAGTTCAATAAACACCCTTTAACTTGTGTCTATCTTCACTGTTTGATACCATGCCTTCCTTACAAGGACCGGACATATATCCCCTTTACATCTTTATTTATTTTTTAAAAAGGTGAATGGGGAATTACCGGTCCCTCCAACCCTGGAATGGACCGGTAATTACTCCATTCGCCATGCCGGATTTGGGATGGTTTCGGAGGCAACCATGGAGCTAATTACTCCATGGTTAGCTCCAAACCCGGAATGAGGCCCTATGTCTCTTAGTTGTGTATTTATAAAGTGCTTAATACCCAGAGGTTTCTGTTAGGAGGTGGTTACATTTACTTCATTGAGTTTACAATCACATCAATTCAGCTGCTGCCATGTAACCTAGTTACCAAGGAACCTTTGTTGTTATGATTAAGCAAAGGTTCCACATTCTAGCAGCAGAGAGAGAGAGGATTGAGAGCAGGAGGACAGCCACAGCTGGGGGCCTTTCTCTTGGATGAACTAAAGAAATAAAGCCTCTCTATAAAGACAAGCATCAGCGTGAAGCGTGGTCATTTACATATTAACATTGGCGACGAGGATTGGGCCAAGGAGAAAAGGCCCCCAGCAGCAGCAACACTGCAGCAATATTGATTACAGTTTGGATGCAAATGGACGGAGTGTTACACTAGATGTGTTGTGTAATAGCAGGCGAGAAACACGGTCATCCTCCTGGAGCGGAGTAAACCAGCAAAGCGCATTTTGGAGCAGAGCACCAAGAAAGAAGTCAGTGCCTGGCAGTGGAGAGAACCATAAAAGCATACTGGAGCTGAGCACGAATATTGAGGAGGTTGGATGACCTGTGGATCACAAATTGGATCACCTGTGGATTACGGAGGAGGCTGACCTGTGGATCACAAATTGCAACTACCACAGACAGCGCTGACAATATCAGCACAGGTTCCACCTGAAATCACACCTTATAAAATTTAAGTACAAGTAAGTGACAGTGTGGCTGTGTAAGGTTTCCTACCTGGGGGTGACATTAATTAATTCACAACATGGCAAACGTCCCAGCCCCAATTTTCTTCCTGCCTACACCAGGTGAGCCCAGAGTGCGTTGGATAGACTGGAAAGAGGGTTTTCAAAAATATGCACTGGCAGCATTTGGACCCAATTTCTCCAATGAGCGCAAAGAGGCGCTCCTATTTCACTGTTTAGGTGCCGCAGGACAGGAAGTGGTCAAAAAACTACCAGAACCTCCAGACATTCCTGATGGGGGTCCATATGAGAAAACATTAGCAAAATTAGACAAACACTACTGTGTTGAAGAAAATATAATTCTTGAAAGGTACAAATTTGCCACGAGAACTCAAAAAACTGGAGAGAGTATTGAGGAATTTGTAACTGCTCTTAGAGGTTTAGCCATCAAATGTAGATTTGACCATTGTCGAGATGAGCATGTCAGGGACCAACTCATGATTAAGTGTTCTAATGATAACATCAGGAAGGAGTTATGGAAGGAAAGAAATCCTTCTCTTGATAGAGCAATTGAGATAGCGAAAATGATAGAACACACAGACAAATGTATACAAATGCTTCAAGTGGATAATACATCTCAAGATAAGCCCAAAACTGATGACAATGAAGCTGCCATACATAAGGTTTCGAGAGTGATGCAGAGAGGTGCGGCAACTGCGCGTCGCACTTGGCAAATGGGTAGGAGACCTGAGGGTCGCCAAGGTCCCTTTACCAGAGCATGGGGACAAGGATCATCTACCAGAGGGTCGCCCAGTGAGAATGTTACATTCAGGGGTGGCAGGGACTCTGGTTATCCTAGAGGTGCATCAATTAGGAGGTGTTTCAGATGTGGGAGTCTATATCACAAAGCATCTGACAAAGAATGTTATGCATCAAACATTATATGTAATGAATGTGGGGTCAGAGGACATATGGCTAGATGCTGTAGGAATTTTTATACCGCCCCAAGTCAAATACATGAAGTCAATGCAGATCAAGAATTTATATCAATTGATGATGCTGGTAGAGAAGTTATATTTTCAGTCAATGCCATTGATGGGAAGGTCAAGAAAAAGAAACCATATGCAACTGTGTTAGTTGGAGGGGTGCCAGTATCAATGCTCATGGACAGTGGAGCAGATTATACTTTGATAAGTGTGCAAGTGTGGAAGGAGAAATTTGGATGTTGTACATTGTGGGAGAATGTAGTCAGAGCAAATGCTTATGGAGATGTGCCCATAGAAATTTTAGGGTGCTTTGAAGCTGAGCTCCAATTCAAAGACAGGAAGGCGTTAGGGACTATCTATGTAGCCAACAGAGGTGGAGAGCTGTTGTCCTGGAGCGATCAGGCAGAGCTCAAGATAAGACTTGAAGCAAGCCACCCAGAACAGGTTTTGACTGTTGAAGGTGGAAAATCCGGTGGAAAATCGGTCTCGAGCATTGTTATGGAAGGGGCCAGAGGGCATATGAGTGGCACTAAGTTAGGGTGCTTGAAGGGATTTGTGCACAAAATTCGTTTGAAAAGGGATGCCATTCCCAAAGTTGCCAAATTACGGACCATTCCCTTGGCCCTGAGAAAAGATGTAGAGAGTGAATTGAATAAAATGGAAAGTGAAGGGGTGATAGAGAGAATTGATTCCTCAGAGTGGGTTAGTCCTATTGTAATAGTGAGAAAGAGCAGTGGATCTCTGCGGATATGCATAGACCTTAGACACCTGAATAAAAATGTAGTGGCTGACAAATTTCCTTTACCCAGAATAGATGATTTATTGGCAGGGGTGTCTGATTCCAAAGTATTTTCTCTTATTGACCTCAAATCTGCATATCACCAAGTAGAATTACACCCTGATTCGAGAGATCTCAAAGCTTTCATTACCCCTATTGGCCTTTTAAGATGTATAAGAATGCCATTTGGATTGATTTCAGCAGCTAGTGTATTTCAGAACGTCATGTACAGATTACTGGGAGGAGAGAGAGGTGTCATGTGATACCAGGATGATGTGCTAGTATGTGGGAAAAATGAAGCAGAACATGATAAAAGGTTAGAGAGAGTGTTGAACATATTCAAAGAGGCTGGCCTTACAGTATCGTTAGAGAAATGCATATTCAAAACTGACAAGGTTGAATATCTAGGTCATGAAATTACAGGTGAAGGGATCAAACCCAAAGAAAAGGCCATAGAAGCTATTCGCAAGATGGAAGCACCAAAATCCAAAGCAGATATACTATCTTTTCTAGGTCTGGTTGAATTTTATGGCAAGTTTGTTAGAGGGTTGGCAAATTTGTCAAGGAACATGAGGATGTTGACTCGTAAAGGTGTTACGTTCAAGTGGAATGAATCTTGTGAGGAAGAGTTTGGTAAGATTAAAGATGCTATAGTCAATGCACCCATCTTGAAAACGTTTGAAGAAAGTAGACATTCATTACTATTTGTGGATGCAAGTGACTATGGTATTGGGGCAGTCCTAATGCAGGAAGATCAGGAGGGCTTACACACCATAGCATTTGCCTCTAGATCTCTCAAAGGACCTGAGAACAGATATTCAGTGGTAGAAAAGGAAGCATTGGCTTGTGTCTGGGGAGTGGAAAAGTTCAAAAGATATTTGTGGGGCAGAGAATTCACAGTATGTACAGACCATAAACCCCTAATAGGAATATTTACCAAAGGTGGTCTGGAGGGAGTCTCCAGACGCATCATGAAGTGGGTGACATCCCTACAAGGCCTGCAATATGATATGCTTCACATTAGTGGTGAAACCAACGTAGTTGCTGATGCCTTATCCAGATCAGTAGTGAGAGAAACAGTGTCTGAGGAGTCTCCTCTGACTCGTGAGAAAGGTGTTGAAATATTTCAGGTTCATGAGTCAGTAAAGAAAGAGGAGTGGGACAATGCATGTTCAGAGGATGAATTGTACCAGAGAGTTTTAACATTGGTGACGCAGAACAGAATAAGAAACTATATTGGTGATTTAGGCGGGTTTGCCAAAGTTAAGGAAGAACTCTGGATTGATAAAGGATACTTACATAGAGGACATCAGATGGTTGTACCTATTAAAATGAGAAAATTAATAATTGAGCTAGCTCATGTTGGGCATTTGGGACTGCCTAGAACCAAAGGCTTGGTTAGAGCAGAATTTTGGTGGCCTAATCTTGACAAAGACACTGAAGAAGTGGTCAACAATTGTTGTGATTGCATTGAAGGTAATAAGGGTCTCAGGATTCAAAAAGTACCCATGACTGTTAGAAAGCCATCCACAGTTCCATGGGATGAGGTTGCTTTAGACTTACTAGGGCCTTTCAATATCAAGGGTGGGAGAGACACCTATGTACTGGTTGTCATAGATTTATTATCCAAGTGGCCCGAAATATTTACACTAAGAGACATATCCAGCAGTAGCATCATTAAATGTTTGGAGCAATTATTTTGGAGAGAGGGATTCCCCAGAAAGTGTTTATCAGATAATGGGACCCAATTGGTTTCCAAGGAATTTAGAGAGTTCTTGAGTAACCATGGAATAGAACAAGTAACCACTTCATTATATCATCCCCAGACCAATGGGTGTGTAGAACGCTTCAACCGCACTCTCATGGATGCAATTAGAATTGCGGTAGCAACAGGAGGTGACTGGATCAGGACCATAATGGAGAGAACATTCCAATATAGACTAGCACCACACAGTGTTACGGGTGTATCCCCATTTGAACTATTAAGAGGGAGGAAACCTAACTCACACATGTGTCCAGGCTGGATGGGAAGGTCAAAATTCGTAGGAATAGATCTGGAGGGAGTGAGAGAGAAGATATTTGAATCTGGGGTCAGATCCAAGGAGCAATATGACAGGAAGAATGCTTGTAGAGAATTCAGTCTTGAGGAAGGTGATTGGATCAAGATCAAACTTCCCACCAAGGTGCGCAAAGGTGCATCCATATTTTCACAGCCCAAACAAGTTGTTAAAGATTTGGGATCTTCGGTGCTTGTTAAAGGGGGTGGGGTCTGGAACAAGGAGAGGATAGCAATTTGCAAAAAGGTAAACAACAACTTGTAACTGCACTGCAAGGTATTTAAAGCAATTTAATTATTTCTTCATATAGCGGTGTATCAGATACTATGTAAATAATGAACTACTTATGTTCAATGAAATCTATTATCTAGTTTAGGCAAATACTTATATTTTGGTAAAAGGAAGGGAGGTGTTAGGAGGTGGTTACATTTACTTCATTGAGTTTACAATCACATCAATTCAGCTGCTGCCATGTAACCTAGTTACCAAGGAACCTTTGTTGTTATGATTAAGCAAAGGTTCCACATTCTAGCAGCAGAGAGAGAGAGGATTGAGAGCAGGAGGACAGCCACAGCTGGGGGCCTTTCTCTTGGATGAACTAAAGAAATAAAGCCTCTCTATAAAGACAAGCATCAGCGTGAAGCGTGGTCATTTACATATTAACAGTTTCTAGTGCAGACCCAGGGATCAAACCTGTGTTGCTTCCCGTCCTCTTGTTTCCAAGGCGAGCACGTTGCCTCTGAGCTATCCACCTGGATCTTGATGGCTTCAAGCTATTTAGGATGTGGAGGGTTTCCAGTTCAGTGATTTTGCTGAAGTTAAATAGTGATGTTTTTGTGATATTGTAGGTGGGAATGTGGGAGGTTTCAATGCTCTAACGGGAGGGCTTCAAGCTAGCTGGTTTAGTGAGAATGTTGTTAAGCATGTCCATTTTTTGCAGCATGGCATTCTGTATGCTAGTGAACCAGGCTGAGTCTTTGGTCAAGGTGGTGTCAGGGGGGCTGGGCCTTCTAGTTCCCTGAGAATATAGAATAGTTATCTAGTGTCAGATTTGGAATTGGCTATCTAGTATTGAAGATAGAGGCTTTGGCTTGGATGATGTCTTGTTTATATTGTTTAAATAGGAGCGCAAACTCCTGTTTTGTGGCCTCTGAAGGGGTTTACATCCAGCAGGTTTCAGCAAGTCTTTCTTTGGTTCTAAGGACTGAGAGGTCTTGGGTGTACCAAGAATTGAGGTGAACTACCGGTTTGGTTTTTGTTGCAGTTAGTGGGGCGAAGGCAGTGGTCGAAGTGGGCGGGAGTGGTCGGGAGCGGAGCTACTCTACTTCTTTTAATTAAGTTTTACTGTTCCTATACTTTTATTTTAAAAAGAAACCATTCCGGAATGGTTTTGTTTTAAAATAAAAGTGTAGGAAGAAGTTAAAACTTTCACTTTCAGTGCACTGAACTGAGCGTTCCCCTAAACAGCAGGAGCATGTGTGTGGGTGTTTGGATTGCGTACAGGAGTGGCGTGGTGATAGGGTTTGTGGGGAGCGGTGCATGCCAGTAGGGAACATAGTTCCACTATTTCTTTCCGTACACTTCGACCACTGGGCGAGGGTGTTGATTGCATCAGTCAAGGTTTTGGTGTAGAGATCGGCTAATGTCTGAGGATCAAGGTCATCCAAGCATTCTGGCTTTAGGGCATCAAGGAACAGTAGGCGGCAATCTTTAGCCAGCTTGCAGGAGCTACGAGCTAGAAAAGGCACTCGCATCTTAGTAGTGGGTTTGGTTTGTGGGTCGAGGGGAAGGTAAAGGCAATGGTGTGGTGGTCTGACCGTGGGTAGGGGGAGTTGGAGTTGACGTAGGTATGGCAGTTAAGGGCGGCAAGCCAGTCCAGAGAGCAACCTTTAATGTGCATAGGGTTGCAGATGCGCTGACTAAACACCAGGGCGATAAGCAAATTTGCTAGCGAGGTAGGTTGTAAGTCAGTGTGGTCTTTAGGACCTAGGTTAATGGTCTCCTAAGAGAATAATTTTGGATGCAGGGTTTAACATATCTCCTAGTGTAAGAAGTAGGTCCTCTTCAAATGACAGGATGTGACCAGGTGGGTGATTTATGTGGTGGATGGTGATTGTGTTGGTCGGGGAGATGGTACGTTTTAGTGAGAGGATATTGCAGTTTTCATTGAGCGAGGAGCTGAATTGCATGAAGCAAAGGAGGCCTCTGGCCATAAGGGCCACTCTGCCACCTCTGTAATGCAGTCTATTGCTCCTAAAGATAGTGTAGCCTGATGGGATGGCTAGAGAAAGAGCTGGCCCGGATGCTGCGTGTAGCCAGGTTTCTGTGATTGCTAAAGCATCAAGATTTCCAGTTGTCAGGAGATCATAGATATCCAAGGCGTGGCCCGGAAGTGAGCGGGCATTGAAACAAGGCTAGGTTGAGGATAGGATTTGTGGGGTTGTGAGTGCTTACTTTAGTGTTGAGGGTGGCAAGGTCAATAGGCATGGTGTTGACCTGGGTGTTGGCCAGCATGCGATTGTGTGTTGTATGAGAGAGCTGGTCAGAAGGCAAGCTGGAGCTGATGCAGGAAGGGGCACTAGCAGCACAAAAGGTGGCAGCCTGAGCAGTCCAGCGTGCACTAAAAAGCATGCGAGGTAGCTGCATTGGCAATTAAGTATTTGTATCACAAGTAGTGGCAGGCTGAGCAATCGAGGGTGCAATAACAACATCCTAGCTGGCAACATGGGAAATGAAGGGTGCATTTTTATCACAAATACTGGCAGCCTGAGCAATCGAGGCTGCACTAAAAACATGCGAGGTGACAATATGGGCAAATAAGGGTACGTTTGTATCACAAGTACTGGCAGCCTGAGCACTCGAGGGTGCACAAACAACATGCAAGGTGGTAACATGGGCAAATAAGGGTGCATTTGTATCGCAAGTACTGGCAGCTTGAGCAATCGAGGGTGCACTAAAAATATCCAAGGGGGCAACATGGGGAAATAAAGGTGCATTTGTTTCACAAGTACTTGCAGCCTGAGCAGTCAAGGGTGCGCTAACAACATGAGAGGCAGCATGGGTAATCAAGGGTACATTTCTATCATGAAAAATTGTTGCATGGGCAAAATTGGTCCAGATGACTTGCATGGTTGAGCCCAGGCGTAAATATTAGCAGCTGGGGATGATTTTATTAGTCCGATGGCAGGGGCTGTGTTTTTCAAGAGGTTCTTGAGGCAGGTGTTTCTGTGCTGTAGGGGGCGAAACTTTGCTTGATGCCAGCTACAGTAGAGAACTGTGTATAGGAGCGGTGATGATCTTTGGCATCTGAGGATTGCCAAAGAGGTACCGGCTGTGCAGAATTAAAGAGTACAGGGCGAAGAAGGCGCATTGTAGAGCATAAGTTCTTGTTCCTTGTGAGAGTCGTAGGGGTGAAAGTGCATAGCCTAATGAGGGGCTCCCATGTAGCAGCAGCTTTTGGTGTTGGTAAGATGTGAACCCATGACATCGTGGTGAGCCTCCAAGGCTCGATCGAGATGGGCCTAGCATGCAGTGAGATTGGGATGATCTGACATGCATCACGTAGGGTGATACACGTGCCTGGCGACACATTGGTGTGATATGCAGTGGGCGTCGTGATGCGGGCTTTGCGACCGGCAAGAGGAAGGTACTGGGTGCTGGTAGGGGGCTTTGGCAAGCTGCAAAGAGGCAGATCACAGGGACGTGCTGATGATGATCTTACTTTGGCATCCGAAACAAGACGGGATCGGCGATCCCGGCTGAGACTACCAACGGCCTTACCTGCTGGCCTTGGGTGCATCTAACCACTGGGGGGCCGTAGTTTAATTTGTTGTTGGTACATTCAATCATGGTGTAGGCTTGATGTAGCCAGATTACTGTATGCTGCATTCAAATTTCGGCAGCGGTAGACCCTTCTACCATTCCGTGGCAGCCATTTTTTCTTTTTTTTCAGTTGCAAACGCTGACAGCGTCTCTCAACTGAAAATAATTACTTTAAAAAAAAAAAAAAATTGCCATTTGGTTTACAAATTAAAACGTTTTATCATGCTTCACAGAATACAAAATACAGAATCAAAAAGAAGAAGGAGAAAAAAAAGAACAAATGCATACATTTCCTTAAGGTTATTTCATCGAAATCAGCCCCACAATGCATTAACAATTTTCTTGTCACCAATAAAACCAGCATGAAAATCTATTCTGCTCCTAGATGCACCAAAACGAGCTCCCAGTATTTAAGGAATTCGGCTAAGGTTTCCAGGAGTGTAAATATCTCTTTTAAAAAAGCAACAAGAGCTAAAATTAGAGTCATTCTTTCTCCATGCATGAATGCTAACCAAGATTGCTCAGCGCATCTCGTACTGCGGTCATTGATAAATTTAACCAAAAGCCTCGTTCTTAACTCAGTCAACTATGTACAGAATAAAATCACATGTTTCAAGGTCTCTTTTGCGTTAATCAGTTTACACAATTTACACAAAGCATCAAAATTTGCATCCCTGCTCCGTACATATCAGATCTCTCTAGTAGGCTAGAGGTTTAATCTAACTCTCATGTATTGAGTGCGATAGTTACTGTCAGGGGAATCTTGCTAGATATTGGGGTAAACTATTATATCTGCAAGTTTCGGTTACCAATTGCCTCTACTGTTGGTAGGACTGTCTTTGCTCCTGGGACTCTATCCAATCTTTCGACCATAATTTGTCCTTCACCGAGGTCGGATTTGCAGCTAGAATTTCTTCTGTAACGTTCAAATCACACAATATTGAGCTGCAAATATACTTCCATTCCTTTAGGGTGGGGTCAGAGCCACTCAGTAAAGCCCCCTTTCTGATGGAAAAAACCCCCTGAACTCCTGTACCCAACAAAAGTCCTTTTAATACGAGGTAGCAATACTTTGAGATATATGGGTATGCAGAATGTACTCAAACATCAATAATAACACTGCCTCATGAAGTTGGCAAAGTAAGTCTGTTTTATTTGCAATTGTCTAAAACAGGGAGTACAACGAACATCAACGAACATACGCTCAATCTTCTCAATCAGCGGGTTTCATAAAAAATACAGCTTATGTAGTAAAAACCCATAATCACTGACGTCAATTTATGTGGCAAACTACAAAAACCTACTTGGGAAAGTGATAGGCTTAGACGGAACATCTAGGTATACGTTCCATACTTGTCAGGGAAAGTGATTGGGTCTCTAACATCAGGTGGGCAACTAAGCCCTCCTCTAGTGCAAGTCACTATGAACGTCATCAAATACACAACGTCCTATTGGTTACACAAAATATAGGGCGCTCTGTTACGTGGCCCTCTATAATTGGTTGGCACCCTCACACCCCTCTGTAATATTACACACACGCTACCAGCATGCAGGCTGTTACCCAGGTGCTCGTGGGCTGGTCTTAACCATAGCTTCACACCTAATTAGCCTGCCATCTATCATCACTCTTGCCATCTGCCAGTCACTTAGCCTTTGAACATTACCCTTGTAAATGTTCTCTGTGCCTGAGAATTAAAGGGAGTATAGGCATACTTTGTCTCTTGGTTTCGATATCGCTCAGCCCAGTACCTATTTTCATCCGACCATGTGACTAGAGACCATGTTTCAGAGCTTTTTGCTATATTAAAATACTATTAAATGATGAACCTCTGACGTCTTCAATGTTCTTCCACCCCACCTCAGACAGGAGTTTGTTCTTTTCACATATTTTGTAGCTACTGCACGAACATCCAGGCTCACAGTGGCCTTGACTTCTTGATGCTGGGCCAACCAAGCCTTTCTTGAATTCACCTCTGCATTTAGTTGTTCTCCAACTGCGCCACACTGAAAAAGCCTTTATGTTCTCGGGGTCCAGGATCTTCTAAAGTGCGTTGTGGGACATCCATATTCCATACATTCCTATGCATATATATTGGCGCATCGCCGAAATCTATTTACTACATAGCCAGAATACTTTGTCTGCTTGCGTTACTGCATCTGTACAGTTGTAAACTGACTTAATATTTTCTTCATCGTTTCTGTAGCATGAGCATCTTCATCTCGAGCCCGAAATGTTGCTCATCTTTAACACCTTCTCCTTAGATCCTCTAGAATGTCTACGTTCTTCAGCCTCTTGCCTCTTTTCTAGATGCGTCAGCTCTTCTTTGCATGATGTCATCAGTCTTCGTTCTTGCTCATTTTAACACTTCCTCCGGGATTTCATTCAAATGGCCAGCATATTTTCATGAGTGCATATATGGTTTCCGCAATGGGTACCTTACTTCCATGATTCTTTGCAGTACAGGCATTTTCACTGGTACTGCACGTGTCTCACACTCTGGCTCCCAACATAAAGGCATCATTGGAGCAGAGCTTTGGGTGGGGGCACTTGGCTCCTTCTCTACACTCTAAGTGGGTTCAATGTTATACATTTCCTGTACAGCATTAAGCTTTTCCATACCACCATTGCGTAAGGCCCAGCTCTGTTCCTATGACCTGAATGTGCAAAGACTTCAGAAGTGACAACACCTTTTTCCAGAATAGACCCTCTAGAGTTGTGCACACTCCAGCTAGAAGCACAAAATAAGCCTCTGCGCCGTAAGTGAGAACAGTGATCAGATCACCTTCAGTCGGTAAAAGGATATCACAGGAAATAAAGAGAATATTTCATATTTTTTTAAGATGATCCTCCCCTGAGCTGCCAAATGTGTCAACTTTGAATGCAAAACCTGTTCTTTAGAGGCATCCCTGATGCTATTCCCCAGGTGCAAGCCCAGATATACAAAGGAATTTGCTTTTAGCAAGATATTCGTGCATCCCTGAAACTCAACTAAAGACTTGTGAATAGGCGCGTTATAAATGCAATATCATATCAGGTACCATTGATGTTTGCAAGTTACCTTTCCAGATGGTGGCTGCAAAATAAGCACTCTGGTTTTGGCAGCATCTATTGTTAGACAGGTTCTCTATAACGTACGTCTGCAATTCGTTTAACTGCTTTTGCAGACCCGTAGGGGTTTGCTCTATTAAGACCAAATTATCTGCATATAGCAGTCTATGCAGTGAATTACCATCCATCTTAGGCGGGAAGCTATGTGCCATATTTAGAATCTTACTCCGGTCAGATATAAACAGGTTAAAAAGGGCTGGTGCAAGTGGACACCCTTCTTTAAGGCCCTTGTCAGTTGAAATTATTTCAGAAAGAGACCCATGAAGGTCTAATCTCACCCTAAAAGATGTATCAGTATATAGGCACTTTATTGCCTCTAAAATGTCATTCGGGCGCCATCCTGCTTCAAGCTTTCCCCACAATTTCTGCCTGTCGACTGTGTCAAAGGCTTGAGCCAGGTCTACGAAGGCTAGGTAGAATTAGCTTTTTCTTCTAAAAGCGCGTGTTTTCAGAATGTTAATCAAGAACACGCTCAGTGAGGTACCCACCCCCTTTATAAAAGCTGACTGCAGAGGTTCCCAATTACCAGATTGATCAACCCACCCCGATAATTCTCACGAAACCTAAGCTGCATAGATCTTTCCTGCGGTGTCTAGGAGGGCAATGGGCCTATAATTCCTAGGATCAGACCTGTCACCCTTCTTACAAATCGACACCATGATTGAGGTCTTCCAAGTCTGTGTCACCATCACAATCTTTCTTATAGGCGTAAATAACTCAAATAAGAACTGTGCCCATTTCACCGGATACCCCTAAGCATACTGTTTGTGATGCCATCTGGACCAGGAGCTCGGGAGTTACTTGCTTTTTTGATTAGCTCCACAATGTCATCAAGTTCCACTGGAAATGGCCATTCACCCTGAGTGGAAGATGTTGCTGCTGAACCACACAAATTTGCTTACTGAAAAGAGACGGCAGACATGTTCGACCCACAACTTGGCCAAAACTGCATTAATAGTCAATGCTGCCCTGGGTACATGCATAGAGTTTATCAGTTCCCACATCTCACACATTTTTTTTTCTACTTTGCTGAGCATCAGTTCTGCATCGTGCCATAGCATTAGATGTTTCGTCGTTCGATGCAGTTGTTTAAGCTTTTTGATCTGAGGCTCTCTGACCCCCAGTGAGTTACATTTGAGTCTCCTCAAATCAGCTTTCAAATTTCTTTTGCCCTTGTTCACCTCTAAATCATATACATGCAGATGGGTAAATGTGGGCCTGAAGCCTGATTTACTGGTTACCATGAAATTCACCAAATGTCTAGTGCAATCCAGAGTCAGGTGAACTCGATCCCGAGGATACACGGTCTGCTGGTCACCTGGCCCCTGCCCATTTTTAACTGCTGTTTACAAACCCGACATTGGTCTCCCTTTTGGGCCATGATTTAAATAAACTGTGAACCCATCCAAGATTAGGGGATTACTTAACCAGGTCTCTTGCAAACAGAACACAACTTTTGAGGGGAACTTTTTTATTTATTTTTTATTTTTATTGCCTTTATTTCTTTCTGAAATATAGTAAACCTTTTGCCATTCATCATAACGTGTACATTCCTTGTTATCAAGTTTATTGCTCACTTTAATACTTTTTGTCGGTTAGGTTTAAGTTCTCCGATTTTTCGGAACATTTCTAAAACCAATTTCACCAGTGCCAGAGTCAGTGGGATTTGATGTCCCGATAACAGTTCCTGCCACCATTTTTCTGTTGATCTCCAGCCATATTTTTCCGTAAATTCAGGCATGAGACTTGTCCTTTTCTCATCCATTGCTGGACAGAAGAGTACCAAGTGTTATAATGACTCAGTTGAAGACTCTTTCTCGCAGAATCTATACATAGCGTTGGACAAATCATTTCTTCTTCAACTCAGTATTTCACCAGTAGGAAATAGACTTAAACTGAATTTCATAAATTGGTCCCTAAAGAACCAATTTTGGAATATGTTAAGGTACTTCGGCAAAACGTTCAGCTTCCTTGCTTCGTTAAATGGTTTTCTGTAGAGTTTCAAAGCCTGTGTCTCTTCTTGTGTGTCAATCCAGTCTTTTATGTACAGTTTCCTTTTAATTTTGTCAGGATTCTCACGCAGTGTCTGGTCAGTTTCCCCTAGGTCAGCTATGATCGCTTGACAGATCAGTTGCCACTCTGATAGGGTAACATCGTTGTTGCCAGATAAAGCTTTCCTTAGCGTTGCAAAGCCTTCTCTCTCGGGTGCTTCCAAACATTTCCTGTATAGCCCTAAGGATTTCCAGATTACGGTGGTCTTCATGAAGTTAAACCTAGCTTTGGAGCGCCTGGATAGGAGTGTTTTTGGGGACTCACTTCCAAAATGTCCTCTCAATCACAGACCAGTTTTCAGCATGAAATGTAAATACGGTTTCTGCTCCGTATGTTAAAGTTGGGAGTACTTTCATGCTATAGAATATGATGAGCGGGTTTAATGAGAAGCCACAGAATCTTTTCAAAAGCAATCTACCTTGGCTTGCTATATTTCTCGCCAAAAGCCATAATCCTCGATTTATTTGGGTTTATTTTGAGAACATTTAACGCTGCATAGTTTTGAAAGGCCTCCAATTGGCGCTGCAAACCTACCGGTGTCTGGTCTAGCAAGACCACATCGTCAGCGTACAGCAACCGTTGTATCCTCACCCATCGGATCTTTGGCGGGAAGCACCTGATGTTTCAGAATGTTTCATCAACGTCAGAGATGAACAAGTTGAAAAGCTCTGGTGCCAGAGGGCTGCCCTGTTTCAGCCCTTTATTAGTTTGGATCTCCTTTGTCAACAAGCCTGATCTGTCCATTCTTATTCTCATTGAGGTGCCTGAATTAAAGTCCTGAATGACTTCTAGTATGCTAGACGGGCAACCCCAATTATGCAATTTCATCCATAGCCTTGGGTGATTGACTGTGTCAAAGGCTTCAGTCAGATCAATAAAGGCCATGTAGATGTTCTTTCCTTTATTTCATTCCACCTGGCTTTGAGAATGTTAATGTGAAATATATTCAAAGATGTTCAGACTCCCTTGATGAAACCGGCCTGCCATGGATCCCTGCAATTAGTTTCCCTACACCACTTTCTTAGGTTCTTCAGGACCAAAGAAGCAAGCACCTTTCCCACCACGTTGAGCAACGCTATGGGTTGGTAATTGCTTGGATCTGTCCTTGTGCCTTCGTTATAATTACAGCTTTTTTCCAAGACACTGGTAATGCTTGTTTTTCGAAGATATGCTTAAAAAGGGACATTAAAAGCTTGGACCATTGTAAAGGGTTCTGCTTCGGCATGATGTTGGTTAACCCATTTGGCCTGGGGGCTCTCGAGTAGTTTGATTTTTCTATCGCCAACCTTTAATGACTCAATATCTATGCCTAATTGATCCCATGTACTCTTAGCGCCTTGAAACGGCGGAAGTTCAGGCGTATCTGGATCAAAGAATTTGGAGAAGTGAGTGATCCGGGTTGCTGTGGCAATCGGATTAGAAATCAACACCTCCTGGGGGTATAAAGGGTGTAACATGGTTTCAGCATGTTGTTTCAGAATATCTTTTTCCCAGTGCTTCCGCCAGTTCCTGTAGTGTTATCTCAGTTTTGCTATTTTAGTTGCCGACAGGGCTGCACCTTCTTTTTTTAATGCACGTATCTGATGGGCAATGTTTTTCTTTTTCTCCCAAGTGGCCAGATCGAAGGTTTGCCGATGAGTAAATCCCAGTTTATTTCTATTCCCTTTATTACTTTCGTAGGATTTAAACAAGGTTGTGTAATTGTCATGATCTCTGCTTCCAAAAGGTCAGGGTTTTCCCAACTCCCTTGGAAGCAGATCCATAACCCAGGTTCCGAGT
The DNA here is from genome assembly GCF_040938575.1 of Ambystoma mexicanum. Classification (NCBI taxonomy): domain Eukaryota; kingdom Metazoa; phylum Chordata; class Amphibia; order Caudata; family Ambystomatidae; genus Ambystoma; species Ambystoma mexicanum. The sequence continues at coordinate 706,284,797 of NC_090923.1, read as the reverse complement.
GCCAACCAGTCCCAATTGGGACCTTTTGGACCCAGTCCTGGCGCCAGTGGCACCATGCTCATAAATATGCCCAGTCCCAGCGCTGGAAGCGCCGGGCTCATAATGCTTGGGTGGACTTGCCTGCAGCAGACCATGCTGCTTACTTGCCTGCCAGTTGAGTCTCTGATCCTCTTCTGTTTGGAACTACTTTTCCTGTTGGGTGGGGCAGGAGCCACTCCCTAGATTCAGAACACTGGAACTCTTCTGGAAAGCAGGAACTCTTTTCTTAGCTAGGCGTGGCTGTGGAAGGAGACACCTAAGCACTACAGGAGGCTATTTAAACCACACCCGATGGATGAATCTTGCTTTGCGTTATTCTGCATCCTCAGCAGCAGAACGCTCATCGTGTCTTCTGCATCTGATCCTGGGCCTAAGGAAAAAGGCTTACCATTCTGAATCCAGTCTTCAGCAACACCTATAAAGACAAGAAAGAACAGGTTAGCATTACGGTCTTCAGTGACAGCTCTTCACTTACCTGGTCCATCGGCTGTCACCAACGCCTCGCGCTGCATTCCGGCATCTGAAAGACAAAGGCTTACCTACTCTTCGTGCGCTCCGGAGGTCTTCACACTGCATTCCGGCATCTGAAAGACAAAAGCTTACCAACTCTTCGCACGCTCCGGAGGCCTTCGGCGCTGCATCCCGCATCTGAAAGACAAAACAAGGTGCGTTTAAAGACATTGGGGAACTTTAATACTCACGTGCCATTACTCCTTTCCACATCTAACCCAGTGGGTATTCCGGCACCCTGCAGCCGCCCCGAACTTGTACCTGCAAAATAAAAAGACAGTTAGAGCGCATCGTGAAGCAGGCAACAAGCGCTTACTTACGTGCTTCCAGGCGCTTCTATTCATCACACGGGCTCCATCTTCAACTCACTTCAGCCCGCCATCCGCCATCGCCGGAACCCTGCAAAACAAGAGACATCATTACTAAAGACTTTAAAGACATTAGAATTACTCGAAACTTACCGTTCGTGCAGTAAACGACGGACAGCAGTCCTCTGAAGTCAAGAGGCCTGCTCCCCTTATCCAGTGAAGAAACTGGTTACAGCACCCTGCCTCGAGGCAGATGGAGAGCACGGCGTTCACTTACCTAAGGTGAGAGCGTTAACCTTTGGGGTTCTACAGGAGAAGAGAAAGGGAAGAAGAGAGAGACATTCAATAACCCAGTTCATTAATCCCACATTTTCTATCTGCAGACATCTTACCCTTCGAGCCAGACATACAGTGCACAGAGGTCCAGCCCAAAGAGCCAGCCGTGTGTTACACATCACCTTTGAAGATACGGTATACGCCCAGTCAAGACCGGCGCCTCTACGGGAATCAGGTGAGCGTTACAGAACGCAAAGCCTACCACAAAACTCCCGTCCAGGCGCTATGGAAACCTCGGATACCGACCAGCTAGCCCAGTTACTTGGGGAACTAAGGGCAGAAGTGCATGCAGCCCGTCAGGAAACGAACGCTCTAAGAAGGGAACTGATTATTTCCAAGGAGCGAACAGATGATCTCGCTAGACAATTGCTACAGTAACAAGCCGGACAGACCCCGTTACCCGCATCTGGGGGAAATCTTCCTTCTACATCCTCTATGAATCCAGTGCAGATCAACCTACCTGGGAATGTACCTCTGGCTCCTCCCGAACGATTTTCTGGTGACCCAAAGAGGTTTGCAGTATTTATCAATCAGTGCCGGTTGCATTTCTTATGCCGGCCAGCAGCCTTTCCAACTGATCAAGCTAAAGTAGCTTTCGTGCTTTCGTACCTTAGTGGCAATGCGGCAGACTGGTCGATCCCTCTAGTAAATCAAGATGATCCGGTCCTCCATGATTTTCAAGCTTTTCAGCTCAGTATGGAAAAACTGTTCGCAAGACATTCACAGGGGCAGGCCTTGGACAATGAGCTTCTTTCGTTGCGACAAGGTAATCAAGACCTTTTGGCTTATATTGCGTCTTTCAACAGACTGATAGTGGAAACTCACTGGCCTGAGGACAAAAGGATTACGCTGTTTTATAGAGGTCTACGCGGAGAGCTCAAAGATGTGTTAGCCCAAGTAGTGAATCCCCCACAAGATTGTTCGGACTATATAGACTTAGTCGTTCAAATAGATCACAGACTGCAGAACAGGAAGGCCGATCGTTCCAAGTTTGATGCTCGAGTATTTTCCAAACCGCCAACTCCTTCCAAAGGAGTAGACTCCGGGGAACCCATGCAGAAAGGGGGTCTGAAAGGTCCTCTAACACAAAAGGAGCGGGAAAGGAGAAAACAGTTGCAATTATGCCTCTATTGCGGAAACTCAGGGCACTTTCTTCGAGACTGTCCGGTGAAACCTGCCAAGAAGGCAGTAGGAGCTGCAGTTACCAAAGTTACAAACTCTGAGCAGGGAAACGACCTCGCCCGACAAGAATAGAGGTCCTCTTGCCGAGCGTGAAAACCAGTTCCGTGACCTCGCATTTCGTGATACCTATGGTCCTCATTAGCCCTGATAATCCGGATCGATTACATGCAATTGAAGCTTACGTCGACAGCGGTGCCATCGGCAATTATGTGGATCATGAAATGGTTTTGAGGATGAATCTAACTCTTTGTCCCAAGGCTGTAAAGGACGTCATTACTACGGTGGATGGTACGGAGATAGCCTCCGGGCCAGTAACGCATACCACTCAAGAAGTGACGCTAGTAAGTCAAGATGGACACCATGAGAAGATCGTGTTCGATGTGATCAAGGCCCCTCAGTTTCAGATTATTCTAGGAATACCTTGGTTAGAGAAACACAATCCTCTGATCGATTGGCGAGCAAGAACGGTCCAGTTTCCAGAATGTGTCTCTACTTGTCACCCTCCACCTGGTGTTGCACTGGCAGCAATTTCTTCAGAGACTCCCCAGTTACCTCCCGAATACCTAGAATACCAAGATGTTTTCCGGAAGGATCAGGCTAACTCTCTACCTCCTCATAGGTCTTATGACTGCCAGATCGACCTGATACCTGGATCTACTCCTCCTTGTAGTAGAATTTATGCCCTCACCGAGCCTGAGAACCTTCACCTTCGACAATACCTGGATCAATACCTGGCAAATGGGTTTATTCGTCCTTCCAAGTCCCCTGCTTCTTCAGCTTTGTTCTTCGTTCCAAAAAAGGAAGGAGACCTTAGAACTTGTATAGATTATCGCTCCCTGAACCAGATCACCGTTAAGAATAGATATCCGTTACCTTTGATCCCTGAACTCCTGGACCAAGTCAGAAAAGCATGCATATATACAAAGCTGGATCTTAGAGGAGCTTACCACTTGGTACGAGTAAAAGAGGGCGATGAATGGAAGACGGCCTTCCGCACCAAGTATGGGCTATTTGAATATCAGGTCATGCCCTTCGGACTTTGTAATGCCCCGGCCGCCTTTCAATATTTTATGAACGATGTCCTCAGAGAGCTCATAGATGTGTGTGTTGTTGTTTACATTGACGACATCCTCGTTTATTCTTCATCGGAATCTGAACATCGGAAACACGTGAAAATGGTCCTCGAAAGATTGCGTCAACACAAACTTTTCGCTAAGTTGGAAAAATGTGTTTTCAACGTGACTGAAGTTGAATTCTTGGGATTCATATTATCACCTGGCGGAGTGCGTATGGATTCAAAGAAGGTCGATGCAGTTCTCAAATGGCCATCACCATCCTCCGTAAAAGGTGTGCAAAGCATGTTAGGCTTTGCTAACTTTTACCGCAGGTTTATCCCCGAATTCTCTCGAATAGTCCAGCCCATCACTGCCTTGTTAAAGAAAAACAAACGTTTTGAATGGTCTACCGAGGCGGAACAAGCTTTCCAGGATTTGAAGACTAAATTTATCTCTGCACCAATCTTAAAACACCCTCGCCCCGAACTCCCCTACATCGTGGAAACTGATGCTTCAAGCCTTGCCATGGGGGCAGTTCTATCACAAAAGGACCCGGTAACCAATCAGTTGCATCCCGTGGCATTTTGGTCCCGCAAATTCTCGCCTCCTGAAATCAATTACACGATTACTGACAAGGAACTTCTGGCTATCAAGTCTGCCTTTAAGGCTTGGCGGCATTATCTGCTGGGGGCCCGACACACCGTTACTGTGATTACGGATCACCGAAACCTGCAATATTTGAAAACCGCAAAAGCCCAATCCTCTAGACAACTCCGTTGGGCATTATTCTTTGCCGAGTTTGACTTCATAATTACCTATCGACCTGGTACAAAAAACGGTAAAGCTGATGCCCTTTCCCGGATGGGAGTGGAAGAACACTTGATCAACCCTAAACCTGTACCAATCATTCCCGAACAAAGAATTCTGGGTGTAATCGCCACAGAATCCATAGAGGAAGTTAAGGATAAAGCCAGGCAACTTGTAACTCCAGCAGACATACAGAATTGGCATCTGCAGGGAAAGGACTTTGCAGTAAAGGACAACTTATTGTATTTCCAAGAACGATTATACCTACCCAGCACAGATTTACAGAAAAAAGTAATCTCTTGTTATCACGATTCTTTAATGGAAGGACATCCCGGTATAGCCAAGACCTCAGAAAAGATCAAGCGCTACTTCTGGTGGCCGTCTTGGAAAAAAGATATCAGAGACTTTATAATGTCCTGTGGAGTATGCGCCCAAAACAAGAGTCAAAAGGAAAGACCAGCAGGCCTCTTACGCCCTATTGACATCCCACCTCGCCCTTGGCATACGCTTTCTATGGACTTCATCACCGATCTACCTCCATGCTCCGGATACAATACGATTCTAGTAATCGTGGACTTATTCTCCAAGATGGCGCATTTCATTCCGCTCAAAGGCTTGCCAACAGCAGCAACTCTGGCCCGAGAATTTCTCGAAAACATCGTCCGACTGCACGGTTTTCCTTCGGTTCTAATTTCGGATCGAGGTAGTCAATTTATTTCTCATTTTTGGCGAAGTTGCTGTCGGTCGGCTCAAATTGATGTGAGACTATTGACCAGTCACCACCCTCAGACCGACGGACAAACCGAGAGGACCAATCAAACTCTGGAACAGTATTTACGCTGCATGCTGCAACAAACTGAAAAAACTTGGAAAGACATCCTTTGGATAGCCGAATATGCCTACAATAACTCTGTCCATTCGGGAACTGGGAAAACCCCGTTTTTTCTTTTGTACGGCAGTCACCCTCGAACCTCGGAGTTGGATCCCCTCCAAGATCTTGAAACACCAGCAGTAGACTACCTGCATTCTACAATCACCCAAGCCTTTAAGGAAGCTGTTTCTCACCTTCAAAGGGCTAAAGAATACAAGAAAGGAGCAGATCAACATCGGAAGGAAGCCCCTCAATATCAAGTAGGGGATCAAGTCTGGTTATCCACCAAATATCTACCTCTAAAAGGGCCACGCACATTCAACCCAAGATACCTTGGTCCCTATTCCATCACTACCATAGTAAACCCAGTAGCGGTCAAGTTGGACTTGCCCCCGCACATGAAGATACATCCGGTCTTCCACGTCTCTCTATTAAAACCCGTGCAACCTCAAACCCGACTAACCAAATCTCCAAAACCTATCCTAGTTGATGGAGAACTCGAGTTTGAAGTCAAAAGCATTCTGGACTCCAAGATCTCCAAATCTAAACTATTCTACCTAATTGACTGGAAAGGCTACGGCCCCCAAGAGAGATCCTGGGAACCTGCTGAATATGTCCACGCTCCTCGCCTAATCAAAAGATTTCACCGAACATTTCCTGACAAGCCAAAACCCCCGGAGAAGCCCGGTTTGGGAGGGGCCTTGAGGGGGGGTACTGTCATGATCTCTGCTTCCAAAAGGTCAGGGTTTTCCCAACTCCCTTGGAAGCAGATCCATAACCCAGGTTCCGAGTGCCAACCAGTCCCAATTGGGACCTTTTGGACCCAGTCCTGGCGCCAGAGGCACCAGGCTCATAAATATGCCCAGTCCCAGCGCTGGAAGCGCCGGGCTCATAATGCTTGGGTGGACTTACCTGCAGCAGACCATGCTGCTTACTTGCCTGCCAGTTGAGTCTCTGATCCTCTTCTGTTTGGAACTACTTTTCCTGTTGGGTGGGGCAGGAGCCACTCCCTAGATTCAGAACACTGGAACTCTTCTGGAAAGCAGGAACTCTTTTCTTAGCTAGGCGTGGCTGTGGAAGGAGACACCTAAGCACTACAGGAGGCTATTTAAACCACACCCGATGGATGAATCTTGCTTTGCGTTATTCTGTATCCTCAGCAGCAGAGCGCTCATCGTGTCTTCTGCATCTGATCCTGGGCCTAAGGAAAAAGGCTTACCATTCTGAATCCAGTCTTCAGCAACACCTATAAAGACAAGAAAGAACAGGTTAGCATTACGGTCTTCAGTGACAGCTCTTCACTTACCTGGTCCATCGGCTGTCACCAACGCCTCGCGCTGCATTCCGGCATCTGAAAGACAAAGGCTTACCTACTCTTCGTGCGCTCCGGAGGTCTTCACACTGCATTCCGGCATCTGAAAGACAAAAGCTTACCAACTCTTCGCACGCTCCGGAGGCCTTCGGCGCTGCATCCCGCATCTGAAAGACAAAACAAGGTGCGTTTAAAGACATTGGGGAACTTTAATACTCACGTGCCATTACTCCTTTCCACATCTAACCCAGTGGGTATTCCGGCACCCTGCAGCCGCCCCGAACTTGTACCTGCAAAATAAAAAGACAGTTAGAGCGCATCGTGAAGCAGGCAACAAGCGCTTACTTACGTGCTTCCAGGCGCTTCTATTCATCAAACGGGCTCCATCTTCAACTCACTTCAGCCCGCCATCCGCCATCGCCGGAACCCTGCAAAACAAGAGACATCATTACTAAAGACTTTAAAGACATTAGAATTACTCGAAACTTACCGTTCGTGCAGTAAACGACGGACAGCAGTCCTCTGAAGTCAAGAGGCCTGCTCCCCTTATCCAGTGAAGAAACTGGTTACAGCACCCTGCCTCGAGGCAGATGGAGAGCACGGCGTTCACTTACCTAAGGTGAGAGCGTTAACCTTTGGGGTTCTACAGGAGAAGAGAAAGGGAAGAAGAGAGAGACATTCAATAACCCAGTTCATTAATCCCACATTTTCTATCTGCAAACATCTTACCCTTCGAGCCAGACATACAGTGCACAGAGGTCCAGCCCAAAGAGCCAGCCGTGTGTTACACATCACCTTTGAAGATACGGTATACGCCCAGTCAAGACCGGCGTCTCTACGGGAATCAGGTGAGCGTTACAGTAATCCAGTGTTTGAGATGTTCTGTTGGTCTTCGTAAGCTGTATTGCTTCGTTTAGCTTGCCCGTTAGGGCTACTAATTGATCCGGGTAGATCCTGAATCGATTCCTTCCCGGAATTACCTCAGGGTCCATGTCATAGATGCGTTCAGTCCTTCGCGTTGAAAACTACCATCTTAGTCTCAAGATGTTATGATCACTTTGAAGCTTTTCTTCGAAGACCAAACTCTGGACTGCCATCGTCAAATTTTCAGATACACAGATATAGTCTTTGATCTGACCCCCTTCTTCCTCCTCCATGTAATGCTTTTTGGCATCTTGCCGCTGATGTTATCAGATAAGATTTGGATATTTCTCGATGAGATGGCCTTTCTCCACCGTTGGCCCCTTTTTCTCGCAACTGTTGTTCTTAATGGATCTTCTTCAGTCTCGTAGCCATCGGCAGTCCAACAATCTTCATTTAAATCACCGCACAAAATAAAATGTGATCTTTCCATTTTTCCCTCGTGGTGTCCACCCAGTCGACCACCTGTTCCAGTAAGACAATTAATTTCTTAATTTGCAGCGTTCCAATATATGTTCATGAGGGCTAGAATTTTTTATTCTTTACCCGGGCCTGCACTTATCCTGTTAATCACTGTTTGTAAGTAAGGATGTGTGTTGCTCTGCTTCTGAATTTGTAGATGTAGGGTGTTCTTTATTGCTATTAGGAGGCCCGACATAGGTCTTCCTCAAATTCCTTTTAACGCTGGATTTAGAAGTACAGTGTAACCTTCCAGTATGGGTGGGTCTCTCAACCATGTTTCTTGTAAACAAATTATGTCATATTTGCTTGTTAGTAGATCTTCCTTAAGAAACAGGTGGGAGAATTCCCTAGTGTTCCAGCTTTCCAGTGTTAGAGGGGTATCGTTGTGTTCTTGTAGTTAATTTGTGTTCATTTTCAAAGCTAGTAGCACCGCTAGCCATTTCCAGTTTTCTTTTAATCTTTCCACCTCTTTTGTCTGTCTCCTGGAGGTTCCTGTTGTCAAATCCTTACGGTCACGCTCCCTCCTTGCACTCTCCCTGGAGTCTTTGGTTTTCGGCCTCTCTGTCCGGTAGTTTGACTCCGGTCTCCTGTTATGGGCTACGTCCGATTTTCTTGATGCTGGTTCTCTGATTTTTAAACTCTCCACACTTTGGCCCCTTAAGTCGAAGCCCATATGTCTCAAGTACCGAGCTTCTCCTATTAATAGATGATGAATGTGTAGACTTGAGAGGTGTAGAATCCATTTTATCTTTTTCCGGGAATTCTATTGTAACTAAGTCTTCCGAGGTCAAGACTCTCAGGGCAGGTATATGATGAAACAACCTAATTACATTTGCCTTATTCTGGATTAAACCATCATTCGATGGAATCAGTCTCTCCAATGTTATCTTCAAGGCGGTTTTCTGATGCTGTTTGCTTGCTGGTTTAGAGTGTCTTTCTTGTAAATGCTCTGGGGCAGCCATCTTTTGCACTTTGCATCCTGGTGATCTGACTTTTGGTCTGACTATTCTGAGAGGAGATATTAGGTATCCATCTTGATTGGAAGGGCTAGGACCCATCATCTGTTCGAGCCGGCTCAACGCCGGTCCTCTTCCTTGGTGGTCAGTACTTGGTTCAGCTGTCATTTTTCTCCTGTCAGGTATTATCATAGTTAGCTGTCTAGGCTGCTGATTACCTCTAATTCTAGCTGGGCTTGTGCCCCTGATATCCAGATCTTCTCGTCCTCTCTGCTCCTCTGCATGTTCCTGAGTTATGGTTGTTGATCGCAACTCGCTATGATCGCCCCACCTACCACCACTGGACCAACCCACAGCGGGGTACCAACTTTTTTCTTCAGTTTGGGTTCCTTTTGCAGACAAGTATAGTGTTGTGTTCCCTGTCGCGAGCTGGTCCGCCTGTGAGTTACTACTCGCTCGAGGCTGAAGGCCTGCTTGATTTACTAAGGGACTCTGTGTTTTGATGCCCTGTTTCAAGGTAGAGAGCCTCGTTCCCAGACTCTCTCGTTGTTGGGTTAGGAAAGGGGGGTCTGCTATGTGTTCAGATGATCCTGCAGACTGGGTGGGTGGAGGATGGCCCACATGATAAATCACCCCTATCATATTCGACCCCAGACTCCACCGCCAATGATGTTTCCAGTAGGAGTTGGTCGGGTGAGTTCTCTGTTTACCACATCACTAGTGTCACCAAGTGGGCTGGTGTGTGAATGGTGAACAGAGTCTGCTTCTACTCCTGGATTTTGAGCTTGATAGAAGAAGCAGATTCCACTTAAGAGATCTTGTGGCTTTAAACCCATTGGTTTCCACGTGCTAGTCATAGATAGCAATCTCCCAGATTGAGTTTTAGCACTGTGTGACCCCCAATGGTTTGACTTGTCAGATCTTCGTTGATGGGTAGCCCTCTCTGTATCTCCCAAGCCGCCGTTTACTGACATGGCTGTTGGAAGATTAGGTTGCTGACCACCTTGGGCACGTGTTTTCAATTTGCTAAATGAAGTCACCTGGGGTTTTTCAGGTCAGCCTTTTTTGGCAGGACTCTTTCGTTTTTTAAAGGCTGGGGTGTTACAATTGTATTGTAACCAAGTCTTCCGAGGTCAAGAGTCCCAGGGCAGGTATATTATGAAACAACCTAATTGCATTTTCCCTATTCAGGATTAAACCATCATTCAATGGAATCAGTCTCTCCAATGTTATCTGCAAGGTGGGTTTCTCATGCTGTTTTCTTTCTGGTTTAGAGTGTCTTTCTTGTACATTTCCTGGGGCATCCATCTTTTGCACTTTGCGTCCCGGTGATCTGACTTTTGGTCTGACTATTCTGAGAGGAGATATTAGGTATCCATCTTGATTGGAAGGGCTAGGACCCATCATCTGTTCGAGCCGGCTCAACGCCGGTCCTCTTCCTTGGTGGTCAGTACTTGGTTCAGCTGTCATTTTTCTCGTGTCAGGTATTATCATAGTTAGCTGTCTAGACTGCTGATTACCTCCAATTCTAGCTGGGCTTGTGCCCCTGATATCCAGATCTTCTCGTCCTCTCTGCTCCTCTGCATGTTCCTGAGTTATGGTTGTTGATCGCAACTCGCTATGATCGCCCCACCTACCACCACTGGACCAACCCACAGCAGGGTTCCTTCATGGGAGGTCATTTTTCAGTTGATTAAAAGACCCTGGCCCTAAGGGCCATTTCGATCTTTGAGGCTGCCGGACCCCTAGGATATCTGTATCGCTATCTGATGTTGCTGGATTGTATGTAGGATCTTCGTGGTCACAGCTATCTGGCTACGGTTCTTCAGGCTCTGATATTGTGTAAGTAGATCAATTAATCAGGTCAGCCTCCGTTATAGCTTCTATATCGTCTCTGTGGGGAGATTTATCTGTCATTGTTGCTGACGGTTGAAACATCGATGATTTGGGAACCTCATTTGTTGTCTTTAGGTGTTCTAAAGATGAGGTCATAGATACTTTTGACTTAGGAAGTGAGATGTTTTTTATACAGTCCTTTCTTCCATTTGATCTTTGTCTTGTAGGTAGGGCTTGATTTTTAGTTTTCTTCACCTGACTTAGCTTGGCCCTAGAGCCTGTTATTGCTTTGAGCTGTTTGTCCTCTTTGTCTCTCTCAGCCTCTGATCGCGGAGGAGCATTTCCTTTGATGGTCTTTTTGACGTTAGTGAAAATTTCACAAATGTTTCTTGAGTTTTTTATGTCAGCCTCCTTTACTGCAGCTGGTTCAGCTGGTGTTTTCACCCTCTTTGATGGTTCCTTACGGGCCTGCTGCTCGTCACTTTTTTTGCAGGATTCTGCTGCCCCGCTAGTTGTTGAGGAGTACCATTCTCCTCATGGTTTATGATGTCAGTTTGATTATCATCAGTGTTTTGAACAGGGTTTGAACGGACAGGTTGCAGTGTCCTGTCGCTCGCATGAGTCTGCGGAGCCCCCAAGCCTCCTACAGATTTACAAACCTGTCCTGTTATTTCAGTTTGCATTATCTGCATTATTGCAATCCCATGATCAGATGCCAGGGATTTCAGGGCTTGCAGTGCAGCTGTCTGCCATTCGGACGGCTCAAATGCTGTGGACAATCTTCTTGCTTGTTTCTCTTTGATTATAGGGTCCAAAATCGTATGGAGCAGTGATGACACTTTCGCTGTACTGATGTCGAGATCATGTTGGATACCAGTTGCAAAGCCCTTTATGTAAACCATTTTTTAGTGGAGCATTGTGAGCATAGTTGTTTGGTCTTTTAATTGGTCACCCATTTGCTTGTACAGTTTCATAAAGGGAACTAATATGGAGATCAGAGTAGAGATAATAAGGAAGTGCAGTTCTTTGGGGCCTCCCATAGTTTTGCCACACTGGTTTTCAAAGGTAGAGGGCCTCGTTCCCAGATCCTCTCGTTGTTGTGTTAGGACAGGGCAGTCTGTTATGTGTTTAACAAAGGTAGAAGGCGCCCCTCTCTCGGAAGAACAAGGCATGATAACCTGTTCAGTGGTTGTTAACCACATTGAGAGTTCGCAGCCATCTGCTTTTTGCTCACTGTACCTTTCACAGATGGGAAATATCCATTTGCATATCAGTCTTTTTCCCACCCACATGGGCAGCCCAGCACTGAAATGCTATGGCAATTCCTCTCTGAACAAGAGTACTGTCATGCCTGTGCCACTGGCGCGCACATTGGCAACCATCATGGACTATTTGGAACTCATTTATCTTCATAATACTCTTTGAACAACCCCAATTCACACTTTGGTCCTTAATTTCCATTTGCACGAATTTGGTACTTTCTTATTTAATTCAGCTAACTACATGTACCATAATGCACCTTGCTACAGTTATCATTTCCTGGCTATTCCCATTCATCAGTATTGGAACCACAATCCTCAGAAACCCTAGCGATCAGTGACGCTTCCACCTTCTCAGGATCAGAGAGGGAGGAGGCAGATTACCTTCAGGTGTGTTGCTCCAGGTGCTGCCAATTAGCCTGGCTCAGTGCAGGGCAGGGCTGTATTTAAGCAGCTGCCTGCAGGAGCACAGTCTCTTGCATCAAGAGTCCTCCCATCCCCTTTTTTGCCTTGAGCCACGATTTGTATACTGTTCCTGTTGCCATATTATCCTGCTTCTGATCCAGTGCTTTGCTGCCCTGCTTCTCTGGGCTTCCTGCCTTGCAGACTGCTACACTCCTCTGCCTTCAGCCCTGGTCCTCTGGGCACCTTGCCTCGCTGCACTGCACCTCTGGGCTTGCTCCTTGCTGCCCGGCTGCTCTGGGCTCTCTGTCCGCAGCCTACTACAGCTCTCTGTCCTGCTCCTCTGGACTCCCTGCCTTGCAGCCTACTACAGTCCTCTGCAGTCCTCAACAGTTTGCCTGCACCTTGTGCCATCCGTTAATTCAGCCCTGCTTCCTTGTTTGCAACCCCTGTTCTTCATCCCTGTCCTTCCCTTCCTTGAGTCTTCTGTCCTCCCCTTTGGTTATCCATTTCAGTTATACTGTTTCCTTCATTTCCTTCTGCTAGCTTTCTCTTGTCTTTCCAGCCCTGAGTTACTGTTCTACTATTCCGTGTACAGTTTCCGGTGTCCATTCCCTACAGTTAGATACTAGGTTTCTGCCCTTCCTTTCTTCCGGATTCTGTTCTGAACCTTGCTCTCTTTGACTTTCTTTTCCCTGGATATTTCTGTTCTTGTCTTCACTTGTGTCTTATGTAAATCCTTTGTACAGAGCTTGACTGTTGGTTTCCGGCAGGCAACCTCTGCCCCTTCCCTTGTCACATTTTCAGTGTTGTACTTCGTGTCATTGTTTGGTTCCTGCTGGACCCGTACAGGCTTCAGTCTTGTGAAGTATTGTTACCTTGTTCGTGCCTTAGGGTCCAGGTACAGACACCCACTGCTGTTGTTCCCAGCCATGAGCATACAGAGTGGACCCCTGTAATAACAATCTGTGCAGAAGGCTGGAGTTTCCAAAGGTCCGTGGAACACTCTTTCACATTTCTGCATATATCCCAAGAGGGAATCCAGTTTGTTTGTACCTTTGTATTTCCTGCCCCTTTTTGTTCACAGCTACTGTTGCCTATTGTTCTTTCTTGTTGAGCTTCCTGCTGTGTGTGGCTTATCTGTCACCTTACATCAGCACAGCCACCCAAACCCTACCTGGGTGCCCTGTGCCACTCTTGACAGTGTGCCATCCATGACAAGTACCAACAGCAACCCCATACACGTGTTTCAGCCTTGTTGGGCATCATCTGTGAGGTGAAGCTGAGCCTCTCTGAGCACAGTGAGCAGGAAGTCCACGTCTGGTTGCCCCCAGGTAACCTAGGGTGACCAACCCCAAGTTCCTTCAAAGAATTTAACAAAGGTAGCAGGCGCCCCTCTCTCGGAACAACAAGGCATGATAACCTGTTCAGTGGTTGTTAACCACATTGGGGGTTCACAGCCATCTGCTTTTTGCTCACTGTACCTTTCACAGATGGGAAATATCCATTTGCATATCAGTCTTTGTCCCTCCCACATGGGTAGTCCAGCACCGAAATGTTATGGCAATTCCTCTCTGAACAAGAGCACCAACAGCAACCCCATACACGTGTTTTAGTCTTGTTGGGCATCATCAGTGAGGTGAAGCTGAGCCTCTCTAAGCACAGTGAGCAGGGAGTCCACGTTTGGTGCCCCCAGATAACCTAGGGTGACCAACCCCAAGTTCCTTCAAAGAATTTAACAAAGGTAGCAGGCGCCCCTCTCTCGGAAGAACAAGGCATGATAACCTGTTCAGTGGTTGTTAACCACATTGAGAGTTTGCAGCCATCTGCTTTTTGCTCACTGTACCTTTCACAGATAGGAAATATCCATTTGCATATCAGTCTTTGTCCCGCCCACATTGGCAGAGCTTTAGTTGATTTTCCGTTCAGGGGCACAACCCCAGGTGAACAAAAACTCTGATCACCATCCCTGAGTCTCCATAACGAGGGCATTGCCGCCCTTGGAGTTTCCCCATTGACCCTTTGCCTAGTCATACCATTCCGTGGCTGATGCTCATTCGTTCACCCAGGAAGCTTCCTATGCCTTATGCTCAAGAGGTCCCATTTTTCTTTGAGGGTGTTAGAAGTTGAGGGTATAGGCGAGGACAGGTCCAAACGGCCCAGTTCATCCAATGAGGGAATTGTGACAAAAAACTGGACTCTCTTATTTGTTTTCCCACCATCACTAAAGTTGTGAGTGTGGGACGATTTCCAGAAATTTACCTTTAGTGACTCCTAGGCAACCCCCACTTTCTCAAAAACCGGACGGTCTGTGCAATCTTGAGGGGGCAAACGCTCGTGCCTTCAGTCCCGGATCTTGTCTTTTGTTGACACCATTATCTCCTCCACTTAATCGGATCTGAAGCTGCTTTCACTGTTTTGTGAGAACATTCTCTCCCAGCATAACTGTCTCCTGGGAACCAGGTTATAAATTTTGTTGATGCTGTGGGGAGAATTTAGGTTTGAGTTTGAATATGTTAAAATGGTTCAATTCTTCAAATGAGTTTGACGAAGATTTTCCAGTTTGGCATCATCACAAGTGCCCTAACGTTGTTTGATTTTTTAAAGGCAGCTTTAACTTTCAAAGCCTTACAAAAAGCCGCCACGGTAGAGTTGACCGGGAGGGTCAAATTCCTCACAAATTGATGTGCTTCATTTGAGCGTTGTTTATGCAACATCTTTACATTTTTTGATTTGTTTTCCACTTATGTGACTTTTGCAGTTTAATTTTGTCAAAAGTTCTTTTCTCTTGAGACTGTCGGTCCTTTTTCCTTTTTCCAAAGTTGGTATATTATTTTGCTGGTGGGGGAGCAAGGTTCTCTCACTCTGCCTGGAACAATACTTCATCGAATTTGTTGTCCTCGATAGAGGAACAAATGAGCTGAGTCTCCAGGATCGAGTCTCCCTCCTCCCCAGATTCTAGCAAGATGATACTCTCAGGATTAGCCCGTGGAGCTGTAGCTTGGGCCTCTTGTGGCTCTGAGTGCACCTTTGAGGGTTCCTATCGGTTAGATGCTGCATAAATAAAGACACTTGGGTCCTCAGGTTTCTTGTTTCATTTTTGTCCTGAATGATCGGATCCAAGATGCTTCAGAGAATGTTTGTAGTATGTGCAGAGCTTTTGTCCAAACTATCTTGTATAGTTGATACAAAGCCCTCCACAAGCAACATTTTAGAGTGGACCATTGCAAGCATCGTGGTTTTTTCCTTGTTGATACACATGTCAAGGGCCATAGGTCCACTTATGTGAGAGACACAAACAAGTTCCTGTTCAAGGTTAGACTTTTGGTTAGACCTCAGATATTACATTGTGGGATTGCAATCAGTGGGAAACGTTTCTGATTCCTGATTCATAGATGGTATAAAATCCGAGGTTTGGAGCCTCTCATCGCAGGACAAGGCCATGGTGTTGAACGACACAGGTGTTGGGCGACGAAGGGGTCTGCAGCGTAGACAGTGAATGCAGAGGATTCATCCTCCTGTCTGCGGCCAGCAGGTAAGAAGTTGGGGAGATGGTTTGCTCTGCACTTTTTTGCTCTTCCGACTGAACCTCTCCCCTGACAGTGTCCCCTCCTCCCCCTGCGACCTGCGCCTCTTCCCTGTCCTTGGCCCTTGCTGGGTGTGCCCCCTTTCCTTGTTGATTCCTACCTGCGCTGTCCCCTCCTACCTCTCCTTGAGTTCCCCTCTTGCCCCTTCCATCCCTGCCCCCCTCTGCCCTCCCTTCATGGTCCCTTGCAATCCTTGATCGCGTTTGCTTCCGAGCCACTTGCATCCTTGTCTGTTCGCTTCACTTGTGCGTTCTTAACCTATGTGGTCCTTCGCAACCCTTGATCGCGTTACCTCCACACCCCTTCCATCCTTGCCTGTTCATGCTGCGTGTCCTCGGCCTGCGTGGTCCTTTGCAATCCCATGATCAAATGCGCTTCTGCGCCTCTTCTTTCCTGGTTCACTCGCACTGCTTGACCTGCATGGTCCCTCGCAATCCCATGATCGCGCGTGCTTCCGCGCCAAATCCTTCCTTGCCTTCGATCGTGCTGCACGTCACCAACTTGCATGGTCCCTCGCTATCTTCAATCGTGTGTGCTTCAGTGCCCCTTCAATCCTGGGCCGTGCCTGCACGTCCTTATCCTGTGTGGTCCCTCGCATTCCTTGATCTCGTTTGTTCCTCGCACACTCCTTCCTGGGCCGTGCCTGCACCTGCGTGTCCTTAGCCGGCGTGGTCCCTCACATTCCTTGATCGCGTTGGTTCCTCACACCCTCCTTCCTGGGCTCCGCCTGCACGTCCTTTGCCCGCGTGGTCCCTCCCATTCCATGATTGCGTTGGTTCATCGCACCCTCCTTCCTTGGCTACGATCGCACCTACACTTCTCTTGTTCACGCGTTCCCTCACAATCCCTCCATCGCGTGTGCCTCGCGCCCTTCCATTTCCAGCAAGCCAATACCTGCATGCCCCCCTGAGCGTCCTTGCTCCCCTATGGGCCCTTACCCTTGCCTTACCCTGCCCTGTCCCCCCTCCCAACCGCATCCCTGTCCTTGGCGTATTGTTCTGTGTTCTGCTGTGCTGTGCCTTCTTCTAGGTTTACATCATCAACTGCTCAGTTTTACTGTGTATTGCTCTGTGTTCTGCTGTGCTCTTCCTTCCTCTAGGTTTTCTTTTGTCGACTGTTCTGTTTTGCTCTGTATTGCTTTGTGTTCTGCTGTGCTCTTCCTTCTTCTAGATTCTTCTATCGTCGTCTGCTCTGTTTCCTGATGCCCTGCTAACCTGATTGTTGTTCATCATACTGCCATGTGTTCTGTTGTGCTCTTCCTTCGAGTCCTACATCTAACTTAGTTCAGTTTATTATGTCCTACTTGTTCTTGTTTCGTTCCATCTTGTCTGCGTGCACCCCAACCCCCTTGTATCCTGCTCCAGTGTCTCCCCCTCACCATTCTTTGCCCACTCACCCACACCCCTCTCCATCTCTCCTCTTTCCCCCACCTTCGCATCCTCTATGGTGCTCTCTGTTTCTCCTGTATTCTCGAACTGCTTTTCTATTGACTATCCTGACCTTCTCACTAAGTCTGGTAGGAAGATGTTCAAACAGGATATCCTGGTCTCCAAGCCAGGCCTCCGTATCACTGATACCTACACCAGCGCTTCCTCAAGACAGACCTTCACCGACATCCTCTTTATCGTTCCTTTACCAGACCTAGGGACTCCTCATATGGTGTCTATGCTCTCTCCTTTTTCTTCCTCTCCCATTAATTGTGGCACCAAGTGGGAGGCCCTTCTGGCCCTCTTCCACTCCTCTAAGGTCAACATTAATGTTTACCTGAATGGCACCATCCTGGTCCAAGGCCCACAGGACAACCTCCTCCTCTTTGATAGACACTTCCCACGCATTATCAATTTCCTTTCCTCTCCTGCTGTCCCTTCTCCACCATCTTCGGCTTCCTTGCCTTGCCCCTATGCCACCTCTCTGGCACCTCATCCTCCTCCTTGGCTACCTTGCCCTCTACTTCCTCCTCTTCTGCCCACCCTCGGGTTCCTTCCACACTTCCACAGGGAGTACCTCTAATTTGTATCCTTCCCCAGAAGTCTTTCAAGGGTGGCAACCTTCTCCACATTACCACTCTCAACTGGCTCAACTGTCAAACATTCACATCTGCCGTCTCCTGGACGAACTCGACCTTGATGTCCTTGGTTCATGGCCAGCTCTGTCATGAGCTTTGACACTCTTTATCCTGATGGCTACAAGATCCTCTGCGTGCCCAGATCCAACCATACCGGTGAGGGTGTAGCCTTGATCTTCCTGGAGTGGAATCCTGCCTCTATCATTCCTATGCAGGCCTACTCCTCCTTCAAATTCCTTGTCTGCAGGCTTTCTCTTTCTCTCTCCTGGAGACTCTCCCAGCTTGGCTACTATCTACCGGCCACCTGGCCACATCACTTCCTTCCTCTCAGAGTGGGCGGACCTCTCCTCCTCCCTCCTGGCCTCAATCACTTAACTGCTCCTTCTTGGAGACTTCAACATCCATCTGGATGCTTCCAGTCCCTCACTGGACTATTTTGTGAACTCTGCCAATCTCTCCCTCTCTCTCTCTCTCTCTCTTCTTCCCTCTGGCCCAACTCACTCTGCAGGGCACACTCTGGATGTTCTGATCTACTCAGGCCTCCCTATCCCCTCTAATTCTCTCACTACTCCTCTCTCCTGGAGGGACCACTTTTTCCTCTCCGCTCATCTCTCTCTCTACCCCTCAGGCCTTGCTCCTGTCCATGCAATCCATCATCTGGCTCTGAAGATCTAAAAGAGCACTCTCCCATCCGTGATGTTCTCTAAAGCTGGATTGACGTGAATGTAAGATGTTAGTGTATTCTAAATGCTTTTGCAACTGAATCGTAGCTACACGATCCACGTTGACAAGAGGTCCCACTACCAGCTGCAACTCCTCAAAGGAACTCTTCCCTTTCTCACTTTCCCCCAGAAGCTCACTGTCTCCAGAGTCCTGGTTCTCTCTAGGCTGGACTACTGCAACAGCCTCTTTCTCAATCTGTCTTCCCCTACTATCCGCCCTCTGCAACTAATCCAGAACAGGACTGCAGGACTTATCCTTGGCCTCAAGCCCAGGGACCATATCTCTCCAGCCCTGAAATCTCTCCACTGGCTCCCGGTGGCTGCAAGGATCAAGTTCAAGACCTTTTCATTGCCCACAAGGCATTTTGGGGTTGGGCACCACACTACATCCAACTCTCTCTTCCAAAATACCTTCCTTCTCGAGCCCTTTGCTCAGCTACCACCAACTCTCTAAGGGTTAGACGCTTCTCCAGGCATAGAGTGGGCGGTTGATCAGTCTTCTCTGCAGGTGCCTCTCTCTGGAGTGGCCTCCCTGCCCCTCTCAAACTTAGGCCTGACCACCTGAAGTTTGAGAAGCAGTTCAAAACTTTCCTCTTCTCCTCTACTTTCTCTTTCTCCCTCCCCTACTGACCTACCTGACCTACTTGTCTGCTGTACCGACTGGTTGCTTGGCTACCCTCAGAGTCTCACTGGGTACCAGGCTCTTTCTTGATCAGTCGCCCTGGCACTGCCTCTGGGCCTGGCACGTAGTTACGGGCTTTAACTCTAACCCTACCTTCCCTTGGTCTCCTTGCACTACCCAGAGGCGCACTGCCCTGGCTGCACTTACTCAGAGCATTGCTGCCCTGTTTTCGCCTTCTCTATCCCTTGCACCCCCCCTCCCTTTCCCCTTGCACTTCTTGTTCTCGCACTTGCATGATCTGAATGAAACAAGGCCTAGTAAGAACGTTTGTCTTCCCTCCCTTGTCTTGTCGTGGTTAGAAATACTTGTGTACAGGCACGTTATAAATTACTTATCATAGGACATCATATTTATTTATTGTTTTCCTATGATTTTTACAGTCCTTATTGACGTCAATCTCTTAATTCAAGAATCTTAATTATCACTTTCCTTTTTTACTATCATTTTATATCTACTAGTTTAAACACAACAAAAGATGTATACTACACATATTTACAACCCTACACGTGTGCACTTTTTAAATTGTACTCCGTACGCCTTCCTTTACTATCTTTAGTAAGTGTATCTCCTCTTATTTTTTCTATATCCTTGAGCTTGATATGCACTCTTCTTGCCTCAGGAATCCTTATCACCCCTATTTGATTTGTTTTTTTTAGTGTGTTCCCTACCGTCCCCTTGGAACTGGGAATCGAGGTATCTACTTCTCTTTTTTATAATCCCCAAAACCCTGTTACATTTATATATATATATATATATATATATATATATATATATATATATATATATATATATTATTTACAACACAGTCCCTCCCCCTATTTTTGCCACTTTCAATGTTCTACTTACATCCGTGGTTCAGCTCGAGTCCCTCGGCATCAACTCTCCCTCAACCGACCGTGTTCGCTTTCCAACCACACGGCGCCTGCCTGGCCCGGACAGGAATTTTGTCAATTGGGAACCTGCCAAACATATCTTTTTACATGTGTTTTGTTAAACGCCATTCTCCACAGGAGGCTCTGCTGTCTTCTAGCTAATGGCAGGAGCAGCCAAAAGCTCAAAGATCTGGATCTGGGCATAGGTTGATTATAACTGAACCATACGCACCGCTACCAACATGTGCTTTAGCACCTTGAAGCGTCTCTTGTGCTAGATGAAATTACCAATGAAGATCTCAGACCAAATAATCAGACAGACTCAAAGAATATGGCAAAGTACTACCTTATTCTCAATTTAATAAAGCAGGGTCACTGGCAGACATCAGACTGATGCTTGCATATACGCACAAACTTGATTACACAGAGGTATTGTACCCAATATGCGTCATCTGTGACACCATTCTATGTGGCAAACTATAATACTTATTAGTGAGAGGGATTGGTTAGGTGAACATGTCTATTTATAAAATACATAGGAGTTAGTACACCATTGGCTGCCTATCTGTGGGGCACACATTGAACAACCTCTAAATATGTATAATACTGATTATAGCTAACAAAGTCGCAGCAGATCGGTTTATGCAACATTGTATAGCAGGTTGCCCCATAGACCCACAGATTAGTTGGCATTCTCACCCAACCTTGGACTTTCGGCTCGGCTAGCAGCACGTAAGTGAAACAAAACCAAGGTGCTTGAACCACGTCAGATTACTCGCCACTTTTCTAATTAGTCCATCATCTCTCATCAGTCCGTCCATGAGCCAAAGTAACCCATCTGTAGTTGACCTTGTAGCCTTCTCTCTGTTCTGGGACATTCAAGGGAGTTTAAGCACATCACTATCTTCATTCAAGACATAATGAATTGCTCTTGTTTTCAACTTCTGAGTCACATGTGAAGAGACAACAAATTAGTCAATTTGGGCCTCTTATTTACTGCTATTTGATTTAATTATACTGAGTGTCATTTCTCTTCTTGGCCTGTAGAGACTTGCTCACTCTACCTTGTATAGACTTTATACACTATTAATT
This sequence comes from Ambystoma mexicanum, assembly GCF_040938575.1. NCBI lineage: Eukaryota > Metazoa > Chordata > Amphibia > Caudata > Ambystomatidae > Ambystoma > Ambystoma mexicanum. Next base: position 706,263,521 of record NC_090923.1, on the reverse strand, counting down.
GTCCAATACTTGGCTCTTGCAGATGTTTTCTTTTCCTTTAATCTAAGAGTAATATGTCTCGTCCATGGCTTATCCATATGCCTTCCTTTTTGCTTTGCAGCCATTCTTTGAAAATAGCATCCTTGATCTCAAGCCAACAGAGACTCCTCTTTTCTTTGCACACAAATCTGTTCTTCCAGCATATCCTGACTCTACAACCCTGATCTATATCTGAGGTATCCGAATTGTATCTTAACACGAGCCAGCGTCCATTTCCCATTTATGAATGTCCTAGCCACGTTATATATTCCTCTATAACAAGCTTCTATTTGTTTTTTCTACCCTGCGTTACTGTATATTTACACTTATTGGTCAGCAAGTTACTTTGTCTTCTTTTGCATTCATGATTACTTTATCATTTTGTACATGTTTCTCTTGTTACTCCAGTTACATCGTCTCTCTTAAGGATTTTCATATCGTTTCAGTATGGTTTTGTATATTTGTGTTATGACATCACTCTGCCCTCATCAAGTTTCACTCAGTCCTCCATGATGTCCAATGGTGCATGCTGATATCCTTCCACATGGCATCCTTCCACACTTTCAATGCAAGGGTACATTTGATACGGTTGTCTGAGTACATATTATCTCTCGAACCCTTGATGCGGTTTAGGAAGAACACATGGGGTCCCATACTGAGCTCTTTTACTACTGTTGTAGTAGGACGGAGGGGAGGGGTGGGAGTTAGGGATAATGCGTCCAACTGCTCCTCTACAACAGACATTCCAGAAACCCACCACAGTCCTGACACACGACATTCCAGAGAAATTGTAGGGTACCGAAAACATGGCATTTCAGAGATTCTGTACATTAATGAAAACAGGCATTCCAGAAACCCAGCAGAGTTCTAACACATGACATTCCAGATATATTGTAGAGCCCTAACACGAGAGATTCTAGAGAGCCACAGAAAAGCCCTGCCTCGGGGGATTCCAGAGACACCAACAAGCCATGACAACAGACATTCCGCAGACCCAAAACAGTCCTGACACATGACATTCCAGAGACATTGCAACAAGCCATTAGAGACAGGGTCGGACTGGGCCATAAAATTGTCTCGGGCACCAATGAAAAAGTGGCCCACATTTGCAAATGGCTATGAATTCATTTTATGAAACTCTTTGAATAGTAACCAAGGGGGAGTTTTTTAAAGTGTGATGCAAATTGTGCATTTTAAAGAATATTTATTCAGCAATGCTGGTCAAAACTAGTAGTGGCAGAGTGAATTAACTCATCAAACTGGCCCAAGTTGACCAAAAACTGGCCCACACCAGCATTTTGTTGTTTTCGGTTCAGCCATGTGCCTATTGCTGTATAGGCCTGTCCAAGCCTGATTCGAGACACTGCTGAGACCAAAAACAGGGCATTTGAGATAGTGCAGATTACTGTTGTAAGGCACTGTGAAACTTAAGAGCCATGCCACAAGCTGCCTGTAAAGACTGAAGAGTGGTATCTGTACATCTGCCCTCTATAAGGTTGGGGTAGAGCTACAGAAAACCCCAGCCAAGGTTCTCTATATGTTAGCTATGAACGAGCAACCAAGGGTTAAGCTCTCAGGAGGTGATGCAGGCTGGTTCTTAACTACATTGGATCCCCAGGCCCCCACAAAGGAATGTCCACACACTATGTTAGGTCAACACAGCCTATTCATATAAGATAAGCTTCAGATAAATATATACACATACATAATACACTTTGTACTCAGGCAATAATATTCTAATAATGGCAATACTATATATACTCTCTCTGGTACCACACAATATTATAGATTCAATTTAAAATGCACCGATTGCTGGCAGTTTAAAAGGCATAGCATTCATAAGCAAGGTGTAAATTTATAGATCAAGGACGGAAGGCAGGTTTATTTCAGAATAGAGGCAGTATAATTTCTGTAAACTTAAATAGTGATACTGTTTGAGTATCCCCCCCACCTGGGCAACCTGTCAAGGAAAAGTCAAGGCGTACTTTACCTTGTCTATTGCAGGCTAGTACAAATAAGTGCAATAATGCTCTGCTTTTCTTTTTATATGTTCCACTACCCCAAGGTACCTGAGATGCCACAGGACAACAAGAACCACAACAAATCTGGGACCCTTGGAGGATTCCTGAGGCTCGAAGATGCTCTTACTTGTCACACAATCTATGGTTCCATGGCAGGCAAAGTGGTGGAGTTTCTTGACTTTACTCAAAGGGGCCTTTCAAGGATGGACCCACTTTGCAAGAAGAAGTCACTGGGATGTCGAGGCCAAGAGAAAAGAAGGAACCAGACAGTGTCGGAAAGGCAGCATATTCAGTCTTCTCTGTGGTCTCTGTTTGAAGGTCGTTACTCCGCCTGTGGATGTCCCAATAAGATGAAACTTGCTGTGGACTCTGAAAAGGCCTGGGTAATGGGGATAAGCTCCGTGGGGACCTTGGATGCCTTTTGGTGATGATGGGTGCAGTGGCCGAATTAGGTGTCGGGTTAAAGGATTTCACAGTATACTGACTTTTGTACCTCTGGATGGCTTCTGGCAACCAGGACTCGACTACTGGACTTGACTATGTACGCTCACCAAGGCTGGACCCTCAGGATGTCTTGTTTGGAGTTTGGTGGCGGAAAATCCACCAGCGGACCTTCCTTTGCACACAGCGAACTGGAATCTTCTTTGGTGGGGAAAATGTCGTTAGATTAATTGATCAGGTTGAACTTTTGCAGCCCTGGGTGTCAAGCAGCACTATGCCAGGGTACCCCCTATTCTGAGTGGTAGGTAGCAATCTGGCTTCCAGCAGTCACAAACACTCTTCTGAACCCTGGGTGACACAACTGGACTTCACCGGAATGAGACATCCAAGCACACCTCTTCTGGACGCAGGAAGACCACTTCTGCAGATGGCAGGCACACAGGACTAGCTTCCACGGTACTTTAGAAAAAGAGCAGCAGATGCACGATAGTTCCTCATAGCTCGGGAGGAGGTCACTTATCCAGGTCCTCTCTTGGATCTGTCCTTGGGTCAGTTTAGCAGTTTTTGGATTCCTTGAAGAAATTCAGCCACAGACTTCTTCATCCAACTGAACCTAGGATTCAAGCTTCGATTACAACTTCTGCTTCAGAACAGCTTCAGTTTTAGGTTTCAGCTTCAAACCAAATTGATGAGTGAAGGATCCCTAGATATACACATGAGTTCCCCATTCACTCAAGCTGAGCCAGGCTCAGTCAGCCAATCATTCACAAGTGCATTCATGCAGGCAGGCAGCCATTCAGGCTCACAGGCATTCTGGCCATTGACCCAAACCAGACACTCATAACACAGAATGTGGATTGGAGTAAGCACCCTGCCTTTCAGAACACAACACTGCATTCACTCCAGTTTCAGTCAGGGCCGGCCCAAGCATTGTGTCACACAAAGCAAAACCAGACACCCACAACACAGAGTGTGAGTTGACTTCAGATTCCATTCATACAGGTCCCACCTCAAGGGTGTACCCTCAACAGACAGTCCCTACGAAGGCTCCAGCCGGTCTTGTACGAGGTGGCACCAGAGCCATATATGGTTTTTCCACCCAACAGCAAGTCAGTGAGAAGGGGCAGAGTCAGAATTTAACAAAAAAAGCCTGTTGTCACCAACAGGTAACCCACCTGCACTATTGCCAGACTCATTAACATCAAATTCTTATTAGTAAAGTCAATACACTTAATTACAAAACAAACTTTAGTAGCATATTCACAAATTATAGTCACATAATGGCTCCATCCTAGATCAATAACAATGTTGTGTTCAAACTACATAGATAATCAAAACAAATATTAAATATTCATAAAATGTTTCTGTTCCTCATTATAATTATTATAATTATTTATTTATAACCCACTTCATACCCGGAGGTTTCTAAGTGCAGACCCTGGGATTGAACCTGTGTTGCTACACGTTATTTTGTTTCCAAAGCAAGCGCGTTGCCTCTCAGCTATCCTCCCAAGAAATGAGAGATTCAACTTAAATAATTGGTACAGTTTAATGGTACAAATCAACTGCAATGATTCTCCTATATGTTCACGCGTTTCGGACACATCAAAGTATCCATCTTCAGGGCTTTAAACTGTCCTTTTCTGTGTAAATGTTAATGTGAGTTTGCCTTCTTCCTCCAATAAGTAGTGTACTGTTATTAGCATATATATATATATATATATATATATATATATATATATATATATATATATATATATATTTATCTCTATCACTATTCTTTAGTTACAATGATAATATGACTGACCTCTTATTATCCACAAAGCTTTGGATTCAAGTGTAACCTGTAACAAAACACGTGCTATTGCTAGACATATTGCTGACACTGTCTAGTTTATATATATTGTAAACGTTCACTATATTCTTATGTCAATTAATAATGAGAAAATCACCCAGATCCTAGGTGACCAATCACACTGGGTAGTCCTAAGTTTTTACTCCTCCACAGGAGGATAGGACTCAGACTCTCTGTGGTATTTGGAAAAAAGATGCCCTGTCACTCATGTGGCATCATAGGTATTGACAACATCACCCGTAAAGAAAATGTCATCTTTAATGAAAGAATTGCTGACAAGGACGACTACAGGTCTCACATCCTACATTTGTCTCAGCCAACATTTAAAATGGACCAAAAGGCCATTAAAAATTACAAGCTTATCAAAATAAACAATAATGTGTCAAGCATTATTACGGATTTGGGGCTGTCACCGTACAAGTGTGCTTGTCCTATATAAATCTCCTCCCTCCCCTCAATACCTTTGGTAATTGCACACTTACTAGATTATGCAATTTCTGCGCACCGCAGGGTTGCAGACCGGCATTGCGGTCAGGAGCCCCGCGTCCGTATAAGTTAGTAAGGTCACCATGGCAACGGTTCCTGCGCATTCCCAACAGAGATGCACTAAAGCTGAGTTTCAAATAGATTTGTGTGCGGTGTTCGTGCACCATCTCGCGTTGTGGAACCTACTTCTATGGTGTACAATCACCATAGGTCTATAGATAGAATACCTGTCCCTCATGAAAACCATACTCAGTGTAACCCCGGTTGCACCCCTGGGATAATAAATACAAACGTGTCCTCCGTAAATTAGAGATGTATTTCCAAAATGGTGTAAGCCTTATAAATTGGTCATGTATCTCATGTATTAGGTCAAGGTTTCTCGCAGGTTTACTATTGGTAGGTAGCCCGGCCACATACTGGCCATTTTGGAATGTCCTAACTCACCCTCCCTCAGTATCCATAGTGTGCCATGACCTAATGCTAGAGGCTCCTTTTCTCATCTCCCTTCTAAGTATTAAAGTGCGAGTGCCATTAATTATGTTGTTTCAAACTATTTCTCGTTAAACAATAAAGCTACCCATGAATGAGGGAGTTTCATATGATGGAGTGTAAGACAATGGGCCTCATTACAACATTGTCAGTCTGGAAAAAACGGTGCCGTAAGCTTACCGGCACTGTTGTTTTCGGACTGGCAAAGTGCAAGTCTGAGTTTCATGGAAGCACCGGCACCGTTACTACCGGTGCCGGTGCCGGGGCCGGTGTTTCCATGATTCCCACTCCCATAGAGTACTATGGAAAAGGAAGTTTCTTAAATACAGGTGAGGAGAATGGAACTCCATGAACCAGGTATGGTGATTATACACCTGAATACTGAACATTGCATTAGCGACTGAAGTTGGTCTCAGTAACACCTACAATGGGTTAACAATGTTGGAATTACTTGTAGTCCAGTTCTGAAGAAGGCCACAGGTCGAAACACGTGTCAGCTTACTGGACACCTCCCATGTAGTAAACATCTTAGATATGATCATTTAGACAAGTGAATTAAACTTCCTATGTAAACTGCCGCAAACAGTGTGGTGGCATCTTTTTACATTAATGTTGGACATATGTTCAGTCCAATCGACCTTTTCTTTGCGTGTTCTCTTTCCTATGTAATAATACTCACATGGGCATTTCAATGCATATACCATGTTCGTCAAGTCACATGTACACAAGTGTCTTAATTCAATTTTATTACCTGAGTGTGGGTGTAGGATCTTATTGCCTTTAATGATGTTTCCGCAATGCTGACAATTACAAGGTTGTGTTCAATATAACGTGTGTCAAATATTTCTGTGCAGACTCTGCTCTCAGAAGTGTATTTCAAAGAGTCAGGGCTTCCCAGGACTTTGGGAAACAAGATGTAAAGGTAATAGAAACCAAGAGACTACAGTGGCCATCTTGACTTTCTTCAGGAATCCATCGCTTACCAAGGCGGGGACTGGGTGTCCCAAAATTGTAGGACACTCAGAGCCACTGCCAAGTCAGCATGTAGCTGCCACCAGCCTATTCCCTGCTCTGTGGGCAACACACAGGTGCCAAAAACACACATACGGGGTATAAGGGTGTAACTCCACCAATGGGTGCCATAAGAGTATCCCATGTGTGTTGTTCACCTAAGAGAACAATTAAGAGCTGCACTGCTAGAGGTCCAGGTTGGACCTCAGAAGCAGTAAACATACAGAAAACATGCAGAAAATAAACACACAGAAGTGGTAGGACAAGGATTAGGAGGCCCTATCCCTTCAAATGTGTTTCCAGCATCACATTCAGCCCCCCGCCCCAGACTGCGGTTAGGGTGACTGATCTCCCACCAGATTGTCACCCTCATCCAGAAGGTCAACATACCTTCGGAGAAGGCCATCTGCATTGTCATGACTCTTCCCTGGCCTATTCCCAAAGCTGAAGTCTAGCCCTTGCAGACTAATGGACCACCTGAGCAGTTTGGCAGTTTTCACCCTTCATCTGCATAAGCAACTTTAAGGACTTATGGTTAGTTTGGACCTTGGAGACAGACCCAGTAAGGTAAGGTCTAAAATGCCTACATGCCCAAATTATGCTGAAGCATTGTTTACTGACAGTGGCCCACCTAAGTGCTCTATCCTTGGGTTGCCTACTGATAAAAATGATAGGGTGTCCTCTCCCTTTATCGTCTGGGACAAGGCAGCTCTAATTCCTGTGTCACTGGCATCCGTTTGCACAGTAAAGAGTTTGCAGTAGTCATGGGCACATAAGGAAGGTGCCCTGCACAGGCTTTCCTTCAATCCATCAAAGGTCATTTGACAGTCTTCACACCAATGAACCTTCCTATGCTGTTTGGGTGATGGCAGAGCTGTCAGGGGGCACCTATGGTGCTATAGTCTGCCATGAAGTTCCTGTAGTACCCATTGAGACCCAAAAACGCTCTCATCCGGGTTTCAGTAGAGGGAGTCTCCCAGACCTGTACATCTTATACTTTACTAGGTGAGGTTAGATTTGACCCCCTCCTACCTCAGGACCAAGATAGGTAACCTTCCCCTGGGCTATCTGGCACTTTCCATCCTTGATAGTCAGGCTGGACCTTTTCATGGCCTGCAACACCTTATCCAAGTGTCTCAAATGCTATTCCCAGGTAGAACTGTAGAAAGCAATGTCATCCAGGTAGGCCACACAGAAGGCATCCAGTCCACCAAAGCATGATTGACCAACCTTTGAAAGGTGGCAGCAGCATTCTTCAACCCAAAAGGCATAGCCCTAAACTGGTAAAGCCCAGCAGGTGCTGAGAAGACTGTTTCTCCTTGGCCTGGTCAGTCAGAGCTATTTGCCAATAGCTTGGTGTGAGGTCAAAGGTTCTCACAAACCGGCAGCACCTGTCTTGTTCACAAGCTCATCAGCCCTGGGAAATGGATGTGTATCAGTCTTGGTGACTGCATTGACTCCTCTTGTTCACACAGAACATCCAATCCTTGGTACCTGTCTGGGAACTTGCTTTAGGGAAAAGGACCACTGGGCTGGACCATGGTCTGGTTGAGGGTTCAATGAAAACCAAGTCCATCATCTTGGTGACCTCTGTCTGTATGTGGTTCCTAACAGTGTCTGACATGTCTGACATCCTCTAGCATCTGATTGCCACCAATGTAAATATCATGCCTACACCATGGGATGAGGCCTGGTGTCTGTGAATTCAGAGGGGCATACTGTTGGAGCCAAGCTCTGCAGGTCCTCTGCTTCTCTGGTGTCTGATCTGAAGAGAGAGTCACTCCCTACACTGAGCCATTCTGAGGGTTGGTGTGCAGCAAATCAGGAAGGGTCTCCCTCTCCTCCTCTTCTTGCTTTGAAGCTAGCAAGAGGCATGAGACTTCCTCTCTTCTGTGGAATGGTTTGAGCCTGTTGACATTGAAGACTTGAGGGGCTACCCCATGAACACCCACTTCAACCAGATAGTTGACATCCCCCATTTTGGAGATTATCCTGAAGTTTCCAGGCCACTTCTCTGCCAATGCTCGGGGCTTGGTGAGCTCCATCAGAAGGATCTCCTGAACAGGGATCCAGTCCACTTGTGAGGCCTTAAGATCACCACAGTGTTTGTTAAATTCTTGGCTGGCCTTACGATTGTCTGATGCCTGGCCCATCATCAGTGTTATCCTCTTTCTGAGGCCTAACACATAGTCCCCCACTTGCTTGGCAAAATCTGGAGGTGGAGCTTCAAAGCCTTCTGTTACCCAGGCAAGGGGCCCCCTCACAGGATGGCCAAAGAGGAGTTTAAAGGGGATGAAACCATCACCCTCTTGAGGCACCTCTCTATAGGCAAACAGAAGGCATGTAGGAGGAGATCCTATTTTGCCTTAGGGGCTCTTCCAAAGCACCCAACATGCCTTTGAAAGTTTTGTTAAACCTTCTCAACCAGCCCATTGGTCTGAGGGTGGTAGGATGTAGAGAACGTGTAAGTTACATCACATTCCTTCCACATAGCTTGCAGGTAACTAGACATGTAGTTGGTTCCTCTGTCAGAAATCACCACTTTTGGAAAACCACCTCTGGTGAAAATGCCAAGGAGAGCCCTTGCAACCACCTTGGCTGTTTTGATCATCTGAAGGGGTAAAGCCTCAGGATACCTGGTTTCATGATCTACCAGTACCAGGATGAACCTGTGTCTACCTGATGTGGGAGGGTCTGGGGGATCAACAATGCCAATGCCCACTCTCTCAAATGTTGTGCCAACCACTGGTAAAGGCTGCAGTGGGGCAATGACACTGTCTCCAATCTTGTCTGACAACTGACAAGTGGAGCAGGTCTTGCAGTGGTCATCCACTTCTACTCCCATTCTGGGCCACTAAATGTGGCTGAAAGCCTTTGCTTGTTCTTCTTAATGTCAAGATGATCAGCTAAGGGCACCTCATGGGCCAACTGCAAAAGGAAGGGCCTGTTTACCTTGGGTACAACAAACCCCTTGATGGCTCCAGGTCCAGGCGGAGTGGGCTCACTGTAAAGGAGCCCCCCCTCCCAACAATTCTTAAAAGACCCAAGCACTTCACCTTGTTTCTGGGCTTGGGCCTGGTTCCTCAGACCCTCAAGAGAGTGGCGCTCTCGATCACCCATACAGAAATGTACCCTAGAGTGCCCACTTTCAGCCAACAAGCACTAGAGGTCAAGGTGATCCTCTGGGTTAAGTACCTCTCCCTGGGGAGGGTCCTCGGGCTCTTCTCCCTCCACAGTTGAGTCCAGGGTCACCACTGGGCCTAGTCCCTCAGGAGCTGGGATTACAATGGCTACTGCCTAGGCAGCAGGAGGAGAAGGAGCCCCCTTCACAGAGGCGGTCTTCTTACTCTTCCTCTTTGCTTTGGGTTTACCCTTTGGCTTGGATAGATGGCTATCAGTCAGACCCAGTTTGACCTGTGACCTACTAACTGCAGAAGCAGTCAGGGGTAGCCTATCAGAAAACAACCCCATCTCAACTAAGTATTTACCCAACAAGATGTTGGGAGGCACATTGTCCTGTACCAGAACAGGAACCTTGGCTGTCTTGTCATAAATCTGAATGGAGCTTAGGGCTACAGGATACTGTTTGGGGGGCACAACAGCTAAACTGGTGGTTCTCAAAGGAGCACCTACATACTCCTCTGGCCTGAGCAGGGTCTTGTCCACCACTGTCATGCTAGTGCCAGTGTCTTTCTGATCAGTGGAATGCTGGCCATTAATGAGGACACTTCTCATAAATCTGCGAGTATTCTGTGGGATGGTAGACAATACTTCTGACTACTTGTCCCAGGCCCCAACTGACACTAAGGATATCTCTATAGGAGCACCAAAGGTGATTCCTGGAGAGGAGGATAGGACAGTGGACACCACCTCAGGCATAGGGTCATGTTTGGTCAGGCTGACACCAAGTTCCTTACTCTTACACTTGGGGGTCGCCCTTCTTGTGGTCCAGGGCACCACAGTCCCATCAGGTGCCAGGAATGCAGAGAACTGTGCTGGATCAACTGGGAGACTGCTTTGCAGCAGGAGAACCACTACTCTTACTCCCACCCGATGGGACTCATCCCCACTAGATATTTGAACCTTAGAGGGAGAATGTGTAGGTTTATTCGAATGTGGCTGCTTCTTGGACTCCTCAGCCTTCTCAGAGGTTCCTTTTTCTTTGTCCTTGTCCTTCCCACTGGGATTCTTAGGAGACACCCTCAGGGAGACACATTTGTCAGCCAATTTGGCAAGCTTAAAGGGTCCAAGATATTCTGGTGAGCAATATACTGGAATCCGAACATTTTTGAAAATTTCGAAATACATTTTTTCTAATTCTCTTTTTATTTGAATAATTTCTATTGTATTACTAGCATACCTGCAGGTCCGCTTCAGTGCAGCTGAAGTGATTACGATGGTTGCACTCTTTCCTCTGTATAGATATTGGCCTATGCTTCTCCAAGCGGTCGATCTGGTAAGAGTCCTCACAACATCCTCATGGTTTAAAGCAACTTCATGTACCACAGCAGAGAGCAGAACGGTAAGTGGAATTTGATCTCCATGCTTGGGTTTGGAAGTAATACACACCACTGCTACCAAACAAGTGTGATATAGAGTGCAGGTATATTGTATCTTGACTTACTTCCGTATGCCTAAATCTCGCGTGAAATTGTGTGAAGTCAGCATTTCAGGAAGTGCTGTTAGGGTAAGATAAGGTTAATTAATGATAATTATCCTTTTGCTAATATTGAGAGTACATTTATGCAGTTATAAGCTGTTGTTTGAACCTCTTCTTTGATAGTTCTTTTAATATTGTTAATCACAAGTCCAATATTTGATTAGATTTTTTTATATAAACTCAATAGTTTTTTTTATTGTATGGATTAATTATTGTGTGCACATTGTTCTAGAATTATGCAACTTGTACAGTGGGCTAAACAAATATCAGCCCATTGGCGTTTATTAACACTTTTGGGCACCGGTTTGATCTATGCTGGGAGGGAGCACAGAGCGTTAGAGTGTATCGTAGACATTTCTGAAGAAACTGATATGGTATGCTGCCAGTAGAAATCAGCTGGAGCTGCTTAGAATTTGTAGTTTTGTGACATCATAGCTTTCTGTGTTGAGTTGTGAAGTCAGAAAGCACCTTTTCCAGACCAAAAAACGCTGCCCATATCAACTTGTAACCATTCATTTCTGCTTAATGACTTGACTGTTATGGGCATTTAACTGCATTTTCACCATTTTTTTTAACTTACATTATTAATACATAAATCATTTAAAAATTGTTTTTAGAATGGGAGATATTATCAACATTTTCCTAGTTCAGTCATTTTTCATAGGTGAAATTCAATAATTTCCCCCATTCGTTTTTTATTTTCGACCTTATCACAGTAATCCCAATGTACTGACACAGCTCTGGTGAACAAGCCTCAGAACATTTTTCAAAAAACAAAAGGTGAGACAATTCAACAAAAGACTTCACTTTGTAACCATCAACCCACCCCATCATATTCATATGTGCAGCATTCACCCAATCAGCTCAATACAATTTTCTCTCTTCTTATAAAGGTGTCTTGCCAAACTTGGCATTCAAAGTATCTTTCATACAGTCATACTGGTCTCTTTCTTCCACACTCAGTTTCAGAATACAGTCATAACCAGCCTGAGGTATTCTACTAGATAAACACTTAGCCCAATTTCGATGGTCAATATCATGGATACCACAGGCCATCTCAAATGCTTTTATTCATTGGAGGATATCAGAACCCTCCACATACATACCAACCAAATCTTTCATAAAGTTGGTTCAAGGGACCTGACACTCACAAATGGTCCAGCTGAGATGTCCATCTTAGCTTTCTCCATCTGGAGTCTTTGACATTCAGTTTCTCTGTTTTTCAGTTAAAGATCTCTGTCTCTGAGTTCATGATCCCTTTATTTGAGTATAACTGGGTGTTTCTTTAACTCAGCTCCATTCTCTAACTTTTTGTGTTCAGAGGCTAATTTCATCTTCAATAACTTCAATAAGTTGCAGGGCATCCCCCTGAGAAACAATGCTGGGTTTTGGAAGTGGAGTGGCTGGAGATGTGGCAATCCCATTGGATCCAACTGTGACTTCACCAGGGGCAAGGTCCCCATCAGAACCCTCCCCACTTTCATCATGTGTATCACGATCTGCCTGGAAATCCACAAGGGAAGCTATAAGCTCTGTCCTAGAGTTATTCTCAAAGTCTATACCTCTCAATTCACAAGCACACTGTAGAGCTTCTAAGCTCATCCTAGTCAATTTGACATTTGCAGTAGTTTCCATTGTGTGTAGTGAAACTATACCAGTATACACCAGTAAACCCTAAATTGGCAAAAGTGTTGATCTTTTTTAGTAGCCAGGTTAAACATCGAGTCTTAAAACCAGTGATCCCACTGCTGTACCAGTAAAGACCGGAGGGGGGGTATCTGCCCTCTATGTGGTTGGGGTAGAGGTACAGAACACCCCAGCCAAGGTTTTCTATTTTGTAACTATGATGAGCAACCAAAGCTTAGGCTCCCAGGATGTGATGAAGCCTGGTTCTTAAGTACAGTGAATCCCCAAGCCACCACAAAGGAATATCCACACACTATGTTAGGTGATAACACAGCTTCTTTATGTAAAATAAGGTTCAGATAAATATATACACATAAATAATACATTGTGTACTCAAGCAATACTATTGTAATAATGGCAATAATATACATACTCTCTGTGGTAACACAATACTTTAGATTCCATTTAAAATGCACCCATTGGCGGCAGTGTAAAAAGCATAGCATTCATAAGCAAGGTGTAACTTCATAGATCAAGGAATAAAGACAGATTCGTTTTGGAACATAGGGACTATACTTTCTTTAGACTTATACACTAGTTGGAATGCTACGACCATGGCTACTTTCTGAGAGATGGTTATCTTGGCCACAAGGGAGGATGAGGCGGAGGGAAAAGGGGGAGGAGGGTAACAATGCAGGTGAGTTTGTGTGTTTTGTGTTTCATCTGTTAAACTTTAATAATACTTTTTATTTTTAAATAGTGATACTGTGTGAGGATCCCCCCACCATGGCAAACTATAAAGGAAAGGTCAATGTGTACTTTATCTTGTCTACTACAGCCCAGTCTAAGTAAGTTTAATAATACTCAGATTTTCTTTTTATAAGTTCCACTACCTCATAGTACCTGAGATGCAACCGGAAAATGGGATCAATGACAAATCTGGGATCCCTGGAGGATTCCTGAGGCTGGAAGTCGCTCATCCTCGTCACAGTACCTTTGGTGCCTTGGCAGGCGAAGTGTGGAGTTTATTGACTTACTAAAAGGGACCCCTCAAGGGGCAACACACATGCCCAAATAAACACATAAGGGTTACACAGTTGTACCCCCACTCATGTGTGCCATAATGGTATCCAATGGGTGTTGCACACCAAAGGGAAAAATGAGGAGCTTCACTGCCAGAGGTCCAGGTTGTACATCAGAGGCAGACAACATACAGATAACACACACAGAGAAGTGGTAGGACAAGGACTGGAAGGTCCTGTCCCTCGAAAATGCATTTCCAGCATCACACTGCCATACAGCCTTTCAGAGACAGAACCAAGCCCCGACAATATACATGCCAGTAACCCAGCAGATCCTTGCCTTGAGCATTTCAGAAACATGGTAGAGCCCTACCACCAGAGATTCTAGCTACACAGGAGAGCCCTGTCTCATGGCATTTCCGATACCCTGAAGAGCCATGCCTCAGGCAATTCCGGAACGCCAAAAGAACCCTGACACATGACATTCCAGAGACGTTGGAACAAGGCATTAGAAACACTGCTGAGCCCACCAAAGGGGATTTGAGACAGTGCAGATCACTGCTACAAGGCACTGGGGCACTTAAAATCCCTGCCACAAGCTGCCATAGAGCCTTCCATAGACAGAGCCGCGCCCAGACAATGTACGTGCCAGGGATTCAGCAGATACTGGCCTATGGACATTTCAGAGACATTGTAGAACCAAACAAGAGATTCTAGCGAGACGCAGGAAAGCTCTGCCTCTGCTGGTCCTCGGGACACTGAAGTGTCATGACAACAGAAATTCCTCAGATCCCGCAGATCCTTGCCTTGGGGCATTTCAGAGACAAAACAAAAGACATTCTAGAGACTCAGGAAAGCCCTTCCACAGGGAGTTCCAGAGATAATAAAGAGTCATGACAACAGGCATTCCAGAGACCCAGCATAGTCCTGACACATGCCATTCCAGAGCAAAACAAAAAAGGTGATAGCTGAAAGATTTACAATTAATCCTAATCTCTGACTTGTCCCTGGGCAATCCTCCAGACCATCGTTTTTTGCCTGCCAAGCCATTACAAAAGGGGAAGGACCATATGGAAATGAGGCTTTTCCCACCCCAAAAAGGGCAGTCCAGCCCAAACTGTTGTTCACACCCCTTCTGCACAAGACCATGCTTGATTAGCATATGACTTTCCCCTTCTGTAATGGCTTGGCAGGCTGAAGAACGGTTGTCTGGAGGGTTGCCCAGACCAATGCCAGAAGTTGGAATTAATTTCAAACCTTCCAGCCATCACCTCTTTTGTTTTGCAGATGCTATTCGAGATGTATTGCAGAGTCCCGAATCATGGCATTTCAGAGACTCAGTAGAGCCATGAAAACAAATATTCCAGAGACCCATCAGAGTTCTGCCATATGACATTCCATAGGCATTGCAATAATACATTAGAGACACTGGCGAGCCCAACAGGGCATTTGAAACAGTGCAGATCACTTTACAGGGCACAGAGACACTTAAGAGCTTTGCCACAAGTTACCATAGGTTCTTCCAGGGATGGAGCTGAGCCCCGACAATGTACATGCCAGTGACCCGCGAGAACCTGGTATCCAGTAACATTACCGAATAGCTAATAACGAAAGACATTTACAAATTATTATTACCGAACAATTACCAATTTCCTTTTAAATATATTTATGGGGGTGGGTTAAGGGGTTAAAATGGGTGGGGAGGGGATTGGGATAGGGTTATAAACAAAGGGAAATGAGGGGTTGGGGGACCCCCAAAATTAAAAAAGAAAACAAAATTCTGTAATTTAGCAGTAAAAATGTTTCGTTAAAAATCGTTAAAAATGATTTAGTTATTTTTTAATTCGTTAATATCACATGGAACCATAACCCTGCCCCTGGGCATTTCAGAGACATAGTAGAGCCCTAACACAAGAGATTCTTGAGACACAGGAGAACACTTCCCATGGGAGTTCTTGACCACTGAAGCGTCATGACTACAGACATTCCAGAGACATTGAAACAAGGCATTAGAGAGACTGCCGAGTCCTGCAAAGGGCACTTGAGACCGTGCAGATCACTGTTACAAGGCACTGGGCACTTAAGAGCTCTGCTACAAACTGACATAGGGCCTTCCAGAGACAGAGTCGAGCCCTGAGAAGGTTCATGCCAGAGACCCAGTAGATCTTTGCCTATGGGCATGTCCGAGACATTGTAGAGCCCTAACACAAGAAATTCTAGAGAGACACAGGAAATCCCTGCCTCTGCGGGTTCTTGAGACACTGAAGATTTATGACAACAGACATTCCAGAGAACCAGCAGAGTGCTGACACATGACACGACTCCAGAGACATTGCAGAGTCCTGTAAACATGGCATTTCAGAGACAATGTAAAGCCATACCTTAGGGCATTCCGGAAAGCCACCAGAGCCCTGAAACATGACACTCCAGAGACATTGCAGAGTCCTGAACAAATGGCATGTCAGAAACGCTGTAGAGCCATGCCTCAGGCCATTCTGGAAAGACAGCAGAGGGAGGAGAATACTGAGAAATTGCTGAAGCCTGAAGTATGGCATTAGAAAACACTGCAGGACCCTGACAGTCTACATTCCAGAGACACATTGGAGATCCAACAGAGGACAGAGAAGACACACATGAATCTTGCTTCAGGTCGTATGATATGATATGATTTGGTATTTATAACACACCTGTACACAAGTGTTTCTAGGGGCCACAGGACAAGGGAGGGGAGACAGAGGGAAGACAAGACAAACAATCCTACTAGGCCTTGTGTCATTCGGATCATGCAAGTGCAACAACGAGAAGTGCAGGGGGGAAGGGAGTGGGGGAAGTGCAGGGGAGGGGGAAGTGCAGTCAGGGCAACATGGCTCTGAGTAAGTACAAGGAGGCAGCAGGGCTGTAAGAGTTGCAGTTTCAGCTCCTAAGTGAGCGGTAGGGAGGCAGTTCAAGGATGACTGGTCAAGGAGGGGCCTGGTACCAAGTGAGGCTCTTAGGCTACCAAGCACACAGTCAGGGCAGCAGGCAGGTGGGTCAGAAGGAAGCAAGAGAGAGAAGGTAAGGATAAAAGGAAGGGCATGAGCAGCTACCAGAATTTCAGGTGGTCCGGATCATGTCTGAGAGGGGCGGAAGGCCGTTCCACAGGGAGGCACCTTCAGAAGAGAGAGATCTACCCCCGACTCTCTGCTTGGAGAAGCGTCTGGCCCTCCAACAGTTAGAGGTAGCTGAGCAAAGGGTTCTAGAAGGAAGGAAGGAATTTAGGCAGAGAGAGTTGGATATAGTGAGGACCCAGGCCCCAGAAAGCCTTGTGGACGATGCAGAGGGTATTGAACTTAATCCTTGCAGCCACCGGGAGCAATTGGAGGGATTTGAGGGCTGGAGAGTTGCGATCTCTGGGCTTGAGGCCGAGGATAAATCTTGCAGTACTGGTATGGATTAGTTGCAGGGGGCAAAGGGTGGAGTTAGGCAGATTGAGAATGAGGCTGTTGCAGTAGTCCAGCCTGGAGCGAACCAGAGCTCTGGAGACAGTGAGCTTCTGGGAGAAGGTGAGAAAAGGTATAATGCCTCTGAGGAGGTGCAGCTGGAAGTGGCCCTTCTTGGAAAGGTCCATGATATGAGGAGAGAAGGAGAGAGTTGAGTCGAAGATGACACCAAGGTTTTCTGCCTCATCATAAGGGGAGAGGGAAAGCGGTAGCAGGGGTCCCAATGAGAAGGATCTCAGTCTTACTGGCATTGAGGCAGAGATCGTTGGAGGTGCACCATTCCTGATTTGTGGATAGACAGTCAGGAATGAGCGAGGAAGGAGAGGAGGCTGAGGGAATCTTGAAGGAGGGCTGAGTGTCATCCGCATAACACTGAAAGTTAGAAGAGAAGGTGGAGATCAGGTGCACCAAAGGGGCCAGATAGACATTGAAGAGCCAAGGTGAGAGGATAGTGCCCTGGGGGACACCGCAAGTGGATAGAAGGGTAGTGGAGAGAAAGGACCCTAGTTGGACCTGGGAGGGTCGGTCCAGGAGGAAGGAGGTCAGCCATGCCAGGGCCTGATCCGTGATGCCCACGTTCTTGCGGAGTCAGTTGATCAGGATGGCATGATTGACTGAATCAAAAGAAGAGGAAAAGTCCAGGAGGATGAGGACAGAGGGAGAGCTGGAATCAAGATTAGAAAACAGATCTTCACGTGTGTTTAGGAGAGTAGTTTCCATACCTCTGGCTGCTCTTAAGCCAGACTAATGGCCATGGAGACAAACAACAGATTCAGTGTAGAGTGTAAGCTGTGAGATGGCCAGCTTTTCAAGGAGTTTGCCCAGGAATGGAGTGATAAAAATCATGTGACAGTTTTCCGGACAGGTAGGATCGAAAAAAGGCTTTTTTAGGTGGGGGTGCAAAAGCCAGTGCTTGAGGCGAGAGGGGAAAGATCCAGTGGTGAAAGAGTGATTACCGAATTCGGCGAAGGCTGGAGCAAGTGTGTCAATGTGCTCCTTAATAGTTCTGGAGGAGCAGTGGAGCACCTGTTTGTACGACACTTTCATTGATCGGACTGGTCTAGAAACATCGTCAGGTGTTATCGGAGAGTGGGAGGACAGTGAAGGAGGAAAGGGAGAGACAGCCAAAGGGGGCCTGAAAGAGGTAGACAGAGAGAGGGAGGAAGAGCAAAGCAAGGACAGGATGTCCTGGGTTTTAGTGGTGAAATGAGTGGCCAGAGCTGTACAGAGGGCCTGGGAGGGAACAGGAGAAGTGGAGACTGCAGTAAGATTGGCTAGCTCCTTGCAGATTTTAAAGAGTTGTTGTTAGAGGCCGCAGAGATGCAGGCTTGAATATGGACCCTCTTCTTGGAGAAGACAAAGAGTCTGTATTGCCTTTGTCAGAGGTTGCGCCCGACGCCCTCCACTTCCTCTCATCCACCCTGCATTTTCGTTTCAGGGCAGCAAGGTCGGAGTCATACCAAGAGTTGCACTTGGAGGTAGGCTTCAGACGGATCCTCATGATAGGGGCAAAGATGTCCCCAGTGTTGGAGATAGCAAGATGCAGGTTAGAAGTGGTTGTGTCAGAATGGGCATCAGCCACAGGAGAAGGAGGAGCAGAGAAAGTTGAGGCAAAGGCAGCCACTGACACTTGCTTCATGGGCTGAACGACTGAGAAGGAAGGTGGCAGTGCTGGGGTTGGCTTTGCCTGGGGGACAAGAAGTTCCAGGTGGGAGGAGAGCAAAAAGAGGTCAGTCGTAGAGAGAGGAGTAGTGAGAAGGCTAGAGAGGGGGATGTCAGAGGAGATGAGAACATCCAAGGGGTGTCCAGCGGAGTGTGTCGGACCAGAGAGTAGAATGGAAAGGGAGAGAGAGTCACATAGGTTGTGGAAGAGCCCAGAGGTGGGGTTGGACACATCCAGGTGGATGATGAGGTCTGCGAGGAGCAGAGGTTGAGAGGCAAGGAGAGAAGAGGAGAGGTCAGCCCATTCAGAGAGGAAGAGGCCATCCTGGCCAGGTGGCCTATAGATGATGGCCACAGTCAGGGAGAGGCCAGGAGATATAGAGAACCTGCAGACCAGGAATTCAAAGGAGGAATAGGCCTGCGTAGGAATGACAGAAACAGGGACCCACTCAGGAAGTATCAGGGCTACTCCACCTCCAGGCCGGTTGGTGCTGGGCTCAGAGAACTTGTGACCCTCAGGGAGGAGAGTGTCAAAACTCATGACAAGACTGGCCATTAACCATGTCTCGGTCACAGCAAAGACATCCAGGTCAAGGTCTTCAAGGAGGTGGCAGATGTCAAAGGAGTGTTTGACAGCAGAGCGAGAGTTGAGAGTAGGTACATGGAGCAGGTTGCCACATTTGAAAGACTTCCAGGGCGGGGTACAGGAGTGAAGTGCACCCATCGGAAGCAACAGAGGGGCCAGAGTGGAGTATGGAGGTGGCATAGGAGCGAGAGAGGTGGTAGAAGGGGTAGTAGGAGAAGGGAGGAAGTTGACAAGACACAGGATACGCCCATCAAGAAGGATGAGATTGGCTGAGAGCCCTGGACCATAACAGTACCATTAAGATAGACATTAAGATAAGCATTGATGATGGTTTTGGCAGAATGGAAGGAGGCCAAGAGCACCACCCATCGAGTGCCACCATTAATGGGAGAGTTGGAGAAAGGAAAGAGAACAGAGACTATATGATATAGCATATCCCACAGCATAAAAGGACAAATTGCTGAGCAATGCCACAGGGGGAGAACAGAGTCACGGTGAGGCCTTACTACCGGGAAGAATGGTAATACTTCAGAGCCCTGCTATAGAGCATTCGAAAAACAGTTCAGGGTCCTTCCACATGCCATTAGAAAAAGATTGCAAAGCCCTGAGACAGGGCATTCCGAAGAGAGTGCAGAGCACTTTCACACGGAATTACAAGAATTAAAAACAGTGTACAACCCTGTCATGTGGCATTACAGGGGCAGTGCAAAGTCCTGTCAAATGGCATTGCGGAGGGAGTGCAGTACACCACCTCAGGACACTACAGAGGCACTGCCAAAGCGAGGAGCAGACCCTATAGAAATGTCAAATTCGGCTAGCCAAATTTTCCCCGGGCACTGCACTGAGCACAGGCCTCCATTATCTTACTCACTGTGTACTCAGAGTGAGCTTTTGCCCCATCAAGATGTATGTGTTACCTTTAATTGCTTCTCTTCCTTAAGCCAAGGCCCACAAAGTGCAGTGTGTAACGAGAAGGAAAGGGCACATCATGTTTCTTTATTGAATAATGACTATATGCTGCAATGATTGCAGTGCTTTCAGATCTTACATTGTATTGTTCTACATTTCTAGGATATATCTCTCATAATTATACAAGCTGGAACCAATTTGTGCGAAAATCAGATCATTCAAATATCAGGTGGTTTGTACGAGGTGCAAGAACCTTACAAACTTTGACAGTGATTTATGGATGAAAAACCTCAAGGGTTCAACGCAGACAAGGATCGAGAGGAGAGGAGGCACCCATCTGCCGCAGAACTTTGTTTTCATTCTATTTCAGATTGTAGCACCTAGTCAAGCTAGAAATAGAAACAATTGTTTTCTGTCTATAGCGAGAGCAGGCCCTCTCGTAGTGGAAAAGGAATAAAAGTTATTCTCTATGATTAATATTTAAGAAAATTACTTCTATGTGACCCCAAACAATGCTAAGAGAAATATGATAGAGAAATGTACAGTGATCTTTACAGGATCACACACTTTGTACAAGAGTCTAAGCCGTAATTTTATCCCACGTTTCTTGGTTCCACATTTTGTAATTTAAGCAGTGCCCTAAATTCCTCTCACCCAATCTTTAGTTCTGCACCAACACAGAATGATACATGGTTGTCTTTAAAAAGCTGTCTTAAATGTACATTAAACACATTAAACCACATGGTCATTAAACCTAGCAATATATCAGAATTCTTAATATAAAGGTTTCAGGCATTCACTATACAAGGGTAAAGACATACAACAGAGTGTATTACTTCAAAACAATTACAATGCCATGCAGCAAAGTAAGTGATTTAAAACTGAAGGTGTGTTGTTCTCCTAAATAAAATTTCAAATCCAAGGAAGGGAAACAACTGTATGCATATGTGAAAATCAGCGCACTCTGTTAATTTACTGTAACGATATTAAAAATCCATCAACGTGGTATACAAACGTACTTCTAAATATGATGTAGTGATTGGTTAGTGTGGTGTGTTGAAATTTTTGCATATATCAGATATACGATAACTTGCAGGGTAATGCAGAATACATAGCTCAGTGGGTTGAACACCCACAGCACAGATGTGTGAGATCTGTTTGTCACAAGTTTGAATCTTGCCTGGCCAACGTAGTGTTCCCTCTCCAAAATCAATAAATGATTACCACTATGCAATGTAATAATATCGACCAGAGAGAAAAACTTGGAGTAAACATGTTCGTATTGTGTAGCTGCAAAAGTTTCACTTTCCATAAACTGGCATCTACTACATAAACCAATCTCTCATTCTCATGGGAAAATTAATCTGTTTCTGCTCAGTGATGAATCCATGGTGTAAATATGATGTTTTCCAACTAGCAAAGTGGGTCAGTGATACATCTTTGATTGCTTAGCCGCAGAACAGTAATCTGCATGGCAAAGTAACCACTCAGTAAGAACCCTTTTGAGGATTAACAAAGAAAATAATGTTGATAAAGTGACCACTTTTGCCATCTAACATAACTCATTAAAACTCACATCCCAAAAATATTCATGTGTTCTCTTATGAAGGACTGCTCGGAACCTCTTGGAATCCCCCTGGTTCGTCACAACATAGACACCCACCAATACACAGATGGAGCGCATCTCTACCTGAAGATATCCTCCATCGAAGACATCCACAGGGTGAAGGCCTGCCTCAACATTGATCCGCTCGTGGATGTCCAGTGCTTACCTGAAGCTCAACCCCTCCAAGTCTGAATTCCTACTGCTGGCCTACAACACAGAACACCCTGACATCCAGACCTGGCCCTTTGCTATGAACCTCAAGGGCTTTACACCCCAGCTGGCCACCTATGTCTAGTTCTTTGTATTCAACATCCACAAACACCCCTCCTTCAAACAGCACATGGCAAGATAGACACAAACGGCTTTGAATCAGCTTTCTCTCCTGCGGAAAATCAAGTTCTTCCACTGCAAAACCAATTTCTGATCTGTTATTCAAGCCTTGCTCATCGCCTTGAAAGACCAAAGAAATATCGAGGCTTAGTACCACAAAATGAAATACGCCAATCAGGGTTCAAAAGATACAAGTATCTTTATTTCTGTACAGATTCAAAGCAAAATCACACAGTGTGTACCAGCAGTCACAGTGAGGAGAGAGAATGCTGGATATCCCAAAGCATGCTCTATTTATACCGCATCCCGGTTATTGTCCAGCCCTTCTCCAAACTAATAAGTTACATTCAAGGGTGTGTGCCCAGTTCATATGACAAATATGACAATATTGTTTAACACATTTAACATATTCGCTTGTCCATGAAAATTCAATGGCGATGTTGGTTCGCTAACTTAAAGTAAGCCCAGTTCCAAGAATGAACACAGTAAGTCTCAGCCAAAGCACACGGTTCTAGTTGTTTTACATTCTGTTCCATTGTTTGAATGAGGATGAGGCTCTGGGAGCAGACAACACTTAGATTGCAGTTCATTCTAGTCACAAGGTTTCTTTAAGCAGAACAAACATTCTGCTCTCAGCAGCCTTAATGTTGACATAGCTCAAAGTTCACTTTGCTCAGCTGCAGCCGAAAACACAGTCTACCATTTTAAGACAGAAAGCAGGAGTTAGAATCAAAATGGAGGATGGTTCTAAGATGGCAGCAAAGCCAATTGTTTTTGGGGCATTTTAGATGCAGTTTTCTGTTCAATGTGAATGTGCTTATGCCAATGTTCATAACCAGACAGTACTATGTGAATATGGTTTAACAAACCCTCCTTTTGGCCTACGCCAAGAGCTTTACTCAAGCATTTGCATTATTCAAAAACCCATTCAACAATGTCCGTACATCCTGAATCACATTCTTCAACGACATCAATTGCCATTAGCTCCATGATGGTAATATCCTGTATTACTAAGGCATTAGTAGCTTTCTCAGGCATATGTAACTTGGGTCCTAGTGTACCTATTGTTTGTGCACAACATCCTCTTACCATCGAACATATGACAGGGAGACATTGTGCACAGCAACAACAAAACAGTATAATACCAAGAATTATCATAAGGACTGCAAAGACTTTCCAAGCTCATGATCGCAGCAAGTCCCAGAACCAAGCACTAAGATTCCAGTTTCCCTCTGGGACATGTACTTCAGTACTCAAGGTATGCAGATTTTGAATTGCCTTGAATATGGTAGGGGAGGAGTCAGGTAAAAAAACACAACATGCAGATCCCACCAATTTGCACACCCCACCACGCTCAGCTAGGATGATGTCTAACACCATCCTATTTTGGAGTGCTACTAATCTAATTGCCTTTTGCTCCAGCGTCATGTTGTACAAAATATTGGTGGTCCTATTGATGGTCTTTTCCAGTACCCTTGCTAGTCTTCTGATATCCTCAGAATTCATTATCTGCCCCCAGAATGGCACAAAGGATTTTGCACATCACCCATGACTTGTAAAGGTGTATCACCACTCTCATCCCGCCTTGGACGAGCTCTAGAAACTTCAATAGTGGTGGCCACATATACTCCTGGCAACAAAATACCTAAATAGCAAGTACCCTGCCAATCTCTGGGTAACCAAGGATAGGCCTCATTGCCACAAACAAAGTAAACAGGGTCTCCTACATACAAAGGCCTGTCCTTACTGGTTAAATTTGCAATGTTAGTACAACCTTTTCAAATTCTTGCTTTTTAATACTCGCTTTTCAAATTCATTTAGATTAGACCTGTCATAATTCCCAGAAATACTATCATTCCAATGACCAAAGAATAGTGCCCTCATCGAGGCATAGCAT
Organism: Ambystoma mexicanum; assembly: GCF_040938575.1. Classification (NCBI taxonomy): domain Eukaryota; kingdom Metazoa; phylum Chordata; class Amphibia; order Caudata; family Ambystomatidae; genus Ambystoma; species Ambystoma mexicanum. The sequence continues at coordinate 706,239,423 of NC_090923.1, read as the reverse complement.
GTAGTAGTTAAGGGAAGAGGATGAATATATACCAGCTCAGTCCCTTTTCCCCATTTTGTGGCAAGTGTGAACACACTCAGCAATTCGTTTTGTTCAGCATCGCATGGGTTGCATTCATAATCATTAAGAGAGTGTTATTATGGAAACCCTTTCTATGTTGGAAGTTTCAAGGAGGAAGAGTGTGCAGGTGCATGAAGGGTGGAGACACAGTGGGGATTTTGTCAGTGGGTAACAGAATATCAAGCGGATGCACTTCTTCTACGTACCAGAACCCAAGTGTAAATATAATTATCAAACAAATTATTACTGTGACCGGAAAACAGTGCGTCCTCGGGGACCGTGACCTTCGATAAACAGATTCATCATTGGATAGGTGACCAATATCTTTTTCAGTACGAGTGGGTTTAGGAATGGGCATTGCTTCTCAGAGTCCGTTTAGAAGCGTCTGTGTTAGGCTCTTTTAGTTCATCCATCGGTGGCTCCTGACCACGTGGCCTATCTTGCTTGAAGGTAACTTTGCCAGCCCCCATCTCTTATTTATTTTTCAGCAGAAGGGTGACGAGGGACTGGCTCAACGATGATCTCTTGTAGGCACAGCCGATTCTGTGCTATAGGTCTGGTGTCTCGGTCGCAGATTGTACCTCAAGACTCCAGCATACAATGTGATCTGTGAACAGAGTGCCGTCGTTTCCTGAAGGAAGTGATGAAGCGGAAGCAAGGTTGCTCAACGGTGAAGAAAAATTCGAAGAAGGACTTGAAGACAAAACAGCAGTCTCCCCAGGCCCCACGTGCTCAGGAAGGATATCCGTAGACAAAGGAGGCTCGTTGTGAGCATCAAGGTGAACAATCTCCTTCTCCCCTCCTTTGTCGTGGGGCAGAGGAAAAGGAATCTTCTTGATGTGCGTTGCGTGAATCCAGTGTCTTTTCACTGCCATTCGTATGGCGGTCTGTATGGCCAAGAGGAGCAGTCCTCTCCAGTGAGGTGCGAGACAGGAGGCTCTTTCAAATGCTTTTATGAGCACCCAGTCTCCGGGTCGGAGTCGATGACCTGGACCCTCGTACTTTACTGGGAGGGCTTCTCGGACTTGTTGATGAATCAAATACAAGTTTTGACTTAACTGGTCACAGTACTCGGAAAGGAGCAAATGCTCTACATCTTTTAATAACTTGGATTTCGGTACATTGTAAATATTGGCTGGTCTCCCCATGATTATTTCATAAGGAGAGAGTCCTGTCTTTGATTGTGTGGTCGTCCGCATCGACAATAAAGCTATCGGTAAGACATATGGCCATTTCAAATTGCTATTTGCACAAATCTTTGTGAGCGTGTCTGGCTGAATGGAACTGTTTATTGATCTGGAATCCCGCGCATACTTGCAGGATAACAGCAGCGATAAAATGTGGTCCATTGTTCGACCAAATGACTCTTGGCAAACCTAAACCTAGGAAAATATTCCTGCAGTATGGTTTTCGCCATCATCATTGCTGTGGCATCTCTTAAAGGAAAAGCTTTGACCCATTTACTAAAAGCACAGATGACTACCAATACATATTTGTAATTCTGACAACGCTCCATTTCGATAAAGTCAAAGTGTATGACCTCAAAAGGCATAGTGAGGGGACCAAAGCTACCTTTCGGTGTCGATGTACCTTTCCCAACATTATGCTGTAGGCATACCATGCAATTTTGGACAAAACACTCAGCAGTTTTAGGAATATTTACAGTAACCCAGACAGGTTCTAACAATTTACAAATCTTCATATGTGAGTTGGACCATGAGGCATAGTAACCCAGCTGTGACATAAGCATCGGGCAGCATCAATTTTTGTTTTTCATTATCCATCCAACAACCTTCATCATCTAAGCTTGCTGGACCCTCAGCCCACGGTTTAATTCCATCTGGAGTGGCATCAGCCTGAATTTCTTTTCTGCAACCAATTCCTACATCTATCACACAAGTGTTAGCAACCTCTTTTATCACATACATTTTGGAATGCAAATCGGTGGCAGCCTGTTTGGCTATTCTGTCAGCAAAAGCGTTTCCTTTTCCCACATCGTCTGTTACTTTCTGGGGTGCTGCGTACTTCATTATTGCTAACTGAGTAGGAAGCGCAATTGCTGAAAGTAGCCGAACTATTATGGTGCCATGCTGTATCTTAGTTCTATGCGAGGTCAAGAAACCTCTCTCTGCCCATAATCGACCAAAGTTGTTAACCACCCCAAAGTCATACTGGCTGTCCGTAAATATATTCACACTAAGCCCTTCCGAAAGTTAACAAGCTCTGGTCAACGCAATAATCTCTACGGCCTGCGCAGAATTATGCAGAATTCTTTTGGTTTCCACAATGGTGCTTAATTTAGTGATTGCATAAGCAGCAGTGGATGTACCATCCGGAAGTTTGAAGCAGGAGCCATCGCAAAACAGCTCCCCTTTTGGATCTTTTAAAGGTGTATTGCTTAGGTCAATTCTGCCCTTAGTCTCTTGTTCTGTGTTATAGAGGCAGTCATGTGACATTTTGTTTCTGCAATCAATTTCTTGCGGAAGAGGCAATAGTTCAGCCGGATTCAATGAGCAACATCTCTTAATTTGTCTAGGCGGTGCAAATAGAATCAGCTCATACCTTGTTAGTCGTGCTGATGTAAGATGTTGCGTCTGCATTCTGTTTAATAGAACATCTACAGAGTGAGGTACCATCACGGTTAAGTAGTGACCCAGAACCATACCCTCGCTTTGTTTTACAGATGCAGCGGCAGCAGCAACAGCTCTCCAACATCCCGCCAAAGCGCATGCAACAGGGTCTAACGTGGAGGAAAAATAACCGCACAGTCTATTTTTTCCCCCATGTTCCTGTGTCAACACAGCCAAAGCGCATCCATCACATTCATGCACATATAAAACAAAGGCCTTTTCGTAAATTGGTGTCCCCAAAACTGGTGCTGAACACAACGCAGCTTTGAGCAGATCAAAAGCTTTCTGGCAATCCATGTTCCACGGTAAAGATAAAGAAATGCCCTTCTTTGTCCATGCCAAAATTGGTTTTATCATTAATGAAAAGTTAGGGATCCATCCACTGTCTACAGTATGAAGCTATACCTATCAAGACTCTGACCTCTTTCTGTGTATTTGGGACAGACATGCTAGAGATGCTTTGTATCCGTTCAGGTGTCAGTCTTCTCCCCTCCTTTGACAGGAGATAGCCTAAATAGGCGACCTCCTGTCGACAATATTGAAACTTTTTTAATGAAGCCTTATGCCCATGTTCTGCTAAATGAGTAAGCAGCAACACATTGCCCTTCTTGCAAGCAACTTCAGAATCTGCATCTAGAAGTAGATCATCAACATACTGCAACAATGTGCAGGTGGAAGGCAACTCATGCGTATCAAGCTGTTCCTTCAATGCCCTACTATAAATGCTTGGACTCTCAGTATACCCTTGTGGCACATGAGTAAAAGTAAACGAGAGTCCCCCTAGGGTGAACACGAACAAATATCTACTGTCAACATGTACAGGGATACTGAAGAAGGTGTTCTTTAAATCTACAACACTAAAATGAGTAGCTGAGGCTGGCATCATTGTTAATATCGTAGTAACATCAGGGACAATCAGAAATTGTGCAGCAGCAATTTTATTAATTGGCGCAAATCAATAATGAAACGGAAAGGAATAGCATTATCCCCTTTCTTATATGCTGGTAAGTTCGGACTATTGAACACACTCCCTGCAATTTCCTCAATCACTCCTCTATGTACAAAATCAGAAACAATACTCTTCAAAGCTTGTTCACCATCAACCAAAATCTATAATGTGGAATACGCAGTTGTTTTACACCTGGTTTCAACACAATTTTAATAGTCTCAATTTGTAAAATGCAAACGTCATTATCATCAACCGCCCATAAACATGTCGGAACCTTATCCAATTCAGTCGGTAAAGGCCTAGTCAAGAATTGTGAAATGGAAGTTCGTTGAGGTGAAATTGTTAAATGCACTCCATCCGTAGAACAATAAATCACAGCATTCAATTCTTTCAACAAATTCAATCCCAACACATTCTCACGACAATTCGTCATCAAAAGAAATGGACATCAATCAGTAAATGGCCCCAGTGAAATCGGTACCTGCTGAGAGACCGGACTAACCACTGGTTTACCAGAGAACCCTACAGAAATGTTGTTCTGCACTGACAGTGGAATATCTGGAACCTGTGAATGATCAATAGAACACTTCTGTGCTCCTGTGTCTATCAAAAATAGATGCTCCCTATTCTGCACCTTCACCTCAACGTAGGGCCCTTTCTGATCGACGGGAATAGGTACTGGTTCCAGACTCTGCTTCGGGCTGTCCTAACGGAACAATACATCATCAAATGCAAGATCCTCAGAAAAATAGACAGACAAAGGGTTATGTAATGCTCACCTGGTATCCACGGGTACGTCACTCAGCCTGTTCTGACCTCTTACGACCTCAAACTCTTCCCTGGAGGCTACTCGATTGGAGACTGGGCCTGAAACACAGGATTGGTAGAGTTTAACGCCCTATTGTCTCTGTGTGCTTAAACCCCTTTTTCCCCGGGGTCCAACCCTTCCCTTTGATCCACAGCTCACCTTGTTTTCTTGGATAGTGTGCTCTCCATCCTGCTTTCAGTGCAGGGGCGCATTGATTGATGCAGGCTCACTGCTGCCTAGTTACTTCACTGGCAAGAGTCCGACAGGTAAGTATAATAAGTCTTTTGAACAGTTCTCTAACTTCGTTCCTTTCCTTCCTTAGATGATGGCCGGCGTCCGGGGATGGCAGCGTGCTGCTGAGGTGAGTAGCGCTGAAGGTGAGTGAGAGCGCGATGCACGATGTACCCCTTTTGTATTTGTATTGAACTGAGTTCTTTTTCTGTGTCTTTTAGGTGCTGCAACGTTTTCAGCGTGGATGCCGGTTATGAAGAACAAATGTGGTGAGTAAGCGCGGTATGCAGCACCTCTAGATGTTTCCACGCTAACCTGGAGTGCCTTTTCCTTCTTGCAGATGGATGAGAAGTTCCGGAGACAGAGTTCCCCCAGAGCGGCTGGGATTCAGGTAAGCGTTTGAAGCTCATACAGTCTTTAAAAATAAGCGAAGATTTGCAGAATGCTTACTAATGCCTTTTTTTCTGTTTGTTTCCCTTTTCCTTAGGAAGCGGCGTGCTGGGATGGGAATGACACCGCCGAAGATGCCCGCAGAACAGAAGGAGCGATGAATGATGGCCAGAAGTGCCGCATCGTAAGGCTGTTCCTAACGGTGTTCTTGTTCTTGCAGGAGCTGAGCGCAGAAGAAAGATGCAGGCCTACTGGAGACCGATCCGAACACGGTGAGGGTCACGTTGCAGGTGCAGAAAACACAAAGCATGTTTCTCAGCCTGGGCATGGCTTAAATAGTCTCTGGGTATCCCAGGTGTCTCTGGGCTGAACCACACCCAAAAGACTAGACTGAACATGCAGTTCTGGGAACCGAAATATGTGGGGGCATCCATCTTGTCCCCATCAATGCACTATAAGTCCAATCCCCAATGTTATCGAATGGGAGTGAGTGAGTCTGGTGCCACAAGCGCCAAGTCTGACTCCAAGTGGGTCTTTGGAGGGATGGAGAGGCCCTTGAGGGCCATGTAGGTGATCGTGGCCTGGCTCCAGCCTGACATCTTGGAGGGCTGGGGACATGAGGGGAAGGAATCATGACAGATTATCAAAACTGTTCCCACTATTAACACCATGCTGCTGACTATCCTGTGAAGATGACTGTTGATTCTGAGCAAACTGATTTCTACCAGGACCCCCTATCCAAGGACGACCTACGGATCGTCTACCCATGGTACCATACGTGTTATTTGATCGCTGCTGAAGGATCGGGTATTGCGCTCGCCAATGACCTTGTCTGCAATAGGCACATTGGTTCATGTGTACAGGACCCAGTTGCGCATTAGTCTTTGGTGTAAATTGACGTCTAAACTGTGTATTTCCACCTGTGGCTCCTCTTACTATTTGCTGCAACAATACTTTTGTTTTCAAGTCTCCCTTCTTCTTTTCTACCTTCTCCTTTTCGGTATTAACCCTATTCTCATAGTATTGAGCCATATGTAATACTTCAGACTGCGATTTCGCTTGCTAGGTGCTTTCAGGAGTCATAATTTGTGATTGGATTTCAGGCAACAATCCACGCTGAAATGTGTGTACAAACAGGCTTTTTCCTGATTCTGTACTTAAGTCCTGACTGCTGAAATCTGAAAAAACTTGTTCGAATCGATTAAAAAAATTGATAGCGCCTTCAGACTTCCCTTGGATGCAAGCTGTAAGCTTGTCCCAAACGATTATTCTCTCTGAAACCAGAGTTTTTAATTTAGCTACTATTCTGTCTGGCAACATCAGTATCACTTGTGGCGGTTTCTCACCAGCCTTCCTTTCTCCATCTATCCGTACCAAGTTAACCCATGTATCACCCAGTCCTGCCTGGTCATCTATAGTTCTAATCTGTTTCCACAAATCAGCTGGTAGGATCACAGGGAACATTAAATCTATATTACCCAGCGTGAAAACTGACGAATGGAAGACAGATTGAATTTCTTTATAGAATCCTGTTGGATTCTTCCTAATATCTGGAATTGCTTGTCTAATGGTATTCACTTCCTGTCTATAAAATTGGACATGCACAAATTGTGAGACATAATGTTCTTCAACAGTAGTAGCAGGTGTTCCTGTTGCGGCATTAGCCGGAATTTCTACTTTCGGAACAAATGTAGGAGGAACCTCCCTCATCGGCAATTGTAAAGTAGGCAATTCTGAGTGTTCATTAAGCAACAAGGCTAAGTCAAGTGACAAAGCAGTCAAAGCAGTATGGGGCAAAAATGCTCTCTTATAAATAAACTTTTACTTCATAAACTCATCTTGTAGATACTCTACCATCACCTGTAACACTTTCCTTTGCATTGCCGGAGCATGCTGACTAAATGTGTAATGCACTTCAATGGGAGAAATCGAAACATCCAAAATCCATCTATTGTGCAAATACGCGTTTCTTCACTCATTGGTTTAAAGGAAGGAAGAAATCACTTCTTCACATATGTGGCTTCCAGTCTATTATCAGTTATTTCATCATTCTGTAATCGATCTAGCTCCCTTTTAAACTAAAATACCTTCTCAACATGCTCATGTACTTTCTCTGCAGTATCCTTTGAGGGAGCAAGGACATTCAAATCCCTCAACCCCTATTGGACATTCATGTTCATCAAATCATTCCAAAAAGCAGCCAAATGCGTTCCCATCCCCTCTATCGAAATAGTCTGTTCAGGAATACTTTCCTGGACAGAAATCGCAGCTAAAACAGCTGATTCTTCACCATCTTCTATATATTTTGTAGCCCAGGTATACCATTCTCTTTTCCTAGCTTTGGATACTGTGCTTCGAGTTACTATTCTTGAATCAACTCCTACCTCTTCAACCTCTACAAGTGGAGCAGAACCACTTGGAAAAGAAAGTTCAGACAAATCGTGCTCAACAGGTAGGGAGACACTACCGCTGTTAGTGGAGACGGAATTAAGGGAACAGCAACTGTCGGTAAGGGTGAGGATGCAGAAGGGGGAACAACAGCAGGAAGAGGAACAACAACAGGAAGAGGAGCAACTGCAGGAGGAGGAGCAGCAACGGGATGAAGGGGAACAACAACGGGAGGAGGCTCAATAGCAGGAAGAGGTAAAACAACGGGGAGAGTCACATAGGGAGGTGGTGCAGTGGCAACAGTCTTATGTTCATTTAATAGCTTATTAATCAGTTCGTCTGAGGTATGAAAATCCTGTGACGGATATATTTTCTGTACTCCAAGTTGAAAAGCCCTATCCATACTTCTAATAGATTTTGACTGTTTCAGTTGATCATACAATAATGCTTTTTCAGTATTAGACATGTGTCTACGTGCATGTTTTTCTTTACTCTTAAGTTGCTGCACAGCTTTTTTTCTCCATTCTTTAATTACATCAAATTCTGCAGGGCTAGCCTTTTTCTTCAACAATATAGACTCTAAATACTCTATACGGGCAATTTCAAAACTACCATGAACTGGTCACTGAAATTCGGAAGCATGTCTAGTTTGTCTGTGCCAAATATCGTTAAATACAATACGATTTAGGGCATACTTACAGTACCTTAAACAAGCCGGCGACCCAACGGGTGGCACCGGTTGGCCTCGTCCCAAAGATTGTCTTTCTCTGAGGAATAAAACCCTGAAACAGGAAAACAATTTCCCAGGCATGTCAGATTACTGGTGTTTCCTGGCATCGTTTGTACTCATGAGAACAAAACTGCAACCAATATCAGGATTCTTAGGAATCGGGGCACGACTCACCTGATTTCAAAGTCTAAGGAGGTCCGATTGGATTACAAAGGATCCTCATGGTTGGCGATTTCGGCAAAGAGCCCGCCTCGATATGGGGACCCTCGTCAAGATGCCTTCTCGAACCGCTTGCTCACCGTCCAGGGATCGGATAGTGCAGTACTGTCGAGGTGTAGCGTCTCATACAAAGAAGGGGCCCCCTTTCGCTCTCCGATCCCGGTCCGATAGCAGCGTCTTCTTTTTCAGTGAGGTGACATCAATCTTGACGGTCCCTATCTGGGCGCCTTCTGAAAGACCAAAGAAATATTGAGGCTTAGTACCACAAAATGAAATACGCTAATCATGGGTCAAAAGATACAAGTATCTTTATGTTTGTACAGATTAAAGCAACATCAGATGGCTATCTGGCTCCGAACACCTTGCAGTGTGTACATGCAGACACCGTGAGGAGAGAGAGTGCAGGACATCCCAAAGCATGCTCTATTTATACCCCATGCTGGTTATTGTCCAGCCCTTCTCTAAACTAATACGTTAGATACAAGGGTTCGTGCCCAGTTCATATGACAAATATAACAATATTGTTTAACACATTTAACATATTTGCTTGTCCATGAAAATTCAATGGTTATGTTGGTTCTCCAGCTTAAAGTAACTCCAGTTCCAAGAATGAACACAATAAGTCTCAGCCAAAGCACACGGTTTTAGTTGTTTTACATTCTGTTCCATTGTTTGAATGAGGATGAGGCTGTGGGTGCAGACAACACTTAGATTGCAGTTCATTCTAGTCACAAGGTTTCTTTGCAGAGAACAAACATTCTGCTCTCAGCAGCCTTAATGATATGATATGATATGATAGTTTATTCATATAGCGCCTATACACAATGTGTTTCAAAGCGCTTCAAGGCAAGGGAGGGAACAAGGGAAAAAACAATGACATTCTTACAGGCCATGAACAGTAAGGATGTGAAATTAACTATCGTACTCGGCCTGACGACATTTCAGATAGTGCAAGAGCTAAAACATAGATAATGAAGGGAGGGGGAGAGTGGGAAGGAAATGGAAACAGACAGGCGACTACCGTACTAGGCCTGACAACATTTTTGGTAGAGCCGGAAAAAAAACAAGAGGTGAGGGAGAGGGGTGCAGAAAGATAGGGGAGGAACAAAACAAGCGACTATCATATTATGCCTGAAGACATTTCAGATATTGCTGGAGGGGGGTTTGGGAGGAAAAAACCAGTAAGGGGAGGGAGGAGGAGACAGACGAGGTTGCTATCATACTAGTTCCAGGGACAATTCTGATAGAGTAAGTGCATAGAAGAAAGTAAGGGGAGGAGATAGGAAAAGGGAGAAGGGAAAGGAGGGGAGAACAGAGAGTTAGCAGTCAAAAGAGTGGAGAAGGAAGAGGGGAGAGTGAATATAATTGCAGAAGTCAGTAATAGCACATAATGTTGCAAGCCAGGATAAAAGATGAAGATGGGAACAGCATGATTCAGGGCCACCATGAGTACAAGATGCAAAAGAAGTTCAGCATGAGAGTTGAGAAAGAGTGACGCACCATTAATGAATGAAGTCCATAAAAGTCAAATCCAGCATTGTCCACAAGACGGTGATGGTGAAACCAGAATGTATCAGGACAGACTCCTGCAGAAGTAGGCTTGAGTGGGGTGAGGGGGGAGCAGGGTAGAAGAATCAATCAAAACAGGCAACATCTGTGTGCGAGAATGGGGGGACACAAGGGAACATCACAGGGGGACCAGAGGGAGTAACACATGTTGGTGCATGCCTACCTGCTATTGGAGCAGGGGGTCGGGCCCTGGGTCCTCCTGGTCCGAACAGGTCCAAACAGGAATTCCCCTTTCCTTCGTCTGCCCTTCGCTTAGGACGCCCGGGCAAGAGACGCCCTTGATCTAATAGTTAGGAGCAGGAAGGAAGAAGCAGGGCTAAGAAGGTGGGTGGTGCTTGCTAAGTGGTGAAAAAGAGCGTCAAACAGGAAGGCTCCAGGTGGGCGGGGCTTGCTAAGTGGTGAAAAAGACCAGCAAACAGAAGGCACCAGGTGGGCGGGGCTTAGGCCAGGTGACCTAGGTCCACTTGCACCTGCTTCCCATCTGCAAAGGAAAAGAGGCTGGAGGGCTCCTTAAGTAAGGAAAAAGAGCAGCAAACAGGAAGGCAGCAGGTGGGCAGGACTTGCTAAGTGGTGAAAAAGAGCTCAGGCAAGAAGGTACCAGGTGGGCGGGGCTTATGCCAGGTGACCTAGATCCACTTGCACCTACTCCCCATCTGCAAAGGAAAAGAAGCTGGAGGGCTCCTTAAGTAGGAAAAAGGAGCGGCAAACAGGAAGGCACCAGCTGGGCGGGGCTTGTTAAGTGGTGAAAAAGAGCGGCAAACAGGAAGTCACCAGGTGGGCAGGGCTTGCTAAGTGGTGAAAAAGAGCAGCAAACAGAAAGGCACCAGGTGGGCAGGGCTTGCTAAGTGTTGAAAGAGAGCGGAAAACTGGAAGGCGCCAGGTGGGCGGGGCTTAGGCCAGGTGACCTAGATCCACTTGCACCTGCTCCCCACGAGCAAAGGAAATGAGACTGGAAAGCTCCTTAAGCAGGGAAAAAGAGTGGCAAACAGGAAGGCACCAGGTGGGCGGGGCTTTCTAAGTGGTGAAAAAGAGCGGGAGGCAGGAAGGCACCAGGTGGGCGGGGATTAGGCCAGGTGACCTAGATCCACTTGCACCTGCTCTCCATCTGCAAAGAAAAAGAGGGTGGAGGGCTCCTTAAGTAGGAAAAAGGAGCGGCAAACAGGAAGGCACCAGGTGGGTGGGGTTTGCTAAGTGGTGAAAAAGAGCGGCAAACAGGAAGGCACCAGGTGGGCGGGGCTTAGGCCAGGTGACCTAGATCCACTTGCACCTGCTCCCCATGAGCAAAGGAAATGAGACTAGAAAGCTCCTTAAGCAGGGAAAAAGAGTGGCAAACAGGAAGGCACCAGGTGGGCGGGGCTTTCTAAGTGGTGAAAAAGAGCGGGAGGCAGGAAGGCACCAGGTGGGCGGGGATTAGGCCAGGTGACCTAGGTCCACTTGCACCTGCTTCCCATCTGCAAAGGAAAAGAGGCTGGAGGGCTCCTTAAGTAAGGAAAAAGAGCAGCAAACAGGAAGGCAGCAGGTGGGCAGGACTTGCTAAGTGGTGAAAAAGAGCTCAGGCAGGAAGGTACCAGGTGGGCGGGGCTTATGCCAGGTGACCTAGATCCACTTGCACCTACTCCCCATCTGCAAAGGAAAAGAAGCTGGAGGGCTCCTTAAGTAGGAAAAAGGAGCGGCAAACAGGAAGGCATCAGCTGGGCGGGGCTTGTTAAGTGGTGAAAAAGAGCGGCAAACAGGAAGTCACCAGGTGGGCGGGGCTTGCTAAGTGGTGAAAAAGAGCAGCAAACAGAAAGGCACCAGGTGGGCAGGGCTTGCTAAGTGTTGAAAGAGAGCGGAAAACTGGAAGGCACCAGGTGGGCGGGGCTTAGGCCAGGTGACCTAGATCCACTTGCACCTGCTCCCCATGAGCAAAGGAAATGAGACTGGAAAGCTCCTTAAGCAGGGAAAAAGAGTGGCAAACAGGAAGGCACCAGGTGGGCGGGGCTTTCTAAGTGGTGAAAAAGAGCGGGAGGCAGGAAGGCACCAGGTGAGCGGGGATTAGGCCAGGTGACCTAGATCCACTTGCACCTGCTCTCCATCTGCAAAGAAAAAGAGGGTGGAGGGCTCCTTAAGTAGGAAAAAGGAGCGGCAAACAGGAAGGCACCAGGTGGGTGGGGTTTGCTAAGTGGTGAAAAAGAGCGGCAAACAGGAAGGCACCAGGTGGGCGGGACTTGCTAAGTGGTGAAAAAGAGTGGCAAACAGGAAGGCAGCAGTGGCAAACAGGAAGGCACTAGGTGGGCGGGGCTTGCTAAGTGGTGAAAGAGAGCGGCAAACAGGAAGGCACCAGGTGGGCGGGGCTTAGGGCAGGTGACCTAGATCCACTTGACATAGCTCAAAGTTTACTTTGCTTAGCTGCAGCCGAAAACACAGTCTACCATTTTAGGACAGAAAGCAGGAGTTAGAATCAAAATGGCGGATGGTTCTAAGATGGTGGCAAAGTCAATTCTGTTTGGGGCATTTTGGACACAGTTGCTTAGGCCAATGTTCATAACCAGACGGTATTATGCAAATATGATTTAACATCCTAACAGGATGGTGGTAATACCCTTTTAGAAGGCCTGCCGGTTACTTTTCTGGCATGCCTGAGATGTGTCCAACATGCTGCAGCATGCCTCATGAAAGGACAGCAAATTTGACCATATTGCCACAACCCTCATCGAACTGCACTGGCTCCCGATGCAATCCTGTGTCATCTTCAAATCATGCTGCATCACCTACAAGGCTGACATCCCCAAGCTACCTCACTGAGAAACTCAGCATCCCCAGAGGCCTGTGATCCACTAGAAGTAAGGATGTGTGCAGACCTGAAATCTAATGGTGCAGGAAGGGAAAGATCCAGAAAATGGGTCTTCTCTGTCTACACCCCAATATTCTGGAACCACCTCCCTGTCAACATCAGACTCACCACCTCGCTTCTTCAGTTATTAACGGAGATCAAGACCTCTTTAATTAATGGCTCCTCCCTAACACCTAGGTCTTCACACCCTCCCCTCCCCACCCTACCTGAGACTGGGTGATCTGCTCCCCACTGTTTCCTACCCTGATTACTTATAGATTCCTTGCTACCAAATTGTGTGCCTTTCCCCTGCCCTGTTAGCTCCATGCTCCCTTGTTTCTTTGCTTCCCTCTCCATGTTCTTCTCCCTATGATTTTAAAGTACTCTGTTGCTTCCCGAATCTCGGTCTAGTCTAGGTTATGTACCATAATAATGATAATAATAAGATAATAATCCTTCATCCAATGTTGGTGCTTTAGCTCATGACATTTTCCTTTTGCACAAACTCTTTGGATCTCTTATTCATCTCCACCTCTCTCTCAGCCACTAATACTACTGTCACACCATCCATATCCGATCACTGAATTGCTTCCACCACATCTCGTTTCCACCATCTGACCTTTCCACACCACTTGCTTCACCTATTACTAAAAGGAAATATTAACCTTCTGCCTTTCCCCCTGCTTACTTTCACCTCTAAGTGTTAGCATCCTCACCCATGGGTCAATTCATTCATACACTCTCTCCGCACAAACGGTGACAGCTGCACTAATGGGGCGAATCCACTTGCATGAGGACTTGCAACTCTACCTCTTTGCCCTGAACTCCCTCAAGTTCACTCTTAATAGAGCGTAAAAAAGGGAATTCTATCTACCCCTCATTGACTCTCACTCCAGCCATCCTCGCCGTCTACAGTGCACCCTAAACTCACTCTTCCTACATCTATGACTATCAACACCACTCTGATAACTAATGACCTAGCTGAACCCTTTGCTGTAAAGATTTCCATAATTAGAGTTTTTTTCCTGACCTACCTCATACTCCCTCCACCTACATTTTACACTATGTCTACTCTACCATCATCCTCTGCCTCTATCTCCCACTTTAATCACACTAATACTGCTGAAGTGCTATCTTTTCTGATGAAGGCTGACTCCTATTGTGCATCATCGGACACTGTTGCTCCTCAGCTAGTGAAGCCTATTGTCCGTTTAGTGACCTCTCACCTCACTAAACTCTTCAACCTGTCCTTTGACTCCACTTGCTTTCCCTCTATTTTTAAAACAGCCATGGTCATCCCTCTCCTAAAAAAGCGAGGGGCTGACCCGAAACCTACCGGCTAACTTTCACCCTGTGTCTCTCTTTCCACACTACTCTAAAGTGCTCAAAAAGGGTTGTGTTGAACTCTGTTACCAATTTCTTAGACATCCACAATCTCCTGTCATCCGCAGAAACTGCTCTCATGAATGTGTCCAACTTCATCGCCTCTGCTAATCATCCCAACCTATCCTCTACCCTAATTCTCCTTGACCTGTCTGCTGCCTTGACACTATCGATCACTCAGATCTCCTTGATACTCTCTTTCTTTGTGAGATTTGCGATTGAGTCTTTGTCTGGATTGAATCCTTCCTTGCACCTCGGCAATTCTCTGTCTCCTGGACTAACACGTCTCAATTCACTCCTCTAACTGTAGGTGTTCCACAAGGCTCTGGGGGTCATTACGAGATTCGCGGTAAAAAACTGTTTTTACCGGCATGGATGAAATAGCATGTCCGTGTAGCAATGATGCCGCTAACAACGGCCGATTATGAGTATGCGTGCACGTGCGTAGCGGCATGCCGGTACTGTTGACAGTACCGGCTTGCCGCAAAAGTCCTAAAAAAAACCCTTAGAGGCATCATGGAAAGCGCAGACAGCCCTTCCGCCGCCTTCCACCTCTAAATAATGGGCCCGGCATCAACGGGTCCGGCATTAGCGGCCACTGCTAATAGCGGAACCGGAAGTAACGTCATCGCGCCAGAACGGGAAACGGCACGGCAGCCATCTTGAAAAACACAATCCATTGCCATCCTCGATCCACAGGACCTGGAGCCTCAATCCGACACAAGTACATCTTCTACTCAACCAGCATCATGCCAAAGGCAGTTAAGAAAGGGGCATCCCGGCAGCGGAAACTGTTTGAACTGACAATGCTTGCTGACACTCTGGCTGAAAATGCAGAGGTGGTCTTTGCAAATGACCTGAAAAGAGATTTGGGAGCTAGTGGCCCAGAAAGTGAGTGCGGTTGGGAACACCCCCCGCACAGTAAAGGTTGTCTGAAAATGTTGGGACGACCTGCGCCTCAGAGTGTGCAATTTCTTGTGGGCCAACTGGAGCCATGGCCTGGCTACTGGTGGTGGCTCTAACTCTCCAATAAAACTCAGCCGCTGTGAGGAAACCTGCGCCAGCACAATTGGCATTGAGTTGATCGAAGGTGTCGCTGAAATGGAACATGGAGCCACGTCATCGACAGATGGAGGTGAGTGTCCTAAGAAAACACTGTAATGCAAAGTATGATGATAGTCCACCAATGTGACCATGCCATGAGGCAATGCATGGCCCATTACACACACATGGACACATCCCTGCCTAGATGCCATCCTCAGCACTGACACATCCACATGCATGCAGCATGCCAATGCCATACCTACGACACACCCCACAAACATGGAAACGGCATGTGTCACACTGCATGCAGTCCACAACAGAAAGGCATGTCACACAGCATACACCACCTCCTACATGTGCGAACCTGACATATGCCTGTATGATCCCCCTATATAGCAAGCAACCTGAATGTCACAACTCCAATACCGAATCCCCTCAAATGTGTAGAACAGCAACAATACCAATGTATGCATGATGCATGTAGAACCATCACTGATGCTGTCCCTCAGATCCTGACAGCGAGGCCGAGGACTCTGCGGCACAGGCAACGACTCCTAGAAAGAAAGCCAGGGGCAGGGAAGATGGCAACAGGCCTTCTACGTCAAAAGGCACAGGCAAGGCACATCTGCCACAGAAGGCGAAGGCACCACAGGATACAAAGTCACTGGGGCGACTAAGGGCCACTGCCACAGCAACAGTGCCCACAACAGCTGTATCAACTGCACAGGAGCCAGTGGCCAATGGGGCCCTGTCTGCTGCCAACAGCTCTGTCGGGGAAGCAGCTGCCACTGCACTTCAGAGTGATGACGAGGTACAGAGCCAAGGCCAGGTGTGTGTCCCTGTGGAGGACGTGTCATCAGACCTACCTGGCACATCCAGCCCCCCACCATCACCCCGGATCACCCCAAACAACACCCCCAATGGCAGCACACAGGATCAGTCTGGAGGGGAGCCAGGGCCAGGGGACTGGAGCCCCACAGAGGACCCTCATGAATTGGGACCCTTGCCACATGCAGCATCCACCTACACTGGTGTCCGAGATGGGGAGCAGCGAATGCCACTGATGGAGCAGTGCCAGGAGGAGCTGACAGGGCTAGTCAGACAGTTCGTAGCTGATGGTGCCCTGACAAGGCAGGAGGGCCGGGACCACACAGCGGCCATGAAAGTGGCCATTGAGGCGAGCACAACTCGCATCTGCAAGGAGTTGTCTGCAGTGAGGCAGGTCCTTAGCCAAATTGCAGATGCCTTGGAGGCACAGTGTCCTGCCCCGAGACTGGAGCAAGCGGGCACAGGCTCCTCTTCGAGCTCTACACAGAGCAGCCCCCTGCGCAGGTCTGCGCGCACCTTGCGGCGCTCAGAAATGCCGACACCAGAGGCAAGAAGTGGCCAAAAATAGCAGGTGCAGCCTGAATATGGCAATTGATGCAGACACCTGCAGCATTCGAATGCACACCATGTGTGGGGGAGTTGTGAGGGAGGTGGGGGGGTGAGAGGGTGTGTGGGGGAGTTTTGGGGGGAGGGGGAGTGGGGAGAGGGAGTGTGGGGGAGTTGTGGGGGGAGGGGGAGCGGGGAGAGGGTGTGTGGGGGAGTTGTGGGGGCAGGGGGAGGGCGGAGAGGGTGTGTGGGGGAGTTGTGGGGGGAGTCGGAGGGGGAGAGGGTGTGTGGGGAAGTTGTGGGGGGAGAGGAGGGCAGAGAGGGTGTGTGGGGGAGTTGTGGGGGGAGCGGGAGGGGGGTTGTGGGGAAGTTGTGGGGGGAGGGAGAGGGGGGTGTGGGGGATTTGTGGGGGGAGGGGGTGGGGGAGGATGTGTGTGTGAGGTGGAGGGTATGAGCACTTGTTACTTCTTACTGTTAAATACACCCGTTGTGTACCCGAAAAAATACTAGCCTGGACATTCCTTATTGTGTATGTGTCATTTGTTGGTTTACAGTGCATATTGTTCATGTACTCCCACACCCAGTGCCCTCAGTCCCACATTCATGGCACCCTCAGCTCCCATGTCTCTTAGAAGTATTGGTCAATCACTGACTGGCGCACAGCACGTGCCTCCTGTGCATCGCCACCGCGATGATGTGCAACCGCATCTTCTTCATCTTCTTCATCATCACCTGGTGGTTGCTGTTCAATGTCAGGGGGCAGAGGCACGTTCCATTGGATGCACATGTTGTGCAGCATGACACATGCCATGATGATCTTGGCCACCTTCTCATGTCTGTAGAGGAGTGCCCCACCCGACCGGCTAAGACAGCGAAAACGTGCCTTCAACAGGCCAAATATCTGCTCGATGACCACACGGCTACCGGTATGGGAACGATTGTAGTCCTCTTCGTGCCTGTTCTGCGGGTTCCGGAGAGGGATGAGGAGCCACGTCTTCAAGGGATAGCCACTGTCACCTGCATGGGTGCAAAAAAAGGTATGTGTAAGTCAATTCCTGATGGACACCTGTACTTATCAATCATGCCTGCAGATTTCTGTTGTTCACATGCACATGTCGCTGGTTGTAAGCACGCATTTTACCTTGCCACAATGTGTGCTGTGCCATGGTCTTATGGTGTGGGTTGCGTCTTCCAGTTGATACAGGGTGTACACTTCCTTGATGTTCTGCATGCACTGTGGATGTATTCTGCTGTGTTTGTTGTCATTATGTGATGTGTAGTAGTGATTAGTATAATTTTGTTACTGGCAGCGTTGCCAGAAGTCTCAGCATTATTTGTCATTCAGCGCTTATCATTTCCATGCTGACATGCAGCGCTACTGTGCTGGTGGCCCTGTGACAAGCAATGTATACCCTTGGTGGAATTGATTTGTGCACTCTCATGGATGCTTGTCCTGTGTTGTGAATTGCTGCGGACGTTTGCATTGTGCATACTCACAGCATGTTGCTGGATTGTATTACAGAGGGTGAGATCTGATGATGGATGGTGGACATGTTGTGGGATGTGGGCTAGTTGTAAGTTAGGCATGCTGTAATTGGTGTGCAGCTTCCATCATTGCTATGGGGATTGGTAGTCATGTTCAGTTAGTGATGCTTTGGGGCACAGTGTTTTGCGATGTGTACTTTGTGCTGTTTCCACAACAATGGCGCCATGGTGGTGTGTGCATCTCTCCCCCCATTACACTGCCTTGTGCCTGTCATGCGACTTACCAAGCAGCCAGGCACGTCGTCCTGCATGTCGCTCCATGTAGCGTGGTAGCGTGGAGTTCCGCAGGACCATTGAGTCATGAGTTGATCCGGGAATTCGGGCACAACAATGTGTGATGATCTTGCTGGAGTCACATACCATCTGTACACTGATGGAGTGATATAGCTTACGATTGCGGTACACCGCCTCTGTGGCATGCGGGACCACCAATTCTACATGGGTGCAGTCAAGTGCACCAATACAATTTGGCATGCCTGCCAGTGCATGGAAGCCAACTTTCGTGTCAAATATCTCCTGGGCAGTCCGTTGTAGGGTTATGTAGTTCCTTGAGTGCTTCAGGCGGGCATCCAGCATTTGGTTCAGCATGCGAGAAAATAAGGGTTGTGATATGCCATGCAAGTGCCCCACTGTGTGCTGGTAGGTGCTTGTGGCCAGGAAGTGGAGCACAGACTATACCTTCAGTAGAGGGGCGATGGCGGTGCATATTTCAATCAGGATGACAATGTCGTCATGTATCATGTCCACAATGGTGGTGATGGTGTCCCGGTACAGACGGTACAGGGTGTGGATCTGCTCAGGGGTTAGGTTAAATGGACTGGCTCTGATGCAAGGGATTGGGGGCTGCCTGCGTAGTACCACTGGCTGCACTGGTGGGGCTTGCTGGGCCTGTCTCACCCTCCTTCTCCTCCTGCGCCTCCTCTGTGGTGCCTGTTGTTGTTGCTGGTGTGGCAATGCAAGCATGTCCTCCAGCCCCAGTATTGCTACTACAAGTGGAATCATATTGGTGTGGAAAGGGGTGTGGTGTGTGGGTGTGCCCCTTTTGTGCTGGGCCAGACTCCATTGCCTCCACCTGTGCTGATTTTGTGCACTTGTGGCAGTTGGGAACACTGAACATTGCTGTTTGCGGGTGGTTCACGATGCCGGTATTGCCGGCATCCCGGTATCCCTTATTACAGCCTTCATGATGCCGGTATTTGCATGTCCGCCTGACTTGTGATGTCCTCCTGTTAGCGCCATCCCGGTATTGCCGGACCGAAGGGCTGCGTGCCCGCGCCCATGCCACTACGGGGGAGCACGGTATCAGCGGTGGCGCTAATACCGGGTTGTTGAGTCAGAATAGCCCGGAGCGGTATGCGGTGCCAGTAATCCCTTACCGGCATCGTTTTTCCATTACCTCCAACCTCGTAAGGACCCACTCTGTCTTAGATACGCTCCTCTTTACATTCTACATCTATGCTCTTAGGGCACTAATCTCCTCCTTTGAGTTATCATGAAGATCTCCTCACAAATCTCGACTCTTGCTCTCCCTCTGTCCTTATTCTCCTCGACCTTTCTTCTGCTTTTGACACGGTCAACCACAACATCCTGATTCCTTGATTCCGTGAGACCCTTGGCATTTCCGATCAGGCTCTGGCTTGGCTGACCTCCTTCCTCCTGGATTGGCCCTCCCATGTCCAGCTTGGTTCCTTTCACTCCACAACTTCTCTCTATGTGGTGTTCCCCAGTCCCTATCATCACCCCCTGGCTTTTCAACGTCTATCTGGCACCTTTGGCCTTCTCGATCTCTACCTTCACCTCTATCTTTCAGTGTTATGCGAATGACACGCAGCTCTCTTTCAGGCAACCCTTGGCCTCCTCCTCCTCCTCCTGGCTCATCCCTGACTGTCCATCTGCTATTCATTCATGATGCACCTCTGACGATATCTGCCTCAATGCAAGCAAGACTGAGATCCTTCTCATTGGGACCAATGCTCCCGCTTTCCCTCTCTAACTCTGGCTGCCATCCTTGGGCCCTCTGCCTTCACCCACTGGTGTGGCAAAAAACCTTGGAGTGATGTTTGACTCCACACTCTCCTTCTCCCCACACATCAAGGACTTTGCCAAGAAGGCCCACTTCGAGCTGTACTTCCTCCATGGTATTCTCCCTTTTCTCACCTTTCCCCAGTAGCTAACTGTCTCCAGAGCTCTGGTTCTCTCTAGGCTGAACTACTGAAACAGCCTCTCAATCTTCCAACCGCTACTTTTCACCCTCTTAAACTAATTCAGAACAGGACCGCAAGACTTATCCTTGGTCTCAAGCCCAGGGACTGCATCTCTCCAGCCCTAAAATCCCTCCACTGGTTCCCGTTGGCTGCAAGGATCAAGTTAGAGACCCTCTACATCGTCCACAAGGCTTTTTGGGGCAGTGGCTCTTACTACATTCAACTCTCTCTTCCTCTGTACCTTCCTTCTAGAGCCCTTCGCTCGTCTACCTCTAACTCCCTACGGGTGAGTCGCTTTTCCAAGCAGAGATTGTGGGGTAGAACTCTCTCCTCTGCAGGTGCCTCCCTCTGGAATAGCCGCCCTACCTCTCTCCACTTTAAGCCGGACCACCTTAAGTTCTGGAAACTCCTCAAGACCTACCTTTTCTCCTCTTCTTTCTCTCTCCCTCTACCCTGCTTACCTTCCCTTGCTCCTGCTCTGTCTGCTGACTGGTGGCCTGGTTGTCCTCTATGTCTTACAGGATACTTGCACCCCACCCCCCGACCAGTCACCCTGCACTTGCTGCCTGGCCTACTTGCACTGCCTCCTGGCTAACCTTGCACTACCGGGCTGGGATTGCCCCTTGTAGTTCCTGCCTCCCAGCACTTAACTCAGGGCTGTGCTGCTCTCGGTGGACTTCTCCATGTACCCTCTCCCCTGCACTTCTTGTTGTGCACTTGCACGATCTCAATGACGTAAGGCCTAGTAAGATGGTTGTCTTGTCCTCCCTCTGTTCCCCCTGCCCCACATTGTTGTGTCCTGAAACACTTGTCTATAGGCGCATAATAAATAACAATTCAATCAATCAATCGTACCAACTCTTAGCAGACGACACACAAATCCTCGCTTTTCCTGAACTGTCCTCCGATCTCCCTATTAAATTGTCCAACTTTCTCTCTGCCATTAAATATTGGATGGTTTCATATTCTGATGTTAAACTGTACCAAAACAGAGATACTCTTCTTCCCTGCCAAAAGCTCTCTTTCATCTCTTCCTCTGCCTATCCAGTTCCCACCTGACACTCTTCCTATGCTTCTTCAGCTAGAAACCTCAGCATCATCGATGACACTTCTCACACCTTCTCTACTTTCAACTCGAAAACTTGAACAGCAGGTAACCTCAGCCTCCTACATATTAGGAAAATCAGGCATCTCTTAACCACTCGTGTCTTCTATAAATGGGACTACTGTGCCAGCATCCTCTTTGGTTTTCCCAACTATGATTTCTGTCCTCTGGACAAGATCATTAACTTCGCTATCAGGACTCTTTTTGAACTTACTCACTTCACACCTACTTCCTCGTATCGTCAGCAGGCTGGATGGCTGGCGATGCTAAATAGGGCCAGATTAAAATGCCTTCTCCTGGTTCACAAATCTATATACGGTAAGACACCACTATATCTATCCTCCTCTATCCAACTTTACAAGCCTTCTCATAACCTTAGCCCTGCCTCCTCGAATACCCTTGTGACACCTCGCCCTCCCTGTGCTTCCTCTTACTTCTGCTCTTTCTCTTTTCTTGCTCCACTTGCATGGAATTCTCTTCCCACAGACATCCGAGAAACAGCCCACATGGATTTGTTCAAAACCAAACTAAAAGCTTACCTTGTTTCCTCTGAGTTACTCTCTTAACCGACCTCTCATCTGCCTGCTTGCTAACATTGTTCTCTTGCCTATAACCTTCCTCTGTCCCTCACTTCCTCTGCTTCCACTCTGGCACTTCACCCATCATGGTCACATCCCCAGCACAGCTGGCCGTACCGCCTACTTGCACTTAAAAATGGTCATTATTGGTTGTCCTTAATCTATTTATGTCTACTTATGTATTATCCCCGGTGGCTGTTCCATTTACTCCCCTGCACAGCTTGGTGAGAAGGTCCCTCAAACTCACACCATTGTAAGAAGCTCACTGCTTCCCGTCAAATCTGATTTCTTATCTATTGTACGTTCTTTTGTGATCAAAAGAGCATTGTTCCTCCTGTATATAAATAAAATAAAAAAATAAAAATAGTATACAATACTGAATATTAATTGTCCCCTTATAAATGCAGGACATGGGGCAGATTTGGAGAGTGACAGTGGGTGCCAAGACTGGTAGAGTATTTTATTTGTATTTATTTATTGTGCGTTTGTAATGCTCATATACAACTAGTGAACTGTGTTTCAAAGTGCCCCCACAGGACAACAGAAAGGGAACATGGGAGTAATAAGATATAACATTGTAAGATAGAGGCAGACCTACTAGGCCTTGTGTGCAGCACCTAGGTGGAGTGGACATTCACCAATAAATAGGTAAGTGCAGGCCTGTGGTGGCACAGGCCAGGTGTGCCAAGGTAAAGTGCTGGGAGGGGCAGAGGCTGTAGGTGATTGGGTGTGGGAGGCCAGGACCCAGGAGGACATATAAGGGCCCTGGTCACCAATCTCAGCAGCTGTGAGGTTTAGCAGAGGTAGAAGGGGAAGGAGCTGGAGTTGAAAAGGAATGTCTTGAGGAGTTTCCAGAATTTGTGGAGATCTGTCTCAAGATGAAGAGGAAGGGGGAGGCAGTTCCATAGGAGGGAGACTGATGAGAAAAGAGATCAGCCACCAGCTCGCTGTTCATCAAAGCATTTAACACACAGAGAGTTGGTGCTGGAGGAATTTAAAGATCTGGAGGGAGAGTATTTAGTGACAGCAAGTTACAGATAGCATGGTACCCGGCCCTAGACAGCCTTGTGGATGATGCAGAGGGCTTTCAATTTGAACCGGGAGCCAGTGGAGAGTTTTTAGCACGTGAGAGATATGGTCTTTGGGCTCGCAGCCCTATTCCGGATTAGCTGGAGGGGTCATAGAGAGGAAGAGGGTAGATTAAGGAAGCCGCTATTGCTGTAGTCTAGCCTAGAGAGAACCAGAGCTTTAGAGACCTTGAGGTTCTGGGGGAAAGTGAGGAACATTCCTTTGGAGGAAAGGAAACATTCCTTTGAGGAGGTGGAGTTGAAAGTGGGACTTCTTGGCAAGGTCATCAATGTGAGGGATGAAGGAGAGAGACCAGTCAAAGGTGGCTCCAAGGTGTCTGTCTCCAGGTGAAGGAGAAGGAGGAGAGCCCATAGAAGATGGCCAGAGATGGCCAGAGTGAGGGAGAGAAAGAGGTAGCAAGTCTTTAGCTCACGGTCCCTTTCACAGAGAAAAAATATCCCTGCATATCAGTCTTTGTCCTGCCCAGGTGCAGTCCAGCACCGAAATGCTAGGCAATTCTTCTCTGAACAAGAGTACCAACAGCAACCTCAGACATGTGTTTCAGCCTGGGTCTCACCCTAAGTTAACAGGGGAATCCAGAAGTGGACCCTTTGCTCACTGTTCTCAAAGAGGCACAGCTCCACCTTACTGATGATGCCCAACAAGGCTGAAACACGTGTATGGGGTTGCTGTTGGTACTCTTGTTCAGAGGAGAATTGCCTAGCATTTCGGTGCTGGACTGCCCCAGAGTAGGACAAAGCTTATATGCATGGATATTTCTTCTCTGTGAAAGAGACAGTGAGCTAAAGACTTTGTTGAGACTCTCCCGGGGGCCATTCACCCAAGGACAGATCAATGGGCTGTGTTCGTGCTGGTAGAGAGACTCCCAGAACCCCCCTTTGTTTTACATATCAAGTAACTTTGGGTCTCACCCTAAGTTACCAGGGGAATCCAGACATGGACCCCTTGCTCACTGTTCTCAGAGATGCACAGCTCCGCCTCACTGATGATGCCCAACAAGGCTGAAACACGTATATGGGGTTACTGTTGGTACTCTTGTTCAGAGGAGAATTGCTTAGCATTTCGGCGCTGGACTGCCCCTGGGCAGGACAAAGACTGATATGCAGGGATATTTCTTCTCTGTGAAAGGGACAGTGAGCTAATTACTTGGTTGAGACTCTCCCGGGGGCCATCCACCCAAGAACAGGTCAATGGGCTGTGTTTGTGCTGGTAGAGATACTACCAGAACCCCCTTTGCTTTGCATATTAAGTAACTTTGGGTCTCACCCTAAGTTACCAGGGGAATCCAGACGTGGAACCCTTGCTCACTGTTCTCAGAGAGGCACAACTCCACCTCACTGATGATTCACAACAAGGCTGAAACACATTTATGGGGTTGCTGTTGATACTCTTGTTCAGAGAGGAATTGCCTAGCATTTCGGTGCTGGACTGCCCCTGGGCAGGACAGACTGTTATGCAGGGATATTTCCTCTCTGTGAAAGGGACAGCAAGCTAAAGACTTGGTTGAGACTCTCCCGGGGGCCATCTACCCAAGAACAGGTCAATGGGCTGTGTTTCTGCTGGTAGAGAGACTCCCAGAACCCCCTTTGTTTTGCGTAATTAGATATAACATTGTAAGATTGAGGCAGACCTACTAGGCCTTGTGAGCACTCAGAACGTGCAAATGCAGATAGAGAGAAGGGGTGGGGTATTAGGGGGTAAGTGCTAGGTGTATCATGTGGACATTCCTAGGGAGTGAGCAGCTGTAAGTACCTAGGTGGAGTGCACAACCACCAATAAATAGGTAACTGCAGGCCAGTGGTGGCACAGGCCAGGTGTGCCAAGGCAAAGTGCTGGGGGAGGCGGAGGCTGTAGGTGATTGGGTGTGGGAGGCCAGGACCCAGAAGGACATATAAGGGCCCTGGTCACCAATCTCAGAAGCTGTGAGGTTTAGCAGAGGAGGTAGGAGGGGAAGGAGGTGGAGTTGAAAAGGAATGTCTTGAGGAGTTTCTGGAATTTGTGGAGATCTGCCTCAAGATGATGAGGATGTGGGAGGCAGTTCCATAGGAGGGAGCCTGCTGAGAACAGAGATCAGCCACCAGCTCGCTGTTCAGCAAAACATTTAACACACAGAGAGTTGGTGCTGGAGGAATGTAAAGGTCTGGAGGGAGAGTATTTAGTGACAGTAAGTTACTTATAGCATGCTACCCGGCCCTAGACAGCCTTGTGGATGATTCAGAGGGATTTGAATTTGATCCGGGAGCCAGTGGAGAGTTTTTAGCGCTTGAGAGATACGGTCTTTGAGCTCACAGCCCTATTCTGGATTAGCTGGAGGGATCGTAGAGAGGAAGAGGGTAGATTGAGGTAGACGCTATTGCAGTAGTCTGGCCTAGAGAGAACCAGAGCTTTAGAGACATTGAGGTTCTGGGGGAAAGTGTGGAAAGGAAGAATTCCTTTGAGGAGGTGGAGTTGAAAGTGGGACTTCTTGGCAAGGTCATGAATGTGAGGGATGAAGGAGAGAGAGCAGTCAAAGGTGGCTCCAAGGTGTCTGTCTCCAGGTGAAGGAGAAGGAAGAGAACCTATAGAAGATGGCCAGAGATGGCCAGAGTGAGGGAGAGAAAGAGGTAGCAAGTCTTTAGCTCACGGTCCCTTTCACAGAGAATCAAATATACCTGCATATCAGTCTTTGTCCTGGCCAGGTGCAGTCCAGCACCGAAATGCTAGGCGATTCTTCTCTGAACAAGAGTACCAATAGCAACCCAGACATGTGTTTCAGCCTGGGTCTCACCCTAAGTTAACAGGGGAATCCAGAAGTGGACCCCTTGCTCACTGTTCTCAAAGAGGCACAGCTCCACCTTATTGATGATGCCCAACAAGGCTGAAACATGTGTATGGGGTTGCTGTTGGTACTCTTGTTCAGAGGAGAATTGCCTAGCATTTCGGTGTTGGACTGTTCCGGGGCAGGACAAAGCTTATATGCATGGATATTTCTTCTCTGTGAAAGGGACAGTGAGCTAAAGACTTTGTTGAGACTCTCCCGGGGGCCATTCACCCAAGGACAGGTCAATGGGCTGTGTTCGTGCTGGTAGAGAGACTCCCAGAACCCCCTTTGTTTTAAATATCAAGTAACTTTGGGTCTCACCCTAAGTTACATGGGGAATCCAGACATGGACCCCTTGCTCACTGTTCTCAGAGATGCACAGCTCCGCCTCACTGATGATGCCCAACAAGGCTGAAACACGTATATGGGGTTGCTGTTGGTACTCTTGTTCAGAGGAAAATTGCCTAGCATTTCGGCGCTGGACTGCCCCTGGGCAGGACAAAGACTGATATGCAGGGATATTTCTTCTCTGTGAAAGGGACAGTGAACTAAAGACTTGGTTGAGACTGTCCCGGGGCCATTCACCCAAGAACAGGTCAATGGGCTGTGTTTGTGCTGGTAGAGAGACTATTAGAACCCCCTTTGCTTTGCATATTAAGTAACTTTGGGTCTCATCCTAAGTTACCAGGGGAATCCAGATGTGGAACCCTTGCTCACTGTTCTCAGAGAGGCACAGCTCCACCTCACTGATGATTCCCAACAAGGCTGAAACACGTGTATGGGGTTGCTGTTGGTACTCTTGTTCAGAGAGGAATTGCCTAGCATTTGGGTGCTGGACTGCCCCTGGGCAGGACAGACTGTTATGCAGGGATATTTCTTCTCTGTGAAAGGGACAGCAAGCTAAAGACTTGGTTGAGACTCTCCCGGGGGCCATCTACCCAAGAACAGGTCAATGGGCTGTGTTTGTGCTGGTAGAGAGACTCCCAGAACCTCCTTTGTTTTGCGTAATTAGAAATAACATTGTAAGATTTAGGCAGACCTACTAGGCCTTGTGAGCATTCAGAACGTGCAAGTGCAGAGAGAGAGAAGGGGTGGGGGATTAGGGAGCAAGTGCTAGGTGTATCAAGTGGACATTCCTAGGGAGTGAGCAGCTGTAAGTACCTAGGTGGAGTGCACAACCACCAATAAATAGGTAACGGCAGGCCAGTGGTGGCACAGGCCACGTGTGCCAAGGCAAAGTGCTGGGAGGGGCGGAGGCTGTAGCTGATTGGGTGTGGGAGGCCAGGACCCAGAAGGACATATAAGGGCCCTGGTCACCAATCTCAGCAGCTGTGAGGTTTAGCAGAGGAGGTAGGAGGGGAAGGAGGTGGAGTTGAAAAGGAATGTCTTGAGGAGTTTCTGGAATTTGTGGAGATCTGCCTCAAGATGACGAGGATGTGGGAGGCAGTTCCATAGGAGGGAGCCTGCTGAGAAAAAATATCAGCCACCAGCTCGCTGTTCAGCAAAGCATTTAACACACAGAGAGTTGGTGCTGGAGGAATGTAAAGGTCTGGAAGGAGAGTATTTAGTGACAGCAAGTCACTTATAGCATGCTACCTGGCCCTAGACAGCCTTGTGGATGATTCAGAGGGATTTGAATTTGATCCGGGAGCCAGTGGAGAGTTTTTAGCGCTTGAGAGATACAGTCTTTGAGCTCACAGCCCTATTCTGGATTAGCTGGAGGGATCATAGAGAGGAAGAGGGTAGATTAAGGTAGACGCTATTGCAGTAGTCTAGCCTAGAGAGAACCAGAGCCTTAGAGACATTGGGGTTCTGGGGAAAGTGAGGAAAGGAAGAATTCCTTTGAGGAGGTGGAGTTGAAAGTGGGACTTCTTGGCAAGGTCCTGAATGTGAGGGATGAAGGAGAGAGAGCAGTCAAAGATGGCTCCAAGGTGTCTGGCTCCAGGTGAAGGAGAAGGAGGAGAGCCCATAGAAGATGGCCGGAGTGAGGGAGAGAAAGAGGTAGCAGGAGTCCCAATAGGAAGGATCTCAGTCTTGCTGTCGTTGAGGCAGAGGTCATTGGAAGTACACCGGGACTGGATGGCAGATAATTAGGAATGATAGATAAAGTCAGAAGCGGATCAGAGGGAAATTTGAAGAAGAATTGTGTGTCAACTGCATAACACTGGAAGTTTGGGGAGAAGGTGGAAATGAGGTGTGCAAGTGGAGCAAGATAGTTGTTCAAGAGCCAAGGAGAAAGGTTGGAGCCCTGGGGGATGCCACAGGTGGCGATCCACGGGGGGAGGAGAAAGAGCCCAGAATGACCTGGGACGTACGGTCACTGAGGAAGGAGGTCAGCCAGTCCAGTGCCTGCTCTGAGATGCCTGACACAAGGCAGCCTGAAGAGCTACACAGAGGAGACTAAAATCCTGCAATTCTTTTTATATCATTAAGTGGTCCTGTGTGAAGTCCATACAGCCCCGGCTTTTCAATCAAAAATACGTTTGCATTCAGGGACTTGTAAGTTTTCTTTTCCCATAAGGTTGGACCCACAGATAGCTTGGTTCCCAATGGCGCAGTTAGCAAGGGATCCACGGCTGGGCTTACCATCTCTCTGGTGGTAGTACCTAGCTGATTTGCATATGGCTGCACCCCTTTTGCAATGGCACAGGCAGGCTACAAAACTGTGGTGTGGAAGTTTGACCAGAGAAATGCCAGTGGTTTAGATTAATTTGAAACCTTCCACCCATCACATTTTTGGTTTTAGTTAGTCATCTGTATCTTATTGAAAAGCACATTGCATTTTAAATAGAAAGATCGGCCCTACGGATGAGGAGGCCCCTCTGCAATCATTTTATTCGATCTATCAGCCACTTTTGACACAATGGACCACAGCATTTATGTATTTATTTTTATTTATCTAACATTAGTATTACACGCTTAACCCCAGGGCATCTAGGCACTTGTAACATCGTAGTAAGTTGAAGCATTGTGGTCCACCGCCTGAACAATACAATGAGGATAATTTGCACAGCCTCGGCTTGAATTGCTTCTTTTTGAAGGGGGAGATGGTGCAACTGGCAATTTCAGTGCACTCACGTGTTTGATTCCCTGTGGAGTTCCAAAGGGTTTGTCAATTCCTCTCCTACTTTTCAATATCTATATGTGTCCTTGAGCACACATGGTGCACAGCTTTGCTCTTGTGTGTTAGATATATGCTGATGATAAACAGATCATTGTAATTCTCCATTGGGATTCCAAGGATTTGTTTAGGATGCATGCTTACTTGGGTTGGTTCAACGCTGGATACAAGACAACTGCATGTGCCTCAATGGAGATACCACTGATGTTATGCTTGTAACTTACCATCCTGACACGTCTCTTCCATTCCAGTGGCCAGCATCTCTTAGGGCTTTGCCATCATCCATCGAATCTGCTAGGAATCTAGATGTCATTTTTGACAGCCATCTGATTTTCTATCCTCAGGTGGAGGCAGTGGATACATCATTTTCATTTATATGATCTAAGTAGATGATGTGATCTCCTGGATGAGAATCAAGCTACAGTTTTAGTGGAGTCAGTAGCTCTCTCTAGAGTCCAATACTGCATTATTCTCTATTCTGGAATTGCTATGAATGTTTACATAAGCTTCAAGCAGTTAAAGTTAGACCAATCAGGTTGATTATGCATAGAATGAAGCATGCTCATGTTTCTAAAGCCCAGTGTTTTCTGGGTTGGATCCCTAGAGAGGATCGAATCAATAATAAGGCCATGCTTCATATCTGGAACATTTTCAATGGTCTTGCCCCTGACTATTTGTCACCTCTCATAGAACCTCAGCCTCCTAAGCGAACACTTATCTGCCACTAAATCTTCTTCCTGTTGGTACATTCCACAGATTATGGTTAGGTGTCAAATATTTGAGAGTACTTTGTTGTTCATTGTGGAATACTCTACCCATACCAAGATAACCCCCTTCTCTGCAGATTTCAAAGCAATGCTTAAAGAAATATCTCTTTTTGTTACTAGTACTAGTAGAAGAGTTTGAATAAGGATTTGGGTGTATCGCTATGATGAATTGGTGGACATTTGATGGTAAAGGAAATGATAATATGACATGGTCAAAACACATAGCAACAACATTGTTTACTAACGTAAATGATGCGAATGACGCATGGTATAAGACGTGGACGTCTGACGTCACAGTCGCTTTATATTTCGGATCCACACAAGATGACTCCCTCGCGCCATGGAACGCCAGATTCTGTTGCCACGCGATGCTTAGAGGCTTACTCAAGATTGGAATTGTTTAATGAACCAAATACGAAACATGCAGGAAATCTGTTTTATGTTATATTTATCAAGCACCGAAAGCCTGTGGGCATCAGGGCGCCACAAGAACACAAAGGACATGGAAAGCAACTGGACAACACAAAAAGCCTGTGGGCAGGAAATGAAACTAAGTGAAGAGGTGGGTTTTCAAAAGGTTTTTAAAAGTGACTTATTTCCTTAATCCAAGGGGAATGGCGTTCTAGAGTTGAGTGGCCCGAAATGGGAAAGATTTTCCCAGTCCCCTGCTTTTTTTTTACTCTGGGTACTACTAACAGTTCCTTGGTACAGGAACGGAGGGGCCTTGATGTGGTGTGTGGCCTCAGGTGCTCTTTCAAGTATTTCGGGGGTTCCATGTGATAAAATCACTGCAAAAATGGCCGTTTACACAAAAAATCGCGGCAAAAAGGCTGTGGTTTTGCCGCCGCAATTCATGTAAAGAATGCGGGGGATACCTCCAGACCCATTAAACCATTTAAGGGGAGAGGGGGATACCCCTGCAACCCCGCTCCCTTTAAATGGTATAATGGAGTACACCTTTACAGGGTCAAACCACACCATTTTTGCTGCAATTTTTGTAAAGGCGACATTTTTGCCACGGTTTTATTACTGCATACCATTCCGGGGCGTGGCCAGATATGCATTTATGAGTATAGTGTATCCTTGCCAAAACGGGAAGCCAGTGTAGCTCCCTGCGAGCGCTGGATTTGTGTACTTTTTTTGATAAATCGAACACAAAACAAACAGCATTGTTCTGTACAATCTGCAGCTGGTCAATGCAACGGGATGAGGCCCAAACAACAGTGTGTTGAAGTAGTCGAGGTGTGGTAGTATGATTGCCCTGGCCAGTGTGTGGGCAATTTCTTTGACATAGGAGGGGTTTGGCGTGTTTTAGCACTTTTAGGTGGTAATGTGTGCTGTGAGTAATACCGTCTACATGCACTGGGAGGCTACGTCTGCATTCATATAGACACAGAGGGTTTTCATTTTTTTTCTGATGGGGATAGCATGTTTATCGATGAGCATGCAGGCATAGTCATCTGAAAGTTTATTTCTAGCGTCCGCTGAGCCAAAAACTAGCAGTTTAGTTTTAGATGGTTTGAGGCACATAGGATTGGAATCCATCCAATTCTTGATGTTACGAAGGATGTGCTCTAACTGTTCCACATCTGGGTTGTAGTTGCCACTCAACTCCAGAATGAGTTGAGTGTCATCTGCATAGTTGGAGAAATATACATTAAGGGATGTCAGCAAATCAAATAGTGGTCTGTTCAATAGATTAAACAGTGCTGGGCATAAGCATGCGCCTTGAGGGACCCCTTCCTTAATTGGTTCAGGGCCCGAA
The DNA here is from genome assembly GCF_040938575.1 of Ambystoma mexicanum. Classification (NCBI taxonomy): domain Eukaryota; kingdom Metazoa; phylum Chordata; class Amphibia; order Caudata; family Ambystomatidae; genus Ambystoma; species Ambystoma mexicanum. The sequence continues at coordinate 706,207,862 of NC_090923.1, read as the reverse complement.
GAGGCCTTAACCCAGCACAGGCGTCAACTCCTATTACTCAGGAATGAGGAGATCCATTTGATGGTGTTCTCAGAGGATTGGCCTGGGGGGGTCAGTCGGTTCAAAACACAAGAGTGATCTACCAAGTCGAAAGCAGCTGATAGATCCAAAAGTATCAGCATGCCTGCCTTCCCTGACTATGCTCAACATTCTGGTCTGAAGGTCCAACAGCGCTGTCTCCATTCCGAAAGCAGGTCGAAAACCTGATTGATATGGGTGGAGGATGTTCATGAGTTCCAAGTGACTTTGGAATTGGCTTTGCAGCGACCTTATCAATCACTTTGAGGAGGAAGAATGTGTTAGTTATAGATCGTAAATTGCTCGGGTTACTTAAGTCTAAGCCGGCTTTCTTTGGCAAGGGTGAGACAACCACATGCTTAAGGCTGTCTGGAATAGTGCCATCTCTGAAAGAGGAGTTGTCGAAGCGAGCAAGGAAAGGGGAAAAAATGTTAGGATGTTTTTGTCACAAATTTGGAGGCAAGAATATCACATGCGCAGGAGATCGGCAGTGTGGATTTCAGGATGTTGAGAAAGTCTGTTGTGGTTACAATCGAGAAAGCAAATTTCCTGTTGTGCTGTTTCTCCTTATTAAGGCTGGAGTAGAAAGTGGTATGTGGGATTTAAAAGACGCACCAATCTTTCCACGAGCCTGTGATATTTTGTCAGCAAATGCCTGCTGAACTTTACAGCAGACTTCAGTGGAGGGAACTAATTGGTTGGATTGCACCAGGGTTTTTTCTAGGCTGTGATAGATTTCAAACAGCTTTTTGGGTTGGTTTTTGGCCATCTCGATTTCCTTATTGTTTTTAGGACCTGAGTTGCTGGGAACCAATCCCTCTGAATTGAATTGAATGTATCCTTTTGAGTGGAAAGCACACTTGAGAGGTTGGCGCAGAGCTATTGGGTAAGAACATTGATATTAATCTTATTTGGATAACATGGAATTTGAGAATAATAAGTAGTAACAATATGGGTCAGTACAAATAAGAAGTGATTTACAAACCTGTATAGGTTACAATAATTTGACACTGATATCATGGACTATAATAAGACATTGTGGAAAAGTTACCAACTAAGAATGGCAAGGAATGATGTAAATAAGATACCAAATTATTGGAGTGCAGCAGCATAGAAGATGTTTTAAGAGAGAAACAAAGTTTTGGTGGAATTATGTTTTAAGACATGGTATGCCCTTTTCTCTTTGTTTGACAGAAATGGAGGTGATCGTTGGATTAAGAGTAACTTGAATGGTAATATTATTTTTCATTTTTTTAAATCTGATTCTTTATTTGAACAATCATTAATTAAAATCACATATCATGAATAAGGAGATTTTTAGAAGGACACCAATTTATAAATATAGGCCTTGTTTAACACAATAAATGGAGTGTTGATGGAGGACACAAGAATACACCAGTGCATTGGAATAAAGGTGTATATACCATGACTAATAAATGCATGAACATGATCAATCAATTGGTAGAGTACAATCAAACCAGTTGAGTTGTAAAGTCTAATGAATTGTCATTGCGAAAATTTTTTATTTTGTTCTTTTCTTTTCCACTATTATGTGACCCATCGCTGGCCTGGCTTCTGGTTTGTAGTATCGTAATATTGATTGTTGCTCTTACACAATATGAATTTCATGTATATGCTAAAATCTATTTTGTTGAATGGTGAAGTAATTACTCTGAAGAAGACCTATGGTTAAAGGTCGAAACACGTGTTTGCAGCGGCTGCAAAGCAAATAACAATATTTCATTATCCAATTTTGGTTGAAAAAATAAAAAAAAGTAATTTTTGTGGGAGAGTTACTATATATTTGGTTTTTGCCGCATTGGGAAGAGACACATGTTTAAAGCAATTATTTCATGTGACATTGGGCTTGAAATCACAATTTAAAACTGATGCTGCCTACTGACTTTGTTTTCTTGTTTGAATGTATGGTAGTGAGCGCAGAGTAGTACACTAAGCCCCTCTTTGTTTCTTCTTTACATATAGAAACATTTAGAGAAAGGCCACACCACACATCTAGTGTGGACATATGGCAGACTCAGCACTTTTGTTCCAAGAGAGGTGAATTGAAACAACAATTTAAGTGATTATAAATGATAATTTATCTCAAAGCGTCTTGTTGAAAACTACATATATATCAAAGTTTCAAATTATATTTGGGACTAGAGAACTGAGTAATGTCATTAAGGTGGGCAGTGGGGTACAGCAGGGAGGTGTGCTGCCCATCCCCTTCTTTTTAATTTACATATTAACTCATTAGCAGAATTTTGGTAGACACAAATGCAGAGGCTCCTAAGTGCGGAAGTAGGAGGTTGTCAGTTTTGAGCTATGCAGATGACACAGTGCTCATGGCAAAAACACCACAATCACTGCAACTACTGTTTGATAAATATACTTGCTACATGTCAGCAAGGGAACTAAAAGTTAACCACAGTAATTGTTGCATAATGCATGTGTCAGACAAAAGAAAGACATCACCTAGAGTTTGTCTGAATGGGCACAGTCTTGGAGTGTGTGACATTTTCGACTATCTGGGTCTTGGATTTAACAACAGGCTAATGTTGGACAATCAAATTGACAAGTTAGCTGCTAAAATTAGGCAGGTCTCAGGAGGTGTTTGCAAATTTGCTAAAATTATCCAGCACTTCTCAGTTGACTATAAGCTGGTAATAAATAGAGGCAAGGCAATACCAACAAGGATGCATGGCAGTGAAATTTGGGGACACGCAAACCTGGATTGTCTGCAGAAATCAGAAAAACTTTTTCTGACCAGGCTATTGTCCCTCATTTTACCTCGGTCTGCTTGACCCATTTGGCGTTTGCTTACATATACTTAGTGGATCTTATGCGTTCCTGATCAATTTTATTCTGGTATATCGTATGGTCAGATAATGGGGAATCAACAAACCAAAAAAAGACGTGGGGACATTTTACGGCTGTGGGGTCCGTCCCCAGAGAAACCTATGTGTGCACTCTATGACTAAAGAACCTCACTGCCTTTGTGTTGGCTCTTCTTACCTTGAACAATATACAAAACTGTATTAACTGAAACATCATCAGTATAATTAATCAATTATTAAATGTTATTGTTAAACTTATACATTTTGACTAAAAACATATAAAAACATGTAAGCATTATACACATTGCATACATCATTAAAAAAGTGGCGAGTGCAGTGCAATACAAACAATGCAATAGTTAGTAAGACTAAATGTAAACAATATCTGAACACAGCTGGCTGACTAAAGCCAGTTTGTTGTGCTTCCATTGGACATTTTTGGATGATAGCAGATAGCCAATTTTGTTAATAGCTACTCTAGCCTATCGCACGTATAGAAATGTGTACGGATCCTTTAATGCTGAAACAAATGTAATAAGCTAATGTTAACCACTGTTATTTTTTACACTGTCCTTCACAACCCAACATGTTTCATTCTAATATTTATTACAAACAATCCACAAGAATTTCATCAGCGAACCCAACGTTCTGTACAATAGTCTGCACTATCTTCAGATAATGGGGAAACCTGACAAATGATCTAGTTACTAATTTGCTGTGTCACAAGCTGGAATAGAATAGGCTGGCTTGCTTTTGTTATATCCCTCCTGTATGAAAGTTGGGTATGAGAGTCTGCTTTGAAAATACTAAGTTAGTTAAAATTCCCAAACAGACCTTGAAGTTAAAGATTATTAATTTCTTTGCAAACAATAGAGAGAAAAAAATGGCTAATCGATCTCAAGTTAGACTATGCTTGCCTCTAGCTCTAAAGATGGGTGCTGCTAGGGGTATCATTCAATTATTGAGCCATATAAAGTTTTGAAGATGAAAATACTGTATTTAGAAATACACATTTTCATGTAATTATCTGTGATAGGGTATAGGGTAATTAACAATATACGTGGAGTATGAGCAGGGTTGCGAGGAATTGTGAGAAAAATAAAATAATTCAGCCTTTTCGTATTCAAAATTTCGAAGTGATAACATAGATCCATGGTTGGTATTGGTCTTTTGTGACAAAGCTACAGCTTAGGACTTTTTTAAGCAAGACAAGATTTAACACTCTACCGCTGACAGCACAGATAGCAAGAGGAAATATGAAGGTATGATTATGGTTAGAAACCACCACTACACAGATACACATATAAGTTATTGTTTCTTGGGGATTACATTAACGTATGTATGCTCCACAGTTTGGAGTATATAATCAGCCATTTTTTTACTTGAATATAATGAAATTTCTTTTAGCTGAACTAAAGAAGAAAAATAGATTAGGACAAGCAAATTGGGTCCAAATAACACCAAGTGGTATATCTATTATTGAATATCGATATATCTATGATGCACATGTAACAATGAGTGAAATGGTTGGAAATATTAAGAAAGATGAGGCAGTATTTTTAAATGATCATCCGTAATGGAGTTGGTTTTTAAAAATGATATATTTGTTTTTCTGTTTAGATACACTGGCTAATATAAAGCATTCCTTGTGAAATACATGACATCAAACATCAGTTGTCTTTTGGGTGTCCTGACGAAAGCCTTAGTTGGATGACTAGACGTCCATGCGACAGCAAGCTTACTCATATCATCTTGCGGTTTGACGTATATAAGGCTGGAAACAGAGTCATTTCTGTCGACACTTTCCCCATGGGGGCTTTCTGCGAAATTATAAACAAATGCCTGCTATTGGGAGTCACTTTGTTTTACTAACACCACCTAAATGAACTTTGACAATTGGTAATATTTGAATGTTTTTGTATACAGTGTTCAACTGACTGTCGTTGTATGTTGTGATATATTGTCTTTTTAAATAACTGGACTCTGGCGGTCCTTGCTTTTTAGCACACATCAAAATAATAAAACGAAAAATATATTTTTGCAAAAATCTGCCTTGGTGCATATCTTGTGATATTTGTTGCTACACAAGATTTTGACCTATAGATGCCTCATGTTAATCTAAATTTCCTGCCTACACTTGTGACATCAATAGGTAGCTTGTTTTGGGACACTCCTGTGCTGCTTATGTATTACAGACCACATCCCACAAGCCCCTAACAAAATAGTGGTCTCCCTTTTGCTCATATAGCACAACCCGTATCGAGGACAACCCGTGTGGTTGATTGAGCACCTCTCCTGACTAAAAATGTAAAGTGTACATATTGTCTCATTTACAGATGACATATATAAAAAATGTATCGATATGCCTTCCATCCTCGACACCCCAGTCGCGGGACCTTCTGTTGCCCCACTGACCAATACCAACGATTTGGATCTTCTAACACTTAAAACAAAAAAACTAATACACACCCAATCACATGGACAACTTATGAAGAATACCTGAAGGCCGGGGTCATCCCCGAGGGCCTACAGGTCAAAAATATACCAAGAGTTTTTTTTTAGAAAATCCTAAATTTATGAAAGGATTCATCGGAGTGGGCAACAAGTGTTCCCGCGACTGGGTCATTCTTATTATTCCAAGGAGGAAAGTAAAAAACAACAGAAAGACATTGATACTTTAGAAAAAAAGATAATAGCGGATTCAAGTATCCCAGAGGCTAAATCTGCACTTGAAAAAATGAACACAGAAATGTCAAAATTTCAAACTTTGACATTAGACAAAAAGATCTGGAAACTAAAGAAGGATATTGCCAATTACAAAGAAGAAATTACATATCCTTATCTAGTTCCGGGTTTCTTTCAACAATATAACCCTAACCAGACTAGTTGGAATGGGCAGTCGCAGTCAAGACCACAAAGAAATAGAAAGTTTGTAAGTTTCTCCAACTCCTCTAACAGTAGCGATTCAGACAGCTCTGTAAATGCTCCAAATGCTGGTGGAACTATCCAACCTCAAAGGGGACAACAACAGTTTTTTCAACGACGGGAAATCGGGGAAGAAACAGACAGTGGGGCAACTATGCCATGCGCACCCGGCAATGGATCCCGCCACAAACCTGGTGACTCCCATCTTCAATCTGAGCAAACATACACTATTGCCAGACGAAATACAAGTTCTGTCTAAAGGGTTATTCTTTGTTCTGGTGCCAAGAGCAGACACTTTTCAAACAGAGGTTGAAATGCGCAATTTGTTCCATATTATCAGACGTAGATATTTCTTCCATGACAAAAACGACCCAGTACCCGATAAGGACAATAGATCGGGAAAAAACCTCCCTCCAACTTTACACCATTACCCTCTATGGTATTCCCGGTAACTTTAGCTTCTGAAAACAAGATCTTGAGAGAAATGAAATTTCTATGTGCTAATAAAAACAAATGCCGAGATAATCTCTCTAAATCAGAACACCTAGCTTTGAAAAATTTGGAATCTAATCCCCTCTTCATAATAAAGCCGGCTGATAAAGGAGGAGGGATTGTGCTTTGGGGTTCTGACCTCTATAAAAATGAGGTGGATAAACAACTATCTGACCCTTTAGTGTACAAACACATTCCATCAGATCCGACGTCGAAAATTATGGAAGAAATAGTCAGTCTGGTTACACATGCGACAGATCAAGGGTGGATCAATGATGAAGAACAACTTTTTCTGATCAATAAAATCCAGTCACCCCAGCCTTTTATTGTTTGCCCAAGATACATAAGCATGTGACTAACCCTCCGGGGCAACCGATAGTGTCAGCCATCGGCTCACTGTTAGAACCCCTGTCAATATATGCCGATGTATTCCTGAGACCGTTCGTGAATCAAATGAAATCATTCATACAAGACTCGACTGCAATGATACAAATTTTTGATTCACTCACAATTCATTCCGAGGATATCTTCGTCACACTTGATATAACGTCTCTCTACACGAACATACCACAGATGGAATGCATAAAAGTTATGTTACAACTGCTTGAAACACGGGCAGATAAACGACCTCCTTCAGCGTTCATAGCTGAATGTATCGATATTGCCTTGACGAAAAATGTCTTTATCCATGAGAATTCTTTCTTTCAACAGCTGAACGGTACCAGCATGGGGGCAACATTTGCCCCTGATCTGGCAAATTTATATATGGATCACTTCGAGAAAAATCATATATATATAGATACCAATCCTTTGAAAATAACATTCGAGCTTGGTATCGCTATATTGATGATATCTTTATGATCTGGCGCGGCTCAAAGGAAGAATTAAAATCCATTCAAAATCTAGTTGAACCAGCGTGAGGTGTCCTTGAACTTCACTTGTGAAGCTAACAACACAAACATTTCTTTTCTGGATCTGTTGATATATCGCAGACAAAATAATCTAATTTGCACCGGTTTATACAAGAAACCGACACAATGAAACACCTTGTTCCACTTTGGTAGCTTTCATCTGCAATCACTAAAAGAAAATTTACCTTTTGGCCAATTTTTACGTATCAGACGTAACTGTTCGGAGAAACAAGACTTCAAAATTCATAGTGAGGTATTGAAAAACAATCTAAAATTAAGAGGATATCGCCCTCATACCATCAGAAGATCCTATAAAAGGGTGGCCAACACTCAGAGGATTGATTGCCTCACCAAACAAGATAGCACCAAACTGGACAAAATAACTTGTGTAGCATCATTCACTCCTGTGAGTAACGACCTGAGAAAGACCATCTTGAAGAATTGGAAGATGATTAACACCAAGTCCTTTTCCATTCTTCCACCCCGTTTTGCTTTCAAACGGTTAAAAAATATTGGAGACAAATTGGTACACACATATCCGAGATTGCCCACTAACTCACCCACACAATCGACACTCTGGAGTCTCCCCCCAGTTGTGGGCCACTATAAATGTGGTAAATGTCTTATGTGTAATTTCACCAAAAATACTAAGACTATTGATTTGAAAACTGTGGTTTGAAAACTAAATGCCTTCACCAATTGTACAACAAAATGGGCCATTTATTGTATAATTTGTCCATGTGGTCTTGTATATATCGGAAAAACTAAAAGAACTGTGCGGACCAGAATAGGAGAACATCGGTCCTGCATAAAAAATGGCATAAAAGACAAACCGCTAGTGGAACACTACCAAAAAATGAAACATTCTCACAATGACATACTATAGTATGTGTTACAAACTGTGGATGAACACCCCCGTGGGGGAGACAGGGACTTAAATTGCAAAAGCTGGAACAAAAATGGATCCACAAACTGGATTCTGTGAAATGCGGATTAAATCTATATATAGAGTGGAATCTTTTTGACCACAAATAAAACTCTCCTTTTCTGAACCAATAGGGAATTAATATAGACAATCTGTTCCCCTCTCTCAAAAAAGACTGAGGTATCCCCATCTCACTGTACCTTGTTTTGGGATAGAGCAATTTACATTTTAATTCCTATAGTGGGAAACCATTCTTCCGGACATTTAACAATGGCCGCCATGCTAGATCACAATCACTTACCGCGTACATCTTGTCGCAATGACGCCAACACGCAGGTGTCCTTGAACTTCACTTGTGAAGCTAACAACACAAAAATTTCTTTTCTGGATCTGTTGATATATCGCAGACAAAATAATCGATTGGCACCAGTTTATACAAGAAACCGACACAAAAAAACACCTTGCTCCACTTTGGTAGCTTTCATCCGCAATCACTAAAAGAACATTTACCTTTTGGCCAATTTTTACGTATCAGACGTAACTGTTCGGAGAAACAAGACTTCAAAACTCATAGTGAGGTATTGAAAAACAATCTAAAATTAAGAGGATATCCCCCTCATACCATCAGAAGATCCTATAAAAGGGCAGTCAACACTCAGAGGATTGATTGCCTCACCAAACAAGATATCACCAAACTGGACAAAATAACTTGTGTAACATCATTCACTCCTGTGAGTAACGACCTGAGAAAGACCATCGTAAAGAATTGGAAGATGATTAACACCGAGTCTTTTTCCATTCTTCCACCCCGTTTTGCTTTCAAACGGTTACAAAATATTGGAGCCAAACTGGTACACACATATCCGAGATTGCCCACTAACTCACCCACACAATCGACACTCTGGAGTCTCCCCCCAGTTGTGGGCCACTATAAATGTGGTAAATGTCTTATGTGTAATTTCACCAAAAATACTAAGACTATTGATTTGAAAACTGTGGTTTGGAAACTAAATGCCTTCACCAATTGCACAACAAAATGGGCCATTTATTGTATAATTTGCTCATGTGGTCTTGTATATATCGGAAAAACTAAAAGAACTGTGCGGACCAGAATAGGAGAACATCGGTCCTGTATAAAAAATGGGATAAAAGACAAACCGCTAGTGGAACACTACCAAAAAATGAAACATTCTCACAATGACATACTTTGGTATGTGTTACAAACCATGGATGCACACCCCGTGGGGGAGACAGGGACTTAAAATTGCAAAAGTTGGAACAAAAATGGATCCACAAACTGGATTCTTTGAAATGCGGATTAAATCTATATATAGAGTGGAATCTTTTTGACCACAAATAAAACTCTCCTGTTCTGAACCAATAGGGAATTAATATAGACACTCTGTTCCCCTCTCTCAAAATAGACTGAGGTATCCCCATCTCACTGTACCTTGTTTTGGGATAGAGCAATTTACATTCTAATTCCTATAGTGGGAAACCTTTCTTCCGGAAATTTAACAATGGCCGCCATGCTAGATCACAATCACTTACCGCGTACATCTTGTCGCGATGACGACAACACGAAGCGTATTAGAAATACAAGGCAGGTCATGTGATCGAGTAGCGATCGTTTGTACCTGCACATGGATTTTGAAACGCTGCAACCGCGCCTCAATAGAAGTAAGTGCATCCGTGTTATATAATCATTGCCTCACTCAGGGAGTCTTTCATTATACGGCTTCACTTTATGTCGTTTCCTTGAATTTATTTCCACAGAACGCTCAAATTAGAAGAGCAGGTGGCAAGAACACTTCCCATACTAACTTGGTAACAAGAAGCATTTTCTAAGTGTGCCCACAAAAAAACACATCTGGGAACACATAGCCCCACGGGCCCAGCAGGAAGGTGAAGGTAGGAGTAAATACCCACCATCCTTTTTCCCACTATATCAATTACGCTAGTTGAAACATATGGTCACCATTCCCTTGTATTTACTGTTTCCAATGCAGCTTGATATGGTACCGGCTGACATTTGATGCATTCCTTTGTCACTATGGACACATCCGTTGCAGCAAAAATAGATACCGCCCCCATACTTCTTTGAGCGTCGTCTTTGAGGAAATATGAAGGTATGATTATGGTTAGAAACCACCACTACACAGATACACATATAAATTATTGTTTCTTGGGGATTACATTAACATATATATGCTCCACAGTTTGGAGTATATAATCAGCCATTTTTTGACTTGAATATAATGAAATAACTTTTAGCTGAACTAAAGAAGAAAAATAGATTAGGACAAGCAAATCGGGTCCAAATAACACCAAGTGGTATATCTATTATTGAATATCGATATATCTATGATGCACATGTAACAATGAGTGAAATGGTTGGAAATATTAAGAAAGATGAGGCAGTATTTTTCAATGATCATCCGTAATGGAGTTGGTTTTTAAAAATGATATATTTGTTTTTCTGTTTAGATACACTGGCTAATATAAAGCATTCCTTGTGAAATACATGACATCAAACACCAGTTGTCTTTTGGGTGTCCTGACGAAAGCCTTAGTTGGATGACTAGATGTCCATGCGAAAACAAGCTTACTCATATCATCTTGCGGTTTGACGTATATAAGGCTGGAAACAGAGTCATTTCTGTCGACACTTTCCCCATGGGGGATTTGTGCGAAATTATAAACAAATGCCTACTATTGGGAGTCACTTTGTTTTACTAACACCACCTAAATAAACTTTGACAATTGCTAATATTTGAATGTTTTTGTATACAGTGTTCAACTGATTGTCGTTGTATTTTGTGATATATTGTCTTTTTAAATAACTGGACTCTTTGGTGGTCCTTGCCTTTTAGCACACATCAAAATAATAAAACAACAAATATATGTTTGCAAAAATCTGCCTTTGTGCATATCTTGTGATATTTGTTGCTACACAAGATTTTGACCTATAGGTGCCTCATGTTAATCTAAATGTCCTGCTTACACTTGTGACATTAATAGGTAGCTTGTTTTGGGACACTCCTGTGCTGCTTATGTATTACAGACCACATCCCACAAGCCCCTAACAAAAAAGTGGTCTCCCTTTTTGCTCATATAGCACTACCCGGGACATTGGAAAATAATCACTAGTGGGCTGAATGGGCTGCTAATTACATCCTCTGCAAATCCACACAACTTTGCAGAGTGCATCACATCAGACTTAAAAGAGTGAGCAATACACAAACATCCCTTCTGCAAAATGTGCTGAAATAGTAGTCATCGGGCGATATGTTCCACGTCATTGTAATCACATATTGGCCACGTGAGAGACCTGAGCGACTGGCACTTTGTTAAACACACGGGTATATCATGGAGCGCAACAATGTACACTCGGTGCAATATCACAATACAAGCGCACGTTTAAGCGTCTACTTGCCTGTCTACTTTAAGCGTCTCGAAATACCCTCTCAGTTTCACGATGAATGACTAACAGCGGCCATCTTGAATTACCATACTTAAAGGTGCTCCCCATCATATGGGGGTACCCATGAATACATCATGTAGATGCTTATTAAACATGCGGGCCATTTTGGTTTCTGTTATATATCTACCCATAGACTCCTAACTTAGGGTCTCGATGGCTACTTTATTGTCTTATCCTCCAAAACATCAATCCAAACCTGTTGTTCGCGCAGTGAAAAACAACCACAGGGCCTATTGGTGTTTATTGTGTTTTTTTACCTTTTTTCTTTTTAATACCCCACATTTACAGATCAAACTGCTGGGGCGTTTATGCCTGAAATAACGACCTAATCATTTTGTCTATGGACAAAGCAATCCAGTTAGCTGAGTGTCAATGTCTGCCCTATGACCGGGCTATGTTTATTTATTTTATTTTATTGGATATTTGTAAGACACCTTCACAACAAATGGTGTTTCAAGGCACCACAATGCAAAAAAGGGGTGGGGGGATCAAGGGAGAACGATAACAATAACGGTCCTACTAGGCCTTGTCACATTCGGATTGTGCAAGTGCAGTAACAAGAAGTACGCAAGAGTGGTGCTGGGTGGATTGCAAGTTTCCATGAATGAGAAGTGCTTGTGGGAAGGGAAGTGCAGGTTAAAGAGGAGAGAGTGAAGTGAAAATGGGGTGAGGAGCAGGGGGAGGAAGAGGGCCACAGGGGAAGCGAGTGCTAGGGCGAGACCAGGAGGGCAAGTGTCAGGGAATGCATGGGGTGCAGAGGGTGTGGGTCCACATGCTAAGTGCACAGAGGGGGGTGGACTGGGCTGGGGATGCCTGGTGCCCTTTAGATTCGGAGGGAAACAGGCAGCCAGTCAGTGAGGCAGAGAGGGGTGTTAGCAGGGGAGAGGGAGAAATTGAATGGTCAACCAATGGTTTATCAGGCACCCTGTTTTTAATACAAGACCGATGCTCGCAGATCCTTTGACGAATCTCACGTGATGTCTTAGCTACTTAGAGAAGGGAGCAAGGACATTGAATTCCGTACACTGCTCACTTTGTTTTGCATTGCTAATGGAGAGGTTAATTGGTAGTTTTCTCTCAAAAGTGTGGAGTAACCGTTGTCTGATATTTGGAGGCCTTTTCAAAGCAAACCATGGTTTTTGAGGGTTGAAGCTCTCTGTCTTCAAAATATCCCATTGTTTCAAGATCCCTTTTTGCATATAATTACAAATATTCAAATACAGCACATGATAAGATCAGTGATGTGGAGTCAGAGATAAGGTCAGTGATGGCAAAGTGCAGGATCTACTGCCATATGGAGGTAGATCCTACACTTTACCTCCAGAAATCTGCAGTATTACCACCCAGTAAGTAATTTTGCCAAAAATCCCCAATGGATTCCTATGAAATGGGCATTTACATTGCCAAATCAGCACTTGTAAATCTGTCAGACCAAGTGGCCGTAACTGTAATACTGTTCGGTAGTATCTTGGTGGGAGCTTGTTAATTGCTACCAAACACACTGATCTAGCATCCGTGTTAGGAGTACAAGTCACACTCTTCTTGAGCTGTACTGCCAGCAACCTCTTAGGTATTATTTCAATAATGAATGTTTACCCGTTACAAGGGTGGACTAGTCACTTTATTGACTAGACTTCTTATGATAACCTGAGGAAGGGTTGTTCATTAAGCAGAGGAGGTAAAGTCATTACTCTCATGATTGTCAAAGACACTTAGACGTAAAGACTATATGAAGAGGGGAACAAAGAAGAATGTTGTGGAACAGTTACAGATATAAAAACAATTTGTGTTTTGGCATTATCTTATTTTTTGTATGGTTTTTGCAAAAATGAAATAAAAATCATAATGACTAAAAAAATAAAATGAATCGATAGAAAAATGAATCTAACATACAGAATTCTTTTTTTCACCATATTTCCGTTTCCCTTTTAAATACCATAAAATGCAAACACGTCTCATCCTTTCAAGTGTTTACTTGTAATCAACCTTCTCAGCCCTGTGGTTATGATTTGCACATCACTTGCTCTCTGCTGTGGGTAATTATGTGTGCACGGCATGTGCATACTAAATTTGCAGCAGTTTTCTCAGACACACTGTAAAATACTATTGGAACGAATGAATCAAAAAGCTGAAAATATTTTTTTCACCTTTACACACCATGAAATACATACACATCTCGTCCTGTCCAGTGTTTACTTGTAATCAACCTACTCTTTCTAAGGGATATGATTTGCACATGTAATGGTATGTTATGTTATGCTGATTTATAACATGCACCGCTGCCATTTGCATGGTCTCAAGATGCTACCGTGGTTCTGTAAGAAAAGTGAGTAGGGTAAGTTAGTGAGGGTGAGAGGGAAAGGATAGAGTTTGCAGTCATCTGTTGATGTGTGCAGCACCAGATGAAATTGGCATCTGCGCGTGTGAGCTTTCTAGGTATGCTTTGTTATGTGCACTGGGGGTGTGTGTCCAGAAAGGTGGAGTCCTGTGTCTGAGTTGTTTGTTGTGTGCAGATATTGTGTTTGTAGCATGATTAGACAGAGGTGTGGTTTGCATGTTTTTGGTGGGTTGTTTCACTAGCCCTCTGAGCGTGTGTAGTATGTGAGAGTTGTGGGGATGTGGAAAAGAGAAGGGGGTGGTTAGTTGGCTTCTGCTGATCTCTGGGTGTTCAGTAGTTTCATTGTCAGTTCTTCAGTATTCTCCCATGTTTGCTTTGATCCAGGTGTATGATTTGTAGAGATACGCGTCTATGTTTATCTCAGTGAGTTGAATAGCCAGGTTTCTAGTTGTTTCTAAATGTTAGGTGGTCTTCCATCGTTCCTATTTCCTTCAATATCGAGTTCTATATTTTGTCAATCAAATAGGAGGGGGCAGTTCCTCAGAATGTTCTTTTCTCTTAGTCTTTTGTTTCTATTTGAAGTTCTTAAGTATCTTCCTGGTTGGCAACGGGTGATTTTAGCTTGGAGGAATTTGGCTCCTTGTCCGTGTAGTGATTTATGGGCAATGCAGAAGGCTTTGAAGTTAATGTGTTTCTTTACTGGTAGCCAGTGTAGCCTTCTCAAGGCCGGTGTGATGTGGTCTCTTTTATTTAGTCTCAGGAGTAGTCTTGCTGCAGTATTTTGGATGTCATTTTTATGTGAGGCATTCTGGCATTCAAAGGTAAAGACTATTTGCGTAGGGTATTATTTATAATATCAAAGAGATGATCAAAATGGCTCTGTGTGAGGTGAGGGCGGATCCCTCTTATTAATCGCAGGATGTAGAAACATTTTTTTGTTGCCATTGCATTGACTTGTGTTTTCAAAGAGAGGCAGTTGTCCATGAGGATTCCCAGAGTGTTTGTCACTGTCAATGTCTCTGATTGGGTTCCCATGCTCAGTGGCTAAGTCAGGTATGCCTGTGTTCCATTGTCTTCCAGTGGGGAGATCATTATTTCTGTTTTGGGTGTATTTAGCTTGAGATTGTTGTTTGTCATCTAGGTATTTATGTAGGTGAGGCATTTGTTTAGGGTGTTGTCATGGTCTCAGTTGGAGGTTATCCTGAAGGTCAGTTGGTTGTTGTCTGCATAGTTGTAGGTTGTCAGTCCATGAGTTTGAATGAGTTTCATTAGGGAGATCATGTAAATGTTGAAGAGAAGTGGGGAGAGGCTTGATCCTTGTCGTACACCGCAGGTGATATTTGTAGTGTTTGATGAAAATGGCGGTAGGTGTGCTCTCTCATTTCGGTTGGTGAGGAAAGATTTCATCCATTTTAGTGCAAAGCTTTTAATGCCTCATTCCTCCAGTCTCTTTATTAGCGTTGTGTGTCTGATTGTGCTAAAATCGGCTGATATGTCCAGTAGTATGAGAGCCGATTGTGTGCTGTTGTCCACATTTATATTTTTAGGTCATCCCATATGGAGAGGAGTGTGGATTCAGTTCCTCTCATGGTTCTGAATCTGACTTGGTATTGGTCAAGTATTCCATTGCTTTCTTCATGATTACGTAGTTCTTTGTAGTCATGGTTCTCTAGGATTTTTGCTGGGTATGGTAGATTGGATATATATGTCTGTAGTTTGTTGGTCTTCTGTATTTGCCGCCCCATCTTTTAAGAGGGTTTGATGTACGCGGATTTGAAGGATTTTGGTACTATTCCTGTGTTTAGGGATATATTCATTAGTAGTTGGAAGTATAAGGCTGATGATCTGTGATTGAGAAGCTTTTTGAAGATACATAGTGGGCATGGGTCACTGGGTGATCAGTAGTTTTGGTGTCTTTTGTTAGTTTGTTGAAGCAATCCTCGTTTATAGGTTCAAATCAATTGAGTCTTGTGGTGGTTGGTGGAGTAGTGATTTCTGGTGGGGTGTTTGAGGTACTGCAGCCTATGTCAATGATCCGTTGTATTGCTTCTATTATTGGTCTTTGATGGGTTGCTATATTGTCACACATGGATTGCGATGGAACAGTGCAGTTGGTGCAAGAAATTGGATTTTTAATTTCCTTGTTGAATTTGAACATCTCTTTTTTTGGGTTTGTCGCCGATTAGATTATTGTGGTGTAGTATGCTTTTTTGGCTTTCAGGACTGCTGATTTGTGTATACAAATATATTTGGATTTGTCATTGGTATTTGTTTTTTTCCAATTGTTTGGAATGTTTTTGCCAATGTTTTTTCATTTTACACTTTTTCTGAGTTCCTTCAGTTGTTCTGTGAACCATGTTGCTGTGATTTTCTTTGGAGTGGGTTTGAAAAATTGTTGGGGTGCTAATTGATCTAGCGCAATTGTAATCCATGTGTGAAACTTCTCTTGTGAGTCCATTGTCATTATATTTAGCTTGCAGGTGTCGGGTTTGGTAAATTTCAATATAGCTGTTAGGGTTTTCAGGTCAAGACTTTTCCAGTTTGTTTTGTTTGTCACCAGGAGTTTTATGTTTGTGGACATCATGCAGATCAGGATTTTGACGGTGAACAGGATCATATGATGTTCGCTCTATATGATTGGTAGCGGGGGGTCGGCAGTCAAAAATCCATTTCTGCAGAAGATTGTACTTAAAGTTTGTCTAGATCTATGGGTGGGACCATTTACTATTTGTTTGAAGTGAAGGGTTGCCAGTTGGGCGCTGAGGGAGTTTGTTGCGGTTTAATTTTCTCTTTCGAACCAAATGTTGAAGTCCCTAGAACAATTATGTTGTCATGGTTTGTAGGGAGGTTGTCTACGGCGTCAGTGAGATTTGTGGCGAAGGAGCGGTTGTAGGTGGGAGGTATGTCGATCAGAAGCAAGAGTATGTTGGATTGGACGTTGAGCTTGAGATTGACTACAAGTGATTTACAGTCTTCTATGACAGTTGAGGGGAGGGGTGTTGAGCAGATGTGATTTTTGTGGGCTAGGGCGATTCCTCCTCCTCCTCCCCTTCCAGTTTCTCTATTAGAGTGTATTAGTTTGTAGTTGTTGGGTATGGCTTCATTGGGAATTACTTTGTAGTTGTCAGCTAGCCATGTTTCTTTTCTGTGAGGAAGAGCGCGTCTACGCTGCTTCGCTTAAGAGGTCGTACATTTCTGTTGTGTTCCTTGCCATAGATCAGACCTTGAGTAGGTTGCAGTGTAGTGTGTGAGAGTTGTGTCCTTGCTTGCATTTCGTTTGGGGTGGTGACAGTCAATTCTTCAGCTCTCTCTTCTCTTGCATGAGCCTGTTTTTTGCTGGGTGCGCATTTGAATCATCTGTCCCTTTGTAAAGGTGTTCCATTAAGTAGCAAAATGGGTTTCTCTGTTCTGATTCATTACAATGGGTTGTTTGGTTGTCCACGTGGTCCTTTTTCCAATCCCTGGTTCTGTAAGGAGTGTGTATGGTTAGGGATTGTATCTGAGTTTTGGTTCTTATAGGTGTCTTTCCGAAGCTGTTTTCAACATTGTTCTGTGTGTTCAGTTTAGTTTAGTTTATTTATTTATAGAGCACACCCAGCCCAGAGGCATCTGGGTGCTTAAGCTTGATTGGAAGACATTGGTTACGAAGAACAGACATAAAGCGGTTGACTAGTGTTACATATCAGGTCAACAAGTAAGGCAGGTACAGTACATACAGTTACAGTTAATGTTGTTGTGGGTGTTTTGATAGTCTTATAACAAAGACCCAAAAACCAGGCACTGCTCTTAGGAATTAGTTTCTTGAATATATTTGATCTACTTAGCTTGATACCTGTAGTTCTAATGAACCTGCCACTTCTCAATGGGGGCAGTATAATCAGAACCTATTTCACCAGCCTGCCAATGTCCAACACTGGGCCTTATTCTCATGAGATTTGTCCTTCACAGCTGTGGCACTAAACTAATTGTCAAGAATTTGTTATTGTGAATTTTGTTTAATTCATGAAAACCTTAAGCACATTTCATATCAAAATTATAAGATACACTGCATTTAAACAAATTACATACATATACAATTCAAACATATTGTATAACATATAAAATCCCTCTTATCTACAACGGCATTCATCTTTTTACGCATTTATCACGTAACAATCAAAAAGTTCAACTTAGTAATTCCTCCTGACAATTTAGAAATTCATCTTTTTTTTGTATCTCCTTCCATATATCATGTACTGCTGCGCTAACTATCACAGAAGTTGCCCCATGTATGTGTGACCAAAATTGATCTCCTGATCTATCTTTCAGATTATTCAAAAGTTTTCCATAACCCCTTGTATACATAGGCATCAAAGATTTACATCTTGTCAGGATGTGACAACTAGTTTCTTCATTACAACTTCTACATAATCTTTCTGCATACGGGCTATCTAACCACGCTCCTGTAAATTCCCTTGTTTGCAAGACATTCATACGCAAATGTAATACAAAGCACTTGAGCTCAATGCTAGATAATTTTGTCAAATAAAGAGACGGTATGTGTCTTTGCCAACCCTTTTGGGCTAGATCCTGATATCGCATCTTCGTGTGCAAAATATCAACGTTATTTACCATGTCCCAGTAATTTTTATTTTATTTTCCATGTTGGGGTCTTGTTCTAATATTTCCAGATGTAGATTCAATTGAGCAATGAACCTTACTGCTGATTCTCTTAGTGATACCAAAAAGCTGTTTTTACACTGGTAATCTAAAGATGTTCCCATCAGTCTATACAGATGATTTGACTCTCCATTACTACCTTTACATTCTGCATATAACAACATTCTTTGTACTTGCCAAGTGGTTCGCAGTCACCCCGTACTCCAAACAAAGTGCTTCCACTGGTACTGATCTCGTAACATTTATAATCAATCGAAGGATTTTAACTTCCAGTCGCTCTAGCCAACTAATCTGGTCAACATTTAATGCAGCCAGTCCGTACATAATAGTGGGTATTATGCTCACTCAAGTAGACCCTCTATGTTGTTTCCCCCACAATGGCTTACGTAATGCTTTATCGCTAACTACTTCTTCCAGACTTTATCCCACACTTTTTCATAGTAACATTTCCCAGAAGTGTTTGTTGTTATGAAGAATCCCAGGTAATTATACTCTGATACATTTACCGGAGGAGAATCATAAATTTGCCAAGTACATTTTTTCTTTTTACCAATGTTCTTTATACTTAGCCGCAGTGTTATTGTTTTATTTATGTTAATCACCATTGCATTCTCTATGGTGTATTTTGGCAAAGAATTCAATAAGCTCTGCAACCCAATCTGGCTACGATCAAACATGATCATATCGTCAGCGTAAACCAACATTAATATCTTCACAACACTAACACTTGGTGGGACATTTTTTGTTTTGACAAATACTTTTTAGATGTCTGCAGTAAATACATTATATAGTATTGGTCCGAGTACACACCCTTGTTTTAATCCTACATTTGTTTCTTGGAATTTCGTACAATGCCCTACTACATTGAACCCGGATTGCAATACTTGTATTTGTGTAAAGAAGTTGTATGTAATACAACAAATTTCTATCTATTCCCCAATCTATTCGTTTTTTCCAGAGAGTAGTACGTGGAGCCAAATTGAACGCCTTTGAGAAATTAACACAACAGGCATACAAATATGGTGTATTTTGGTTTTCTGCCTCAGCCTTCAAATATTGAACCACTGATATGTTTGTTAAGGTGTTGTGTTTCTTCCTAAATCCTGTGTGGTAATGACTCAGAATATCGTTTTCTTCAGCCCATTTTGTCAAATTACGGGATAAAACACTAGCAAACATTTTCTGACTGGTGCCCATAAGGGCCAATAGCCTATAATTTTGTGGATCTTCCCTCTTTTCTTTTTTAAAAATAGGAACCAGTATCGCAATATGCTGCATTTCATTCTCAGCTCCTGTGGACTGCTCAGCCTTGCAATATCGGCTACTAGTTGCTTGATGCCTCCCCCTTTCTCCAGAGACCTTGACTGTCTGAACAGTCATTTGGGGAATGAAGAATAACATCTAAGTAAATTAACAGAACAGAAGTTCCAAAATGAGGCCCAATACTCTAACTAACAGAAACTGCACACTCTAACAGGGCCTAATCCAACATGGCAGAACTCTTGCTAACATTGCTAACATTGCCGGCAGCATTTATGTTACTAAAGCTAACATTTACCCTACTTCATGTTTGCTGTACGCAGCACTTCAGCCACCGTTCCACCGGCTACAAAAAGTTTTCCTACATGCAAAATGAATGGCATATTACTAGTTCTCCTAAATGCAACCAAAACACAAGCTCTTGGAAACATCCTGGGCCTAACCCTTAAATATAATAAGCAACATTATTGCTACTTCTCCTTTCACTGTGTGATGCTCTTTAAAGTGTAATAAGGCTAAATACAAAAAACACTTGTGCAGCACTACCATGCCAAACGGCAAGATACTGGCTCTAAATGGCCAGCGCACCTTGCCAATAGAGTTTACACAGTCTGAACCTCCTTCCATGGTTGGGATGATGCTGCACCTGCTTCCCAACATTCTGGTGGGGTCCACTCTAGTATTCCTTGAGTCCTTTGTTGTGGGTTGTTTGTTTTCAGGTATCATAGTAGTAGTAGTATTGAGGGTAGTTGAGTTGGCTGGAGAAGTATGATATGTTTTTTTATTTTTTTATTTTATTGTTTTTGATGAAAAAATCTTTACACTTACATTACAAAAGTTTCAATTTTTTTTTTAAAAAAAGGAGTTTGATAAAAAGAAACAAGAAACAATGAATCAATTCCAACTTTTAAAACAACAAGAAATAATTAAGTCGAGACCTCTATTCAAACAGTTCTCTTTACACCAAATCATTGCAATTTAGGTACACTATAAACTTCTTCACGTCTCCACAACTGACTACCGACTTTTATTTTGGATATATTTGTTCTTTAGTTTGCTTAGAGGTGGTTGATAGTGATTTTGAGGCATTGTGAATTCTGGAATTCTGGTAGGTAGTTCCTGTTTGATGAGGGTGTAGTTTCATTCGTCTGTCTTGTTCTATTTTCCATTCTTGTTCCTTGTCCTTCTTGTATTGGGGCATGTTTGTGGTTGCAGTGTTGCATGACTGTTGTGAGTCAGTATTCTACTGAGTGTTAAGCTGTTTTGGTAGTAGGCTCCCTGGCTGGGAGGCTCTCTGTCGTTGATAGTTCCTGTTGGTTTTGATTATGGCGGGTAAGCCATAGTGTTAGATTATTGTTGACTGAATGGATTGATGTGGGGCTACACACAGTGACATGTACCTCACTGTGGTTATAGGTCTGTGGTGGCTTGCTTGTTTATTTATTTTTATCTTTGTAATGCGCCAACATTCCCACAGGCCTCAGGGCGCACACAGAACAAGAGAGAGGACACACTAAACATGAAAAGCAGAAAGGGTGAAAATTAGATGAACTTAGTCAAGGTTGAAAAGATGGGTTTTTACAGCCTTTTTGAAGAGAGAGTTGTTTTGGATTTGACGTATGGCTGCTGGTAGTAAGTTCCAGAGCATAGGGGCCTGAGAGTCAAAACAAAAAGTTACATTTTTTTCTGTCCGTATAAATTGTATTTCACATGCAGATAATATACCATGTAAGCATTATTGTAAAAAACTTTTTTTCCATGTAATCATATTCCTTATACTAGCGCCCAGATACCCATGGGTCAGGCGCGCTTTACAAATAAAATAAACAAACAAAACAAACAAAACTAGAGCCTCCAGACCTAGTAAGTTTAGATCTTGGCTGGTTAAGCATAGTGGCTATAGTAGAGCGAAGATTTCTATTCTTCGGCTTGATTTTAATGCACTCTGATAGGTATGTGGGACTTGTAAGAGCTATGCATATATGCGCTAGTGTGAGCATTTTGTGTATTATTCTGTTTTACTGGAAGCCAGTGTAATTTTTTCCTAAAAGAGGAAATATGGGTGCGACACGATTGTTTAAAAATAGTGCGTACAGCATTATTTTGTTTGACCTGAAGTGCTTGTATGTTTGCAGAGGTGGTGCCGGTCAGAAGGCTGTTACAATAGTCCAGTCTAGAGTTTATCAATGCTGTAGAAAGGAGAGCACAGTTGTCAGTTGTGATGAAAGGTCGAATATATTGTATTTGTTTGTAGATAAGTCCGCAGTATGAATTGATATTGGAAGCATGAGGCTTCATTGAGAGTTCGTCATCCAAAATAACACCCAGAGTTTTTACTTTCTTTAGGACAGTTATGACATTGTCTGCAATCAGGAAATTGGAGTAATCTGAGATCAGTGTACTTCGAGTATTCTTGGTAGCGACAATCATCAGCTCGGTTTTATTATTATTGAGGGCCAAAGAGTTACAGGCCATCCAATTCTGGATAGCTCTGTAGATGTTATTGAGGGTATTAACGTCCTTCTTGTATTGGCCACTGAGCTGAATGACAATCTGAGAGTCATCTGCGTAGTTTGTGTACTGGACACCCAGGCTGTTCAGAAGATCTAGTAGTGGTCGGCTATACAAGTTGAAGAGTAATAGCGACAGGCAGGAGCCTTGTGGAACGCTGCAAGTCTGAGAGATAGGAATGGAGTGGTTGTTGCCCACACAGACTCTTACCATGCGTGTTCCCAAGAAGGAGGCAATCCATTTGGATGCCAGCGTGGAGCAGTTTGTGACCTCTCCGAGCCTTGTCACTAGTAGGGTGTGATCAACAAGATTGAAGGCTGCAGAGAGGTCTAGAAGTATCAACAGAGCGGCTTGGTTTTTGTCTGCTATGCCAGCTAAGGTGGACTTCAGGTCAAGCATGGCAGTTTCAGTGCCATGACGGGCCCTATAGCCAGATTGACGAGTGCCCAAGATGTTGTGCTTTGTGCGCGTGCCTGTAATCCCAGTCCTGAGACTGCTGGATCCCAAGTTTGCGGCTGCTGTCGGTCTATCAGGCCATCCGAAACAAGGCCAGACTTAAATGTATACAAAAAATGATCCTAGTACAAACAAGCAAACTCCGAAGTTGATTATAGGCTAGCTTATCTAAGATCTTCAGAATAAACTGAACATTAGTGATGGGTCGATAACTGTCTTTATTATTAGGGACAAGGTTTTCTTTTTTCAGCAAGGGAATTATCCATGCAGATTTCAAGACATCAGGAACCATGCCCTGATCAAAAGAAAGATTGATCAGCTGGGTAAGCCATGGAACGAGAAGATCAGATGATTCTTTGAAAATGCTGGTGGGACAATCGTCTCTAGGGCAGGATGTGGCTTTAAGATCCTGAATCACTTTCAGCACCTGTTTCTCTGAGTAGTGGGAGAAGGAAAATTGCAGTATATTATCTGGATGATTGATGGGAGACTTTGCGGTGTGAGGCAAGAGCAAAGGGTCCAGGTTTTTGAGGGAATTATTGATGTTTTCCTTGTGAACTGAGATTTTTGATAGAAGCCCATTGTAGATATCTGGGCACCATGCTGAGTCCTTGATAAGATTGTTGGGGGGCGTGAACCGATCTTGGAATTCTGCCAGGATTTTAAACAGTTCACCTACATTGGACTGGCATTTATAATTATTTTGTTATAATAAGTTGCTTTACCGGAAATTATGAGTGCTTTAAACTCTTGTATAGTTTTTTTCTAGGCAGAAAGAGTATCTGTATTGTCACAGAGTTATATGAATTGTCATTTGTTCCAGCGGCGAAAGCCCTCTTGGGGTATTTTGTTTTTTGGACACTGTAGTTCTCAGGGGTTCCTGGTGATAGTCGTCCGATTGTTAGGTTTGCTGTTAGCGAGATTGGGTTTTGGGCAGAGCTTCTTCATGTGGTCTGTTGTTTCTAGGTCGATAATTCTTATGGTGGGGAATTTATCTGAGATTTGTGGTGGCAAGGTACTGGAAAAACCAATTCTTGGTATCCAGGTACTGAAATAGCCAACGTTTTGGGGAGTTCCCAGGGGCGTAAGCCTCCCTGTAGAGCTTGTCTCACCATTGGAATGCCTTCTTGGGCTGGGGTGTCTGGGTTTCGGTGTGGGTGGGGTTCGGTAGAGAGAATTCAGGCAGTTAGAGTTCCAAGTGGACAAATCCAGAGTGCTTAGGTTCACAGAAGTATCTGGGTCAGAGTGTTAAGGTCCAGGCTCGTGTTCACAAAGCAGTGGGATGCAAGGGGTAAAATATGAAGGCAGCAGGAACAAGTCAGTGCCGTTATACGAGTGGCTGAATTTCAGAAGCAGTACAAACCAAGCTGGTGCAGTTTTTAAGGGGGTAATTCAAAGGTCGCTAAATGCAAGCAGTAGAGAATGAAATAGCACAATTTATTTTTTCTTTTTAAAGTTTCAAGAGGTGAAGTAGCAAGATGGGCTTGTGGGGACCTCACAATAGCAAATCGAGGTAGTAGAAACCTCACAGTTGCAATATTCCCAAGTGGTGAGACTTTACAGAAGCACAATTCAAGGAGGCAAGATTCAGAACAGAAAGTTCAAAATGGTGAAACCTTGCGATAGCAACATTTCAAAAGATGGTGAAAACCACACAGCAGTAAAGTTCAAGGAGTGGTGAAGATCTCACAGTGGCAATATTCAAAGTGGTGAATCATCACTAGCTCTCTGCTGTATGTAATTACGTCATGACAGGTGCATTGTAGACCTGTATGTGACTGCATACTAAATCTGCAGCAGCTTTCTCGGACACTAGCAGATTCCTTAGACACACTGTAAAATACTATTGGAAAGAATGAATCAAAAAACAAAACAAGAAAAAAGATGTTCACCAAATTCTCATTTCCATTTTACACAGCATAACAAGAAAAAAGGTGTCTTCCTTTCCTGTGTTCACTATCTCTTGAACTGTTCTTTCACATGAAAGGATATTTTCCAGTTGTATCGTTAATACTTGAGGAAGACACCCATGTTGTCTTGAAAGCTAGCATTTAAAAACAAATGGAGGAAATATCATAAAAATGCTGTAATCTCTGCAAGATTCTGTGTTTTGTTTTTTGCCTTTTTCTCTGGACGTCTGGTAAACAGTGTACTTCAGCATGTCTTTGAAACAGGGCACATCAGACAGTACACCGTCCAGCTCTACCTTGTGGTAATAAAGAGACACTGCAGATCCATGCCACACATCAATATGAAAAGGTAGCACTGGAAAACCACAGGAAACAATGCATGAAATTCAACAACAGGGCACCCAAATGGCTTTATCAGGGGTAAAATCATAAGCACTGCAACTCGAGCAATAGGTGAGAGGAGAGGAACTTCTACAGTCTGCAAAAAAGTAGTTAAAAAGATATTCCAAACTAGCAAACATAGCCCTGCCCGAGAGACAGCAGAGACAACGTAGAGCCCTGCGTGGAGACAGATTGCAGGAATATATGACCCTGGCCATGGGACAAAAAAGAGATCCCAAAGAGTGCTGCTACTGATGTTACTGAAACACAGCTGAGTCTTATTAATGATTTTCTCTTCGCAGTAAATGCTCTGGATGTGACAGCTGAAAACTACAGTCATGCATTAATTCAATGGCCCTCCTTCCTGTATTTACTGAACCTGTATTTTCTAGAATGTTTTTCACTTTTTCCACTGTACTATTGCTTTCTGAGGCAGGCACCAGCCTGGATTGTCTTAAATGCTGGTAACCATAAATAGGTTTGTGCCTTCAACGATATCATTGTATGGTCACATCTTTGCTCTAGAAGTTTTCCTTGGCCATCATAGTAACAACGCCTACATTAAAACAGTGGACATTTCTTAAATTATTGCACAGTAACTCTCGACCATCCAAGTCTTATCACCACTTAACTTTCTGGCCCTTGGATATGGTGTTTTAGTGTATGATGTCAGCAAAGTTGGTGAATATTTCTAGTAAGAAGGATGGTACAAGTAATTCATGGTGCCAACTGTGTTTTAATCTTACAATACTCTCTTAACGTTAGGTGCACTAGTTTATCTCAAACTGCGCTTTGTCAGGGTCTGATGCATATTTCTATATTGTAGAAAACTGGTTATGAGGATAAAGTATTTCTAATGCCTCAGCATTAGTTTCACCTATTTCTGAATGGCCTCTGGTGGGTATGTAAGGCAGTGTTTGGAGAAAGAGGTCATTATGAGCTTGCCGGTATTACCGCCAGGATACCAGCAAACAGTAAGAACAGCATATTAAGAGATCAGGTGCCGGCGGTAAATCCCCATCCCATGGAGTCCAACAGGACTCCATGGGGGGATTTTCCTGGTATTACAGGCAACAGTATTATTGTGTGGTTAATGCAGGCCATTTTTTGCTGGTAGTGTTGGCAGGCCTCTGCCCGTTCACAACAGAAAAAGTACACTCCACTAGAGAAAAAGGCTTAAGACACGCTTGCAAGGATAACAAGTATTTATTTCTACAAAACAGAAATATATCAGCAAAGAACTCTGCTGCCGCCGAACGTTCCATAGGGACATGCAGCACATTATAGGCACAAGAGACGCCACTAATGACGTCATGACATATAGTACAATTCTACATTACGGGTTGGAGGGACCTATACATGTTGGGCCTCCTCCATATGGGCTGCCAGGCAATTGGTCCACCTTCTTCCAAGTGTGAGCTGCTGGGCTCGTCATCTGAGATGAAGTTGGCCTAACAATTAATTGGCTACTTACACAATGTTATTTTATCGTTGTAACAAGCACCTAGGAAATACAGGGATGGGCTTGTGGGGAGCAGAGGTCACACTAATTCACATGCTTCACTCACTCTCAGGCAGACCAGCAATCCCAAGGTCAGTTACCACCTCATGGGGTGATAAATGGTGGTCCTTGCTGGGCTGCGTGCGCAAAATAATTAGTGCCAACGGTAAACAATGCACCCATTTTCTTCAACGGAGTGCAGAGCTTGGAGAGTTTACTTTTGAGGAGTCAATCAATCCTCTCCACAACTCTCTTGTTGAGGGTGATACATTGTACAAATCTAGTGTTTAATGGCAAGTAGTGCAGTAATTTCCTTAAACAATTCATTGAAAAAGTATGTGCCATTATCTGACCTTAGAACATCACACACACCTCATCGGGGAACACTTCGTGGACCAGAAATTTGGCTGCACATTTGGCATCCAGATGTGCACATGACCAGCCTCCACCGATCGTGATAAGGGGCAGATGGCAATGATTAGATACCGGGTCCCACTGCAACTCTCGCCCATATCCATCTAGTTTATATGCAACTCATGGAATAGGCCAGTGGGGCAGCGCAGAGTGCCTCTCAGTGTTCGCAATGTCACGCCAGTGCTGAAACTCTGACACGTGGTGCATCTAATAACCATACTTGTAATAGGTTCCTGGATGTTTAGAATGAAC
This sequence comes from Ambystoma mexicanum, assembly GCF_040938575.1. Lineage (NCBI taxonomy): Eukaryota > Metazoa > Chordata > Amphibia > Caudata > Ambystomatidae > Ambystoma > Ambystoma mexicanum. The sequence goes on along the minus strand of NC_090923.1, from coordinate 706,180,549 downwards.
CAATCCTCCTGAATATCAGCAGCAATGTGGTGTCTGGGGCTTTGGGAGGGGTGATGGAGCTGATCAAATGCAATTATTTACAGTTTGTGTGGCATACCTGCTTTTCCTGTGCATTCCTGCCTCCACAAGAGATCAGTAGGGGATTGTTTGCACCCACTTTTGACCCACAACTCCTTTTCCTCTTCCCGGGGCCCTTCTGTGTAATTCAATTTTCTGGGCTATGGGCAGGGCTTTGTATGAGACAGGTGACTGGATAGTGGTGGGGGTCATGACAGCATATTCAGCCACAGTTGGTAATGTGAGATATGCCACTACTTTGTCAGCATTGTTTGCAGCAGTGTTCCTGAGTGACACTTTGTGAGTGTTGTTTGTATGGGCGGCGCGTTTAATGACCGCCACTATGGAAGGCTGTGAGAGCATGAATATTAGTTTGTCTAGTAATGCTGCATGCTATACGGTGGACCAATCTGCCCTCCTAATGCCCCTCCTTTTCCATCTTGACAGACCAGCATGCACTGTTGTAGTGACGTATGCAGAGTCAGAATAAATGGTCACATGACATCCTTGAGATACTTGCAGTGGCTCGTTGAGTGCAATGAGCTCTGCTGCCTGCGCAGAATAATGCACTGGCAGTCTTTTCATAAACAGTGTCTTGTAGTCACCGTCCAATAGGCACACCACCACTGCGCCAGTATGGCTGAGACCCGTCTCTTGGTCAATTGTTGCTGACCCATCAACGAAGAGGACCCCACCACCCCTCAAGTGGTCTGTCCTTTGCCTTGGGAACAACATCCTCCTCCCCCTCGTATTTCACACAGTTGTGTCTGGCCAGTTCCTCATCAGTGCGCATTTATGTTATGAATGTCGCAGGGTTCACTGTTTGGCAACGTACAGTGTGGCTATTTGAGCAGGAGCGAATGATCTTATATGCAGAACCTCTTTGGGTAGTTAGGGCAGACTTCGATCTTTCTAAAATGTCAAAAACGCCATGTTCCACGTAGAGTGTTATTGAACAGCCCATCACAATTGCGTAACTTTTCCCAATAGCAAATTGCCCTTGCATCACTGAATTTAACGTGCCACTATAATAGGCCAATGGCTTGTGGCCCATCATGCTTTTCTGTGTCAACACGGCAGTCATGAGCTGGCCATTACAGTGTGAAAACAAGTAGAATTCCTGTGTATAATCAGGGGTTGCTAACATGGGGGCAGATGAAATCACCTTTTTTAGCTCATCAAAATTTTGTAACATATCTTCAGTCCATGCTATTTTATTGTCAGTTCTTTCACTGCTGTGGACTGTGGGGTGGCGCGCAAAGAGACGGCATGGTCAGGTATTATTTATTTACCATGTGCTTACAGTAACTGGCCTAAAAATAGAACCTCTTGCAAATGATATTGGAGTTTTGCCTTGTCAACCTTTTATTCCTTGTGAGACTGAAGCTGTAAGAGTGCAATTAAGTCTTGTCTGCATTGTTGCTCAGTGTCGCTGCATACCAGCAGGTCGTCCACATACTGATTGATCATGCTGGACACTTGGATGTTGTATAAATCTGTGTGGAATAGTCTGTTGAAGTTGCTGGGACTCTCTCAGAACCCCTGAAGTAATCTTGTGTGCTCGAACCACATTCCCCCATGTTTAAAGGCGGTGAGGTACTGTGAATCTGGGTGCAATGGTATGGAGAAGATGACATTTATTAGGTCAACCACCAAAAAATGTGTTGCTTGTTTGGGGATCCTAAATAAGATCTTGGCAGGGTAAGGAACCACAGAAAATTCTTGCTGCACAACATAATTTAGGGGGCGCAGATCCTGAATCATCCTTCAATTGCCCCCCATTGCCTTTTTCACAGGGAAGATGGCCGTGTTGCATGGTGAGGTAGATGATACAATTATCCCTTGGTTGAGTAGTGCTCTAATGGTGTCCTTAATCCCCTCCTCTTCCTCCCCTGAAAGTGGGTACTGTTTCACTCAGGGTAGTACTGCTCCTGGTGTTAGTGTTATGTGAACTGGGGTCACTCTCTGTAGAAGTCCTACGTCATAGGGGTTATTCGTCCACGGTCTCTAAGGCACCTGCTCTAAGTCTGCCTCAACGAACTGGGGTGGGGCCTCAAGGGCCATAATGGGACAGTGGACCTTCTGATACTGCACCATTATCTCACAGGGGATACACATTGCTAGCACAATTTCTCCATCATCTGGCCTGTCCTCAAATAATTCTGCGTCAGTCACCTCTTTTAGAGGAATCATAGGATCAATGCTTAGTACTGTGCGCCACTCGCAGCCGTCCTGGTTGATCCCTATCACAACAATCCTTTTCGCCGAAACCACTAATCCTTGTAAATCTAGGGACAATATTGTACCTGCTGCCGATTCACGGTACGCAACAGGGTGAAAAATGAAATCGGTGGGCACTTGCCAACACCTATTGCCAATCTGAGGCACTGCCTCCACAAGCACTGTGATTCCATACACAAACATGTGCGGATCAATGGGAACACCACAAACCATCACTTCTCCTCCCATTACATGAATTATCAACGTTGCTCTGATGGCGCACATCCCTGGTGTGGCGCACACTATGCCGCTGTCTGTGAATGAAATTGTCATGTTGAGCCTGCTGAGCAGATCTCTGCCCAACAAGTTCACTGGGGAGCTTTCAGAAAACAGTAGGGGTGCTACCTCTACCTTCTCCCCTATTTTGATGTCATCCTCTTTAGTGTATGGAACAATAGAGATAGCCCCAGGAAAGCCCTGTGTGCCAAGAGTCTGGCCCGATAGTGGGAAATTTCCCTTACTGATGCATGATTTCGTGGTACCTGTGTCGACCATGAAAATGAAGTGTTTGTTTCCTATCTATGCGCCCACCAAGGGTTCCTCATCAGGGTGGATGCTCATAGATAGGACTGGGTATGCAAGTGCTCTCTGTGGGCTGTCCTAGTCAGGCTATGTGTTCGTCCCGGGTGAACATGAATGGGTTGTGTCCCATCACGCTCACCCCTCAGTATGGCACAATGGTGCCATTTGGCACTTTGTTGGGCATGTGCATGCTGCCATTCCCATACTGGGGCATATTTTGCTGTGGATACTGCTGTTGTGAGTGTTGATGTTGTGGATACTGCTGCTGTGGGTGCTGTTGCTGTACTTGCACCCCTGGGGGCCAAGGTGGAAGCTTTGTATATGCTTGGTGTATCTCATAGGGTATGGATGTCATTCTTGGTGGTGGCATCTGTTGTACATTCTGCGGTGGTGGGTGATAATTATTGCACATGTTGTATCCTCAATGTGGCCTGCTTCTACAATCGCTCTAAAAATATCCCCAATTTCCACAGTTCCAACACTGTGAGGAACCCATACCCTCCCCTCTCAGTGCCATTCCTCCAATGCCACCTCTTCCCCACCTAAATCCACCCCTCCCACGCTGCTGAACTCCTTGCTGCCACTCCTGGGTGTTATTTTATCATTGTTACAAGCACCTGGGAAATAGAGGGATAGGCTTGTGGGGAGCCGAGGTCACACTAACCCACATGCTTCACTTGCTCTCAGACTGACCAGCAACTCCCAAGGTCCTCCACCTTAATTTTTGGCTATCATTTGTTGCCACCCTGCACCTCGCTGCGCAAGTCACGTGACTCATTTATGAATGCGCAATAGCCTTGCCTTCTGATCTTAGTGATCGATCGAGGGGTGTCTGGGTTTGGATGGTCCTGTGGCATGCAGGGGTCTCAGGATGAAAGCAATGCACATCGATATTTCTTGTGGGGGATCGTTGTAGGCATGAGGAACTTGCTATCTGTCCCATGGGATGGTACTGCCAAGGGGCGCTCTGCTCCCTTCTCATTACCTTTCAGGGTGCAATCTTCCCAGAGCGCGAGAGCGTGCAACTTCTGGACAATGGAGGATCTTTTGGACTCTGTGAGACTTGGCAGGGGTGGGGGTGATGTTCGCACTAATGCAAGGGATCTAATACTAACACACAAAATGCTGTTCACTGCGCTTGGGCCTAAATTCTAAGATGACTGCCGTTGGCCAAGATGGCGTACACACCTACATCTGCCATATGGTCTGTAATGCATGCACTAAGGTGATCGCATGCCACCCTCCTCCTTGCTCCCTGGATGTGCTCTATTAGCGTTTAGTTCTTGTTCGGTATCGCTTAGGGGGGTTGGGAAGACCCCCTCTTCTTCTTCTTCCCAACATTAGGGGTTGGATTTACCATCAGCTCTTAACTGGAGGTAAATCCTCCATGCCTACCGCCAAACTTGTAGTTTGCCGGTCCAGTAAAAGTGATGTAACCGTTAATATCAGCACTTTATTACTGGACTGGCAAAATTGTAATGACCCCCAGTGTCTTTTGTGTTCCCTGTGCATCTGCTGGCTTTTCATATCTAGTTATTCACACATCCTAGTGAATAACACTTATGTGTACAATTTATGTAAGCAAATAAAGATGTCATTTTCAGAGTGGAATTTCCATTGTTTTAGAACTGCTAATATTACAAAGTGTATGAAAATAATTTGGAAAATATGAAGTGTTTTCATTAATCGGTAATAACAAATAGATTCTCCACAACAGCACAATCCTAGAGGCCTCATCCCCTTTTGATTCCCCTATGTATTCCTTTCATAAAACTCCTAAACACACCACTCACAGTTCTTCTCTTCTCCTTCATTCAATGTACTTACTTTCATTCTAAGTGAATAACGAGAGGTCCATTCTCAAAACTCCTTTACCTGATAAAGTGTTGTTTGTGCCACATGACCAAATTAGGAATTTGGAAAACACTCAACAGTGTGCCGGCTCATATGTGCTTGAGTTACAATATTAATAGAAACATGATATGAGGTTATTGTCAATACTACAGCTATAAGTTTCCTAACAAAATGAACCTGGCTCCACCTATAGGTATCCAATACTTACTGGGTAACAAATTATCGTCATCATCTGAGCTGGTGTGTTGGCTATGAGTAGATGTTGTTTATAGTCTTCCACAATAAAGTGACTGTTCATTCATACACATGTTAATTATTCAACTTGCAGCACTGTCGAAATGCTTCTGCAGATAGAGACAATAGGCCTGGCTACACTAAAAGCTCTCTTGGACTGCACACTTTTGAAGGTGCAGCTTGAGATTTAAAAGAAATTCACAGAAGTGTGGCTGGCCAGATGCACTGCTTGCTTTACCATTACTGTACTGGGTAATTATCCTTTTCCGCAGGTGAAGCATCTGTGCAGCCTGTGGTCCTGTTGGTGACTGGACTGTCACTGAGGATGCCACTGCCCTGCTTACAAAGCTTTCTGGTAGATAGTCCTTCTGCTGCCTCTCCAAATGAAGTTTGCGGAGTGTCTCCTTCACGTGATGTTTGCTGCAAGTCCCCTGACCCCAGACGAACAGGGATCAATTCTACCTTGAAAAGTGGACCCGTAACCAAAACCATCAGGTATTCAATGCTATCTTTAAATCCAACTACATGTGGATCACCCAGCAAGGTTGAAAGCATGCCCCTCGCCAGCTGTGCCAAATCTGAATCACCTGCCAAAGGACGACCCTTTCTATGTACCCTTGCATTACTCCTGAACACCTCTTGGCTGGTTGAGGAAGGAAAGGCCACATAGTGTACTTTGATGGCCATATAGGCAATGCTCTGACCACTGGAGTGATTGTTTTGGTCTATGGACTGATGAGGCACCAGGACTACTTAAGCCATAATGTCATTATACAATTCTGGTACCACCTTGTGGGAGAAAATATGGCATCGGGGATGTCTCATTGGTGATAGATGTTTCCCATATGCCACCAGAATCCAGGGCTTTCCGCAAAAGAGAAGGGCAAGAACTCTACTTCCAGAATTATAGCCAGGTTAGAGTTAAGCAGGTACTGTCTGTCATGTGATGTTTGATACTTTTGTCCCTGTGCACATTAGTCAACAAGGCTGGCTTATTACAATGGAGCAACATTTCTAATCATCACTGAGTTACTAGGGCTAGGACATAGTGCCCAACCTGTGCCACAGCAGCTGTGCGTTATGGGGAAATTGTGTGACTGGATGTTGTACGCTGCTTGTCTGAAGGTATTGGGAAGGTTGCAGCTCAGATATTTTCACTTCTTCCCACGCCTGCCCATAGATTGATACCCAAGTTGTTCCATGCTTTTCCTCAGCAAACGTTTGATGTTCATTGTGGCATAACAACACACACGCTGGGCTAATATGGTCATGATGGTACTGGCTGTGGTAGTGTTCTACATGCCACGTAGTGATGTAAGATATGATTTAATTTCTGATCTGTGACAGGACAGCTGTTTCTCGAAGAGACTGTATACAGGTGAGGAGAAATATTTTGTTACTACTACAGACCCTGATATTGTGGTGTTATCCGTTTCATCTTGAGTATCACTGTTTTCCAGCAGCAATGCACTTTCTGGCTTGGACTCTGATGGTCAACGTCTTTATCTTGTCCATCATCCATGTTGTTGTACGTCCCTGATTTTCTGCAGATAATATCTGCACCTCTCCCCTTTCTGCCCCTGAGATGGAACTGTAAGTGCAACGTCGCCTGTTGGTCTCAGAATATGTTAATCATGCTGGTGAAATACCTGCGCATGTATGTGCTCGTACTGATGCATGTATTCCAGAGTGACTTGTGACAGGAATGTAAAATGTGAGTTGGATGATGCCATCATCACAAAACAACATGTAATTCTGGATTCCCCAGTGAGAACTGGTCTGTCTGGGTCCTTCGGGCATGTTGTTCAAATGTGTCATGCACTCACTGACTGGTATATACCACCTCTCTGAATCTCTGCTATTCTCTGCACCCCCTGCTCATCCTCCCAAGTGTCACCCGATGGAGCATCCATTCACTCTAAGAAATAGACACTGTCAGGTTTATTTCCCACCTTCTGAATTGCCACTTATTTATCCCCAAAGATTCATGCTAGCATGTGTCTCATGCAAGATGCCCTCAGGGATTTGCTGTTCTTCCTTCTGCTCTTCCCAGGTGTGATAAGATATGATATGGCATTTATAACGCGCCTATACACAAGTGTTTCAAGATGCGATGAGGCAAGGTAGGGGAAACAGAGGGAGGACAAAAAACAATGGTCTTACAAGACTTAGTGGCATTGAGATAGCCCAAGTGCAGGGGAGAAGTGCTGGGGGGGGTGGGCAAGTGCCGGATGTGGGATTACACAAATGTAGTGCAGCCAACAAGCCAACAGGTGGCAAGTGCGAGTGTTAAAAGTGCAGACAGCAGCTGTCAATAAGTGCAGGTAAGGGGATGTAGGGTTGCAGATACAGACCACAAGTGCAGGGGATGCCAGGAGGTAGTGCGGGAGTGCAACTGGGTGGGCAGGGACCTGGGCCTGAGTTTACAGTGTTACCAGGTGACCAGTGGAGTATCAGACAAGAGATCAGCAGGGGAGAGGAAGAGAGAAGGCAGAAGCAAGGAGTAAGGTCTTGAGGTGCTTCCGGAAACAGAGATGGTTCTGCTCAAGTTTCAGAGAGGCAGGGAGGCTGTTCCAGAGGGAGGCGCCAGCCGAAGAAAGAGATCTACCCCCAACTCGTTGCTTGGAGAAGCGACTGACTCTCAAGTAGTTGGAGGTGGAGGAGCGAAGAGCTCGAGTTGGAAGATATTTCTGAAGAGAGAGTTGGAGGTATTGCAGTCCCAGGCCCCAGAAGGCCTTGTGGACAACGCAGAGGATTTTGAACTTGATCCTTGATGCCACTGGGAGCCAATGGAGAGATTTTAGGGCTTGAGAGATACGATCCCTGGGCTTGAGGCCAAAGACATGCAATGCAGTCCTGTTCTGGATGAGTTGTAGAGGACGGAGTGTAAATGCAGGCAGATTTAGAAAGAGGCTGTTGCAGTAGTCCAGCCTAGACGGAACCAGAGCTCTGAAGACAGTGAGCTTCTCGGGGAAGGTGAAGAAAGGAAGAATGCCTCTGAGGAGGTTCAGCTGGTAGTTTGACTTCTTAGAGACGTCAGAGATGTGAGGAGAGAAGGAGAGTGTGGAGTCGAAGATGACCCTGAGGTTCTTAGCCTCGCAGGTGGGAGCAGGGAGAGGGCCCAGAGTGGCTGGCCAGAGAGTGACAGGAAGGGAAGGTGCAGGTGTGCCGATAAGGAGGATATCCATCTTACTGCCATTAAGGCAGAGATCATTAGTGGTGCACCTCTCTGGATTGCAGACAATCTTGGATGAGAGAGGGAGTGGAGGCAGCTGAGTGGTGCCGAAAGCAAGCTGAGTGTCATCCGCATAGCACTGAAAGTTGGAGCAGAGAGCAGCAATGCGGTGGGTGAGAGGTGCAAGTTATTGGTTGAACAGCCAGGGAGAAAGATTAGACCCCTGGGGAACACCACAGGTAGAGAGTGAGGTAGAGGAATGGAAGGAACCATGTTGGAACTGAGAGGGTCAGTCAGAGAGGAAACAGGTCAGCTAGGCCAGGGCCTGCCTGATCAGTGATACCAAGGTTATCACAGAGGCTGTTGAGCAGAATGGCATGGTTGACAGTGTCAAAAGCAGAAGAGAGATCAAGTAAGATGAGGACAAAGGGGTAATTGGCATCAAGGTTAGAGAGCAGGTCTTCACGGATGTTCAGGAGAGCAGTTACCCTGTTTCTGGCTACTCTGAAGCCAGGCTGATGGTCATGAAGACAACTAAGAGATGCATTATGAAGATTAAGCTGGAAGATGACCAGCTTCTCCAGAGGTTTGCACAGGAAAGGAGTAATGGAGATCAGGCAATAGTTAGCCTGGCAGGAGGGGTCAGCCGAGGGTTTCTTAAGAAGAGGGTGCACAAGAGAGTGCTTCAGGGGGGAAGGGAAGGTTTCAGTGAAGAAAGGGTGATTGTAAAAGTCGGCCAGGGCTGGATTAAGGGTGTCAATGTGGTCCTTGATGGTTTTGGATGAACAGGGAAGAACCTGTTTTGATGAGACTTTCATAGATTGGACTTGTCTTGCAATCTTGTCTGGGGTGAACAGAGGAAAAGCAGAGAAGGGAGGAGGAGAGGTGGCTCCAGGGTGGCCAGAGATAGAGCAGAGAGTAGAGGGAGAAGGAGGAGAGGACAAGAGGGTGGACAGAATGCCCTGGGTTTTAGAGCTGAAATGTGAAGCCAAGGCCATGCAGAGGGCCTGGTAGGTGACAGGGGAGGTAGAGACTGCTCAGGATTGGCCAGCTCCTTGCAGATTTTAAAGAGTTGGCCAAGTTATTAGATGCCACAGAGACACAAACTTGGATGTGAGCTCTCTTATTAGTGAGGACAGAGAGTCGGCATTGCCTTTGGAGAAGGCGGCAGGGCCGTTTGTCAGAGGCTGCACGAGATGCCACCCATTTCTTCTCAGCCACCCTACACTTGTGTTTAAGGGTGACGAGATCTGAGTCAAACCAAGAGATGCACTTGGCCTTGGGCTTCAAGCGGATCCTCATGACAGGGGCAAGTACATCAAGCGTGTCAGAGATAGAAGAGTGGAGGTTGGAGATGGCAGTGTCAGGATGTGAGTCAGTCCGAAGAGCAGGAGGGGGGGAGAAAGTAGCGGCGAAAGCCTCAACTGGCACACGCTTCATGGGTCAGATGACCGGGAAGGTGGTTGGTGTTGGGGGGCGGTCCTGAGCCCCCCGCTGCGTTCCCGTAAGCCCCCCCACCTGAAAGGACACACGCACACAGCCTTTCGGTTCGGGCTTCCCGGTCGCTCTGCTCGCGGCCGGGAACGCCCCTTTATTTATACATTCGGCGGCGGCGTGCTACGTCACGCCGCCGCGTAAGCCCGTCACTACGGGCAGCGCCACACTCCTCCTTTTTCGGGAGGAACCACAACAACGGCACTTTTACTGATCATAACTTTTAACACACAGCTATACTATAAACCACCACTGCACACCCAACACCCCTTTATTGTCAACCACCCGGATCCCTTCATCACAGTTTACATGCTAAGTGTCCAAGAACATACTCGCTGAGGTAAGCAGGTTTCCCTTGCCCAGCCCTCTGGGGGTACCTCCTGCCTACCTCCGGCCCGTGGTGTCCCTCAGCTGCGGCTCCCCGGATTGGGGAGTCCGGGGTCTCGTCCCGGAAATCTCCAGCGTCGGGGTCCTCTGGTGGGTCAGGTTCAGGCGGAGTTTCAGTCCGGGGATCACCCAGTTTCTTGAAGAAACTCACATTCCGGGTGACGGCAGATCGCCCATCCGAGGCCGTCACCATGGATCTCTTGACAGCCACAACATCCAAAGGCTCGGGTTCATAGGGGAGTGAGAGCTTCCCATGGGGGTGTCGGCTGCGGACTAGAACTTCGTCTCCCGGCTCAAGCAGTTGAGGCCGGAGACCCCGTCGCAGGTTTTCTTGGTCAATTCTCACTCGCCTTTCCGTTGCAACCCTCTGGTTGTCAACCACTCCCGGTTCTTTCTCCCCAACCTCAGGGAGCAGACCTCGGGGACATCTCTTGAACAGCGCTTCTGCGGGAGCCACTCCAGTCGAGGCATGCGGGGTGGTTCGATACACCCGCAGGAATTGGTACAGGGCCCGTTGTAGAGGTTGACCCTGTCCCTGGGCGATCCGGAATGTCTTATTAAGAGTCTGCATGAGTCTCTCCGCATCGCCATTGGCTCGGAGCCACAGCGGTGACACCTTCCTGTGCTGCACCCTGCAGCTCTCCATTAGCTCGGAGAACCGCTCACTTTGGAAAGGAGCCCCATTGTCTGAGCACAGGGTGTGGGGAAAACCGTGGGCCGCAAAGATCTTCTCCACTGCCACCACCACATGCTAAAACGCCACTGATTCGACAAACTCCACCTCTGGATATCTAGAGTACTCGTCGACAATTGCCAGGAAGTGGGTGCCCACCGACGTCGATCCAAATTCCGCGTGGACGACCTCCCAGGGCCGGGTGCATCGGGGCATCACTTCTATTGCTGGCTCCCGTTGCAGAGGAGAGGCTGCCTGACACCACACGCATGCCGCTACAAAGTCATCCACCTTCTTTTCTAGTTCGGGAAACCAGACCTTCAACCGGAGTCGCGCCTTGGTCTTGGCCGCGCCTTGTTGTCCATGGTGTGCCAACGTGATGACCTCCCTCACTTTTGACAGGGGGACGACAATCCGGTCACCGCGGAGCAGCAGGCCCGACTCCGAAAACGACAACTCGTCCTTCACTTTCCACAGCTGCTCAAGCGTCGTTCTGGCCTCATGTGTCCGCCCGGCCACAGCCTCGAGGACGGACTTCCAGGAGCCGTGTTGCATCGAGTGCCTCAGTACTTGAAAGCATTCGTCTTGGGCCGCCGCGGCCTCCAGCTCCGCCAGCGGCATCGCGTTTGGTGTGGCCGCCTCCACCACCATCTGTACATGGCTGTCAGCCTCTTCTTCACAGACATCGTGCCCCTCTCCCCCGCATACCCCCGGGTGGCGGGACAGGTAGTCCGCCGCATTGTTGGCCCCAGGCCGGTACACCAGGGTGACAGAATACTCAAGGAGGGCGAGCATCCACCTCTCAATCCTTGCCGGTGGCTTTGACAATGACCCCACCAGGATTGGAAGCAACGGCTTGTGATCGGTTACCACCATCACCGGACGACCCAAGACATAGAGCCGAAAATGTCTGCAGCCCCACAGCACCGCCAGGGCCTCCCGCTCGATCTGGGAGTACCTCTGCTCAGTCTCTGACAGTGCCTTGCTGGCATATGCCACTGGCCGAACTCCCCCGTTACGATCCACCTGAGTTAGCACGGCCCCAGGCCAAAAGGACTGGCATCAACAACGATCTCTGACTCCAGGGCTGGGTCGAAGAATGCCATGGTGTCTTCCGTCGTGAGGGCAGCTTTGATGTCCTCGAAAGCGGCCTGCTCAAGTGGGCCCCAGTGCCACGCTGACTCCTTCTTCGTCAGGGCCCGGAGTGGTTCCGACCTTGAGGCGAGGTTTTGGATGAAACGTCCACAGTAGGTCACCATCCCCAGAAAACTCCTCACATCTGACACCGACTCGGGAGGTTGTGCCGATTTGATGTCCTGGACCTTTCTTGGATCGGGCGATACCCCTCCCTCCTTGAACACGAAGCCGAAGAATTCAATGGAGGTGCGCATGAACTCGCATTTTTCCTTATGCAGGGTAAGGCCCAGTGACTGGAGTCGTTCCAGGGTTTTACCAAGCCTCCTCATGTGGGCTACCTCTGTCTTTGCGAACACCAGAATGTCATCGCTGATGTTGAGGACGCCCTCGAGATCTGCCAGGGCGCCCCTGATGATGTTCTGGAACACCTCGGCGGCAGATGACACTCCAAAGCTCACCCTCTTGTATCGGTACAACCCCCGGTGGGTGGTAAATGTTGTTATGTACCTGGACTCAGGGTGAAGAACGACCTGGTGGTAACCTGCTCGGAGATCCAATTTCGAGAAGAACCGAGCCCCTTGTACTTCCGCAATTATGTCGTCGATCGTGGGCGTGAGATGCCGCTCTCTTTTTATTGCCTTGTTAGGGAGCCTCATGTCGACACAGATGCGGACCGAATCAGGCTGCTTAGGTTTTCTGGCCACCACGATCGGAGACACCCAGGGGGTCGGGCCCTCCACCTTTTCGATAATGTCCAGGTTTACCAAACTGTCCAGCTCCTTATCCACTTGCTCTCTCAGATGAAACGGTACCCTGCGATGTTTCAGGGCAATCGGTTGGACCGACTCATCAATGTGAAGCCGAACCGGTTCGCTGGTCATCTTCCCGATCCCACTGAAGAGTGCTGCGTACTTGTCTAGGAGATCATTGATGTCTTCCAAATAGACTGAATAGGCAAAACTGACAATCCCCAGGGCCTCGGCAGCGGCACAGCTGAGCAGGGTGTTGTCACTCACAGGAGTCACATAGAAGCGAGCCTTAATCTGTGAGCCATCATGTTCCACACAGGCTACAAAGGCACCATTCAGTGGTATCGGTTCCAGCCCTCCAAACGCAAAGATGCGAGCCTTCGGTGTGTCCAGACCCGGGAGGGGATCAAGCGTGTCATAATGTCCTCTGGCCATTACATTTACGGAGGCCCCCGTATCCACGAGCACCGGGACTGGGTAGTGGTTTACTTCCACCACACATCTGGGCTGTCTCCGGCTCTTCCTTTTCAGAATCTCCACACTCGAGACGAAGAAGATGCTCTCCTCGTCCTCCTCCTCGACACCCTCCACCTGGGGATCCACTTCTCCCTGATCCACCAGGGCCACATTTGGCGGCGGGTTCTGGCGTGGAATCCACGTCCGTGGCTGGCCTCTCGGCACCATCACAGGCAGGGCTGCACGGCATACTCTTGAAAAGTGATCGGCCAATCCACATCTGCCACAGGTCTTTCCCACCGCCGGACACTCTGTCGGGTGAGGAAGGTCGTACCCGCACTTCTGGCACGACTCCGCGGCTCTGCCTGCCCTGTCACGGGGTCCTCCACCAGGACGTCTCATGCCTCTGCCACCTCGCCACACAACACACACCTCCTCCGATCTCACTGATCGGGATCCTGCCTCCATCTTATTGGCCCGAGCCTCTGCCACCTCTTGGCACCGGCCGAGCTCCAGTATGCGGGGCAGAGTGATGCCTGGCTCTCTGAGGACCTGCCTCCTGAGTTTGCCGGAGGAGCATGCCTGGATTAACATTGTGCGCATCATGTCTTCTGCGTCCGTCCACGCACATCCTAGGGAGAGGCGGCGCAAACGACCATAGAAGGTGTCCAGTGTCTCGTCATCCTTCTGTTTGGCCGACAGCATAACAAATCTCTCATAGTCCACATTAGCAAGGGGGAGGAAATGTGCAAGGAGTGCCGCCTTGGCCGCATCACAGGAGGCATTAGCAGGTGTGAGGGATTCAAATATCTCCTGGACCGCAGGCCCTGCGGAATACAGCATGGTGGCCACTCTGCTGTCATCGTCCGTCACCTGAGAGGCCCTGAAATACATGTCAAGGCGACTCATCCATCTCCTCCACCGGGGGCCCATGCTCGAAGGTGGCCCCGATGCATCAAACTCCGGAATGGGCTGCAGAGCAGCGTGGGCCGCAGGTGCTCTCGCCTGAGCCATGATGGGGATTCCAGGTTGGGCAGCTGGCAACACTGCGGGAGGTCCTTGCAGGGGCAACTGTGGAGCCGGTACCGGCTGGTGCATTGGAATTATTGGAGGCTGCCCAGGCTGTTGAGGAATCGGCGCAGCCCCTGCCCCGTCATCCGAGTCTTCAGAGTCAAGCATAGGTCTGAGCGCACAGGCACCCCCACCAGTTGTACTGGAGGCCGCAACTCAGCCACCCTTCACCACCCACAGTGTGAGTGCATTCAACAGTCAAATCCGAAACCAGGTGCACACTACGAGCCTGACAGCTCACCTGGGACGGGCACCAGCTCCAAGGACCAAGAACACAGCATGCAGGTGTGAATGGCTCTCAATCACAGCCTTCTCCGATGATGAAGAGGATGAAGAAGATACCACAGCGACTTGATGATGAAGGGGATGAAGAAAAACTGCTGTCTCCATCTGCTGGCATCCACCAATGTATAGGTGTCCCAAAAATTAAGCCATGAGCATGGAGTAGGCTAAGCAGGTCCAGCCATAATAACCCTTCTCCTGGCTTTCACACGACGTAGTTGCACCAAAACTACATAAAAATCCACAATCCAAACATGGGTGTGCAGATCAAGCTGCCTGCAAGCAGAATTGCCAAAAATTAGGCCCGGATTCACTTCCCCCTCCAAACCGGAGCTCGGAGAACATCCGCGGCCTGTCAGACAAAATGGCCGTCGGCCGCGTGTACGAGCCGCAGCCACGGCGTAAGACGGAGCATCCAGGCGCTCCGCGTATGCAGAAAAATTCGGAAGCCTGCACCGCCGGGCCCGGGCATCCGCACTCGCTCGTCGCCACTGTTGGGGGGTGGTCGTGAGCCCCCCGCTGCGTTCCCGTAAGCCCCTCCACCTGAAAGGACACACGCACACAGCCTTTCGGTTCGGGCTTCCCGGTCGCTCTGCTCGCGGCCGGGAACGGCCCTTTATTTATACATTCGGCGGCGGCGTGCTACGTCATGCCGCCGCGTAAGCCCGTCACTACGGGCAGCGCCACAGGTGGCAGTCAGTGTGGGGGTAAGCTCAGCCTGAGGGGTACAGAGAGAGAGATGAGAGGAGAGGAGAAAGTGGTCACTCCAGGAGAGAGGAGTGGTGAGAAGGTTAGAGAGGCAGAGGTCTGAGGAGATCAGAACATCCAGAGTTTGCACTGCAGAGTGAGTTAGACCTGAGGGAAGAATAGAGAGAGAAAGAGAGTCACAGAGGTCACAAAAGAGTCCAAAAGAGGGACGAGAAGCATCCAGGTGGATGTTGAGGTCTCCGAGGAGGAAGAGTTGAGTGGTTGAGGCCAGGAGGGTGGAGGAGAGGTCCACCCACTCGGAGAGGAAGGAGGTTACCTGAACAGGTGGCCGGTAGATAGTGGTCACAGTGAGAGAGTGGTCAGGAGAGAGAGAGCCTGCAGACCAGGCATTCAAATGAGGAGTAGGCTTGCATAGGAATGATGGAGGCAGGAATCCACTCTGGGAAGATCAAGGCTACACCCCCACCGGAACTGTTGGATATGGGCACGGAGAAGATCTTGTAGCCATCAGGGAGGAGAGTGTTAAAACTTGTGACAGAGCTGGCCATGAACCATGTCTTAGTGAGACCGAGAACATCAAGGTCAAGGTGTTCCAGGAGGTGGCAGATGTCAGCGGAGTGTTTGACAGCTAAGCAAGAGTTGAGGATGGCAATGTGGAGAAGGTTGCACCATTGAAAGACTTCTGGGGAGGGGTATATGACATAGGTACTCCCTGTGGAAGTGTAGAAGGAGCCAGAGGGAGGGCAGAAGAGGAAGGAGGAGAGGGAAAAGCTACCCAAGGAGGACGATGAGGGCACCAGAGAGGTGGCAGAGGAAGGAGGCAAGGGAGCCGGAGAAGGGAGAGAAGGGACAGCAGGAGAGGAAATTAAGTTGATAAGGCGCAGAAAGCGTCTTCCAAAGAGGAGGGGGTTGGCCTGAGGGCCTTGGACCAAGAAGGTGCCATTTAGGTAAACATTATGATGATCTTAGAGGAATGGAAGGGGGCCAGGAGGGCCTCCCACCTGGCACCACCATTAATGGGAGAGGAAGAAAAAGGAGAGGGCACAGAGACCATATGTGGAGTTCATAGGTTTGGCGAAGGAACGACAAAGAGGATGTCAGTGAGGGTCTGTCTGGAGGAAGCGCTGGTATAGGTATCAGTGATCAGGAGGCCTGGGTTGGAGACCAGGATATAATTTCTGAACCTCCTCCAACCAGACTTAATGAGAAGGACAGGATAGTCAATAGAGAAGCAGTTAGAGAAGATAGGAGAAACAGAGATCACCATAGAGGATGCAGAGGTGGGGAAACGAGGAGAGAGGCAGAGGTGGAGAAGACAGGGTAAGGGGGGAGACACTAGGGTAGGGCACAAGAGGAGGGGTGCAAGCAGACGAGACCGAACAAGACACGAACAAGTTAGTAAAATAAATCTAACTAGACGATGGGTTCAGGGAACAAAGAGGAGCAGTCAAGTAGAAGTGAAAAAACGAACCAGTAGTAGAAGTAAGAGAAAAGGAACCTGAAAGAAAAAAGGACTCAATAACAGAACAACCAGGCAGAGCAAGGGCTTGAACAGAACGATCAATCAAGGGAACATAAAGAGAGCATGAACAAAACATAAAGAAGTAGGCAGTACAAGAGTAGAGCAAAATGAGGGAACCTGAAAGAGAAGGACGCAGCAGGGAACAACCAGGCAGAGCGAGGACTAGATAGATGAACAGTGATCAAAGGGATAATGAACAGTGATCAAAGGGAACATGTGCAGCAGAGTGAAAAACAAATGGAGGTAGGCAGTACAAATAACAGTAGTCAAAGAAAGCAAAAACAGGAACAGGGAAATAAGCAAAAGGGACAGAAAAGAGGAAACACAGAGAAACACAGCACAGTAACATGGTTTGGGAGGGGACAAAAGAGTGGGGGGAGAGAGGCTTGCAGGAAAGCAAGGTCATGCAGGGGGTACATGGGTGCTAAAGAGCCGTACATGGAAGGGCGCAAAGCACACGCGATCAGGGTTAGCGAGGGAACCACACGGGCAAAGGCTGTGAAGGCGCAAGCGTAGCTGAGGTTGGAAGGGGCGCAGAGCACAAGCGATCAAGGATTGTGAGGAGCCACATGGGCTGGGGACGCACAAGGATGGAAGGTGCGGGCAAACAAATGCAATTGAGGATTGCGAGCGACCACGCAGGCTGAGTGTCGCTGGGCAGCGTTTCCTGCGAACCTGCGTCGATCAACACTGTGGCCTTGTCCTGTGAGGGATTTGCCGCAGAGGGTCCGAACCTCCGATGTTATTGGCTCAGAAGCGTGGACGTAGAAAATGAGCTACGTGTCGTCGGGCAGCGTCTCTTGCGAACCTGCGTCGTTCAACACCACCACTTTATCCTGCGAGGGCTTTGCTGCAGAGGGTCCGAACCTCGGATTTTATAGGCTCAGAAGTGTAGATGTAGCAAACGTGCTACGTGTTGTCAGGCAGCGTTTCCTGCAAACCTGCGTCGTTCAACACTGCGGCCTTGTCCTGCGAGGGTGTCACCTGGTGGCACATGCCTCATTCCCTCACTTCAATAAATGTACACTGACTGATATCTCCCACCTCCTGGAATCTCTGCTACTTTATCCAACAACATTCTTGTGAGCCTGAGCCTCACACAAGCTGCCCTCTGGGTTTCTGTGCTCTTCTGTCCCTCCTTCCAAGTGTCACAGAATGGCACATATCTTATTCACTCACTTCAATAGATGGACAATTTTGGATGTTCAACTCACCTCAATAAATATCTGCAACCGTTTCCATCAAAAGCACATGAGCATGAGTCTCACACAAACTTCCCTCGGGGAGTCCCTGCTCCTCCTAAGCCAAGTGTGAAGCACAAGCTGGAAACTGGTACTTTTTCTAATAACAAACGTGTTGCCTACATTTACTTAAACCAACAGAATGCCTGGTATCTCCACCAACCTCCATAAATCTCTGCTTTTTCCCACAGAATATGTTAAATATCACGAAAGGTCAAGTGCATGCCTCTCATGGTCACTCATGCAGACCTCACTCTCTACGATTCCCTCCTCCTAGACTCATCATTTGGCGCTTGTTGGTAACTCACTTGCTTAGGTTTGATAGACTGACTTATACTGCCCCTTTCCATCTCTAGCGTTGTGCCCCATAAAATGCAGTTGAGTCCCACATAAATGTGGTCCTGCTGTCACATAGTCACAGAAAAAGCCGTCCACATCCCCCGTGAACATTCTTCATACTGTGGTTATTATAAGGGCAAATGCTTTACATTATAAGTACTATTTGCATGCCATGTTAATCTCTTTGGTTTCTTGTCTGCTCAGACTGCGGTCTGCCAAAGGGCCATTCACCCCACAGAGCTTTGAAGCCATAACAATGACATTAAGGTGCTACACAAATATCAAGTAACATACCATAATATTATCCTGGGTAAAGGCCATTCCAGAGTTAGCAGGGGTAACATATTTTCATTGCTTTTCACAGGCATAGCTCAATCATTTATAACACTTCCAAAGCGGCTAGTCATGTTTTAACAAAGCCAGAGCCCATTCATTCATTACCACGTATAACATACACAAATGTACTAGCATAGGGAAAAAACCCAATAATTCATTAGAAGGGAAAAGTGTCTTCATTCAATAGCATGAGAAAATCTCATTAAGTAATTATCAACGGCAAGGGTCATTCATTTATTAGCACAGGCAAAGCCCATTCATTCGTTAGAATGAGTGAGGCCATTGATTCCTTTGCGTGGGAAAAGCCAATCTTTTATTACAAGGTGAGAAATCCATTAATTCATTAGCATTGCCAAACCCATTCATCCATTAGCATAGTTAGAGCTCATTCTGGGATTAGCTTGTGAAAAGCACATTTATGCAACAGAAAGGGGAAACCCAGCAAACCATTAGCATAGGTAAAAAACCTAAAGGACTTATTATGAGTTTGCCGGTAAAATGCTGGTAATTCAGTCTTGCCGGTATTACTGTCTCTGGCAGGGCGACCACCAGAAATACTGGCGCATTACAAGTCCTCGGGGGTGCGCACATTCTGTGCCGGAAACGGTAATACCAGAACAATACCGGAACAACAGAATTACCGGCATCGGCATCAATCTGTTGGGATTACTGGCAAGAATGCGCTGGGAAGAAC
The DNA here is from genome assembly GCF_040938575.1 of Ambystoma mexicanum. NCBI lineage: Eukaryota > Metazoa > Chordata > Amphibia > Caudata > Ambystomatidae > Ambystoma > Ambystoma mexicanum. The sequence goes on along the minus strand of NC_090923.1, from coordinate 706,161,338 downwards.
GATACCAGCACCCAAACTGCTGGAATTAGCAGCACCGGAATTACTGGCACTGGAATTAGAGTCACTGCCAGAATGGCTAGTTCACTGGCAGCCATCTTTAAAACTCAATCCACTTTGAATCTCTGACTTCTAAGTGACATCCACTGCTACAGGAGGTGCCAAACATGTCTGGATGCCAGAAGAGCAGAGTCCCTCACATCCGCATGAGAAAAACAAAATTCTCAGAGGCCCAGCTGACTGCACTGGCAGACACTGTGGTGCAGCACTCAGAGGCACTCTATGGGTCTGGCCACAGGAAGACCAGCCAGCAGAGAAAAACTGCCATATGCCAGGAGGTGGTTGACAGGGTGATGGCTGTGAGTACTGTCCCCCACACAAAGAGGGACTGATAGAAGCGCTGGGATAATCTGCATCACAGGGTCCGGACCCTCAATTCCCAACACAGGATGCAAACGGCTGCCAAAGGAGGAGGGAGAGTGTCATCCCTCCACCTCATGTCCTGGGAGGAGACATGCAGCTCCATCCTGCACATGGAGGACATTGGGGGGGTTTGGATGGCAGAGACACCTCCAGGGGAGAGACCTTGGTTGTGGTGGACTCAAGTCTCCTGCAGCTCCTTCAGTTTTAGGTAACAAACAATCCCTGTTCTGGTCCCAAAGAGACCTCCAACGAGTTGTTAAATGTCAAAAAACACTCAAGACTTTCCATATTTAGCTAGTGTTGTCTTTTCCTTCATATTTACCTTTTCCTACAAAATATAGAAAAACAGTATGCTTTTATAAGGTCACTATGTAAGCCTTCCATTATTATAAGTAATATTGTGTAACACTAAACTCTTGTTAGCTCTTCTCCATTCTTACAAATTCACCTTGACTGCTCGACTAAAACTACCACTAGGTGAGTAAGACTCAGTTTGCTTAGAATGGCAGGTTATCTCATACTGTGTAATATTTGAACATGTTATATCTTCTGTACCTTGCTTTGCCTATAGGATGTACTATTATGTAATTACGGTTCCTCCCCATATTCTTTGCATAACCATGTAACCTGTCAACTAAGCCTCGTATTATCTGTTCTGTTTGCGCCCTGATACCCCTGGGTCTGGCGCGCACCATATAAATGAATAAACTAAACTAAACTAACTAAACATATAAAACCTCCCAACAGCGTGGTGCTGCAGGTTTTACAGAGCTTTCCACATGTGCACTGATCTGTAGCACAATGTTTGGGGACATTTGTTATGAATGTGCACAGATCAAGAAGTGAGCAGCTCGACCCTATATTTCTTTATTTATTGTGCATTTGTTAGGCACTTATGCAGTAAGTCAATTCTGTTTCAAAGCGCCAACAGGGCAACAGGGAGGGAACATGTGAATGAATACAGTGGAAGATAAAGACAAACCTACTATGGTTTGTGAGTATTGAGAACATGCAGTGCAGTGAGAAGAGAGGAAGTGGGGGTGCAGGTACGTGCTGGAATGTCAATGCATGCGGGTGAGCAGCAGATAAAGTTTATAGTATGTCAAGTGCAATGCAGCCTGGAGCCACATTGGGTAGATAGTGCAAGCCTACAGGATGAAGGCCTATGGGTGCTGAGGTAAGTGCTGCAAGGTGGGAAGAGGCTGGGGCGATTGGGTGTGGGAGGCCAGGACCCCAAATGATACCTAAGGGCCCTGGTCACCAATCATAGTGACTGTGAGATTAGCAGCGCAGGGAAGAAGGGGGTGTAGAGGAAATTCTTGAGGAGCTTCCAGAATTTGAGGAAGTCCTGCTCAAGACGAGGAGGAAGGGGAAGGCTGTTCCATAAGAGGGAGCCATCTGAAGAAAGTGATCGGCCTCCAGCCCACAGAGAGTTGGTACCAGAGGACTGTAGAGTTCTAGAGCGAGAGTATTTAGTAAGAGAAAGTTACAGATAGCGTGGTCCCAGGCCGCAGACACCCTTGTGGATACACATACACATACATTTTTTGGAAAGCATAATCCATGTACTTGGCATACATATATGTATATTCTGTGTTATAGATTAAGACCCTCAAAGGTAATGTATGAAAACAATTTGCATCAGAGGCCATTTCCAGCACAATCTGTTGGAAATGTACTGCAAAGTGTAGGCCATGACCAAAAACATGGAAATAACAAATCATTTGCCATATCTGTGCCTGGACTCAGCTACTTTCCATATGTACCTGAGACTCCAAATAATTAAATTTAAAGTTTCATTGGAGCTTGTTTTCTTATCTTTGAAAAATCTGTGTAGGATTACGGCTCTGCCAATTGAAGCCTGGATTCATTGATTCTCTTTTGTTCTTCTGAATGTTTCCATCTTTCTAGCCAATTAGCAAAACTCGAATGAAAGCTCTGCCTGTAAAAGTCTGCATTCCAAGCTTTGTGATGTGTACACACTGGGCACTGGGGGGGGCACTGGCCAGGCAGACATAGACGAGCTCTGTCACAGGAAGCCCCAGGTGTGGATTAACTGTTTTCCCCCTGGCAGTTTTTATTAGCACTGGAGCTCTTACTATCAGTCTCTATTGCGTGTTAGCTGACCGTCACCCAGAGGCGGTGTTAGGGGGATCCTGGTGGGGATCTAGCCCTGTGTCTTTTGGTTGTAGCACCGGCTAGAAGCTCAGGGGCTACAACCAAAAGGCTAGCTAGCCCCGCGTCCTGACCATCCTGACAGTCCTGACATTAGGGTAGCCCCAGATGTTTTTCAGACCTAGCAACACCCCTAGCGTCACCCTCGCTAGAGGCCGTTTCTTTCTGCTTTAGACCACTAACTTGTGTGGGGGGGGGATCGCCTAACATACAACAAAGCACTCTGGTGCAGACTCTGAGGCTTCAATAAAAGCTTTGCAAGAGCAAGTGCATGCAGCAGAATTCCTCAGTCTCTTGTGAGTTGGAAAACAGGAACAAAAGAAACGGAATCATTAGGTGTCATGGTTGATTAAGGGTTTGCCGGTATTGTGCTGGTAAATCCGGTGGGAAAGTGGCAAATCGGAATTAGCATTAGTGCTGCCTGATATTCCGGCATTCCCAGGGTATTACAGGTGGCAGGAGTGTCAGTAATTCTCCATTCCATGGAGTGCCATAGGGCTCTATGGGGGAATTACCAGAATTTCTGGCATCGGTATTACTGGTGCCAGTAATTCCGGCATTTTTTTCTCAGGTGTGGGCCTGAATTACCTCCAGCTCTTGACTGGAGGTAAATCAGCCATTGGATCTCCCTGTAGACATATGGGCACTATGCCTGCTGTCAGACACCTTAGGGGAGAAATACCATCAATAATCTGAACAAAATGTAAAGTCCATTCGGAAGAACAAAGCAGATAATGGGAGTCATTATATGTTTCTTGGTGAGGGAAAATGCTGGTAAAAGTGGCAATAATACTGGCACCAGCACTTGTCCTGCACCAGGAAACCACAGGTTTGCTGGTGGGGGTCACTGCTGATTTACCTCCAGCAAAGAGCTGATATATAGGTAAATCGGGGTCCCGCTCGCAAAGAACTGACAGAATCACTGGCACTGGTAATACCAGTGCTGGCAATTCAGGGAATTCCCCCCATGGAGTCATTTGAGACTCAATGTATTTGGGAATTACCTGCATTCCCGCCGCCTGTAATATCCTGGTAATATCGGGTTATTACAGGCGGCAGGAATGTTAATTCTGTTTGCAGGTATCCCACCGGATTTACCAGCGGGATACCGGAAAACCCTTAATGACCCCCTGTGCACCAATGTGTAGGTGATGCCCAGCAATGGTAGTGTGTGCATTTTGCCCAGCATGGCTTGTGCCCCGCTGTTCCTGCTATATATCAGATGGGTGGATTCAGCAATGTATTCTATATGACTGCAGCGTTTTTTCCTCCAGAAAATGTTGGTGCCTCCGTGTAACCAGCATGCGTATGTCCACTGTGAACGTGGTGAGATATGGAGGTGGCTCTCATGTAATCAGCACTGTTAACTGCAGGACCTTCTCAGTGTGGTTAAATCCTGTTATGTTCTCATTGCAATTATTGCCCACACCAGCCAGACTGTGGAATTTGCTGAACGCCAGCTATGCATGTATTCTGAGGTACCTTAGCGGGTCCCTTCCTTAATGCCTGGTTTTACCAGGCGTTATGGACGGGGCCCGTTAAGGGACTTCAGAGCTAATAACGGTACCACAATTTGCGCCTTCCTCATTGAGCCATATGGGGGCTGAAATGGGAATGGGGAATGGCTTTTTCAATGGGGACTTACCGGTCCCGCAAAGGTCGGAATAGACCTGTAAATCCCCATTGAACGAGGGCGGACTCGGTACCCGTATTGGAGGTAGTCATGGCGCTAATAGCGCCATGACTACCTCCAACCTCGTAATGAAGGCCTATGCATCTACCATGGTTAGGGCCAACAAGGTGCCTCTTCTGGGTACCTCTTCTCATGGGTAGTGCAGGGCATCTGCTCAGCATTGCTATTGCCCCTATGTTCACATCTTAGAATTGCTTTCCGAATAAGATAGGTGTATCAGGAAGGAGGGTGCCCAGTGATCGGGAACGGTTGGGAGTGGTGTTCCACTACTTTTATTCTTTTCCTTTTTCCATTCTTCTACTTTTTAGGACAATATTCACCATTCATGTCCCTGTGCAAGTGTAAAGTTGTAAAAGGAGCCTTAGTTACTACTCACTTAGACTATTGCAATGCCTCGGCCGCAACACCTTGTCACATGTTGAACTATGCTTCTGCCTACCCTCTCACCTGCCGAGACCACAGTCACCCTACTTATTTCGGTACACTTCTACCACTGGGGTGCCCTGTGGATCTATAATGAGAAGAGCCCACGTTGTACACCTACAACACTGAGGGCCACACTGTATCCTGAATGGTCAGTTATCACAGTACATGTAGTGTGGCTGGTGCCCAATTGAGAGGTGCCCCCTACCTTCTGATCGTGCTCAGTTGTCTCAGTATAGAGCGTTGTTGGTATCCGCACTCCATGCCCGCTGCATGCTGATCGTGCTCAGTGCCCACTCCTGCTCATGTGGCGGCGTATGCTTGCCTTCCTGGCAGCTATTGAGCTCCGTGATATCTGCTGGTTGCAATAAAACATGCCTCCACCCAGGGAACTGAGCTCTGGGATTGGATACGGATCTCCTCATATGCTTCCGATTGATTCTTTGTTTTGAATTATGTAGCTGCCAGCTCGCATTTCTTTCTCTCTCCATCAACTGTGGGCGCCCTTGCCTCCCAGCCACATCGGCAGATCACACGGCAGGAGGCTGCATTCCGTGGGGCTGGAAGCGGGCAGACCTGCCCATCCTTGCAGTAACCTCTGGATCACTGCTAATCATCATCCCTCAGCAGGCATCTGGGATCTCGGCTCTCTCCCGGGGCAGAAACGGAAGGGATCGTTGAAGGGGTTCACCAAGAAACGCAGGGGACAATTACCACTCCCAGAAACATTGTGACAGAAGAAGGGGGTGGCGGGGGGCGGACGGGCCCTCTAGAGTACCCTCTTGCCCCATCAAATTGTACAAAAGAAACCACCAAATACTTGCACGCAAAAAAGACTGGAGAGAAAGAAAACGAAGGCACAAGGGACACACTCCAGGGGTCAGATCTGTATTGGCAGTGACTCATCATGAGTTTGGTGAAATTGGCAAAGCCGAGCTTAGTGTGAATGGCCATATTACTCACTCACTATTATGAAAATACTAACTGTAGCAAATGCGCCATGATTTGAGGTGTGACTAGAACCTCAATATTAACAGTATTGCGCACTCCTTTTAACCACTACACAAAAGGTGCAAGTACATTCTTTTGCGTTACCAAAGTAAGGTCATGAGAAGCAGAGTTTGTGCACAGTGTGACGCGCTTCTTTCAACCCTATGGGCAACTGCACACACTGGGGCCTAGCTATGACATTTCTTGACATTCTAGTGCCCATCCTGTATTTACATATGGGATGTACCTTTAATAATGCCCAGAAAAGTGAAGCATTCAACAGGCATGTCATATGCATATTTTACTGTAATATTTTACTGCATGTCGTATGCAAAAAAAAAAAAAACTCCAGGATTAGCATATTTGTACTGCTCTTGTGTCACTAACATTATAATGGGTCCTTGATGCAGGCAATACCCTATGTTGTAAGAGAATTACTGCACAGGTGGTATTTCCTGACAAATGCCTTAAAGCTCGTAATGGCACCTTGCATGGTTCCATGGACAGTGATAGGTATTTCTCTGTCAGTGAATATTTTTTATGGACCATTGAGGTCCCTATCTTTGTTTCATTTTATAATTATCTATGAATGGTTAGAGGTGACTTTCTTGACTCGAGTGACCATTTAAGTGGGGTGTAAGTTAAAACCCTGAGTGAAGCGAGGGCCTTAATGTTAGCTCTTGGGCATTACCTGACCCGGCAACGTCCCCCAGCAAGGAGTGAATTGCTATTAATATCCCAGCTCGTTGTGCAGGGATACTTTTATATTTTTTTTCATGTTGAGAAACGGCGTGTTTGACATTTCTGACCTTGAAAAAATAACTACAAACCAAGATGGCCACCCTGTATCATGAAGAAGGCAACTACCCGTAGACCCTTCTCCCTTTCCATGGCAGCCATTGCTGTGACAGAGATGTGCCGAGAACACTGAGTGTACCCAGCGCTTGCGAGGGACGGAGGAGCGCAAGTTAATTGTCAAGGAGTTGGGAGTGGGTGGGGCATGTGAAAATTGATGTGGGGTGGGGAGGGAGAGGATGTCACACTCACCTGTCTCTCAGGAGCGATGGATGAGCCTCCTTTGACCCCGAGTTCTCACTTCCCCTGTTTCACCTGGAGGAACACCTGTCAAATATAAGTTGCACACTCAGACCTGGGTTCACCTGATTCCCCTGGGCCCATTCACTTCTCTCTACTATGTGCTGTGATGTCTCCTAAGGGCTTACCTTGGTTTTTAGTGGGGTGTTCACTCCATCCTGCATTCGCAGGGGCGTGATTCTATGGGAGGTTCACAGCCCTACACTCGTAGGGATGATGCCAATGTCTGTTTTCCGAGTTCTGATGCCTCACTCTGTCATATGTCTTCACAGCGAGGCAGAGTGTTCCATGTGCTAGTTCCTTCACTAGCAAGATAGTCCTTTCCACACGGCGAACGTTGCGCCGTGGATTTTGAGAGTCCGGAATTGTCCGAATTGTCTTTATTTTGCCAAAGGTATCTTGGGTGAGTAGCGCTGCGTGAATAATTCAGAACCACTGGTAGATGTGCACGGCGCTATAGGTTCGAGCGCACCGTGTAATGTCTCTCCTTTCCTTTGCAGGAGTGGATTATGGCGTGCTTGTGCCACGAGCCTGTGTTCAGCGCTACTGGAGAGCCTCGGAGGTCTGGTAAGTATGCACAGAGGCTTCGGTAAGTATGCCCAGCGTTACTGGAGTGAGCGCAGTAAGTAATGTCTCTCCTTTCTTTTGCAGAAATTTGGGCGCTCGGGCTACGAACCTGGATTCCAGTGTAGCGGGAAGATTCGGTGAGTATGCGCAGCGTTACTGGAGCGGGCACACTAATGAAAGTTCTTCTTTGTGCTTACAGGTGCCGGTGTAGGTTTCACCTCGTGTCCGGGGAAAGCTGCAGCGTGGAGAAAGCACGGAAGATGATCTGGAGCAGGTAAGCAGAAGCAGGATGATCCGGAGCAGGTAAGTAGAAGCAGGATGATCCGGAGCAGGTAGCTGAAGCAAGATGATCCAAAGCAGGTAAGCAGGAGCACGGTGAGTCTGTTGCTGATGCAGCTTACAGAAAGCTACACAAAGCACTGGAAGAATCTAGGGTGTGGCTTATATAGCCAGCCACACCCGAACACTAGATAGCTCATGGACTTTCATGCACTTCCTGTTTGGCAACAGGAAGTGGTAACCAGGAAGTTACTACAAACACCAGGAAAGACTTGAAAGAAGGTATCTGCTATGGGTTTTTTGCGTGCCTATGCCAGGCCTGCCAAGCCTCCACCCAGCTTGCCCCGACTACATGCCTGGTACCCATGACAGGGGAAAGGGATTGAGGGCGCACTTATCTGATTTCCAGCAGGGAAGATGGCAGCCTCCCGCTTCAGAGGAGGGTTGGAGTGAGGAGTGTACCATGTGGTAAAGACCCCATTCTGAGCCTCTTGATTGGCTGAGAGGCTGCCACCAACCCCCAAGTCGGGTAGTAATAGCACACATAAGTCATTACTGACCCCCTCTTCACCATTTAGAAGGTTCAGGATCCAGTCAATGACTACTGGTATTGACATCAATCCAGAAATTCTGACTTCTGAAGCAGCCAGGAAAACGACAGAAAGCATTTCTGGACATCCAAGAAACAACAATGCAATTTCCCTGCAAGAATTCTTTCTTTCAACCAGACACTCTGATCTAAATTACTACAACAAAGTGAAAGCTAAAACATGGAACAATGCTTTCACCTATGCAAAAAAAAGCTCACTTTAACATTGTGATTAAAGCAACCTCATGCTAAAACTGTTAAAGTTCAACCAAGTTTTCACACAATTGCTTACCTTATTTATTTTTTCATTTGTAAAGCATACTAAACCCAGGGGCATCAAGGAACTGGTAGCAGGATACATAGAAGTGCTTTACATTTTACACAGAGAACAGAAGTGTCATTAGTAGTATAGTTCATTGCACTCAGGGAGACAAGTAGGGTTTTGAGCTGTTTCCTGAGTGCCCAATATGATTGTGCCACTCTTAGTTACAAGGCTAGATCGTTACAGCGTTGGCAGGGAGTACAGTGTAACTGGACCCTCCCGATCTTGTTCTTTTAAATCTGGGGATAGTCAATTTATGTGAGTAGGCTGAGCGGGTAGGCCTGGACGATTGAGAGTTGGAGAATATTGTAGAAAGATATCCTTATAAAGACAAACTAGTTATTTAAATATTACAAAATGAACCCACGTTTAATTTACTAACTCTTGTTCCGTACATTGCTAATTATTAAACTAACAGGTTTTACTGTACCACCACAACTCCAAAACCTTTGTTGCTAACTAGTACTATGCGCTAATAGCCTTATAGACTTTGGTTGGGGGCATTATCGCTTGGGATAATTACCCTTTCCCAACGTATGGTCCTTGACTTCTCCTCTTTATCCAGTGATAACGAGCTATGCCTCAATCTATGAGGCTATATTATTCAAAGATTAGTAAGAGTCTCACTGTTAGTGTGAGAGAAAGTAATAAAGAGGAAGATAAAGGTAAAGGTTAAACAAAACAACTATTTGGCAGAGCTCAACGCTTAAATCCCCGGGGATGTCTGTGAGAAATAGCAGTGGACAGGGACAGAATGAAAACAGTTAGAAGATGGTAATTTAATGTCTCACAAAACAAAGCATTCCAAAAGTACTTTATTGTAGTAACTATTTACCACTAACATATTTCAGAAACAATAAGAAAAGTCACAATTGCAGTGGGGATGGGAAGTAATTTACTTGTCTGGTGTCACTGTGGGAAAGCACTGCTCAGCCAAGGAAGTGCTCATGTCAATAAACATTTCAGAGAAAAGGACAAGCCCAGGACCTCTGAGAATACTACAATGGTGCTTTGGTGCAATATAAAAACGTTGTAATATAACATTTTAAAAATGTGTACATTTTGCAAAAATGAAAATTGTAAATTTTGCTAATTTGTGAAGGACTCAAACATAGAAAATTCACATTTATGGCATCAACCCACACCATATTGTTGTTATTAAAAGAGATTCCAAGTGTGCAAACTGCTCACATCATTATTTTTCTAGTCTGTGTTTGTTTTGGAGCAAATACATTTCTGTTTCATGCTCATTCTGTCCACTTGTGTGATGGCTGGCCGGCCAAGGGGCCCAACATTGCTGATTAGTGTGACAATATATGTTATGTTATATTATTGTGCATTTGTATAGTGCCGTATATATCATTGGTATGATCTCAAAGCGTTTGTGGGATGGACGCCCTTGGAGACCGTAGTCTAGATCAGTGGAGAGAGTTGGGTAGTGTATAGTCCTTGGGGGCACTCTGTATGTGTGCAGCCAGTTTGGTTGGCAGGTTGGTGGCCGCATTCTAACACTAGGTGCGGTGCAGTGGTTGTGAGAGTTCAGTGGAATGTGAGCAGCAAGGTAGTTGGTCTCCAAGTCTGCATTCTGGCGACCATGGGACTGTGTAAAGGATTTATGTGTGCAGCTAGGCCAATTTGTTTGTGGGGTATAGCTGTGTTCTATCAGGCTGTTGAGGTGTTCATGGAGTAGTGTAGGTATGTGTGCAGCTAGACCGAAATTGATTGAGGGGTATAGCTGCGCTCTATTGTTTGTTAGTGTAAAGTGGAGAGTGAGCATATTGGTATGAGTGATGAGTGACTGTGCTTATTGTAGGAGGCTTCAGATTCTGATTAATTTCAGAGCCCAATGTGCATGCTGTATCTGTCCTAGTCGTTCATGGTAGAGGATCGCCGAGTCAGATTCTCTGGTCGGTGCGTGAATGTTATGTTCACACAGTTGGCTAGTCCTTGAATGTCTAGTCCTTGAATGTGAGGCTCTGTTTTAGGTCTAAGAGGGCCCATTTTCTGGGCCCCTGGTCATGGTTTATGGCGGGTGGCTGGGTAACTACTCGCTGGCATGATGGTGGTTAGAGACGTGAAAGTATATCTCAACAACGTAGACTCATCAAGGCAGGGGTGCTAGAAAACAGATTGGACAGAGCCGTAAAGCATAGTTGGTATTCAGCCTCAGGTGAGGTCATTCATAGCCTTCTTGTTGCCTGACTTGAGCATAGATCGCCTTGTATACCAGGTGTGGGTGACATGATTAGGCCTATTCAAGGTGTTTGAAGCATAGTGCTTTCAGACTCTGCAGTGGTGGCTCTGTGGGTAGATGCCCGGTAGCTAGAGCATAAAACGGCCCTCCGAAACCTGCACAAGGCGGGAAATGGAGGAAGGCTGGGAGGTGCCGGCAACAAGCCTGCGCAGCCAGGGATCCTGCGACGGTGCTGATCGGGTCTGACATTAGGGGGACGGAGGGAACTTGGTCCCTGCGACAGCCCTTGCCACGCCCCGTGGAGGGAACCCTGGGGCAATTGACTTTCAAGCAACCCTCAGACAGGCATAGCCCTGGGCAGAATCTGGGGCCACAAGGTGCGTTTGAAGTGTTGATCAGTGTGTCCTCAATTCACACTAATTCTAGCAGCTAGCTCCGCTCTTCATCAACGCGCGAGCCGAGTGATCCACCGCCAAGAGTCACAGGCAACTTTTTTTGTTCCAGACGTCGGCCCAATAAGCCGGGTAAGATAGTTCAGTGGGCCAAGCACTCGCTGCTCAATCTGTAGGTCGCAGGTTTGAATCCCAGCAAGGCAGACTCAGCCTTTGATCCTGCCACGGGCAATAAAATGAGTACCAATTTTGGTTGGTTAATAATACATTATATATAAACATTTTCAATGTAAAGCAGTGTGGATAAAGCATTATATAAACAAATTATGATAGCATACAATACACTAGCCCCTCACACCAGCAAACCGTGCTACAGGTAGTAACCTCAAACTTTAAAAAAAACTTCAAAAAACAGACAACTCAGAGACTGTACACAGATAGAAATGGAGATCATCCATCATAAAAGTAAAAACACAATAGTATACTTGTACTAGTAAGTAGCCTTTCTTTTCCCGACAAAGGAGAAACAACCAACATGCTGCTGTGTTGGTCTAATGCATGTGGGATATGCCCCAAATAAAATCAGTAATTTTTTATTGCAGTAATTTTCTATTAAAGTCACAGGAATGGGTCCCAGGTGGAAGACATCATCCACAAGTAATAAAGATATATACTGGAACCCAGATGTAACATCTAACGAGGAATTTGAATCCACCCTCTCAAATTTGTTTGACGAAGCCGACGAAAAAATCCAGCATCATAACATCATAGTAAACGGGGATTTCAACGCAGTATGCGAAGGGATCGGGCAAGATCACAAACATCAAATCACTTCGGCAAGAAGAAGAGGGAAACTGCTTGAGCATCTCATGAGAGCAAGGGATTTGCATAACCTTCACCTGATGCGCACCAACGCAAACCTGGAGATCCCCACGTGGGAAAGAGGGAACCAACATGCTTCGATTGATCATGTATTCGTCTCCAAGGATTTACTTCTGGTGATCCATTCCTTTGCGGTTAAGCGGACGATGTTCAGCGATCATAACCTTCTCATTACGGAGGGGAAGAACTGCAGACCCCATTCTCTCGCATACCCAATCCCCCTGCAAAAGTCGACTACGGGGAATTGGGTAAAGATATCGGAAAAAGGACTCTGAGATATCGATTCTCAATACTCCCATTTCCATGTTAATGGTGAGACTCTGGGAACAACTGTCAGAGACATCCTGGACTACACCCCTTTGCTGACCAAATTCTCGATATCAAAGTCAAAATCCCGTAACTCGGCAACTGCCCCCAACCATCTATATAACATCGATTTGGTGGAAAAAAGAAGGCTCCACAGACGCTTAAAGAAAGTCTACTTAAATAAACCCACCGCAGAAAACCTAATCCTGTGGAGGCTGGCTGTCTGCGAATACAAGAGTTGGCTTAGATATTACCGCCACAAACTCTATCAGTGTGACGCAGAACAAATGCTGTCAGCCATCTGCGGAAATAAACCCAAGGAATTTTGGAACCTGATTAAGGGAACTCTAAATAAAACATCTGGAGAAATCCAGAATAATGTAGGAGAGGCCAAGTGGATAACCCACTTTTCAAATCTGTTCGCACCGATAGCTGACAACAACTTTTCGTTTGGTTCGGGTACCAGAACAACAGTCCATGACACCGAATTTTGGAATATCCCTGCTGATGAAGCAACGATCCTGCTAAAAATAAACAAATTGAACAACTCGAGGGCCCCCGGGCTGGACGGCCTCTGTAACGCCGAGCTTAAGTGCCACCCAGAACTATGGGCAACTATAATGAGTAAGATCTTCAAAAACTGCAACCGCCTCCAGGATATCGATCTGTCTTGAAAAAGAGGTATTATTGTACCTATTTTCAAGAGGGGTCCCACAGACGACCCGGGTAATTATAGACCGATTGCCCTTTTGGACGTCATGGGCAAGGTGTTTGCATCTCTGGCCCTGGACGCTTTCCAAAAATGGATCATGGACTCGGACCAAGCGGATCCTTTTCAAAATGGCTTCGTAAAAAACTTTGGAACATCAACCAACATCTTTTTATTAAGCTCTCTGAAAGCCAGAGTACTGCAGGGAGGCCCTCCTATTTATATGGCTTTTATTGACCTGGTCCAAGCCTTCGACCAGGTCAATAGACAACGACTATGGGCCAAATTGGAAAGCTTAGATTGTCCAAGTGACATCTTGGAACCCATAAAAGCCTTACATCACGGAACCTCAATACGGGTGCGACTAAGCGCCGAAGGCAGATTGTCAAGGGAAATAGTCACATCAAGGGGCGTAAAGCAGGGATGACATCATTCTCATGGATTCAACCCCTATAGGCCTACAACGCCAATTAGACAATCTAACTCGCTATATGGCAGAAAACAACTTAAGATTGAATAAAGAAAAAACAAAAATTTTAATACTGGGAACAGCAGCTACAAGAAGGAAAAAATTCACTTGGTATGGAGAAGGGAAGACGCTGGAAACTGTCGAGGCCTTTAAATATCTGGGCATTATGATCAGCAACGACAAGGAAGAACAAGTCATGCAGGAGACCCTTTGGATAAAATTGAAGAAGCTTACGGCGCAGGCCAAAGCAGTGGACAGGAAATACGGAAGATTCTCCATCATTCCCGTTATAAGATTTTACAAAGCTAAAGTCGTTCCTGTCCTGATTTATGGCACGGATGCAATGCCACTGATCCCTGATTCAATCTGGCCAAAACTTGAAGGTTTCTTCTGGCGGGGCGTTCTAAATCTGGCCACCTCGACACCGATAACACTGATAAGAAGAGAATTGTGCTTATCCTCTCTTCAGGCCTTAAAAATGAGATCGACCATCATGCTATATCGTAAAGTCTTCGACTCTCCAAAAAATAAAGTTCTGGACCTTATTAGGAGAGAAACTAACTACGGGAACAACTCAATGTTAACCAAATGGGCCCAATACAACCTCTCCATTCTTCAAGAACTAAATATCAACCTGGAAACATTAATACAAAACCCCAACCAGGTATCAAAGAAACTTCTCGAAGCTGACTGGATAAATACCCAGGAAGTTGCAAACAACTACTCGATGACAGTCAATCTACCCACCACGCTGATGAAACTTGACGGGGTACGTGGATACCTATGCAAGTTCCTAGATAAACGGCTAAGCAGAACTTTCCTAAGGTTGAGACTGAACCAGTTGAAAACAAACGAAGTCCTAGCGATTCGAAATCAATCCAGCTCAAACAACTGCCGGTTTTGTGAAACATCGGACAATGTGGAAACTACTAAACATCTGATCCTCGAATGCCCTGGCCTAACAGGGAACAGACATCGATTTCTGGCCGACCCATTGAAGAACTACCGCACCCTCGATTTAGAAAACCTATGGGCCTTATTGGCTAGCGGTAACAACAGAAGGTGCACTATCGGTCTGTCTCTGTTTCTGGAAAAACTGAATTTGTGAAATTGGCCTTCTCGGTTAAAAGACCCCATTCAGAACTAAGAATGAACAATTCAATAAATCATCACTGGTCGGATTTTTGTAAAAATTGTAACACAATTAAATAAATAAATAAATAAATAAATAAATAAATAAATAAAATATATAAAATAAATCACCTCAGTTACAGTGGACTTGCCACACACTCAATAAATTTGCCTAGAGGCTGCCTAGCAAAAGACAATGCCATTTTCAAAACACTGATGAGAGACGGACTGCACTTTTGTTTTTTTACTAGATCCCAATCTGTCTCCCTGAAGCTAACACCATTTTGGAGCACTCTTTCCGTCAGACATGTCTGGAAAGAATGCGACTACCCTCTACTAATCTACTAATGGCTTATGGCCTTGTTTGGCCTACGAAAGGTGAGAGAGTTTCAACACAATTATTCCACTTGGACTAATCTTTCGTCATTTGGGTTCTCGCTTCAACTAAACATTTTAGGATTTCATAGGGAGTTCCTTATTTACGTGCTTCTGTCCGAAAGTCATCCTCATGTTGTTGGGAATTAATTCATACCATAGTGCACTCTGTCAGCACAGCTTTCACATGGAAAATGTGCAGCGGGGCTACATCTGTAATTGAAGAGAGAAGGCTGGTGAGTGTCCAGTTGTTTGAGCTTTCTAAAAATACACTCATGCAATCTTCATCAGGCACACGGTTAAGGGTTCATTTGGTCAGTTACTATTGTGATGAATCCTACTGACTCCTCACTAATTCACTGCTAACAATCTGCTCTCAGGTGACCAGGGAAAGGCAGGTGCTTTCTGATGGTGACTTTGGGGGTGGTGTTCTGCGGGAGGTTCACCATGGAGGAGAAAAGGCCCAGGGGAATGAGAGGACTTCGAGGGATGAGACGCAGTATTTGTCTTCCAGGGAGGATGGCTCCGCAATGCCAAAATATGTAATGGCTTGTTGTAATAACCATCTTGCTGTTCCACAAGATACCCATGTAAATAGAGGTGAAAAAAATCACAAGCTCCCAGGCCTTGTGAGAAATAAAAACCATTCCAAAAGTCTGGAGACTTGTAAAGCTGAAGACCTCCCCAACACCCACAAGGTTCAGTGAAAGGAAACATGTAAATAATTATGGCTTAAAAGAACTGCCCCCATCTTTTCAATCAAGTCTGGCGAATAATGTTTATGATATTCCTTTAAAGAATATAATAAGGAACATACTGGGGTTCAAAAGTAAAACAACAGAAATTAGAAAATCTAACTTTGCCTTTTGGGGTTTCAAGCCCCATAATCCCCTAAGTACTGGGACGAAGAAGAGGGCTAAAAAAGGTACAATGTTGCAGAAGTGGTCAGACTGTGAACTCAAATGGCCCACACCTGAGGGAGATAGAGGCTTAAAAGGCCCCCTCAGGTGCAGGCCATTAATGAGGAGTGGAACAGAGGAAGCAAGAATCAGAAGCAGCGTGGTTCTGCAGGCAGCCCCGGCAGAAGCTTGATGAGATAGAAGACGCCGGGACCATTGTTTGGCAGATATCATCTGCAGATCCTGAGAAGGTCTGTGTCTCTCGAAATCTGAAGTGCAGAGGCTGTGCTGCGGGAAGCAAGGATGAGGGAGGTTTTCCTTCCCAGGAGACTGTCTCTGATGGCTGACGTGCACCAGAGGGCCTCGAGCTTGTCACTGGTGGTTGGCATGCTTCAGAGGGCCTCAGGAGCAAGGGGAGCTCCAATTGCAGGGGCGAAGCTGAACTAAAAGCAGCAGTTTGCCGGGTCGCGAGGAGTCACAGAAGCAGAAGTCCTGCGAGAGGCGACAAAAATGGAGGCGCACGTCTTAGCCAGTGAATTCACAAGCTGCTAGTGACCCTGGAGTGCACGCGTGTGCGCGAACAGGCGTTCAGCTCTCGTGTATAAGTAAAAGTAGCTCGGAGAGCAATTTTGTATCCCAAACTATTGAAAAGCAGCACTTGTGTATGAGTGAAAGTAGTTTTGAAACCAATCTTGAATACTGACCTTGTGAAAAGCAGCAAAGACCTACTGAAACAAAGACAAATGACTATAACCTTACAAGTGCGAGTCTGTGGAAAACCCAGCAACCCATAAGGGCGACATTGTTAGGAATTGATACACACAAACAACGCCCCAAGCCAAGAGGGACTAAAAGCAAGGCAAAGAAAATCCAGCAGATATTGCAAACAGCAGAAGGGGGCTAATGAAAGGTCTATAAGCTGTGCAAAGTGTTGCCCATACTTTGTACAACATGCACTAAAAGCTCATATAAACTCACATTGCCATAGCCAAGGGAGAAGCAAGCAGGAAAAGACCATATACTTGTCATTCTTTGGTTAATTGTGTAGTGGGGAAACAATAGTGGCAAAAGGGCTGCCCTACTGGAAAAGTATATCCAGAAGGAGAGGAGCAGTAATTACAGAAGATCTTAACCACAAAAGCACTTGTGAAACACTGTTTAGGCATGGGTGACACACCTTTGGAGGAGTAGGCCTGGAGTGAAGTTGAATCAATTAACACACCATTCCCACCTCTTTTTGAGATTTTGGATTTCAACATATCCTAAAAGGTGTCCACAGATCCATATCAGACTGTCCTAACCTTCTGTTCTCCAACTACTTTCAACTTTCACACAGCCTATCCTAGACTAACCTGTAGGTGGCCTTTAGACTTGCCAGTCCCAAATTACTATTCAGGAGTTTGCCCTTTGGGATAATTAAAAGAGTAGTTCTGGGACAGAAATACATCACAATTTAACTGTGTGGTTGTAACAATTCTCAAGCCCATCATGCAGCCAAATACTACATGTTATGAAGTACTGAATGGCTGCATGCAGGACATCACCATATTACAGGTCTAATGTCTCTAAGTGATTGAATCATCACAAAGGCTAGGGTCCACATGTTTCAGTGTGCACAGAGTGCACACAACCATGGTGTTTGATGTTCTCCTCTACCAACACATCACTTGGAAAATCAGGATGGGATGTTGAGGCCCATTTTATAGAATTGAACCAAGGAACTTCATCATTCAGAGAACTTTGTAAAACAACGTCCCCTTTCCGACCTAGCTCTGGAAGAGCATCCCATGCCTCTAGGGAGTGAAGACCAGATAATGTCAATACGGATCATAGTGATCATTGCATTAAGCTTCACTGTTATATATCTATTTCACTGGATCATAAACAGCATGAAAGCTACAGCCCACACACTCTTTTCCAAAGACCAGTGCATTTGGCTCCCTGCATTATGGCATTACCTTAGAAGTGAACTTAGGACGAGGAACACACAAACATGATGTATCTTTATATCTAGAAGCCGGGGATGATCCCATTGCACTTTATTAATTCTGCTAACCCAGCCTGCTGCCTTTTATTACCAACAACATTCACATTCTCACACCTCTAAACTTGGACTAGGCATACTTCTGGAGTCAGCTTGGCAGTCCCAGAATTACTATTTAGGACCTTACCTGAGGTACCATAGAGACTGCAGGTATTTTAAGCCTATATATCTACCAGGATTGCCCGAGCACACTCTCAAGCCCCACACACAGCCCAAACGACTTGATCTTTAACCTGTAATTTCTTACCAAATGCCTTAGCATCACAATGCAGATATTTATGTAGCATATATTTGTCTGTGCCTTATCTCTTGGTATGTGTATTGTGGACTAACACACATCCTGAACTAATGCAACGCATTTTCTCCCCCAAGTTTGCAAACTCGTTCTGTGCTGTCCCTCTCTCTTACTGCACGGAAGTCCGGGCTTCCACAGGCGGGGGCACAATAAGCCGCGTGCAAGGATCAGCACTTTGAAATGACTATGGTGGTGATTTGTCACAGGACAAAAGCATTGAAGGATAACATAATTAATCTTTAGGAATGAGGTCATAGTAACAGTTGTATCTGTTAGAGCATTAAAATACAACTTGTACAGTACATCCTGAAGGATACATCAGGGATTAGGAATTCAAAGGCTAGGCTGTGCGGCAGGGGTTACAACAGTAACATACAAAGAGCTAAAAAAGTCCACTGTTCTAGATTAGTGTACAATGAATGTGGGACAGTGACATGTGATGGCATGCCTTACACATGCCCACTCCAGCTAACGCATTACTTGATGATCCAACCAATCCCTTTGTTAATTTCACCTTCCGGGAAGGTAAACCTGGAGATCCAATTCAGATTTCCCTGAGCTAATTCTGGTATACAGTCAAGTGCTATGTTTATTGATGACCCTGGGCAATTGAAGAAATCCTTACATCCTTAGAACTTACTGTGATAAGGAATTGCCATTCGTGTTGCCAGGGCATTTGGTAAACAGACCCACTTCCACTGGGCAAGTATTTCTGGCAGCTACTTCGTGTCTGTAGATTCTGCTCATCCAAATGATAGAGACTTGAGACATGCACAGCAAAAATAGTTCCCTATCCATTCACATTCCATTAACCTTCAATACCGGGGCACTTTTAAGGCACAACTTGGTGGTGGTGCCTAAAAGTTGCCAAATGGTGGACTGAAGTACTATCAGAGTTATAGCGCCTGATGTACTAATCCGGGCTGGGCAAAAAGACTGTTCACAACTTCGTACTCATGGCGACCTACATTATATTCAGGAGGCACTGCACGCATGCAGGTGTGCGCGTGTGTGTGGGATTGTACACAGCACCGAATTAAGTGTACAGAAGCATGACATAAAGAGCAGACTTTAGTTCCTGTATTGTGACTGCTCTCTCACAGAGGACCAGTATTTGCAATGAACAAGAAACGTTGCTTTGCAAACAAATACAGTGGTGGTGTCAGCCCCGGGCTTGGGGGAATCTGAAGCTGGCGCTTGCAGTGTGGAAGCAGCACCGCTTGGGCCACTTCTACTGGATAAAAGGGTCCTGCATGCCCTGGACAGTGTGTAACCTTTAACTGAAATCATTTTGCATGCAGTGTAATGTAAATGAAAGGCCATCACGTCGCCCGTCGTAACTGAGATAATTTTGCATGCAGTGTGATGTAAATGAAAGGCCATCACGTCGCCCGTCGTGCCAACTGACTCGCTAGACGCCTCCTGCCACTCTCCTCCCCGCCACTAGGTACAGTTGTACCCCTCTTCTGTGCCCCTCTGTATCCTACCCCCTCTGTACATCTGTTCTGTAGTTACCTCTGAAAAGCACTCCGTTATGCATCTGTAATGTTGTACACCTCTGTAGAGTTCCGCTATGTATCTGTATTGGTGTATACCTCTGTTACTTCTCTAACCTAGGTCCACGCTCAAGAAATACAATATTAATAATACTAATAATAGTAATGAAAATGCATAAAAGCCCTACTTAAGTCTTCTACGCATTTCATTTATATTATGCCCTCTTTTTTTTATTTGTAGGCAGAGTGGAGGGGCAGATCTTAAGTTTTGATTCTGCCTCCCCCTTCCTCTTGGACATACAAATACTCCAGCATTTGCGTCGGCATGATATGATATGATATAGCATTTGTAACCCGCCTATACACAAGTGTTTCATGTATTTTCATGGTGGCACAAATGCTGTGGATTCCTATGGAATCCACCTGCTTTTTACACCAGCAAAAAGCAAGTGGATCGCATAGGGATACATTGTGAACGCTGCCTGCAATGAAGAAATGGCAGGTATCTTTTACCCCGTTTGCACAATGGAGAGCAAAATGGTTGCATACAGGTGAGTATGCCACCATTTTACACTCCCCTTTTGCACTGCAACGTGCAAATGAGGAAAAGTACATGGTGGGGACCTGTTTACAAACATTTGTAAATGTAACAGGTCACCACTGCATAATTACAGGCCCCTAAAAATGAGCCCCTTTTTAGCACCATGAACAGTCGCAAACTATTGATCGATTTGCTTGCAAGAAAGTACCTAAGCATTCTCTTTGTTTTTTTTTTAAACTTCCTTTATTAATTTTCACTTTACAAACATTGACCAACAGGTCTCTCCCTTCCCCCAACTCCGACTTAAACCCCCCCCAGCATAACCCACATTTAAGAAAAACAAAAACAGGTTCAAGTATTACAGTATTTCAACAGGTATTTGCAATGTCTGACACACTGTTAGTGGTCTGCAATTTCCTTTCATTCGAGTCTCCTCAGGACCAGTTCATGTAAAGTGTCGTTCACCAGCTTCCGGGGATCGTGCAGACTGGGCTACATCCATCTGATATTTTTGAAAGGTGTTATGCCCGGACTGGGCCCTTGAAAGGAGGACAGACACACCGATGGAGGATATACGTCTTTCTTTATTCGCATACATGCATGAACTGTCCTCAAACTCCCTCTCCTCCTTCTGACGTACTTCCCCACGTGATGTCCCTCACGTGGCAGGGTTGCAGTCTCTTAAGGAGACACGAGCCCTGTAATAGCATAGCCCCGTAACATCACCCCCGGACGAAATGTCCTTGCATCAAGTTCAGCACTCTTCGACCAGGCGTGCTGGTTTCTTTATGGCGTGTTGGGGCCGGGTGCTGGTACCTTCTTGAGAATCTTCTTCAGGTCTCTCTGTCCTCTTGATTCCTGGCCGGGGAGAGAACCTTGGAGGCGTCCACAATGTGTCTCGCCCATCCACTGTCATCGTCTCAGGCTCTGGGGTTTGGAGTCCCTCGGAGTCTGTGGTTGTTGCCAACTTGAACTTTGAGCAGTTCCTTGTGATTTCTCTTTCTTCGTTTTCGGCGGTCACCATTGTTCCTCTAACGGCCGTGACCTGTAGTGTCTGCGGGGAAAACCTAGGGTCGCTCTTCTTCACCGTTGGCTGTTGGACAAAGACCTCATCTCCTACTTGAAAGTCTTTCGGATGTGCTCGCCGCTTTTCATTGGTTTGGGTGCGGGCTCGTTCTTTTCTCTGCGCGTCTCTTTCTATGAGTTGTGTGTCTGTGTCCGGTCTGTTCAACGGGTGTTGAATGATCCTTGTGCGAACTTGGTACTTTACCATAAGTTCAGCCGGGGTCTTGTTTGTCGCCTCATGCGGCGTGTTCCTGTAGTCCCGGAGCATTCTGCACAGAGCTTGGTGGAGATCTACATTTTCTAGCTTGGCTCTTTGTACTGTTTTCTTGATCGATGACATGAACCGCTCCGCCATGCCATTCGCCTGGGGCCAGAGTGGCGTTATTTTCTGGTGTTTGAACCCCAGGTGCTTTGCCAGTTTTGAGAAGTCATGTCCACAGAAAGGGGGTCCGTTGTCAGATTTGATCACATCTGGTATGCCCCATTCGCTCACTACTTCATCAAAGATTGCCGCTACTTGTGCAAAGGCTGTGGATGATGACCTTTTGACAATGGGGAAACGTGAGTGTTCATCAATGAACAGGAGTAAGTATTCTCCTGACTCTAGGGGCCCGTACAAATCTACTGCCACCCTTTCCCACGGGCGTTCCGGGATCTGAGTCACTTGTAGAGGTGCGGGTGCTTCCTCTCTGGCTGTGCATTGGCATGCTATGCAGTTTCTTACCCATCGATCAACTAAGGCATCAAGAAAAGGAAACCATACATGGCGTCGTAGTTGGTGCTTGGTGTTGTCTGCGCCTCTGTGACCTTCATGTGCTGTTTTGATTATTTCAGACCTCAGGGCCGTTGGGATTATTATTCTGCACCCTCTGAGAAGTATGGTGCTGTCTTGTACGGCCAGCTCTGAGTGAACTCTTGCAATCCTTTCCAATTCGTCTCGGTTTGCTCCTGGGTGTGTTGACAGTGCTCTCTTGTAGTCTTTCCACTTGTTGTATTCTGTGAGTTCAATCGCCAAGGCCATGGGTGGGTCCGCTGCTGTTGCGAGTGCCACTGTTTCCAGTGACATTGCCGGAGGTAGTGCGTTGGTGGTGACATAGCTTATGTATTCTATGTCGCCTTGTCTTGGCGTTGACGTTCCGGAGGGGTGTCTCGACAGGTAGTGGGCTGGATTATGCTCACCCCCCAGTCGATGAATGATCTGATAGTCATATTCTTGCAGCCGGATGCCCCATCGTTCGATTCTGGGGGGCATTTTCGTCCGTGGGTTCCCAAACAGCGACAGGAGGGCCTGGTGATCTGTTATGAGGGTGAATCTTTTCCTGATGATAAAGTTGTGAAAGTGTTCACATGCCCAGACTGCTGCTAGACTCTCATTTTCTGCCTGGGAGTATGCAGCCTCTGGGGATGCAAGTGCTCTGCTGGCATATGCCACTACATGCCTCGGGTGAGCGTCAGTGCCGTTGGTCTGGGCGAGTATAGCACCTAGTCCCACTGGACTCGCATCGACCACTATTTCAGGGTGCCATTCCGGGTCGAAGTAGGCCAGTTCCGCGCTTCTGCCAGGGACTGTTTAATGGAGTCAAACGCCTCCTGGCATTCGGCGGTCCAGGCGAAGAGCATGTCCTTCTGGAGTAGCTTCCGAAGAGGTTCTGTGATGGTGGCATAGTGGGGTATGTATCGGGCGCAATACCCAGCCATGCCTAGGAAAGAACGGACGTCGGCAATCTGTCTTGGGGCTTGCAGATTGAATATAGTGGCCACTTTGTCAGGGTCTGGTGTCATCCCGTCGGATGAGAAGATGTGACCGAAAAATTTCAGCTTGCTTTTGCTGAATCTGCATTTATCTACGTTTAACGTGAGTCCTGCATCCTGGATGGCTTTGCACGTGGCGCGAAGAGCGGCGTCATGTTCTTCGCGGGTGCGCCCGAATACCAGTATGTCGTCACTGTAATTCAGTGTGCCTTTGATCGGACGTATGAGTTGCCTGATGGCTTCATGAAAAATTTCTGCGGCTGACGAGATGCCAAAGTTTAGGCGTTTGTACCGAAACAACCCGTCGTGTGTGGCAAACGTGGTGATCCCTCTGGATTTCGGGTGGAGTACCATCTGGTGGTAACCCTGGTTCAAGTCCAGTTTTGAGAAGAGGGTGGATTTATCCAGTTGAACTATCATATCTTCAATCCGTGGCCCAGGATGCCTTTCGCGCTGGATTGCTGTGTTGGCTATGCGCATGTCGACGCAGAGTCTGAGACGTCCACCGTCTTTTGGTACTATTACCAACGGGGATACCCATGGGGACAGACCCGTGGCTGGTTCAATTATTCCATCAGTTAGGAGTTGGTTGAGTTCTGCCGACACTGCGGCCTGAAGATGGAAACCAACTCTTCTCGGGTGTTGTGGTACAGGTCGGACGGTGGGATCTATGTGGAGTTTCACAGGTGGCCCTTTCAGGCCTTTGCAGATGAGGGGGAACTCTTTCAGGATGTCATCGCGCGACATCGTTCCAGTTTGGGTGGGTGCTGACGAGAGGAAGAGCACCTTCCCTCTCGTCTCCAGTGTCGGGTCTGTCGAACGGATTTTGTCCCCCTCACAGACATGTATGTCGATGAGTCCCAGGCATGACGCTGTTCTGTAACTGAGCAGGCATCTGCCTTTGGTAGGGCTGCGAATGACGTGGATGTCCGTCGTGGTGGATTGGTTATCATGGATGAGCCGACGGCTGAAAAATCCAATCGATTGCAGAGGAGTTGTGGCACCCCATTGGTAGATCTTGGAGTGTGAGGGTGTCAGGGGCGGCCGGTTGGTGATCTGATTGAATTCCTTCTCACCCATTATGTTAACGGTGGCTCCCGAGTCTACGAGGAAGCAGAATTGGTGCCCTGCTATGTCAACGGGTATCTTGGGTGCCTCACGGGCTTCGCCTTCATCCATGATGAGATTCACATATTTGTCGTGTGGATACTGATTGTATTGGTCGAATTCCTGTTGGCCCCCTTGTGAGCCTCCCTCATATTGTGAAAATTGTTCCGGGGGCCCATCATATTCGTCTCTGATGTGGGACACTTGTTCTTCACCCTCGGGCTCTTGACTGTCATCCATGGGGTACACCTCTTCGACTACTCTGACGTACCTCCGTGGATTCTGGGCGTACGGCCGTGGTTGGTAGGCCTGGGTTAGAGGGTTCCTGACAGGCGATTTGAATTGAGGGGCGATTGGGAACTTTTGTGTTGGGAATGGTCTGCCTTCTCTGCAGACTGATTGGAAGTGTCCCTCTCTGCCGCAGTTGCCGCATCTCTGTGATATGGCGGGGCAGGTCCCTGCGTGAGGGAAAGACATTCCACAGCGGTAGCATTGGCGCTGGGTCCTCGGCGTCGTGGAAAAGTTGGGGTTGACGCCCTTGTCCCCTTGTCTTGCGTGGCTGGCCTGTAGCGCTGCAACGGTTTCAGCTTTCTCTTGTCTCGTCGAGGCTGTGTTCGAGATTTATGACACTTGCTTTTTGACTCTCTCTAGAATTCTGGCCATCTGGCTTACTTCCTATATGGTGATAGGTTTTTTGAGGAGTTGTTTCTTTAAGGTTTGAGACAAACAGCCCTCAATAATCCTCAACCGTATGGCTTTGTCGAGTGAGAAGGCTTCAAATTGAAAGTTGGCCCCTTTTATTCGTAGGCGGGTTATGAACTCATCAATGGTTTCATCGACTCTCTGTGTGCATAGGTTGACTATGTATCTTTCATAGTCTCTGTTAGGTT
Organism: Ambystoma mexicanum; assembly: GCF_040938575.1. Lineage (NCBI taxonomy): Eukaryota > Metazoa > Chordata > Amphibia > Caudata > Ambystomatidae > Ambystoma > Ambystoma mexicanum. The sequence continues at coordinate 706,136,238 of NC_090923.1, read as the reverse complement.
CAATAACTAATCTTCTGTTTATGGCCGCTATTAGTGTTGGAAAGTCAGCTTGTTCTGCGGGGGGAATGGTCTTGGTAAGGACTTTGATGTCATTGCCCTCCAGATTTAGGAACATGCTTTGTAGCCGAGGGGATTTGTCTTCCCCTGCAGCATCGATGAAGGTGTTAAAGTCCTCTAGCCAATCAGTCCATCTTGGACCTTTGTCGGCTTGTGGCATCATTGAAAATGGGGGAGGCATGCGCCATGCCGTTGTTGCTGAGTTCCTTGCAGGGGCCGGGGCATTTGGTGGTTGTTGGGCTTGAGGTGAGCTCATGCTGAGGGCTTACGCAGCAGGCAGGGTGTGCCTGAGTATGTGTGGTGGCAGTGTTGTTTGACCCACCTTTAATGATTTCCAGGCTTCCGTTGCACCTGCTGGTGGGTCGTCGTGCGGTCGGCGTAGGGTGCCCTGGAGAAACACTCCTGTTGGGCCGCGTGGTGCCTGGCACGTGGGTTCTCAGTAGTAGTCTGGAGCGTGGTGGTGTGGCTGCTGTGTCTCGCGACGCGGGCGTGGGGTCACCCGCTCTTTCTCTATTCTTGTAATGTTCTTTTCCAGGAAAGCGGGCCTGGGATCAGGCAACGTCGCTGGTACCACACGGGTGGAGGAGGCGGCCCTGTCCGCAGCGCGGATGCGCTGTTTGCTCGGTGAGGGGAAGGCGGGCCTGGGATCAGGCTCGGCGCCGGGCTCAGAGATGCCCGCGGAGCGGATGCGCTGTCTGCGTGGCGAGGAGGAGGCAGGCCTGGGATCAGGCTGGGTGCCGGGCGCGGAACTGCCCGTGGCGCGGATGCTCTGTCGGCGCGTTGAGGAAGAGACAGGCCTGGGATCAGGCACGTGCGCCGGGCTGGAAGGTGCCCGCGGCGCGGATTGGAGCAGGAACCTTGCTCGCAAAGGAGGAGGACTCGGAGGTCTGGTAGGTCAGCTCGTCGCCAGATGTTAGGCCCGGACTGGGCCCTTGAAAGGAGGACAGACACACCGATGGAGGATATACGTCTTTCTTTATTCGCATACATGCATGAACTGTCCTCAAACTCCCTCCCCTCCTTCTGACGTACTTCCCCACGTGATGTCCCTCACGTGGCAGGGTTGCAGTCTCTTAAGGAGACACGAGCCCTGTAATAGCATAGCCCCGTAACAAAAGGGAGGCCAATAATCTATTGGGCGACTGGTGACAGGGAGAGTTGCACGTATCTGGTTTCCCTGAGTTCGCACAATGACATGTTCTCTAACCAGTATGCGAATGTGGGGGGATTATTCTTACCCCACGATCTGGCCACCAGCAACCTGGCCATGCCAGTTGCCATTCCCAGTAGTCCATTTTCACCGTGGGAACCGTCTTCCATCAATGCTAGGAGCCACAGTGCTGGTGATTAAACCCTCGTTGAGGGGAGCATTGCCACCATAGCGCCCTCAATATTCTCCCAGAATGTTCTAATATGGGGGAAGTCCCAAGCTACATGGTAAAAGTCAGCCATAGCTTTATCACACCTTTTGCATACCGGGGAGCTCTCTGGATAGATTCTGCTTATTTTTAAAGGGGAGTAGTAGATTTGGTGAAGAACTTTCTAATGAATCAGTCTATAGCGGGTATTCAATGAAATATACCAGGTTTGCCTACATATACGTTTCCATTGCCCCTCGCTTATCCCTTCGTCCAGTGATGCCTCCCATTTGGCCTTATATGTCTGTCGGTGTTCCCCCTCTCCCACTTCTAATCATTTTGTATATAGTGGAGACTAGTTTACCATGGTTCAGAGGCTTGATTATATATAGCTGGGCCGATTGGGGGGCAGGGGTGGAAGGGAAGTCGGGCCATTTTGTTCTTAGTATCCTTCTGAGTCTGTAATATTGCAGTTGGGTCACTGCATTGTGCTCTCCCCTAGTTCGTAGGTCGTCCCACCGGACAAAATGCCCAACCTCCACCAGATCACCCAGTTTCTGTACTTCCAGCTTTTGGAATTGCGCCTTGAATGCCTTTTCGTGGGTGAGAGGGATACCAATAATATCGTATATCAGTAGGTTGAGGTGATAATGCGGGGCTGTCTCCAGTATTTGGCCTACGTGCTCCCAGGCCCTGCAGGTTACGTCGACAGGTTGGACTTCCCCCCTCAGTACCGACTCCCTATTTCCCCAGAGCATTTCCATTAAATCGCTCGGGGCGGATACAGCCTTTGCAATCAAGGTGTGCGGGGTGCTGAAATTGGGGGGATACCATACTGCAACTGGATTGCAAGATAGTATGATAGTACAGTAGCATGTTGGGGTATTCCAATTCCCCATGTTCGAATGCCGTTGTCACGGTATCATAGGCAATCCGAAGTTGCTTGCCGGCCCACACCAACCTTATCATCATTTTCCTGGTGCGAGTCCAATATTGGCTGGGGGCGGGGAATATCAGGACATTGTTTGGGCAGTATAACCATTTTAGCCAGTGCTATCTTGGTGACTTGGGAAATTGGGAGAAGAATCCATGCCCTGACTTTCTGTTCCAGAGTTTCTAAAACTTAAATGTAATTGTCCTTATACAGCGTATCTGTTTTCGTGGTGACTGTGATGCCTAGATAACACAGTCCGTGAGGGCACCATCGGAACTCATCGCCCACATCGGTTTTCCGCACTCCTGGGGTTAGGGGCAGGACTTTGGATTTGGACCAGTTGATTTGAAGTCCCGATAATTCTCCGAATCTCACCACTTCATGGGTTAAGGGGGGTCAGTGTGATGCTGGAAATGCATCGGAGGGACAGGGCCTCCGTGTCCTTGTCCTTTACTGCTTTTTATCGTATGTTCTGTCATGTTTTCCGCGCAAGAGTTCATGTGGGACTCCTGGCGGTTCAGCTCTGTCTCTTTTGGTTTGGTGAACAGACCCGTGGGATACCCTTATGGCACCCATGGGTAAGGGTACAACCCTGTGCCCCTAGTGTATGTTTTTGGGCACCTGTGGGTGACCCACAGTGCAGGGTACAGGCTGGTGGCAGCTCTGTGCTGAAATGACTGGTGCCCTGAGCGTCCTCCATTTTGGGGTGCCCAGGCCCTGTCATTGGAATAGATTCCTGATGGAGACAAAATGGCCCCCATGGCCTCTTGCCTTCCATCACCTGTTACCTTGATCTTGAAGTCCCGGGAAGCCCTGCCTCTGTCCCTTCCCCCTGACTGGTTGTTGGGTGGAAGTTCCATATATGGTAGCGTGGGGAAGTGCCGACTAGACTGGCTGGAGCCTTCTCAACGACCGTATGTTCTGGGTACGCTTGTGGGTGGGACCTGGGTGAATGTAGTGTGTGTCGAATTTACATTCTATGTTGTGGCTGTCTAGTATCTGGTGTTTGACACAATGGTTGAGACAGCCCTGCCCGGAACCGGTATGAATGCAGCTTGGAGTGTTGAATGGCTCGGTACTTGTCCCAATACACATAACTTGTTGTGAGTGTCTGAAGAGAAGTGAATGGCCTGAATACCTCATGTGCCTGATTGGCTGCCTGCCTGCATGAATGCCCGTAGTCGTGATTGGATGCTTGAGTGTGACCCAGCGAAATGAATGGGAGATCAACAGTATCTCTGGGGACCTCTCACTGCTAGGAATCGTGTTCAGAAGCTGAAGTCCACTACGACGAGTAACTGGAGTAACTGAAGCTTGATCCTGAAGCCCTGCTGAATGAGAAGAATTGCTGTTGCTCTCCTTCGTAATCTGAAGGCTGCTGTGCTTCAAGAACTGACCCCGAGAGGACCTGGTAAGGCGCCCTCTTCCAAAGCTACGAGGGACCTTCGTGCACAGCTGATCTTTGCCTAAGCTCCCTGGTAGACAGACCTTCGACAGGCTGCCGACCCGATACGGGGACTGCTGCGGAACTCCAAGGAGAAGCGCCCGGACTGTTGCCATTGTCGACGACCGCCGACTGGAGCCGCCGTGCTCCCATTGCCTAAAAACGTCATTGATCCAAGGACGCTCTCATCCGCATCGCCGCCGCTGTATCCTGCTGTAGAAGGCCTGACCGTCGACGCGCCAAGGAACATCCACCGGTGGGTTTCCTGCCACCCAAAGACCACAGAGATGCCGACGGCTCGACACCCTTGCTGGGCCACAGTTATTCAACTCTTTGCGGTCCAGAACTATCGACACCGAGAAGCCCTGCAGGCCTGTTCCTTGCAGCACGTTTACACTTCCCCGTCAATGAGCACCGCTAGGAACGACACGGCCACTTCACTGTCGTAGCTCGACCGGTTCTCCGTCGGACGTTCGATGACCCGTGACTCCTGCCTGAAAGGGAGGACACTCAAGAAGGGTTGTCGATTTCCCCGACGAGGAACGCTACAACGCCAGGTATTTTGGGGTTGCAGAACTATTGGAAAGTCTAGTGTGAACAAGATATGGACTGGGCTTGTACCTTTCTTCTACAGGTTGCCCAGGTGGGGGGATCTCCACACAGAACTGTGTCTAGGTAGCGGGACCAGTATTCTGCCAATTGCTCAACCATCTTGCTTTCTTTCCTCTCTCTACTGCTGGTTTCATCTTTATTTTGATCTGAGTGTCATTCTCACCGTATGCACTCTAAGGAGATCTAATAACGGTAGTGGTACCACTTTAGAATTGTATATATTTACCATTGTTGATTTTCAGAGTACAAAGTGAGTTATCGTGATCGTGTATACGACCTTGAATATTATTTATATAAAGACTGTGATTTAACCTATACAGTGTGTGGACATTCCTTTGTGGGTGCTTGGGGACTACACTGTACTTAAGAACCAGCTCGCATCACCTCCTGAGAAGCTAGGCCCTGATTGCTCGACCACGTACCAATAATAGAGAATCTTGGCAGGGGTCTCTGTGCCTCCCCTCTACCATATAGAGAACGGAAGCGCAGACCCCCCCCCTCCGGTCTTTACAGCTGGTGGCAGCGATGGGATGCTTATGGTTTTAAGACTCAGTGTCTAACCGTGCCACTTACGAAGGATATCTGCACTTTATTAAATTGAGGTTTAGTTGTGTACAAGATAACTGCATTACAAGCGAATGGTAAGTTGACTCGGATGAGCTTGGAGGCTCTCCAGAGTGCTTGTGAAGCCAGGGAATTAGACTTTGTGGATAAGTCTAGGGCTGAGCTGATAGCTGCCCTGGTAGACTACCAGATCGATTGTGAAACTATTGAAGGGGGGGATGCAACCTATGAGGACTCTACCCCGGGGGTTGTCGCCGAAACTGATTCTGGGAATGCCACAATTCCTGCTGCCTCTGTTCCGAAACCCCAGCAATTCTTTAGAGCTTGAGTTATTGAGGATGAAGTTAGCCTTTGAATATCGCAAGTTGGAACTAGATGCTGAGCTTAAGAAAGAAGAGTTGGCACAGCAAGTGGAGCTCAAGAACCGGAATCCTAATCTAAAAGATAGTGATCTTGAACTCAAAGATAAGGACCTTGAACTCAAGAACCGGGACACTGAATGTCAGCGAATCCAGCTAGAGAAAGTTTGAGTGGAGACTTCAGCGAAACCAGTTGAAAGTGTCAGGTCCCCAGCAACCAAGTTTATGAAAGATTTGGTTGGTGTGTATGCGGAGGGTTCTGATATCCTCCAATGGATTGAAGCATTTGAAATGGCTTGTGCAATTCACAATGTTGATATGAGAGATTGGGCAAAGTGTTTGTTAAGCAGAGTGCCTCAAACTGGATATGACTGTATTCTGAAACTGAGTGTGGAAGAAAGGGGTCAGTATGAGTGCATGAAGTCTGCTTTAATTTCCAAGTTTGGCAAGACGCCTACCCAATATCTTAAACGGTTCTGGGATTTTAAAAAACGAGAGAATGTGTCTTGGATTGAATAGGTGCGTGCAGTGGCGTAACAGGGGCCCGCGCAGCCCCCGCGGTGCGGGGGGGACCAGGGGCTGCGGGGGCCCCCACGCCATCGTCACTGAGAGGGGCCGCCTCACCCAGTCCCAGCACAGCAATATCACTGACTGTGTTCTCTCAGTCAGAGCAGCAGCCCTCAGTGGCACCATAACCCAGAGAGACTACGGTCTGGCCCTCTGTCTCTGGGTCTATGGTGCCGTTGGGGTGCTGCACTACTGACTGTCTGCACTGCAGTGGACCCGGCGCCTGGGATGCACACTCACACGTGAAGTTACTGTCGCTCGGCAGGCTCAGCTCAGGCAGGCACACTAACTTGCCTTGCAGATTTGCTGAGCTGAGCCTGCGCGTGGGCTGCATCATGCTGCAAAGCGCATGCGCAGCTGGCAAGCTAGCCCTGCCTCCGCACGAGCCGAGAGCGAGTCACACGGCCCGCCCGCACCCTGACACACTACGCATGATTGTAGTGAGACTTATAGTGTGTGTTGTTGCCGGCCCGGGTGGTAATCCATTGTAATTCGGCAGGCAGGATCTACTGAGGCTTCAGTTTGAAAGGTTGTCAACTAAGGTAAGTTATTTTTTTATTTTAATTTAGCAGCAGGGGCACTGGGCAGCCTTACTATGATGGTGCATGCATGCGTGACTCTATTGGCCGGGCTAGGATGGGGTGCTCGCAAGCACCGTCCACGTTTCTCTGCCACAGCAGCACAAGTCACAAAAGCTGTGTTTTGCTGACTGAGGCCTATCATAATGACTTTCCCAGCCTCCGAGTCACGCTCAGGCCGCGCCAGCGAATATCGATCCCGAAGCCTCGGCTCCGAAGGAAGGGACTCCCAGTGAGAGCTTTTGCACGTGTCGTCAGCACTATTCAGCGTGTTCCTGCGCGCACCCGGCCTCGGCTCGATGTCTCCCAGAGACGGAAATCTGCGGAGCTCTGACTTTACTCAGCCTGCTGCTTTTATTAGTGTCCAAGCACTATAGCTTTCTGAAGAGGCTGCTCTCAGCCAGGTCAGGGCAGCCCTTTAATCGGCCGAATTAAAAGGCGCGTATGGTATTCCCGTGAGTGGAAGCAGCTGTTATTCTGGAAAAGGGCGGCGTTTGTAAAATGGTTTAGCAAAGATTGTACCTTTCTTTGGCGAGGGGCTGTTTTGATTTCACGATTTTCCTGTAACGTATTTCTCTTCAATGAGTCCTTAACGTAACGTCCATCATTTTAGTTCTATTTGTTTTGTATGAACGTTATGTGGGAGCCCTGTCTGAAATGGGGTTTATTTTACATTTCATTCGATGTTGTTCCAAATCCATAGGCCTAATGTGGAATTTCACGGGGTCGTCCTTTTAATCTTGCATGATTTTAAATAACGCTCCACGGTTAGCAGAGCATGCCAGAGGCCGCTCATGTTAATTCATCCGTTTGAAAACTCAACTGATCTTACGCCTTTAATGCTGTACATTATTCGGGCTGTGCGCTTCTGAATGTGTGCAATTATCAATAGCTGCTTGAGAAATATTACCTCCCGTAACTAAATGCCATTAGAATATGAAATCAGAAAACCATCAAAAATAAAAAAGAAAGTGCAGGCCCTGCGGAGAAAAGTACCTTGGCAACACCTATTCGAAGGAGATGCATTAACACTGTTCATTATTCCTCACGCATTATCTAAATTCGATCCGAGATTATCCTTTTTTTTAAATCACCATTACCATGCATCCGCCTATGTTTACGTGATTATATAGCGAATGACGTGTGGTTGTCAAATAGGAGACCCGCAACAATATTCACAGACTTCATGGCTATGGTTGGCAAAGGTAAGGATGTATAGCCTCATTTTAAATTAACATTCTCAATAGTGCTTTAAAATTGCAGGGATCAGTAAAAAAACGCGGGTACACATTTTCGGTGCATTTTCGATGATCAGAGCCATTTTGTTTAAGCTTTCTCTGATGGGACAAGAGTGGAAAATACGCTCTTTGGGTTTCCTCAAGCAACAGCATGTATATCCCATCTATTTTGGTGAATGTGGAGAGGCTTGAATGCCTACGGAATTCTCACTGCCTTTGATAATCCATCAGGAATCCCTGTAAGGATGGGCGCAATATTGGCGCCATATTCCCACATGAAGGCCGTCGTTACTGATTGCACGCAGTGACCGAGGAGTATTTTCTGACCGAGGAAGTTAAAAAGGGACAGGGAGCTACAAATAGCACATAGTCGCATGCATTTTTCCACACCACCCAGAAAATACCTCATATGCGGTTGAGCAGGCGGTGGAGACAAACGTGGTCACAAAGGCAGTCTGCGTCGTGCTATTGAGAGCGTCATTTGAAATTAGCCTGTTACAGGTGCCATGCAAAAGCTACTCCTACGTGTGGTAGTAAATTATGACTGTACATTGAGTTAAGGGACAACCATGTCTACTATACATGTGTAACGTAAGCCTGTTGGAAATGGTGCTTTTTATTGGTTGAGAGTGTAAAATATTATAGGCCTGGTGCCCTGCCCTGATTCACAAAAACATTTTACAGGGGGGTACGTCACCCCCCAAAAAAACGTTTTGCAAATCATTGCAAAGGACATGCTGCACGCACTTAATCAGTTTTGTTAATTATGTTTGTAGGCCAGACACTTCACCACTGCACTTTATAACTTGATGAAAAATGACAAACAACTAAAGGTGAAATGTTTTATTTCGGTTCTGCAAGTCCCAGGGAAAACATTTGTATTGGTTCTTGAAGTTTAAAACATGCACACCATTTAAAGTTTTAAAAACCACTATGGGGGACGGAGTACACCCACTTTATTCAGGTGGTGTACTCAGTCCCCCCCAGCTATTGAATGTCCTCTTTGAATTCATGAATTAAATCTGACCTTAGTGATCACACCACAGTTGTCAGGTTTGTAGGCCAGACACTTCACCACTGCACTATATAACTTGATGAAAAATGGCAAAGAAATAAAGATGAAATGTTTCATTTCGGTACTGCAAGTCCCAGGGAAAACATTTGTATTGGTTCTTGAAGTTTAAAACATTCACACCTTTTAAAATTTTCAAAAACACTATTCGAAGAAAATATCCCCTCATAACTTTTGTGTGTTTGTTGATTTTATGAAAGACAAATGCCATTTGTCCTGTTTAATTTGGGTGGTTATGCAAAGCCAATTTAATGAAATGTGCATATTTCACCTTGATATGCTAATTTCTGGTGACATCACCTCCTATTGCATTTGTTGATGAGTCCCTCACTTTAATTTTTAGGACTTGACTTGATACACATGTGAATGGGTTCGTTGCTAGAAAACAAGATGTTCTTTGTTTTTTACCTTATATGACGTATATGGTAGGGTGGGGTTTGTGGACGGTAGAAGTTGATGAAGCAGAGCTACGTGTAGCAGAGGGTAGGTATACCGACAAAGCCAAGCGCAGAGAAGAGCAGGCACGCGCTAAAGTTCAAAAGACAATCATGTAATCATGGGACTGCTAGTTTTGCGCATGTGACGTGTTTCTTCATTTATTTACTGGCCTGATTCCTCTGGTGGGGTTGACTACTAGAACATCTAGTCTGGGTGTGCAGTTTAGAACCGGCTGACGAGGTGCACCGGAAAGGCACCTCTTGGTCTGATAGAAAGACAGCGAGAGAGAAAGGGAAACCGAGAGAGAGTGGGTGGGGGAGAGAGAGCGAGGGAGGGAAAGAGAAGAGAGAGAGTGAGAAGGAGAAAAACGGGGAGAGGGAGAAGTGCAGGAGAAGAGGGCGTGGGGACACAGGGGGTGTGGTGAAGGTGGATCAAAGGCTGCTAGAAGATAGTAGTTTCGTTAAAATGGGTGCTCTTCCCACATATGTCACAACTGATGGGACCCTACCTGAAAAGTGCATTTCAGGATTTTGGTGCACACTAAACACAAATGTAAATTAATTGATTAATAAGCCTATTATAGTTAGTGGTGGCCGCTTGCAAAGTGTTCTAGGTATTTCAGTATGTGTCAGTCGATGCATGTCACGGAGGAGCCAGCCCTTATAAGCAGCCATTGACAGGGCACAGGATGAGGTGGTTGGGCTGGATTGATTATACTCATAGCTGATAGTAAATCTATCACGGCACACGCCTTAAACATGGACCGTCATGCTTTGGAGACTACCAGAGTGTGCTATCCTACATGTTGTCTGCTGGGTGCGGCCTGGCATGGGCCATACCGTCACGGCCTCAGGCGTGTTTTGTATGGGCCATGCACAGGCGCAGACGCACCACCATCATAGTACAGGGCAGCCTCCTGTGTGATAAGGTGGAGAGGTTTTGCGCACGCATCCCTCGTATAGGAGCCCTTTATTTTGGTGGTATTCTCTTCTTAGCACCCGCTGCAGGGAATAGGCAGGTTAGAGCTGTCAGCCTCGGTGTGAGGGATTGAGCCTCGGGCTAGACTCACAGAGCCTAATGGGGGAACACGATTTGCTTAGGAGAAAAAAGGGAACAGTCTTTCAACATTGTTGTTTTGTCTACAAAGCAACAGCCTAGCTGTAGCATGAGAACCACTAAGGGACAGGGCAGACTGAAAAGTTATCAGTTGCGTGCAAATCCCTTATGTCTCAAAGCACGGCGAGGGATCCGGCGAGGGAGGGGGGATATGAAAGGAAAGTGGGAGCAGCAAAGAAGGAAGTGTGAAGTCAGAGAAGGGAACTCTAGATAAGCCCCATTTTTGCTGGAGGGTAACCTGGGTATTTTAAGATAAAAGTACCAATGACAACATTCCACCCGGGTGTCCACATTCCTACAGAGATTTTAAGAACTGTGGTATTGAAGTACCATCCACACTAAGTGTCCATCCTGGCTCATATAAAGAAGCTCCTAGATCATGTTTCACTCCCGGGCCGCTACAGTTTGCGGCCTGATGTAGAAGAACATTTTGTACGGTACCTCATTCCTACTGACAGGTATACATTTTGAATTTTAGAGTTGAATAATCATGTGCCATTTGGCTGAAATATATTTGATGTGTGCCACTCACTCTCATAATTGGGTATCCTGTGTGGGTGCATGTCACTTTGGGCCCAGAATACCAGGTTAAACTGAGATAAATGAATCCATTGCACTCTCCGCTGGCCTGAAACGTGACACACAAAAGGCTGCTGCAAGTTGACTAACATTTTTAAAGTCTTGACACATCCTCTCTTTTCTGTTATCACCTTACAGTGACTCGAGGGCATTTCCAGGTAGCCTGAAACCAGGCCCAGAAATGAGCCCATGTTTTCTTATTTCTTGTAAGGAGCCCATTCTCAAAACTGCTTTGCTTCTCTTGCTGCGGCGGCTCTTGTCCTTTTTCCCTCTTGCAACTATGCTGTGGCTGCTTGATAAAAAGATCTCAGGGCTGCATTATCAGCTATTGCGCCGATCAAGCTGTATTAAGGGATGGCAGATTCCACATAATGTGCATTAGCTAAAGTGAGACATCGCACACTTCTGACACGATTGCATTCATGATGTGTATTTCCATATGCACAGCCATCATTTTCTCTAAAATCCATAAACCACTCAATAAAACTCATCTCATTAACCAAATGTTCAATCTGAGACAGAGAGGGGGAAAAACTAGTACTAACAAAAATAATAATGTATGCCAGCGCCCACAGCCATCAATCCTGGAAGCATTTTTACATTTCATCACAGCCCACAAGTTCATAGCGCACCCAATACAAAAATCAATCACAATTCCTGATTTACTTCAAACTGGTCTAGCCTATCGAAAGGCACAACAATCAGGACATTTGGTGAAGCCAATGCTCGTTTTAACAGGACTTCCGTGAAGAACAAGCACTCTGCTTATGAATCAAGCAGCTTAAGGAGCACTAAGTTAAATATGTTTTTATTACACCAGCAGCACATGTACAGTTCCAAATAAACCTTTACCTCACAGATAACATGTTTGAAATAACCCATGTGAGGCACTTTGAGCACCCAGTTTGATGTTACTGCTTGATAAAACTAGCTCACACAGACACTAGAAGGATGTGTTTGGAGAGGCAGGAAGTGGGTGCGAATAGCCATAGTCATTATGGCCAGGTACAGTGAATGGGAGGGTAAATAAACAAACACCTACCTGCTTTGTGTCCCTCATATCTCACCTCCCACCTATGTATTAAAATGCAATCGTTTTGGCTTGTAGATGTCCCTTTGGCACCACCGAGTTGTGAAAAATAAAAATAGGGGCTCACATTTACATCACTTATTACTGCCGTACACATGGATATTTGCAAAGCGAATTGGCCAGGTTGTGTAAATGAAGAGGACCTTTTTTTTTATAAAGTCCACAGAACAAAAAATGGTTAACCTTTACATTTGCAAAACAAGGCTTAATGGCTTTACCAATGCTTGCTATATATATATGGGGTATTGAAGCGAATTCCCAATGCTTCCATGATGGCCCGTTTGGCAAGCTTTGCATTTGCCCTGCCACCTTATTACGTATGTAATAATTTTTTTATTTCTGACCACAACAATCGTACACGCTCCATTAATCAGTCAGATCACATCTGCATGCCCCTGAAAATCTGCTCGGACTAAACACTTTAATTCTGACAAGATTAAAAAGTTGCTTCAACAGGCGTGATTAGCTCACAGCCATCCCACCCCAGCAGTCCCTGACCGTGTATACTAACTCCACAGTAAATATCTCCATCACATAAGCATTTTATTAGCTTACCAATGCTAGTCTGTGATGTCTAATTTGTTAGTATGAAACCAGTGTGCTATTAATGCATTGTGATGCTTGCACATTCTTTTCACAAAATGCCTGTGTGAAACAATGACTTAAAACAATGGTGTGTAGTATACAGCAGTCTATTTACAGTAGTTTTTCATCTATGTCTCTACAGCCTTCAAGGTACATCGCCAGGCAGCGAGGACACTTGTGTTGAACAAGAGAATTGTGACTGACTCTGCGACCAACATCTTGCAGAAAGTATATTTCAAGGTAAGTCTAACTGTCAAAAATGTAAAGAGGAAGGTGTTTTATATTGTCTAATCTGTGGCTAATGTCCCTCTCCTTGCATCCCCCCATTCACTACCCCCCCCACTTCTCTTGCTTCTCTTGCACTACTATTTTTCACTGCTCTTCTCATTTAGCGTGTAACGTGGAAAACATTTTGTTCATGCACTGGCTTAGCGGGGGGCCCACAGACACTCCCAGTGCAATGCTTTTGCAGTGGTCACTATATATATCAGTGACAGTAAAATGAAACACCAGGAAATAAAGAGCCACATTTATTCCATTCATACTTTGACACAGGTAAAATAACTGTTTCATTTTTATTTTTCTATTGCACGTTTAATATTGCTGGTGATTAATACTGCATGCTCTCTTCATTTTGAATGTTGGCAACTTGGCATGTATTATATGCATGAATAATTTCAAATATTTTTCCTTACTTAGGCCAACAAATATCCAGAATAGAGGAGGTAGCTTACAAGGGACACCACAAGCACCATTTAAATTAACTACAATCATTTACAAATTCATAAAGTAAGAAAATGAGTAAACCAAGGAAGTATTTAAGTGGTGCTCAGAAGCGACGTAAAGCTAGTGATGAAACTCCTAAGAGCAAACAGCCAAAAATTGAATCTTTATTTAAGCCTAGAAGCAGTGTTCATGCATTATCTTGTGCAGAGCAACAACCACAGAAGCCACTGCCAGCAGAACAACCATCCTGCTGTGGTCTAAACTTAGCTGCTTTGCCTCCAGTGCTTACTGCTTATTTGCTTGCAGTTGAAGTGCCAGTAGAACAACCAACCTGCTCTGGCCAAAACATAGCTACTTTGCTGCCAGTAAATACTGCTATATTGCCTACAGTTCAAGTGCCATCAGACCAACCATTCTGCTCTGACCAAAACTTAGCTGCTTTGCCTTCTGTAGATACTGCTTCATTTCCTGCTGCTGAAGTTCCAACATCCTGCTCAGGCCAAATGTTAGCTGCGTTGCCTCCAGTGATTACTGCTAATTTGCCTACGGTTGAAGTGCCAGTAGAACAACCAACCTGTTCTGGCCAGTTGTTAGCTGCTTTGCCTTCTGTAAATACTGCTTCATTTCTTGCTGTTGAAGTGGCAACAGAGCAGCCATCCTGCTCTGGCCACGATTTGCTGGCTTTGCCTTCTGTAAACACAGCTACGTCAGTGAGGCTCATAGATCCATTAACTGTTGATGAATATGGAGGGACTGAGACAGTGACTGTAATGGAATCTGACATTGACGTTGAAATCATTCCATTGACTCTCCCAGATGTATTCCCTACAGATAGAGCAAACTTTCCCAATAACTTTGACCATAATACTGCTTTAAAGAAATTAATTCTTAAAAATGGTCCCTGCAAACCAACAGGACCCTTCCCAAGAGATTTAAAGAATGAGTACTATTATATATTAACAAAGGCAGGGAAAAAGGTACCCCGAAATTGGCTATGCTACTCAGTTAAATTGGATTGCGCATATTGTGAGCCCTGTTGTCTGTTTGGTGACAGAAGACATTCTTCCCAACAACAATCATGGGCTGTCGGAATAAAAGACTGGCAAGGAATTTCGAGGAAAATTAAAGAGCATGAAATGACACAATCCCATTTAGGGGCTTGTGTTGTTTATGACATGTGGAAAAATGATAACACAGTTGACACAAAATTGCAATCTGAATTCCGAGAACAGGTTAACTTTTGGACTAAAATTATGAGAAGAATTATTGATGTCACCCTCACATTGGCTACATGTAATCTAGCTTTCAGAGGACACAGGGAAAAAATAGGAGAGATTGATAGTGGTAATTTTTTGTCAATCATAGAGCTGTTAAGCAAGTATGACCCCGTTCTTAATGAACTAATTGAAAAAGACACAAGAATAAAATATTTAAGCCCAAAAATACAAAATGAACTAATTGAATTGCTTTCACATAAAGTACAAAATGAAATAGTTGCTGAAATTAAAGGTGCACAATTTTACTCCATCATCATGGATACGACACAGGACATTAAAAAACAAGAGCAGCTAAGTCAGGTTTTCAGATACATTACAGTCATCCATGATGAGAATGAAAAACCAATTGACGTGAAAATCAATGAATGTTTTTTAGGTTTTCACACTATAAAAGACCAAAGTGCAGAAGGCCTTACAGTAGAAATTCTAAAAATTATTGAAAATAAAGGATTGTCAATCGTAAAATGTAGAGGCCAAGGATATGATGGGGCTAGCACTATGAGTGGGATATACTCAGGTGTCCAAACTAGGATACGCTCTAGAGAGCCGAATGCTGTCTATGTACACTGTGCTGCGCATAATTTAAATTTAGTATTAAATGATGCCTGCATGAATATTTCCGAAATTAGAACATTTTATGATGTTGTGCAGCGAGTTTATACATTCTTCAGTGACAGCATCAAACGGTGGGAACTTCTTACCAATTTAAGGGAAGTAGCTTCATCTTCAAATCCCACATTGAAAAAACTGTGTCCAACACGCTGGGCATCAAGACATGATGCTCTTAATGCGCTACGTTTTTGCTTTCTGGATGTCATGAAAGCGCTGGCTAAAATAATTCTGCTGTCTAAAAAAGGAGATGAACGTACCGAAGCTACTGGGCTTAAGAAATTATTGGAGACATTTGAGTTTGTTGTTATGGTTGTAGTACAAAGCAAAGTTTTAGAAAATGTGAACATAGTTTCAAAACTGCTACAATCTAAGAATGTGGACCTTTTGCAAGCAGTTGGTATGTTGAAGAGCACAACTACAACTTTTGTAAGTCTTAGAGGACATTTTGATGATATTAAAAACATTGCCTGTTCTCTTGCAACTGCTTGGGGAATTGAACCAAAATTTACTGAAAAAAGAATCCGGCACACAAAAAAACATTTTGACGAATTGTGCGAAGACAAACGATTATCCAACCCTGAAGATAATTTTAGGGTATCAGTATTTTACACCAATATTGATATCATTCTAACACAGTTACAAAAAAGATTTTCAGGCATAGATACCATTGTTCAAAGATTTAATTTCATGACTCCATCTGAAATTCTAAAAGCAAATGATGATTTGTTTTTTAAATCGGCAGAATCCCTTGCAGCTCAATACAAGGATGACCTATCCTCAAACTTCCCATTGCAACTTCTAAAATTCAGGACTGCATTGAAAGGGCAAATCAAAAACATGTCAGGGGGAACAATGAAAGATTTGGCAGATCTTTTATTTTTGAAAAATAGTGGAATACTGCCTAGTGTTTTGGATGTTGCAACAGCTATTAAACTTTTCCTAACTATTCCAGTAACTGTTGCTACTGCGGAACGATCTTTTTCTAAGCTAAAATTAATAAAAAATTATCTTAGAAGTTCCATGACACAGGAGAGACTCACAGGACTGTCCATTTTGAGTATAGAGAGCGCAAGAGCAAGGAAAGTAGATGTTAAAGAGCTAACAGAGGAGTTTGCACAAAGAAAGGCAAGCAGACAAACTTTATTCTAACACGGTACCAGAGTTTCGGAAAAAGGTGCCAGCAACCTTTAAATTCTAATCCAAGGTGTTTTTCAAAATCACAGATCAACATAACCTCTCCTTCTTGATTGCAAGTGGGGTAAACTGTCTAATAAAATGCATCTTTTATCTAGTCATAAAAACATGGTCCGGGATGCATGGATACCTGGAGAAAAAACAATGTTAAGAAAACCACAAACCTAAGTAGTGGAAAAGTTAAACAAAACAGTATTTTTCAAACTTGGAGAGCTTAAAGTGTGCTTGACTAACAACATGAAAGTGCATAACTAATGACGGTATGACGACAGTGCTTGACTAACGGTACAAAAAGGGTATTTTGCCCTAATACTCTACAACTTTAATTTACCAGCAAATCAGTCATCAATATGTAGTTCAGTATGAGAACAAAGCAGTAATTGGTGTAGTCCATTCTGTCAACCAGTCAACAGTCATATGTGCCAGCAAGCATCCAAAAGTCTGAAGTCCATGTTGCCAGCCAAGACATTATCAGTCCAGTGTACCAGCCAAGCAGTCATAATTTCTTCCAGCCAGTCAGTCATCAGTCTACATTTGCCAGACGAGCAGTCATCTGTCAGGTTTGCCAGCTGAGCAGCCACAAGTCTGTATTACAGTGTGACAACAAAGCAGTAATTGGTGTAGTCCATTTTGTCTGCCAATCAAGCAGTGAACAGCCAAGCTTTCCAGCCAATCAGTCAACAGTCAGGTTTGGCAGCCATGAGTCTGTAGTCCAGTGTGACAGCAAAGCAGTAATTGATGTAGTCCAGTTTGTCTGCCAATCAAGCAGTCAACAGTCGCGCTTTCCAGCCAAGAGGTCAACAGTCAAGTTTGCCAGCCAAGCAGCATGAGTCTGTAGTCCAGTGTGACAGAAAAGCAGTAATTGATGTAGTCCAGTTTGTCTGCCAATCAAGCAGTCAACAGTCAGGTTTTCCAGTCAAGCAGTCAACAGTCAAGTTTGCCAACCAAGCAGTCATGAGTGTGCAGTCCAGTTTGCCAGCCAGGCAGTTACCAAGCTCTAGTCCAGTGTGCCATCCAACAGTCATAATTTCTTTCAGCCAGTCAGTCATCAGTCTACATTTACCAGACGAACAGTCATCTGTCAAGTTTGCCAGCTAAGCAGCCACAAGTCTGTAGTACAGTGTGACAACAAAGCAGTAATTGGTGTAGTCCATTTTGTCTGCCAATCAAGCAGTGAACAGCCAAGCTTTCCAGCCAAGCAGTCAATCAAGTTTGCCAGCCCAGCAGTCAACAGTAATGTTTGCCAGTCAAGCAGCCACAAGTCTGTAGTGCAGTGTGATAGCAATGCAGTCATTGGTGTAGTCCAGTTTGTCTGACAGCCAAGCAGTCAACAGTCAAGTTTTCCAGCCAAGCAGTCAACAGTCCATTTTGCAAGCCAAGCTGTCACCAGGCTCTAGTTCAGTGTGTCAGCCAAGCGCTCATCAGTGACAGTCAAGTTTACCAGCCAAGCAGTCAGTCTCAGTCCAGTGTGACAGCCAAGTGTTTCATAGATATGAGGTATTCATTATTTGTAATGTTCCTTTTTTCTCTGAAAATGTCTTTTACAAGTGATGTTGAAATTACTTTAATAAGCAGTTTTGTTTTAAGCAACCGTTCACTTAGCATTTTTAACAGTGAAGTAGGGCCTCGGATTATGTGTTAGGAAAAGAATCTAAAGGCAGTTCATATACAGATACATTACTACTTTCTAATTATTGGGTAGTTTGCTAGATGGTTAAATCTATGATGTGTATGTTGCTGGCAAGGCACTTTATTTAACTCTTGTTTTTTTCCTCAAATTATAGTTCTGGACTCCAGGTACAAGGATCTGTCACTGACATTTTTAATTGATGGGACTTCATTCACTAAATCGATGGGCTGTCACACTGTCTAGCTGGTGAGACCATTTTGCTCTTTCTTCATCCTGCTCAATTGCCTTTTTTGTTTCCCACTGATGTTAATACACTGTCTATTGACATGCACACATGCCTTTTCTTTGTATGTATATGTGAACATACATATGTCATTAAGATTGTTTTATTTTTGGATACCTGCAATTCCAAATTTCCATTACTTGATTTGGGATAGTGACTATATTGTGTTACTGACAAGCAGAAACATATTTGATAATATTTGACTTCCATCACTATACTCTGATTTGGAGCTTGTTATCTTTATCACTTCTTTATATATATTTGCTTAGTTTGTATGTGTCGTAGGATAATATATGTTTTGCAGTATATACTGACTGTGCTATATATTAAATACAATACATTGTACATTAATTGGTAGCAATGTTTACGAAATAAGAGTGAGAACAGTGTACTTGAGTGCAGATGCTCGTCAAGGTATGAGTGGGACGAATGGCTCGTAAATATACGAGTGGAGCAAATGTGTATGGGCGGAGCATATCGTGGTGGGCATGGTCTAAACTGGTGGGCGGGGCATACCTATGTTGGGGCAGAGTTTAGGGGGCCCCCATTGGGAGGTCTCGCAGGGGGGCCCCCACATTTTGTGTTACGCCACTGGGTGCGTGCTGCGCACATGAACATGATGGGGTGGATTGATGGTTACCAAGTGAAAATGTTTGTTGAATTGTCTCACCTCTTGTTTTTTGAGCATTTTTTGGAAGCCTATTCACCAGAGCTGCGTCAGTATGTTGCTGACCAGAAAAGTTTGGACCCCTTTAAGCTGGCTAGGTTGGCTGACAAGTGGGACTCCCACCGGGTGTCCCCTAAGGACTCCAGTGAGAAGGACAAGGACAAAGAAAAGGGGGCCTCTCAGAAAGCTGAGGAGTCCCAAAAGAAATCAGATTCGGGTAAACCAAAACCTTCCTCTCCAAAGACCCAAAAACCTAGTGGGGATAAGTCTGTTGTGGGTGGGAGTAAGAGTAGTGGTCCGCCTGCTGCAAAGCAGGGTCCCAGTGGTTCCAGTACGGTACCCCGCACTCCTGGCACATGTTGGGATTGTGGGGCTCTGGATCAACGAAGGGGTGACCCCAAGTGTTAGGGTAAGGCACTTGGAGTCCAGGCTGCCAGCCTGACCTATCCCTACTCTCAACCTGAGGTGGAGGCCACCGTCCTCCCCTCCTCTACTGGGATCACCTTCAGGGCTCCCGTAGAGATTTCCTTAGTGTGCCTTGGGGCCTGGGACCAGTACGCAGAAGTACTGGCGACTATCTCACAAAACACTTGTAGGTTTTTGAGAAGTGTCCTCTTGAATGGCCAGCCTTCTACTGGTTTGAGAGACACTGGGGCAAGCATGACAGTGGTGGACAGGACCCTGCTCAAGCCAGAGGACTATGTAGGTGCTCCTCTGAGAACCACCAAGTGTCATGATGCCTACCTCCAAGGAGCCAGGTCCGACACAGCAACCCCAGAGGCAGGCATCATTTCCCCCAGGGGAGTGCCAGCGGGCCCAACCTGGGGCCCTTTGGACGCAGTCTTGGCGCCTTAGGCTCCAGGCTCATGTTGGACCTCTGTCCTGGCGCCATAGGCGCCAGGCTCATAAAGCTAGACATGTGTTCAAGTGCTTTAATGTGCACTTACCTGATGCAGACCATGCTGCCACATCCAGGCCCTCTTGAGGCCTGAATAGGAACTACTTTACCTGTGGGACTACTTTCCACCTGGGTGTGGTCGGGGAAGGACACATACCTGATCGGAGGAAGGATACACACTTGGAACTTCTTCCAAAGCTATTTAAACCACACCCGATCAGCAACTTACGCTTCGCGTTGTTCTGCTCCTCGCAGCTGGACGCTCACCGTGTCAGCTCCTGCATCTGGACTTCAGCCACGCCTGTCAGCATCCTGGGTCACCTGCAAAGGGAGACAAGAGACCTACCAGCTAATCTGCACCACGGAGACATCACCGACGATCCTGAAAGGGAAGACATCATTTTTTAAAAGCATTTCGTTACGATCGCTGCAGCGCTGCATTTCACTCACCTTTCCTGGGTTCCTCCATCTTCAGCAGCGATCATCCGGATACACAGCCACTTCCCAGAGCCTAGAGAAAAAGACAAGAATAAGAGGTGAGAGAAGGAAGGGAATAGGAAAAGCTCAGTTTCCTTCTAAGACTTACCTGTTGGGTCATTCCCATTTCATTTCGGGTCTTGCTGCTTCCAAGCAGGACCCCGGCCCCTATGGGGAAAAAAGACAAAGACATTAGATGAGCGAATGCAAAAACATTAACTGAGCGCACATCTAGGACTTAACAGATCTTTACTGGAACTGCACGTTTCATTTCGGGTCGGCGCCATCTCCGGCATTCCGAACCCCGGCCCCTATGGGGAAAAGACATCAACATCAGCGCTTGGTTGCAAGAAGTCTCCAAAGGAATCTTCATTCATCACCTGAAAAAAGACAATGAACATTATTATTTAAAGCTTGAACTTTTGAACTTGCAACAGAACTTTTACAGCGCCTTACCAGTATAATCAAGCTTACCTGAACTCCCATCCAACCTCAATCCAGTGAAGTAACTGGGTTCAACGCGCCCCTGCGTCAGAAGCAGGATGGAGAGCTCGTCCTTTCAGACCCTAAGGTGAGACTTCACGGGGAATCGTGGAAGGGTATCGTAGAGGGTTGGAAGAGAGTGGGAGGCTTGAGCATAACTCAGTCAGTAGGTAATACTCCCTTTTCACGCACAGGGGAATATTCCTGCGAGCCAGAGAAGCCAGAGTAGAGGGCCCTTCCTGTCCATCTTCAGAGTCCTGCGCTTCACCATTGAAGAAGCATCAGCACTCGAAGCCAGACCTGCGCCTCCGTGGGAATCAGGTGAGCGTTACACCAGGTTAGCTGGTGGGCCTCCCAAATTATCGCCTGTAGCCTTAGTCAACATTACGATTGGAGACAAGACAGCAAAGCTTCCGGTCCTGGTTCAGGACAACGTCCCTGCGAACATTTTGTTGGGAAATGATTTGGTCGAGTTGGGGATGATCACGGACAGTCTACCCATGGCTGCTGTGGCAGTCACCTGATCGCAGGTCACACAGGGTCCAGCTGCGAGCCCGGCATCCTTGCCGACGGGGAAACCCAAGTCATGAAAGAAACAGAGGAGTAAGAAGGCCGCTTCTGTAGAGGGAGCCCCTGCTCTTCCTGCTGTTCCGACAGCACCCATTGGGATCCATGCTCCAGACGGGCTGGGTCCAGTGGCAATTCCCGTCTCGACTCCTGTGGGAGAAGAGCCAGAAGACTTTCCGGTAGGAGAGGCTCTCACCCCAGAGGATCATCCCGACCTTCAATGCTTGTTAGCTGAAGGGGGACCCTCCCGGGCAGAGGACAGTAAAGGACAGAGAGAGTGCCACTCTCTCGAGGGTCTGAGGACATAGGACCTGTCCCAGGCACAAGGAGAAGTGCCTAGGACATTTCAGATTTATTGGGAGGGTGAGCTCCTTGTTAGTGAGCCCACTAAGCCTGAACCTGGTTCCCTCAAGAGGTTGGTGGTACCCCAGGTTTACAGGCCCTTCCTGCTGCAGTTGGCTCATGAGGTGCCCTTGTCTGGTCATGTTGGTACCAGGAAGACTAAGCAGAGGCTCTCGGCCCATTTCTACTGGCCCCGGATGGGAGTAGAAGTGGAGTCCCACTGCAGGACCTGCCCAAATTGTCAGTTGTCTGGCAAGACTGGAGGCAGAGTCATCGCCCCACTGCAACCATTGCCAGTGGTGAGTACACCGTTTTAGAGGGTTGGCATCGACATTGTTGGTCCCCTTGACCCTCCCACGTCGGGTGGACATCGGTTCATCCTAATCTTGGTAGATCATGCCACCAGGTACCCTGCGACTATACCCCTTCAGTCGGTTACGGCCAAGGTGGTTGCCAGGGCTCTCCTGGGCATTTTCACCCATGTTGGATTCCCTAAGGAGGTTGTCTCTGATAGAGGATCCAACTTCATGTCGAGTTACATGAAAACCATGTGGAAAAAATGCAGAGTAACTTACAAGTTCTCCACCTCTTACCACCCCAGACCAACGGTGTGGTTGAGAAATTTAACAAAACTCTCAAGGGCATGTTAGGCACTTTGGAAGAGCCCCTCAGGAAGAAGTCGGATCTTCTCCTGCCATGCCTGCTGTTTGCCTACAGAGAGGTACCTCAAGAGGGTGTTGGTTTCAGCCCCTTTGAGTTACTCTTTGGACATCCTGTGAGGGGGCCCCTCACCTTGATCCGAGAATGTTGGGAGGCCACCCCCCCAGGTCCTGCCAAGCAAGTGGGGGACTATGTGTTAGGTCTCAGATGGAGGATGACACAGATGATGGGTCAGGCAATAGCGAATCTTAAGGCCAGCCAGGAATTGAATAAGTACTGGCATGACCTTAAAGCATCGCAAGTGGATTGGACTCCGGGACAGGAGGTCCTCCTGATGGAGCCTACCAGGCCTCAGGCTTTGGCGGATAAATGGACTGGACCCTTCAGGATAATCTCCAAGATGGGCGAGGTCAATTATCTGGTTGACATTGGAGCCTCTGGGGTAGCCCCTCAGATACTCCATGTCAACAGGCTCAAGCCTTTCCACAGGCGGGCTGAAGTCTCATGTCTCTTGCTAGCTTCAGGGTAAGAAGAGGATGAGAGAGAGCCCCTTCCTGATTTGCTGCATAGCAACCCTCAAGAAGGCTCAGTGGAGAGAGTGCATCTCTCTCCCGATCTGACGACAGAGCAGCAGTAGGCCTGCCGGGCTTTGCTCCGGCAGTACGCCTCTCTGTTTTCACTGACACCAGGCCTTACACTGTGGTGTAGGCACGAGATTGACACTGGTGACAGTCTGCCTGTCAAAAGCAGGTGCTACCGTATGTCAGATACCGTCAAGAACCACATGCAGGCTGAGTTCGCCAAGATATTGGATCTGGGTGTTATTGAACCCTCAACCAGTCCCTGGTCCAGTCCCATGGTCCTTATCCCCAAGGCAAGTTCCCAGGCAGGTACCAAGCATTGGAGGTTCTGTGTGGACTACCGAGGAGTCAATGCCGTCACCAAAACTGACGCGCACCCTTTGCTCCGGGTTGATGAGCTTGTTGACACCATAGGTGCTGCTAAATTTGTGAGAACCTTTGACCTTACTTCAGGTTATTGGCAAATAGCTCTGACGGACCATGCCAAGGAAAAGACGGTGTTCTCAACACCAGAGGGACTCTACCAGTTTAGAGTCATGCCTTTCGGGCTGAAGAACGCCCCTGCCACTTTCCAGAGATTAGTCAACCATGAGCTCAGTGGGCTGGAAGCCTTTTGTGTGGCTTACTTAGACTACATTGCCGTCTACAGTTCCACCTGGGAAGAGCATTTGAATCATCGGGATAAAGTGTTGCAGGCGTTAAAAAGGGCTAACCTCACTATCAAGGCCACCAAGTGCCAGATAGCTCAGGGAAAAGTCACCTATCTTGGTCATGAGGTAAGAGGGGGTCAAAGCCAACCTCTCCCCAGTAAAGTACAGGATGTACATGACTGGGAGACTCCCACCACTCAAACCCAGGTGAGAGCCTTTTTGGGCCTCACTGGGTATTATCGCAATTTCATGGCAGACTATGGAACCAAAGCTGCACCCCTGACAGCGTTGACTTCGCCCAAACAACCTAGGAAGGTTAATTGGACTGAAGACTATCAGAGGGCCTTTGATGGCTTGAAAGGAAGTCTGTGTAGGGCACCCGTGTTGTGTGCGCACCTGATTACAGCAAGCCCTTTATCGTTCAAACTTACGCTTGCAACACCGGAATTGGAGCTGTCTTGTCCCAATTAGATGACAAAGGAAGAGAACATCCGATCATATTCATCAGTAGACAATTTAATGGTAGGGAACTTAGGTGGGCTACTGTTGAAAAGGAATGTTTTAGTATTGTTTGGAGCCTTAGGCATTTTAGACCCTACCTTACCGGGTCTACCTTCAAGGTCCAAACCGATCATAAACCCCGGAAGTGGCTTATGCAGATGAAGGGTGAAAACCCGAAACTGCTCAGGTGGTCCAATAGTCTGCAAGGACTAGACTTTACCATTGAGCACAGACCAGGGAAGAGTCACGATAATGCAGATGGCCTTTCCAGAAGGTATATTGAATGTCTGGATGAGGGTGTCTATCCCGTGGGAGATTAGGCACCCTATATCTCAGTCTGGGTGGGGTGACTGTGATGCTGGAAATGCATCAGAGGGACAGTGCCTCTGTGTCCTTGTCCTTTACTGCTTTTTATTGTGTGTTCTGTCATGTTTTCCGCGCAAGAGTTCATGTGGGACTCCTGGCAGTTCAGCTCTCTCTCTTTTGGTTTGGTGAACAGACCCGTGGGATACCCTTATGGCACCCATGGGTAGGGGTACAACCCTGTGCCCCTAGTGTATGTTTTTGGGCACCTGTGGGTGACCCACAGAGCAGGGTACGGGCTGGTGGCAGCTCCGTGCTGAAATGACTGGTGCCCTGAGCATCCTCCATTTTGGGATGCCCAGGCCCTGTCATTGGAATCGGTAGATTACTGATGAAGACAAAATGGCCCCCATGGCCTCTTGCTTTCCATCACCTGTTACCTTGATCTTCCCGAAGTCCCGGGAAGCCCTGCCTCTGTCCCTTCCCCCTGACTGGCTGTTGGGTGGAAGTTCTGTATATGGTAGTGTGGAGAAGTGCCGACCAGACTGGGTGGAGCTTTCTCAACAACCATATGTTGTGGGTAAGCCTGTGGGTGGGACCTGGGTGAATGGAGTGTGTGATGAATATACATTCTATGTTGTGGCTGTCTAGTATCTGGTGTTTGACACAATGGTTGAGACAGCCCTGCCCGAAACCGGTATGAATGCAGCTTGGAGTGTTGAATGGCTCGGTACTTGTCCCAATACACATAACTTGTTGTGAGTGTCTGGAGAGAAGTGAATGGCCTGAATACCTTGTGTGCCTGATTGGCTGCCTGCCTGCATGAATGCCCGTAGTCGTGATTGGATGCTTGAGTGTGACCCAGCGGAATGAATGGGAGATCAACAGTATATCTGGGGACCTCTCACTGATAGGAATCGTGTTCAGAAGCTGAAGTCCACTACGACGAATAACTGGAGTAACTGAAGCTTGATCCTGAAGCCCTGCTGGACGAGAAGAATTGCTCTTGCTCTCCTTCGTAATCTGAAAGCTGCTGTGCTTCAAGAACTGACCCAGAGAGGACCTGGTAAGGCTCCCTCTTCCCGAGCTATAAGGGACCATCATGCACACCTGATCTTTGCCTAAGCTCCCTGGTAGACAGACCTTCGACAGGCTGCCGACCTGATACGGGGACTGCTGCAGAACTCCAAGGAGAAGCACCCGGACTGTTGTCCGCCACTGTCGACGACCGAAGTCGCCGACTGGAGCTGCCGTGCTCCCATTGCCTAAGAACTTCATTGATCCAAGGATGCTCTCGTCCGCATCGTCGCCACTGTATCCTGCTGGAGAAGGCCTGACCTTCGATGTGCCGAGGAGCATCCTCCGGTGGGTTTCCCACCCCCCAAAGACCACAGAGACTCCGACGACTCGACGCCCTTGCTGGGCCACAGTTATTCAACTCTTTGCGGTCCAGAACTATCGACACTGAGGTGCCCCGCACGCCTCTTCCTTTGCAGGACATTTACGCTTCCCCATCAACGAGCACCGCTACGAACGACGTGGCCACTTCACCATCGTAGCTCGACCGGTTCTCCGTCGGACGTTCGATGACCCGTGACTCCTGCCTGAATGGGAGGACACCCAAGAAGGGTTGTCG
Source organism: Ambystoma mexicanum (assembly GCF_040938575.1). Lineage (NCBI taxonomy): Eukaryota > Metazoa > Chordata > Amphibia > Caudata > Ambystomatidae > Ambystoma > Ambystoma mexicanum. The sequence goes on along the minus strand of NC_090923.1, from coordinate 706,110,160 downwards.
ATTTCCCCGACGAGGAACGCTACAACGCCAGGTACTTTGGGGTTGCAGAACTATTGGAAAGTCTAGTGTGAACAATATATGGACTGGTCTTGTATCTTTCTTCTACAGGTTGCCCAGGTGGCGGGATCTCCACACAGAACTGTGTCTAGGTAGCGTGACCAGTATTCTGCCAATTGCTCAACCATCTTGCTTTCTTTCCTCTCTCTACTGCTGGTTTCATCTTTATTTTGATCTGAGTGTCATTCTCACCGTATGCACTCTAAGGAGATCTAATAACGTTAGTGGTACCACTTTAGAATTGTATATATTTACCATTGTTTATTTTCACAGTACAAAGTGAGTTAACGTGATTGTGTATACAACCTTGAATATTAATTATATAAAGACTGTGTTTTAGCCGATACAGTGTGTGGACATTCCTTTGTGGGTGCTTGGGGACTACACTGTACTTAAGAAGCAGCTCGCATCACCTCCTGAGAAGCTAGGCCCTGATTGCTCGACCACGTACCAATAATAGAGAATCTTGGCAGGGGTCTCTGTGCCTCCCCTCTACCATGTAGAGAGTGGAAGTGCAGATTCCTCCCTCCGGTCTTTACAGTCATGTTTTGCACAGGGTCTTTAACATAGTGCAATATGTCATCCGCATATAGGGCTATGACGGTGCAAACGTTGTTCACACTAATACCTCAATGTCTGTGCAGTTCTCGAATATGGCAAGTCAGAGGCTCCATGGCCAGGGTGAATAGGATTAGTGAAAAGGGGCAGCCTTGGCGGATACCTCGTGTAGGGTGGATATACCCCGCCATCGTCCCGTTCATGTATATTGCAGCCAAGGGGCCGTGTATAGTAGTCTGACTCACTGGATATACGTGAGGCCAAAGCCAGACCGTCGTAATATCTCAAAGAGGAAGGGCCACTCCACAGAGTCAAAGGCCTTCTCGGCATCCAGGACCGCTATCGCTATTGGGTCTCGGGATTTACATTGTGCATTAGGGTGAATAAGCGTCTCAGATTATTTTGGGTGGACCGGCTCGGGATTAAGCAGGCTTGGTCCAGGAGAACCAATGCCCGCATATGGGGCAATAGTGAACAGTTAGAATTTTAGCCAAGATTTTATTGTCGGTATTTATCAAAGTTAGTGGCCTGTATGATGCCATGTGCCGGGGGCTTTTACCCGGTTTATGCAGCACTGTGACTATGGCTGATCTTGTCAATTCCGGGAGCGTACCCTTTGCCATGGCCCCATCATACATACTTAGGAGTTGGGGGATTAGTATGTCTGCATATGCTTTGTAGAATTCCGCTGTTATACCATCTAACCCAGAGGCTTTGCCATTGGGGAGTGATTGTATGGCCTTCCGGATCTCCTCTTCTGAGATTGGGGTGTTTAGGGTGCTGCCCTGTTCTTGATCTAACCACCCCAGGGCTATTTCATCTAAGTAGTGTATCAAGGCGTCATGTTCTGCAGAATAGCAAGTCATGTATAGCCTATCGTAATACTTGCTGAATTCTTTGTTAATCCCTTATAGGTCTTTGATGGTGTCTCCCTTTTGACAAATAACTTCCACTATAGGGACAGAGCATTGTTCCCATCTAATAGCCCAGGCCAGGGTTCTGCTTGGACGGTCCCCCTCTCCATATTTTATTGCTAAGTCTGGGTCACCCAGGAATCTTTCCTCATTGATCGCCATTTGTCTATGTTCGTCCCTTCACGCCTTCAGTTCATGGCGGATCTCGAGGGCGTCTAGGCCTCCCTGCTTGTTCTCTAGTTCCTTATTGGTATCCCCCAGTCTCCCCAGGGACCCACAAATATCCTTCAGGACATGCCCCTCTTTAGAGATGCAGGACCCTCTGATGTATACTTTAAAGGCTTCCCATATCTTGTTTCAGTCGGGTACCGATCCCTCATTGGTTTGAAAGAAGGTCCTAATGTCCTGATCTATCTCGGCTTGGAACGCCACATCATCCAGGGCTGAGGCCCTGAAGTACCATTGGAGTTGGCTAGGGGGACCTGTGAGGTCCGAGATGCAGACCATTACGGGTGAATGGCCAGAGAGGGTCCGGGGAGTATTTTGGTTTCTGTAACCTTCCTGACTATGGGGGTGGTTGCCATGATATAATCTATTCTGTATGAGCTGTAATGTACACCGGAGAAGAAGGTGTATTCTCTGATGTCAGGGTGTTCACAGCGCCATATATCATGGAGATCGTGGTATGTGGAGATGGATGACCATGCTTTGGCAGCTTGGGGCACAGTTTGCTGTGAGGTGGTGGATCTGTCCAGTTCAAGTGTAAGAGCTAAATTGAAGTCTCCGACCCATATGATCTCATAATTCGGGAATTTATGGATATGGCTGGTGCACTGGTGTCAAAAACTCTGGGGAGTCTGTGTTGGGAGCGTATATGTTTATAAATATGATTTTTGTGCCATTTATTTCCCCTGCTAAGATTAAGTACCGGCCCTGCTTGCCTTTAATTTGTTCATGGGTCTTAAATGGAATGGATCCCTGAATATACATGGCAACCCCTCTAGCGTGTGAGGAATAGGATGAGTGATACCTGTGTATTCCCCATCACGCCAGCTTGGGAAGAGGTGCGCCTCGGGGCAGGTTTGTCTCCTGTAGACATAGCACATTGACCTTGTGATTCCTACTGAAGTTTGCAATGAGAGGTGTCTCTTTTTGGTTTGTGAATCCTCTAATGTTCCAGGAAATGATTTTGAGGGACTTTCCTAGCATCTCTCTTGTTACAAAGGCGGCCATGCTGTACGTGCCATCTTTATGGTTAGTATCACGGCGTGTGATACATGCTTGTGTTTCGAGGCCTCGTTCCTCCGAGGTCTTGTGCTCCTGCTTCGATTTGTGTGAGTCGTTAAGTTGTTGCTTATAATGAAAATCCATGAGACCAGTCTGTAAAGTGGGTTATGCTCTATCCCATTCCCTCCCTGTACCCGCCCACGCCAGAAACTATAACCTACCGGCACCCCCCCATCAATTTCCCCTTCATGTACATAACTAGGGGGGTAAACAACAGGGCCACAGTATCTGCGGTGGCTGGGGCACTCTGGGCAGCCAACAAGCTCCATGAGGCAACAGTCAGTATTTAACGCATCATAACAACACCCAGCGCCCAGGGCTTGTTATTCATCAAGCCTTTCCTCCAGGCCATATGTAGTATTTAGTAAAGGATATCATCTTGAGGTCAGGGTGGGTGCTGTGGCGATCCACCCGGATCTGGTAGATTCTTAGAAAATCGCTCCGCCGCTTCCGGTATGGTAAAGAATGATGTTGAACCATTGTGTTGGACGTGTAGTTTTGCTGGAAACATCATCAAGTGTCTTATGTCCTTGGCTCGCAGGATGTTTTTTGCTGTCTGGAAGGTCCTCCTCTTGTCCTGGACTGCAGAGCTGAAGTCCAGGAAGAGCCTTATGGTGGAGTTGCCCCATCTTAAATCTGTCTTTTCTCATGCTGCTCGGAGGATGGCATCCCTATCGCGGTAGCAGAAGATTCTGGTGATTATTGGGTGTTCCGGTGCGCCTGGAGGTGGTCTTGTCTCTAGGGATCAGTGTGCTCGTTCTACAAGATACATATTTGACAATGGGGGGTTGTCTAGTACATCAACTAGGATTGTTCTACACATTTTTCCATATTTACAATGTGTGTAGACTCCGGTACTCCCATAATACAGATATTATTCCTTCTTGAACGTCCTTCCAAGTCCTCGATTTTTGCGACCACTTTTTTCACTGTTTGCTGGAGGGCGGCCACCTCCCGATGTAACAAGGTCACTTTATCTTCATTATCTCCGATCCTCTGCCCTGCCTCCATCATCCCCTCGCATAGTTTCTCTATTTGTATTGCAGAGACCTCCACTTTGCATGTAAGGGCATCTATCTTGGCCCCAAGGCTGTCAGTGCTACCTTTTCATGCCAGTAGTGTTTGGTTCAGAGCACACACATCCACCTGCTCCACCGCGTGAGATTGCTGGGGGGGTTTGCAGCCTGGGCTTGTTCTGTTCGAGTGAACTGATCCATTTTCGCATTTTTCTTTTTGCTATTGACCATGCCAGGACTGAGAACTATTCCCCAGGTGCTCCACCATGTCGTCTCACCAGGGCCCGGCCGACTGGCCTATATCCTCCAGCTGTGTATGACTGTCGCTTCTCTTATGTCCTAGGTGTGGCAACTCCTGCTCAAAGTTGGTCAATGGGTATCCTGTTCTACTCCAGCCCTACAGGCCGCGGCCAGCGGGGGTGATGGGGTTTCCACCTGTCCAGCACCGTCCCGCCACCCGCTGAGCTTTCTGAGGGTTTCTTGTATATATGCAGTACTTGCGCTTAGGCCTTGATAATTGGGAGTCTTTCTAAGTGGATTACACGAGGAGCTGTTGTGTACAAAGGAGATTGTGACGTTGGGTAGTCCAGGATTATCTCTGTGCCCCAAACATTGAGTGGATGTCCCTAAGGTTGGGATTTCACGTAGATCATTGGATAATGCAGTGTCTCCTCACCCGTCCCCCCAGGCTCCCAGCGATCCACGAGTGTTGAACCGTGTAGAGGCCCCTGCAGGTATCAGCTATCATTCACTCTCAGAGGGTGTCTCAGATTCAGAGGGTGTGAGGCGCCTCTTCTCTCGCTCCACTGTGTGTGAGCACTGGATATCTGACCTGAAGTGGTTAAGGGCTACCAACAGGTGAGCAGGGGGCCTTGTGTTTCTTCTCTGCTGCTGCAGGCACCTGGGGTTCTGTCCTATGCTGTTTCATGTGCCGACTGGGGCACTTGTGTGTCTATTAATGCTCATGGTCCGGACACCTCAGGGCAATATGACAAACGGAGAATGTAATCTGGAGGACCGGGGATCTCCCGGCTCCAGACCACTGCGCTGAGGGCCGTGGTGGGTAATGTATGCCCTGTTAGTGCAAGGCGGGCTGGGCAGGTCTAACAGTCCGGTTTCAATGGAGCAGTGCTCCTGTTTTCGTTCGCTGGGCCCCCGGTTCGCGGCTCTGCCTTCTATTGTCAGGGTATGAGCAAAGGGGCCACAAGAGTCTAGACGGGGTGGGGGAGACGGTGTCACTAACCTACCCTTCCCCGCAATCGGCTCGTGGAGTCTCCAAATTAGGCTTCGTCAGACAGCTGGCTTTGTTGGCATCCGCCCCAGATCTGGCTCGCTGGCGCCCCCCGCTCTGCCCCAGCTGCGCCGGGCACACAACGGTGACTGCCATGCACCTCGATGGGGCACCACCTGGCTCTCTCCGGTTACTCCCCCGAGGTGCCACGGCCGCTGTGTGTCACGGCAGTCTTTACAGGAGGTGCACTCGCCGGTATCTCCAGGTCGCCGGCTATGGAGTCCGGCTGCTTCTTTCCCTCAGGGGTAGTTTGTGCATCCTATTCATGGTCTGGGCTCCCTTGTATTGTGAGGTTATCTCCAGGGCGGGGGGCATTAATGGAGTGCTGGTCAGGTGCGCCCACGTTTCCTAGATGCCGGAGTGTGCTGTTCATTGTTGGGCGCAGGACGTCACAGCGAGCCGATTCCAATGCGGAGGTCCGGCGTGGCACCTTTGGGGGCCATGACCATGGCACCACCACAGCAGCCCCCTGTTCCTTTGGGTTACTGCCCCTCCGTTCACCCAACGACGTGCCATGCAGTTTCAGTGTGCTGGGGCAGGTGCAGCTGCGGCTCCTTCAGCTCGCCCAGCCCGCCTGTGTTCTTTCTGTGAAGCTGCTGTGTTCTTTCGGGAGGGACACCTATCCCCCACTCATGTGATCCACATCTGGGTGTTGAGCAGCCACAAGGCCGCGGTTGCGAAACAACGTTGCATTTGGATGACAAAATTACACCACCAGGAACGTGCCCCCATCGCCTCTTCATTGCGCTTGTCCCTGGGCACAATTAGGCTGTCAGATGCAGGATATTAACCGTTGTTTAACCACCGTCACCGGAGTTCTCTCAGGCGGCGGCCATCTTAGCTGCTGCGCAACAGCGCCCCCCCCAAGCCCTTCTCTTTTTAATACTTCAATTTGTAATGTAAATTGTGATTTGCAATGTGACTTGGTGAATGTTGATTATATGTTCACGTAACCAGCAATTTTATATTGCTCTGGTTTTCAGAAAAACAAAGCCAGGTTATATATATATATATATATATATATATATATATATATATATGGCAATGCAGGATGTCGAGTCACAGGACCAGACCTAAACTCAAGTTCAGAGAGGGGTATAATCTTTCTCTCTAGACTCACAGGTTTCAGGAGAGAGGACAATTACAATTTCCTTCATTCAAAGGAAGCCCTGCTGCCAGACTACATTATTTGAGCCACCCCAGGTGAACTGGAGGGCGGAGCGGCCTCTGAACGGGCCCATGAGATTCAGAGCTCGCCCTCCGGCACCTTAAAACAAGATAGCTGCACCTTGAAGAGGATGGGGTGCAGGATGCACTTACTCTAACACCAATCAATAAGGACAAGTCAATGGTTTGGCAAAGGGAAGTCTGTTTAATGACAAGTACAAAAAACGGGGAAACAAATGGAAATCATCAGAGCTGCGATCGCCTGTCTCGCTTCAACTTCCAAATTCTTCATTCAGACGGCAATAGTTATAGTACATTCTCGTAATCACTGACGTGTTACACTCCAAAATGTTCATGTAATTCTATTGGTTGGGAAAGGTAACTTAAGTATAGGGGCTATATCTGTATATGGTAACAGAATGTGAGGATTGGATAACTCTATGTCACTCATGATAGACTTCACTACAAGTACGACGTCTTATTGGTTCTACTAGCTATAGGACCCTAGATTATTTGGTCCATTGTGATTGGGTGGGTTACACCCCTAGGCATAAATCTCCACTTTAATTAGCAGCATTGCAGAATGGACACCCAGATGCGGTGTGCCCCAAGATTCACCCTGCCTCCCTTCCATCAATCAGTACTTTAGGGCTATATGTCAATTAGTTGGCTGAGGATGGCCTTGAAACTGTAGCTTCTTATCAGGAAAAGTTATGGCATCCTCGGGTTCTGGGTGACATCAGACGTTGGTACCTCTTCGCACTCGGCTGGTCACGTGTCTGTTCACCGTGAATCTTCTTCATTTTCCATCTTTTCGTGTATTTGATTCTTCCTTAGCCTTGCCACCTGCCTGGGGCCTCCTTATCTCGACCTTCACTGGCTGGCTGCTATGCTCTTAAGTTTTGTTTCTTCGAAGTTGCCGCTCTCCTCCCTTCCTTGAGTTGAGCTTGAATTCCCAGGCATGAGCTGCTTGTGCTCAGTTTCGATTTTGCTCTCTCCTTCTGGCTTAAACTGGAATATGAATCTCGGCCTGGTTGGCCCCTTGTAGCCTGGGCTTAATTCTGCTTTTACAAAATGGAGTCGCGCTTGTATAATGTGCTTCATTGAGGTAGATATATAATTGGCGCTTGTCGCTCTATTTTTCTACTCAGCATTGCACCGTTTCCTTAACTTCTTGGGTTCCAAGCCTATTTACAGTTAGTTGCATATTTCATCTCACTTCATGGATACATTTCTTTATATATCAACATTGTTTCTTCTTGCAAGTCCATGACATCATTACTCTTCACATTTCGTCCTTATGTATCATCTTTCGATTGTCGTTTATGTTCATCTGTACGTCTGTCCGGGCCCTTGGGTCATCACCACTTGCCTTCCATTAAGGTTCTTTCGGTCTCTTCAGGGACAGTTTGCAAGTAGTCTTCATTTCATGTTAACTGCTGGTACGGTTGTCTCAGTGGGTATTGTGCGGCCCCTGGTTGTCTGCTTATTGGTGCTTCAATAGGTATACAAGTCCTTCTGATGGGCACTGGACAGAGCCCTACTGTGGCTCTCTGTTGGTTTCTTTGCTCCTTATACGTCACATATCTTGGCGAGTATGCTTCTGGCATCTCAGAATGGGTGGCTGGAGTGCAGGCCATATTTGGGACCTCCTCTACACACACCCCTCTGGGCAGTTTATCGACCACCTTTTCTCCTCCTTCAGATTACTCTTACTTGGATCTTCTGCATCCACTTCTTCGTCTTCTGGGTTTGTACATGATGGTGTGAACGTGCGCTTCTTCGGAGTCCATAGTTTTATCATTCCTTTCAGGCCTCCTGCTGTTTTTACATGTTTGTCTTTGTTCCGGGTCATAAGCTGACACTGACCATTTGGGCTACAATAGATCCATTTTCCTTCGTAAAGTCTACGTCTGCTGGGATACACAAATTGTGTTCCTTCTGATGCAAATGTGTTGGCCTTCACAAATTCTCTTATTTCTCGATTAGTCAGGTCTCTCGATATCCATCCTGGTTTGACATCGATCATGATCTTCATCCCCATGGCTTTCTTCGCAGTTTTCTGGCATTGTGTGATGATTATCTTGATAACACAAAATCCTAGTAGTATCATTAATAGCAGGGCTCCCGGAAACTTGAGTATGTCTGCCATCCATTGTGGGACCCATGAGAATAGAGTTCTGAACCAGCTGTCATCATCAACTTCGTCAGTTTCATCGATCATCTGGTTCTGTAGGTTTGTCAGCATACTTATGGCTTCTGTTAAAGTTCCATTCTCTTCGTGCGAAGGTATAAATGTGCAACACGGTTCTCCAATTTTTGTGCAAACACCTCCATCCATCGCTGTGATCATTTCAATTACACATCTTTTCTGGAGGGTCATCAGTCGGATTGCCCTTAGTTCTTCCTTAATAGCATTGAATCCTTTTATGGTAGTGTTAATGGTCTGCAATAACTCCCATCTGGTTATTTGCAACCATTTAGTATTTACTCCAACTTGGATCCATGGCATGAGGATCGTTGTGAACACTGATGAGGTGAGGCTGAAGAGCCTGTGTTAATACGGGATTGCATGGAATGCCTCTTCTGATTTGACAGAAAAGTAGTTTTCTCTCTTCATTCGGGATACCAGTTCTGCAGATCTCCTTTTCCTCAGGTGGGCACCTGCTTTCGGAAAGCTGTTTATATTCAAGTCACTCTTCGGGATCACTAGTGCAGGAACGTGGACGTTCACTATCGTACATATGCCTCCCCAGTCTCTTGGCAGTCTGATATATGCTCTGGATCCACACGCCCAATAATGATCCATAATTACTGCGGTCCATGTGTCATTCCTGGGGCCTCGAAGATTCGTCTGCAGTTCTGATTCTCTCCCATCTTCCTTGTGCCATTGTTCCTGAAGCACAATTTTGGGCTTTCCAGTGGCACTATCTGCAAGGGCCCTCCTCTGTCTTCGACCCAGGTTAGTCACTTTACCAACTCCGGCCATAGAGGTTTGCACAATCTTTGTGAGTTTTCTATCGCTTCTTTGCAGGCTCCAAGTACCACCCAAGCTCGGCAGATCACCACTCCTTCTTCCCATCCATTTGGGGGAAACCACTGTCCCCCAAATCTGCATTTGGCCGCTGTTCTTCCAAATTTGAGCCTCTTCTGGAGTCTTTCATTGGATGTTCAGCCTCGGGTTTTTCTCCCATCTTGTTCCTGATCCTTTAACTTCAGGATTTTCATACCTGATCACGTGATTCTTAGTATGCGCTCTGTTTCTTGTTTTGATGTCCTGGACGTATCTGTCTTCTTCTGGTTAATCCGTTTCAGTTGCCCATATCAATGAGGCTTCCCTCTCCATAAACTGTCCTCTGGTGTTGCACATTGCCACGTGTGACATACAGTGTGCTGTTGGAACATCAATTTCTACAGCCACAAAGATCTTGGATTTTCCCATGCTGTACGGTAGAAGTGCACAGACGAAGCATTCTTCTTCTGATTTTCTTCTTACGACCTCTTTCATGTGTTGGTACCAAATGTTGTTTCCTAGATGTGCTGTGCTGTCCAGGTAATCGTTTAGTTCATTGTTATCTTCATGTGGGCTTCTCCTGATTCTTAGTGTATTTCTGTAGTTAGCTATAACTACATCTCTAAATGCATATGTGTGACTTTTCCTTGCTGGAGAACTCTCAGGCATTTTGGTCGATGGAGCATGTTTCCTCCTCTGCATCGATGTGGTAGGTGGAGGTTTTGCAATTCTCTCCTTCTCTTCTTTCATCCTTTTCCTGCCCTCTATAAGTGTCGTTATTAGCCACCAGCCTGTCACCGGCCCCATGTATGGCTGCATTATGGGCCTGGTACATGTTCCGAGTGTTAGAATTTGTGTGATTGTCAGTACAGTCTCTGCGGGTTTGGTTTCCAGTTCCTCATGTGGCTTCTTAGCTTTAGCTATGAATGGGAATAAATTATCTATCAGCATTTGTTTCCTTGCAGTTAATTCTCCTACAGCTGCTTCTGTCTCTTTAAGAGCTCTTGTTACGTCTTCTTTAGTTGGCGTTTCTCTTGATTCTTCTCGGTTTCTCTCATTGTTTTCTGAGGGTGATTGTTTGGCAGGCAGTCTTGTGCTCTCTGCTGCCTTTGCTTGAGGTTCCGTAGCCATTGACACTTGCCCTAGTTCATGTGCATTTAGTGTGTGGGTGCGTGTAGTGGTCAGTGCTATGTTTTCATTCGTTCTGAGCTGACCCTGTCTCCAGCTTTTCTCTTCATTCGTTACCTCAAGTGTGTATGAATCACTACTAATTACATTCACTTTTAGTTTGTTTACTTTAACATCAGATTTTATGGAACTGGAATAACTATATAGGGTCTGGGTGCTTTCGTGGGACTCATGCGTACATTATCTGGTGGGTGCACTGCAATTTAACCGCTTTGTGCATCAATAAAGAATTCAGTACTGATTGTTAATGACAAAAAGACAATGATAATCACCATGAACATACATATGATCGTGCGGTAAGACAGGTGGCAGCATTTCCTTCTAGGGAAACGGGAGCGCCCCTATACTGTTGGGATGAGCAGGTTACTGTTCTGGGCCCCCATTTTGATTATAGGAAAATGTCAATGTTCTATTATTTTCGTTCACTTCATTGTTCGTTCTCAAAAGTTAGTGTCTTAAAGTGTCTGGTGCTTCGTAAGTGTCCCCCGTCTTATGGTTGATGATTGTCTCTGGTTATGGGATACAGTTCCCTTGCTAGACTATGGAAAAAGGTTTGACTAACACCTTTGGTGAGGCACGTTCATTGTGCATATTCAAAATAGGTCAGTTCGCAGTCTACCCCCCGAATTTGCTTCCGTCGTGAGGACATGCTGGAACCTGTTCAATGCGAAGAAATGGAAAAAATAGCAATCAATCAAAATCAAAGTAAAACAATAAAATAAAAATAAACTGGTGAAGTTCTTGTCTGTGTTCCCACGATCTGCCCCTCGGCGGAAAGATGAAGAGCTTTGACTCTGTCTCCTGGATCTGTCCCTCGGTGGAAGGTTTCACTGGAATCTCCTCAGATACTCTCTTTGGAAGTTGGACAGTTCCACTTGGAGCATAATACCATGGAAGAGCGTTCCCATATTCGCAACATTAGCTTAATCTCTGAGGAAGGTAATGTCATCAACCTCGGCAGGTCTCCCCACCATTTCTGGAAAGTCAGTGACTAGTCGAAACAGGACGTTGTGCGCCAATATCCTGTCCTCAGGTGACAGGGACATTTGTCCTGCTTGCTGGGTTCTGGATCACAGGCCCTTCCCTTGACGTGAACAGTCCCTGCACTTACATGCAGCGTGGATTGCGACTAAGTAACTAAGTTTGTTCCACAGCTGGCACAAATGTTCAGAGTTTGCTGGATCCCGAATAAAAGTGAGTGTGTCCGTGGTTCTTCCGACAATAGCTGGGCACTCCTCTATGATGCGAAAGAAAAGCATATAGATGAGTTCATCTATAATCGCCTGTGGTGGAAGCATTTGTGTCCTTATCGCTGTATTCAGGCAGTACAATGAAGGCTCCCGCGATGACGGTAAGTAGTTGTCAGATTACTTTCTTGTTTGCAGGATCTTGAATGAAGTCTGTGACACTGGTGACTCTCCCTACAATTGATGGATATGTCTCTAGTACTAATTGGAAACAGGACAATACATCCCCTGTGATATTTCTGCTAGGTAACACCATAGATGTTACAACTGTTCTTTGATGAATCGGGATGTTTCGTGTAGATCTTTAGGCAAAAGTCTTTTGATCACAATCTATTCGAGTCTTGTTTTCTTCCAAGCTTCAGTTTGGTTGCTTTATAAGTTCGAGTCATCAAATGTGTTGTGGCTTTAGATGCGCAATTGTCTTCTTCACCCTACAACTGAGATTCATAGAGTGTCTGTTATGTCCTTATCCCCTTTTTGCTTAGAGGAACTGTCCAGTTTAAGCCACAACTTGCAAACGGGTCCTTTGTCTTGGCTTTTCTGCTTGTAACGCTCACCTGATTCTCGCAGAGGCGCCGGTCTTGACTGGGCGACTACCGTATCTTCAAAGGTGATGTGTAGCACCCGGTTGGCTCTTTGGGCTGGACCTCTGTGCACTGTATGCCTGACGTGTAGAGTAAGATGTCTGCAGATAGAAAATATGGGGTTAATGAACTGGGGTTATTGGGGTGTTCCTATCTCTTTCCTCTTCTCCTCTCCTGTAGACCCCAAAGGTTAACGCTCTCACCTTAGGTAAGTGAATGCCGAGCTCTCCATTTGCCTCGGGGCAGGGTGCTGTAGCCAGTTTCTTCACTGGATAGGTAGCGCAGGCCTCTTGACTTCAGAGGACTGCTGTCCGTCGTTTACTGCACGAACGATAAGTTTTGAGTCATTCAAATGTCTTTTTAAAGTCTTTAGTAATGATGTCTCTTGTTTTGCAGGGTTCTGGCGATGGCGGATGACGGGCTGAAGTGAGTTGAAGATGGAGCCCGTGTGATGAATAGAAGCGCCTGGAAGCACGTGAGTAAGCGCTTGTTGCCTGCTTCACGATGCGCTCAACTGTCTTTTTATTTTGCAGGTACGAGTTCGGAGCGGCTGCAGGGTGCCGGAATACCCACTGGATTAGATGTGGAAAGGAGTAATGGCACGTGAGTATTAAAGTTCCCCAATGTCTTTAAACGCACCTTATTTTGTCTTTCAGATGCGGATGCAGCGCCGAAGGCCTCCGGAGCGTGCGAAGAGTTGGTAAGCTTTTGTCTTTCAGATGCCGGAATGCAGTATGAAGACCTCCGGAGCGCACGAAGAGTAGGTAAGCCTTTGCCTTTCCGATGCCGGAATGCTAACCTGTTCTTTCTTGTCTTTATAGGTGTTGCTGAAGACTGGATTCAGGATGGTAAGCCTTTGCCTTTCAGATGCCGGAATGCTAACCTGTTCTTTCTTGTCTTTATAGGAGTTGCTGAAGACTGGATTCAGGATGGTAAGCCTTTTTCCTTAGGCCCAGGACTGGATGCAGAAGACACGATGAGCGTCCTGCTGCAGAGGGTGCAGAATAACGCAAAGCAAGATTCATCCACCGGGTGTGGTTTAAATAGCCTCCTGTAGTGCTTAGGTGTCTCCTTCCACAGCCACGCCTAAGTAAGAAAATAGTTCCTGGTAAGAAAAGAGTTCCTGCCTTCCAGAAGAGTTCCAGTGTTCTAAATCTAGGGAGTGGCTCCAGCCCCACCCAACAGGAAAAGTAGTTCCAAACAGAAGAGGATCAGAGGCTCAACTGGCAGGCAAGTAAGCAGCATGGTCTGCTGCAGGTAAGTCCACCCAAGCATTATGAGCCCGGCGCTTCCAGCGCTGGGACTGGGCATATTTATGAGCCTGGTGCCACTGGCGCCAGGACTGGGTCCAAAAGGTCCCAATTGGGACTGGTTGGCACTCGGAACCTGGGTTATGGATCTGCTTCCGAGGGAGTTGGGAAAACCCTGACCTTTTGGAAGCAGAGATCATGACAGTACCCCCCCTCAAGGCCCCTCCCAAACCGGGTTTCTCCGGGGGTTTTGGCTTGTCAGGAAATGTTCGGTGAAATCTTTTGATTAGGCGAGGAGCGTGGACATATTCAGCAGGTTCCCAGGATCTCTCTTGGGGGCCGTAGCCTTTCCAGTCAATTAGGTAGAATAGTTTAGATTTGGAGATCTTGGAGTCCAGAATGCTTTTGACTTCAAACTCGAGTTCTCCATCCACTAGGATAGGTTTTGGAGATTTGGTTAGTCGGGTTTGAGGTTGCACGGGTTTTAATAGAGAGACGTGGAAGACCGGATGTATCTTCATGTGCGGGGGCAAGTCCAACTTGACCGCTACTGGGTTTACTATGGTAGTGATGGAATAGGGACCAAGGTATCTTGGGTTGAATGTGCGTGGCCCTTTTAGAGATAGATATTTGGTGGATAACCAGACTTGATCCCCTACTTGATAGTGAGGGGCTTCCTTCCGATGTTGATCTGCTCCTTTCTTGTATTGTTCTTTAGCCCTTTGAAGGTGAGAAACAGCTTCCTTAAAGGCTTGGGTGATTGTAGAATGCAGGTAGTCTACTGCTGGTGTTTCAAGATCTTGGAGGGGATCCAACTCCGAGGTTCTAGGGTGACTGTCGTATAAAAGAAAAAACGGGGTTTTCCCAGTTCCCGAGTGGACAGAGTTATTGTAGGCATACTCGGCTATCCAAAGGATATCTTTCCAAGTTTTTTCAGTTTGTTGCAGCATGCAGCGTAAATACTGTTCCAGAGTTTGATTGGTCCTCTCGGTTTGTCCGTCGGTCTGAGGGTGGTGACTGGTCGATAGTCTCACATCAATTTGAGCCGACCGACAGCAACTTCGCCAAAAATGAGAAATAAATTGACTACCTCGATCCGAAATTAGAACCGAAGGAAAACCGTGCAGTCGGACGATGTTTTCGAGAAATTCTCGGGCCAGAGTTGCTGCTGTTGGCAAGCCTTTGAGCGGAATGAAATGCGCCATCTTGGAGAATAAGTCCACGATTACTAGAATCGTATTGTATCCGGAGCATGGAGGTAGATCGGTGATGAAGTCCATAGAAAGCGTATGCCAAGGGCGAGGTGGGATGTCAATAGGGCGTAAGAGGCCTGCTGGTCTTTCCTTTTGACTCTTGTTTTGGGCGCATACTCCACAGGACATTATAAAGTCTCTGATATCTTTTTTCCAAGACGGCCACCAGAAGTAGCGCTTGATCTTTTCTGAGGTCTTGGCTATACCGGGATGACCTTCCATTAAAGAGTCGTGATAACAAGAGATTACTTTTTTCTGTAAATCTGTGCTGGGTAGGTATAATGGTTCTTGGAAATACAATAAGTTGTCCTTTACTGCAAAGTCCTTTCCCTGCAGATGCCAATTCTGTATATCTGCTGGAGTTACAAGTTGCCTGGCTTTATCCTTAACTTCCTCTATGGATTCTGTGGCGATTACACCCAGAATTCTTTGTTCGGGAATGATTGGTACAGGTTTAGGGTTGATCAAGTGTTCTTCCACTCCCATCCGAGAAAGGGCATCGGCTTTACCGTTCTTTGTACCTGGTCGATAGGTAATTATGAAGTCAAACTCGGCAAAGAATAATGCCCAACGGAGTTGTCTAGAGGATTGGGCTTTTGCGGTTTTCAAATATTGCAGGTTTCGGTGATCCATAATCACAGTAACGGTGTGTCGGGCCCCCAGCAGATAATGCCGCCAAGCCTTAAAGGCAGACTTGATAGCCAGAAGTTCCTTGTCAGTAATCGTGTAATTGACTTCAGGAGGCGAGAATTTGCGGGACCAAAATGCCACGGGATGCAACTGATTGGTGTCCGGGTCCTTTTGTGATAGAACTGCCCCCATGGCAAGGCTTGAAGCATCAGTTTCCACGATGTAGGGGAGTTCGGGGCGAGGGTGTTTTAAGATTGGTGCAGAGATAAATTTAGTCTTCAAATCCTGGAAAGCTTGTTCCGCCTCGGTAGACCATTCAAAACGTTTGTTTTTCTTTAACAAGGCAGTGATGGGCTGGACTATTCGAGAGAACTCGGGGATAAACCTGCGGTAAAAGTTAGCGAAGCCTAACATGCTTTGCACACCTTTTACGGAGGATGGTGATGGCCATTTGAGAACTGCATCGACCTTCTTTGAATCCATACGCACCCCGCCAGGTGATAATATGAATCCCAAGAATTCAACTTCAGTCACGTTGAAAACACATTTTCCAACTTAGCGAAAAGTTTGTGTTGACGCAATCTTTCGAGGACCATTTTCACGTGTTTCCGATGTTCAGATTCCGATGAAGAATAAACGAGGATGTCGTCAATGTAAACAACAACACATACATCTATGAGCTCTCTGAGGACATCGTTCATAAAATATTGAAAGGCGGCCGGGGCATTGCAAAGTCCGAAGTCCGATATTCAAATAGCCCATACTTGGTGCGGAAGGCCGTCTTCCATTCATCGCCCTCTTTTACTCGTACCAAGTGGTAAGCTCCTCTAAGATCCAGCTTTGTATATATGCATGCTTTTCTGACTTGGTCCAGGAGTTCAGGGATCAAAGGTAACGGATATCTATTCTTAACGGTGATCTGGTTCAGGGAGCGATAATCGATACAAGTTCTAAGGTCTCCTTCCTTTTTTGGAACGAAGAACAAAGCTGAAGAAGCAGGGGACTTGGAAGGACGAATAAACCCATTTGCCAGGTATTGATCCAGGTATTGTCGAAGGTGAAGGTTCTCAGGCTCGGTGAGGGCATAAATTCTACTACAAGGAGGAGTAGATCCAGGTATCAGGTCTATCTGGCAGTCATAAGACCTATGAGGAGGTAGAGAGTTAGCCTGATCCTTCCGGAAAACATCTTGGTATTCTAGGTATTCGGGAGGTAACTGGGGAGTCTCTGAAGAAATTGCGGCCAGTGCAACACCAGGTGGAGGGTGACAAGTAGAGACACATTCTGGAAACTGGACCGTTCTTGCTCGCCAATCGATCAGAGGATTGTGTTTCTCTAACCAAGGTATTCCTAGAATAATCTGAAACTGAGGGGCCTTGATCACATCGAACACGATCTTCTCATGGTGTCCATCTTGACTTACTAGCGTCACTTTTTGAGTGGTATGCGTTACTGGCCCGGAGGCTATCTCCGTACCATCCACCGTAGAAATGACGTCCTTTACAGCCTTGGGACAAAGAGTTAGATTCATCCTCAAAACCATTTCATGATCCACATAATTGCCGATGGCACCGCTGTCGACGTAAGCTTCAATTGCATGCAATCGATCCGGATTATCAGGGCTAATGAGGACCATAGGTATCACGAAATGCGAGGTCACGGAACTGGTTTTTACGCTCGGCAAGAGGACCTCTATTCTTGTCGGGCGAGGTCGTTTCCCTGCTCAGAGTTTGTAACTTTGGTAACTGCAGCTCCTACTGCCTTCTTGGCAGGTTTCACCGGACAGTCTCGAAGAAAGTGCCCTGAGTTTCCGCAATATAGGCATAATTGCAACTGTTTCCTCCTTTCCCGCTCCCGTTGTGTTAGAGGACCTTTCAGACCCCCTATTTGCATGGATTCCCCGGAGTCTACTCCTTTGGAAGGAGTTGGCGGTTTGGAAAATACTCGAGCATCAAACTTGGAACGATCGGCCTTCCTGTTCTGCAGCCTGTGATCTATTTGAACGACCAAGTCTATGTAATCCGAACAGTCTTGTGGGGGATTCACTACTTGGGCTAAAACGTCTTTGAGCTCTCCACGTAGACCTCTATAAAACAGCGTAATCCTTTTGTCCTCAGGCCATTGAGTTTCCACTATTAGTCTATTGAAAGATGCAATATAAGCCAAAAGGTCTTGATTACCCTGTCGCAACGAAAGAAGCTCATTGTCCAAGGCCTGTCCCTGTGAATGTCTTGCGAACAGTTTTTCCATACTAAGCTGAAAGGCTTGAAAATCATGGAGAACCGGATCATCTTGATGAACTAGAGGGATCGACCAGTCTGCCGCATTGCCACTAAGGTACAAAAGTACAAAAGCTACTTTAGCTTGATCAGTTGGAAAGGCTGCTGGCCGGCATAAGAAGTGCAACCGGCACTGATTGATAAATACTGCAAACCTCTTTGGGTCACCAGAAAATCGCTCGGGCGGAGCCAGAGGTACATTCCCAGGTAGGTTGATCTGCACTGGATTCATAGAGGATGTTGAAGGAAGATTTGCCCCTGATGCGGGTAACGGGGTCTGTCCGGCTTGTGACTGTAGCACTTGTCCTGACGAGTTGCATGCACTTCTGCCCTTAGTTCCCCAAGTAACCGGGCTAGGGGGGTCAGTATCCGAGGTTTCCATAGCGCCTGGGCGAGAGTTTTGCGGTAGGCTTTGCGTTCTGTAACGCTGACCTGATTCTCGCAGAGGCGCCGGTCTTGACTGGGCGACTACCGTATCTTCAAAGGTGATGTGTAGCACCCGGTTGGCTCTTTGGGCTGGACCTCTGTGCACTGTATGCCTGACGTGTAGAGTAAGATGTCTGCAGATAGAAAATATGGGGTTAATGAACTGGGGTTATTGGGGTGTCCCTATCTCTTTCCTCTTCTCCTCTCCTGTAGACCCCAAAGGTTAACGCTCTCACCTTAGGTAAGTGAATGCCGAGCTCTCCATCTGCCTCGGGGCAGGGTGCTGTAGCCAGTTTCTTCACTGGATTGGTAGCGCAGGCCTCTTGACTTCAGAGGACTGCTGTCCGTCGTTTACTGCACGAACGATAAGTTTCGAGTCATTCAAATGTCTTTTTAAAGTCTTTAGTAATGATGTCTCTTGTTTTGCAGGGTTCCGGCGATGGCGGATGACGGGCTGAAGTGAGTTGAAGATGGAGCCCGTGTGATGAATAGAAGCGCCTGGAAGCACGTGAGTAAGCGCTTGTTGCCTGCTTCACGATGCGCTCAACTGTCTTTTTATTTTGCAGGTACGAGTTCGGAGCGGCTGCAGGGTGCCGGAATACCCACTGGATTAGATGTGGAAAGGAGTAATGGCACGTGAGTATTAAAGTTCCCCAATGTCTTTAAACGCACCTTATTTTGTCTTTCAGATGCGGATGCAGCGCCGAAGGCCTCCGGAGCGTGCGAAGAGTTGGTAAGCTTTTGTCTTTCAGATGGCGGAATGCAGTATGAAGACCTCCGGAGCGCACGAAGAGTAGGTAAGCCTTTGCCTTTCCGATGCCGGAATGCTAACCTGTTCTTTCTTGTCTTTATAGGTGTTGCTGAAGACTGGATTCAGGATGGTAAGCCTTTGCCTTTCAGATGCCGGAATGCTAACCTGTTCTTTCTTGTCTTTATAGGAGTTGCTGAAGACTGGATTCAGGATGGTAAGCCTTTTTCCTTAGGCCCAGGACTGGATGCAGAAGACACGATGAGCGTCCTGCTGCAGAGGGTGCAGAATAACGCAAAGCAAGATTCATCCACCGGGTGTGGTTTAAATAGCCTCCTGTAGTGCTTAGGTGTCTCCTTCCACAGCCACGCCTAAGTAAGAAAAGAGTTCCTGGTAAGAAAAGAGTTCCTGCCTTCCAGAAGAGTTCCAGTGTTCTAAATCTAGGGAGTGGCTCCAGCCCCACCCAACAGGAAAAGTAGTTCCAAACAGAAGAGGATCAGAGGCTCAACTGGCAGGCAAGTAAGCAGCATGGTCTGCTGCAGGTAAGTCCACCCAAGCATTATGAGCCCGGCGCTTCCAGCGCTGGGACTGGGCATATTTATGAGCCTGGTGCCACTGGCGCCAGGACTGGGTCCAAAAGGTCCCAATTGGGACTGGTTGGCACTCGGAACCTGGGTTATGGATCTGCTTCCTAGGGAGTTGGGAAAACCCTGACTTTTTGGAAGCAGAGATCATGACACTGCTCATGCGTCCTTCTTCCTCGTCATGGATCTCGTCTGCACGTGCTGAGGTTCTTCCCCGTTGTCCGTAGTTTCTTTGCGGTGGGGTTCAGCTAGAGGGCCTTCTCTGATATAGGGATAATGTCATTGTGAAAGATCCATGCTCTTCTGCCTTGCAGTTTGACAGCTGAAGGAGTGCAGTCCTCTACGATAAAAGGGCCATTGAATCTTGGCTCATCCCACCTTTTCCTCGTGTGGTTTTTCACCAACTCGGCGTCTCCAGGGAAGATGAGAGGTACACGTAGACCTTGAACTGCTTCTGCCTCAGTGCCTCCTGCTGTGTCTTGTGCTGTGCTGCACCCTATTTGTCATCGCTGTAATTGGTCTGAAATAACAGTAAGGCTGGGTGTCATCCAATTCAAGTATTGTGACAATTTGGTTCACAGGACCTCTTTGGTTGGCTGGTCATCACATCTAGCTCTATCTCGTGAGGTGAGAGGGGTATTCATTCTCCTTGCGGCGTAAGATGATGATCGGAGCCTGGTTGGTTCCGAAGAGCATACAATGCCAGTGGAAAGCAGTGCAACCATCCCCTCTTTAGAGTAAGTTTCAACCTGGCTATCCTTTCCTTTAACAAGCCGTTGAGCCTCTCACAAAAATACCATTACTTTCCGGATGATACGCCGACGAGAACTTGTGCTTTATACCAAGCAGCAAGCTGATCTGTTCAAAGACTGAGTTAACAAAATGAGCCCCGTTGTCTGACCTCATCACCTCGCACACCCCCCATTTAGGGAACACTTCCCTCACCAGGAATGTGGCTGCACAGGTTGAGTCTGGGTGTGTACAGGGACCTTCTTCTATCCATCTAGAGAATGGACACACCACTACAATTAAGTACCTGTACCTGTTACACACTTGGATCATGTCGACGTAGTCGATATGTAAGTGCTCAAAAAGGACCATTTGGCCGGCGGAGGACTCCTCTTACCACTTTTAATGTGTGCCGGATGGTGAATTGCTGGCAGATTATACAGTTCACCATAAAGAATGCAACATGCTCTGCTAAATCCGGTATGAACCAGTCTTCCGCGAGCGTTGCAGCTAGATTCTCTTTCGACATATGTAATGGGTAATGTAATTGCTCCAATGCTGTTTTCAGTAGGGCTACAGGCATGACTGGTTTATCAGTGCTGTCTTGCCGCCACAATCCGTCAGAGGGGTTTAAAGAACACCCTCAATGTTTCCATAGGTTGTTTTCGTCCTGAGGGGCCTCCCCTTGAAGCTCCATCAGTTGTGTTTGTCCCATGTTACTATAGGCTTCGTGTGTGGTTCGTGCCACCATCATTCGTTCATGGGTGCATGCCACTTCTACGTCCATGATCGTCTCACTTTTGGAGGCCATACGATTGGCTTCTGTGTCTGTTGCGTGATTTCCACGCTACACAAAATCTGCCCCGTGAGTATGGGTGGCGCATTTCACGACCGCTATGCCCACTGGGAGCTGTAGTGCCTTAATGAGCCTATCCAAAAAGGCTGCGCGCTGCACTGGCGTGCCTTCCGCTCGGAGGTGGCCACTCCTTTTCCGTCGTGCTAGGCCTGCATGCACTGTAGACTTCACATAGGTGGAGTCACTGTACACTGTTACTTCTTGGTCTGCGTGATTCTCAATGGCGAGTATCAATGCCACTAACTCTGCAGCCTGTGCTGAGAAATGAGACGGTATTCGTGCACTGACGAGTACTCAAAATTCTCTGTTTGCTATGTGTTTCATCACGGCAACGCCTGAATATCTTTGTCTGTCTTCTTGGTTGATTCTTGAAGAACCGTCAATGGAAATGATCTCTCCTCCTGCTAGGGTGTTTTCTTTTACCCTTGGGATTTCATCACAGTTTGCACAGTCATGTATCGTTTCTCCTTCAGTGACTGGCTCGGCTATGAATGTAGCTGGGTTTACTGTTTTACATCAAACTATTTTGATTGATGGGTTAGGTATAATCACCTCATAGGCAGAAGCTCTTTGAGCTGTCAGCGTACCCTTCGGTTTCTCTAAGATGGCAAATAATGAGTGCTCGACGTATAACGTCATGGAGCGTCCCATTACAATGGTTGTCACTTTCTCAATGGTGAACGCTGCGGCAGCTAAACTTTGTTCGCATGGGAATTGGCCTCTCATTACTGGGTCCAGATTCCCACTGTAATACGCCAGGGGCTTGTACCCCAACAAGGTTTTTTGAGCGAGAACTGCCATCATAATGCTGCCATTTGTGTGCGAGAACAGGTAGAATTCTTCTCCATAATTAGGAATCCCGAGGACTGGAGCCGTACAAATTGCTCTCTTGAGTTTTGTAAACCCTTTTTCCATTGTCTCAGTCCATTCAAACTTGTCCTTTGTCACCTGGGCCTTCTTTAGGGCCTGGAGCAAGGGCTTGGTATACGAGCTGTAATCGAAAAAACCCATGCTCTAACATAATTGCACAGACCTAAAAATCTCTACATTTGCTTTACCGTGAGTGGCTTTGCCGTGTTCATGATAGCTTCAGCCCTTTCTGGGGTTAACTTTTTCCCCTCATGCAAAATCAACTGGCCTATGCATAGCACCTCCTGTTGACAAATTGCAGTTTTTCCTTGTCAACCTTATAACGCTTCTCAGCCAGTATAGTCAGTAGCTGAACTGAATCGCGCCTGCATTGTACTTCTGTCGTGCTGCAGATCAGAATGTCATCCACATATTGCAAGACAACGCTTTCTACTGCAATATTGCACCGGTCCATCCGGAGGACTCTGTTAAAGATGGACGGGGACTCACAGTAGCCCAGACGCATTTGTCTGAATGTGAACTTCGTCAGATCTTGTGAATCACGGTGCAACGGTATTGAGAAAAAAGCATTTTTCAAGTCAATCACCGTGAAATATTTTGCCTCGATGGGTATATTACATAAAATCGTTGAAGGATTTGGGACTAGAGGGAACTTGGCTTCAACAATATCGTTTACCGCTCTTAAATCTTGCATTAAACACCAAGGCCGTCCTTTTGATTTCTTGACAGGATAAATCACTGTGTTACAGGGTGACTCTGACGTCACGAGGATGCCCTGGAAGTAGTCTTTGCGATCCCTTCATCTGCCTCTCTGGACATGGGATATTGTCGCGCTTTTGGTAAAATTGCTCCTGGTTTCAGTTTAATTTTCACTTCTCCCACCCCCTTCAGGAGGCCTATGTCATAAGGTCCTGTGGTCCATACTGAGACAGGCACTTGGGCCATGTCGTTATCAAAGTATTCTGGACGTATCATTGCCAACATCATTCTCTGTGGCACTTCTCTTTTGATCATTTTCAACCAAAATATGAGACTCCCTTGTACCCTTGTCTCTTCTGAGTCAGGCTGTTCTTCAAACAGATCATCATCAGTGATGTCAGTCACTCGATACCCTTCTTCAATGGCGATAATTTCATACCATTGTCTGCCTTCATCATCGTAGCCTTCAACTAATGCTATCCTACTTCGACCTGCTGCAGCATATATCATCAAGGGAAATATTTTTCCTGTCTCTTCATGCATTGGTATACTCGGCCTGAATAAAAATGTGTCCGGAGTTCTCCTGACCTTGTCTGCGAGGCCTGGTAATCCCGCCATAAGTACACGTATGCCATACGCGAAAACCTCAGGTTCCAGTGGTATAGCTCTCATGGCTTCATGTCCTGAATAGGCTCTGATCATATCGCACACGTTCCAATAATGCATTCCCGGGATAGAGCATACTATTCCCTCCTCTGTAAACGAGATGGTCATATTTAATGTTGTCATTAGATCTCGACCCAGAATGTTTACTGGGGTCTGACGCAAATACAACAAAGGTACATTCATTTCACATTCCCCTATGGAGACTGGGGGTGTGTCTGTAAAGGGAACTCGACTGTGAGCTCCTGTAAAACTCTGAGTATCTATAGCCTTGCCGGACAAAGAAAATGTGCCTTCTCGTATGCACGAGCGTGTTGCCCCCGTGTCAACTAAGAACGAACATTCTTTACCCCCTATTGCGACATTCACCCTAGGTTCCCTATTAGGGTCTGGTGTCACTGATAGGATAGAGCACACCAGGGTTCCCAGTGAGCTGTCCTAGTTCATATATAAGTTATATCCACTGTACACTTATGGATTTTCTCCATTCCCGGGGTTGCCTCCCCTCGCAGAGTTTGTGCCCGGAGACATTTGCGGTGGTGCCTGTTGGAATTGCCCTTGTGGCAAGTTCCCCATGCTCGGGGGTTGAACCCCTTGATGTGCACCCTGCTGCATGCCTGGTGCTTGCTGCTGCACTGTGTTATTCTGTGCACCGCCCTGTTGTGGGATTGCAGGTGCATTCTCTGCGCCTGCTCCCAATCCTTGGCTATTTTGCCATGCGCCTTGGCTTCTGAATGCACGCGCCAGGTGCCCCGTCAGTCCACACAGCCAACACACCAGTGGTGGCCGGGCTATTTGTCCATTTGACATATCTGGACGGCCCATCTGCACCTTTTGAAAGCCTCCTTGATTACTCTGGAAACCTCCCTGATTACTCTGCCATCCTCTTCCTCTAAATCCCCTTCCCCTTGGGTATTGTCCTACAAAACCCTGGTTATTCTGCTGTGGTTATTCTGCTGTGGGATAGCCACCTGTTGTGCGTTTTGTTCAGCTGGGCTAGTTAGCATGGCTCCTTCGAGAGCATACTTAGATAATTTATTTTGCACCAGCTTCGCTTTCTCACCTTTACGAGTTGCCTCCTTTTTCCTATTCTTTTCTTGCAACAGTCTGCAATATGTGCAATCGTCAACTGTATTGCGGCCCAAGGTTTAGCCTCAACTCCTACCAATTTCTTAAGCTGTTTTTGTACAGGCTCTGGTAACCCTTGGCATAAAATGTGGTAAAACACAGGTATGGATTTTGTACAAGATTCATGCGTTTCGAGAACCAACGTGTCTTGGGAATTCTTGATATACATTAACGGATATTCTGACTCCTTCATTTTGTGAGTCATTATAGCTCCCATATCAAAAGTATCTGGGTAAAGCACGCGTAGCGCTTTCCATACTGCTGCTCTGCAATTATTAAATGGCGCTCCATCATGGTAGTGTTAATTATGGTAACACCAGGGTGCCAAGCCTGTGCACATACATCATCTGCTCTCTCACCGAGTATGGCAATCAGGAGACCTTTAATGTCCCCTATAGCTAACGTGACACCCCCGGTCAATTTTTCTAACTTCCCATCTCCCGATGTCAACATTGGAAGCTTGTTTTTCAAGTTCTCTTGATCCATGTGTGGCCACGGAATATATTGCGGTCTCGCTCCTTCTTTTTCTAGAAGCGGAAATTGGAACGTGCAGACTCCCTTATCTTTCCTCATAGCTCTCCTGTCTACCGCTGGGGTAACATTCCTGCATCGTCGTCTACCTGGCAATGTCCTCAACCAGTCCGCATAGGCGGGTGCCGGCACCGCCCCTCTGACCATGGAGTGTTCCTTCGTGTCGGTCAGACTGTGCGGTAGACTCTGATGCCCTTGGTGCGGACTCGCTAGCGTCTGACCATCGTACACCTTTGTCCCTTGGGAGCTGCTTTTCGCGCTGTCTCCCTTCTTCAGTTGCCTCGCATGCCGTCTCCTCTCCGGAGTCGGACATTGATTGTTCTCAATTCACGCAGCTCCTTGCGTCATCTTCGTTCTTACTGATTTCCAGCCTATCCTGGGACAGTCTCCTGCTCCCACTACTTTGGGTGACGTCCTCAGTGTCATACAGCTGAGTGCTTTCTAAGCACTCCTCTTCCTTTTCCCCTTGGGATACTCGTTCTAACCCTATTTCATCATATATTTTATCGATCTTTTCCCCGATGCTTCTGGTGTCAAAGTCATCCTCAATATTCGCCCCACTGGTGCCTGGTACTGAATCGTACGCAGGGAAAAATTCTTCAATGTCTTCCCATTCTACAACAGGATTGGGTTTTTTAACTTCCCGCTACAGATAGTCGAGATCACATGCCCTCTGTCTACGCTTACGTTCAATATCATCATCAAATTCTTTGCACTTCCTCGCCTCTTCTCTGCCCTTATCTTTTTCCCTTCTTCTTTCATTTCTACGTTCATTTGCCATTCTAACGTCCTCATCTTCTTGTCTCTTTATTTTCCTTTCATGTTCTCTTTGCTCTTCTTCCAACCTTTGCAGGTTCTGTCTGTGCTTGTCATAGGCTGCGCACTGCTTGCGACTGAGCGGCTTTCCTTGCTCTTCGCGATATAGCTGTTCTCGCCTCAGCCTATCTTTCCTCTTTATTCTTTCGTCCCTTACTTCCTTTTCCTTCTCTTTCTCCCTTCTCTGTGCTTCATCAGACCTCTCTCACGGTATCACATCATATCTTCCTTTACCATCCCATCCATTAGTCTCTTGCGAATGCTATCACATCAGTTCTGTCTTAACTCCCTTTCCATTTCTTTCCCTGTCTCTCCTTATTGAGAGGTGCACTTGTCTGTGCCTGATCCTCCTTTTCATCATAGCGGTTCTCCTTGCAGAGGTGAGATTCTTTTCCTGATCCTTCCCTTTATTTTCGTCACTACTGTACGTAGGTGACTCATATGCAGAGTTGCTGTACCCTGTAGCTGCCTTGAGCTCTCTAAATGGGTAGAGTCCCTCTGACTTCCCTCACTTTCTGTTTCAGGCGGGGCTGGTGGCGCAGTAGGCGTCTCACCCCCCCTCCGTGCATACATTTAATATCCAATCTGCAGATGGCTCTTCCTCTTTCGCTTGTTCGAACATTTTCCAAAGTTCTAGAACAGCGAGGCGTTTCTTTAGTTTCTTGCCTGTATATGTGGCATGCAAATATGTCGTCATATGTTGTAAGACGGCTTTAGATAAGGACCCATTCTGTGGCCACGGCATAAACATCTTGTGGGCAGTGCCCTTAACCCACTCTGTACTGTATTTCTTAAACTTGGGTGCATGTTTAGGCAATTGTTTACACAAGTGAGCTAGCTGGGTAATATCTTCCATGCTCAATCTGTTTTAGCAATACTTTCATGCAATTTCACCGCACCCACCAATATGAGCGAGCACCAAATGTCGCAAGCTCCAAAGCAATCTTCTCCCGCAAAATATTTTTATATCACTGTTAAGTAGTCAGCCGGAGACAAACAAGGTTTTCCTTTCAAAGTTGTTTATTTTCACAACTAACACTTCACAGGTCATTGAATTCAGACAACTGATGACGGTTCCTTTCACCTCGCAGGAATTGGTGCTGCGACTTGCTTTACTTGCAATTCAGCGGTCATGCTTTTATAAGTCCCAAATAGTCTCATAAATTTCCCAGGCGCGTACAGGCTTTCACCCCTTCAACCTGCTCGCCGGCCCGGGCAAACAAAATAAAAAAATAGCAATTGTCCACAATTCACACCTCGTAATACTTTTTCTCTGGTTGCCACATTTCTTCTCTGGATGCTGTCTTGAGCCTCGGACCAGGTACAGCGTCAATCTGTGGGTTTTCCACTTCTTCCTAGTAAGCCCACTCATACTCTCTGCTGGTCTCACTCCAATCGGGTGCGGCGCCCATCGCCACACGCTGTTCCTGCAAGAGAAGACCCAGTCTGAGACCCTTGGAGTTGCTTTTAACCCTTATCGCCGCTCTTCCCTCGTAATCAGCCCCGGGTGTTCCCAGCAACGGTTTTATCACACCTGACCATGATTCCCCACCTCCTCCCTGCTCCGCCCGCTGTGGGTTAACCCTGTACTTCGTGTCTGTTCTGGTGGGTCTGATACGATAAGGAAACCTGGTTTTCCCTTTCCTTATTTTCCTTTCTTTTCCCATCGTTGGCCCCCCTCCCTGATGCGGTATTCCTGTTTTCCTTTCCCTTAAAGGCCAGCATCGGCACCCGGATGATTTCTTCCGCAATCCCCTCCTTTCACCGTGATCCAGGGCAGCCACTACTGCTTCTACATCACAATCACCAATTCATTCAAGAATATAAATTCATGTGCGATTCCCTCTTAATTATGGAATCGCGAAAAACCCTTAATCAATTTCAAACAACATGGAACCAAATTTTCCTACATGTGACACATCAACAGAACATGTATGACGAACGTTAAACAGACTATACAGAGTGGACAGACACCAACTGGACACAGATATCTCTGCTTTCTAATCAATACCCCGACAAGGAGTTTAAAAGAACTCCTTTTATGACGTCTTTATTCGTCATAGTAGCCTAGTTTTTCCCTATTCTTTGGGACTATGAGTTCACTTTTCTTCTGACCGCTATATTAAAGCGCAGGAATGAAGCGAATCCTTTACCTCGGGTGTCCTCCACGGTATCCTCTCTCTTCTCAGGTGTCTGCCCCGATATCCTCTGTTTTCTCTTGGGTGTCTATCCCAGTATTCTCTGTTTTCTCTCTGGTGTCTATCCCGGTATACTCTCTGTTTTTTCTCGGGTGTCTATCCTGGTAACCTCTGTTTTATCTCGGGTGTCCTATCCCGGTATACCCTCTGTTTTCTCTCGGGTGTCTATACCAGTAACCTCTGTTTTATCTCGTGTGTCCTATCCCGGTATACTCTCTTTTTATTCAATTATCATAGAGTCATTATTCCCCTATATGTATATATACATACACAGTCTTCTCTACTTCTGACTATTTTGTTTTCTCCACCTCCCTCCGTTACCTTTCCCCTTACTTGTTCTATCACCTAGGAACATTTGCCAAATCATCACTTTTTATTTCACTCACCACTCGCATCGTTCCTCTGGATCCTCGGGATCACCGCCTCCTTTTACCGCCTCCTTCGGTCTTTTTGTCCGATCAGCTGCTCGTAGGAATGAGAAGGGTTATGCTTTGAAAGGCAGGTTCCTTCAGACCCACTGCAGTTTTTTTGATGGATTTACACTATCATTGTCCACGGGAAGCTTCTCAGTCTACTCAGCCGAATGGCGAAGGTCTCAGAATATTGCAGAAAACCTAGAGTTACTACGTGTCGACGGTCAATGGGTGTCTTATCAATAATCAAAGTTCACTAGTTGATGGTCACAACCATCCTCTGCTACCAAGTGTACTGGAGGGCGGAGCGACCTCTGAACGGGCCCATGAGATTCAGAGCTCGCCCTCTGGCACCTTAAAACGAGATAGCTGCACCTTGAAGAGGATGGGGTGCAGGATTCTGTTACTCCAACACCAATCAATAAGGACAAGTCAATGGTTTGGCAAAGGGAAGTCCGTTTAATGACAAGTACAAAAAACGGGGAAACAAATGGAAATCATCAGAGCTACGATCACCTATCTCGCTTCAACTTCCAAATTCTTCATTCAGACAGCAATAGTTATAGTACATTCTCGTCATCACTTGTTAAGCGGCTTCACTTCAACACTACAGCTAAGTCAATGCCTAGTCTGGGATGCTGAGGGAAACCCTTATTGATATATTTTTAGGTCCAGTTCATGTACTCTGGATGACAACCCTTATATAACACCCCTTTCTTAGAATCCCCCTGGCCCCACTGAGTCAAGAAGTAGGTCTGTTTTGCAAATTTAAAAGGTTTATTTGAGAAAAATAACAATATATATATCTATCACACTTTTATAATAAATTAATATTGGATATCACACTTGAAATATGACCGTGATCAACAATGGATAATGTTCTACTGGTAAACTGATTTGGTTACTTAGAAGTAGTATAGAGGATGAGGTAGCTGAAATGCTTTATGGTTTCAAGGAAATGCAAGGTGGAATAAATGCAGTACAGAAATTAAACTGATATGGTTTCACAAGAGATAATATGTTCACTTTTCCCCTGGTGGCAATTCACCACCCCCTATATGCAATGCAAGGAGATGGAAGTAACATACACAGTCTTCAGGAATACAATCAAATACAATACGGAATTCGGTTCCCCCCTCAGCAAGCTTAGACAACAGGTATGCTTTTTAAAACACGGGCAAGAGGGCTTTGTAATGTGGTGGCAAGGAAGTGAAAAAATACTAAAATTGCTTTTAATTCCCTATAAGAGGTTCAGGGTTAGTGGTAGACACTTTAAATCAGTTCAGGTCAGCCCTAACAATGGTTCAGGGATGGTTATTAGGTTGCAAACGAATTTTAGCAGTTCAGGCAAAAGCGGCTATCTTTTAACAGATGACGAAATCAGGCCAAATCGCAAATCGCGGTAAATTTTGCGAGTGCGTAAATCGCGATTGCGGTAAAAGTATAAGGAGTAGGAAGTCGGTTCTAGACTTGTTGGAAAGCTTAGATTGTAAGCTTTCAGAGGAGGGAAGTTAAATCTCGTTCCTGGGACAAACGGTTCCAGAGATACGGACGATTTAATAAAGGTAGATTTTCGGATTTAAAGTAAAACTCAAAATGACAGGTGACAGTTTGCAGCTTTAGAATGACAGATGACAGCTCACAGCTTTAGAATGACAGATGACAGGATTTCTAGGAGGCAGTTCTACTTAGGTTAAAATAGTTTGGATTAGATTATTTTAACTAAGAGATTGGTTTTGCACAGTGAGTACTCACACTATAGTTTTGAAATAAGCCGTCAAGGTCTGGTCAGGTTGGACGGAACTTCTGGCGGTTCTGCTCACAGCGGTCTGGTCTCTGGTTCTGCTCTCAGCACTGCACAGTTCTGGTCTCTCTGGATCTCTGGTCTCTCTGGATCTCTGGTCTCTGGAGGTTGATGGATTTGAAGTCTGGATGGGATGTCGGCCGTCAAAATGCTCCGCAGAAATGGAAAATGAATGTCCCTACCTGGGTTTCAATGTTCCTTTTATGTGTTTTGAAAGTGGATGTGTGTGTGGGCCTTGCTAAGCCTGCCCCTCTCTACTTGTCATTGGCCCAATTCTCCCCTCTCCCATGATTGGGGGAAGGAAATGGATTGTCATCATGATGAGGTCTGTTTATGGGTCAGAGGATCCTCCCCTGGTCAATTTGCCCACAAATTTATATTTGATTCAAATACATATTTCCCAGATACACAATTTGTTGAAATTACATGTACACATTATATATTCCTTATGGTCCATGCTTGTCCGCCTCTGATCTTCCTGGGGGCTTGCATTCAAAAATGACAACATTTTGTGCTTTTTGGTCGGTTTGCCAATATCGGACATTTACCAAAAAATACACAAATATGCGCAAGGAGTATGGACATTAATTGATGAAGTGTCATATTTTTAACATGCAGACATTTGGAGTAAGACCCTATTTTCTGCTAGCAACCCCCCAGAATACACCACAGGGTCCTAACGCCTCTTAAAACGTGCACAGAAAAATCCCAAGAATAATGATATTATTTATATAATTTTGACCAGTCCGCACTATGATTTATCTAACTTTTTAAAATTATGCCCTGGTCAAAAAGGGGTGTGTCTTCCCACATCAAATGGTGGAATAACTGGTTTATCCACTTCCCCCAAGCTCAGCTTGCTAGCAGAGGCACTGCCCCTCCCAGTTTCCCCCAAGAGGAAGCCATTTTACGACCCCCCCCAATATAACATTTGCCTGAGCCCAGGACAGGGCTTTGTTCAACCTCCTGCAGGTGCCCCTCCCCTAATTTAATCAGAGAGGTGTAATCTCCTTTTGGTGGGGAAGCAGGAGGCAGCCAGGCCTGGGAATGCAGTTTGATCAAGTTTCAACTCCTGTCAGCGGTAGTTGTCAGGCAGAATTCAGCTAAATGTCACTTTCGTTCCCAGTTTAAATCAAACTTACAATTTTTACATATACATTAAATAATTACTTCCTTCAAGTCATTTCAGAATATAGTTTTACATTGTATCCACCTCTTAGCAAGTCTTTCCTTGGCCTGGTTTCGGTTCATTTGTTCAGTTTTACACAAAAGTCTGGTGGTTTTAAAACGCCGGCTTTCTGATAGTGGTGAGCACCGGTACTGCATCCATTTTTGACATTAAGAAAATGAATTCCCCACAGTTCTGGGTTGCTTTTGGCAATCAGCATTGCCATTCCCAATGGTTTCAGGCTACTGTGTGTGTAGCCCAATGGTGGTTTTAGGCAGTGCCCTCCTGTGCTCACAACATAGGCAAAAATGGGTGGCAGCCTATTCTTCATGCTTTCCCTGTGCACTCTCTGGGGAGTTCTGGCCATCATGATGTTTTCAATGCCAGTACTGCACAGTTTTATAGTACGGCTTGGCTGCATGGGTAAAACATCCCACAAGCCCCCCCCTCTTGCGATGGTCATTCTGATCTTTCACTGATGGAACTCACAAGATCTGGGATGTTCGCCTCCTCTTCTTCCAGTTCCGTAGATGGCACAGTTCAGCATCTTTTCCTCCCTCCAGTCGATCAATCAGTTCTCCTTGCTGGTCCTGATGGGAGGATTGGGCGGTACCCCGGGCCCCTCGGATCTTCGCTCCCGGTCCCCAGGTCGCCTTCCGTGGTCAGTCTCCATGGTTTCATCTCTCCTAAGATGATAAAGCAAAGCGGCAATACACATTCCTAGACCTTTTTCCCCCACTATTGATATAGTGGGGCGGTATATACATTTTATACTTTAATAGACATAGCATTCCAATTTTTAAAAACAAGATATAATTCAGAGACAGTGGCTTACAAGGCCGCGGGGGGAAACAGGGGAGAAAACAAAAACAACGATCTTACTAGGCCCAGTGACATTGAGAACGCGCAAGTGCATGGGGAAGGGAAAAGGGGGAAAGTGCATGGGAGGTGGGAGACAATGGAAAGTTCAGAGCATAAGAGAGGACAAGATAAATAATAAGCAAATAATTAAATAAGGTGATCCAAAACAGTGGTAGTGCAGCCTGTGAGTGGCCAAGTGCAAGGTTAGTCAGATAGGGAGTATCTGATAAGGGCAGAGAGGGGGGGCTGTATGGGTACAGATACAGGCCCCAGTGCCAGGGGTGGCCAGGAGGCAGTGCAGGAGGGTGGCAGGGTGAGCAGGTACCTGGGCCCAAAGGGCAGAGGGTGGCCAGTTGCAGCATTGCCGAGAGAAAAAGCAGATCAGCAGGGGAGAAGAGGGGCAAAGGCAGATGTGAAGAAGAAGGTCTTGAGGAGCTTCCGGAAACATAAATGGTTCTCCTCAAGTTTCAAGGTGGCAGGTAGACAGTTCCAGAGGGAGGCCCCGCCGATGACAGAGATCTACCACCAGCTCGTTTCTTTGAAAAACGACTGACCCTGAGGGAGTTAGAGGTAGAGGAGCGAAGGGCTTTAGAGGGGAGGTATTTACAGAGGGATAGTTGAAGGTAATTTGGACCCAGGCCCCAGAAAGCCTTGTGGACAATGCAAAGGGGTTTACATTTAATCCTTGAAAGCACAGGGAGCCAATGCAGGGATTTCAGAGCTAGAGAGATTTGATCCCAGGGCTTGAGGCCAAGGACAAGTCTCGCAGTCCTGTTCTGGATTAGTT
This sequence comes from Ambystoma mexicanum, assembly GCF_040938575.1. Taxonomy (NCBI): domain Eukaryota; kingdom Metazoa; phylum Chordata; class Amphibia; order Caudata; family Ambystomatidae; genus Ambystoma; species Ambystoma mexicanum. The sequence goes on along the minus strand of NC_090923.1, from coordinate 706,077,145 downwards.
ATAAAGGTTTCTAATGTGTGCTTTCTCAAAGTGTGCTCCTTCTGTTTTTGGATATTGTGGGGTCATTACAGGTTTAGCGGTGTGGAAAAAAGTGCTGGTAAAGTGGTAGTAGTTCCATTAACTTCACTTTTCCTGCACCGCCAAACTACAGGGTTGCCGGTCGAGGTTACATGATTTATTTCCAGACAGGAGTTGACCGCCGTTGCTGGCACCTGGAATATCTTGGTTATACCGGGATATCTGGTGCCGGTAAAGGTAGGTCTGTTTGCCAGTATCCCGACGGAATTACTGGTGAGATACCAGCAAATCCATAATGGCCCCCATGCGTCTCTTTTATGGAATCCATTTCCCGAAGGTGTCTTCCTCTGAGTTTTCCGTCAGTCAAGTTTGCCTTGTGGCTGAACCCTTTCAGGAATCGTAAATTATTATTACAAGGAGGAAGGTTAAATATTTTGGCATTCATGAAGCTGACCTTTTCCACAGCATCAAGGATCGAAATGGTGTATTGTAGGTTTTGAACCAAATAGTTTTGAAAAAGGAGACTGTCTTGGGTTTTTAATGGCAGGTAAGCATCTTATGTCTTAATGACTGTTGGACTGACTTTCTCTGCTAACGTTTGGGTTGCAGGACCTACCTTCTCGATGTGTTTACCTACATTACATTTTATAGGTGGACCTGTCATTGAACTCTCCCCAGATGACAAAGGAAGCTGTGTGCCATCTCTACTTGCAAGGAGAACAGGTATTTTGAGACCCCGGTTCCCCCTTAAGGCTTTCTGAGCATACACTCCCAGAAATATCCCTGCACTGACTAAAGTCAGGCTCTGTGTTTATCCCTATTAGTAGATGGCACCAGTTTTCCTGCACGTTTGCAACCCGACGCTCCCAGCTTTTGTTTCAACCTTGCATTATTCTAGGTTTCCTTAGTAGCCTCGTTTCCTCCCTGTGTTTCATTGCCAATGTTGACTGATGACAGTGTTAGGAAGGCACATGTCTCAGAGCGCAGGTGTGTAAGAGGTAGTGGGATGACCTCTATATAGGTCTGCTGAGGTTAATCAGCCTCTTGCAGTTCTCTAAATACCTCTTGGATGGCCTGCAGGCTTCTCCAAAGTGGGGAATTGGTGAGTCTGTTCTCTGAGTTTATGAGTTTATTCTAATCTTCTGTGATACCAAACCCTCACATTGGAATCAAGCAATGTCCTCCTCTATATTTGCTAGCAAGGCTCATCAGAAAAAATTTAATAACAGAATCACCAGCTTGCATGTGTTTTCAGTGGGAACCAAAGTTCAGGTATTAGAAATCATGGTCTTGTCTTTCATTTTGATGCAGATTAATCTGCATGTCCACAGCTCACATTGTGATTTATGATCATTAATCTAACTTTTCTTAATTACTATTGGAAGTTGATACCGGCCTTGCAGACAACAGTTTGAAACTTCATGTAGAAAAAATTGAGCTACTGTTACTTGGCCCTTGTTACCTATTCAATCGACCAGAAAAAAAATCCTTCTTCACCGAATATTGTTCGGTTTACGTATTACTTTTTTTTGTCAATTGAGGAATCTGGAAGTCATTTGAGAGTGGACATGAATGTTAAAGCACACACAGGTTCCCACTTGCTGCCAGCTCCAACATGTCCTCCCTTACTCTCCTTCAGACTCCAATCACGTGACCCTGGGGCCATTGATACATGTACATTCACTTACTCTCTTCGTTCTATTAGCTCTTATTCTTTAGTGTGTACTTCCTTGAAGAATCATCTTCAGTCCTAAATCTCACCTTGTAAATGTTGTATAGCTGGTCAATTTGCATTTTATTGCCGCTGAGCTATCCTCCCTTTATGAATTCTATCCCCTCTATGCTCATACTGTATATCCTTCAGCCACTCTTCCCACACCAACATACATTTGACTTTGTGGTCATGTACATTTCAGATGAAGGAATAATTATAATATTCATGTTGGTTGTCTTTCTAAACATGGGCAGAATTGGTGGGGGGGCAGAAATTCACAGAATACAGACAAACTATTCACATGAGGACTCTCCTTTCCCGGAGCTCAATAGTTGCGAGGGCTAAAAGTTCCATGTAGGCATTGATAGGTAGGTAGCTGGCAATGGGAGTCAAACAGGTGAATACATGACCTAGAACCCTTGTTTTAGTTTATTAATCTTTTATAACATAAGTAATGCCAGAGATCAGTCTCTAGGATCGAGACCAAGATTCAAACCTGTGTTGCTCTGCATTGTCTTGCATCCAAGACAAACATGTTGTCCCTGAGCATTACTCCTGCCCTAGTGATGACTAGAAGGGCTCAACAGACTGAGCTCATGTCATCTCCGGGTGACTGGTAGTCAAGGGTGGTGTGTTATAACTGGTTCTGAGATCCAACGATGTAACCATATGTGACAAGTAGCTAGATATGACACATACAAATGATTCTGCTTCAGGGTGGTTTAATTGCTTTGTCAGGATGGTTTTAGACTGTCGCCATACTATGAAATAGTTTCTCTGGGATTAATGCCTTGATCACTCCTCTGACCTGTCTTCTCCCTAAGCTAGCGCCAAGGTTAATGCCCCTACTTGACTTTGGGCGTTAGTAACCAGCACATTCTCAACCTTTCCTTAGCCAAGTCCTCCTCCTTTTCTTTCTACTTTTACTTGACCTAATGCATCATCCTTCTGTTTCACTGCGTTTTCCTTTGCCAGACGCTTGGTATTTCCTCTCTGTGCCTTTTCCTTGTCGTCTCCCTTTTCTCGCTCCACTTTCTCTTGGGCCAGAGATTTGCCCTTTGCTCCCTCTACCTTCTCCTTAGCCACAACCACTTCCTTTACAATTGTTACATTTTCATGGGTCACAGTCACTGGCTGTTCACAGGCCACTGCCTCTGTCTTTCCTCCCTTGATGAACATGTGCCACTCACCTTATTCTCTTCCGGTGAAAGCGGCCCCGCTCACCCTCATCACCAACTGTTTGGTATTCTCTTACTCGATGATCTGGTTTTTCTCTTTCTCTCACCTTCTTTCACTCTTTGGGTTTTCTATTCCACTAGACCATCCTTCACTCTCTGGGTGTTCTATTTCCCTCCACCTTCCTCTATGCTATGGGTTTACTCTTTCTCCAATCTCTTAGATTTGTCTTTCTTTCCACCTTTCCGCCCATTTCATCATCATTATTATTATTTGTATTATTATTAGGGTATTGATTGAGCATGGACCTAGCTTCAGGAAGCAACAGAATGTTTTACAATCATAGGGGGAATAACATGGCGAGGGGAACAGAGAAGCAATGGAGTGTGGAGCTAACAACAGGGGAGGGTGGGAGCAGGCAATTTGTCAGCAAGTGACCTAGAAGCAACCAGTGGAGGTAACTGTGGAGATCAGATCACCCAGTCTCAGGTGGAATGGAGAGTGGATGGTGTGGGGACCTATGTATTAGGAAGGAGCCAATCCTTGAAGAGGAGGTTTGTGATCCCCACTTACCGAGTTTACTCCTTCTCTCCACCTTCCTGCACTTTTGGAGTCTGCTCCTTCTCTCCACTCTCCTTCACTCTCATGAGTTTTCCTTTGCCATGACCTTCCCTCCCTCGCTGGGTTTTCTCTTTCTTTTCTACCCTTTTCCACTCTTCTGGTTTAATTTTTCTCTCCTAATGTATTCACTCTTTGGATTTTGTTTTTCTCTCCACCCTCTGCTCTTTAAGTTGTCTCTTTCAGTCCACCTTTCTCACTCTCTGTATTTTCTCTATCTCACCACCTTTCTCTGCTCTGCAGGTTTTCTCGTTATCACCTGCTTTGGTCACTCTCTGGGTGTCCTTTTTCTATCCACATTCTACTCTCTCGGTTTTATCTTTCTCTCCATCTTCCACCATTATCTAGGTTTTCTCTTTCTCTCCACCTTCCTTCACTATCTGGGTTTTATTTTTCTATCCACCTTCTTCCAGTGTCCAGGTTTTGCGGTCTGCCACCTCCTCACTCCTCTGATAGTCACCTTCTCCACTCTATGGTGCTCCATCTCCTTATCTAACAGTTCTCCTACTCTCTAATATTACAACTCACCAACTCTGGATTCCAAAACTCCCTTTCACTGCTGTCCTGGTAACTGACCTTTACATATGGATTGGACTTCATAGCTTTTCCCTGACTGGCTGTAAAGGTCAGGTGTTGTGTGTAAGCATGCTCAGTGGCCAAGAGATTTGCAGCCCTGAGCCTGGAATAGACGTCTTTCACAGTCAGCAACCATTTTGGATTTCTTGTCTGCAAAGAGGGGGGAGCTGCTGTGATGGTGCTGCTTTCTTGTCTCTACCTGTCTGCATGCAGGATTTGCCATTCTTAAAGTCTGCCCTTGCTGTCCCTTTTATTCAACAGATTAGTGGGGGTGCGTGCAATAATTTCCTTTTGTTCAAGTAGTAATTTAGAAACACGCGTCACCTGTATTCTGCGTTTTGTGGGTGCTTCACTAATAATATCAAAGGGAGTACTTGCAACAGGAGACTCTTTTTACTGGGGTTGCATCAGTGGGGATATGTACGTTTCTCTTTCCTCAAATCCCCCGAAATTGTGGGGAAGAAGTGTAGTTCTGTCTCTGCATCTGGATGTTCTCCCCGTCACCCCAGGGTGTTGACCCCTTAAGTGCATGGAGATGCCGGTAATAACAGATACAATGATGCCGTTAACACTGGCATAGTGGTGCAGGCATTAATAGGAATTTGCTTTGTAGAACCCTGCCACAGGTGCACACAATCAGCATTGGTGGAGGCAATGGAGTCTGGCACTGCACAAAGGAGCACTCCCACACACCACCATCCTCCCAAATACACAATGCTACCATTAGCACTTGCAGTACTGGACTGGAGGACATGCCTGCACTGCTACTCTTTGAGCAGGCAGTGTTCCAGAGAATGCAGCGGAGGAGCAGGAGGAGAAGGAGGGCGAGACTGGGCCAGCACATACCAATAGTGCAGGCAGTTATACCCCGCAGGCAGCCAACAATCCCTCACCTAAGGGCTAGTCCATTTGACCTAGCCCCTGCACAGATCCACACCCTGTACCAGCTGGACAGGGACACCATCTCCACAATAGTGGACCTCATTTATGATGACCTGGTGAGCCTCATCAATATCCGGACATCCACCCCCTCTCCCACTTGCTGAAGGTAGTGTCTGTGCTACACTTCTTTGCCACAGGCACTTAGCAGTACACAGTGGGGCAGTTACATGGAATCTCACAACTCTGTTTCTCCCGTGTGCTCAACCAGGTGGCAGATGCACTCCTGAAACACTCAAGGAACCACATCAAGTTACCACGGACTGCAGAGGAGGTGAATGCAACCAAAATAGCATTCTATGCACTGGCAGGCATGCCAAATGTAATTGGTGCCCTCAACTGTACCCATGTGGAGCTGGTAGTCTGGCATGCTGGGGAGGTGGAGTACTGCAACAGGAAGCTCTACCATTCTCTGAATGTGCAGATGGTGTGCGATGCATGCAAAATCATCACGCATTGCTGTGCAAGATGCCCTGGCTCCACACATGATGCCATGGTGCTGTGCAGCTCAACTCTTCCCTGCTACATGGCACGACACACTGAACAACGTAACTAGCTCCTGTGTGACTCTAACCACAGGGCCATGAGAGGTGTTGATTGGGAGATCACACACATAGGCAACGTGTCTGCTGGCTTGGCCATGAGGGGTGTTTATTGAGGGGGGATCAAAAGCATAGGCAATGTTTCTGTCGGCTGGGCCATGAGGGGTGTTGATTGGGGTGGGATCACAAGCATAGGCAACCTGTCTGCCGGCTGGGCCATGAGGGGTGTTGATTGGAGGGATCACAAGCATAGGCAACATGTCTGCTAGCTGGGCCATGAGGGTTGTTGATTGGGGGGGGTCACAAGCATAGGCAACATGTCTGCTGGCTGGGCCATGAGGGGTGTTGATTGTGGGGGGGATCAAAAGCATAGGCATTGTGTCTGCCAGCTGGCCCATGAGGAGTGTTGATTGGGGGGGATCACAAGCATAGGCAACGTGTCTGCCAGCTGGGCCATGAGGTGTGTTGATTGGGGGGTGGGGGGGTTACAAGCATAGGCAAAGTGTCTGCCGGTTGGTCCATGAGGGGTGTTGGAGCATAGCACAGGATTGCATGCATGAGGAGCACAAGTGCACACCATATGCATGAATCCATAATCACTCCTGTAAATAGGCGTAAGCATTACCATGAATGCAATGAAGTGCAGGTAGACTGTGTCGGGCAAAAGAAGGGAAAGTCCCATGAGGAATCAGACCTATATACCTCTACATCCCCAACCTGCACAATAACAAATCACACACATAGAATGGAACAAGACCACACACAGCGTCCTGGGTGCCTAAAACTGTGACCCTAGTAGATTCAACAGAATGTGGAACACAGCCAATGGATGCAGATGTGGCATGCCTACACAGCTGTGCGTACATGCAAGCAACATACACAGTGCTCACACCAGCACATGCATCTGGAACATCATAAGACATGAACCAAAGGTACCACAATGCACCACCCTGCAGTCACAATGCAAGAAAAACATGATCGCAGCAAACGAAATCACGAGTCATGCTGCCATGCTTAAGCTAAATCCGACTGCCACACAGTGAAATCTCAGTCACTGCACTCAGTCCACAGGTACACCGCAGATCAGCATTCCTGTCTTGTCACCTAAAGGGACACCTCCAAGTACAATGAGTCAAGTATGGGAACAATTGCAATCATCAATCATTTACCACCACCAACATATCATTGAGAGGAGCAGGACTCATCCAAAGTACCTTATTCCCACCATGTCAGTCCCCACCCAGCCGTATCACAGAAATGTAAACCTTCACCTGCGGCCCATATCACCAATGCAAATCTGCCTTTGTCATATGGGGGAAGGTGTTGATGGACATGTACATGGTGACATCAATTAGTCAAATGCATAATGTGGAAACCACTGTGTTTCTTGAAGCACATTAGGCAAATGTGTGAATATGCACTGTACATGCATAGGCCATTTTCATTGGTAAGACATCAATCAGATTTGATGACATCATGGAGTATTGGTCTTTATTTGTGAAGGTTCAGTTTGAATGTTCCTTGGGATGTCAATAGCATCCATCCCCCACCCAACCATGGATCATCCCTAAGTACACTTACCTGGGTCTTTCAATAAGGACCATTTCATGTGAAATTATGAGTATTCTGTTGCATGTAATCATGAATACTGTACAGGCAGTACTAACAAGGAATTACCAAATTAATCACACGTACCCTTTCTATTGCTGCCATGCAGGTGATGCTGGGTACCCCCTGAAGCCGTGGCTCCTGTCCCCCATCAGGCACCCAGTCAACAGGCATGAAGAGGACTAGAACCGAGCACATGCACGCACTCGTGTCACCATTGAGCAGACATTTGGGCTGTTGAAGGCCCAGTTTCGCTGCCTCAGCAGGTCGGGTGGGGCATTCATTTACAGGCCGGAGAAGGTGGGGAAAATTCTTTTGGTATGTGCCATGCTACACAACCTGTGCATCCGACGCAACGTACCCCTGCCCCCTGACATGGACATGATGCCACCTGAGGATGAGGATGATGATGTGGAAGATGGTGGAAATCATCAGCAGCACAATGTGAATGAAGGACGTGCGACACGCCAAGATTTAATTGCCCAATACTTCTGATGGACTGGAGTGCACAAGGCACTGACCATCGGCCACACTGGGCACTGGGCATTGTATATAATTAAAATGACACACACTCAAGAAGCAATGTCCAGTCATGTGTTTTTCTTACTCACACAGCTGTATTGATCAATTATTAACTATATACATATTCCATTACTTGACTACCACCACTATCCCATTGAATTGACCCCACACCGCCACCCCACTACCCCCACCCCCACTACCCCTGCCACCAGTACCCCAACACCCAATACCCCAACATCCCCATCCCCACCCCAACTACCCCCACAACAACTTCACTACTACTCCATCCCAACATGCACTTGTGAGTACTAATATTCACGCCCCCTTTTTGGAGGAAGGGGTTGAGCGTCTGTGCGGCGTACAAGTCACTGTGACTGATGCACAGGGCTCGTTTGTGTTGAACTGGCCGGTGTCGTGCTCGATGATGGACCGGGTTGGGGGGTAGTGGTGACATTTCTTTGCTCCGCTATAGCGGTCGCCAACTGTGTGATGGCCTGGGCCATGGCAGCCAGTACTGTTTTCACTTCACACATGCACCTGGCCACGCGGTACACTGCCCTGCTGACCACCCTTGTATTGCCTTGCAGGGCTTCCTGCATGGCCTGCCGTGTTGCTTCTGCGTCCATCACATACTGCCTCACCATGTCCTGCTTAGCCTGCTGCCACCCTTCCATGCGTGCCAGTCACCCCTCGAGATCCCTTATGTGCTGTGGACCAGGTGCTGTCACGGGAGGTGGGGTATAAGGGCTTCCAGGCTCAGCACATCTTCCTCGCTGTTGCTGTCAGGGCCAATGGCCTCCACTGTGCTGTGGTCACCTGAGCCATGTACAGGTGCACCACCCGGGCTTGCCTGCCTGGGTGGGGTTGATTGGTGGGCCTCATGCTGGCTGTGGCCTGGGGAGTCTGCCTCCTCTTCACTGTGTGGTGCAGATTGGTCCGCCTCACCCTGCTCACTCTGCACTGCAGATTGTGGCTCCCCCACCTCACTGGCCACGGGGGATTCCAGCTCCTCCACTTGAAGTGGCTCCTGTGCCCCAGATGTGGATGTTTGCCGGGGGCCTTGGTGCCAGAAGTAGATCTTGGCTGGGGGGCCTGGGTGCAAGGAGTAGATCTTGGCTGGGGGTCTTGCTGCCAGGAGTATGTCTTGGCTGGGGGGCCTTGCTGACAGGAGTAGGTCTTGGCTGGGGGGCCTTGCTGCCAGGACTGGAAGTTTGCCTCACTGGAGGTAGGTGGTGCCTGTATGTCCTGTTTGGCGTGGAAGGTGTGGCATGCTTCAGTCTTCCTGTGGAGGTTGAAGGATCCTGGCTGGAGGCGGTGTCTTCGCCATAGCACCGACATGCAGCGGCTCTCTGGGGTGTTGGGGCCTGTTCACCCTCGCTGTCTGTTCCTGTCCCTGTGGGGAACAGTGAGGAAGGGCATTAGTCATGGATCTGCATACATCTGTCATATATAGATGTTAGTACATTCCGAGTCATGTGCATTCTCATGGACAAGTTGGATGGCCCGGCATGGTGCACACAAGAATGGCAGGAAGCAATGTCGGAGCATCCATCTGGTGGGACCATGTTGTGCATGGTGTCTGTTGGGTGGCCTACAGGTGTCTAGTGGTTTGTGTGTTGTGGCCATGTCACAGGGGCTGTGTGCCATGTGGTGTTTAATTGTGGAAATGATGTCCTCCCGTTCAGTATGTTGATGCATTGATATTTAGACTGCATTTATAGACATGGTGGGTTTGTCAGGTGTGCAAGTGGTGGTGGTGATGTGTGCATCTTGCCATGAGGTGGCACGGTGGTGAGGCCTGCAGCTGTACAGTGATGTGTATGTGTGTGCGCATGCAGATGGTGCTCGTGTTGGCAATTAAGAGCTCATGTGGGGTGTGTCAGTGGGGTTTGTTGGGTGTGTTCCTGGCAGGGATATTGTAGTTATGTGGGAGGTGGCTTTAGGTGGTAGCAAATGCGGCATGATTTCAGTGCCACCTACTTAACATAAGGACTTCGCTATTGACGTTGGGGATGAAGGTGTGTGGTGTGACTTTGGGATTATGGTAAGGGACACTCACCATCATCGTCCGATGTTGCAACTCCCATCTCAGCATTTCCAATGCCCTCGATGCCCTCCATGTTGATGACAGTGCTGCAGGTCTCCTCCCATGTGGCAAGTTTGATGGGGATGGGGCTCCACCTCCTGTGCCCAGCCCCTGGCTGCGCTCGGTAGCGAGTAGGATGCAGACCCGCAGATGGAGATCGTGCCTCCGCTTGCAACAATCGCGTACAGTCCGGGGTGTTGTCCCCACCGATGATACCTTTCGGGACACCTCTTCCCACACTGCTTTTTTCCGTAGTTGGGCTGCCTGGCGCAGGTCGGCACAGAAGACAGTGTCTGCATGTTCGACAAGTGTGTCGGCCAACATGTTCAGCTCATTGTCGCTAAACCTTGGTTTATGGCGACGGGCAGTGCCTTGCCTGGTTGACATGCTCCTCTGCTTTCTTCCTGGCTACTCTGTTCTCCTGTTCAACTGCTGTAGACTGAGGATTGCAATGGATTGCGTTTTTAAAGATGGCCGGCGGTGCATTTCCCATTCCGACGTGATGACGTTGCTTCCGTTGCCGGTATTACCAGCATCGGCATACCGGTAATACCGGCATTGTAGGTGCCGGTGCCTGCAGCATCGTGGATGCCGGTATTGAGGGTTTGGGGGCTGTAATCGGCATGCCGGAATGCGCGTGCACGCTGACTCAGATTTTACCGGCAAACTCGTAATGAGGCCCATTGTATTAAATGGGAAAGAGCTGCAGGCCTTCCATAACTGTTTCCTTCATGGCAATGCAATGGGAGGTAAATCTGTGGTGTGATTTTGTTTTGCCCATAGTCTTCCTTCCCTTCTATCTGTAATTGAGTTTGCTTCATATACGCTGGAAGATTTGGCCCATATTTGTTTGGTCCTTCAATATGGGATGGAAATGTTCCTTCCTTTTACTGTTGGCTTTGAGGACTTTTTTATTTGTCTTCACAGTAGGTTTTGAGTGCCACACCATCATTTTCAAAATTGACATATGTCTACCACTTTGTTTTCCTTCTACTCCATCTGTATCACTTTCTGTCCCAAGGTTTCTGAGTTTCTCAGCAGTAAAGTGCAGTGCGACAGTTGTCCAAGCCATGAAGACTTTTAAGAGCCTAAAGTCCTCCAGGAAAGCCCTCGAAGTCTGTATCCAGGGTTATAGGGTTGGGCAAGACACTTTTGGTTCTTTTCTGCATGTTCCGAGTGCCACCATGATGTGTTTTTTTCCTGAAAGATAAGAGTGGTATGGACTAATTCCATCACCAGGCTCTCACACCTCAAGCCGTTTCGATCACTGGTCTACTGTGGTTCTATTGGGAACAGACACACAGTGCCACGCAAGGAACTCCAACCCTATCGTTGCAGCTTTATTTTAAACTGGCCTCAGTAACTCTAGTGATCTTGCTTCACAAGTAACAAGTGTGGAGGGATAGGTCAGCTGATAACCACCCTTGAAGAACCAAAAGAAGCCCAACTACCCAACCCTCGAGTAAGTGCAATGGAGTGCCTCCACATTTTCTGATCCAGCGGCCAGCATAATGTTGTTAGAATCCTGATCCAGTGCTGCCAAGGGGGATTACGGACCAGTTACACAGACAACGTGGTGACGTAAAATGTATGTGATGGGTGACGTAGGTAGTGTTGACATCAGTGCGCATGGCGCAGGTAGCATAGATAGAGTCTATTAGGACACTGAAGCTGAAGCAGCCCAAGAGGTCACATGGGGGAATGGAACAGAGTGTGGGTAACTTGCTTAGTAATGGGATAAATGGTGCCGCATTGCATAGGGGTGGGTGTGCATAGTGCCACAGCTCATAATAAAGGACTGCAGGCTTTTGTGACAGCATGGTTCACTTTTGATGACTCAGCAGAAACAGTGCACAGTAATGTTGCAAGAATTAAGTTTCACAGAACACATTCCTATTAGAGTCTCAGCAGGAGATACTTTCGAGGCCACAGCTCTAGGTCCAAAAGATGTCCAAAGCAAATTGGCAGGGAAAAATAAATCAAGTACAGTTAATTAAAATAAACACATGGTTTAGAAGCATGCATAACAGCAAGGTGTGAGAAGGGAGATGAGGGGGGCTAGAGTGATGGGGTAGAGGTTGAGGGGGTACACAACAGATAACCATTCAGCAGAGCAAGGTTTTGGTGTTCCTATGGTGTTACATAGTAAAGTATCCTTGCTTATGTCTGCAGGGCACATCATTGGTCAGACTCGGTGAGAAGATTCTTGCTCCATGCCAGCTCAAGATGCCATGTTCAATCAGCAGGTTATACATTTGTATACTGGACAGTGGCAACCAATGACAATTAAGTGTTTTTGACTGATCAGCAAAATAACGCAATTGCCGGGCGGTGTGGAAGGTTTCTGACCTCACGAGGGGTGTTGATGTGATTTCTTTTCCTAAGAAATGTTTTCTCAAATAAGGGTCATCTAAGGTAAAGAACACTGTAGGGGTCTGACATATTTTCACCAATCAGCTCCTGTAACAGGCCTCAAATATGTAACTAAAATGTTGCATGCCAATTTTGTCATATGTGTATAATATGTACAGCCAGTGGACAGCGTTAAAAGCTCCTTTGTATTGTATTGTATTGTTTATTTATATATCGCCTATACACATGAAGTGTTTCAAAGCGCTTAAAGAGGGTGGAAACAAGGGGAAAAAACAACAGCCACTCTGAGCCCTTGAAATTCTGATACGATAATAGTCTGTACAGGAAGGGTAAGTGCGTAAAATACATTTAACAGTTGAGACACAGAAAATAGGCCTTGACGGTGAGTCTATAGTGTTACCACTGCAATTAAGGGGAGAAGACAAGGGAGAACAGACAGACGATCATCAGGAACGTTGCATTTACGTCATGCAAGTGCATAGAAGTTCACAGGGAGGGGGCGGTCACGGTGCACCCAATTGGTGGAGACAGGGTTAAGTACAGAGAGTGCCACTCTCTTGGGTTATTCTAAGTGCAGTGAAGGTAGGGCCCTGAGGCAAGTGCGAAGGTGGACTCTAAGGTACAGCAGGTGGCCTGTCAGCAAGCTGTAAGGAAGAGGATGGAGAGTTGGAGAGAAGAGAGGGCTAGGTTAGCAGGGTAAAGAGAAACTGATTTAATTCAGTTCAGTTCCACGGGACAGTCTGAACTGTGTCTCCCAGCTGTTTGAGCCCTATAAATCTGGGTTACTTCATGCATGGTGTACACTCTGTTTTCTGAATTACTTTTCTTCCCTGGGATTACTTTTGATGGAGGACCCCTGATACATTTTGGAGGTCCCAGAGAGATCTTCAGTTCCCTTGGCGAGCTGAGGGCATTCTTGCTGCACTCCTGGAGGCTATGGGGGAAGGCAGGCTAAGACCAGTCCGAAGTTCACTGATAAAGAGGTCCTGCAGATGCCGATTTTGCAAAGGTCTGCCCTGTCCTGCGTACCACCAGCGCTCAATGGGAGGTTCATCCTGTGACAGAAGTCTCAGTGTTGAGAGAACTTAAAGATTTCGGGCACACTTCAGTGTACCCTTGCATGAATGTGCAGCACTGTGCTCGCGTGCATGCCTCGCAGGTTTTATGGTGTATAGGACGCATATTACGGGGCGGGGGAGGATGATCGGCCATAGTAATCATAGATATTAGTTCCACCCCTCAAATAGGTAGAGGCTGTGTGGCTGGCACATCTATCATAGAATAGATGATTGCATAGATGGTGGCACACTCCAATTAGATGCATAGTGCAGGCTATTTTATAGTTGTGTCATTTTTTCTTTTATTATGGGGATAGAGGTAAAAGATTATTGAGATAAAGAGGATAAGCGCTGGTCATTGTTGAGAAGTGTGTGCAGTAGATTATAAATAATTTGGTGTATTGTGTTGGTCGTGGTGGAAGGGCTGGCACAAGATTGCTGTTCCATATGGTAGTGCTTAGTGGGTGTATAAGTCGTTTGGTGGCCTGAGGAGGAGTTGCCAGGTAGTTGTATAGTAAGGTATATTTGTTTGTAAATAGAATTGTGTGGACCTGGAGAGAGGGCCCAAGAGTTTTGGTGAAAGAATTGTGTGGGCCTGTGGAGAGGGACAGAGAGTTTTGTTATTTGTGTGGCAGAGGTTGGATTATAGGTGTGTTTTTGTGGAGAGATGGAGTGAGTCTGAGTTAGGTAAGTGCGGAGTGCAGTGTGGGGTGTAAGGTGTGGGCTGTTGATTGAGTATATGTGGTTGTTGTGTAATGGTCTTTATTAATAATTTTGGAGACTTTTACAAGTGAAGAATTGTGATTGGTATTTTTGAAAAATTGTGAGGGAAGCTAAATTGCTGATGAGGGCAGAAGGGAGCCACTCGAGACTGGAGTAAGTAAGTCAGAGTGCACAAAACGGGGAGAACTGTGATAGATAGTAATTATAGAAATGCCTCTGGAGCATCTTTGCCCTAAATTGGCCCAATATTGAGAGAACATTGTAAATATCACTGCCAATGGATGGGGTAGACAGCAGGGCAGTGTTTCCAAGAAAGGCCAGGAGAAGGAACGTTCAATAGAGATACAATAGAAAATATGTTTGCATATTTATTGCCGACATACAGAGGTACCAAACTGAAGAATAGGCAACAAATGTTAGGCTTGTGGAAGCTGTATGAAGAGAAAAAGGAGGAACCCACAAAAGAGGTGGTGAAGGGCAGTGGCACGGCAGTGCCGCCCACCGCATTGCCCCCTCCCTATGGGCTGCATCCCATGCTGTAGTCTGCAGCTGAGTCACAAACCCACGATGGGTGTCCCCAGTAGGGACAAGACAGGAATAGGCAAGGACAAGCCAGAGGCTAGGACTACTATTACTAAGAGGAAAGCAGAAAGAAACAAGAAGTATTTAGCAGACATAGACAAAAGTGTGCAGCAGCAGTTAGAAGCCATGTTCAAGGCAGCAGAGAATGAGGTAGAGAGGGCAGTCCAAAAAAAGGGTCGCTGGAATGCATGTCAGAAAAATAATGTTCAAATTTGATTAAAAGACCCCGGAGGAAGGGGAAGGGGTCTCTGCGGGATCCGAAGTGAACCCCGAAGATAAAGACAAAGATGGAAGAGCAGTGGGATGTGGAAAATAAAGGAATCGGATGAGGTCAGAGAAAAGGAAAGGGAGGACGAGAGAAGAAAGAGGAGAGATTGAGAGAGCAAAACGGAGAAAGAAAGATACAGAATGGGAGGGCAGTAGGACTAGTCGCAGACCTTCAGTAATAGGACAGAAATAATTGTGGTAGCCTGTGCTGCAAAAGGCAGGGCCACCCCGGTTCCCCGAACACAGCTGCCCTGTTACAGAAGGGGAGGGGAGGAGCACAGTATATACCATGGCAGAGTATGTACAGAGATAATTTGATGTATAATTTGCCATCCCTCATGACAGGCGCAGGCAAATAGATACATATTCTGGAATAAGATACAGCAGGGATTACCCTTGCGATTGGCAATATGAAGAGCCTGTTCACAGCTTATTTGGGCAAGCAGGGGGACAAAATATGGGAGCAGGCAGGATATGATGGAGTTAAATTGAGTAGTAATATCCACAGACGTGTGCCCTTTATCAACTGCCGTGCACACGTGTGGAAAGTATTGAGGACCATGTACCCAGACACAGTAGACATGCAGGCCATTTTTGCATGCAAAATTAAAGCAGACGAAGACCCCACACAATATAGATATAACAGAACAGAAAAAGTGGACATTAGAGACACGACAAGCATGGGACGTGAACATACCAATATTCTCTCACATATTGCTGAGGGGTCTCCCCACAAATTTGCAAGAGAAGGTGGTTGAGAATGAGGCAAAGGTGTGGCCAGAGATACAGACCCACATCATACACTTCCTTAAGAGGAAACAGGAAAGAGAGAAAGACACAGCAGATAAAGCAGTAAAGACAGAGGCGAAATTGGTGCTAACGAAATTTGCAAAATTATCCACGGAAGGGGTTGTATTTACAAACATTGTTCCAGGCAGCTTGAAGCAGCTCCCACCCAACACGGGGGGATTCCCGAGGGGGAATTCTACATGGGGGAGTATATCCACAGCAAGGAGGCAGGTTCCAGCAGCAGGGAGGGTATGCCCAATAGGCAATGTATCAACCACAAGGGTATTACCAACAAGGGGGGGTATTACCCACAGAAGGGATACTATCAACATGGCAGAGGATATTTGCAGAGAGGGAGGGGGTAAGGATATGGAGGAGTGAGACAAGTTTCACAGGACCATGATTTCTGTAACGGATGCTCTCGCATGGACAACAGCTGCAGTATGGTCAAGGGATCTGGGGGTGCCAGGTCTATGTGCAGCCACAGATGCAAACCATGCACTCACAGATGCAACCTATGTCCCCATAGATACAGCCACAGCAAGCACAGATACAACCACAGCAGGTGCACCTCACACAGACGTTCAACCTGCAGGGCCCGTGGTTGCCAGGCACCACAGGCAAACACTCAACAGCAAGCATCCGTACCACATAATGCCTTACACCCTCAAGCACATGTGTACACACAGGAGGACAGCACATTTTTAGCTCAGAGCACAGTGCCACACTACACGGGAGTGGCAGTGCTTGGAGGTAACCCATTCCCATTTCCAGGATCAGGCACAAACACCCATTAGGCCAGCCCACAGAAGACATGCGTGTGCCAATCCATTCGATAACTGAATACCCAGAAGAGGAACCTGAGGTAGCAGTGAAGATTGAACAAAAATATTACTCGGTTTTGGTCAACACGGGAGCCACCAAATCCTGCATTGAGGAGGGTATATTTCCCTTGTCGGACTAAGTGCTTGACACAGGGGTTTTTTCTGGGTGTGTTCCAATAACAGAAGACTTTCCACTCACAATAGGCACACAACAAACAGTAGTGCCCCTATTTTATTCAAAAGACACACCCATCAACATAATAGGTAGTGACATAATGGGCAAATTAAATATGACAATTTAATTCTCGGAGAACACCATTGTATGCTCAACACCTGCCATATTCTTCAAGGGGGTCACAGCAATCATACAAGCATTTTGCGCACACAGCACTCTCTGAGGTTCACAACGTCACCCCAAGTTATTCCTTTATGGGGTACAAGTATTGCTATGGTAGGTACCCAGAATTAAAGACAACATATTTTTCGATTGGGAACAGAATGTTTGTTTAGACCAACAGTGTACAAAGAAATGGCAATAGAATCACACTCACAATAAATTTAGAGACAGCACTCACAAGGAAGGATGTGGTCATTTTATATGGGACAGATGAAGAGGGTACACTGTAGTACACAGTCCTATGTATTGACCCAACAATAAGGCTAACAGACTTGACAGACAAACAACTGTTTTCTGAGGACACAGAGGAGAGGAGATGGTATTTTACATCTGCATCTAATGTCAGGAGAATATAGAAGAGAGACAGGTCCCCCAGAGGATGCAGATAGTGGGTACATTATCAGCTCACTTGCGGGACAATTTGGAAAAGGACCAGTGGACCCCATGACATAAGAATATTGAAGGGAGCAGGGCTGGTCTGCAAAAAATTGAAGGAAGGGGCACTGTTGCCCCAGGTTAGACAAGTCATGAGAAGCAGACAAGAGCATTTATGACACACTTCACACATTATGGCAAAAGAGCATAATAAAGACATCAGAATCCCCATGCAGCACAGCCATTTCCTGGTCAAGAAATCTAAAGGCGAGGCTTGGAGATGTATTTAAGATCTATGCCCCTTGAACAATACAGTGGAAGAAGACTTGTACCAGACACAGCTACCATATTGTGTAACATCCCCACAGACACAGCATGTTTTCACAGTTATTGATTTCAGGAATGCATTCTTCTCTATCCCATTGCACTCAAATTCACAGTATTTCATTGTATTTACATATCGCGGAACCAGGTTCCAACTCAACCATTTACCACATGGGTATTGCGATTAACCTAGTGTGCTCAACAAAGTGACCCAGGTGTACCTAAGTAACTTGCAAACACTCAGCATGGTCATCCTGTACATGGGTCACCTCCTGGTATGCAGCACAATGGTTGACCAGTGCAGGAAAGACTCAGTGACACTCCTGACATTACTGGCAGAGAAGGGATACAAGGTGGACAAGGAGAAATTATAATACTGCCAAAAAGTGTACTTAGGACAGATAATATTAGTGTACAGCAGGAGGATCACTCCAGAGAGGGCAGAAACCATACACAGCACACCACAGCCATGCACGATCAAGCAGATGCTGCAGTTTTTGGGTCTGTGCAAATATTTCACAACCTCGGTCTTTGACTATTTCTCATTTACAAAGCCCCTCCTTCAGGGGTTAAACGAAGCACAGAAAATGAAAAAGCTCTGTAATATGGACAACTCAAATGATTGACTCATGTGAAGAACTGAAGGAAGCATTAGTTTATGCACCAGTTTAAGCAACCCCTGATTACAAGCAAAACTATTTATTTTTACATTCTGATGGCACATTGATGACAGCTGTCCACGCTCAAAAGAAGCCACAAAGATGCAAGCCCAGGCATATTACAGAGGTCTTCTAAACCCACTAATGCAATGCCATTTCTCATGTGGACAGGCACTCACCACAGCAGCATTTTCCATTGACAATTCTGCAACAATAACTATGGGCTGTGCAGTCACGCTCTATGTGGAGCATTTGCTTTTTGCAATACTAGAAAAATCAAAGTCAACAATGAGAACTCACAGAGCAGGTGATATTGTCCAATCCATCAATTGAGATGTAGAGTTATCAATCCAGCAACCTTCATGGTGCAGGCAGTGGATGTAGGGGAAGTATGTGCACAATTGTGCCTCATACATGCACACCTTTGAGGACGACACTAGAGTGCAGGAGGAGACCATAGAAGGAGGATAAATGCTCTTTGTTGATGGCTCGTTGAGGAATGATTCAAACACATGGTGTCAACATACGGGTGCGGCTGTGGTCTGTCATCAGGGAGGAGAGTTTTAAGTGTGGGCTCAGATGAGGTATCCACTGCACTGTTCGGCACAGGTGGCTGAGTTGACAGCTTTGAAAATGGCCATAAACATGTCTGAAGTACAGGCTGTTACCATATTCTCAGATTCTGCTCACCTCAAATCCACGTTGCACTTGGAATTGGCCCGATGAAAAAAGAAGGGGTTCCGAAGGAGCAATGGCTCCCCTGTGCAACATGCAGAGTTATTGTCCTGGCTAATGGAAGTACTGCACCTCACAGCAGCACTGGCAGTGGTAAAGTGCACAGCCCATACAAATGGCACAGATTTAATTTCTCAATGCAACAAAAGGGTCGAATCCACAGCAAAAGAAGCAGCATATTTGCCACTACATATAGCACTGTACATGTCCAGTAAAAAAGATCAAAGACAGTTGATGGCATTTTTGCAAAGGCAGTGATCCATGCTCACAAAGCCATTTACTGCATTACCCATTTCCTAAGTGATAGAGTTACGGGGGTGCACCGCAGCAAGTGCAGGTTTACATCACTTTTAACATCTGCACCTAGATGCAGCTTGCTGCTAGGTTCCTTTGGGATATGCGCTTATATAAATGCCAAAATCAAATCAAACTAAAATCTCTGGAAAAGGAGGGGCTGCTCACTGTCACCCTCAGACTTGGTGTGGAGAAAGAACAGTACAGTGGAAATGATGGTGCACCAGGGCCTGCTTAAAACGACACTGGATCAGTTGCATTACTCAGCATATGTCTCAAAGGAGCTTGTTGCTGTTGAGATTAACGCACAATGGTTCGTACCAAATTTACAGTAACTGGTAACTGAATTTGTAAATAATTGTGTGACATTCCACCAATTTACAGCCAGTCACACACTCAAAACTGTGAAAGTAACATTGCCACGCCTAGATGGGCCCTTTTGGCATTTGCATATCGACTATGCTGATATGCAGGACAGGTGTAGCTCTGATAGCTACATGATTTTAATTGCATGTCCCTTCTCACGTTGGCTTGAGACTGGACCTTGTGCCCATAATGATGCCAAATCGGCAGCTACATTTTTAGTACGTAAAGTATTCCCCCGATGGGGATTATGCAAAGTGTTGAGGTCTGACAATAGACAGCACTTTGCCAATTACCTTTTTAAGGAGATAACCTCATTTTTGGGCATCAAGCAAAAACTATGCTTGTATACCATCCCCAAACCAAGGGTCATGTGGAGCCCCCCAACAGCCTGATTAAAGAGTGCATTGCCAAGCTATCAGACACACTTGGCAAGAATTGTCTGTACTGTTTGCCTCTTGCTTTGTTTGCACTATGTAATTTCCCTGGCACAGGTCATCATTTGACTGCACAAATGTGTCACTGGCAGGAGAATGTATGTACCACACACTCTTACATGTACAATTTCGGATGCTGACAGTATGGCACAACTCCTGGGAGAAAAATGTAAGGTGTATCTAAATAAGCTCACAAAATCTCAGACCTATATTTCACACCAGATACATCCACGTCAAGCCAGGCCTGCCATCCTGTTATCAAGCCCATCAGCACAAGAGACTAAGCACTTTGAAGCACAGCTCCCTTTCTATCCAGGCAAGAAGATACTAATATGGAAGATCATCAGGTCCTGGAAAGAGCTGCAATTTAATGGGCCATAAACAGTGATGTCCTGCACCCCGACAGCAATGAAGGTAGCTGAGAGACATCCATGGATACATTTAAGAGAATTCTGCCGGGAATGGCCGGCACTCCCCTTGCAGGAAAAGAAAGGGGAGCCAACTGATGGGAAGTATTGTCTAATTGACTATGACATTTTTATCTTTATTTGGCCTTTAAGGAAGACGAGTGCGTGGCTCAAAGGAGTTGCAGCAAGTCAAAGTAGCAGGACAAGAGAAGTGGTTTTATAGGTTATGCTTTTGTAGTATAGAATTTGTGCCTTCTATTTTGCATTTTTATTTGTTTGTTTTGCAGCTGGAAGGGGGCAGGTTGTCCCTAGTACGAGTAATAATAAAGAAGTACAAAATAAAAGAGAAGTGTTTAATTATGAATTGTTCGAAGATGGCATCTGGGGTGAACATGGCACTGAGTCTGGCAATGTATGGTACAACCATATGAAAGTGGTGGGAACGAGAGCGGGCCAATTACACATGTTATGTGCGATCTCTCATTCCACATGTTACAGGGACACCCAAACATCTCTCTCCCTCAAGAGGTACCCATCAAGGTGGGGAACTGTCAGGTGCATTTGGAGTTGTGTAAAACAAGGGGTCTGTTCCAGGAACATAAAGTTGCCGTCCACTGGATAGAAGAGGGGCAGGAAGTGTATGCAGATAATTATATGAAAATTGCAAAAATGGCAAATGCAAAGGTCACCAAACATATCATATTGGAATATATTACAAAGGATGAGACGGGGAAACAATTGTTCACAACCCACAGCAGACTAGTGTGCAGGAATTCCACAGGGCATAGTATACCATGATATTCTTTATGTTTCAGATGAAATGGCTCGATCCACTTGGGGAACAACAAAGGGTGCCAACAGGTGATGTGTTGCTCACGACGAGAGCTAATGGATTTTTGGCATCCGTGTGGGACCCAGGCATACGCCTAGCTACCCCAGGACTGTGGCTGTTCTTGCTCAATAATGACACTGCATAGCCCCGCCCTTGTGGTACCCCGCTCAGAGTTGATGACTGTTCCTGATCATCCTGCATTGTTGAATAAAGACTTACATAAGAATATGAGCCTGATACTTGAACTTGCATAGAATTTGCAGACAACAATTGGTCCCAAAAATCATCCGATAGACTGGCTGCCATGCCACCAGAATTTTGCCTGTTCAGTTAGCCGTCTACATTTTTCTCACCTTTTTTGCTTCCAGGGTTTCAAGCAGCAGCTAATTCCAAGTGGATCCAAATCCCCCACTACGAAGTATTGCAGCTAGCGAATTCAACTGAAAAAGGGCTGAATGCAGTGAGGGAGGAACTAAGGGCTTTAAGGTTAGATGCACTCCAGAACCGGTATGTTTTGGGTCTTTTAACAGCAATTGAGGGTGGAGTCTCCAAGAAAATGGGGAGCAGCTGCTGTACGTCGGGACCAGCAAACAATGCATCTAATTAAAATTTGTCTGAGGCCATTGAAGAACTGCACACGCTCCATGAGACTATGATAACAGAGACAAGCCCAGTAACACCTGACAACTGGCTTTATAACCTTTTTTTCACGTGTCCCCACATGATTGTCCCATTTTTTTTAGATAACTTTCCCAATCCTTGTTTTGGTACTTATCACCTTTGTGCATGGCGAGTAGGGCTAAGACTTTGTAAGGGTAGCAGGGGAAGGGGGACATATATGATGCCCCTGAATGTTGATGGGGTAAGAAATGTGACACCCTACATATGACACATACAAACACAAGCAGAAATGCCAGAATGTTTCCCCCTACCCCCTGGGAATATGTACAATGCCACCCCAGGATAAAGACAATTATGAGGCTTTTTGGGTAGACTATTCAGCTGAGCAGGAGGCTTAATTGATAATGGATTGCTCCCTGTAAGAGTATGAGGCACAATGGGGGAGCTTGCACAGGGTACCAAGGGTATGGATACCAAAGGAATACAGCAGGGAGCTGATGGCAAAAGAAGTGTTGATTGATTAATCGATCGAAGTGGGAATGCCGTTAGGGTCCAGATCCAGTGCTACCAGGAGGGGGCGTAGGTCCGAGTTACGCAGGTAAGATGGTGATGGAAAACATATGTGGTGGGTCATGTCGGAAGTGGTGACGTCAGTGCACATGGTGCAGGTAGCATAGATATAGTGTGTTAGGACACTGGAGCTGGAGTGGAGGTCTCATGGGGGACTGGAAAGGAATGTGTGTAACTTACATAGTAATGGGATAGATGGCACAATACGGCATTGGTTGGGGGTGCATAGTACCTTAGGGGGTATTATGGTAGGAGGCTTTTGAGCAATGTGTTAACATTATGGAAGCCATGTTTTGTAGGCCCAGGTTAGCAAAGCATTTTTGTAGACAAATCATAAGACAGGGCTGCAGGCGTTTGTGACAGCAAAATTCATTTTTGAAGACTCAGCAGAAACAGTGCAAAGTAATGTTGCAAAAATTAAGTTTCCCAGGAGAAAGCAGTCCTATCAGGCACGGACGTCATTTGGGGGTGGTCCTTGCTACCCCTGTGCTCTCCTTTGCTACCCCTAAAACAATGACAATTGAAGCTCCTGGGCTGTGGCCAGTACCACATGGCTCTTTGTTTCTGGAGTGGCTTGCTTCCTTGTTCAGACCTCTTAAAAAAACAGGGGGATCCCCAAGAGGAACACTTTGAACAGTGACCCTAAATAAGAAAGAATAGGAATAACATATCATTTGTCTTTTTGGAATTCTATACAATAATTGGTAGACTCATTAAAGGTTTATTTCAGGCACACTTCAGTGGATGAGTCACTGATTTAGTCTGTTCTTAATCACTTCAAATTCAGAATGCAGACAAAAACTTCCAAAAAGCATTTAAAGTAGAATAAGCATCCATTTCACACTATGTAGTTTGCTTTTCACAAGCATAGCATGTTTTTTCTGCCACTGTCTCTGTTATGAGCATCACTAGACATTCTATCTCATTGTCCTCGTTCACTTGACAAACTCCTTGTGTCTAAAAGCTTGTGTACAGTGTAGAAATGTTTGATCATAGCACATAAATTGGCCCTTGATTTAAGTGTGCCACAATTAATGCTTTGTTGTAATGTCTATCTTTCCTGTCTCCCTGGCATGCTGTTCAGGATGTTTGTTTGCATGTAGGAGGTAACGAGTGCACAGAGTGTGGGATGCTGTTTGAGTGTGCTGCTTTTCCTGCAATACTCTAAATTCCATTATACACAGTTATGAACCCTCCCAGTTGTATGTATTTTGCCATCCCTGAAAGGTAGATCCATACAGGCTTCACATGTGTCCAATTTTGCACCAGACTTGCAGATGATCTGGCCTGCTGTTAAATCTCAGTTACCAGTGTAATGGTATCCATTACAGAGTCTAATTTGCTTTCTGACTTTGAGAACATTCAGACATGTATTTGCTCATTTTACTATAACCAGTAAAATAGCTATAGCCGGTAAGATAGCTCAGTCGGATGAGTGCTCGCTGCTGGAATGTGTGTGTGATCTGCAAGTTGCAGGTTCAAATTCCAGCAAGGCCAACTCAGCTGTTCATCCTTTTGAGGTTGATAAATGTGAACCAATAAAAGTTGGGTGATATTGTATGTCTATTTGTTCTATATAAAGCGCTTAAGCCTAAGTGCTATTGCTATTTAATAACACATCATTATCATTTGGGCTTGGACGTCTGCTTGCATGCACAGTAATTTGTTAATATGGCTCTATACACACTGATATTAATGACACATACGGTCATCCATTCTTGTTTGAAATGTATGTCACATTACAGTGATTTTGTAACCATTATTTTTTGTAGTGTACTTAGGAACAATGATATGTGATGCCACTTCCTGTTTTGTCAAGGGGTGAAAGGTCGTGTTACATCATTTACCGTGATATCACTTTGTGGTGGGGTCAAATGACATCACATCCTGTAATGTCTCAGAGGTCAAGGGTTGTGTGATGTCACTTCCGCTACCCCTGGAATTTTGGTATAATGACGTTCCTGCTATCAGAGCCTCTCCATTTCGAGGCCACAGAGATAGGCTCCTGAGTGTCCAAATAGAATTGTTAGGTAAAAAGAGATCATATACAGTTAATTAAAATATATTCACGGTGTTGGGTAGGCTATTTAGAAGCACGACTGTCACAGAGGCAAGAGAAGGGAGCTGGGGGGACTAGAACGATGGCCAAATGGGTTGCGGGAGGCGTGACAGTGAACCAATCAACGGAAGGAGGCTTTGGTGTTCCTAGGATGCTACATTGTTAAGTGTCATCGCTGATGTCTGCAGGGCATATCATTGGTCAGACTCGGTCACACGGTCTTGCCCCGTGCCATCTAAAGATGCCATATGCAATCAGTACGCAGCAGGTTATCCATTTGTATATTGGATAGTGGAAACCAATGACAATTAAGTGTTTTTGACTGATCAGCACAATAACATAATTGCAGGGCGGTGTGGGAAGGTTTGCAACGTCACAAGGGGTGTTGATGTGGTTTTGTGCCTAAAAAATGTTTACTTCAACAGGGGTTAGCTATGGTAAAGAGCACTATAGGGGTCTGACTTTTTTTCCACCAATCAGCTCCTGTGGCGGTGAAGCGGGAGAATGGAAGACCAGGCTCCCGCCCTTCCCCCCTCGCGCTTGGCCTAGAGGATCACGGCCTAGACACCCGCCACGAGAGGAGTTTGCCTGTCTACCAGACGACCAAATACCCTGGTACAGGAATATACGGATGTGCCCATCTACCTGCCCAGCAGCCCGCCCTGTTCATGCCGACACCTGCGGCATGGATCAACTCGACTAAACCTACATGTCGTTAGAGATGCCATGACGACCTAGCCACGGTCAGCACACCTGTGCAAATATACACACCGGACACTCCCACACCAATTCACAGAAAGAATATACTCAGTGCTATGACGTAGGCGACAGACATACTCACGGACGTGCATCTTTATTATTTTCCACATAGGCTCTCAAAACGCAGAAACGCAAGACGCACAATGAACTTATCTAAAAAGGCTTGCTCACGCTTCTTCTAATAGCCATGTACCATAATGAAGAATATAACGGACACGATACTGAGGATAAAGCAATATGATACCGTAACCTAAAGCGCTCTGCATCAAACGGTTCCACCTATGCACCAGGCCCAAGTAGGCCGCAAGCAAAAGCTTCCATGAACATTGAATGAGCAGGAACTGGGTTGCTGACCCTGCAAAATGAGCCCGGCTAAAGCACACCGCCAAGGGCACGATGTTGCAATCTCGCACGATGCAAGCCAACGCCAAGGCCGCACCTGCAAGATAAACCAGGCACACAGTAGGAAAAACAATATTAATTATGTTGAATTTTGCCTCAAACACGGTCCCACCTCACGTGACAAAGCCAAACCTGACAAGATGCCAAGCCAAGGAGGAAGAAGATGCCTGAATCCCACGTTTGAAGACACAGGCAGATACAATTAAAAGACTCATTGGACATCTGCAGCAGTGGGAGTAGTCGACCTCCCAACATATGAATAGATCCTCACATTGTTTACACCTACCCATATTAAAACATTGTTGCAAATTACAGGTGCACCGCGAGCTGGGAACAGCGATAGTCCCAAACTGGGAGGCTCGCAAGCGGACCAATCAGAACAGGGGGCTCTTATCACTGACGCCATTAACATTGACCAATCCTCAGAGGTCTTCATGTAACAATTTTCATGTATCAAATTGAAGGGACAGCCCAGGTATACCACCTGACTAACCCTCAGCCACTAACACCGTTCTCTATATGTGCGCTATACTAACCCTACCACTCGAGTAACCAATCCAGAGTGGAAATAGGTTTTTTACTAAACTTTGTAAAATGACGCAAGTAGCGTGTCATACTACGGTACAAAGGGCCTGCAAGCCCCACGATTGTGTGTGTGTCAGGACGGATGCGTACGCTCCTTGACCCATCCCTGCCGTTTTGTCTAAGAAACAGCAGAGTCACCTTGCTTCTTGCGTGTGTCTCATGCTCAATCTTTTTTAGGTTATACGGGAGGAGTTGGGGCCTCCCTGCCCAGAGGTCTGCGGACGGCCCGGCCGACCCCGGCAGAATTCTCCCCCGACAAGTTGGAGGCACTGCTGAGATCTGTTTAAGGTCTGCTTTTTTTTATTTTTTACTTTTTTCCAGGTACTCCCGTTGCGAGGAGGCCCGGCGGCGCGGCCCCCTCTGCCGTTGCCCCCTTCTGAGGACTACAGGACCATCGCGGAACTGCGAGAAGACCGGACAGCGCAATCCGGATATTGGCCTTCGGGAGCCGGTTGAGAAGTATCCCGCCCGCGAGTGTCCAGACGTGGTCCAGACGAGGGGAGGTGGCGAGCCGCCTGGAGGGGTGCACGCAGTCCAGCGGCCCCGCATCAAGAGAACTTGGTAAGCATGCCACGCACAACAAGCAATGTGAAATTGTGAGGGAGGGGGGAGGAATCGAATACGGGAGGTAGGAGGTGTTGAACAGGTGCGCGGCGAAGGTTTTGACAATTTAGTGTTGGCAATGACATGAATGGTAGCCGAACGAGTGCGAGAGCAGTCGGCTACGTTACGCGAGAGAGGGGGGCGGAGCACGAAAGCATCACGTGCGGCCGCTCGTAGACACTGATTGGCCTAGGTCGTGACTACGTGTAAGGGTGTGTGTGTGTGTGGTTTCCTACGATTTGGCATTTATTGATCAATGTGATCAATGAGTAGATGAGGATCCCTATTGTTCGAGCAAGAAACTCGATAGGTAGATGACGTTTCCCTGTAGGCGGTAGCTAGTCAGTTGCCCAATACGGAAGATAATTGGCTGGTTAAGCCCTCCTGTTGAGGGGCGTATCACACGCGAGGCGACGCAGCGTGCGCAGTCCGATTATATTATTGATTACCTTGTTCCAGGAGTGACAGGAAGACAGCTGTGAGGTTAACGGGGGTAGATTGCAAGTGTATTTTGGACTTAAAGAATATATGAAAAACTTACCAGTAGCTCGAAGAGATCGGTGACGTCACCAATAGGGCTTTCATAGGATATCCCGAGCATAAGGCATCTTTCATTATGAGAGTGGTGGGGAAGAGAACTGTGGCAAGGAGTGGGAACGGAGATAAACGGTCATGAATTGATCAAGGAAAGGCGAAACGGGGGACGTGGCGGCGCACGAGAACGCCGGCCACGGCAAGTGTAGAAGGAGGAGGAGCAAGTGAAAATAGGACGACTGTATAAGAACGTCACAAGGGATACGCAGCCGCAGGGGGCTACGTGCGCCTCGGCCGCAGGGGGCCGTAAGGGTGTTGTGTAAGGAAGAAAGAAAGAAGAAAATATATAAATGTAAACACTATATTTTAATAATTTTCCTTAGCGGACTATCGCAAGTCCCCAACCTTACGGGGCCAGGTAACGATATAAGGCTGTATATTGTAAACTGCTAGTGAGATAACCGCTACCAAATAGGGGAAGGGTAACAAGTGGAGGGCTACTATGTCATACGGGACAGGATCGGGAGGGTGGGGGAACACCCTCACTACCCCACTACAACACATATGTACCACACTGTCACCCCATAGGGAGAAACTGATTAAGTATAGCATAGAATGGACCCAGGGGACGGGCAACAAAATGATAACACCGTGGCCGCCTAATGGTAGCTTCGACCCATATGCCCAACATTCACTACTAAACCATCTGCATAATACATACAAAGGGAAGAAGTTGGCAAACCACGTGGAGGTGTTTAACTTATGGAGGATGTTCCAGGGGTCCCGACCAGGACCAAATGGAATGTTCACTGTGGGGGAAATAGCAGAAGAAAAAGAGATCAAGGAGGAAGGAGAGGATGGGAAAAAGGGGAGTGAAGACCCAAAGAACACGGGGAACGGACAAGAGGGAGGAGAAAGGAATAATAAATCAAATGAGATAAAAAAGGAACCGAGCAACGATATACCCCTAGAAAAGGGAGTGAAAACAGAGGGAGGGGGATTGTACCCTTTAAGGGAGTTAGGAGAAATAGAAAGAGGTCAGTTAAGGGCGGCTGAGGGGTACTCGAATCCAGCATACAGCCCTCCACCATATGTGGCTCATAGGAAAATGCCAGCAGGGGAGGGGAGGACTGGAGAAGAACAAACTGTGGAAATAGGAAATGATGAGTGGGTAGCTGCACAGATACTATTAAAATTACGAGGTTCATTAACAGGAGAAGAGAAGGAGGTAGTAAGGAAAACAGACGAGGATAATACCAGGGAGAGTGGAATGAGAGGGGAAGAGCTGCTACGGCAAAAGGAAGAGATTTTGGAGGAATGACTAGCAGAGTTAAGGGATGAGCAGAACGAACTGATCAAACAGCTCGAGAGGGAGGAAAGAGAGAGAGCGAGGAAAAGAAAAGAAGGTAAGAACGAATTGGAAAAAATAAGGGAACGAACTGAGGAGCAAAAGAGAGAAGCTGAACGGGTAAAGGCAGCAGCAGAAAGGGTATCAAGAGCAGTGCTGCGAGAAAAGAAAAGGGAAGAAGAAGAGAAAGAAAAAGAAATGGCAATGTGGAAGAAGAGATTACTATCAGAAACGACTAAAAAATACGAAGAAGGGAGGGTGATAGAGAGCATATTAGAAAGGGGAAGGGTGAAATGGTAAAGGAAGAAAGAGGATGAAAGAATATTGGAACAGGTGAGTAGTGAAGTAATGGAGGAATTAAAAAGGAAAAGGGCGGAAAATGGTAGGGAGATGGAGGAGAGAAATGAAGGAGAAAGAGAAGATAGGAGAAGGGAGAGTGAACTGTGGGAGGATGTGTATAGAGACACAGAGGTAGCAACAACATCAGCACAAGGGGGAGAGTTTGATAAAGGAGAAAAAGGAGGACTGGACCTAATAGACTTAAAAACAGTAACAATCAAGGGGAAAAAGACCGAGTGGGGGTTACCGTTTATGACTGACTTTTGTAGTGAAGAAGAGGAAGGAGTGGGGAAGGAAGGAAGAAACAGTGAAAGAGAAAGCCTAGATAAACTATACATCACCCGGACCAACACAGACTCACCATGGATCCGTAGCAGAAAGGATGAACTGGAGAGAAGTGAGGGGGAAGAGCAAGGAATAGTAGAAAGACAGACATATGAGGCCACACCGTCCCCATCACGCCCTCTCCCGTCCCACCCTACATGCTCAACCACCTCACGCTCGTTACGAACAATAAAACTTGCGCCCTTTACAGACAAACTGACACCCTATGCATGCCGGCTTAGGAACCGCAGGCAGGAAGGACGAATACACATACCCATATTAAATACAGGAAGTGATGGAAGAAGGGTAAAAGATGGAGAAGAAAGAGTTACGAGCAGGGGAAATACAGACGAAATTGACGATGTAGAAGAGAGGGAAGAAGAGGAAGGGTGTGAGGACTTGGTTCTATGGAACACAAAGGGTAAAACGAGACATAACTTAATGCCACTTCTGGAGAGGGGAGGAGTTAGACCATTGTACGTCCCTTGGAAGCATACAGACAAAGAAAATGTAAAGTGCAGGCTCCCATCATTAAGTGGAGGTGCAGGTAAATGGATATATGAAATGGAAAAACACACCGCAGGACAGAAACTGGCAGTGGGAGATGTAAAGGGCCTTCTAATATCAATATTAGGGGATGCAGCAGATGACATTTGGAAAAGAGCGGGATTCCCTGGGGTAACAATAGCAAACACATCGCATGATGGGGCACCATTCGCAAACTGCAGACATGCACTATGGCAGGCACTGAGGGTACAGTACCCAGACACATCAGACATAGGAGCAATTACCTCACGCAAGATGCGTGAGAACGAAGATCCTGTTGATTATATCCAGGAAATCCAAGAGAAGTGTGGGATAAAACACCAGCAATATTTGATCATATACTAGTACAAGGGCTCCCAGAAGGAGTTCAGAAACAATTGAAGAAAGTAGTGGGAATGGAAGCAAAAGCATGGCCAGAAATACAACTGACTATAGTGCATCATTGCAGGATATGGCAAGGAAAAATGAAACAAAAGGAAGAGGACAGGAAAACGGAAGAGGCTAAACTAGTACAGAAAAAGCTCACTAAATACACAATGGAAAGGGCACTAATAACTACGCCTACAACAATGACCCAAAGCCCCACACAAGTAGTGGCTGCACAAGATCCCTCCCAAATACCACCTTCACAGACTATAACACAACAGGTGCCGCCACTCCAACCATACACGACCAACATGGGGGGAGGTTACCCAATGCAAGGAGCTGGGTATTATAATTACAACAGGGGGAGAGGAGGAATAATGAGAGGGAGAGGATACAGATATAATACCCAACAGCCGTGCGGAGGACTTAGAAATTGCTACCCCACAGGGCAACCAGCATACCAGGACAACACAGGGAGCTTTCCATGGCAGAGTAGGGAACCACCGGTGTGTTGGAGTTGTGGATTATTAGGGCACATGTCACGCACGTGTAGAGTAAGACCAGGAACACCATCATGGAGTGAACAGGGACAACCAAGGACCACACAGGAACAGCAGGGCATGCAGCAGCAGCAGACGTTGCAACAGGGAAATGAACAGCAACAACTAATAACACAACAACAGCCACAGACATATTCACTGCCACAACAACAGGTAGCGATAACACAACAACCCCAAGCACAACAAACACAACTGGGTAGGGTGACGGTCCTGGGACACAACCCTTACACAGGAAATGGTCAATCGTTGTACCCTCAATAGGACAGCCCACAGACGGCCTTGGTGTGTCCCATCCTGTCAGTAACACCTAATAGTGCGGAGGAACCACGCATAGAGGTAACGATAGGTGACAAAAAGTTATCATTCCTTGTTGACACCGGGGCGACCCGGTCTTGCATAAGGGAAGGTAAATTTAAGATGTCAGGCGAAGCCATGAACACCCAAGGATTCTCTGGGGCTAGAGGGTTGGTTCCTTTTACTGATAACATTCCCTTATCTAAAGGAGATTATGACCTGTCAGTTCCACTTCTATATTATAGTGCCTCACCAGTAAATATACTGGGGAGAGACATAATGAACAGGTTGAATATGACGATCTCCTTTACTGAGGACGGCATAGTTTGCTCTATCCCAGGGATCAACATGCTCACAGCACGGCATATTATGCAAGCATACTGTGGACAGACAGCGATTAGGGCGGAGCCAGTAGATGGCGAACTCTTCCAGTACGGGACAGACATGGCATTTGCATGGATGCCAGGGATAGAGGGAAAAATATGGAGGAGGCCAGCAGCCTATCTGTTCAGACCAGAAACACCAGTCGATGAACCAGAAGGGAAGGTGGTTCCAGTGGACATTGAAAGCATTATAGCAACAGCTGATTACATTGCTGTACATGCCCAAGACAGAGAAGGAAGGGCATGGAGGGCAGTGATAGCACTAGCAGAAGGATGTAGACTGACCCAGGTGTCAGATGAGGAGCTGTTCTCAGAAGAAAAGGAGGAAGGTGAAATGGTGTTTATGATGAGTGTGGAAATGTGGCTAAGAGTGGCGTACAAACAAGTAGCACAGAAAATTGCAATGGCACTTGAGGCACCCGCATGCACCCCAGTCCCCTTCTTTAAGGAGGATATGACAAAAGTACCCACATCATTGTGGACTACTAGCCCCTATGACGTAGGGTGTATAAAAAGTATAGGGGGAGTAAGGATAAAATTGAAAAAAGGTGCAATACTCCCCAGAGTAAAACAGTACCCACTATCAAAAGAGGCAGAAGAGGGCATATATGAAACCATAACGGCCCTTATAAATAATGGCATATTGGTCCCCTCGGAATCACCGTGTAACACGGCTGTATACCCAGTGCGCAAGGCTAAAGGGGGTTCTTGGCGCTTCATACAGGATCTCAGGCCCTTGAACAACATAGTAGAAGCAGAATACCCCATAGCAGCAAACCCGGCCACAATATTGTGTGGCATTCCAGCAGAAGCATCACGATTTACAGTGATCGACCTTAAAAATGCATTCTTCTCAATACCATTGCACCCAGATTCACAAGATCTGACAAGCTTCACTTACAGAAACACAAAGTGGAAACACACCAGATTGCCACAAGGGTATTGCGAATCACCCTCAATTTTCAACAGAGTAATACAGATGGATTTGGGTAACATTGAAGTGGAAAGCACAGTGTTGCAGTATGTGGACGACATAATAATTTGCAGTACAAGCAAAAGAACATGCAGAGAGGACTCATTAAAGATGTTGACAATACTGGCTGAGAAAGGTTACAAGGTAGACATGGAAAAGTTACAGTACTGTCAAGAACAGGTACTTTACGTTGGTCAGCTCATATCTCAACATGGAAGAAAGATTGCACCACAAAGAGCACAGGCCATTTCAAACACACCAGTGCCACAAACAGTGAGGGAGCTGCAGCAGTTCCTGGGTCTGTGCAACTACTGTAGAGCATGGGTATTTGATTACAGTTCATACATAGGACCCCTGCTTGAGGCGTTAAAGGAAGCTAATAAAGGGGAGAAAAAGCTGGGGTGGACAATGGAAATGAAAGAGGCTTTTGATGAGTTGAAAGATGCAATATCAACTGCTCCGGTACTGGCATCCCCGGACTATGAGCGACAATTTTTCATATTTTCACATTGCGACTCAGCAGTAATGAAAGCAGTATTGGCCCAAAAAACAAGCATGGGCTACAAACCAGCAGCTTTTTACAGCGGCCATTTAGATCCTGTGATGCTAGGTCATTTCCCTTGCGAACAAGGTCTCGCCGCAGCTGCTTTTGCGGTAGAGAAAGCATCAGCAATCACCATGGGGTGCCCAACTACGCTGTTGTGGAACATGCACTATTTGCCATATTGAATAAACCTAAGTCCACCCTAACCACGCAAAGGGCATCAGGTTATGAGATCATCTTATCCAGAGCTGAACTATCAATTGTTAGATGTAGCACGGTCAACCCTGCAAGGTTCCTAGCAGAAGTAATTGAGGAGGGAGATTATGCCCACGACTGTACGCAAATAACTGACAATCACTCATGTGCTAGAAAGGTTGAAGAAAACGCACTAGAGGGAGGTGAGCTCTTGTTCATTGATGGATCATCAACTATCGACCAAAGGGATGGTGTAAGGAGGACTGGGGCAGCAGTGGTAAAAATGATGGAGGTACCGGTGTGTGTGGCCATGAAATGTGTACAACTACCACAGCATTACTCCGCTCAAGCCGCGGAATTATTTGCACTGATCTTGGCGTTGAAGGAAAGCTTTGACAAACGAGTGACCATATATTCCGACAGCGCATATGTTCCATCTACTGTCCACTCAGGGCTGTCAAAATGGAGAAGAAGAGGGTTTAGGAGAGCTGATGGCACTCCAGTGCAACATGCCCTCCTATTGGCTGAACTAATTGAAGCAATAAATGATCCCCAAGAATTAGCTTTGGTCAAATGCACCGCACACACCAATGGTGAAGACCACATCTCAAAAGGGAATGCAGCAGCAGACGCACATGCAAAGTATGCTGCATACTTTGGTGAGATATGGAACCCCCCAGAGTCACAGAGAGGGAGAGGGAGGGGAGTGGCTAAGGAGATGTTGATAAGAGAAGGGTACACCCATCTCCCAGCCACACAGATCATGGAGTTACAAGCGGCTGCACCAATGGCCGAAAAAGAAATATGGCTAAAAAGAGGATGCGCAATGTCACCAACCGACGCACTATGGCGCCAGGGTGACACTGGAAAGATTGTGATACCACTGGCACTATTGAACACCGCCCTGAGCCAACTACACTACCCAGCCCACACAGGCAAGGAAGTAATTGCAGCACGAATTAGGGAAGACTGGTTCTGTCCCGAGTTAAATTCTCATGTGTCAAATTTTATCAGCAACTGTCTCACATGTCAACAGTTATGGCCGGTCATACTCTGAAGGTGATAAGAGGTACTATACCCCGGCCAGAGGGACCTTTCCGGCATCTCCATATTGACTATGTTGATATGATCAACGTATGTCAAGGAAATATGTATATGATTGTAGTAGTATGCCCATTCTCGAGGTGGATTGAAGCAGGGCCCTGTTCACACCCAGATGCATTTAGAGTGGCTAAATTCCTAGTGAGGGAGGTCTTCCCCAGGTGGGGAGTGTGTGAGGTACTGAGGTCAGAAAATGGCCCACATTTCGCAAACGAAATGTTCCAGCACATCACATCCTTGCTGAACATCAAGCATAAGTTTGCATGTGCATACCACCCACAGGCCAACGGTATATGTGAACGTCTGAATGGCCTATTAAAGGAGGCAATTGCAAAGATACAGCAAACAACAAAGAAGAGTTGGTTATATTGCCTTCCATTAGCCCTATTTGAGCTAAGGAATATACCAGGGTCCGACCACCACCTCACCCCTCACGAGGTGGTTACCGGACGTCAAATGCGCCTTCCCCTAACACCAACATCAAGAGCATTTACTGACCACGAGAGTACTGCGAGTGTTCTTGGTGATGAAATGTACCAATATGTGTCTTCTTTGATTACTAGTGTAGTGTTTGTGTCTCAACAGCTCGAGCGCACACGGGGCGGGTCTAACAGCGATCAACAAGAAGACGTGGATAAAGAACTGGAAAAGGAAGGACTGTGCAAAGTTGCTAAAGGTGACCACGTACTACTTCGCAATTTCAACAGAAAGTGGAACAGTCCACGATTCACTGGCCCCAATCTAGTAGAGGAGGTAGCAACGAGAGCAGTAAAGCTACAGGACAAACGTGCTTGGAACCACCTACACGACGTAAAGATCTACAAACCCCAGACCCGCCCCAGCACCACCGACAGGGCCACTGGAAGAGCAACAACAGCGTCACCAACGGAGGAAGAGACTTCTACCACGACTAACAGCCTAAGTGTCCCCATACCCTGCCACCCCCCCAGATCCCCCAGAGACAACTATCAGAAAAGAAAGGGGTGATTCCCATACCGCCCAACCCCATGGTTACACGATCAAAGGGTAAAGAGACTTCCGCCAGTTAAAACCCAAACCCTCTACCCATTGACCCCCTGCCCACCGTAGTAACAATTGAACTGAAGGACATTGTTTGCACCTATACACATGTAAACACCTGAATGTTCTCTTTCTTTTCTCTCGCACATGCAGGTACGGCGTATTATTGTACTGTTAAGAAAGTAGATAACTAACCAATTCACTGCCCAGGAGTAGATGGTACCCTCAGACGATAATTATCTGGAAGAATTGTCACACCAATTTTTATATGAAGTAAGAAGGCCAACGTACCTGAAAAGAAGGAGGGTACGTGTCTACTACACAGCATTCCTCTTGGACATAGAACATTCAATGCCCCACCTCCAACCATACTTGCCTGCCCTGAGAGATAGATCACTTAGATTGGCGTGGGAACAGCTCTTCGCCTGGGCACTGAATGACTACTTGATAGGGAGAGCTTAATAACAATAACTAACCTTAATAACGAGCATATTAAGAATTTTCAGGCGGGCAACTGTAACGTCGCAAGAATAAGCTGCCGGACTGCAGCAAGGTAAGAGCAGAATTCCGGTGAAATTAGCATTTGTAATAAAATTGATAGGGATTTTAATGATCACCGGGTTCTTGGCTGCCTCTGTATGGCAGTACAGCTATGCTATCAATATTATTGCTGTTCCCAAACCTAATACACCCCCACCCCCAGCTGCAACAGGTGTTATGTCAGGTGGTATTAGTAAAATCCCACACAAGGAAAATAGAGTTAAACGCAGCACATACTCAGATAATAAAGGCATTGACAACTACGTACAAGATTCAGCACACGTATCTAACAACATGTGGTACCAACACATGACCAAAATAGGCAAGCAGACAACAGAAGACAGCTGCTACGTTTGCTCATTGATCCCATACGCCATGAGCGCTTCTCGAACATTTGTTGCCACGGAGATAGATGGAAAAGTAGCACGATGTATAATATACCTGGCACTGTTCCAGACGAAAGGAAGATTTCAAGGGACAGTGGTGCATCTGGTGTGGAAAACACGAGATACATATCCATATGAAAACAACTTCCTCAAGACTTATTTGAGTTACCACAAGAGCAGTTTACATGCTGAAGGATTCAAATACATAACAAGTGGTCCTGAAAAAGGAGAAACAAAGAAGGTAACACTGCAGTACCTGCCAGGTGATTGGTACGCCACTGAAGTCCCTGGTAAAAACGGATGTTGGGAAAGACCACTGATTATAATAACAGGGAAGGTGTTCATGGACAACAAATGGGACATAGTAGTGGTTGGCAGTAACATGGTAACAAGGGAAAACATTTCATCTATTGATGGACATAACCATAGATGTTGGATGACTTGGGTCAAGTACGTACCCATGCTCACATGGATGGAGAAGGATGAAGACCCAATAACGATATTGCCGCTAACTGCGCCTAAGGTATGCTACCAACATAAGGGAGAGGTCGATGTAGGATACAATACCAACTGTGGAAGTGTGATGGAGCTACCTGAGGGGGGAGCAGGAACAGCAGTAGTAATGGACCATTACTGGGCCTGTGGAGACAAGGCGTACCACACACTGCCCCCTTTGTGGAATGGTGTATGCACTATAGTACACGTTAATGTACCATCACTGGTGGTACCCCAGAAGCATGTAAACATGGCGAATTTCCCCAAGATGGATGAAGGGAACAAAAGGAAGAAGAGATCTGTACAGCCTCGGAAAGGGCCAGAGAACAGACGCAACGGCAACAACACTGTCCTCAACAGAAGGAAAAGACAAGGAGAACCTCTAACAGGAAATTACCTGTGGGGAAGGTCGGAAACAGCACTGACCTCAATTCCGCCGGAACACAGACTATTCAGCAGAGCAGCTATGTTCTTCTCCTCAATAATACATCCTGGACTGCAGGCCTACGCAAACGCGAAATGGCTCCAGATAACTAGGTGGGAACTAATGATGACAATTAACTCTACAGTGAATGGATTCAACGCAATAAAAGAGGAATTGCGAGCAGTAAGAATGGTTGCACTACAGAACAGATATGTACTGGACCTCCTCACAGCAATGGAAGGAGGAGTTTGCGCAAAGATAGGACAATCATGCTGCACGTTCATTCCTGCTAACGATGCTGACAATGGCACACTCACGGAAGCTGTATCACAATTGGCCCAGATGCACTCAAAAATGATGGATGAAAGTAAAGGTGTAAAAGAGGATGAGAGTTGGTTTTAAATATTATGGTCATGGATGCCATCTTGGCTGTCAGATGGACTGAAGATTATAGTTGGATGTACTATTTTGGCTGGAGCTACACTGATCATAATAAGATTTTGGAAAGCCCGGAAGGCACGCGCCACAGACGAGATGATCGAAATGGTTGGTATACACCTCTTGATGCCAACAGATGACGGCCAGCACACAGGCACAATAATAAAAGAGAGAGAGAAGTTGCGCAACCAGATCATCACCAACCACCTGGACCCAACATCTGTCAAGCTCGAAAACCCAAGAAACCCAAGGAGCTACATAGGGAAATGGGTATACTGCACTCCTGGAGGAACCTGTGAATATATGTATTGGTAATTTGAAGACCATGTTAACCACTATGGACATTTGGGAGGAATAACTAAAATATGGAGAGTAAGAGGAGATAAAGAAAAGGATATGTTTGTGGTCGACAAGTCGACCAGAGGGGGGACTGAAGCGGGAGAATGGAAGACCAGGCTCCCGCCCTTCCCCCCTCGCGCTTGGCCTAGTGGATCACGGCCTAGACACCCGCCACGAGAGGAGTTTGCCTGTCTACCAGACGACCAAATACCCTGGTACAGGAACATACGGATGTGCCCATCTACCTGCCCAGCAGCCCGCCCTGTCCATGCCGACACCTGCGGCACGGATCAACTCGACTAAACCTACATGTCGTTAGAGATGCCATGACGACCTAGCCACGGTCAGCACACCTGTGCAAATATACACACTGGACACTCCCACACCAATTCACACGAAGAATATACTCAGTGCTATGACGTAGGCGACAGACATACTCACGGGCGTGCATCTTTATTATTTTCCACATAGGCTCTCAAAACGCAGAAACGCAAGACGCACAATGAACTTATCTAAAAAGGCTTGCTCACGCTTCTTCTAATAGCCATGTGCCATAATGAGGAATATAATGGACACGATACTGAGGATAAAGCAATATGATACCGTAACCTAAAGCGCTCTGCATCAAACGGTTCCACCTACGCACCAGGCCCAAGTAGGCCGCAAGCAAAAGCTTCCATGAACATTGAATGAGCAGGAACTGGGTTGCTGACCCTGCAAAATGAGCCCGGCTAAAGCACACCGCCAAGGGCACGATGTTGCAATCTCGCACGCTGCAAGCCAACGCCAAGGCCGCACCTGCAAGATAAACCAGGCACACAGTAGGAAAAACAATATTAATTATGTTGAATTTTGCCTCAAACACGGTCCCACCTCACGTGACAAAGCCAAACCTGACAAGATGCCAAGCCAAGGAGGAAGAAGATGCCTGAATCCCACGTTTGAAGACACAGGCAGATACAATTAAAAGACTCATTGGACATCTGCAGCAGTGGGAGTAGTCGACCTCCCAACATATGAATAGATCCTCACATTGTTTACACCTCCCCATATTAAAACATTGTTGCAAATTACAGGTGCACCGCGAGCTGGGAACAGCGATAGTCCCAAACTGGGAGGCTCGCGAGCGGACCAATCAGAACAGGGGGCTCTTATCACTGACACCATTAACATTGACCAATCCTCAGAGGTCTTCATGTAACAATTTTCATGTATCAAATTGAAGGGACAGCCCAGGTATACCACCTGACTAACCCTCAGCCACTAACACCGTTCTCTATATGTGCGCTATACTAACCCTACCACTCGAGTAACCAATCCAGAGTGCAAATAGGTTTTTTACTAAACTTTGTAAAATGACGCAAGTAGCGTGTCATACTACGGTAAAAAGGGCCTGCGAGCCCCACGATTGTGTGTGTGTCAGGACGGACGCGTACGCTCCTTGACCCATCCCTGCCGTTTTGTCTAATAAACAGCAGAGTCACCTTGCTTCTTGCGTGTGTCTCATACTCTATCTTTTTTGGGTTATACGGGAGGAGTTGGGGCCTCCCTGCCCGGAGGTCTGCGGACAGCCCGGCCGACCCCGGCAGAATTCTCCCCCGACAGCGGCCTGCAAAAAAGCATCTAAAATTTTGTATGGTACTTTTGTAATTTCTCTATAAAAAGTATAGCCGTAGTGGGTGGCGTCGAGAGCTCATTTCATTCAATTCTGTTCCACAGGACTGTCTGAACCGGGTCTCCCAGCTGCTTGGGTCCAATAAAATCTCTGTTACTTCTTGCATGATGTACTCTCCCTTTTCTCTTACTTTTCTTCCCTAGGATATCTTTTGACGGAGGACCCCTGATACATTGATCTCCCCCATCAGATGCACTATTGTGCACGCCTTAGACTTGGCTCGCCTGGGCCCCGTGAGCTGAAAATTGAGATGCCTACTATGAAGAGCATTCCTCTGTACTAGCTGTGCTTGGATACAGCCTGTCGGGCTGAAAAAAAACTAAGAACACAATACATTACATGTTTGGGACATGCCAAACCGTACTCATGCCGATGGAGCCTAAGGCCCTGATACTGTGTTGGGTACTGGACATGGCTCCCGTACTCTCCCACCAGAGAATGCAAGTGACTGGCAAGTTACAAAGACTGTTTTCTTTAGCTCAAGCCTTCCTCCTGACTCCCAAAGTATGGAGCATCTACGCTAAAGGTTTTTTGTGGGTGCAAATATTACTATCATTAGAACATGAACATTTCACGGGTCCCAAGATCCTTATTGTTGCGGTAGATTATGCCTGTGGGGGGATTATTTGCTTCTGCACTACCAAAGGCGATCCAGTGGATTCCCCAACGAACCCATTAGATATACCATTGTAGCAACGCTGGCCCTCTCGTTACAGTGGCTCAAAAATAGACGGTAGGAGGGTTACAGAGGGAGAGCAAAAGCGAGAGAGATAGAGAAATGATACTCAGAATGTTAAATTGATCCATACATTGATAGGTAGGTATATAGATAAGCGGGTAGATGGGAAGAGCGACAGAGAGACATAATCCACAGAGACAGGGCAGCGGAACGGGCAGATAGTATGACAAGGTTTAGAGGAAGAAAAGATAAAGGAGAGGACGTGAGAGGATGAGAGAGTGTGAGTGAAAGAAAGAAGAGAGAATGAAAGGGAGCGAGGGTAAGAAGGG
The DNA here is from genome assembly GCF_040938575.1 of Ambystoma mexicanum. Taxonomy (NCBI): domain Eukaryota; kingdom Metazoa; phylum Chordata; class Amphibia; order Caudata; family Ambystomatidae; genus Ambystoma; species Ambystoma mexicanum. The sequence continues at coordinate 706,036,476 of NC_090923.1, read as the reverse complement.
TAAAGAAGAAGGAAGAGACGTTATGCAGTCCTCATCCCAGGAAGAGAGAGACAGAGAGACCGTCCACATCCACCCGGAGACACAGATGGAGAAGGAAAGTGAGTTCGACAGAGAGAAAGTACGAACACATGACAGAGAAAGAGCGAGAGACGGGGGAACGACACAGTGAGAGAAATAGCCTCCCGCGCGCGGGAGAGAGACGGTCGCTGGTAGAGGCAGGGGAAAGGGAGAGCTCTTCCCAGGCAGTGAGGCCCACCCAGTCCTCGGGTGTCAGCGACAGCGCGTGTATCGACAGCTTCAGTTCGTCCATTGCCGCCTGACGTGCCCAGATTGGATCATTAATTAGTTGTTATTTGCTGAGTTAACAAGATGTACCAGTGATTTAGGCCCATCGATTTTGAAAGGCTCGCTTCGGCCCCGTGCGGTGTTGTCACTTCATTTCGCTGTTTTACTTGCCAGGGGCTATGAAGCCCCAGTCAACAGGAACAATCAATAGGTGAGCCGCCCTTCAGCCGCTGAGAGATTACCAAGCAATAACATTATATCTTTCGCACACACTATATATCCCGACGACGAGTTTCAGCGTCAGCGCGTCAGATGAAACGTAAAACCGAAGGCCTCGCTGCACCAGAGGCTCAAGGCAGGGGAACACCGAGGTGGGGCTAGTAGGATTGACCGCTGCTTATGGGAGGTTATTGTGTCACATCTGGGTGAAGGCTGCAGGTGGGGCAGTGGGGTCACAACTGGAAATGGGAGAGACCCTGGGGCTGCAAATGGGGGAGTGGGATCACAACTGCACGTGGAAGAGGAAAGGAAAGCTGCTAACTGCTTGGAATGTATTTATTTCCATTTTTAAAGCGCTCACACAGCCTCGGGGGCATCGAGGCGCTGTTACAGGAATATGTTTTAGTTGCGTATTTATAACGCGCTTAATACCCAGAGGTTTCGAAGCGCGGACCTAACCTGTGTTGCTTTGTGTCGTCTTGTTTCCAAGGCGAGCACATTACCGCTGAGCTATCCTCCCGGGAATCTCTTCTGGGTGTAGGAAGAGGGTTTAAGGATCGCAACGGCTCGGCGCACATGAGGTCTGGGTTCAAGTCGAGGGTACACGCGGGTGGACGGAGCCCCCCCCACTTTTTTCAGAGGGCACCTTGATATGCTAATTTCTGGTGGCACCACATTCAATTTGGTATGGTAATGAGTCCCCCACCTTTTTTTATTAGGACTTAACCCCTGCTGGGGATGGGTGGTGAAATGTTGGCTACCAAATGTGTGGGTCCTTCGTATCTGGAGGTTGAGGATAGAATGAAGGGAGCAGATGAGTGGTTGATGCATTATCACATCTGGGTATTGGAGAGGGAATAAAGCCTGCAGGCAGTGGATGGATGCATATCTGTATAAAGGAGGTCACATAAGGCTAGCACGAGGACAATTCATGCCTGCATGTTGGCGGGTAGATTCCCATCTGGATATGGAAAGGGCGGAGGCTGACTATTGGTGGGTAAAATCCTTTATAAATATGGCAATGAAAGCTCTCTATCGAAGGGTGACACAGTGTCACATTGACATATGGCAAGAGAAGAAAGACTGCTATGGAGGTGATGGTGAAATATCATGCCTTCTTATGAAAAGAGAAGAAAGGCTGCAAACTGAAGCTTGTACAGTATCACATTGTGTTATGGTAAGAGAAGGCGATCGCTGGCTGGATGTCGGTACAGTCTCACATCTGAATATGGAAGAAGAAAGGCTTCAGTGGTGAGGGGTGAACAGTATCACATCTGGTTATGGAAAGAGAAGGACTTTTGCTGAGTGGAGTTTGGTACAATATCATATCTGTTAATTGAAGGATAATGCAGACCCTTGAGGTGGAGTTGTGTAGTATTACATTTGCATATGGAAATATAATACAGGCTGGTGAGGGGGAGATGTGCAGTATTACATTTATATATGGAAAGAGAAGGAAGGCTGCTGAGGTCAAGCGGCGCAATATCATACCTGGATAAAGAAACAGATGGAAGGCTGCCGAGGTCAGGTGCTGTAGTTTCACACCTGGGTAAAGAAAGAGAAGAGGGGCTACCAAGGTGAGGTGGTGCAGTATCACACCCGGGTAAAGAAACAGAAGGCTGCTGAGGTCAGGCATTGCAGTATCACATCTGGGTAAAGAAACAGAAGAAAGACTGCTAAGGTGAGGTGGTGCGGTATCCCATCTGGGCAAAGAAAAAGAAGGAAGGCTGCTGAGGTGAGGCAGTGCAATATCATACCTTGATATGGAAAGAGAAGGAAGGCTGCTGAGGTGAGGCAGTGCAGTATCACATCTTGATTTGGAAAGGGAAGGAGGGCTGCTGAGGTGAGGTAGTGCAGTATCACATCTTGATTTGGAAAGGGAAGGAGGGCTGCTGAGGTGAGGTAGTGCAGTATCACATCTTGATTTGGAAAGGGAAGGAGGGCTGCTGAGGTGAGGTAGTGCAGTATCACATCTTGATTTGGAAAGGGAAGGAGGGCCGCTGAGGTGAGGCAGTTCAGTACCACATATGGATATGGAAAGAGAAGTAAGGCTGCTGAGGTGAGGCAGTGCAGTATCACATCTTGATTTGGAAAGGGAAGGAGGGCCGCTGAGGTGAGGTAGTGCAGTATCACATCTTGATTTGGAAAGGGAAGGAGGGCCGCTGAGGTGAGGTAGTGCAGTATCACATCTTGATTTGGAAAGGGAAGGAGGGCCGCTGAGGTGAGGTAGTGCAGTATCACATCTTGATTTGGAAAGGGAAGGAGGGCCGCTGAGGTGAGGTAGTGCAGTATCACATCTTGATTTGGAAAGAGAAGGAGGGCTGCTGAGGTGAGGCAGTTGTATCACATCTTGATATGGAAAGAGAAGGAAGCCTGCTGAGTGGGTATGAGTTACAGTGTCAGCTCGAGTTAGGGATGAAGAATGTTATGTGATAGCTGTATAGTGCCTAACTGCATTGTCATGATTCTAAAGACTATCTGGGAGAATGGACGATCGTCCTGAACATATAGGATAACACAGTGCAATGCATTAAAGGATTATGACTTTAATTACAACTTTATTTGGAAATTACAAGCAATTGACAATTTACCAAAGGTGACTAGTACAATTACATCATATTTAGCTGGGCCTAATTTTGCATGGGCCTCAACCATCTACATTTGGAGCTGCACTAAATATGAATGTTGCAGTGTGTATATACTCGTTCATACAGTTTGCATTTGAGGACCCTGCATTACATTGCATGCACCTTACACGCACATTTGGTATGCATTACATGTTTAAAAGTACATTACTGCATGCACCTTAAATGCCCGTTTGGCAGACAATACATGTTTCACAACCTGCAATGCGTGGGCATGACTTTACATACATTTACACACTTACAATGCCAGGCAAAGGACAAACGAGCAGCGATGACTAATACAGTAGCATCATAGTTAACAGTTTTATTTATTGGGTGCTGTGTGGTGTGTTACGTCAGTGAACATATGATAGATGGGTCGAATTTGACGTCAGACTCAGCAATCTAATATGGGATGCTGCTCTACATTTATGCATGCTTCTGTCAATTTCTAGAGCAACTGTTTACAGTTGAGAGATGTGCAATTTATTACATGTTCATTACATGCACAATTTGTGAACATTACATGCCAAACGGTACTTTACATTTCATGCGTGCTTGTCAGGATAAAATCTAGTCTTATAATTGCATACAAACTATTTGATTAAAGAGGCATATCATATGCAGATTTGGTAAACATTAGCAACCAAGGGAGTGCTGTTACACATGACTAAAGATGGCCGCCTCTGTGTGAAGCTGTGCAGCCCGCCATCTCCACATGGCGTAATCCTGAGTTCCAGGGTGCAATCACTGAATACCTGAGCTACCCGCCCTACGGAACACCAGTACTACTGAGAAGCGAGATTCTGCCCCTGTTGAACCTACTAGGCTACTCGCTCCCAGCCCCTCCTCCTCAATGCTTCATTGTCTGGGCTGACAGACGCTACGGTAGGTGGCGGTGCGGCGGCGGGATGTTCTCCATCCCCGCTGCAGTCCATGCTGAGGTGCGGAGCCCCCCTCATTGTGCCCGTACTTTTCTCCTTTGTGTACTTGGGAGTCTTGGCTGCCTGCCTCTGAGCCACTGTCCCGCAGGACACCCGCTGCGGAGATCACACAACCCCTGACACCCCATCCTGGTGATCGGCCCCGGATTGTCTGCCTGCTACGCAGACCCCACCTAATCCGCCCCCCCCCGGGGCAGGCAGAAAGGCTACTACATCTGCAACCTGTGCATTGCTGGTGGTACTGCCCTTGTGCCACCCTGATGCGCTGGCAGACTCCTGAAGCGATGAGCTACACTGCCACTCCACTGCTCCGGGGCTCAGATTGTGCTGCATTGACTACATCCACCTACTACTCTGAACTGCGATAAGCAACTGGGCTGCAGCGGGACGCCATCCACCCCCACTACAATTCAAACTGGGATGTGGACCCGCCCTCAATGTGACTGGGTCCCTGCAGCCCACGAAGTAGAGAGCCAAAGAAACTAAAACCTATGACCAATATCAATCCGTGCTCCTGTCTAGTACTCCTGCTGCCACTGTGCTCACTGGACATTGGTGTGGGTGGCTCTGACGGCGCTCCACAGCCCACTCCTCCGCCCCACTACCCCTCCACACTTCATCAACTGTACTGCAAGATCGCAATGAATAAAGGAAGAAACAGAACTCAATTAACATGGTATGGTATTGTTTATTTGTAAAGTGCCTATACAAAAAGCAAGTGTTTCAAAGCGCTCAAGGAGGGAGGGAACAAGGGGAAAAACAACAGTCATTCAGACACATTGAGTTTCTGAACAATACACATATGCGCTAGGCAGAGTAAGTGCATGGAACAAGTGTATATAATACAAGTATGACCAGTCAGTCAGAAGCTGGAGTAAGTGCTGAGAGATGCCAATTACATAGGTAATTGACAAAGTGCAGTAACGATGAGGCAAGTGCAAGGCCCGGAGGCAAGTGCTAGTTAACTGGCAAGGGTGCCACTCTGAGGAACACCAGGTGGCCAGTCAGCAGGCTGTGCGGAAAAGGTGGGAGAGGGGGATAGAGTGGAGAGAGAGGCTAGCAGGTTAGAGGGAGAGAGAAGGAAGAGGAAAAGAGGAATGTCTTGAGGAGTTTCAAGGAATTTAAGGAGATCCGGCTCAAGATGTAGAGTTGCAGGGAGGCTATTCCAGAGGGAGGCCCATTCAGAGGATAGAGATCTCCCTCCAAATCTCTGCTTGGAGAACAAGCTCACTCGCAGAAGGTTTGAGGTAGATAAGCGGAGGGCTCAGGAAGGACAGTATTTAGGTAGACATTGTTGTAGATGGGTTGGTCCCAGGCCCCAGAAACCTTGTAGACAATGCAGAGGGTCTTGAGCTTGATCCCTGAAGCCACTGGGAGCTAGTGGAGGGATTTCAGCAACATTCTTGGCCTCAAGCCCGTTGGGCTTGAGGCCAAGAATACGTCTTGTGGTTCTGTTCTGGATGAGTTGCTGAGGGCAGAGAGCAGAGGCAGGGAGGTTGAGAAAAAGGCTGTTGCAGTAGTCCATCTTTGAGAGAACTAGGGCTCTGGAGACAGTGAGTTGCTGGGGGAAGATGAGAAAAGGAAGAGTACTTCTCTGAGGAGGTACAACTGGTAGTTCGACTTTTGAAGATGTCTGAAATGTGGGTGGAGAAGGACAGAGTGGAGTTGAAGATGACCCCAAGGTTTTTGCCTGGCATTTGGGTGAAGGCACAGGTCCAAGGGAAGCAGTCCAGAGGGAGAGTGGGAAAGCGGAAGCAGGAGTCCCAATGCAAATTATCTCAGTCTTACTGGCATTGAGGCAGAGGCCGTTTGCAGCACACCATGACTGAATTGCGGGCAGACAGTCAGATATGAGCGAGATAGAGAAGGTGGTTGAGGGTAGCCTGAAGGAGAGTTGCGTGTCATCTGCATAACATTGAAAGTTATAGATGAAGGGGGCAATCACCCATGTCAGGGCAGCCATGTAGACATTGAAGAACCAGGAGGATTAGGTTAGAACCCTGGGGAATGCCACAGGTTGAAATAGTAATGGTACATCTGACAGTGAACACTTGGTTCACCCCTGCGCTAAAAGCCTTACGCAAAGAGAAACGACATGCAGAAGCCTGCTGGAGAAAAAAACCCTCCTCCCACAACAAAGACCTTCTCACTGCCCTCACTAACAGCTACAAAAAACAAATCATTCAGGCTAAAAAAGAGTCCTTCAATGACAGAAATAAAAAAGCCAATTCGAACACCAGGGAAATCTTCTCCATTTTGAGAGAATTAGAATCCCCAATTGCACCCATAGACTCTTGCACCAAAGACAAAGTCTGGTGCACTAACATTCAAAAAGCCCTATGCAACAAAATCACAATGCTACAAGACAAAATACGAGATAAAAAATCCGCCCTCCACAACATCGCCCTCTCTACGCAAGAAACCATCCTCCAGGAACTTGCCACTAACAAAACTAAACCCCCTAACCAATTTAGCTTTAGAGCCATCTCTACTGCAGAAACTAAGAACATCATCTTGTCCTTGAAACCATCCCGATGCCTCTGGGACACCTGTCCAGCCCCAATTATTAAAGAGGCTGCACATGAAATAGCCCCCTTCGTCACATCATTCATTAACTCCTCATTTAAATCATGCTCTGTGCCAACAAACCTTAAAGACGCATGGATACTACCGCTACTAAAAAAAAGTTAACCTGGACCCCAACGTCCCAACAAACTATAGGCCAATAACAACTGTCCCGCCCCTCCTTAAAATCTTAGATAAAGCCGCATACCTTCAGATCCAAGATTATCTGGAGAGCAACAATCTACTAGGGTCAAGACAATCTGGATTTAGGCCTAGACATGGAACCGAAACGGCTCTCCTTGATCTTAAAAACCAGCTAGACGAGCGTAAAGACAGAGGAGATGTGTCTATTCTCCTACTCCTAGACCTATCAGCTGCTTTCGACCTGGTAGATCACAAGGTACTGTGCAATCACCTCAAATCGGCAGCCAACATCTCCGCAAAAGCCACGGCATGGATAAATTCATTCCTGGACCAGAGAACCATAAGAGTCTTCTCTACTTCATCAGCAGCGGATCCAGTCCCCATCACCCGCGGAGTCCCTCAAGGGTCATGTGTTTCCCCCACGCTATACAATATTTTTACAAAGCCTCTCTTTGATATATTGGACAAGCTAGGGGTCTCATATACCAATTACGCCGATGATACCCAGATCCTTATCCCATTCCAAGGTGACTATGAAAAAGACACCAGACTCATAAACAAAATTTACCAGATCATCCAAACTTGGATGGCCACTCATGGCCTATGTCTTAACGACGATAAGACCGAGCTCTTAATCATTGGTTCTACCAATAAACTGAACAAACTACCCCAGCTTTACAATTCCATCACGATCAACGACATCAAAATAAAAGTAGCTAAGGAAGTTAAAACCTTAGGCTTCTACCTAGACTCAGCTCTCACCCTCGATAAGCAAGTAAATGCCACATCCTCAGCAACCAGCTACACCTGCAAACTCATCCATGCCTGCAAACCACACCTTTCCATAGATAGTTGCACCACCATTGCGCGAGCCCTCATCCTCTCCAAATTAGACTACTGCAATGCACTGTACCTAGGTACCAGTAAACATAACACTAACAAACTCCAAACCCTGCAGAACAATGCCCTCAGAACAGCCCTAGGCATACCCAAAGGACAACACATATCTACCCACAGAAGAGCCGTTAACTGGCTGGCCATCAATGACCGTATCATACTCAAAACACTGAACATTACACATAACTGTCTGAACAACAAAGGTCCTGCTTACCTGTCAGAAAAATTCACAAAGCACACTTCTGAACGTCCCATCAGAAAGGCCCTCTCAAATAGCATCAAAGTCCCTAACTTTAAACTGAAAAGAACTGGTGGATCTAGCTTGCCGGTTCGAGCAGCGCAGCTCTGGAACTCCATCCCAGATGCACTTAGAGCTACCCCCTCCTTCCATGTGTTCAAAGCCAACGCTAAACTCTGGCTTAAAAATAACGACCGTTAAATGCCCCAACTATACCAAATACTCTGTATATTCATTGCAAACACTGTAACTGTAACTTATCTATACTGTAAGTCATCTGACAGTGCTACACAAAAGATTCTGATAAATGTAACATATCTCTCTTGTAAGTAAAAATGCCTTGTAAGCAATGCTCGATATATGAGCCTGTAATATATGATCCTGTAACCTAAGAAATGTAATGTAACTGTAATATATGATCCTGTAACCTAAGAAATGTAACGTATTCATGTACCTGTAACCCAAGATTTATTTCTCTGCAAGCGCCCAGTTGCTTAACGGCCAGGCGCGCTCTATAAATAAATATACAATACAATACAGAGAAAGGACCCAAGTTCTACCTGGGATGGGTGGTGGGAAAGGAAGAGGTTAACCACACCCGAGCCTGACCTATGATTCCCAGGGTGTCACAGAGACGTGCGATGAGGATGTTGTGGTTTTCTGTGTCAAAGGATGAGGAGAGGGCAAGAAGAATGAGGACAGAGGGAGTGTTAGTGTCGAGATTTGAGAACATGTCTTCACAGGTGTTAAGAAGAGCAGGTTCCGTGCCTCTAGATGCTCTAAAGCCAGACTGATGTTTGTGGTGGCAACCAGCAGATTCAGTGTGGAGGGTGAGCTGAGAGATAGCCAGCTTCTCCAGGGGTTTGCCCAGGAAAGGAGTGATAGAGATAGGGCAGTAGTTTGCCAGATGGAAAAGGTCATCAGAGGGTTTCTGAAGCAGAGGGTGCACAAGGGAGTGCTTAAGAGAAGTTGGGAAAACTCCAGTGCCAAAAGAGAGTTTGCAGAGATCAGCCAAGGCTGGAGCGAGAGAGTCAATGTTGTCTGATATGTATGCCAATACCAAACCCAAGGCTGTGGAGGGGGGAAGATGATGCTGCGGGTGAAGCACATGAACCGGGAGAACCCAGCAAACTCCATTGCATGATGGAGTATGTGCATGAGGGGTTTACTGCAATGCACACCAAATTGGACGACATGAGCTGCACAATTAGCTCAATAAAATCTCATGCTCGCATTACAGAAGTGGAGACTAGAGTGGGTACTACTTAGGAGGAGGTCCTGGCCCTTAGAGTTGATGTCACCTCACTCTCGAAACAAGTGGTATCCATTAGCAGGAAGAACGATGACCTGGAGTCCCGGTCACGACGCAAAAACCTGCGTATAATATTTATACCAGAGGATAACATTGATGGATCAATGGAGGACTTTGTGGAACTCACTCTTACTAGATGCCCCCTGACTATCACCAAAATTCGGAAAAGAGCGTGCTCACTGTGCAATTGCCCCCAAGCCCGATCTCCTCCCAGCTTGATAATAGCCTGTGTGCTCAACTACCGCGACAGAGACACGCTACTGCGGACTCCAAGGGCCAAGGGCGAACTACTTCTGGGCTCCAACAGAATCTACTTGTACCCTGATTTTTCTATTGCGGTGCAGCAGGAGTGCAAGTACTTCCTAGCTACCAAAAAAGAGACTCTGCGATCTCAATGTGAAATACGCCATGTTGTACCAGCCAAATTGAGAGTTGAATAGCAATAGGGCCACTTTTTCACTATACCCGAGGAAGCCATGAAGTTCCTTGATGACCATTTCCCTGGGTGAACCTTGACTGTACAGTTCCGTTGCCTTGAGGTCCCTGCCAAATGAACCTTGATGTGACACTAACAGTAAACAGAATTTTCCAGTGTGCTAATATTGTGCTTTTCTTGGCATGACTGTTATTCTCTACCTTGATACCGCTCATAAGGACATATGCACCCATAACTAGTTTTGAAGAAGTAACCTTATGGCCATGTTGATGCTGGGCTGTAGTCGACGAACGGCCCCCCAAGCAAAGTTGCAAGCATTGTTGGGTTGTTGGGTGCCGGATGTTCATTCCTCTGATTGGGAGATGGTTGGGGGTGGGGGTTGGGAGTTTCGGGGTGGTTACACAAAATGTGCTTGACATGTACATTTCTGTTGATAGTACACAGCGTTGTTTAACAAAACTCCCTCAGCAATGCGCAACATCTGACTCATGTGGGCGTAGGGACTATGCTTTAAATTGGCCCAAAGGTGGTTGAGGCAATGCGATTCATGATTTGTAACGTGTGAGGTTTGGGCAATCCAACAAAAACGCAGTGACTCCAGTTATATATATACAGAGTGACACAAGGCACGTGTATTGTTTTTACAGGAAACATATGCGCTGGCAGCTGGCTGTGAGAGGTTTGCTAAAAGTTGGGGCACACAACGATATTTTACATCATACTACACTCAGTATAAGGGGGTTATGACCCTCATTAATACGGCCATACAATATGTCCACAAAAAGGCACACTTGGATGGTAACATGTCTTTATAACGAAAACTTTTATAAAGAATGCACTTATATCGAATATTTTATAACGAAAAATATAACCATTTTCTTTTGGGGGGCCCAACCCAAACTCCTGTTTCCCAACCCTAAATACCCACCCCAACCATTTCCCAACCATATTTAACCCTTTACCCCACCCTAAATGCATTCTTCACAACATTTTTCATTATAAAATATTCGATATAAAATCATTCTTCATACAATTTTTGATATAAAGACTGCATACCCACTTGGACCTGTTGTGATGATATATGTTGTTGCATGATGTGCGGATGGGTCAGGAGATAGTATTGCTGAATGTATATGGACCAAATATTGACAATCCCGAGTTCTACTCAGAACTATTTGACCTATTGGCACTATACCCCCTAGTGCCTGTTCTCTGGGGAGGAGACTTCAACACAATAATGGACACAGACCTCGACAGGTAAAGGATGTAAGGCCTGACTATTGACTAGAGCCACCTGTGTGCTACAGGAAGGCTTGACGGAGCGTGGGGCAGCAGACGCCTGGAGAATGCTCAATCCAACATCACAAACATATTTTTTTTACTCCACGGTGCAAGACTCCCATTCACGCATAGATATGTGATTAATGTCTAATGCCCCTGTCAGCCACCTTAAAGATGCAGATATATTGCCTAGCACCTTCTCAGATCACTCCCCGATCCCATTAACATTGATACTGGGGCATACATTGAAGGGGAACAAGACGTGGAGATTCAAGCCACTGGCAATGTGGTTCCTACTGTCCCCTTTCCTTATAAACCTGGATATTAAAATATTTGGAAAAGTACTAGTTCTCTGATTAGCCCCTTGTATAGGATATATTATTCACCCTGATCAATCTGGCTTTGTTCCCGGCCATTCTACGGCACTCAGCGTAAGGCGCCTCTTCAATATCCTCGCTCAGATAGACCCAGTTACTCAGGCAGTCGACACTTGACATTCGGAAGGCCTTCGACTCTGTATCCTGGCGGTAATGGGGAAATGTAACTTTGGGCCTATGTTCATATCATGGGTGCAGTTAATTTACACGTCACCTACTGCCAGAGTCCGTGTGAATGTTTCAACTCTTATCGTTATTTGCAGGGGGACCCGACAGAGTTGTCCTCTGTCTCCCCTGTTGTTCACTATCATGATGGAGCTCTTGGTTGACGTGATCTGACGCATGCATGCGCAGAAAGGGTTCAGACTCTCAGGCGAACCGCAGGTCATCTCACTGTATGCTGATGATTTACTTTTATTCATGCGAGAGCCGGTGCTGCATTTAGCCCCAATTATGCATGAGGTCCACTCCTTCGATGCCCTGTCCGGACTTCTAGTCAACTGTGTAAAATCTGACTTATTCCCAGTTACTGATGCGACTATCGTGCAACTGGACCTCATGAGATTCGCCTGGTCCTCCCTTAGAAATAAAATCCCTGGTCGTTGTGATGACACGACAGCCGTCCACACTCTATGCCCACAACTATGGTGCTTATTTACCCACACTCATGGACAAACTTTGCAATTGGGCGAGACTCCAACTATACATAATAACGATATCGGGTCGCATGGCACTCCTCAAAATGATTATTCTCCCAAAACTACTATACTTCTTTTCAAACATACTGCTGTGTTTTTTGACACATTGAAAGTTGCAATCAATAACTTTATGTGGCATGCGGGAGCGGTCTGACTAAAATGGGACACGTTGACCAGACTTTATGTGCAAGGAGGCCTCGCTGCACCTGACTTTGAGAAATACAGGATTGCTGCCCAGGCACACTATGCAGCCTATTGTTTCGATGGGGATATTCACCATCCACATGTTAAAATCGAGGGAAATGCGGCTGGCGCCCGTGATCTGTGTTCACTGGTACTGCCACTGATATGGGGAGACCCTGAAGTCAGTGACCCCATTGCAGTGTCAGCATTGGCTTGGGGCAAGATATGGAAATAATAGATAACCCTCGTCCATTCCACGGGGATCTACCACTATGCAACCTTTTCCTGTCATTCCCTAAAATTAGCAAAACTGCTGAGCGACAGTGTGCGACAGACCGACACGCAATTGCAAGAGACGTTTATGTCATGGGGTCCTTTACCACATTTCAAGATCTACCAGGGTCTTCATGGAGGCAGTCCTCACCATGGCTGCAATATGCTGTGCTCTGCTGTGCTACTAAGGACACCTGGATGGAGTTCCCTGTACTGCCACCTAATAAACCACTTTTGGGAGTGATCATGGAGGGATCCTCTGTTCATGGCAGGGTGGCTAGACGCTACGAACTATTGCAGAGCCGCGGTAATAAGCCCTTGGTAAAGACTTGTGTACGAGCCCGATAGAAATAAAATATCAATATCAATTGGTAAAGCTCTGCGAGACCTGGTCTAGAGATTTGGACACAGAAATCACCAATGAGATCTGGGAGGCTATGTGCCTGGAAACCTGTGCTGTGTCTTTTAACCCCAGGTTTCGTCTAATACAATTTAAAGTGTTACACAGATTCCACTACACTCCGGCTAGATTGCACCTATTTTCACACACACACTCTGCACAGTGCCGTATATGTCACTCAGAGGGAGCAGGATATCTCCACATGCTATGGGACTATCCGAAACTGAGAAACATCTGGGGTGAGCTATGTGATATTAGGTCTACAATATTTGATTGTACCATTGAGCCCAACCCCTTGGACTGTGTGTTCCATAAGTCTGAGTAACTGCAACGTGGGTTTCCCAGATTGGCGAGCCTCTGTATGATACTAGCAGTCAGATGCATATTGTTGTTGTGGTTGCGCCCCATCAGCCGTCTTTTACGCACTGGCTGCGAGCTGTGACATGGGCCTCCGATCAAGAAGAGCAATGGTCCTCACTACAACCTGCAACCTGTAAACCAATAAATATATGGCCCCCATTCCACATTTACTTGATGTCACTACAATCAAATGTACTTGACACTGAGAGCTTACCAGTCAATTCGTGATTGTCCCCGTTTCCACTCCTTCCGTGTTGCTACTGTTGGGTCTAAACTGTTGTCCACCTTGTACCATGTCTCAATCACTGTAAAGCCAATATGTGTAATTGCAAAAGCAAGTATATTACTCTCGTCAATGCTGCTACTTTTTTCTTCTGTTGTACTGTCAAGCACTTTATAAATAAAGTTTTTTAAAAAAACAGCAACCAAACAGTGAAGTAAAATCATTGGTTAAACCCAGGAGACCTGTCAAACACTGCCACAGCGAACCATGTCCGCTCAGCAGTCAATGGTCCAGTCATTGAATCATGCGAGTTATGACTTAACCATTGGCTAAAGGTGCTGGGATGGCAGGACAAGAACCACTTAAGGCAAAGCAACTGTCAAGCATTCAGCTGTGCTGCAGCTGAAAAGCCAGTTACATTCTTTCTTCATCCAGCTGTTCTGCCAGTAAAACCTTCCCAGCTTTCCTCACAAACAGCCACTGCATAACCCCAGTTTCTTTGCAAGCATGTTCGATTCTGAGAAGTTGGGGGTGGTGAATAGGTCCTCCCTGGAAGTGTGGAGGGTCAGGCTATTCCCCAGTTACTTGGGGTGAATGGATGGGTGAACTATATAGGGAAGCTCATGCCCGGCAGCAGCTTTGTGAGTGGTCACCACCCGATAGCAGGTGGTCTGAGGTTTCTCTAGACCACCTCACCATCATCTAGGCAGCGCACACGATTTTAGAGCACTTCCAACAACTGATCTAGGGATTTAACACACCGTGTTCTCTATGATGTATGCCAATGGACGCCAAGAAAAAGGCCTAGGAGTTCAGACCTTTGGTGGGAGATTGAAGGGACTTTTGGACTAAAAGGACATTTCTTTGCATAATCATCCAGTATTTACATGATTAGCATTAGTGAAGTGAATTTACACACTCGATCACAGCCCGTGGCAGGGACTCCGAGAAAAAATGGCACTGGAGACACCACCGTATGCACACAGAAATATTCTTTTAGCAAGTGGAATTTAAGATTACATTAAATGTAAAGTGGGCCTGATTGGAGCACTTCTGTGAATTTGGCTGCCTCGAGGTGCATGGCACTGCAAAAAAAGAAGGATATGAGTGAAAGGCAGATGCTAATCCTGAGGTGTTCATGTTTGAAGGGACATAAGTACACAAGTTCTGTGCTTCTAGGTGGATAGTGGCTGAGAAAACATGGATATGTGTTTCCCCCAAAAGAGAGAGCACAAAATTAATCAGTTGAAGAAAATCAGCACTGCGATGACCTAATAAGCTACTGGCTTTGTTGGATGGGGTGATAGCGCTACCGAAGTGAGCGGTGGTGTTGAACCATTAATGAGAGTGTTTGTAGGCAGCTTGATGCCTTGTGTGAGGGTTGATTGTGTAAGTAGTGTACGGTGGAGAGAGATGAACATTAAAAACCGATATAGAGGATGATCCAAATACTCAAGCAGTGTCTGGGTCAGGTGGGTCCATAACTATTACAATAACATACATTGGAACCTGATGTTTAAAGACAAATATCTATACACATTAAGAGAACATCAAATAAGTTGAGCAAACACCATTAGTAAATTCGGTCTACTTTATTCCAAATGTATAGAGTACAAATGTACTATAGAAAAATCATTCCAAATAGTCAATCGATAAAAAATTTGCAAGGTAAAAACTTCACCCCAACGTAGAATGACATAGGTGTAATCACAACAGCAAGTGTGAACCCATCACCATAATATAGAAAAGAGCAATCATGAAATGATTCATTAGCAAATAAATCAACCGTCTACCCAATTCTGGATCAAGTCAGGTAAAATGTAGACCCCGTGAGTTAACCATTCAACATTGTACTCTCATGATACAAGGTAAACCAGGCAACATTTATTTATGTATTCATTTTATTTTATTCCAGTCATTTAGTCGCATATAGGAGAGGAACAATCTTGCTTCACATAGTATACTTCAAGGTAGCCAACGTACATTTCGGCTGGTGATGCCTATGATTAACGGCTCAGCCTTCCTCAGGGCTTGTCTCTCATCAATTCGGGCATTATGTTGAATGTCGGGTGTCCTAAAAATTAGAAACCATTTTGTTAGTATTCTTTTTATCAAACCCACATGGACTGGATTAATTGGTACAGCTTTTTGCAAATCTTGGACAGCATATACATTCATGTCCCTTTTTATTTCAGAATCCACAGACCAGGAGTTGTGGCGATGGCGCATTCTCCACTACATCTACACGGTGCACGTTGAAGGAGAAATGCAATGGACATCTTCTAAAAAATCATAACAGCTTTGGTGGTGTTGTGTACGAGTCCCACTGTAATGATTCCTAAGAGAATGTACAAAACATAAATGTTGTTTTGTATTGGAAGATGGACCATTACTTTCCAAAAAATAAAAAATGGACAACAGTCTGTCACTAATGTTCAGTATTCAGACACTGGTGTCCCTTCCCCCACAGGAAGTAGTGATAGTCGTAGTCTTGGTGCATGATTAATCAAGTTATGCAACGAAAAAAAGTAGAATCCAGTTCTAAAATCGGTAGTAGCGCAGTGTATTTACACAATATTGCTAACATGTACCTGTTTGCTTACCGACTGAGTGGCAGCATATCATCTGATGCGGCAACGGAGCCCGTTCTAATGTCCAATGGTCGGTGCTCTGGGCCCTCAGGACAACGTTGATGCACCGAGATACGTCTGCCAAAGACGTCTCCATTAAGAAGCATGACAGGCTGGATTGATAGGCTGTGTGTTGGTGGTTCCTATTTGTGTGCTAAACTAGGCACCAGCTAGGAGGCGGTAGATAGACTGAATGGGTGTTATATAACATAATTCCTCTCAAGAACTCAATATAGACTCCATTTTAGGGAAACAGGGACATTGGGTCTCATTATAAGGTTGCCGGTCCGGGGAACTACAGTACCGGTAAGCATGCCGGTACCATAGTTCCCGGAGCGGCAAACTACAAGTTGTGCTCGCGGGTGCCTTTCTGCTCGCCAGGTCTGACCTGGAGGGCAGAGCGGCACCCACAAGCACAGC
Organism: Ambystoma mexicanum; assembly: GCF_040938575.1. Classification (NCBI taxonomy): domain Eukaryota; kingdom Metazoa; phylum Chordata; class Amphibia; order Caudata; family Ambystomatidae; genus Ambystoma; species Ambystoma mexicanum. The sequence continues at coordinate 706,019,967 of NC_090923.1, read as the reverse complement.
CTATAGGGCTCAAATGGGAGTGGGGAAGAATTTTTACGGCACCCAGGAATGGGCAAATACCCGGTCCGGCAAAGCCGTAATGACACGGTAATTGCCCATTTCTGGGCACCGGAAAAAATAAAATACTGGTCGCAGTCGTGCCTGTATTACAGGCACGGCTACCGCCAGCCTCCTAATGAGGCCCATTGTGTTCTAGTGTACTGAATATGCTAGTCTGGCATACGTGTCTCCTTTCTGGAAATGGTATTCCCAAAATCATCTAATGGAAAAAAATAAAAAAATACATTTCCAGGTGTTGATGAATGCTGGTGTAGTGTATGTGTTTATGTATGTATTTATGCTGTCTTAAAGATGCATCAACACACGGATCGCCATTTTTTCGCCTACTAGTAAGCACAATATGTCAATTCTAGGAAGACACATGTGGCTTTTATTTACTTGTTAAATGAATAATGATTAGAAAGGATTTCAACCTATTACTGAGGGCCATAGCACTTCCTCATTGAGATCGTTAAGATGAGTAGGTAGCCGATAAATCCATATCTGTTAAAGTTTAAACAGATGGTTACTAATGCAAACGTTGTTCAAATCAGTTTTAAGATAATCTATCACCACCCATTGCAGATCACCCGCAAAATGTTTGCGCTCTAGGAAGAAAAGTCACTGATAGCCCAGAAGGAGCTAGAGACCCACACTGGAGACCATACAGGAATGAGCCACTCAGATGCCAAGCTGATGGATAAATAGGTTTGTTATTAGACACAAAATAAGCATCTCCCATCCTACTGTGATTGGCAGCTGTCTATGGACACAGTTTAATGAAAGAATTTGTGTGATTAAAGTTCCTTGTCATGTGAACATGGTTCTTACTAATGTTTTAATATTTATAGTGAGATATTGTATTTATTTCAAACACTTCTTTGTGTGCAATTTGTGTATTTTTATGGAAGATTTAGTCTGGATTAAACTTGAAATGACAGTCGCTAAGAATCATTGACATCCCCAAAATAAAACTAAGAATTGGATCCTGCATTTACTTATTTGTATTTGATTTTGGTGTTATATTTGAATATTTAGTTGTTATTCGATTTCCTTTACTGCTCATTAAATACACTTTTTTAACACACTTTTAAAAATAGTGTTTACTCCCTTTCGTGCCAGATATGTGAGTTCAACAGCATCTGTTAGGCCGTTCCTTTAGTTACATGGGCCACACCTCTTTTAAAAGTAGTTTAGCTAATTGAGATTCTTAATGTTCTTGATTCTTCGTTTTCTGAAACCCCACCACAAATATTGTTCTGTGACTTGTAAGGGACCCCCTCAATTTCTCATTTGACTAAAAGCACAGGTGCCAGTAGTCCGAGTCCCTAGTTCTGATTGCTGGGAAACCATGATCTCCTGCTGCCAAGTGGTGTACTGCTAGCTATCAACTAGCTGCTGTGGCGGCGGTGTAGTTGGGGAGACAAGCATTATTGAAGCCTAACACTAAGAGGACTGGCAGCAGGGAGGTTGGCAAGGAAATAGGTGGACAGTGGATCAGGGATATTAGCTTTGCAATTGGAAATAACTGACATGTTCCATAAACCGGGCTTCTGCTGTGAGTCAAATCCGGGGGGCGGCGCAGACAACCACCAGTTTGAGCGCTGGGATATGTACAGCAGTGTCCTGGAGGGGAACATATTCATTACTGGCAATCTATTTGGTAAACTTCCCATACAACCTCAGACTTATGTGACTATGGTGATCTACTGACATTTAGGTATAAGTACAAAAAAAGAGATGTTAGGGGAGACACTTGCAAATTTGCTACACTACAAACGTCTATCACTTTTAATAAAGGAGTATATCAAATTTGATGTGCGTGAACCTACTTCATCAGCTACACTGGCTTCCCATTAGGAGTCAAGTCAAGTTTAAGATGCTCTGTCTTCTTCACTGTGCTACTCACGATGTCGGGGCAGAATCTTTACGTTCTAAACTTGTGCCCTTTATTCCCAGCAGGCAACTTTGCTAGGCAGATCAATCTTTGCTGTGTGTTCCCAGGTTTCATCGTGGCAGAGCAGAAGGAAGATCCTTTTCAGTGCTTGCCCCTACGCTTTGGCACGCCTTGCCATCTGATCTTTGAAATCTTTCAGAATATCTTCCCTTCCGAAAATCTGTTCTAATCTTTGTCTCTTAGTGGCCTCTATCTCTTACTTCTTAGCGCCTTGATGCCTTGTAATCTTTGTTGCTCTCTATAAATATCTCTACAATTCAATACAATACAATGAAGCTATGGCATTCAAATAGTATTCATTGAATTTTATTTCATGTTCAGTACACACATATACAGTAATTACTGCTTCCACATCTCCAACGCCATAAATATCACCTCCCCATTACAGCAATAATTATGTTATACTATTGATATATTTCAGAGGGCAATGATGGGAACTAACGAGCAGGTGGCACATTATTACACCTTTATACACAAGGATAATGAGATGCTTGATGTTAGGGCAGTAGAATTCCCTAATTGGAAATGGAAGGAGGATGTAGACTTCTAAAGAGAGTGTGGTACATGATCAGTCCTGATTATGTGGTGTCCAGTGATAAGGTCGCCTGGGTAATGGCGGTCATGGGGCGACATTTCCCAAAAAAATAAACTGTCAGTGAAATCAAACACTTTCCCCAAATATTCAAGGATTGGAGTTTATCATATAATATGATACCCTTCGTTGAATATGTAGGAACATTTTATAAGGGGTCAGGACTTTTTCCAGGTGACATTATCACGTGGAACCTAATATGGAGGAAGAAAGTACACTACTGAATGGATGCTGATATCACATCTGGATGTGGGAGAGAGAGGCAAGGGTGCAGTTAACAGTGTATCACACACAACTGTAAAATGTATATTTTATACTAGAATCCTATCTGGAAATGTTATATTGTTATGCACTGTTATGCTGTGTAACTGGGATTGATAATGCACACCACTATCATTTGCAATGTCTCAAGGAGCTTTGGCAGATCTATAAAAATAGTTTTGTGTTAGGTTAGTGGGAAGACGTCCGTTGGGCGGATGCCAGTAGATTTTTATTTGAGGAAGAGATAGAACATTGCTGCTGGTAGTGAGCAATATCACCTATGGTAAGAGTGGGAAGGCTACTAATGGAATGGTGGAATCACATCAGGATATGGGAGAAGGAGGGAGGATTACTGATGGGAGTGACTTCACTCACGGATGTGGGGGTAGACTACTGATGACGATAGCTTCCCATCTAGCTAAGAGGGGATAGGAAGGTTAACTGATAATGGAAAGATAGAGTCATATTTGGAATGCTTAGACAGGCCACTGGTTAGGGTGTATTCACATCTGGGTATGCTTGCAAGAAGGTGTATTCACATCTGGGTAATGATAGAGTGAAGTAAGAATTCTTAGAATGAGATGGATTGATATCTGGATGGTGTAAACAGAGGAAAAAGGGTGTCTAGCAGGAAAACCAATTTAGATCTGGACAATAGTATTGGGAAATATGGACAAGTAGAATAAACCCACATGGATGGGCCACTGATGGTGAAGAAAGGGTGTTGATCAAGCAGAATGGCTGGTGCAAAAAGAGGTGTGGAATTAGATTTTGGATTGCGGCAGTCTTTTGCGGGGAAAGAGCTGCATTTGTTCATAAGTGCCCCAAGGATCAGTTTCTATAGGTTTATTAAGCAGAAACCCTCAAGATTGACTTAAACATGAAGAAGGGTTCCAGGTATGAATAAAAGTGTGAAAGATAGGCCTACCAGTCATGCCGGAGAATCAGGAATGCAATACCTTGGAACTGAAAAAGTAGTTCTGCAGGATGCGGTTGGTGGTTTCGAGTTGCAGGTTGTTCGGTGATCACCATGGACTCCAGCAATGGCATCACTGGCTCCTTTTGGGAAGAGCAATTAGTCTTGATCCTGTGATTCCCAAGTCCAGGGTCTGAACCAGAGGAGCGGAAAGGCGAGTTAGCTGCAGTCAGCGGTTGCCAGTGATGCAGGTTTACCATGTTGTCCACGGGCACAGGATTTGGCTTCTGATGCTGGGGTCATCAATAGTAGACCCCATGGATGAATGATTTTTCATTATTTGCTTGAAGAGTCATACAGGAGAGCAATGAGGCACTGAAGAAGGATCGCAAATGTGAGTTCTTTGGTGAGCTGGCAGTAATAGAGGCAGCATAGGGAAGATGGAATAAAAGGGTTTATCCTATATGCTGATATGAAGAGTGTATGGGTGGTGTGGAACAAAGGGCTTTCAGAGACCTGGTAGTGAAGGGGCATGCACCTCTGATGATACAGGCATGATCAAGAGCTTCAGGAATATGAGGCCTCAGGTCAGGAGCTGTGATTCAACTGTCAATGGATCAGGTGAAAGAACCAATGCTGTGGGTTCCTTATGGCCATCCTCTGGAGGAAGAGCTTTGCTGTCAGATTGTTCAGAGCGTCAAATGATTCTGCTGCTTCAGTCCAGTCCTTCCTTCAGCAGCAGGCCTTCCAGGGGGAAGGAAACGAGTTGCAGCTGTTGAGATTATGAGTGGGCAATGGGGCCTGCTTTTATCCTCCTCGGGAGGTGCTGAGGGACCACAGCACTCACTCATACACCAAGCATCATAAAAGCAGACAGGTGGTCAGCCAATGACTCCAAGCACACCCATTCATACAGGAAGAGTCATTACACAAAGCAGTGGATCCACACTGTCCTAGACAGACACCTGAATATGCTAGTTAGAAGTGGTTTCAGACTGACTACAGCCCCCAATCCTGAGACACACACAAACAGTGGCCAATGATGGTCACTTTCTTTTCTATATAGAAACAGGTAAAAAGGCTATTCATGTGACCCCATGGGGTCTTCAAGGCAAACAAGACAAGCTCAATTTTGATGAACGCAGGAGTGAGTACATAAGGACTCAGCCAGGTAAAATGGATTCCACAGAGATTCGGGATCGTGCCCAGAATAGAATGGATGAGAGCTGCATAGCTCCTCCTTAAGGTCTAGATGAAGTACACCATGAAAGTGACCTTTCCTCATCGATGGTGACTCAATGGTCCCGGCCACCCTGCCGCACAGAGAAGGCTATTCTCCTCTCTGGTGACCATGACGAGGCACACAGCAGTGGCGTTGTGGTGGATGGAGGCAGAAGTTCTGAGTTGCGAATCTCCATGGGCGGCCTAGCAGGGCTCTGCAGAAGCAAGGGTGAGACACATGGCACCAGAAGAGGTACAGAGAGAGCTTTGGCTCTGGAGGCGCTAACCGGGTTGGGAGCAAGGGTGGAGGGGGCTGTGCTATGTACAGGATGGCTGGGGTCCCCATGAGGCGTAGTCTCGCTGGAGAACCTGGGCGAGGCTTTCCCTGAGTGGCAACAGCTTCCTGAAGGGTTTGTGGCCCTCAGCCTTTCCCCAATTTACAGACAGGAGATGCACAACCCCATCAGAAAATCCTCATATTGCAAGCCGTTAGCAGGTCTCCGAATGAAGCGAAACACAGAGTAGAATTGCCTAACGCTTCCCGTGATGTCCTTGTCCTCGATGAGGGGAGATAAGAATCGACTGTATTGAAGGAGGCGGCAGTGGATCTTGTATCTCCAGGAAGGGGGAAGTCAGGAGTCCCCATTGAGCTGCAGGGAGGAGGACTTCTGGTTGGGGCCATTGCTCCTCTAAAGGTGGTGATAGTGCTGTACAGCTCTTACTCCAGCAGAGTTGTGCATTACAGGTGCAAGGAGATACTAAGATGGTCCCCTATTGAAAGGGTGGATCTGAACCGGAGGCCCTGGATGCCTATTTGTAAGCCAAAGGAGTGCCCCCACCACCCACACGTCGAGGAAAACTACCCTCAGGGCCCCTTCAGTGGTGCTGGAGGACCAAGAAGGACCAGGTGGAGCTCCAAATAGTGGAAACATGGTAACCAAGGAGAAGGATCCCCCTCCACATGACAAAGGATTAATGTCTAAAGATGACCCAATACAGTGATTAAGTGCCTTCCAGGAGACGTTCATGGCCTCATTTCAGGAGCAATTCAACTCTCTTGAGGCAGATCACACTCGTTCAATGGCCAATATTAAAGCTGATGTCACACAACTGGGTGAAAGGACTGATAATAATGAGAAAGTCATACAAGACCTGTCAGGGGTTGTCCGTGCCAACTCTTGGAGCGCTTGTGCAGAAGGTCCTGCAACTTAGAGATTCAGGTGGAAGATCTTGAGAATCGCTCTTGATGCTGCAATATATGGGTCAGGAACCTGTCTGAGGACATTGCCGACATGGACCTGTAATGAAGCATACAATCTCATCAGTAAAATTTTGGGTGACATTGCTCCTACGGAGATTTGCATTGACAGAGTGCACCACACTGGCCCAAAGCATCTTAGTCCAAATGCTAGACCAAGAGATATTTTAGGAGCACTGTTTTCCTATTCGCAAAAGAAGAAAATCGTATTGGCGGCAGGGAAATGGGACCAATCAGAGTGAATGGAAAAGAGGTCCAATTGTTCCAGGATTTGGCGGCAAGCAGCCTCCAAAAATGCAGAGGAATGAACTTGGTGGTGGCAGAGCTTAGGAGAAGAGACATTAGCTATTGATGGACATTTCTCTTTGGCCTCTTATTCACATTAGAGGGAGGACAGCAACACAGCACAACCCCTCTGGAAGGTGCAAACCTGTTGCGACTGGAATTGGATGAGGTGAAGAAGGACAAGAAACATATCAGCTCCCCGGAAGACTGGGAGTTGGGAATGGTCTTTGGTAGATGCAAGCATGAGAAGAGCATGCCAGGATCGCCTCCACTTGAATTCATCTGTTTCTCCATGGGGGAGGGCTTGGGGAAGAGGGCTTGGGGTTAAAGATAATTGTTAGCATAATTGACTTGTTGCATTTGCTTTTGCTTTGTTAGAAGTTACTAGAATTTGTGGGGAGAAATGTATTGCAAGCTGATAGAATCTTCGAATAGTTGTACACAGCGATCTTAGAACTACATTCATCAGCTTTCCTGCTTTGCTTTTGTTCCTTAATCAGCCACATGAGCGTTGGTGCGTTAAAGCCAGTCTGCACCGGTTCATAACTCGCCGGTACATAACTCGCTTCTCCACCCTGGGGCCACGATCCAAGAGCAATGGCCTTTCCCTGGCCACTTGTGCAGAGAATCCATGGGGAATAGGAGTGAGAATACCCTCAGGTTTCTCACATGCCCTTCCCCAATTCGGGTTGTACTGGGTTGCTTCACAGGGAAACCGAGAGGGGAAAATTACCTTATCTTGCTCTCATTCCTCTTGAGGTTCCATTGTGTAGCAACGAGGCTGACGGTCCAAGAAACTCAACATAACCCCTGGGTTGATTTTCACAAGGTTAACATGTTTATCCCCTTTAGTTCTCCTTTCAAACTTGGGAGGTTCCATTCCCATGTGGTTAGGAAGCCCAACTATAGGAGTCTTGCATTTCTCTTGGGTCACCCGCGAAACCCATTGATCAAATTGGGGAACATTACCACCCAGGACTAATTGAGCTGGAAAGTTGAGAATAATGGTCAAGTAAGATTACGTTTTCTACTCAAGATGGTAACATGTATTTATGTTGGTGGAAAGTTTTCAATATGTGAGAATTAAGTAATGGACCTAGATATAATTCAGGCTAGCGACAAACTTTCATAATTACAAAACCATTCTTGCAATAAAGAAATATATTTATTTCATATTGTCACATGTAATTTTCATGTTCTGAAATCAGAACATATTTGCATAACATAAATTATTTGACATGATATTTTCTTCTTTCACACTTTCATTCATATACACAATAAAAAATGTCACAAACAAACATAAAACAATCCTGCCCGTATCAGTATTATTTCTTCTGTATCGTAATACACATTTAGATGTTCACAGAGTAGTTATGATTCCTCTCTCTTGGATCTACATATGTTTCGGTCGATCTTGGACCCCACTGGGTCCGCTATTTATCCGACCTTCTTCAGGATCTAGGAACCACTCGTCAGGGTTCCCAACATAACAGGAAAAGAGAAGTCTTCTGTGATATATGTCTAAAAATGAATAAATAAAACAGCCTATTAGACTCTAGCCTCATCACTCTTTTCAACACAATTCACTGGTGTGTATCTCTTTACTGATGATACCCATCCACATTCACCTCTAACCAAAATCTCAGGGGTAGTGTTGATGCCGGAAATTAATCCTCCAGGTCTCTGTATTAAATCACATGAACCTGGACATATACAACAGCGAGGATAAATAAATATCCCGTCCTCATATCATGACTCTACACAAATGTCTGCCAACGGGTTTTCTACCAACACATTTTACACTTACATGTGTCTTCAATTGGTCTCAGGCACATGAATGGTCTCCCCTAAGGGAGCACTATAGAATCCAATTCTTATGGGTGGTACACCATCTGCTGTCACTACCTAGAAGCATAGTAGATGGCACCAGTCAATATACTGTCACTGTAAGCCCTACATTTGCAGAACAAGAACATCGCCATTGATTAACCAAACTACTCACCCTCTCTCTGTGTCTTAAAGGGTAGTAGGGTAACCACAGTATTACTTTCTGCTGTCTTTCAGTATACTGAAACAATTTTCAAAGAGAACCATATTTTAGAACTACAGATATTTAAATTTCCCTCCATGTTGATAAAATCCAGGTAGTCATGGCATCCATACTTGTGAGTGCATGGCTCAGTTCACTCGCGGTGTGTCCATATAGTCACTTTCCCACCTACACACTCTTTTTACACACATAGCCTATATGGTGCGTACAAATCTGCATGTGTGTGATATAATGTGCGGCAGCGCCAATTTACTATATTTTATGCTCCTCGCCTGTCTCATACATCAGTTTAGTATATGTATGTCCTCATTGGCACCTGTGGGATGCTTACATCTCAATGGATCATAAATTCACTGCAGCGATTCAAATTCGCTTCCGAGTAGAGTGTATCCGCATCCGCAGCCCGTTAGGGACAGCTAGTATTACTGTGAGCACGGCAGCGACCCCGTGATGAACATAAACAGGGGACTACTGGATTATCCGCAGTTCCGTGTCTAAATATAGACAGAGGACTGCTCTATAGTGCTGTGGCTAAAAATAAACATGACTCAAATCATTCACATGTTATATGTTTGGTTCACTTAAGGCACCAGAATCATTTAATATGCTATGTAATGATGTTTGAATGACAATACAGGAGTATATCTACCTATTCTGATTCACAAATTTCATTTACCAATTTTTCCTTTTTCTATTTTTAGTTTGTCACATGACAAAACTAAATCACAAACCACGGAATGTGGATGAATGAATGATTATAAATAGGTTGTTAAAGCTCAATCTGTATGGGCAGTACCTTTTAAACATGTTTATTATATAGGTGATAGTGGAAAATCCCATACGGCTTCCATATCAGACCCTATATCCCTTTCGACGTGTGCGTTCCCACTTAGGGGACTTTGTTTCCACAAAAAGTAAAACAAGTAATACGTCTTATATCTTTGCCCCAGGGGATGCTGCACTTTGTTTACCATATAAAACAAACCCAATTACTACAATTATTAAAAATGTCAGATTACCTAAAGAACAGAGAAGAAGATAGTGCTGCCCTTTTTGCACCCAGAGGTACTGACACCAATCCCTTTAAAAATCGATTGAATGCCACAGAAACTCTGGCACAAAAATGTATCAAACTTGAGAGACTATGTAAAAAGGAAATCAACAAATATTGGGAGCAAGTTTCACTTAAAAATTATATTCAACAAAACATCACACCTAGAGGCCTGAGAATCTTAATTTTTCCACATTTTACTCATAAAGACGATCAAGACCTAGCATCAGCCTGGGAAGCTAATATAACAACCAGCTCAGAAAATATGATGAAAATACTAGTCATACATGCTGAATGGGAACATGCCAGAGTCATACTAGAAATTAACAGAATCAATACAGAAATTATGGAAATGAAAAACCCAACCAGTACCAAAGATAAGAGCTTTGCCAAAATGAACCAGATTTTAGGAGAGTACCAGGACGAGATCAAGCTCTGGAAATTTAGGAAATTTTACAGAGACGAGAAAGATTATTTGAATGATAGAGGGCCTCATTACGACTCAGGCGGTAAGGGGTTTACGGCGGCGTAAACAGCGCCGACTCTTACCGCCTGAGTACGAGGTCCCTTAGCGCCATGGCGGATTTAACACCTGCTTTTAGAAGGTGTTAAAATCCATGGCGCTAAGGGACCATGGAGTTAATTACGCCACCGTAATTTACGGTGGCGTAATTAACGCCTTCCCCACTCCCATTATGCCCTATGGGGCAAAAATGGGAATGGGGAAGGGTAAATGGGGATTGGGGACTTACCGCCCCGCCGACCTCGGAATGGGGCGATAAGTCCGCCTACCACCATGGCGTAAACGTAGTTTACGCCATGGTGGTAAAGTCACGGCCCAGGCGGTAACTTACCGCCTGGGTCGTAATGAGGCCCAGAGTATATACCTATCAACGAATCACAAATTGTCACACCGACAGTGACACCCGTAACGTCGGATGCAGATTCAGAATCTATAATTACTGAAAATTCAAGTGATCAAGAACAAATGCCTGCAGCAGAATCTTCACGACATCATAGAAGAGGCTTTTCTTGCCGAAATAAAGAGGTACAAGAAGGGCAATCAAACCACCTACAATCCTCTTAACAAGCAAGTACGTTTCCAAAAAAATGTCCCTTTAGGACCGAGAACCACACCTACTCCAACAACTTCAGAGGAGGAAGAGGAAGAGGAGCAAGGAGGAGAGGACAGGAGACATACAAACAAAAGATTAATTCACAAGATCGAGCCTCAAGAATGCCAGACCAAAACCAATATTAAAAGCATAGTCATCAACTTGTCTGACAAACACCTCTCACAACAGCAATTATCGGTGCTTAATTATGGTCTCTCTTTTTGCACCAAGTGCAACTTCAGATATGACAGGAGTCAAAATTGATCTCTATAAATTTACCAGAAAACTTAAACGGAAGAAATTCTTTCATAACAAACCAACTACCTTTAAACCTTCAGAAAATCTGCCACCCATTAGTTCTAAAAGTATTCAAGAAATTGCAAATATACATTTACTTTCGAGCCTAGTGAGAGATGAATCCAAAACTTTAAGTGACATACAAAAAGAACTTGGGATATACCAGCACAATCTGGATATAAAAGAGCATAGAAACAGGTCAAAATTCATGCCCCCAATTTGTGGAGACAGTGTGATTGAAACATTCTGTAAAAATATCACTAAGGAAATTCACAAACTTATGGATGGCTTACAACCTAGTTGCAGCAGCAACAATAACAACCTCACAAAAATTGAACGTTGTGCACTACAAGAAATATGTGAAGACAGCACCATTATTATCAAGGAAGCGGACAAAGGGGGCAATATTGTCATCCTCAACAGAACTATATAAAAATGGCAGTAGAACACCTATCAACCCCTGGTTGCTACAAGAAACTTACAAAAAAATCCAACAGTCCAAACATTGCAGGACCTTCAGTCAATGTTACAACATTGGTACAATCAGGGATTATTATCTTAACAACAATACTTTTGATATTCAATTTACGGGACACATGGATGCAGATGAAATTGTGTTTTTGGATTTGCAAATCAACATTATCTCCAACACAATCCAGACTTGCACTTACAGGAAGGCCACTGCAGTGAACTCTATCCTTCATGCTACCAGCAGCCACAGACGAAGTGTTATTCGTAATATACCTAGAGGTGAATTCTTAAGATCTAAAAGAAATTGCAGTCAAGAAGATACTTTCAAAGTAGAATGTAAGTCTATTGGCAACAGATTTCAGGAAAGAGGGTACCCAAAAAAACTAATCAGGCAAACCACAGAATCCTTGAAAACGGTTGAAAGACCTAAGCTATTGGAAGACAAGAGGAAATCGGATCAATCTACTTATCCCACACATGTACGTTTTATTACTAAGTACTCGCAAGACAGTACATTCTTGTATTATATATTACAAAAACATTGGCATATACTGCTCTTAGATCCAGGTTTGTCTACTTACCTTTCAGGACGTCCCAATATCATCTTTACGAAAGCTACTACCTTGAAGAACCTTTTGAGTCCCTCCTTTCTCAAACCTGAGCCAATAGGACAGGACAACTGGCTAACTGCAAGCACTAAGATAGGAGGCTTTTACAAATGTGGTTCATGTAATTTCTGTCAGTATGCACTATCACCAACTAAGGTGTTTAGTTGCCATGGAGGACTTAAAATTACAATCAAAGACTTTATTAACTGTCGCTCCAAATACGTTATATACTTTATCCAGTGTGTCTGCAAGAAAGTATATATTGTAAGCACCATCCGTGAAGTACGCTTTAGAATTCGTGAACACTTGAACAACCTTAGCAGTCAAGGTATTAGACTACCACTAGCCTCCCATTGGCAAAAACATCACCAAATGGACAGCGCCAAAGATATCAAATATATTGGACTCCAACAGATCAAACCACATCAGAGAGCTGGCAACAGGGAGCTGATGCTACGACAACAGGAAGCAAGAATGATATGCAAAATACGTTGTCTTTCACATGGCCTTAACCCGGAACATGAGCTCAATGTCTTTTTATAATTACTAAGTATGACTCTTACGCTTGCATGCTCAAATAATTTAAAGTCATCAAGTGCATGTCAGATATCGATGATTATGTGTACATAGAGTGCTAGTAATCATTTGGTTTCAATATATTAGTGTTTTCCACCAACAAAATCAAAATTAAAATGTGGATACTAGCGGTTAGGCAAATAAGATACGTAAATATTGCATCTGAATGCCCTAATTTGGTTTAAACACACCAGTGTGTCTAACTCAGAGACAACAGTTTTGTGTATTTGTTTCAAGGGTACGCCTTTAAATGCCTTGCAAGACACAGGTTCTTGTTGTACTACATCCGAAAAAGATGGAGGTATTATAACCTGTTACTTTACATCCATATATTTGGTGTACAGGCAACATCTCGGTTGCATCTCCTAGTTTTAATATCCACTGGGATACCAGTTTGCAGGAGCTGTGTGACGTAGATTAGTTATATACTTTCGTAAATATTGCAAAGAGCAAGAATAGCATTTTTCACAGGTACGTATATTTCAATGCCTCAACATATCTCACACATTTTAACATTGTCAAACACTAAAATCATCTTAACCGTGTTCACTATACCACTTCCGGAAACACTTTGGTCTCTAAGCAACAGGGGTCACGGGATGAGTCACCTGACCAGGTACTCGCTTTCGTTGCTAAAGCTACCAGCGTTGTGTGCCTATGCAGCAGTGCTGATCGAGAATGTTCGCCATTGCGAGCTTTATACAAATAATCATGCCGGGGAGTATACTACAAACCCAGATTTTCTGGGATGTATGGAATAGTTTAAACAGTGCACAGTCTCAGGAGTTGAGTGCCGCAAATTAGTTATCTGTCTTCGTAAATATTGCTAAGAGCAAGAATAGCATTTTCATAGGCACCTGTATTTCAAAGCCGCAACATAATTTACACATATTAACATTGCTAAACACTAAAATCGCCTTAATCCTGTTATTTCTACCACTTCCGGAAACACTTTGGTTTCTAAGCAACAGGGGTCACGTGATGAGTCACCTGACCGGGTACTCGTTTTCGCTGCTAAAACTACCAGCTTTGTGTGCCAATGCAGCGCTGCTGCCTGAGGACATTCGCCATTGCGCGCTCTATACAAATATTCATGCCGGTGAGTATACTTCAAACCCAGCATTTCTGGGATGTATGGATTAGTATAAACAATGCACAGAATATTTTGCACGTTAGATATGGGTAGCCCTGTTAATGACTCGCGCTTCCACCCTTTTCTTTCACCTTATCCCTTCAGATTACGGTCCAAAATTTACAAGTGCAAAACCTGCCTAAATACGCTGCACATGTACAGCGGTCACCATTCACTATACGGAACGGTTAACCTACCACAGGTAAAACCACTATTACTGCTTCTAACATTCAATCTACTAATAATATATAAATCCCTTTCACGTAACTATTGCAATATTTCTTTGTTCCTTTGCAGTTAACTAACACAAAGGTTTGTCAAAATCCGTGGGTGAAGTTATAACCTCCCACTACTTCTCGCTCTATCAAGCAGTAAAAGGATAGATGGCGACCCACTGAATTTAAAAGGTACTAAAAGTCATTGTACCCTTGTACATAACCAAAATTTGTTGTGCAATAAGTGTTAAACTAAAATATTAGAGTAGAATCTGCAATCATAAATGATTATAAGCTTGTCTCTGTTTCAGTAGCAGCAAAATTGGATGTAGCATTACTTGCAGCATATAGCATTGCGTACACATTTCTGGCCTGGCCAGTACTCTATTATATGATGTGTATTTACAGTTCAAGTACCTTACCTTTAAAAACCTGATTTATCTGAAAATATTTTCACTGTTTTTGTTTTCTTCTCTTCCCTCTCTGGTTTTTTGTTTCCCCCTCCTCACTCTCCGCTATAGGAGGTGAAAAAAGCCATATACAAATGTGTTTTTATGCTGGCTACCAAATAGCCACATGATATTTCCCAAATTGGTCATGGACCGGGGGCGGGTGAGGTTTTTTTTTGTTTGGGTAGGTAGGGTTTTTTTTGGGTACAACTACAGTGATAATCACCATGGTGTCAAGTACACATTGTACAGGAGATATCCAGATACCACTTACGATACCTCACAGGGCATCTCTATGGGATGTCACAATAGTGGAGACACAGTTGTGTAACATTGCGCAGTGCATGTATAAACACCTGGGCCAGAAACTGGGTGTATATAAGAACAGGGAATCCTGGACCCCCACCAACAGACTGTGTATGTCAGTGTTCAAGTGTGTATCAATTTCTTCGATTCAATGGACACATTCAAACCCTGCTTAACAGAGTTGAGGGTATAAATCCATTTCTGTTCCGCCTGGTGGAGTATCGTTGAAATATCCCCTCCTCTCATTGGTAGTTTAAACGTTTGTAACACAAACCACCTGATGTCTTTGTCAGTGTGACCTTTAAGCTGAAAGTGTTCCACTAGGGGCTTGTCAGCAACGTTGTTGCAAATACACGAGCGATGTTCGGATATACGTTGGCGTATCTGGCGACTTGTTTTACCCACATCGATTTTATTGCAGGGGCACATAATTATATATACCACATTTTTCATCAGACAATTGGTGTGCCCCATCATTTTCCATTTTGTTTCACCCCATTCAAATGTTGTTCTTGTCGCTGTAAATTGACATGCCACACAGTTGCCGCGCTTATAGTGACCAAGGATTGGCTCCAAACCTTATTGGTTCCTCACAGTTTGTTCTGATATATTAGCTTCACTGTATGTGTGGACCAATTTTTGTCTCAGGTTTGCACTTCGTTTGAAGGCAAATAATGTATTTTTTTTCCTGGGTGCCTGCCTGTTTTAGCAGATGGCAATTTTTATTGATGCTTTTTTTCAGTAAGTTACTAATCAGTGAAAAAGTAGACACACATACTAGCCTATCGTTGTCTGGTTTGATCTTGGGTGTAAGGCAAATTTCTCGGTGTGTATTAGCTGCCCTTTTACATTGTTGTTTCACCAGCCTCTTGGGATACCCTCTATCAATTAGTCTTTCTTTGAGGGTATTCGCATGATGCTTGAAATCTGTGTTAGAACTACAATTTCTCCGAATCTGCAAAAATTGCCCATATGGTAGATTTTGTTTCAGGTCAGTGGGGTGGAAGCTTGAGAAATGTAAAAGACTGTTCTGATCAGTCTTTTTGCAGAACAGGGTCGTTTCTAACCTAGAGTCATTATTTTTAATCAAAAGGTCCAGAAAACTGACCTGTTGCTGGTCTCTTTCCATAGTAAATTTAATAGTGGAGTCACAGGTGTTGAGCCATTCAAAAAAAATCTGTCAGTGATTCATCAGACCATCTCCAAATGAGAAAGAAATCGGTGCCAATGAGGACATACATATACTAAACTGATGTATGAGACAGGCGAGGAACATAAAAGATAGCAAATCAGCACCGCCGCACATTATATCACACACATGCAGATTCGTACGCACCATATAGGGCTATGTGTGTAAAAAGAGTGTGTAGGTGGGAAAGTGACTATTTGGACACACTGCGAGTGAACTGGGCCACGCACTCACAAGTATGGATGCCAAGACTACCTGGATTTTATCAACATGGAGAGAAATTTGAATATCTGTATTTCTAAAATATGGTTCTCTTTGCAAATTGTTTCAGTATACTGAAAGACAGCGGAAAGCGATACCATGATTACCCTACTACCCTTTAAGACACACAGAGAGGGTGAGTAGTTTGGTAAATCAATGGCGATGTTCTTGTTCTGCAATTGTAGGGCTTACAGTGACAGTATATTGACTGGTGCCATCTACTATGCTTATAGGTAGTGACAGCAGATGGTGTACCACCCATAAGAATTGGATTCTATATTGCTCCATTTGGGGAGACCATTCATGTGCCTGAGACCAATTGAAGACACATGTAAGTGTAAAATGTGTTGGTAGAAAACCTGTTGGCAGACATTTGTGTAGACTCATGATAGGAGCAAAGGATATTTATTTATCCTCGTGTTGTATATTTCCAGGTTAATGTGATTTAATACAGAGACCTGGAGGATTGATTTCCGTCATCAACACTACACCTGACACTATTTTGTTTAGAGGTGAGTGTGGATGGGTATCATCAGTAAAGAGAGATACACACCAGTGAATTGTGTCAAAAAGAGTGACGAGGCTAGAATCTAATAGGTTGTTTTATTTAAGTTTTAGAGATATATCACAGAAGACATCTCTTATCCTGTTATGTTAGAAACCCTGACGAGTGGTTCCTAGACCCTGAAGAAGGTCGGACAAATAGCAGACCCAGTAGGATCCAAGATTGACCGAAACATAAGTAGATCCAAGAGAGAGCAATCATAACTACTCTGTGAACATCTCAATGTGTATTAAGATACAGAAGAAATAATACTGACACGGGCAGGATTGTTTTATGTTTGTTTGTGACAACTTAGGTCTCACTTCTTTTTGTGAAAGAGAACAACATTGTTTATTGTGTATACGAATGAAAGTGTGAAAGAAGAAAATATGATGTCAAATAATTTATGTTATGCAAATATGTTCTGATTTCAGAACATGAAAATTACATGTGACAATATGAAATAAATATATATTTTTTTTTTTATTGCAAGAATGGTTTTGTAATTATGAAAGTTTGTCGCTAGCCTCAATTATATCGAGGTCCATTACTTAATTCTCACATATCTTAACTGGAGGACCTATGATATTTACAGGTACCCTTATATTTACCCCTAGTTTTCAATATGGCCATGTACACAGCCCACTTTTACTTCACCTATTCTCTTCTATTTCTGGGGAGGTATTTCAGCTCATAGGGCACACCTTTTACTCCCACTATCTAGTTGGGCACAAAGGGTTCTCTCTTCTAAGGTGGCAGGTACCCGGTAAGTGGTTTCAGACCCAGTATATAAAACTGGGTGGTGTCCTTTTCTGTTTTTACTTTTCTTCCCAGTTTTATCAGGTTTCTTTTTCTCTCCTGTTAGCATATCATGAGATTGGGTATATAAGATGTTATTATATGATAATTCAACCTTTTCCTCCCTATCTAACCTATACCAATTGGTGATATCTTTCAATGAGAAGATGGCAGAACCAATGTTATTTAGGGGGCAATATGATGCCATATGACCAATCTCCCTGCAAGAGTAGCATGGTTTTAATTCAGGATTGTAAAGTGGTGGTTCTTCCTGATCTGATGAATAACACTCTAGAGTTGTTGGTGTTTCGTCCCAGGAAGTTTCTAGTTTGCTTTCCAAAGGTAATGGGGATTCAAAGGAGGGCATCTCTCTCTTTTCCTTGCATCCGACCTCTGGATCACTGTCATTTAGATTTTGTGCTTCCAGTGAGTTATTGAGGAATGTTTCTGGGGGAGATAGATCTTGTTCTTTGTGTACCAAAGAGGAATCTCACAGAGAGAATCCAAATGTTTCCCATGAGGGATCTGGGTCCTCTAATGGAGTGAGCGAATAACAAGAAGGTATCTGTCCTTTCTCTCCTCTGTCCCTTGGACCGTCATCCTTTTGGATTTTATAAGGGGACTTACCAAAGCCTCCTACTTCTTGGGTGTGTATTAGGGAGAAGTTTTCTTCAATTTATTTTTGTTTGAATTCCTGCTGCTGTGGCATCTGGGTACCTCAATAGAGGACAGTAAGGGTTTTAGAAAGATGGGACATAATATCCCTCCATTGTTGGGTTTTGCAGTTAGGTGAGGTATAGTAGGTTTACTTTTTCTTTCAGGGTTAAGGTTCTGAAGGAGGGCTGTAACAGGTTTTATGGTTTCTTGTCCCATGTCTGAGTTGTTTAAATAGGAGGATATAAAGGAATTGTTAATCTCTCCTAAGGTGTGATTCTTATTCAGATGCCGCCTTTTCTCTACTTTTGGGATTCTATTAAATATTTTTGGTGCTTCCTGGTATGGGTTCTCCCCGATGGTTTCGTAAGCCAAGCATCCCATCAAATCATCCCTTTTGATTTGCATTGGATTGGATGAAACATTCTGTAGTATAAACTCCAGTTTATTTCCACATGATAGGAGATGTTTTATTTTAAAATGTTTCCCTCTACCGGGTATAATATACATAATCATGGTAGAGGAGAGGTCTACCCTGAGATCCTGGGAGAGGATGTTCTTATGTCTAGCGGGGCCATCCCTTCCTGGGGACAGAACAGACAGTAGCTGTTTCCTTCCACTGCTTCCCGGCTAGAAAAATGGCCCGGGGTATTAAAGGATGAAAGGATATTCCCTTTGTTGGGCTGAGGAGGGTTTGAGTTCTATTTTGTTTTAATCTTCCCAAATCTAGTAGTTCTAACTCAGCGGAAGTGAACTGCTGGGTCTCTAACCTTTGGGGGAAAAGACTGATCGGAGAAAAATGTTAATGTGACTGTTTCAACTCTCCTAGGATTCTTCTCAGGATTAGATATTCCTCTACCTAATTCCCCTGATTGTGTCAATTCCTCCCAGTTGTTACTTGGGTTCATTTCAATGAGTGGTAGATCAGAGACCCTAATCATTTTGTCACTTTTAAGGGTTCCCCAAATTGTATCAGTTGAGTCGCATCCCACTCCCGACACCTTCTGTGAGGGCATCTTGGAGTATGACACAGACAAAAGATTCTGAATTTATAATAAAACTTTATTAACTTAAATGTCAGAGTGGAAAACCACCCATCTAGTCCTATACTATTTTTAAGGAAAAACGTTGTATGGGGTGTGCGCTGACACTTAGATCATAGATAGCAATGTCAATAAACTCTGTGAGTAAATATACTTGCAGTAGATCACATACAGTCCCAAAAGTGAATAAGAGATGCAAAAACAACAACCATAAGAGACAGTTAATGCCCCTGTTGGGCTGATTATTTAATAAAACACGTCAAAATCAATGTGTGGCCCTCTTGGTAGCCAACACGTGTTTCAACACTCTTGGGTCTTTTGTAAGGCTGGGCCTGTGTAACAAATACAACAAAGTAGATTAATGAGAAACATAAAATGTTCATGCTGTGTAAAACAAACCCCTAGATATTCATAAGGTAAGAGATTGCCCGCATCACGAGGGGAAGACCAAAGGAACAAGGGCATGATTGAATTACCGTAATTTGTAGAAAAACAGTGGTGTGAATTTGTAGAAAAACAGTGGTGTGTCTACATGTAAATCATACACATCAAATATTGAGAAATAATGTAAAATTATTTTCATTCCAAAGCAATAGCCAGCATCAAAATAGACACGCAAATTGGATATTGTTCCCACACAATGAGATCCGTGTAGAATACCTTCCATGTTTCATATAAATAGCGCAGCAAAGAATGGATAGAACATAGGACAAACAAAAAGAAAAGAAATCATCACTATACATTATGGGTACCACCAATACGATATCAAGAAAGTAAACAATTGTTTTAAATCTCAAAAATATACATGATATTGTATTCCATTTGGGCAGAACCTAAATATTCTTTAACCCCACCACATGCCTAACACCTCTGACTAGGTGGATGCCGAACCCCAATGCAGTATCTAGAAGTACATGCTCCAGTTTCCAAAATACCCTTTTTGGTACTTGTGCAATTCACACTCCCAAATAAATTCTTCTTTCATGATGTACTGAGATTCATGCTTAATCTGTTGTCCCATACATGCCAAGGTATATGTGCATATGTTCAAACCAAATTAACTTGGATAACCTGCAATGGCTTCAATGTTCCAGCTTTACGTGATAAATAATATTCCCTAAAAAGGAAATTACTAAAATTGTAAACATTGGATAAATACCAGGACAAAGTACATCCATTATTGGGAGTTAAGTGCCATTAAACCAAGATTAAATAGAACATACCATATGGGAGGCCAATACTGTTGCTCCCGAAAAGATATCAACTCTCATGCCGTGTTCCGCCAAGCATAAAAAAAGGTTGCCCAGTTCCCTAAGAACTTTGACACTCCAACACAATCTATTCAAGAAAGGAAAGATGAAACCAAAAAGCACACTGAGCTAAAGCCAACCCGTTCCAGTTGCAGTTGTGTCAATTAAGTACTACCATAAAATACAATTGAGATGAATTTATAGTTACCCAAATTGCTTAAGTCAATATGGTGACCGTATTCATTTCAATGTTTCATGTACATGTCTGAGCATTGGGGAAATATACTCCTTCTTGCTGGCTCTGAACGGTAAATGCACATAAAGACAGAAATTATCTTCCACTATAGCAACATTTAAAGTTTGTTTGAAGTCTAACCTCCAGAATCCCTTTAAATCGAAAAACAGTTCCAATAAAAGCGAATTAGTGCAGAGCCCTTAA
Source organism: Ambystoma mexicanum (assembly GCF_040938575.1). NCBI lineage: Eukaryota > Metazoa > Chordata > Amphibia > Caudata > Ambystomatidae > Ambystoma > Ambystoma mexicanum. The sequence goes on along the minus strand of NC_090923.1, from coordinate 705,998,990 downwards.
CTTACTTAAATATTACTCCCGAGTACCTGGCTTGAATGCCATCTCACGTAGAAGACACTGCACAAAGCCGGAAAGGCCGATATCAAACCCGTATGCGATCGTGAACGGACTGTTGTCATGTGACAATGGCTAGAATCACGTGACTGTAATCGCGGCAACATGTGACATGTGCGCCAACATTGAAATAAGAAAATAAGGAAGAGAAGAATCTTCTCATGTCTGTGATATGAAGTGCTAAATGGTATGTAAAGAAGCAACCGTCTGCATAGTCACGTCACAACGACCAGGATCACGTGACCGCTTATGCGGCTTCACGTGACATGCTGCTCCAACATGAAAATAAATACATAAGTAAAAGAAAGTCCATCTCGTATCTACAATGCAAGTTACTAATTAATATGTAAATAAACAACTATCTGCATTGTGCAATTTGAGGATATAACTGAAAGTGGTGTAGCACCCAATCAACTGCCCAAGTAGACAAAATAAAAGAAAAAAAGTCCTGCAATTATGTATTAATATAAATAATGGATTTGGAGATATCCAGGATCCATGTCTTCTCCACAAGCTGAACCATACATCCATACTCTTGTTACAAGTCACCTGGACGGGTTGGTGGGTTGTCATTACAATATGATTGTGTGATAGTGAAAGTGGTGTACTGCATTGGTTATGTGCATCCAACCTACTTGTTACATACCAACATTGCCCAAACAGAACCATTTTTTTTGGATAAACAAACTAGGTTGTCCTGAAACAGGAAACCCTCTGTTGCTGAAACACCAGTTATGCACCACAATGGAACGATAAAAGCGTCACCAAGGTGTCTGTTGTAGAGTTGAAACCAAATCAATTATTTCTATAAAAAGACATTTTGTTCATGGTCCTGATTTAACCCCAGTCTAGTACACCTGAATTTGCAGATCATGCGTGCTTCAAGCTGTTGTAAGTATAGCTGGCGGTCTCCTCCTCTGGCGTTCAAACGTGCCTGCTGCAATCCCACAAAACGTATGTCCTTGATACTGTCCATTTTATGAGTTGTTTGCCAATGTACAGCGAGTGGCAATCTAGGATTCTGACTGTTAAGATTGTTGAGATATTCTCGTATGCATACTCGGAGCTCCCGTATTGTACTACCAACATAAACCCGATTTCAAACACATAAAATGGCATAAACAATATATTTAGACTTGCAATTGATATGATCTCGTATCTTGAAAGACAAACCATGATGGCATATGAAGTCAGTCACTGGTGACATTGCATACTGGCAGAAATTGCAACAACCACATTTGTGGAAACCATTCGGGGGACCTCTGAGCCACTCTATATGGGCACCTACTACTGATTTTGGTTCAAAGAAAGCGGGACTCAATTTATTTTTTAAAGTCTTGTTTCTGGTAAAAACAACTTTTGGTCTCTGTGTAATGTATGGAGTGAGATCAGGGTCAATCTTAAGCAAATGCCAGTGTTTGTACAATAGTCTGCATAATAGCCCACTGTCCTGCACATATTTGGTAATAAACATAAACTCATCCGTGTGTTTGTCTTTCTTGGGTGTTGAAGATTCCAAAAGCGATTCCCTAGAACGGGAATTAGTTTTGTGCAATGCTTTATTGATGCAATGTGACGAGTACCCTTGTTCCCTGAACCTGTCCTTCTTAATATATTCACATTTCTGATTAAAAGCAACCTGTGTACTACAGTTCCTTTTGGCCCCATAAAACTCCCCTGCCGGGATATTTGCAATCACTTATCTTTTGTGACAGCTGGAAGCCTGCAATATCGCATTGATTGATGTTGTTTTTCTGAAACTTCGTGTGTGTAAAGTGTGATCCTGTATTTCAATCTGTAAATCCAGAAATACTAAAGAAGTATTGGTAACCTTACCTGAGAACTCAATCCCAAACTGATTATCATTCAGATATTGTGTAAAGGCCTCAAAACATGCTGGCGTCCCATTCCAAATAACAATAACATCATCTATATATCTCTTCCAACCAATAATTTCTGAATTGAAATCGTGATCACCATATGATGTGATATGATATGGCATTTATAACGCGCCTATACACAAGTGTTTCGAGGTACGATGAGGCAAGGGAGGGGGACAGAGGGAAGACAGACAATGATCTTACTAGGCCAGGTGTCCTTCGGATCGTGCAAGTGCATGGGAAGGGGTGGGAGGAGAAGTGTATGGGGGAAGGGGGAGAGGACAGTGCAGTACAAGGGATAAGAATAAATAACAATAAGTAAAAGTACGGCCAGCCGGTGGCAAGTGCAGGGTAAGTGCAGACATCAGGTATCAAGTGCTGGAAGTGGGACTGTAGGGATACAGAAACAGTCCCCAAGTGCTGGGGTTGCCAGGAAGGCAGTGCGGGAGTCCGACTGGAGGTGGGGGGGGGGGCTGGGCCCGAGATCAGAGGGTGGCCAGGTAACCAGTGCAATTTCAATGTCAGCCAGGAAGTCAGCAAGGGAGATGAGGTGAAAAAGCAGAAGCAAAGAAAAAGGTTTTGAGGAGCTTCCGGAACTGAAGGTGATTCTCCTCAAGTTTCAGGGGGTATGGAGGCTGTTCTAGAGAGAGGCCCCAGCCAAAGAAAGAGATCTACCACCAATTTGTTGCTTGGAGAAGCGACTGCCCCGAGGGAGTTGGAGGCAGATGAGCGAAGAGCTCGAGAATGAAGGTATTTAGGAAGAGAGAGTTGAAGTTATTGAGGCCCCAGGCCCCAGAAGGCCTTGTGGACGATGTAGAGGGTTTTGAACTTAATCCTCGCAGCCACTGGGAGCCAGTGCAGAGATTTCAGTCCTGGAGAGATACGATCCATGGGCTTGAGGACAAGGACAAGTCTTGCAGTCCGGTTCTGGATAGATATATATATAGTGTGTTCAAAGAGACCCATAAATAGGTTCGCCAATGATGCCGCATATTTATCACCCATGGCGACTCCCTGTGTTTGTAAAAAATGCTGTCCGTTAAACAAAAAATTGGTTGTGTTTGTAAAAAATGCTGTCCGTTAAACAAAAAATTGGTTGTGATAAGTGTCAAATATAAGAAATCTTTAATCATATCCACATGCTGTCGGTAAGAAGCTGATTAATTACCGAAAGTAAAGTCAATCGTATCGAGTGCCAGGTCATGCCTGATAGACGTATACAACGCTTTCACATCCAAACTAGGTAGTAGGTAATGTGGTTGCCATGTAATTGATTGCAGTGTTAGCAACGTGTGTGTGGTATCCTTCAAATAGGCAGGAAGCAGAGGGACCAAGTATTTTATAGCAGTATCAATATATTGCACCAATCCCTCTGTTGCCCAACCCAATCCACTCAGTATAGGGCGGACCACCGGTAATTTCGAAAGTCCTTGTGGATCTTTGGCAGAAAATAAATTGTGGGAATCATGGGATGAGGCTTGGATACAAATCACCTTTCTTCCTCTGACAGTAAGCCCTGTGAGTGCCAAGAAGATATTAAAGTATTAAGTTTGGCAACTGTCTGTGCAGTGGGGTTGGCCCTGAGTTTCTGGTAACATCCAGGTGTGCTGAGTTGTGAATTACCCATTTGAAGATAGTCAGTGGTTTTCAGTATAACTATATTACCCCCCTTATCTGCTTCTTTTATTACTATGCTCCTGTCATTTGCTAACTCTGTGAGTGCCATTTGTACAGACTTGGTTAGGTTTGATTTAAGGCTAGAAAAGCCTCTGTTGGTATGATCAATATGGTGATGAATGTCCTTAGTGATGGCCTGATAGAATGTGTCTATAACCTTTTCATTAGGAGTTAACGATACAAACCGGAACCTGTTCTTAAGCTCCACAAGTTCCATGTTGCGCTGGTGTATGCCCAACTCCTGCTGTATGGACACAATAGATGGTGCTGGATCAGAGACCAGGGACATCGCTAATTGCATTTTCTCTATATCCGCTATAGTGAGGTTACTCACGGCTTCCTGTCTCTCTGCAGGGCGAAAGGTCCTGATTTGACTATGAAAACATTTTTTAAGCTTTAATTTTCTAACAAATTGGTATAAATCAACCTGAAATTCAATAAGATCAGACTTGACACTGGGTGCAAACGAAAGACCTTTATTAAGAAGAGAGAGCTCAGCCCTAGAGAGTTCCCTGTTGGACAAATTCCACACTAGGTCTTGAGTATCGACTTGGATTTCAGATTCTTTGTTCTGGACCTGGTTAGCCTTGGTCTATATCTTTGTCGTTGCCTCTGCCTTGCCCCTCTTCCCCTTCTTCCTCTGAGGATGAGGCAGTTGGTGTAACATTGCGGCCTAAAGGGACCTGAAAGTGAACTCGTTTGGTGTAGGTGGAATTGAAAGTTAAAGTGTTACCGTTTTTTAAAAACATTAGTCTATTTTGATGCTGGTTAATGCTTTAGAATGAAAATCATTTTATATTATTTATCAATATTTGATGTGTAGGATTTACATGTGGACACACCACTGTTTTTCTACAAATTACGGCAATTCAATCATGTCCTTGTTCCTTTGTTCTTCCCCTCGTGATGCGGGGGATCTCTTACCTTATGAATATATGGGGGTTTGTTTTACACAACATGTACATTTTATGTTTCTCAGTAATCTACTTTGTTGTATTTGTTACACAGGCCCAGCCTTGAAAAAGACCCAAGAGGGCCACACATTTGATTTTAACATGTTGTATTAAATAATTAGCCCAACAGGGGCATTAACTGTCTCTTATGGTTGTTGTTTTTGGATCTCGTATTCACTTTTGGCACTGTATGTGATATAATGCAAGTATATTTCCTCACATAGTTTATTGACATTGCTATCTATGATCTAAGTGTCAGCGCACACCACATACAAAGTCTTTCCTTTAAAATCGTGTCATTTGCAGGTTGGGATTTCCCTGCAGTGGTACGGGGGTGCAGCGGACACATTTCTTTGAACTCTTTTCGTCAGTTCCGTACTCATTACCATAGCGCTCTGTACCTGGCAATCCCATTCTTAATACGCGCTAGTCCTATACTATGGTGGGATTTCCCTACCAAACCAAAACTAAGGAAAGTCAAAGTCCAAAAGTTCAACTTAAGAATGTATCTGTGTCCAAAACCTATACTTGTACTTACAACACATTTTATACAATGTGTAGGGATGTCAGCAACTAACAAAACCGTTTTCAACATAAAGTTTAGGCCGTTGTCCAACTTGCTGCTTTCTTTCAGCTCCCTTCCCCAAGCATAAAGCAGTTCCAATAAAAGTTTCAGGATTATCTTAGGTTCAGGATGGTATGGACTTGGCCAATGCTCAGGGTTTCCTTCCCCAAGTTTCAAAACACAGTTCAAAACACAAAATATCTCGAGGACTCGTCCAGAAGTCAATTAGCAATTTAAACCTCAGGGTTCCCTTCCCAAAATGCACTTTCAATGAGGTAATGTTTACCAGGTTCCTTAAAGGTCGGCACCACTCTTGCTCGTTCCACATATGGGTAGTCGTTTACAACAGAAAATTTCTTGGCTGAAGGATGCAGTTCATTTTGGCTCACTTGTAAAAGTTCCTTCCCCAAAGTTCCATTCACTTTGGGAGTCAAGTATACACTGGGTTCACTTGCTTTGAGAAAGTTCTCTTTCTTTTAAGGTTAAATATGTGTTGGTTTCTTTAATTCAAAGTTCACTTGATTTATAAATTCAGTATATGTATTAGTTTTACTTGTATTCTCTTTTGAATTGTTGTGCATTATGGAATTATTTAAATTATAAAGCTTCAAATCTTCATATGTAACAGTTTTCCTTAATGCAGTATTTAATACGTATGAGGATAGCTTTGTATACAGTGGGGCGTTCAAAAAAATGAAAGATACCGGTGTGTTCAGTTCAGCGTTCAAAATTGAATATTGGTTTTCATTTGAATTACTTTGGCGTTATAATTAGTTTATTCTGTAATATTTTGCCATTGCAATTTACTTTCAAGCTTTCAAGCGTGGCTGGTACTCAGAGACTTTACATACTGTGCTTTCATGTGCACGTGTCCACTCCTTAACAACGTATTCTCAGGTATTTAAGATTAACAAGTTCTGTCAGACAATTTTGTATAGGCGCATTATAAATGCCATATCATATCATATCTGTTGTTCACTGTATTAGCAAGGATTCAGACCACTCCGATACAAAGTAACCTTCTGCGGGAGATCTAGCACTCGAATACTGGGTTTCTATCTTCATGGAAACTCACTGGCTGCTTCGTTGCGAATTCTAGAAGTCCAGATCTCTCGGCCTTTCACTCTTCACCTCCTGCCCCTTCGGCACTCCGGGGTCGACTTCTATCTCCAGGAGAATGAGCACTTTGGATCCCAGAACAAGGGGTAGCCTCCCAGCAGAGCTCCCCTGTCAATGCTCCTTTGGTTCCACAGAGCCCCATCCATGGGCCGCTCTCTCCTGAACCGCCAGCCTGCTCCAGACATACAGCACCTCACTGTTACCCCTGGGCTCTCTGCTGCTGCCCCTCCCTCGCCGTCAGTGCATCTCTCGCCACTGCCTTTGATGCCACTGCTTCTCTTTTCAGGCAGCCCTGATGGGGCTTTATATACACCGGCAGCCCTTTAACAGGCTGCAGGTGGAGATTTGTAATTAGCCCTGCCTGACCATCATTAAGTGGACATGCCTGACTGCTACTACTCTCAGTGGCCCTATTCCTCATCCCAGTACCAGAGTCATAAAAGCACCTAGCCTTTATTACTCTTGGTTGCTTCTTGTTCGTCACAGTACTTTTAGAAGTCATATGGGTGGAATTCAGGGGAGTTGTCTCAAAATTTCCCATGAAGGTGGGAGAAGGTTGGGTTGGTCATTATTAGGAAAAGGGGATACCATGTCTCTTCCAAGGGCACCCTTCTCCCAGTCCACAAAGACCTTCCACCCAGGTGAGCCTCCCTCGCTTGTCCACCCCCGGGGTCAGGATCCAAGAGCGATGGCCTTTCCCCGGCCACCTGCACAGAGAATCCATGGGGAATAGGAGTGAGAATACCCTCAGGTTACTCACACTGGGCCCTCATGGTCAACCGTGGAGAACTGAGGGAAACTGCTGCGTCCACTGCCGCTATGCGAACGCTTGGGAATGCCCAAGCTTTCAACTCAGCATCAGTGTCGGCAAGCCACTAATGAACCCTATAGTAACACTAGTGAAAGCTCCGCTCCTGCTACCTCTTGTTGTAAATATTTCAAGCCGGATATTGGAGGGGTTGAGTTTAATGTAAGCACAGGACATCCATGACTGGATCAATGAGAGTGAGGCTTTGAATCTGTGGATGTCTTTGATGGACGATATCCTAAAATGGAGCTAGATGTCTTCTGCATATCAGCGTGGAGCAAGGAGGGTTCCAACCAGTTTCATGAAAAGATTGAAGATCACAGGGGAAAGGATGGATCATTGCGGGACTTTGCAAGAGATGGGTAGAGTTGGTGATCTAGAGGAAACCATTTGTACAGATTGGTGTTGATTAGCAAGGTACGATTTGAACCAGCTGCAGACATTGTCATTGATCCCCATGCAGTAATGTAGATTTTCAGTAAGTGTGTGTTGGTCTCATGTGTCAAATGCAGTGGAGAGCTCAAGGAGAACCAGGTGGCAAAGATGGCCTGCGTCAAAGATTTTAAGGGCATCGTCAATCACCTTGATGGTAGCCATTTATGTGTGCAATTTATGTTATGGGTCTGAAGCCTGATTAGTAGGAATGAAGGCGGTTGTTGGCTTTGATGTGTTGGAGAAGTTTCATACCTACTGCTTCCTCAAAGATTTTACCAAGGAAGGGTAGTTGGTGAGGTTGTGAGGTTGTCATGGATCAATATATTTTCTTGAGCAGTGGAAGGGTTTGTCCAGTCTTGAGGGTTGAAGAGAAGGTACCTTGAGTTAGGGAGATGTTGATGATTGTCAGGTAAGGGAAGAGTGGTTTAGTCGGAAGCGTCTTGAGTAAATAGGCTGCGAGGATGTTTCCTGCACACAACGTGACCAAGAGTGATGTTAGAATGGCAGTGATGTCTTCCATAGAGAGTGTCCAGATAGTTGTGGTTTTGCAAGATGGGATGTGTAGTGTGCTTTCAGTTGTAACATTGGTCTCTATGTGCTCGTGGATCATGTTGATCTTACTGATAGAGGTGATGGCAGTGGATTTCTCAATGGAGTGCAGTAGGGGAGGGTCAGGAAGTGGGCTGATGCAGTGCTTGATGGTTTTGAAGAGGGCTCTGCTTTCATTGCTGGCCTTGACTATGGTATTTTGGTAGTAGTTGGCCTTGGCAGTGGTGATCAGTCATCTGTGTGTAGCACAAAGTTCATTTCACCAAGTCTTCTATTGTTTTCTGGTGGTTCTTTTGTTGAAGTTGAGTTCCTGAGTGTACCAGGGTGCAGAAAAGGTTTAAGCCTGAGGGTGCATTGTTGCGCTGGGTCATGGGGGTTGATGTTGGTTGTGAGGGAGGTTTTGAGTCCTTGGAGGAGCAAATCGCAGCCTGGTCTTGCCAGAGGTATATCAACCACTGTGAATTGGAGTTTGGCGAGGTCTTCTGTGAAAGCCTCCAGTGGGAAGTTCTTGAATGATCGGAAGGCCTGTGTGCAGGGTTTCCAATGGGTTTTGACTGGTGTGGTGTGACTAATGTCAAAAGAGATTTCCAGATAATCTGGCCAGTCAAATAGAATTGAAGAGCTATGATGGAGGCGTGACGATGAGGTCGAGGATATTACCTTTCTTGTGAGTCGGGTCTTTTGTGTGCTGCGTTATGTTCAGAGTGTTGAGTAGACAGTGGAGATCTTCTTTCGTTGCATTGGTTGCTGGGTTTCCAGGGATGTTGAAGTCACTAAGGAAGATGTTGTTGGCATGCATGAGGGACATGGTGGTGACCAAGTCTGTGAAGTCTAAAAGAAAACTAACTGCACCTCTGCACTTTTCCTGCAAATTGGCATCAGATACAAAGTGCACTACCCATGCATGAGGTTAAGCCATAACGAACATGCTGCATCATCTACAGTACATTTCTGCACAGTAGGCACTGAATTCCATTCCTAGTTCAGCCTTTGAAAAACAGGATCTGCCTGGTGAGTTGGGTTCGAACCTTCCAGCCACTGATCTACTTTACTTGTTTTTTTTTTATAAATATAAACTGCTATGACCTAAAATAGTCTACATTTACAAAAACACACAGAAGAAGTCCACTATAGTGAAGCACTGCAAGGGAGCAGCCATGGAAGCTGGGTTCAAACCTGAGCTCTATTACTTGACAGTTTGGATTATTTTCTTGAATTCTATTTTAATATTGACTGGGGTGACCTGCTAATATGAATGATATGTTAACCCTCTGCAAAGTGACTGCTACTGTATTGAGGGCTATTGAGAATATTGCTCGACCAAGAACTGCTCAAATTTAATTTGCTAATTTATTTTCGTGAATTTTACCACTAAAATGTAGATGGTGATTTGAGGGTAAAAAAATATAGACACTGAGTTGGAGTCAAGCAATATTTTTGTGGGTGAGTTGGGGGGAAGACTAGTGGGAGGAATACAGGTGGTCACCCGCCCCACCCATTCTTTGGTAAACAATTTGAGGAAATTTTTTTATTTTTTTTTAATAGCACATTTTGTTGCATTTTTATAATACATATCGGTTTAAAAAGTAACAGAACAACAAAACACATATAAGAGATAATATAGCGTAGAACAAGATGAACCAATAGATGATGGTACATGCAGCTAGACAATGGGGGTCATTACGAGGTTGGAGGTAAGTAACAGTCCTTGCCGGCATGGAGCAAATACTGTGTCCGTGTAGTAAAGAACCCGCTAATAGAAGGCTATTACGAGTTCGCATGCACGAGCTTTGCGCCATGCCAGTAACGACATTACCGGCATGTCGCTAAAGTCCAAAAAATGGCTCTTAGCGGCATCATGGAAAGCGCAGACAGCACTACCGGCATCAATGGATATGGCATTAGCGGGCACCGCTATTAGCGCTGACCGCTAATAGCGGTGCCCGTAAATAAGTGGAACCGGAAGTAGTGTCATCGCACAGGAAGGGGAAAGAGCATGGCGGCCATCTTGAAAAACACAATCCATTTCCATCCTCACCACACAGGATCAGGATCCTTTTTCCGACTACAGAAATCAACCCACAGCACCAGCATCATGCCCGAAGCAGTAAAGAAAGGTGCTTCCCGACAGCTCAAAGAGTGCTTCAATGAGGATGAACTTACAATGCTGGCTGAGACACTTGCAGACAAGGCAGAGGTTTTTTTTTGCAAACAGCCTCGAGAGGGAGGCACACATAAAAAAGAAAGCGATCTGGCAACTTGTTGCCCAGAAAGTAAGTGCCGTAGGCAACGCCCCCCACACCATCAAGGATGACCGCAAGCGATGGGACGACCTGCGCCTGAGGGTCAGGAACATTCTCTCTGAAAACCGGAGCCAGGCCATGGCTACTGGCGGTGGTCCAAGCTCACCCATAAAGCTAAACCGGTGGGAGGAGATCTGCGCCAGCACGATTGTCATCGAGGCCATAGAAGGTGTGGGCGAGATGGAGCGTGGCGCCACCTCATCGGCAGATGGAAGTGAGTGTCCTAAGAAAACACTGTAATGAAAAGTATGATGATAGTTCACCAATTTGTTCATCCAAAGAGTCAATGCATGGCCCAATACATAAACATTGAAGTCATCCCGGCCTAGATGCCGTCCGCAGCACAGACACATGCACATGCATGCAGCATGGCAATGCCATACCTGACACACACCACACAAACATGAAAATGGCATAAGTCACACTGCACGCAGTCCACAACGGAAATGCATGTCACATGGCATACGCCAGCTCCAACATGAGTGACCCTGACAGATGCCTGCATGTTCCACCCATATAGCAAGCAACGTGAACATCAAAACTCCACTCTAATGTATAGAAAACAATGATACCAATGTATGCATGATGCTTGTCAAACCATCACTTATGCTGTCCCTCTCCTTGTCCCCCACAGGCTAAGATCCTGACAGCGAGATCCGAGACACCCCCCAGCAGGCAACTACACCCTGGAAGAGGGCCATGGATGAAGGCAACATGCCTTCCACACCGAAAGCCCCAGCCAAGCCACGACAGGCACTGAAGTCGCTAACAGCACCAGATGTCACAGCACTGGTGCCACTAAGGCCCATTGCCACAGTCCCCACAAAACCTGTGTCACCAGCACAGGAGACAGTGGGCGATGGGGCACATTCAGCAGGGAACAGCTCTGTTGGAGAGGCGGCAGCTATTGCACCCCAGACAGACGATGAAGTGCAGGGCCAGGTGTGTGTTCCTGTTGAGGACGACTCCTCGGACCTTCCTGCAACACCCAGTCCTGCCCCATCCCCCCAGGTCACACCGGTCTACTCTTACCACGACACCACACCGGAGAAGTTTGGAGGCGAGGCCGTACAAGGGACCATGAGTCCCACAGAGGAGCCACATGTATTTGGGGATGTCACACATGCACCCTCCACATCCACTGGTGTACGGGCGGGGGTTTAGCAGATAGGACACGCAGTGCAGCGCCAGGAGGAGCTCACAGCACTAGTGAAGCAGTTTGTTGCAGACAGTGCCCAAGCAAGGCAGGAGGGGTGCGACAACACTGCTTCCCTGAGGCAGACCATTGAGGCAAGCACCACGAGAATCTGTGAGGAGGTGTCTGCACTGAGGCAGGTCCTCTCCCGCATTGCGGATTCCATGGAGGCTGAGCGTCCAGCCCCCAGACTGAAGCAAGCAGCCACCCCTTCTTCATCAAGCTCCACCCAAACCAGCCCCTTATGCAGGTCAGCATGCACCTTACGCCGATCAGGCATGCCGCCACCAGGTGCAGGAAGCGGAAGGATGTAGAAGGGGCAGCCTGATGAAGGCAATGGACGCAGACACATGAAGCATTTGCTTGGACACCATGTGTGGGGGAGTTGTGGGGGGAGGGGGAAGGGGGAGAGGGTGTGTGGGGGAGTTGTAGGGGTGGGGTAGGGGAGAGGGTGTGTGGGGGAGTTGTGGGGGAGGGGGAGGGGGGATAGGGTGTGTGAGGTGGAGGGTTTGAGCACTTAATTCTATTGGAAATTTTAATACACCCGTTGTGTAAAAAAGAATCTTGAGTGGACATTCCTTATTGCATATGTGTCATTTATTGATATACAGTGCATAGTGTACATGTACTCCCACACCCAGTGCCCTCTGTCCCACTTTCATGTCTCCCTCTGCACCCATGTGTGTTAGAAATATTGTGCGATCACTGACTGATGCACAGCACGTCCTTCTTGTGCATCGGCACCGCGATGATGTGCGCCCACATCTTCTTCATCCCCTTCATCATCACCAGTTGGTTGCAGTTCAATGTCAGGGGGCAGGGGCACGTTCCGTCGGATACACATGTTGTGCAGCGTGACACATGCCATGATGATCTTGGCCACCTTCTCATGCCTGTAGAGGAGTGCCCCACCCGACCAGCTAAGGCAGCGAAACTGTGCCTTCCACATGCCAAAGGTCTGCTCGATGACCACACGGGTACTGGTATGGGAACGATTGTAGTCCCCCTCGTGCCTGTTCTGTGGATTTCGGACAGGGCTTCAAGGGATAGCCACTATCACCTGCATGAGCGGAAATTAAAGGTATATGTTAGTTGATTCATGATGGACAGCTGTACTTGTCACACATGCCTGCAGAGAATTGATGGTCACATGCACATGTCCCTGGTTGTATGCACACATTTCACATGCCCTCAATGTGTTCTGTGCCATGGACTTATGATGTGGGTTGCATCTTCAAGATGATACACGGTGTACACTGCCTTGATGTTGTTCATGCATTGTGGACGCATACCGCTGTGTTTGTGTTGAACATGTGATGTGTAGTGTTTTGTATAATTTACTAATTGGCAGCGTTGGAAGTACTCTCTTCATTATTTGCTATTCAGCGCTGATTATTCCCCTGGTGACATGCTGCACTCCTGTGTTGGTGGTTGCGGCCCTGTGACAGGCAGTTGATTCCCTTGGTAGTTTTGTTCAGTGCACTCCCATGGATGCTTGTCCTGTGTGGTGATTTGCTGCAGACAGCTACATAGTGAATATTCACAGCATGTTGCTGGATTGTGTTACGAAGGGTGAGGTACGAGGATGGGTGGTGCACGTGTTGTGGGATGTGGGGTGGTTTTAAGTTTGGCATGTTGTGATAGGTGTCCAGCTCACCTCGTTGCTATGGGATTTGGTTGTCAGTTTGGGATGCTTTGGGGCACGGTGTTTTGTAATATGCACAACGTGCTGTCACATCAACAATGACACCATGGTAGTGTGTGCATCTATCCCCCCATTTCACTTCCATTCGCCTGTCATGCAACTTACCAAGCAGCCTGGCACGTCGTCCTGCATGGCGCTCCATGTAGCGTGGTAGTGTGGAGTTCCGCATGACCATTGAGTCATGAGTTGATCTGGGATATCGGGCACAACCATGTGTGATGATCTTGCTGGCGTCACATACCATTTGCACATTGATGGAGTGGTATTGCTTGCAATTGCGGTACACCACCTCCATGGCATGCGTGACCACCAACTCCACGTGGGTTCAGTCGAGGTCACCTATACAATTTGGCATGCATGGAAGCCAACTTGTGTATCAAAAACCTCCTGCGGAGTCTGTGGTAGGGATATGTAGTCCCTTGCATGATTCAGGAGGGCATCCAGCACTTGGTTCAGCATGCGAGAAAATAAGGGTTGTGATATGCCATGCATGTGCCCTACTTTGTGTTGGTAGGTGCCTGTGGCAAGGAAGTGGAGCACCGACACTACCTTCAGTAGAGTGGGGATGGCGGTGCGTATTTCAATGAGGCTGACAATGTCGTTGTGTTTCATGTCCACGATGGTGGTGATGGTGTCCCGGTCCAGACGGTACAGGGTGTGGATCTGCTCAGGGGTTAGGTTGAATGGACGGGCTCTGATGCGAGGGATTGGGGGCTGCCTGCGTGGTACCACTGGCTGCACTGGTGGGGCATGCTGGGCCTGTCTTACCCTTCTTCTCCTCCTGCGTCTTCTCTGTGGTGCGTGCTCTTGTTGTTGCTGGTGTAGCAATGCAAGCATGTCCTCCATCCCCAGGATTTCTACTACTAGTGGAATCATTTTGGTGTGGGAAGGGGTGTGGTGTGTGGGTGTGCTCCTTTTGTGCTGGCCCAGACTCCATTGCCTCCACCTGTGCTGATTGTGTGCACCTGTGGCAGTTAGGAACACTGCACATAGCAGTTTACGGGTGCTTCACGATGCCGGTATTGCCGGCATGCCGCTATCCCATATTAGCGCCTTCATGATGCCGGTATTTGCATGTCCGCCTGACTTGTGATGTCCTCCTGTTAGCGGCATCCCGGTATTGCCGGCCTGAAGGCCCGCGAACCTGCCCCCATGCCGCTATTAGCGGCTAAACGTTATTAGTGGCACCTCTAATACCGGGTTCTTGGGTCGGAATAGGCCAGAGCGCTATGCGGTGCTGGAAATCCTTTACCGGCATCGTTTGTCCATTACCTCCAACCTCGTAATGACCCCCAATGAGTCGAACAATGAGAGCATCGACTTGGGGAAACTACACAATTCTAGTGCATATTTTAACCCACTTTCCATTGATACCAACTCTTTGAACACATTTTGGGACCAACCCCACATTCTATAAACTCTCACTTCCCCCAGAATACAGATATCCAAATATTGTTTCCACTTAGATAACTTAGGAGAGTCCTTAACAACCCATTTCATTGCATTATTGTATTTTGCCGCAGCCAGTTCCATGGACAAGAACACTCTTTCCGCACGTTAACTGCCATGCCAAATGACCATTGAGGAAATCTTGGGATCCTTGGAAAAGTTGCAACCTATTACTGTCAATAAAGTCCTTGTGACTGTGTGCCTTGATTTCTGGATCACAGGCCACTGCCACATTATATGAAAAAGGTTCCATGCATGACAGCAAAATATAAAATGAAATGTGTCGCATACATGAAAGGTGTACCGATGCAAGATTTAACATAAGGTGGAAAAGGGAGTTTGTACATTTCTGCAATGTTTCTATGCAGCATTTATGTGCAGTACGGTGTGGTTTTTAACTTCATATAGTGTAACAGGTGCCTGTGTAGAGCACACATTCGCCCAGAGATGGGAATGGTGGTGCTGATAACAGATGTGTATTGTTGAAGTGTTGAGTGGATATGCAGAAATTCATGCATTAACATGTGACTACGTTATCAAAAACAGATCCCTATAATGTATGCATTGAACCACTGAGATTAGACCAGGCTTTGGATACCATAAGCTCTCACACTTGATCTGTGCTGTAAACAAGAGAATGTGGGTGCAGTGCACAAAACACTGTATCAATACATGTAAGGTCTTCACAGATATGTTATTCACTAAGAAACAACAATCTGAGTTGAACTTTTTAACAGAATGGTATTTAAGATTCAAGGATGCCTTTCTAGTAGAACTCTGCTGAATCATCTAATAAAGGTCCATGTTTGCTGTGAATCCGCAATCTTGGCCTACGAGTCATTGGCCCTCATTACAAGTTTGCCGGTCCGGAAACAACTGTACCGGAAGGCTTACCGGCACTATTGTTTCCTGACTGGCAAACTTCGAGTCTGCGGGCGGGTGCTGTTCGCCCCGCCAGGTTCAGACCTGGGGGGTGGAATGGCAACTGCCCGCAGACTTTCACGGAAGCAGCGGCACCGCTATTAACGGTGCCGGTGCTTCAGTGGTCCCCACTCCCCTAGAGCCCTATGGGAGTCCATGGGAATGGGGATCAACATTTTACCGGCGCCTGACTTACCGGACCACTGGGGTTGTAATTGAATGGGGTTTCCAGCAAGTCAGGTGCCGTTAAATCATTACGGGTCTGGTGGCTACCTGCTGGTTCTACCAGCACGGTTACAACGGCTACCTGCTGGTTTTACCAGCACGGTTACCACTGGACCCGTAATGAGGACCATAGTGATCTTTAAAGGGATAATAGACACATCATTCTTTAATGAGAACATTGTCTTTGAAGTACTGGAGCTGCATGTTTGTTTGTTTGTTTTATTATTTATAATGCGCAGATGTACCCAAGGGTATCAGGGCGCAGCATTTACAAGAATATGCGAAGCTTAGTAAAGGTGAACATGTGAACATGTTTTATACTCTGCAGACCTAAAATTCCCACATATCTATGGACAGTGACACCAAGCATTCCTCATCTTGTGCATTCATTGTGAGTCAAGAACTTAGTTGGGTCAGAACTCCACCTGAAAATACAGGCCTACGATTTGATTGAAATGGTCCAGGCACAGCTCAAGAATCATTTGAATTTTTTCCACAACCCCATGAACAAGTTTAAGCTGTTGGATTGTATCAAAACCTTTTCGTTGGGGATACTTACCAAGGACATTTACAGCAGGGAAATTGTACATTTGAAAAGGTCCTGCCAGTTTTCATTAAATGGAAGGGGCCCAAAACAGACATTTGAGCCTGGAGCCTATAGTGCAGCTTCTTAGCTCTGTGCATTTGGCCTGAGCAGGACAACTACTAAATCGTAATGTATACACACAACAAATATTTCATTTTCATCACATGTTTTTCCAAAGTAATGAGGGATAACACATAATGCATTCTGTTAGGTCATTAGTCAGTGGTAACGTTGTAACAAACAGAGTTTTGATTGGTCATTAAACGTACTCCTCCACATCTCTTTCACAGAGCAAGAATCCACATGGCAGCAACTGGAACACGTATAAACAACCCTCCTAATCTTTCATCCTGCACCTAGCAGTTACAAATATACTCCATTTAATCGTGCAGAAACAAATAATGTAGAGCATATATGTAAATCCTGTGCAATCCCAGAATGCAAACAATTTGAATTTGAGGCACTCTCAACTATTCACCATCAACTCCACAATGTGGCCATCAAGTCAGTGAGAGGTATTTATAGCTTCCACAACAATGCATTGCTTGGCAACATTTTTGGGCCAACATAGTGGTGATATGTGTTGATGAAATGTCTGCTTTTGGTGAGAGAAAAGAGTGATATGCAAATTTAGGACACAAATAAAACAAGGGAACACTTTTGCCCAGGAGGTACTGCCATCTGCCGGCACTCCTTACTGTACATATGCCTGCCCGTCGTGCCACAATGGCACATTCATGTCCATTCCCCCAGTGACTGTAACACTAATAGATGTTTGCCCAAGTTAGCAAAGACTACATCTGCTTAGACGCTGTCATTTTTTAAATAAAAGCCACAGATTTGGAAAATGGTGTTCCAGTGATGTGGAGTCATCTAGTGTCAAGGACGGGCAAGTACCTAGTCTCATTCCCCTGCCTTTATCTATACGAGCCCTTTCCCATCCCGCTCTCAAATGAACTCATCCATGATGCCTTCAAATCTGCAACCATGACACAACTGTCCCAGCAAACTATTGCCCAGTTTCCCCCTTCACTATTATTCAAAGGTCCTTCAAAGGGTGATATTAAACTAGATCACTAAGTACCTTCAGGATAATGGCCTTGGAGATCCATTTCAATATTGATTCTGTAGTAAACACTCCGCCAAGGCTGCAATAATGCATATCTCCGACTTTTTCTCTGTTGTTCACCACTTCAAAACTTCTTTCAACACTGCCAACCACTCCTTTCTTTTCCTCACTCTCCAGGATCTTGGGTTTTGCAAATGTACTCTCACTTGGATAGCTTCCATCCTTGAAGGGCAATCCTTTAAAATCTGCTGGAACCTGAAAACCTCCGACCCCGCCCGTCTCCCTGTTGGCATCCTCCAAAAATGATTCCTTCGATTTCTGCTCTTCAGCTTCTATATCTCTGAGCTAGGAAGACTTATTTCATCCTTTGGCATTCACTATCACCTCTTCCCAGGAATCTTGGAGCGGATTGATAATTGTCTCATTGTAATCCATCTCTGTCTGGCTCTCCACTGCCTAATGTTGAACACTTCAAAAATGAAAGCCGTATTTTCCGCAGCTTCCAAAGCCATTTCTAACCTCACCTCTCCAATCATCTTTCCACCTAACTTTTTTGCTTCATCACTCAAGACTTGCAACCTTGGACTCCTCTTTGATCATGACCTCTAACTATGACACTTTATGACTACAACTGCCTCTGCTCCTTGCATTAACCTTTGCACCATACAGAAAATCTGTCCATTTTGTACTCACTACTCTATGAACATTCTCATCTACTCCCTTGCGCTCAGCAAAATCAACTACTGCACAAGCCTACTTCTTTGTCGTCATCTGTACTCTTTTCTCCCTCTGGACAAAGTCATCAACTTTGCTACCCACACTCTCTACAACCTATTCAGATCCTCCCCCATTTCTACCTACAAATACCATACTGGTTGGCTCTCCATGCAGAACTGCTCCCTTTTCACGTTCTTTCTCCAAGTTTAAAAAGCTAGTGATGGTCTTGCTCCTCATTGGCTGTTTGATTTTATCGCTGTCTACTCACCATCTCATTCCTTCTGCCACCCCTCTGCACTCAGCCTCATTCTCCCATGCCGCACCAGTGCCTCCTCCCAATCGTGCTTTTTCTCGATACTCACCCCAGTCTATTGGAACACTTTGCCCATCACAATCAAAGCCAGCCCCCCAACTGTTTAAAGCTTGACTTAAACATCACTTACTTGCTGATGAGGGGGCTCTCTATCTGACACCACTACTCCCCCCAGTGCTACATAATGGTATCATCATCACTTCAAGTTTATTTTGACAAAAGGTCATGCAACTTTCTCAATAGATACATACAATTGCTAATGCACAAATGCATATTTAAGATCATAATACAAAAGTAAAAGTGCAGAGAGTAAAAAATGCACCCAGAATATAGACCTGTCTGTCCTTAAGCGCCAGCCAATACGATAAATAGAAGTAAAAAATGCCCAAGACCACTACTGTCAGGTAATGTGAAAATTAGCATATAATTACATCCACAGCACTAGCAAGACCGAACGTTTGCTCCCATCTATAAACATTTCATCTATAAAGTGCATAATCATTCAGTCATCCTCAGTTGAGGTTGAAACAAATATGGCTTGTAATAAGAAGCCAGGGAATTAGCTGCTAAAAGTAACCGTATATGGAAGTAATGGCCAGAGCGCCCAGACACGCCCCCACGTAAGGCCAAATAGGCAGTAACAGCTACATTTGCGTTCTTCCCAGATGCGCATACGTGCACCCTGTAAACAGTGCATGGGGTCCCCTACAAGCAGGCCTGAACATCAGTGATCCTGCGCAGGGTCCCCCGCAACTGTCAACGGCATCCCGACAAGATGCGGAAGGTTTATCGTAACTCAGTAATCAATTGGGAAAACCTGCATGCAAACCCCTGTAAACCGTTCCTGAACCCCGCTATGTTCCGTACACACACCCCTAACTACGATCGGGACCCTGTCTGCGTGCATGCACCCCTAAATCTGACAAGCAAACTCAACTCCAAAGGTGCAAATTCTCCATGTAAGTCCATACTCCTGCTTCCGGGTGGCAGAGATTTGGAGGGCACTGCGTGGGTATTTCGCAGGCAAGAGATAGCGCGGTCACATCCATGAATACAATTTGTGGTGTGCATTTGTGAGGGTGCTATGGAATGCCTGTGGTCTTTTCCTCATAACGCCCACTTTTTGGCTAGGCCTTCTCCATTTTGTGTGTTCCACCCCCTATTCTAGCCCCTATGCAGGCCACGCCCACTCCCTGAGAGGATTCTCGCTCAAGGCACTTGGCCAATCACAGAGCCATGCCGAGCCTGCGCAAACTCCAAGACACGAAAAAGCCTTGCGCAGTTGGTTCCATGAATGGACGAGCAGTGTTTTGCACGCAGTTTGATGGCCAAGTTCCTGATTTTACGTGCAAATAATTCCATGAATTGAGCCCAAAGTGTTTAACATATTCTCAGTCCAAGTTGTAAACATGCAGGTGTCCGTATCTTGATAACTCCAGGGTTTAAGGGTACATGCTAATATAAGAGCGCGTAGACGTAATCTTATGAATGCATGTAAGTGGACTCCATCTCACGTAACAAAACCAGTGTTCCTTTATGAGACCAGTATAAACTAGCAAGAGCTGTATTTTTGCACTTCTTTTGGGTCAAAGTGTAATATGTTTTTTTTCTCCATTACTTTGATCTTAATTACTATGTCTTGGCTATTATCCCATAGGTGTATCAGCCCCAGTGCTCTTAAATGTGTTTTAAAGCGTGTGCATCAGGGTAAATCATGGCTGCTGTCCTGTGACATAAGGTTGCACATAGCATCCCTATTTTCCCACTACAGATGAGGAGCAACGCCTTAGCCAGTATAGGATGGGGTTAGAAGGTAACATTGGTTGTCCTGAAAGGCAAATTCAATCGTTGTTTAAAGAACTTATTCTCAGTTGTCTCAATTTTCCCATTCTTAGTGAACCCTCAAAGTTCAGTGCTCTGTACTGCCATAGATGTGGCCTACATATTATATATATTCAAGGCGGGCGAAACTGCACCACTGTGTGATTTTTGCATATTTAAAAAATGCAAACCTATTTCTTTCAAACGTGAGGCATGCTTTATCTGTGTGGTCCATCCATTTGCAGTTACCCGCAAAATGAACACCAGGATAGTGAAACCTGTGTGCCTGTTCAATACAACAACCATCGATCTGTAGACATAGGGCCTCATTACAAGTGTGCCGGTCCGGTAACAACGGTGGTGGTAAGCTTAAAGGCATCATTGTTACCGGACTGGCACAATACGAGTCTGTGGGTGGGTGCCGTCCCTCCCGGCAGATCAGACTCATTTTTTGGAATCACCGGTGCCGGTGCTTACATCATTCTCATTCCCATTGAGCCCTACCGCCGGAGTTGGAATGAGGCCCATAGACTTGGCGGCTTTTTACGAGGAGGATGGAAAATCATGTCCTTGCTCATGGCCATATTGTTGCTGAGCCCTTTTTCCGTACACCCCTCATTGAAGGCAGAGCGTTGTTTCGTAAGACCAATGGGGGTCAGGGGCAAAACCATTCATTCATCTGCATAACGTAGCAAAGGATTCTATCGCTTGCTAAATTGGGTGCACCAGTTTGGAGAGCAGTAACGCAGTCAATGAGCCTGTGGATAAAAAACAAAACATAGTAGGTGCCAACACACTGTGAAAAGAGAAACAAAATATCGAGGCTGAGTACCCCAAAAGGAAATACACCAAACACAGGTTTCAAAGGAACATGACAAGTACTTTATTCTCTATCAAATACAATTACAAAACAGTGCAAAGTCAGATAGCTATCGGCCCTCAGTACAACACAACGAACTCCAGCGTGGTTCAGTGTGTTCAGTGAGAGACTGTACATTAGAATGCATTCGCTTTTTATACATTTTGTGAGCACTATGGCCAACCCACTTTGGGTTAATATTCTACTTTATTCATCACCAATTCTAGGGTTCGTTGCCGAGTCTCGAATAACCGCATCTAACTGGTTTGTTCTTTATTACATGTGACAATAAGCGTATGCATTAACAGTGTATTCTAAGATTCGTATTGCAAGTCTTCTTAAACATTAATACAATGCAGTAAAACAGATTTTGTTTGCTCAATGTGTAAATACATGATCATAATACATACTCGTAGATTGGTTTCATTGCACGAGTAATCCTTTTACACATAGGTTAACGTAGGACGAGGTCTTAGTTCATGACCTCAACAAGTAGCCTGCAGGCAGATTACACATTAGCGATGTACAGAGGGCAAGACGGCCATGTTGTATTTTGCAATGACATCGTCCACCATCTTAGCTCACAGGGTGACTTTTTCCACATAAATCCTTAAATGGCGGTTTGACCTAAAATGGTGGCCTACATAGATTAAAGGTCAGGACCTTGCAACATGAATCTCGCAAGTGACTTTCAAGCAGCTTGGCGTAGGCCAATATTTATATATTTATTACAATAGGAGGCACGACATACTTTTTATTCCGACAAACCCTCCTTTTGGCCTATGCCAAGTGCTAAAAACTATTTTGGGTACCTTTACGAACAACTCCATGCATCAGTATTCATGTACCCTGAATCACTGTCTGAAATATCTATCGCCATTAGGTCATTTACTAATATATCTTTTAACACATATTCTTTGAAATTTATATCCGAGGCATACACCTCATGTCCTATCAAATTTATCGCTTGTGCACAACATTCCCCTAGCATCGAACACATACCAGGCAGACACTGAATACAACAACAAAGGAACAACAGAACTCCTAAAATAGTTAATAAAACCGAAAGTACCTTCTAACCCCAAGATCGCAAGAAGTCCCAGAACCAAGCGCTTAGATCCCAGTTTCCCTCGGGAACATGCACTTCAGAACCAGGGACGTGCAGATTTTGTATTGCCTTAAAGATAGTTGGGGAGGAATCGGGTACGAAAACATAGCAAGCGGACCCCACTAATTTGCATACTCCCCCACGCTCAGCTAGAATGACATCTAATGCCATTCGATTTTGGAGTGCTACTAATCTTATTGCTTTCTGCTCTAATGTCATATTGTAGAGTATATCTGTGGTCCGGTTGATGGTTCTCTCCAGTACTCTCACTAGTCTCCTGATATCTTCTGAATTCGCTATCTGCCCCCAAAATGTCACAACTGATTTTGCTATGTCCCCTAATACTTGTCCCCTAATACTTGTGCCGTCGTGGACGAGCCTTCGAAACTTCTTTAGTACTCACTACGTGAGTACTAAAGAACACCCCAGGTAACAGGATCCCTAAATAACAGGTTCCCTGCCAATCCCTGGGCAACAATGGAAACGCTATATTATCGCAAACAAAATAGACAGGTTCACCTACATACAGAGGTCTGTCTTCCCCAGTCAAATTTACAACGTTGGCACAACCTTTAAAATTTCCCATTGACCGCGTGCCATTCCTCTGTATGCAGAAAGAAACTGAATCGGGGCTATGGTTAACAGTGTAAGAAGGAGGCATGGCATCCTTATTGCCTATCGGAGCCATTTTAAAGGAAATTAAAGATTGAAAAGGATGAGACAGTCTATCGGAAGGCCTAATAGAAGCAACATTTGGTCTACTCCTGTTTTCAAAAAGAGAGCATCCCAGGGGAGTCAGAACACGTTTCTCAAAACTATTCAAATTGGTGCCATCAAAATTCCCTGAGACATTATCATTCCATCGGCCAAAGAACAGTGCTCTAAGAGAAGCATAGTAAGCAGTTGTTAATGGTAAAGGATGAATATACCAACCTAGCCCCTTATCCCTGTGTTGCGGTAAATGCGAACAGACCCAACAATTGGACCTATTAAAAATGGCATGCGTAGCATATTATTATGATATTTTTGTCTGTGCTGGGAATCTCTAGGGGACAAAGTATGCAAATGCACAAAAGGTGTATGAACAGTGGGTACATTTACAGTCGGTAACGAAAACTCTAAAGGATAAGCTTCTTCTAAATACCAAAGGCCTACAACAGTGCCTATTATAAAACCAAATATTATTACGAAAATACAGCAGTACGTTTTCAGGGCCCAGGCATTTTGTCCATTGTCCCAGTTGGTCATCCCCTTATTTACAAGTCCAATACGAGCGGCGGCGGTAGCAGGCATTGCAGTCTTCAAAACGGAAACCCCAATGTTCGTTGCTGGCGACCCCCCGGTCACGCGATTTCTGTGTCCTTCCAAAACCCTAGCCAACAGAATCCCCTTTCTCAAATTTGGGCAAAAGCAAGCCCTCAATGATTCTTTTCCTTCCCCGAATGCACAGTCGAACCGTGCCGTATGTCTATTTCCTTGGACACAAGTGATATTTGGTTTTTCCTGGTACTGATTGATCCGGAAGCAATGTGTCGTCACTTCCCGTTGGAAGCAACGTATCCGGGACAAACGAAGGGGCTGCATTTGAGACAGCCGTTCCTGGGTGCAAAATCGGTGGAGAGTGTGGAAACAAAATGGCAGCTTCCCCAAGCCTCTCGGGCTTAGAGATATTCTTGAAACACTCTCGGTGCTGTTAACTGCTTTAGACTCGTTGGTTGCAGTATCAGCAAGGGGTTCTGCTTCTTCTGTAACGTGTGGCACAGGGTGAGGAAGTTTCTTGACGTGTGACGCGTGGATCCAATTCTTTCTGCCAGCTACCCGCACCGCTGTTTGGGTGACCAACAGGACCTGGAATGGGCCACGCCAGCGAAGCACGAGGCAGGAAGCGCGCTCAAATGACTTAGTGAGCACCAAGCTTCCGGGTCGTATGCCATGGCCCAGGCCTTCGTACCACACAGGTAAGGCCTCTGATACCTGGTGGTAAATCAAATACAGGTTTTTAGTCAATTGGCTACAATAATCTGAGAGTTATACATTTTCAATATCTCTTAACTTTCGACATTTTGGCAAATTCCAGATATTGGCAGGTTTCCCCATTACCACCTCAAATGGAGAGAGCCCAGTCTTAGTTTGATATGATTTGGCATTTGTAACGCGCCTATACACAAGTGTTTCAAGTTTCAGGGGTTGTAGGCATGGCTAGTAACACGATCGGTAAGGCGTCCGGCCATTTTAGTTTGGGGCCGGCACACGTTTTAGCGAGTTTGTTCTTGATGATACCGTTGTGTCTTTCTACTAGTCCGGCGCTCTGAGGATGTCTGGCCGAATGGAACTGTTTGTCAATTTGTAACGCTGTACATATCTGTCGGATTACAGCGGTGACAAAGTGTGGCCGACCAGATAACTCTCGGCAAACCGAACCGGGGAAAATATTTCTTTAACATAGTTTTCGCAGTGGTCATAGCTGTGGCATCTTCAACAGGGAAAGCCTCAACCCACTTACTAAAGGCACAAATAACGACCAATACATATTTAAAATTATTGCATCGCTCCATTTCAATGCAATCAAAGTGAATTACTTCAAATGGGACAGAGGGTGGCCCAAAACTTCCCCTCGGGGTTGCTGTCCCCTTTCCCACATTATGTTGTAGGCAAATCATACAATTCTGAACGTAGTGCTGAGCAATTTTTGAAATTTTGTCGTTTACCCACACTCTTTCTAGCATTTTCGTCATCTGTTGAGCATACACATGCGTAGGACCGTGTGCCATTACAACCATCATAAGCACATACGCATCGGGAAGTAACCATTTCCCATCCACCGTGTCCACCCAACACCCATCTTCATCAAGTATTCCCAAGCCCTCAGCCCACCTCTTGGTTTCTTTTACTGTGGCATCGGCTTGGATATCCCGTACAGACCCCACATCCTCATTCATCACATTAGCATTTTCAATTTCCCTAGAAAAATATATCTCCGTAAAGAGATCCGTGGCAGTTTGTCTAGCTATTTGATCAGCAAAGGCATTCCCTTTTCCAATGTTATCTACAATCTTGTGATGTGCTGCACATTTTACAACTGCTAACTGAGTAGGGAGCGCAAGTGCTGAGAGAAGTTGCACTATTAGAGTGCCATGTTGGATCTTAGTACCATGCGAGGTTAGGAATCCTCTTTCCGACCATAGTCTCCCAAAGTTGTGAACCACCCCAAAGGCATACTGACTATCAGTATATATATTCATTGCAAGCCCTTCGGAAAGTTCACAAGCTCGGGTTAAGGCTATAATCTCTGCAGCCTGCGCAGAATTATGCTTAATTCTCTTAGTTTCCACAACCGTGCTCAAGGTAGTGATTGCATAAGCGGCTGTGGATGTACCATCCGGAAGTTTAAAGCAGGAGCCATCACAAAACAGCTCTCCTTGCAGGTTATCCAAAGGGATATCTTTCAAATCAATCCTGCCCTTTGTTTCTTGCTCGGTCGTATACAAACAATCATGTGAGTCTTCATCACTGCAAGTAATATCTTGCGGGAAAGGTAAGAGTTCAGCCGGATTAAGAACACAACACCTCTTAATTTGAATGTGAGGGGCAAACAAGATCAATTCGTATCTCGTCAACCGTGCGGAAGTGAGGTGTTGCGTTTGAGTTTGGTTCAATAGAACATCTACAGAGTGAGGCACCATCAGGGTCAAATCATGGCCTAGGACCATTCCCTCACTCTATTTTACAAACGCAGCAGCGACAGCGCGCAGACATCTTGGCAAAGCGCATGCTACAGGGTCAAGGGCGGAGGAATAGTAACCGCACGGCCTATTCTTCCCTCCATGCTCCTGCGTTAATACAGCCAAGGCACATCCATGCCGTTCATGCACAAACAATACGAAGGCTTTTTCTTAGTTTGGTGTGCCCAAAACTGGTGCAGAGCATAGTGCAGTCTTAAGCAAGTCAAACGATTGCTGGTGTTACGAAGTCCATGGCGACGGCGAAGAAATGCCCTTCTTCGTCAAGGCCAACATCGGTTTTATCACTAGTGAAAAATTTGGGATCCACAACCTACAGTAAGAAGCCATACCTATCAAGGCCCTAACTTCCTTCTGCGTATTTGGGACAGACATGCCAGAAATGTGTTTTATTCGTTCAGTTGTCAATCTTCTTCTCTCCTTTGACAGGAGATAGCCTAAATAGGCAACCTCCTGGCAACAATATTGACATTTTTTAAGCGAAGCTTTGTGACCATGCTTAGCTAGATGAATAAGTAGTAACACGGTGCCCTCCTACAGGCACTCTCAGAGTCTGCAGCCAGAAGCAAATCATCAACGTACTGAAGCAAAGTACAAGTAGAGGGCAATTCAAGGGTATCAAGTTGCTCTTTCAAACCCCTACTATAAATACTAGGACTCTCTGTATACCCTTGAGGTGCACGAGTAAATGTAAACAAACGTCCCCCTAAGGTGAACCCGAACAAATATCTACTATCCTTGTGTATAGGAATACTAAAGAACGCATTTTTTAGTTCCACAACACTAAAGTAAGTAGCTGTAGCTGGGATCATGGTTAGGATTGTTGTCACATCAGGCACAATTGGAAACTGCGGTGCCACAACTTTATTAATGGCACGTAAATCAATTATAAAACGAAATGGAATTACATTATCGCCTTTCTTGTACACTAGTAAAATCGGACTATTACACAAACTTCCTGAGATTTCTTCAATCACACCACGGTGCACAAAATCCGAAACAATACTTTTCAAAGCTCGCTCGCCCTCAACCGAAATCTTATACTGGGGAATGCGTGGTAGCTAAATTCCATGTTTCAAAACTATCTTAACAGGCTCAATCTGCAAAACACTGACATCATTGTCATCGACAGCCCATAAGCTCTCTGGTACATCAATGAATTCCAGAGGCAAAGGTCTAGTCAGAAATTGCGAGGCGGAACATTGCTGCGGTGAAATTGTCAAACGTACTCCATCAGAAGAACAATAAATCACTGCATTCAATTCTTTTAACAAGTTCAATCCCAGCAAGTTTTCCCTGCAATCCAAGGTCAATAGAAAAGGACACTGGTCCGTAAAGGGACCCAAACAAATAGGTACTGGCATAGAGACCGGATAAACAACTGGAGTACCAGAGAACCCTACAGAAATATTGGTTTGCCCTGACAGTGGAATGTTTGGAACCCGTGAACGATCAATGGAACACTTCTGCGCTCCAGTGTCTATCAAAAACTGATGTTTCCTATTACCCACTATCATTTTAACGTAGGGACCTTTCTGATTGACGGGAATAGGTGTAGGTTCCAAACCCTGCTTCGGGCAATCCTAATGAAACAGAATATTGTCAAAAGGAAGCTCTTTGGATAAATATACAGCAGAAGGATGATCGAATATGTTCCTAGTATCCACACTCGGAGTCTGATTTTCCTGTGAAAAAGGCTGCTGAGAGTCCTGTGTAAACTGACCTCTACCAGGGCCCCCTATGCCCGGGCGACCTCTAGATCACCTACCCATACTATTATTCGACCTCTGTTGAAGGGCGGGGCATTGTGCTCACCAATGACCCTCTCGTCGACAATAAGCACATTGGTTAATATTCACAGGACCCAAGGGCACATTCCCCTGTGGGACATACTGACCTCTAACCTGAGAGTTACCCCCTCTGGGGCCTCTAACAATTTGCTGTAATAGCACCTTTGTTTTCAAATCACCTTTCCGTTTTTCAATCCTATCTTTTTCATTGTTGACACAATTCTCTGAGCCATGTGCAATACTACTGATTGTGATTTCGCCTGCCAAGCGCTCTCAGAGGACATAATGTGTGACTGGATGTCAGGCAGCAATCCACGTACAGATTTGTCCATAAATAACCTTTTCCCAGACTCTGTGCCTAAGTCTTGTCCACTAATATCTGAAAATACCTGTTCCAACCGATTAAAGAACTCGGTAGCACCCTCAGACTTTCCTTGGACACAGGCCATAAGCTTGTCCCAAATAATTCTTTTTTCGGGAATTATGGTTTTTAATTTAGCAATGATTCTATCAGGTAAGGTTAATATCACCTGTTGTGGTCTTTCACCAGCTGGCCTTTCCCCATCGAATCTAGTTAGATTCGCCCATGTATCTCCCAACCCGGGTACATCGTCAATAGTTCTAACTTGTTTCCACAAATCTATGGGCAGGAGTACTGGAAAAAACAAATCAATGTCACCCAAGGTGAACACTGAGGATTGCAAAATGGATTCCATCTCTTTATAGAACCCTGTCGGATTTTTCCTAATATCAGGAATGGACTGTCTAATGGTGTTCACTTCCTGTCGTGAAAACGGGACATGAACAAACTGTGATACATAATGTGCGGGAATGTCCACAGCGGCTATACCTCGTGCGGCATTGGCCGCAACCTCAACCTTCGGGACAAATGTCGGGGGAACCTCTCTCATAGGCAACTGAGATGTAGGCAACTCCGAACGCTTACTAAGCAACAGAGCCAAATCGAGCGCTAAAGCAGTCAAAGAAGTGAGAAGTGTTAACCGAAAAAGCTCTCTTATAAATATTCAATAACTCTGTGGAACAACTAATCTTCCTCTTTACTCATTCATCCTGCAGGTACTCTACCATTACCTGTATCACTTTTCTCTGCATTTCCAACGTATATTGACTATATGTGTCATATACCTCAACTGGAGTTATCGATATGTCCGAAATCCATCTAATTGCATCTTTTTTACAAATTTGCATTTCCTCCAACATCGGTTTACGACACGGAAGGTACCGTTTCTGTACATACATACTTTCCTCTTCATCATCCTCATTCCGTATCCTTTCTAACTCTTTTCTATAATCAAATAACCTTTCGACATGCTCATTTACCTTCTCCACAGTATCTCTGGAAAGTGCTAAAGTATTTAGATCCCTTAACTCTTGCGTAACATCCATATTATTTAATCTTCCCCACATTATACAAAACTGAATCCCCAAACCTTCAATAAAAACGTTTTTCTCAGGAAAATTATCCATATTTGAAAGTGTGGAAAAAACACTAGCCTGATCATCCTTCTCCATACAATGTTTAGCCCATGCAATTAACATTTCTTCTCCGGTGGAACAGCACTGCGAGCGACAACCTTCGAACCTGCACCATGATCGATTACAAGCGGCCCAACACCACTTGGAAGAGAGGGAGCAGGCAAATTCGATGGAGGAGCTATAACTGGTGTGGCAGGAAGAGGCGGAGGAGCAGGTGGAAGGACAACAGTCGGAGGAATAGGAACAACAGGTTGAGCAGGAAGAGTAGGAATAACAGCAGGAAAATGTACAGCAGCAGGAAGAGGGACATACGGAGGTGGCGCAGAGGCACCAGGCCTTTGTTTGTTTAATATTTTCTCAAAAAACTCTTCAGAATCATGAAGATCTTTGGAAGGATAGATTTTCTGGATACCAAGTGAGAAAGCCCTTTTCATATTTTTAGCCGACTCAGACTGTTTATCCTGATCATATAATAATGCTTTTTCGGCAACCGTCTTATGACGGCGCGCATGTTTTTCTCTACTCTTAAACTGTTGTAACGCTTCTTTTTTCCAATTCTGTAAAACATCAAATGCTGCAGGTCTAACCTTTTTCTTTAACAATACTGACTCCAAATATTTAATGCGAGGGATCTCGAAAATACCATTGATTGGCCACTGAAGTTCGGAGGCATGTCTGGTTTGTCTGTGCCAAATATCATTAAATACTATACTTCCAATGCCATGCTTACAGTACATAGTACATGCCGGCGACCCCTCCTGTGGTGCAGGACGGCCAAATTCCAAAGATTGTTTATCACTGTGCAATAATGCACTAAAGCATGTAGACATTTTCCCAGGCATATCTCAAAGTCTTGGTGTTACCTGGTCAATAATTGTGTCTGCAGATAC
The DNA here is from genome assembly GCF_040938575.1 of Ambystoma mexicanum. NCBI lineage: Eukaryota > Metazoa > Chordata > Amphibia > Caudata > Ambystomatidae > Ambystoma > Ambystoma mexicanum. Next base: position 705,968,762 of record NC_090923.1, on the reverse strand, counting down.
AATGCGCCAAAATTCAAATTGCCAGGGTTAAATTAAGAATCGGGTCACGACTCACCTGGCCAAACCTAAGGAGGACCGATCGGTACTTCTAAGAATCTTACCTAACTAATCTTACCTCGTATATGGTTATTTCGGCAAATCTGCCCGCCTTGATAAGTGGACCCTCGTCAAGATGCCGTCTCAGACCACAGGCTAGTCGTCCATGGATCGGATCGTGCAGGGCTGCTGAGGTGTCGCGTCTCATCCAGGGGCCCCTTACTTTTGTACACCGTCCGATCCTGGTCCAATAGCAAGTGTCAACCTTCAACAATCCGGCATCAATCTTGAGGGTCCCTATTCGGGCGCCAACTGTGAAAAGAGAAACAAAATATCGACGCTGAGTACCCCAAAAGGAAATACACCAAACACAGGTTTCAAAGGAACATACAAAGTACTTTATTCTCTATCGAATACAATTACAAAACAGTGCAAAGTCAGATAGATATCGGCCCTCAGTACAACACAACAAACTCCACCGTGGTTCAGTGTGTTCAGTGAGAGACTGTACATTAGAATGCATTCACATTTTATACATTTTGTGAGCACTATGGCCAACCCACTTTGGGTTAATATTCTACTTTATTCATCACCAATTCTAGGGTTTGTTGCCGAGTCCCGAATAACCGCATCTAACTGGTTTGTTCTTTATTACATGTGACAATAAGCGTATGCATTAACGGTGTATTCTAAGTTTCGTATTGCAAGTCTTCTTAAACATTAATACAATGCAGTAAAACAGATGTTGTTTGCTCAATGTGTAAATACATTATCATAATACATACTCGTAGATTGGTTTCATTGCACGAGTAATCCTTTTACACATAGGTTAACGTAGGACGAGGTCTTAGTTCATGAGCTCAACAAGAAGCCTGCAGGCAGATTACACATTAGCGATGTACAGAGGTCAAGAAGGCCATGTTGTATTTTGCAATGACATCGTCCACCATCTTAGCTCACAGGGTGACTTTTTCCACATAAATCCTAAAATGGCGGTTTGACCTAAAATGGTGGCCTACATAGATTAAAGGTCAGGACCTTGCCACATGGATCTCGCAAGTGACTTTTAAGCAGCTTGGCGTAGGCCAATATTTATATATTTATTACAATAGGAGGCACGATAAACTTTTTATTCGACAACACAACTTTGAAATATACCAGTTTCAATATTAAAGGGTGCAGTGTCATACCCTCTGATAGACTCACAGAGGATAAGGACATAAAATGGACACTCTGTGCATCATAGTTGCAGGGTGAAGAAGAAAATTGCATTTATAAACCACAACATAGCCTGCCGAATTTGAACTTTGGACTGAGGCACACTGAAGCCTTAATAAGGAAAAAGAACATGAGAAATTTTAATTGAGGACACATAAGCTGGAAGTAAAACCAGTATCCTGACTCTTTCCACACTATAACCTTGTTCAGAATCACTTATGGTGTCCCACAGTACCGACATCACCAAAGATGTGGTGACATACTTCAATCCAGTGCTAAGATCGTACCCGTCAGTGGTGGGGAGGTTCACCAGTGTCACCGACTTTCTTCAAGATCCTGAAAATGAAAAGACTATGAGGAGATTGCTCACTTTGATTGCAGAGCAGTTCCTCCTACTCCCTGAGTACAGCGAGGAAAAACCAAATGTCCCAAGTGGAGAAGGACACGAATGAGCTCATCAACGTATTGTTCTTCCGCCTAATCGAGGATTTTCCAGAGCTTGTGGGGAGACCGATCGATGTTGATGTCCTCACATACATCAGAGACCCAGCAAATTCCACAGAGAAGGGCATGCTCCTGCATGGGATTGTGATGCAAATCGAACTTTCTAACCATTAGCAGAACTATTTGAGAAGATTTTAAACTTTCTGCTGAGGGACAGATTGAGAGAACAGTGTCAAAGATTTGAGGGCAGATTTTATTGAAACTTGACAGCAAGGGCATTGATGACGCGAAACAAAAGGAGAAGTTAGACGATGTTCAGAGGAAAGAGAGGGAAAAAGAAAAAGGATTGATAGATGAAAGAATAAAGAAAAGAGATAGACAGAGACGAGAACAGTTATATTGCAAAGAGCAAGAAAGGCAACGCGATCACAAACAGAAAGCAGCCACTGAACAAGACAGACAGGAGCAGCGAATGTTAGAGGAAGAACAAAGGATTCGAGAGAAAAGAATAAAGAGAAGAAGGGATGAGGAGATCTGAAGGGCAACCTAAAGTAGGGACGAAAAGAAAAAGGAGGAAGATAGGGTCAGAGTGGAAGTGAAGCAGCGCAGAGAGTTCCATGATGATATAGAACGTAAGCGAAGACAGAGAGCATGCGATCTTGAATATCTGGAAAGAGAGATTAAAAAGCTTGAGCCAGTAGTAGATTGGGAAGACACAGAAGAATTCTTTCCTGAGTACGATTCAGTCCAGGCACATCGAGGATGACTTCGACACCAGAAGCATCGGAGAAACGATCGATAGGATACATGATGAAATGGGACTTGAACAAGTACCCCAAGGGGAGGGGGAAAACGAGCGCTTGGAGAGCACTCAGCTTTATGACACTGAGGATGTCTCCCGAAGCAGTGGGAATAGAGAACTTTCCTAGATAGATAAGAAAAAGCAGGAGCAAAGAGGATGCAAGAAGTTGCACAAGTTGGGGGCAGACAATGTCTGACACCGAAAGAGAGGAGCCTGAAGAAACAGAGAAGGAGAGAAGACGCGAAAAGAGAGTCTCAGGAGGGAAAGGGATAAGATGGTCAGACACTAGGGGATCTACACGAGGGCATCAGAATTTGCCACACAATCAGATCGGCACAAAGAAGTATCTCACGGCCTGAGGGCGGTGTCGCCACCACCCTACATGAGCCGACTAAGGTCATTGCCTGGTAGACGGCGATGCAGGAATATTACGCCTGCAATAGACAGAAGTTTAATGAGAGAGGAGGGAGAGGACTACGTGTCCCAATTTCCGTTGCTTGAGAAAGGTGGAACAAGACCACAATATATTCCATGGCCACACATGGATCGAGAAAACCTGAAAAACAAGCTTCCAGTGTTAACATCGGGAGCCGGGAAATGGATACACGAGATTGAAAAAATTACGAGAGGGAACACTTTAGCTACTGGAGATATCAAAGGTCTCTTAATCGCCATACTTGGTGACAGAACATATGATGTGAGGACACGGGCAGGTTACCCTGATGTGACTACAGTTAATACCGTGCATGACGGAGCTCCGTTTAACAATTGCAGAGCCGCAGTATGGAAAGCACTACGAGTGTTATACCCAGATACTTCCGACATGGGAGCTATCATGACACGTACAATGCTGTAGTCAGAAGACCCATTGATTTGCATACAGAACTTTCAAGACGCCGGGGTACTCGAGACTTGGGAATCTTGGGGGAAATCTATACCCGTGTTCTACCATATATTTTGCCAATGGCTGTCAGAAACAGTGCAGAAGCAGCTTAAGAAATTGGTGGGAATCGAGGCCAAGCCATGGTCAGAAATAGTTGACCATTGCACACTATTGCAGACTGCTGCAAGAAAAGAATCACAAAAAGGAAGCTGCATGAAAGGGTGAAGAGGCAAAATTAGTGCAGAAGAAATTGTCAAAATATGCTCTCGAAGGAGCCATGATAACTAACACAGCTAAGTCAAGCATGCCACAAGTTAATAATCCACAACAGAATAATCAGGGAAATACTGGATTTTACCCCAGGGGAAGAGGACCCAAACGCCAGTCAGGGAGAAGGGTCTGCAATGCTTTTCAATGCAGATGACATTTGACGATGTATTTGTGTTGTTTGGCTATGTGTCCCACCCATTTCTAAGTCAAATCTGTATGACTTTCTGCCCATTCCCACCCATCTAAACCGCAAACCACACCCCCTTTGCACTTTTTACCTGCATTTGTATTCTGTGTTGAACATGGTGGCCATTTTTACTTCCAAAATGGCGGCCAACATATGTTAATGTTAATAAAACATTATTTGAATTGATTGATGCTTGTAAAATATTTACTACAGCTGTTATATTACATAATTCAATGCATTGTGTTTTAAAAATAACCAAGTTACTGTCATAGTTACATTTTGATCTAAAATGTCTCTCAAAATGCCCATGGTTTGCTTGTGGGTGTCTAGTGTTTTCTGCTGTAAGTAGTAACTGACTGGATAAGCTCTATGTTAGTGATGGCAGCTCCTACCTCTAGAGTTAGAAACCGTATCTCAGTGTAGTGGATCATGTCTACATCCTGGGGTAAGGTTGGGGTTTGTCCTTTGCCAATGGCCAAGACCACCAAAAGAAAAACCCTTTCTTGAAAATCGCAATAGACCCGGGCTGTGAAAAACTAGAACAAATCTGCTGCACACAGAAACACTACACACGTCAGCCTTGTCTTGCACCATTGTGCTTTCAATAACCAGCTGTGAAATGTCTTTCTGCACAGTATGTTTAATTAGGCCACAAACCCTCTCATACTCCTAAGGTTTAATTCTAACTTGAGACAGAACAGCTCTCTACTGTGTGCATGCACGATGGCCTCCAGATTCGTGGCAGTGTGTAATCGGACTCCCTGCCAGATGGGCAAAACAATCTTACATATATCCCGCCCTATATTACGTCATTCTTTAATTCGGTCTATCGTACATTATTGACCCAGGAATGGTTATCTTTCAGAGAATAATAAAGCAAATTATTGCGTGTAGGAGACAAGCCCGTTCTTTAGGTTTGCACTGTAAACTTCACATGGACTAAGAGACCGCTGAAAACGGTGATTAAGCGTTTTTGTACCTGGAAGTGAAAGGATAGAAAAAACTTCTTGAAAGTGTTGGTATTCTTGTAAAGGGGGGAAAGCACAAACATAACGCACCCAATTTAGAGACAGAGACACACACATGCCCGCACCCACACACACGAACACATACTAACACACACACACACAACCCCATCCCACCCCCTCTGTAAAATCACAACGCAAATTCCATATTTTGGTCTTGAAATAGGGATGGATTTTCACCAGATGGGAAGCACAGCCCCCCTCTAGAGGGGAGTTGATTAGTCCGAATATCTAAATATTAAAGGCTTGCCATTTATTCACGCCAACCCGTCTGCTTTTTTTAAATAAACTTTGTTTGCTCACAATTGTGCTAATGCTGTTCAAACTTTTTCTAACTCAGCTGAATACAGTGTGTAGGAAATGCTGCTGTCAAGAACATATGACTAGGAACTTCTTTGAAACGTAAACAAAACAATGCTGACTTAACATTGGTGTTCACCTGTCCGAAACCAGCAATAATACAACCTACTGCAGGACTGCTCGTTTTTGTGGGATTTGCAAGGCAAAATACCAGGGTGCAGGGGACTTCTTCTTTGCTGACCCTGGGGCACTACCATGAAGACGGGAGACAGGTACCTTTAATGGAAAAGTTTGCAAGTATTTATTGTGCAAAGGAAAACTTGTTCGTGGGCTGTTTTTGGTTTTTTGCTTTTTAAAAGTTACCCATATCGCACAGTGCTGGACAGCTCTTTCTTAAGATTTCTGTGTTGTGAACGTCTGCTATAAGAAAGTGGACACAGGCATATCATCACCAGTGTTCCCCATTTTACCGGGATGCCCCAGTTTCTTGTTCCTTTTGAATTTAAAATCGAAGCATTCAGCTGCCTCGGGATAACCGAGCCTAAACGGACAGTAGTGAGCTTTCTTTTACCGACAGCGCTTGCAATGGAAATATTGATTGCACACATCATTGAAATGTATTCCGAGGGAGACTACTGTACTGAGTAATCCCTGGTTACTATTTGACCCCGGGCAGAGTTCAGAATAAAATAAATGCAACTCTTCGTCTTTACCGTGCTGAAGGCTGCTCTGCAGAGCCTGATTGTGGATGCATTTTAAAAGTACACCAAGCGAGTATTAAGACGCATCTTTCAACTTCCGAAATATGTCTTGGATGTTGAGAGCAACTGCACCACTCACACCCTCTGCATTACCTCTGCTCAATTGCACTCTCTTACTCTCTCTTCTCTATCAGCCACGCCCTCTCTCCTCTCCTCATTTCTGAACGCCCACTTTCTCTCTAATTCCTCACTCAATGACCCCTTCTTTCCTGCCAATGCTTGCATTTTCCCCAATCTCGCTTAGCTTTTCCTCTCTCCAAAGCCGTTCTCGCTGGCCCTTCTTCCCTCTCTATTTTCCTTCTGTCTTCTTTGCACCCCTTCTCTCTCTCACTCCATTTCTCGCCCCTTCTATGCCCCCCCTCTCCCAGGCGCAATCTCTCTTTCTCTCTTCCTCATCCAAGCTCTCTCTCTTTATGTTTCCATCGCACCCTTTCCCTCTCCTGCTCTATCTAACCATCTCTTCCTCCATCGCCCCTCTCATCTTCCATTCCCACCTCTCTCTCTCTCTTTAAAATGCTCTCTTTTCTCTCTCTATCCACCTCATCAGTCAATCTCCCTCCATCACCCTCCTCTCTCATTCCCTCCATCTGCTCGTCTGCACTTGGCTCTCTCTCTCTCTTTTACTACTACCTGCTTCCCTCTCAACTCACCCTTATTTCAGGGTGTTATCTGCACTGAACCTATTTCAGTCTACAATTCTAGCACACTTGTTCTCTCAACGGTACCCTCTCCCAGACATTTGCTAGCTTTCTCCCCTCCAGCCTCACAAACACCCTTATTCTTGCATCTGTCTCTCTCTCTCTTGCAACCTCTCTCAGAGTCGTGCACTCTCAATCGTTAGCATGCTTGAACAGACCCCCTCTGTCTCTCTGTCTCTGCCTCACTTGCTCTCTCGCACCTTTCCTCCCAGTGTGCCATGTGGCTATTTTTTTAGGCAGTCATTAAACACAGGCATTCTCACAGTCAATAACAATAGGCACAGTACAGACTTCATTCACCAGGGTGAACAGGCGTCTTTTTAAGAATGTCTATTAGCAATGTTCTGTCTTCAGACACTAACTTGGAGACGTTTGGGGAATGTTTCAATTAAGTATTGAATATGTCAGGCCCAATTATTTACTGCATTGATGAATGCAAACGTAAAATGCACTAACTGCAAACACCAAACTACTGGCTTTGCCAATGCTTGTTTTTATAATGATTTTGGGGGAACAGTGGTGGGAGCGACCACAGGGCATTGCGCTGCTGGGAGCAGATGAGCAAAAGATATGTACTGTTTCACTCAACAGAATGCACAGTGGGGGGTGCTGCGGGCGAGGCCACAGGCTATGCTCATTCCTCTAGTGTTTATTTTTATATTGCATGTCCAGTCAAGGCCCGTGTTTGACTTTCCAGATGTCTGATCCCCATCACTCATGCCTCATAGAAAGAGTGATAACACACAGCAATGTGCTGTTATTTTGTTTCTTATTTACATTGAATGACTCAACATGAATTTCACAATACATACATTCACTAATGCATACATTACTATAGATTGTGGTTCTGCTGAATAGTATTTTGTATGAGTGGGGTCATCAGTAGGAGAATCCTCTTTTGTGTTGTAGCAATGTCTTGGGTGGGTGTTGAAGGTTTGGAAGCATGTGTGTTGGATAAAGGTGGATAAAGGAGAGCCTTGCTGGACTAAGAGGGAGGGGGAGCTGGCAAGGGGGGTGGCAGAGGGGTCAGGTATTTCATATTTCCATCCCCAAGAGCCAATACACCTTCAATGTTATGCTATATTATGTCATGTCACTGGAATGTATACAGTTGCCAATTGCAGGGTCTCCAGGCACACTGGCAGCTCTGAGAGGGTGGTGAGTTAAGTTAGTTGGAAGATCGATAAAATACAAGAGAGCTTTTCTATTGTGTTGATACGTGCCGACTGGAAGAACCCTAACCGCTGTTTGTGGGTATGTTTCTAGTTCTTTTCTGTCAAAAGAATAGATGCATTTAGGCCCAAGGTGATCCTCTTGTGTTGGCTGTGCATTCACTTGGTAGCATTGGGCAGTGGCCAGCTGTTATTGGGGTTTTTGCATTGCTTCCAGGTCAACGGTCATGGCGGGTAGTGGGAGTGGAGGAAGGGGTGTGTCTGGGACTCTGCAACAGAGATAGGCAATTGGTGGAGAAACAGTTTGAGGAGTGCAGGTAGTAATTTTTAAGGGTTCTGGGGTCAAAGTGATGGGTAGCTAGGATAGAAGGCGTGAGCTGTCCACCTTCCACGACTATACGGTGCATATCAACAGAGGTGATCCCTGCTAGTGTTCTATTGTCAGTCTAGAAATACGGACACCTCTACTTTGAGACTGCAAACGCATTTTGGTGGCCGTGGGCCAACCGTCTCATGCACGATATGACCGAATATAAGTATTCGAGTTTGCCAATGAGCGGCCATTTTGATGTAACAAGAATCGCCATTTTGTTTTCTAACCATTGCTCATTGCTTTCTGTTCCTATTGCTTCGCAGTATATTTTCCGCTTACACTGCTCGACTGTGAAACATTGTTGTCTGTATGTGAAAAGGACAAGGCCACAGGGCCGTGAGGATAACAAGAGTTCGCTGTAACACAAACGTAGGCAGCGCCAGGAAGAATGCCCGGCTACCTCCCGAATGTAGCCTTGAAGCAGAGCTGCAGGGCATTTAATCATTTCACAGCTGCCAGCCAGTCTCGTTATATGGTAGAATATGTTAGAATAATACCGCTAGAGGCTTGAATTATGCTGTTCTAACGGCCCCCTTTGCTGAGCCCGCCAGAGCATGTCGGCTCCCAGGACGCGAATAGCACCTGATAGATAGCAAGGTCCGGAATGCAACTCCCCCCCGTATGTAGTTCGCTTCCAAGAACAGAAGCGTCATGTTCTATTCAAAAACCAAAAGATGCCTTCGCACTCACAAATTGCAAATTGTTACTAGAATAGATGTTTGAAGGTGTCATAGTGGTCGGAGATGTCCATCATCACACCAAGTTCAAAGAAACCCAATAAAGGGGGGTGTTAAACATGTCATAGCTGATTGTTTGATATGCATTTTGTATATATGTAACTGATGTACGTAATTCACTCTCTTGCGTCCCTCGAGGTCTAGAGATACACGGTGTGGGGCGCGAGACCAAGTTGGCCAACTGAGACTTTTGCTTTGCAATAAAACCCTAGCTTTGGGAATACAACCTTGTGTCTGGCGTCTCTATCATGTGTGGTGACCTGCCTTGTTTCCATAGACGTCAGGGTCCCCTAGGGGCCCCTTTCAAGATGGTGCCCGAATAGGGACCCTCCCCCACTTCTTCCTTCGCGTAACGTTGTAATTGAGAAAGGCAGAGAACGGCGAGGACCGGACGATCGAGCCTGGATCAAGAGGTGTTCGGGGCGCCCTGTAAAAGTGATGAGAGACTCCTTTGCAGATCTGCACACATCTGAACCCTGATCGACGTGCCTGGCTAAAGAACAAGAAGACGAGGGTCCCGAAACGAGGCGGAAGCCAAGAAACGCAGACACGACGTCCTTTGGTGCGTCAGTATACAGACGACTTGATTTATCATGTGAGTCATTCCCCGATTCAAAGCATCCTGATATTGGTTGAGAGTTGACTTTGCAAAATCAAATGCCCTAGGTAAGGTTGATTAACCAGGGGGAAGGTTGAAACATGCCTGGGGTATTGTCCACCCTAGCAGGGTTTTTCCGCTGTGGTAGACAATCTTTTGGAAGATGGCCAAATTGTACCACCTGGGGGAACGCCATGTGAAGTATGGAGTGGGTGCGATAATATTCTGTGAGACTTGGCATAGGCAAACCAGAAAGCAACAAGACCATCAGTGGCCGATTAATGGTAGTTTTGAGATGGCGAGGATAGATAACTTGGAAAGGGTGTTGATAAGAAAGAGAGCGCGTCCTGCAGCATTTGAGACTATTAAAGACTGGAGAAAGGAAGCAATGCTCCGATTTAAAAGCAGAGCAAAGCATGCGCGCAGGCATAAATCAAAAGGTGAGGTGGTGGAAGAAAAAGAAGAGGAGGAGTGGACTGAGAGTCTAAGAAGGGCAGGCAGGCGTGACCAGTTGAATATAGAAAAGATATACCCACAGCGAGAATTACACACGGCAGATGAATTGATAGAAACTATATTGACCCATACAAAACAAGGCCCAAGATCAGAAGTAAGACCAGACATGTCAGTAGCTATTGCCCAGACCCCGCCCGTAGCCCAAGCTCCCCCTCCGGTAGATCAAGCCCTCCCACAGCCACAGACCGCGCACGTAACACTTCCTATTAGCCAACCAGGCCCACAACAGACACTCGCTGTTCCCATTGTCCCATCCGCACCTCCCGCCTTAGACACAGACTCGGTACTGTCCGTTCCTCCCGGGGTTGAAGTTGAAACCGCGGGGGCAAGAGGCGGGACTGACCAAAGGGAGTGCACGAGGGTAACCCGCAGCGCAATCAGCAAAGAAAGGAAGGTGGAATTGCAGCAACATGCAGAGATGTATATTGACGGGAATGATCGGACGGCAACATTGGCTTCGATATATGACTTTCGTAGAAGCAACGAAAGACAGGTAGTGTTGGAATGCATGGGTGAATATCTGGTGGAGAGATGGAAACAGCTAATTGGGAAATTACCACCGCAGCGATTGTTAGATTTGAATGCATTAGCACGCTGTAGGGAGAGGGATGAAAAAGTGAGAGAACATGTGTATAGACTTTTTGAGCTTAAAGATTAATTAGATAATGACTATGTCGAAACATTTACTGCACCTGTCAAAGTGTTTACTACACCCGTGTACAGGAGTAGGGAAGTCAGGAGACCTGGGAAGGGGGAAAAGGTGTTGCATAATAAACGGCAGCAGTTACCATCGCCGGGGCAGAAGGAGATGGTGAATGAATTATTGTTGTTAAAACAGGTGGGGGCAGACTTTAAGGAATGTCTAATTAGAAAACAGGTATTAATGCAGCAAGTAGTAGGACATAATAGAGGGCGAGGGAACGTACAAGGAAGGAGTAGTTCGAATATGCATGGGGGAACAGTGGGGCCGAATCAGTGTGCACATTGTAAAGAGGAAGGACATTGGCGAGCGCAATGCCCGCATCTACAGAATAGAAATGGGTCTGGTCAGAGGAGACAGCATAGAGGACACCCAGGAGCGAATGGACCAAATAATAACGGAGGTAATCAAAACCAAGGCCAAAACCAAAGTGCCCCAAACCAGAATCAGGGACAGCAAAATCAACAATATGGAAATCAGAGTGGGGGAAATAGAGGGAAGAGTGGAAATGTTTTCGATACACAGCCAAACACGTATTACAGTAATAGTAATGATTACACATCGGACGATGTTTTATTTCCCCAATAGGACAGACCAGGACAGGGGTCGGAACTAATGTCTATTCCCGTGAATCAGAGAGGACCCTACGTAGAAATAAGAGTCGTAAATGAGGAGCACCGCTTTCTTGTAGATACAGGAGCACAGAAGTGTTCAATAGACCATCACTTGGTTCCGAATATACCACTGTCAGGGCAAAAGAATATTTCTGTAGGGTTCGCAGGTAAACCAGTCATAAACCCAGTGTCGAAACCAGTCCCAGTTACCATCGGACCATTTACCGAACATTGTCCTTTCCTTCTAACAGAAAATTGTGGAGAAAATTTGTTGGGATTAAATTTGTTGAAAAAACTAGGTTCTGTTATATTTTGATTGGCAGACGGAGTGTTTCTAACGATATGGCCACACGATGCCCCTGTGTCAGAATTCATGTCCCAAGCGTTACCAGGGGAACTAAGTAAAGTACCAACCTGTATATGGGGAATGCATGACAACGATAGAGCCAGTAAAGATTATTTTAAAAGAAGGTGTTACCCTACCGCGAATACCCCAATACAAAATTTCTGTTGAAGGTGAGAAAGGATTGAAGAGTATTGTTACCGATTTGGTTAAATTAGGGGTAATAGAGGAAATCACAGGCAGTACATGCAACAGCCCGATTCTTCTGGTTTATAAAAAAGGAGATAATGAGGTACCATACCGTTTCATAATTGATCTACGCGCATTGAATAAGGTAGTAGATCCACAATTTCCTCTAGTGCCAGACAACACTACAATATTGACAATGATACCTGTTTCAGCAGAATATTTTAGTGTAATAGATTTGAAAAACGCATTCTTTAGTATTCCAGTGGACAAGGACAGTAGATATTTGTTCGCGTTCACATTAGTAGGACGATCATTTACATTTACGCGGATTCCGCAAGGTTATACGGAAAGTCCAAGTATTTACAGTAGAGCATTAAAAGAACAGCTAGACATGCTGGAATTACCCGTGGGTTGTGTACTTTTGCAATACATAGACGATTTATTGCTATCTGCAGACACAGAGGAGATTTGTAAAGAAAGCACTGTATTACTACTGTCACACCTAGCGGCACATAGCCATAAAGCTAGTTTGGAGACATTTCAGTATAATCGAAAGGAGGTAGCTTATTTGGGCTACCTACTTTCGAAAGGAGGGAAAAGACTAACGCCAGAACGCATAGAAAGTATTTCTTGTATGCCTATTCCAAAGACACAAAAAGAAGTCAGAGCCATAATAGGCATGGCTTCATATTGCCGACAATGGATTGGCAATTTAGCGTTAATTGTGAAACCATTAGTGAATTTAACTAGAAAAGATGCGGTTATGCCTTTGCAGTGGGATGAGGAATGTCAGAGAGCATTTGATGGATTGAAAACTGCATTCTGCTCCGGCTCCGAACTATGAGAACATTTTTAGACTATTTGTGTGTGAAGGTGAAGGTGAAGGATGTGCATTGGCGGTTTTGACACAGGAACAAGGTGGAAGAAATAGGCCGTGCAGCTATTTTTCTTCTGCGCTGGACCCTGTAGCGCGCGCACTACCACGATGTTTCCGATCTGTCGCGGCGGCTGCTGCATCAGTGAAACAAACGGAAGGGATGGTATTGGGGCACACTTTAATTCTGATGGTGCCACATGCCATATACGTTCTATTAAATAGGACACAGACGCAACACCTCACCTCTGCTAGATTTACAAGATATGAGATTATCTTGTTTGCGCCCCATATCCAAATTATGAGGTGTAGCGCTTTGAATCCTGCAGAATTAATGCCACCAACCATAAAAGAAATTGGGAAGAATTAATCACCCCCCACGATTGCTTAATGGTCACTGAGGAAGAAACCAAGGGAAGAGTTGATTTAAGTGATATTCCACAGAAAGAGCCTGATGGAAAGTTATTTTGTGACGGCTCATGTTTTAAATTACCAGATGGCACGACAACTGCCGCATACGCTATCACTACCCTAGAGAGTGTTGTAGAAAGTAAAAGAATCCCCTATAATTTAGCACAAGCCACGGAAATAATGGCATTAACCAGAGCCTGCGAGATTTCTGAAAATTTCAATGTGAATATATATACTGATAGTCAGTATGCTTTTGAAGTGGTTCATAACTTTGGTCGACTCTGGGCTGAGAGAGGGTTTCTGACATCACATGGTGCCAGAATTCAACATGGCCCCTTGATTGTACGATTGCTGTCTGCACTCACGTTTCCAAAGCGCCTAGCAATAGTGAAATTCGAGGCACATAAAAAAGTAACATGCAAAATAGGAGCGGGAAACGCGTTTGCAGACAGAATTGCGAAACAAACTGCTACTGATTTGAATACCAAGATGATGATGGTTCAGACAGAGGAAGTACCCTGTATGATAGAAGATGGAGTTGCGACTGTCAAAGAAATGCAGGCCGAGGCTACGGCCGATGAAATACAGGGATGGGCAGAGAGATCTGCTGAGTTGGATTTGGGGGGTTGTTGGGTGGACAAGGGAACTAGAAACTGGATGTTGCCAAATTCGTATGTGACTGCAATGGTCACAATGGCCCACAGCTCTACGCACATCTGTGCCAAGAAAATGATACAGCACCTTTCTACAGTATGGCAGAATGTAAACATAAAAAAGAATGCAGAGAGGTTGGTGCAGAACTGTATCATGTGTTTACAACACAATGTAGGAAAGGGAACAGTGACTCCAACAGGCAGTTTTGGCCCGCCCTCCATGCCGTTTGAGGTAGTTCATTTTGATTTGATAGAGATGGAAAGGTGCCAAAACTTAAAATACGTCTTGGTGGTAATCTGTGCATTCAGTAAGTGGGTGGAGGCATATCCTTTGAAAGATTGCACAGCAATGAGTACGGCAAAAGTAATGTTGAAGGAGTATTTTTCCAGATTTGGCTTGCCCCGGGTCCTATGGTCTGATAATGGACCGCATTTTGTGGGTGCAGTGGTATTACAGATATGTGTTGGTCTCCAGATTGATAAGAGATTCCATAGTTCAAGGCATCCAAGTTCTGCCGGTCTTGTGGAGTGGCACAACGGGATTCTTAAATCAAAGATTAGCAAGATTTGTGCGGGAAGCAAGTTGAGTTGGGTGGATGCATTGCCAATAGCACTATTATGCATGCGTACGTCTGTACAGGCTAAAACGGGGCTCTCCCCGTACGAAATCGTAATGGGGAGGCCGGCAAATGTTTGGTGTGCACCTCAGCCAAAACGACTTAGTGAGATAGAACATCCTGTGCTTAGTACTTATTGTGGCCTTTTAATGCAGAAATTGCGTTTGATTCATCAGCAGGTGCAGGAGGCATTACCAGTAAGGTACACCGGTCCGGGGCACGCGCTGGAGCCAGGAGACTGGGTGCTGCTAAAAAACTTTGAAAGAAAGTCATCATTAGCACCCAGGTGCCGCGGGCCCCATCAAGTACTTTTGGTGACGCAGACGGCAATACGGGTGGATGGAAGGAAGTCGTAGATCCCTGCCACCCATGCCAAAAAGATTCCAACTGCACTGAAAGTCTTGCCTGACACTGATGACTGGAAAGAGACAGCGGTCCCAGAAACGAAAGAAACTGTTGCCAGTGAGCAGCCACCGAATCTGCCAAATCGAGAAGTGAAACTCGAAACAGAGCCTGAGACGACTGCCAAAAAGGGGGAAGGGCAAAGAGTGCCCCAACGTTGCCCAGCAGAATCGACATCACTGCTGACCGATGTGAAATCTGCCTTGCAGATACCAGCAAAACCAAATCGTGTACCCCTTTGGCGCCCACCAGCACTTGCCAGCACGGCAAAAAACGGATCTGCATCATTGGCGCGGCGCACACCTGCACCTGCAGTAGCGCCACAGGCTGACTTCAAGCCTGAATCTGAAAGTGCACCAGCACTGTTCACGAATCATACGATACCAGGAGCAAGGCGATAAAACCTGCGGCCTCGGAAGACAAAGTGATCCGCATTCTTTTTTTTGGTGTTTATGTCAACCTCTGGTTCAGCTCATGGACGGAGAAGGAACCAGGGGTGTAGAGGAAAGAACCGTGAGAATTGTGCAAATCGGACAATTCAAGACTCGCGGCTCCTCGGTGCGATCATAAAAAGTGCATGTGTCCAGAGCCAGAGCGGACAAGCTGGGCGCACATGGTACTATGGCAAGTGAGATAATTGATTAACAGTACATTTGTCCGGAACCAGAGCAGACAAGCTGGGCGCACATGATACTGAGGCGATAACTGATCAAAGGTCCTCTGAGCAGTATAAGAAGGGACAAGTGATCTCGCCTAAAAACGAATAATCGAATCCAGGCTCAAAAGGACAGGCAAAACTGAACTGTGTCATGATCTCTGCTTCCAAAAGATCAGGACTTGCCCGACTCCCTTGGAAGCAGACCCATAACCCCGGTTCCGAGTGCCAGCCAGTCCCAATTGGGACCTTTTGGACCCTGTCCTGGCGCCAGTGGCACCAGGCTCATAAAGATGCCCAGTCCCAGCGCTGGAAGCGCCGGGCTCATAATGCTTGGGTGGACTTACCTGCAGCAGACCATGCTGCTTACTTACCTGCCAGTTGAACCCCTGATCCTCTTCTGTTTGGGACTACTTTTCCTGTTGGGTGGGGCAGGAGCCACTCCCTAGGTTCAGAACACTGGAACTCTTCTGGAAAGCAGGAACTCTTTTCTTAGGCGTGGCTGTGGAAGGAGACACCTAAGCACTACAGGAGGCTATTTAAACCACACCCGATGGATGAATCTTGCTTTGCGTTATTCTGCATTCTCTGCAGCAGAACGCTCATCTTGTCTTCTGCTTCTGATCCTGGGCCTAAGGGAACAAAGGCTTACCATCCTGGAATCCAGTCTTAAGCAGCACCTGTAAAGACAAAGAAAGAACAGGTTAGCACTACGGTCTTCAGTGGCAGTGCATCTCTTACCTGGTTCATCGGCTGTCACCAATGCCTCGCGCTGCATTCCGGCATCTGAAAGACAAAGGCTTACCTACTCTTCGCATGCTCCGGAGGTCTTCGCACTGCATTCCGGCATCTGAAAGACAAAAGCTTACCAGCTCTTCGCACGCTCCGGAGGCCTTCGGCGCTGCATCCCGCATCTGAAAGACAAAAGAAGGTGCGTTTAAAGACATTGGGCAACTTTATTACTCACGTGCCATTACTCCTTCCCACGCCGAATCCAGTGGGTATTCCAGCACCCTTCAGCTTCTCTAAAGCTCCGAACTTGTGCCTGCAAGATAAAAGGGGACAGTTAGTGCGCATCGTGAAGCAGGCTACAAGCGCTTACTTACGTGCTTCCAGGCGCTTCTATTCCTCACGCGGGTTCGATCCTCAACTCTCATCAGCCCGCCATCCGCCATCGCCGGAACCCTGCAAAACAAGAGATATCATTACAAAAGACTTTTAAGACATTTGAAGTGCCCAGAACTTACCGTTCGTGCAGTTAACGACAGACAGCAGTCCTCTGAGGTCAAGAAGCCTGCACCTTTATCCAGTGAAGAAACTGGTTACGGCACCCTGCCCCGAGGCACATGGAGAGCTCGGCGTTCACTTACCTAAGGTGAGGGTGTTAACCTTTGGGGTTCTACAGGAGAAGAGAAAGGGAAGAGGAGAGAGGCACCCAATAACCCCAGTTCATTAATCCCATATTTTCTATCTGCAGACATCTTACTCTTCGAGTCAGACATACAGTGCACAGAGGTCCAGCCCAAAGAGCCAACCGTGTGTTACACATCACCTTTGAAGATACGGCATTCACCCAGTCAAGACCGGCGCCTCTGCGGGAATCAGGTGAGCGTTACAGAACGCAAAGCCTATCGCAAAACTCCCACCCAGGCGCTATGGATACCTCGGATACCGACCAGCTAGCCCAGTTACTTGGGGAACTAAGAGCAGAAGTGCATGCAGCCCGTCAGGAAACTAATGCTCTAAGAAGGGAACTGATTATTTCCAAGGAGCGAACAGACGATCTCGCTAGACAATTGCTACAGTCACAAGCCGGACAAACTCCGTTACCCGCATCAGGGGCAAATCTTCCTTCAACATCCTCTACGAACCCAGTGCAGATCAACCTACCTGGGAATGTACCTCTGGCTCCGCCCGAACGATTTTCTGGTGACCCAAAGAGGTTTGCAGTATTTATTAATCAGTGCCGGTTGCACTTCTTATGCCGGCCAGCAGCCTTTCCAACTGATCAAGCTAAGGTAGCTTTCGTGCTTTCGTACCTTAGTGGCAATGCGGCAGACTGGTCGATCCCTCTAGTTAATCAAGATGATCCAGTTCTCCATGATTTTCGAGCTTTTCAGCTCAGTATGGAAAAACTGTTTGCAAGACAATCACAGGGGCAGGCCTTGTACAATGAGCTCCTTTCATTGCGACAGGGTAATCAAGACCTTTTGGCTTATATTGCGTCTTTCAACAGACTGATAGTGGAAACTTGATGGCCTGAGGACAAAAGGATTACGTTGTTTTATAGAGGTCTACGTGGAGAGCTCAAAGATTTGTTAGCCCAAGTAGTGAATCCCCCGCAAGACTGTTCGGACTATATTGACTTAGTCATTCAAATTGACCACAGACTGCAGAAGAGGAAGGCCGATCGTTCCAAGTTTGATGCTCGAGTATTTTCCAAACCACCAACTCCTACTAAAGGAGTAGACTCCGGGGAACCCATGCAAATAGGGGGCCTGAAAGGACCACTAACACAAAAGGAGCGGGAAAGGAGAAAACAGCTGCAATTATGCCTCTATTGCGGAAACTCGGGGCACTTTCTTCGAGACTGTCCAGTGAAACCAGCCAAGAAGGCAGTAGGAGCTGCAGTTACCAGGGTCACAAACTCTGAGCAGGGAAACAACCTCGCCCGACAAGAATAGAGGTCCTCTTGCCGAGCGTTAAAACCAGTTCCGGGACCTCGCATTTCGTGATACCTATGGTCCTCATTAGCCCTGAACATCCGGATCGGTTACATGCGATTGAAGCTTACGTCGACAGCGGTGCCATCGGCAATTATGTGGATCATGAAATGGTTTTGAGGATGAATCTGACTCTTTGTCCAAAGGCTGTAAAGGACGTCATTACTACGGTGGATGGTACGGAGATAGCCTCCGGACCAGTAACGCATACCACCCAAGAAGTGACGCTAGTAAGTCAAGATGGACACCATGAGAAGATCGTGTTCGATGTGATCAAGGCCCCCCAGTTCCAGATTATTCTAGGAATTCCTTGGTTAGAGAAGCACAATCCTCAGATCGATTGGCGAGCAAGAACGGTTCAGTTTCCAGAATGTGTCTCTACTTGTCACCCTCGACCTGGTGTTGCACTGGCAGCAATTTCCTTGGAGGCTCCTCAGTTACCTCCTGAATACCTAGAATTCCAAGATGTTTTCCGGAAGGATCAGGCTAACTCTCTACCTCCTCATAGGTCTTATGACTGCCAGATAGACCTGATACCTGGATCTACTCCTCCCTGTAGTAGAATTTATGCCCTCACCGAGCCTGAGAATCTTCACCTCCGACAATACCTGGATCAATACCTAGCGAATGGGTTTATTCGTCCTTCCAAGTCCCCTGCTTCCTCAGCTTTGTTCTTCGTTCCAAAAAAAGAAGGGGACCTTAGAACTTGTATAGATTATCGCGCCCTGAACCAGATCACCGTTAAGTATAGATATCCGTTACCTTTGATCCCTGAACTCCTGGACCAAGTCAGAAAAGCATGCGTATATACAAAGCTGGATCTTAGAGGAGCCTACCACTTGGTACGAGTAAAAGAGGGCGATGAATGGAAGACGGCCTTCCGCACCAAGTATGGGCTATTTGAATATCAGGTCATGCCCTTCGGACTTTGCAATGCCCCGGCCCCCTTTCAATATTTTATGAACGATGTCCTCAGAGAGCTCATAGATATGTGTGTTGTTGTTTACATTGACGACATCCTCGTTTATTCTTCATCGGAAACTGAACATCGGAAACACGTGAAAATGGTCCTCGGGAGATTGCGTCAACACAAACTTTTCGCTAAGTTGGAAAAATGTGTTTTCAACGTAACTGAAGTTGAATTCTTGGGATTCATATTATCACCTAGCGGAGTGTGTATGGATTCAAAGAAGGTCGATGCAATTCTCAAATGGCCATCGCCATCCTCCGTAAAAGGTGTTCAAAGCATGTTAGGCTTCGCTAACTTTTACCGCAAGTTTATCTCCGAATTCTCTCGAATAGTCCAGCCCATCACCGCCTTGTTAAAGAAAAACAAACGTTTTGAATGGTCTACCGAGGCGGAACAAGCTTTCCAGAATTTGAAGACTAGATTTATCTCTGCACCGATCTTAAAACATCCTCGCCCAGAACTCCCCTACATCGTTGAAACTGATGCTTCGAGCCTTGCCATGGGGGCAGTTCTATCACAAAAGGACCCAGTAACCAATCAGTTGCATCCCGTGGCATTTTGGTCCCGCAAATTCTCGCCTTTGAAATCAATTACACTATTACTGATAAGGAACTTCTAGCTATCAAGTCCGCCTTTAAGGCTTGGCGGCATTATCTTCTGGGGGCCCGACACACCGTTACTGTGATTACAGATCACCGAAACCTGCAATATTTGAAAACCGCAAAAGCTCAATCCTCTAGGCAACTCCGTTGGGCACTATTCTTTGCCGAGTTTGACTTCATAATTACCTATCGACCTGGTACAAAAAACGGTAAAGCTGATGCCCTTTCTCGGATGGGAGTGGAAGAACATTTGATCAATCCTAAACCTGTACCTATCATTCCCGAACAAAGAATTCTAGGTGTAATCGCCACACAATCCATAGAGGAAGTTAAGGAAAAAGCCAGGCTACTGGTAACTCCAGCAGACATACAGAATTGGCATCTGCAGGGAAAGGACTTTACGGAGAAGGACAACCTATTATATTTCCAAGAACGGTTATACCTGCCCGGCACAGATTTACAGAAAAAGGTAATCTCTTGTTATCACGATTCTTTAATGGAAGGACATCCCGGTATGACCAAGACCTCGGAAAAGATCAAGCGCTACTTCTGGTAGCCGTCTTGGAAAAAAGATATCAGAGACTTTATAATGTCCTGTGGAGTATGCGCCCAAAACAAGAGTCAAAAGGAAAAACCAGCCGGCCTCTTACGCCCTATTGACATCCCGCCTCGCCCTTGGCATACGCTTTCTATGGACTTCATCACCGATCTACCTCCATGCTCCGGATACAATACGATCCTAGTAATCGTGGACCTATTATCCAAGATGGCGCATTTCATTCCACTCAAAGGCTTACCAACAGCAGCAACTCTGGCCCGAGAATTTCTCGAAAACATCGTCCGACTGCACAGTTTTCCTTCAGTTCTAATTTCGGATCGAGGTAGTCAATTTATTTCTCATTTTTGGCGAAGTTGCTGTCGGTCGGCTCAAATTGATGTGAGACTTTCGACCAGCCACCACCCTCAAACCGACGGACAAACCGAGAGGACCAATCAAACTCTGGAACAGTATTTGCGCTGCATGCTACAACAAACTGAAAAAACTTGGAAAGATATCCTTTGGATAGCCGAATATGCCTACAATAACTCGGTCCACTCGGGAACTGGGAAGACCCCGTTTTTTCTTTTATACGGTAGTCACCCTCGAACCTCGGAGTTGGATCCACTCTAAGATCTTGGAACACCAGCAGTAGAGCACCTGCATTCTACAATCACCCAAGCCTTTAAGGAAGCCGTTTCTCACCTTCAAAGGGCTAAAGAACAATACAAGAAAGGAGCAGACCAACATCGGAAGGAAACCCCCCAATATCAAGTAGGAGATCAAGTCTGGTTATCCACCAAATATCTACCTCTAAAAGGACCACGCACATTCAACCCAAGATACCTTGGTCCCTATTTCATCTCTACCATAGTAAATCCAGTAGCGGTCAAGTTGGACTTGCCCCCTCACATGAAGATACATCCAGTCTTCCACGTCTCTCTATTAAAACCCGTGCAACCTCAAACCCGACTAACTACATCTCCAAAACCTATTCTAGTTGATGGAGAACTCGAGTTTGAAGTCAAAAGCATCCTGGATTCCAAGATCTCCAAATCTAAACTATTTTACCTGATTGACTGGAAAGGCTACGGTCCCCAAGAAAGATCCTGGGAACCTGCAGAATATGTCCACGCGCCTCGTCTAATCAAAAGATTTCATCGAACATTTCCTAACAAGCCCAAACCCCCGGAGAAGCCCGGTTTGGGAGGGGCCTTGAGGGGGGGTGCTGTCATGATCTCTGCTTCCAAAAGATCAGGACTTGCCCGACTCCCTTGGAAGCAGACCCATAACCCCGGTTCCGAGTGCCAGCCAGTAATGCTTGGGTGGACTTACCTGCAGCAGACCATGCTGCTTACTTACCTGCCAGTTGAACCCCTGATCCTCTTCTGTTTGGGACTACTTTTCCTGTTGGGTGGGGCAGGAGCCACTCCCTAGGTTCAGAACACTGGAACTCTTCTGGAAAGCAGGAACTCTTTTCTTAGGCGTGGCTGTGGAAGGAGGGACCTAAGCACTACAGGAGGCTATTTAAGCCACACCCGATGGATGAATCTTGCTTTGCGTTATTCTGCATTCTCTGCAGCAGAACGCTCATCGTGTCTTCTGCTTCTGATCCTGGGCCTAAGGGAACAAAGGCTTACCATCCTGGAATCCAGTCTTAAGCAGCACCTGTAAAGACAAAGAAAGAACAGGTTAGCACTACGGTCTTCAGTGGCAGTGCATCTCTTACCTGGTTCATCGGCTGTCACCAACGCCTCGCGCTGCATTCCGGCATCTGAAAGACAAAGGCTTACCTACTCTTCGCATGCTCCGGAGGTCTTCGCACTGCATTCCGGCATCTGAAAGACAAAAGCTTACCAGCTCTTCGCATGCTCCGGAGGCCTTCGGCGCTGCATCCCGCATCTGAAAGACAAAAGAAGGTGCGTTTAAAGACATTGGGCAACTTTATTACTCACGTGCCATTACTCCTTCCCACGCCGAATCCAGTGGGTATTCCAGCACCCTTCAGCTTCTCTAAAGCTCCGAACTTGTGCCTGCAAGATAAAAGGGGACAGTTAGTGCGCATCGTGAAGCAGGCTACAAGCGCTTACTTACGTGCTTCCAGGCGCTTCTATTCCTCACGCGGGTTCGATCCTCAACTCTCATCAGCCCGCCATCGCGGGAACCCTGCAAAACAAGAGATATCATTACAAAAGACTTTTAAGACATTTGAAGTGCCCAGAACTTACCGTTCGTGCAGTTAACGACAGACAGCAGTCCTCTGAGGTCAAGAGGCCTGCACCTTTATCCAGTGAAGAAACTGGTTACGGCACCCTGCCCCGAGGCAGATGGAGAGCTCGGCGTTCACTTACCTAAGGTGAGGGTGTTAACCTTTGGGGTTCTACAGGAGAAGAGAAAGGGAAGAGGAGAGAGGCACCCAATAACCCCAGTTCATTAATCCCATATTTTCTATCTGCAGACATCTTACTCTTCGAGTCAGACATACAGTGCACAGAGGTCCAGCCCAAAGAGCCAACCGTGTGTTACACATCACCTTTGAAGATACGGCATTCACCCAGTCAAGACCGGCGCCTCTGCGGGAATCAGGTGAGCGTTACAACTGTGAGAATTCCATTGAACTTATAGACATCAGAGCAGGCGCGACGAAGAGAGATATCCACAACAAACTGTGATAAGGAAGAAGAAGGACGACGAGAAACATGCCGGGACTGGTTCCAGCCTCCTCCTGCACCACCACCGCTGAGAATAAGTCAGTTATAAAGACTATAAGTTTAAGAAAAACGCATGGTAAAACAAATTGTATGCTGGCACTAACGTTAATAATGTGCTTTATGAGCGTGGTAGCACCAATATCGACATCCCTAATATTATGGTGGGTAGAATCAATACACCCATTAGAAATGTTTTTACCAATCATTAATATATCCACTACTGAAAGCCCGGTTCAGGTGATCACTTAATACCTACCCCCATTGGAAGAAAAACACAGGGAAGGTTTTGGAAATAACACCTTACTGCTAATAATGAACATGACACATGCAATCCTGAAGAAAACAAACTGCTGGGTATGTGCCCATTTACCACAGCATGCCGGAAAAGGAATAGGGTGGTATGTGCAGCCATTACCATTAAGTTCTGCATGTAGTGCATCTTTAGGTGCAATGTTCTATGGGAAATGGAATGAGAGTAATACGGGTCAATTAGACAGAACCAACATGAATGAGTTTGAGGAGATAATAATGAAGCCTGTGGGTTGTTCCATTTTTCATAAAGCTCAAGTAATAGCCCCAGAGCCCACGAGGAAAAGTACACAGAAGATAACACGACAAAATAGATGAGATAGATTGTCCCCGCCAGAAAAAACATCTGTAATGACGTTTCGTGTAAGAACAGAAGGGGGCAAAGATGCAATTCCCCCATCTTACACGGTGAATTATAGCCCAAAAACTGTCCCTTTTTGTCTAAAAAAGAAAGTCTCTTTTTCAGTCGGAACATATACTGGTTGTATGAATACAGTGGTACTAAAATGGGAAATAGAACCAGTATACGTAGGTGATCCAGTTTATTTTATATGTGGAGAGAAAGCATACCCTTGGTTGCCCAGAAACGTGGGAGGTACATGTTACCTAGGGCTAATGTTCCCAGGAGTATTCCTCTTAGAAACAGCAGCCATGGCCAGATTATCCAGAACTAGAGTCAAAAGGACTGACAAAGGTGTTTTAATAGCAACTGATGTAGCGAAATCATTCATTCCATTCTTAGGACAGATAGTGAACTCCTATAATATAAGGCAACTGTCCAGAATCCTAAAGAATACAATAAACACAACAACAGATATACAGGCCGATTCATGGAATAATTAGCGCGGCGCAAGTGGGCAAAAACGTGCGAATCGCAGTGGAATAGCGAAAATCGCAGTGCAAGTGCGAAAATCGCACGAAAAGCAGCGCACATCGATTCATGGAAGGCCGTGCGCGAGAAAACCAGCGGATGTGCGAAAAAAAGAGTGCGCGGCGCACGTTGGCGCACAGGCCATCTAACAGCGTGCGCCAGGTCACAGCGAAAATCGCACAGGCCACAGCGAAAATCGCACATAACGCGGCGCACGCAACAAAAGTAGGCGGAACACGGGCGTAACACTCGGAATGGGGAACAACTTGCCAAAACGTGGGCGTCACGGGGGAAGTACAGGGCACAAGTGCGCGGAACGCCCACACGCTCGCCTACAACACGTATTCATGGAATAGAATAGTGCAAAAAAGCGCACGGTCAAACCAGCGCACAGGCACAAACATGACCGCCACAAGAAAGCAGGCGGTAGCGTCTCTGCGGCTGTAAGAAATGTGCGCCAAAAGGTGCGCCAACAAATAGCACCTATATAATGCCATGATGAATGTCCTATACTGTGGCCCTCCAGGACAAATGACGTGCAAAGGGGTACCCACAAACACGGACACCCGCTGACAAAAAATACGTGTGCGTGTATACTGGGGCGCGCGGGAAGTCTTACACGCGATTTGGCCGGGTACGTGTATTTCAGGGGTGCGCGGGAAGTTCCACACGCGATTGGCCCAGTGCGAGCAGGGTACGTGTATTTCAGGGGTGCGCGGGAATTTCCACACTCGATTTCAGCAAGGTATGTGTATTTCAGGGGTGCGCGGGAAGTTCCACACGCGATTGGCCCAGTGCGAGCAGGGTATGTGTATTTCAGGGGTGCGCGGGAATTTCCACACGCGATTTCAGCAAGGTATGTGTATTTGAGGGGTGCGCGGGAAGTTCCACACGCGATTGGCCCAGTGCGAGCAGGGTACGTGTATTTCAGGGGTGCGCGGGAATTTCCACACGCGATTTCAGCAAGATATGTGTATTTCAGGGGTGCGCGGGAAGTTCCACACGCGATTGGCCCAGTGCGAGCAGGGTACGTGTATTTCAGGGGTGCGCGGGAAGTTCCACACGCGATTTCAGCAAGGTATGTGTATTTCAGGGGTGCGCGGGAAGTTCCACACGCGATTGGCCCAGTGCGAGCAGGGTACGTGTATTTAAGGGGTGCGCGGGAATTTCCACACGCGATTTCAGCAAGGTATGTGTATTTCAGGGGTGCGCGGGAAGTTCCACACGCGATTTCAGCAAGGTATGTGTATTTCAGGGGTGCGCGGGAAGTTCCACACACGATTTCAGCAGGGTATGTGTATTTCAGGGGTTCTGGGGAGTACCACACGTGAATTGGCCGAGTGGCCCCTCCCAGGTGTACGCTCCACAACCTTCACGGACCCTGCAGGCAGCCCACACCACGGGGGACTACCCTGCACCCATGCTCATGTCCCGCAGGCAGCCCATCCACCATGGGCATGCCCCCCAGCCAACCCACATGTCACCTTGCACTACTGATTAACAATGCATGTCTCCCACCACCCCCACCCCCCTGCCACCATGGCCAGCCCCACCAGGGCCCCACTCATGTCCCCCTGCACCCCCAACCCCCAGCATCCAGGGTCACCCTCCACCAGGCCCCCAATCATGTCTCCCACCACCCCCACCCCCCTGCCACCATGGGCAGCCTCCACCAGGCCCCCACTCATGTCCCCCTGCACCCCCACCCCCAGCATCCAGGGTCACCCTCCACCAGGCCCCCACTCATGTCTCCCACCACCCCCACCCCCCTGCCACCATGGGCAGCCTCCACCAGGCCCCCACTCATGTCTCCCACCACCCCCACCCCCCTGCCACCATGGGCAGCCTCCACCAGGCCCCCACTCATGTCCCCCTGCACCCCCACCCCCCAGCATCCAGGGTCACCCTCCACCAGGCCCCCACTCATGTCTCCCACCACCCCCACCCCCCTGCCACCATGGGCAGCCTCCACCAGGCCCCCACTCATGTCTCCCACCACCCCCACCCCCCAGCCACCAGGGTCCCCCTAATCCAGGCCCCCACTCATGTCTCCCACCACCCCCACCCCCCAGCCACCATGGGCAGCCCCCACCAGGCCCCCACTCATGTCCCCCTGCACCCCCACCCCCCAGCATCCAGCGTCACCCTCCACCAGGCCCCCACTCATGTCCCCCTGCACCCCCACCCCCCAGCATCCAGGGTCACACTCCACCAGGCCCCCACTCATGTCTCCCACCACCCCCACCCCCCTGCCACCATGGGCAGCCCCCACCAGGCCCCCACCCATGTCTCCCACCACCCCCCTTCCACCATGGGCAGCCTCCACCAGGCCCCCACTCATGTCTCCCACCACCCCCACCCCCCTGCCACCATGGGCAGCCTCCACCAGGCCCCCACTCATGTCTCCCACCACCCCCACCCCCCAGACACCAGGGGCAGCCTCCACCAGGCCCCCACCCATGTCTCCCACCACCCACACCCCCCAGCAGTGCAGGGGTAGCCTCCACCAGGCCCCCACTCATGTCTCCCACCACCCCCACCCCCCAGCAGTGCAGGGGCAGCCTCCACCAGGCCCCCACTCATGTCCCCCTGCACCCCCACCCCCCAGCATCCAGGGTCACCCTCCACCAGGCTCCCACTCATGTCTCCCACCACCCCCACCCCCCTGCCACCATGGCCAGCCCCCACCAGGCCCCCACTCATGTCCCCCTGCACCCCCACCCCCCAGCATCCAGGGTCACCCTCCACCAGGCCCCCACTCATGTCTCCCACCACCCCCACCCCCCTGCCACCATGGGCAGCCTCCACCAGGCCCCCACTCATGTCTCCCACCACCCCCACCACCCAGCCACCAGGGGCAGCCTCCACCAGGCCCCCACCCATGTCTCCCACCACCCCCACCCCCCAGCCACCAGGGTCACCATCCACCAGGCCCCCACTCATGTCTCCCACCACCCCCACCCCCCTGCCACCATGGGCAGCCTCCACCAGGACCCCACTCATGTCTCCCACCACCCCCACCCCCCAGCCACCAGGGGCAGCCTCCACCAGTCCCCCACCCATGTCTCCCACCACCCCCACCCCCCAGCCACCAGGGTCACCCTCCACCAGGCCCCCACTCATGTCTCCCACCACCCCCACCCCCCAGCCACCATGGGCAGCCCCCACCAGGCCCCCACTCATGTCCCCCTGCACCCCCACCCCCCAGCATCCAGGGTCACCCTCCACCAGGCCCCCACTCACGTCTCCCACCACCCCCACCCCCCAGCCACCATGGGCAGCCCCCACCAGGCCCCCACTCATGTCCCCCTGCACCCCCACCCCCCAGCATCCAGGGTCACCCTCCACCAGGCCCCCACTCATGTCCCCCTGCACCCCCACCCCCCAGCATCCAGGGTCACCCTCCACCAGGCCCCCACTCATGTCTCCCACCACCCCCACCCCCCTGCCACCATGGGCGGCCCCCACCAGGCCCCCACCCATGTCTCCCACCACCCCCAC
Organism: Ambystoma mexicanum; assembly: GCF_040938575.1. Lineage (NCBI taxonomy): Eukaryota > Metazoa > Chordata > Amphibia > Caudata > Ambystomatidae > Ambystoma > Ambystoma mexicanum. Next base: position 705,941,059 of record NC_090923.1, on the reverse strand, counting down.
CCCCCTGCCACCATGGGCAGCCTCCACCAGGCCCCCACTCATGTCTCCCACCACCCCCACCCCCCAGCCACCAGGGGCAGCCTCCACCAGGCCCCCACCCATGTCTCCCACCACCCCCACCCCCCAGCAGTGCAGGGGCAGCCTCCACCAGGCCCCCACTCATGTCTCCCACCACCCCCACCCCCCAGCAGTGCAGGGGCAGCCCCCACCAGGCCCCCACTCATGTCTACCACCACCCCCACCCCCCTGCCACCATGGCCACCCTCCACCAGGCCCCCACTCATGTCCCCCTGCACCCCCACCCCCCAGCATCCAGGGTCACCCTCCACCAGGCCCCCACTCATGTCTCCCACCACCCCCACCCTCCAGCCACCATGGGCAGCCCCCACCAGGCCCCCACTCATGTCCCCCTGCACCCCCACCCCCCAGCATCCAGGGTCACCCTCCACCAGGCCCCCACTCATGTCCCCCTGCACCCCCACCCCCCAGCATCCAGGGTCACCCTCCACCAGGCCCCCACTCATGTCTCCCACCACCCCCACCCCCCTGCCACCATGGCCAGCCCCCACCAGGCCCCCACCCATGTCTCCCACCACCCCCATCCCCCTGCCACCATGGGCAGCCTCCACCAGTCCCCCACCCATGTCTCCCACCACCCCCACCCCCCAGCAGTGCAGGGGCAGCCTCCACCAGGCCTCCACTCATGTCTCCCACCACCCCCACCCCCCAGCAGTGCAGGGGCAGCATCCACCAGGCCCCCACACATGTCTACCACCACCCCCACCCCCCTGCCACCAGGGCCACCCTCCACCAGGCCCCCACTCATGTCCCCCTGCACCCCCACCCCCCAGCATCCAGGGTCACCCTCCACCAGGCCCCCACTCATGTCTCCCACCACCCCACCCCCCTGCCACCATGGCCAGCCCCCACCAGGCCCCCACTCATGTCCCCCTGCACCCCCAACCCCCAGCATCCAGGGTCACCCTCCACCAGGCCCCCACTCATGTCTCCCACCACCCCCACCCCCCTGCCACCATGGGCAGCCTCCACCAGGCCCCCACTCATGTCCCCCTGCACCCCCACCCCCCAGCATCCAGGGTCACCCTCCACCAGGCCCCCACTCATGTCTCCCACCACCCCCACCCCCCAGCCACCATGGGCAGCCCCCACCAGGCCCCCACTCATGTCCCCCTGCACCCCCACCCCCCAGCATCCAGGGTCACCCTCCACCAGGCCCCCACTCATGTCCCCCTGCACCCCCACCCCCCAACATCCAGGGTCACCCTCCACCAGGCCCCCACTCATGTCTCCCACCACCCCCACCCCCCTGCCACCATGGCCAGCCCCCACCAGGCCCCCACCCATGTCTCCCACCACCCCCACCCCCCTGCCACCATGGGCAGCCTCCACCAGGCCCCCACTCATGTCTCCCACCTCCCCCCACCCCCCAGCCACCAGGGGCAGCCTCCACCAGGCCCCACCCATGTCTCCCACCACCCCCACCCCCCAGCAGTGCAGGGGCAGCCTCCACCAGGCCCCCACTCATGTCTCCCACCACCCCCACCCCCCAGCAGTGCAGGGGCAGCCTCCAGCAGGCCCCCACTCATGTCTACCACCACCCCCACCCCCTGCCACCATGGCCACCCTCCACCAGGCCCCCACTCATGTCCCCCTGAACCCCCACCCCCCAGCATTCAGGGTCACCCTCCACCAGGCCCCCACTCATGTCTCCCACCTCCCTGCCACCATGGCCAGCCCCCACCAGGCCCCCACTCATGTCCCCCTGCACCCCCAACCCCCAGCATCCAGGGTCACCCTCCACCAGGCCCCCACTCATGTCTCCCACCACCCCCATCCCCCTGCCACCATGGGCAGCCTCCACCAGGCCCCCACTCATGTCCCCCTGCACCCCCACCCCCCAGCATCCAGGGTCACCCTCCACCAGGCCCCCACTCATGTCTCCCGCCACCCCCACCCCCCTGCCACCATGGGCAGCCTCCACCAGGCCCCCACTCATGTCTCCCACCATCCCCACCCCCTGCCACCATGGGCAGCCCCCACCAGGTCCTCACAATCCCCAATCATGTGCGTAATGGTCAGCCTCCACAGCCAAAAAGCCCTACCAAGTAACCCATTCACCCACATGGAAATGGAAATCACATGTTACACCCCCAATGTTAATGAAGCTAATGAACCCATGTCCGTCACACACAATGGTTGCAATTGAATGGGAAAACACCCAACATGACATGCATGAAACCAATGAGATGATACCACACAGTGAAGTATGGAAACCAAAATTGTATTTAAACAAATAAAGAATGCTAAAGAAAGGAAACAAACTACAATGGGGATGAGAAAAAAAAGCAGCATGTCCGTATAAAAAATAAAAAAAATGCAAATCAGAATCCAAAAAAATGTCGTTCAAAGTCAAATGTAAAAAAATCTCTATGCAACAAAGAACTATGTAAAAAACTACCAAGGGTCCATGAGCCCAACTGAACAAAGGAAACCTACTAAAAAACCTACCTAAAAATCAACTATATACAAAAAGTGGAGCAGTGTCCGTCGACTCCAAATCATAATAAGAAAGAAAGGAAACCTAAAACTAAAGAACTATATACAAAGGCGGCGGGCAAGTCCAGCGGCTCACTCTGTGGTGTCCCGGGCCAGGGCATCATCGAACTCCTGTTCGATGTCCCGGAGGCGGTCCAGTTCCATGGCCCCGAGGGTCCGCAGGGACGACGCCGTGTCCTCCTCCAACCCCCTGCGGATTGCCTCGAGGCACTCGGCCCGCCTCAGGGCCCTCCGCATGGAGTTCTCCGCCCTGACCATTGTGAGCCGCGCCTCTTCCGCCCACCGCCGCTCCGCACCTATGGCGTGGCCCAACCGCTGCCACACGGAAGACACTCTCTGTCCTGGGTCCCCCTGCCCTCCGGCCGATGCCTGCCCCTCCGATGTCGAAAGCCCCGAGCCTTCATGTCTCCCACCATCTTGCTGCTGCTGCTGCTCTGCCTCTGCCCGTGCACTGCCTCCTGCTGCCTGCACATCCTCCGCCGGCTGGGGTGCAGTTGTTGATGTGGCCACCCCTGCTGGACCTCCGACTCCCGACTGTGGCAGGGATGCCTCCTCCACCAACCTGGCCGCACCTTCAGAGGCAGCTCCACAGGGCACCCAGGTGACTGATGGGTGGGAAGATGGCACAGAGGACGACTGGCGCGTAGGGGGTCCAGTTGAGGAGAGGGTCGGAGCAAGCCCCATCAGACGGAGGAATCCGGCCTGGGTGACCTGTCCCAGCAGGCTGACGTGGTCAACGAGCCATTCGAGATGACGTGCAGTCTCTCCATGAAAAGACTGCAGGTCAACTCGCATGGCCCGTTCACGCAACGCCACACCAGCCAGGACAGGCTCAACCCGGACCTGGATGGCCACGTCCGCAGGCAGAGGAAGGCCAGTTGACGTCAGCTCATCCCCTGCCTGAAAACGGGTCTGGACGTAGGCATCCCTGCTGGTGCAAGATGATGCAGGGACAGGATCGGGGACAGGATTGCACACAGGCACCTCCGCGGCGGCCTGTGCTGCCTCCTGTCCCTGGTCCTGCACTGCACCACTAGCACCAGTGGGATCCCCACCTCCAGACCTTGTCTCTGGTGCTTGCACGGCCTCCTCCTCCACCAAACCCCCCACCAACCTGGATGACTCTGTGCCATCTTCCCCTGTTGGGCCCTGTGGGGTCCCAGCTGCCCCTTCTGCTGCCGAGGAGTCCAACTGCAACCTCTGCCTCTTGGACTTCCCCCCGGCAGCTGCGGCCTGGGACACGGCACCGGACTCCTCACTCCCCGACGAGATGACAACACGGGAGGAGAGCCGGGCCTTGCGTCTCCGGCTGGCGGTCGGATCCCCGCCGCTGTGCTCCACAGCACCTTCTCCGCCCTCTTCATCAGTTGACGCTGCAGACAGGGAGAAACAAAACACAGGCATAAGGGCACTGTACAATGGACACATACACACATGACAGTTGCACATGAGTGGCATTGGCAAACCTCAGACATGTCATCACAATCCCCAACACACATGTCATTGCAACTCGCACACATGAGCCATACCACAGCCATATCGCAACTGCCACCACCATCCCTACACATACAACAGCATCAGCAGCCAAAGGGGAGCCAGACATCACATGCAACACAGGAAGTGCACCACACATGTACACACACCACCACACTTGCATGCATGTCTACACCTCTGCCAAGTGTCGCACTGTTCAGACGGGCATCCATGTCACATCTGCCAATCAGGCTTCCACATACCGCTGTCACATGTATCCATGTTGCATCACTGTTGCACCCTTGTCAAATACACACACATGCACATGTACACAGTGCTCATACATGCAGCCGAAAACAACATACATGCCTGACATCACGGACATGTCTACTTACATACACATTCATCCAAACATGTGTGCACGCACAACTGCATTTGCCATGCAAGCCCACACACACAAGCACCATCCATGTCTCACACATTACAGCCCTCGCATGTGTCAGCCCCACGGCCCTGTACACCCCCACCCATACTCGACCCCATACAAACAGATGTGCAACCTGCACAATACCGAATAATCACCACACGCACTGCTCACAATCAGGATGCATGTACACTCACCGCTCGACTCCAGACGGGTCTGCTTCTCTAGGACCTGGACGTGGAGCGCTGGGGATATGCGTTCCAGGACCCCCATCTCTTCTTCCGACAAGTGGCCCCGGCGCCCCTTGGCATCCGCTGCCTTCAAGAGGCGCCGGGCCTTGTTCAGGGTCCTGGACCTGAAGTCCTCCCAGCGCTTCCTGACATGTTGTAAGTCCCGGACTGCCAGCCCCTCCACGTTGATGGCAGTCACGATGTCAGTCCAGATCCGAGTCCGTCCTTCCTTGTCGGCGCGGGAACTTCCGAAGAGGGCATCATACTGCCCCAGGACTTGCTCCACCAGGACACCAACTTCGGTGGCACTGAAGCTGGTGCCCCTCTGCCTCTCTGGCCGGGGTTTGTCAGTGGTCACAGATGGTGTTTGCCCCGACATGACAACCCCAGAGGCAGGAGTGGGTGGGCAACTGGGTCCTGGGGCTGGGCTGTGGAGCGATGGAATTCCAGTCGGGAGTCTTCGGTTCCAGCAGGGGTGGTCACAGAAACAGCACCCCTGGCTGATGTGCAGGCAGCAAATGGCAGTGCACGTGGGCAGCAGGCAGTCAGGCAGCAGCAGATGGCAGGTGGGAGCGTGCTCGGGGCTCTGGGGGGCAGTAGTTCGGCCTTCTGGGCAGGAGCGTGGTCTTCTGTGTACTTACGCGTGGCCAGCTTGGTACGGAGTGATTTGGCACGTGAAATTCCTGCACGTCAGCGTGAAAATCGAGGAAAGGCCCTTAGCGCGTAAGCGCGTCAGCACGCATACGCAATTCTATTGGACCAAAGGCCTTCAGCGCGTAAGCGCGTCTGTGACGTGACCCGCACGGGTGTTTCCCACACAGCACGTGATGACAGAGCACACGTGGAAAGACTGCACGTCAGAGTCTCATCGCGTGTAATTGGACAGCACGTCAGAGTCTCATCGCGTGTAATTGGACAGCACGTCAGAGTCTCATCGCGTGTAATTGGACAAAAGTGCGCGTACACGAGATTGGCCTATGTACGTGTATATCAGGGGTGTGCGGACACTTACACACGCAAGTACGTCAGCGCACCTGTATCCCGGGGTGCGCGGGAATTTCCACACGCTATTGGACTGGGTACTGGATTTCAGGTATGCGCGGGTCACACGCTCGCCTACAACACGCGCAACGCATTAATTTGCGCGCTAACAAAAGAATAAGCTCAGACCCAGGATGAACATACCGTTCCTAGCAGCAGTGGGCGTGGCCTACCAAAGGAGGAGGAGGAGGATAGTCAGGGCCAGAATATTCACACCCAGAACCAGCCTTTTCGGGATGCCTGATGACCAGGTGCATGGGAGGTACAGGTTTCCACCACACATCATACTGGACCTGGTGAGAGAGTGGGAGGATGACCTCACATCACCCACCCTGTGCTCCCAAGCACTCAGCCCCCTGGAGAAGGTCCTCAATGTACTGCACTTCTTAGCCACTGGATCATTTCAGCGGACAAGTGCCATTGTGGGTGGTGTATCATAGGCCACCCAGTCACGCTGCCTACACCAGGTCTTGAACATCATCACTGCACACCCATCAGTCCGCAGGCACATATACCTGCCCAGAACCCCTGCAGAAAGGCATGCTGCCGCCCTGGATTTTTACGCTGTGGCACGATTCCCCAAAGTGCTAGGTGCCATCGACTGCACCCATGTGGCTCTACGTCCCCCCAGGGCATCTGAGCACATCTATAGGAACCGCAAGCACTGGCATTCCATCAACGTGCAGGTAGTATGTAATGCCAAGGGAATCATCACCTCAGTATATGCCAACTATCCCGGGTCAACCCACGACAGCTTCATTTACGGAATGTCCACCCTAAGCCGGGACCTAGAAGCTGGGCGGCATGGCGATACATGGCTGCTTGGTGAGTATGAATGCCACTGCACATGCATGCATGTCAGATACTGAGCAAGGTCACAACCCCACCAATGATACCAATCACCACCTCCACAGGGGACAGTGCCTACCCTCTCAGTCCCCACATGATGACGCCAATTCGGAACCCCACCACGCCACCCCAGGTAAGATATAACGCAGCCCACATTATAACCCGGGGCATAGTGGAGCGCACATTCGGAGTGCTGAAGTCACGCTTTCGCTCCCTTGACCGTTCTGGCGGGCAGCTGTTGTACGCTCCCCCAGTAGTGTGCAGGATCATAGTGGCAGCATGTGTCCTGCACAACGTTGCAACACGCCGGGGCCTGGCCGTGGACATGGTGGTGGCACCACATCCCCAACCACATGCACAGCCGCTGCGCATGGGAGGGGAAAGGGCACGGGGGGAGGCAGCCCGTACACAGCTAGTGGCTAATTACTTCACATAGAAATCACACCCCTGTGGAGTGCACACTACCCTGGCACATTCCATCTGACAATCAATGATGACTCAACCTGACACTGATCCTGAATGTCTGGAGAATGAACCGTGAAAACCATATCAGCCTGAGATTGTTCACCTGGAAGTGTCACAATGTGTGCATCCCTACCCACACAGACACCACCAATGCAGTTTTGTGAAGTTACACATTCAAGCAGCTAAAATGAATACCCACTTGAAAAATGCAACAAGAGGACAGTGCCATGTCAGCCAACCCAACCCCAGCACCGCCACACGACACACCGTGCCATGTCATGCTATTTGCAGGTAAACAAAGTAATCCCCACAACATGACACTAGTGTCACAATGTACAGTGTCCCTATTAGAAACTTGCAACACCTGAAATGCTCACAGTAATGCCGGACCAACAACAAACTTGAGCACGTACTACCATTAACATGACATCACAAATGTTAAATATTAGTAGTCTCACCACCTGGAAATGCCTGCACTCCCACCACTACCAACTGTGCAGTGTTGGCACCATGTCGAGTTGTAGGTGCACTGCTGCCAACATGGACCCCATCTCCAGACTAGAGGTCCTTGTGTAGACATGAGGAAGGGACCTGCAAATTGGGAGGTAGACACAGAAGATGAGTTACACATCAATGCAACATGCAGTGTACAACACAACAGCAATATGCACTAGGAATGTATACACAGTATTGACTAGAGACTGCCCACACAGCTCATGGGAGTCCAACGTCACTGTGTAATTCACTGTCACTTGGGCACACCCTTTGCAAGCCCATGGAAACGGGAAGCAGGAGGGGTGTGTGTGACTCAAACCCAAGCATCTGAACCAAATACATTACAAGCCTGCATGTGCCCAGCCACAATGCAGCGTATGCCCACAGGAACCACGGAAGCCAACAAATCGTCCCAAAAAAATTGGGAATAAAATAAATAAAAATAAAATTAAAAATAAAAATAAAAATAAAAAAAAATAAAAAATGGCCATTGATGGGCCCGGGGGGGTTGGGGAGGCCACCCAGGAGGTCAGAGGACAGGATGCACACCAGAACCCACCTGCGTGGATCCTGGGAAAAAAAAACACCTCCATGGGCTCATGGCCCACACGGCTACCCTATTGTGGGAGTATCACTGCTGTCGCTATTATCACCCTGTGCAGCTGCATCCGGAGGTGGTTGCACTATGGGAGGCAGCCCACGCAAGGCCCTAGTCTGCGCCTCCATGGCTGCAAGCATGCCGGTGTGGTAGGTCTGGTTCTGGAGGATGAGTGTGCGGAGGTCCCCATGCAACAACTCACGGGATGCCCGGACCTCCGCCCTCGTTGCCTGCATCTCAGCTGAGAGCGTACGGGTGAGACGCTCCAGCTGCTGTTCTGTCCTTTGGTGTGTTGAAGCCTCAAGCTCAACAAGAGTCGTCCTGAGGTGAAGGAGCTCCTGCCTCAGGGCTTCCCTGTGGGCCTGGGACTCAATGGAGATGGCCTCCTGCAGAGTCGCCAGTGCCGCCCGCCTGTCCCTGTTGGACCCCAACATGTCCTCCCTGTGTGACTGGCAGATGGAGTCGGTTGCCTGCTCTAGTCGCTCCATCAGCCTTTCAGGGGGGACAATGGAAGTGGCCACCCTATTCAGGCATGAGCCATCATCTCGGATGATGCTGCCTGTTGGTTTGCCATACCGTAAATGGATTGCTCCCATGCGGTATTGCCAGGTGGCGTACGGCCACCACATCGGCGGGCACCACACCTGTCTGGGGCAAGGCGAACTGCGCCTTGCTGTGCCGGCACTGCCTGAGGCTGCAGGACTGCATTCCCCCTCTGATCTGCTGGCCCAGGAACAGGATCAGATGTCGCGGAGTGTGACCCTGCATCCGTAACCACCAAAGGCGTAGCTGCCAACACTGACATCCCCATTGAGGGTTCTGACCCTGGTGCAGGTGGGTGGGACAGAACAGAATCCCTCCCTGGAACACTCACCTGCGACGGCACATAGGTCTCATCCGAATCAACACCTGAGTACAGCTCGGGGGAGGTGCAGCCAGAGACACCCCTTGAGAGCACGACCTGCAGCACTTGTGGGTTCTCACCCACCACCACACCACGTCCCTCACTGGTGGTTGGTCGGCCCTCGGACCCCTCCTGGGTCTGCACCATCTCCACAACCCCAGCAGTATCAGGTGCGTCTTCCCCTGCAAAGACATAAAAACAAAGAAATGGAAACAGGCATTAGCACCATGGCACACAATGAGGGCTGAGAAGCAAGAGAACCAGTACTTGTTTGACACATGTCCCACATGACTAAAACCCTCCCATGCATGCACCCTCACTGCGTATGAAGGGCAGGCAAATGGCACACACTGATGACACCAAGATGGAAGATGAACACATTTTCTGCATGCTGCCTGGCAGTGGCATCACACATTCGCCTGTGATTGCCAGGTGAAACACACATGCCATCACACAGATGGCATGTACCATTGCTATTGAGTGAAGATGGAGAGGAGGGCAGCACCTATTCATTCAGTCCAGTTCCCGCATGTAATAGCTTTTCTAATTCAAACAGGTCAGATTCTTCACCTGGAGCTGCCAGTCCAAAATGGTCCAATTGCACAGAGACATGTTTGAACAAATGATATCCAGGTAACAAAGTCACTCCACTTTACCATAGCCATGTCAGACATGTGACTAGAGGACTGCGACATGCCTAGTAAAAGTGGTGGAATGCAAACAATCTGACTAAATGAACAGTGAAAAATTAAGCAACAATGTTGTGGCAAGGTGACACTTCAAGGGCAACTGGCGTTCAGTTGGGCTAGATGTCTACTGTTGGCGGAAGGGATACTGCTATGGCCAAATGCAGCTGCGCAGTATGTATTGCATGAAACACATGGCTGACCCATACGACTCAGGCGCACACACTCTCACCTTGCACACAAACAGAAGCCCTCACACACACCATGCACATGGATGACACACACATGCATGTGCACTCACCGGACAATGCCTCGTAATCAGCCAGATCTCCCACGCCTTGGATCTGTTCCTCCGTGACGTAGGTCCCAGCGACTGACTCATGTGGAGTGAGTTCCATGTCTACTACTGGAGACCCACCTCCAGTCACTAGAGTTGCGGCATGACTTGAGGCCAGCTTACTCTTTGCCCTGCCCTTTAGGTCATTCCAGCGCTTATAGCAATCATTGGCTGTGCGCCTCACGATTCCAAGGGCACTTAAGATGTCCGCAACGGTCTGCCAGTGTCCCTGGCGTTGTGTAGGTGTGGTCTTGGATCCTGCAACAATGACCATCTCGTTGTCATGTGCGGACACATACTCGACAAGTGCATTCAGTTCGTCATCCGTGAAGCTGGGCTTCCTGGACGGGCCGGACTGTGTAGCCGTGTCTGGGGCATCAGCCTGTGCCAGACGAGCACTCTTCCTCTTCCGCTTGGAAGGTGGTGGTGATCCTGAGTGTCCTGCGCCGCTCTGGACACTAGGGGCAGGAGCCCTGGTGGACTCTGTATCAGGAGTGTGGGATTGCACACTCAGCATGGGAGTTGGTGCAGGCATTGGCTCTAGTGTGATGGTGTCAGGGGGAATGTCAGCAGCATGGACTAGGACCGACACTGTCCGGGCTGGGTGTGTGAGGGCTGGGGTGGATGGAGCCGCAGCTGCCCCTGCAGCCTTTCCGCCCTGCCTACTTGGTGCAGCAGATGACCTTGCTGCCCCAGATGCACGTGGCATGGTGACATCAACGTGCACCAGCGCACGTGTCATAGGCCTGCTGACCTGGAAGTCAGCCATGGAGTCAGCCAGGTCTGGTGCCACAATGGGCTGGTCCAACAAGGGCTGAGCATGGATGGTGTCAGCCACATCAGCCTCAACGGGAGGGGGGGGATTATGGGTGCCCTTGACTGGTCCTCCACACATGGGGGGACAGGCTCACCCTGCAAGTAACGACCACGTCCCCTACCGGATCCACCATGGCCACCACTTGTGGCTCTTCCACCTTTGCCACCCTTACGGAATCCTCGCCTCCCAGCCATGGCACAGATGTTAATGTGCGTATGGGAGTGGCTGTAAAATATTGTCCTGGGCAATTGGGGGTCAAAGGGGTTGGGTACCAGATAGTAATTGTACCCTAGTGCTCTTGCAAGGCTGATTGTAACCCCTGGGGAAAGATGACGGGTCACGCTACGCACAGGAGCCCCAAAAAAGGTAGATGACGTGCACGCAACCCCTCCTAGACCATGTGTGCAGAAAGAAAAACCTGCACTACGCTGTGGCACCCAGTAACACAAGAATGAACGTATGCATGTCACACGCAGCCTAGAATGACCTCTGAAGGGGTAGGCTACACACGGGGCAAGCACAGATGTTCGATACGTGCGTGACTCACCGTCTGCCAGGTCAAAGAGCGTGAAAAAGGAGCGCATTTGGTTGGCAACACCCCCACCAAAAGAAGATTTGTACGCTGTCTGAGGAGACAGGACAACAGTAGAAGGGAACACTGTTTGAGGGAACAGGCCCAGGTAAACCAGTAAAAGAGAAAAAAGAGAAAAAGCTGTCAGAGGTAACAGGGAATTTGAACTTGAAACGCCGTGAAGTAAATCGCGTGTGAAACGACAAGAAGTACAGAATTCACCCACTCGCTCCCCACGAAAAGCACGTACAAGGAAATGGTGTTCTACACGTACCTTTTATACAGGCCCACACGTCCAGCGTCACTTAGGCGGCGTGTACGCGCTAGGGCCATTTCCACCAATTACACGCTTTGTCACTTATGCGTGTAGGGCCATTTCCACCAATTACACGCTTTGTCACTTATGCGTGTAGGGCCATTTCCACCAATTACACGCTTTGTCACTTCTGCGTGTAGGGCCATTTCCACCAATCACACGCGATGAGACTCTGACGTGCAGTCTTTCCACGTGTGCTCTGTCATCACGTGCTGTGTGGGAAACACCCGTGCGGGTCACGTCACAGACGCGCTTACGCGCTGAGGGCCTTTGGTCCAATAGAATCGCGTATGCGTGCTGACGCGCTTACGCGCTAAGGGTCTTTCCTCGATTTTCACGCTGACGTGCAGGATTTTCACGTGCCAAATCACTCCGTACCAAGCTGGCCACGCGTAAGCACACGGAAGACCACGCTCCTGCCCAGAAGGCCAAACTACTGCCCCCCAGAGCCCCGAGCACGCTCCCACCTGCCATCTGCTGCTGCCTGACTGCCTGCTGCCCACGTGCACTGCCATTTGCTGCTTGCACATCAGCCAGGGGTGCTGTTGCTGTGACCACCCCTGCTGGAACCGAAGACTCCCGACTGGAATTCCATCGCTCCACAGCCCAGCCCCAGGACCCAGTTGCCCACCCACTCCTGCCTCTGGGGTTGTCATGTCGGGGCAAACACCATCTGTGACCACTGACAACCCCCGGCCAGAGAGGCAGAGGGGCACCAGCTTCAGTGCCACCGAAGTTGGTGTCCTGGTGGAGCAAGTCCTGGGGCAGTATGATGCCCTCTTCGGAAGTTCCCGCGCCGACAAGGAAGGACGGACTCGGATCTGGACTGACATCGTGACTGCCATCAACGCGGAGGGGGTGGCAGTCCGGGACTTACAACATGTCAGGAAGCGCTGGGAGGACTTCAGGTCCAGGACCCTGAACAAGGCCCGGCGCCTCTTGAAGGCAGCGGATGCCAAGGGGCGCCGGGGCCACTTGTCGGAAGAACAGATGGGGGTCCTGGAACGCATATCCCCAGCGCTCCACGTCCAGGTCCTAGAGAAGCAGACCCGTCTGGAGTCGAGCGGTGAGTGTACATGCATCCTGATTGTGAGCAGTGCGTGTGGTGATTATTCGGTATTGTGCAAGTTGCACATCTGTTTGTATGGGGTCGAGTATGGGTGGGGGTGTACAGGGCCGTGGGACTGACACATGCGAGGGCTGTAATGTGTGAGACATGGATGGTGCTTGTGTGTGTGGGCTTGCATGCCAAATGCAGTTGTGCGTGCACACATGTTTGGATGAATGTGTATGTAAGTAGACATGTCCGTGATGTCAGGCATGTATGTTGTTTTCGGCTGCATGTATGAGCACTGTGTACATGTGCATGTGTGTGTATTTGACAAGGAAGCAACAGTGATGCAACATGGATGCATGTGACAGCGGTATGTGGAAGCCTGATTGGCAGATGTGACTTGGATGCCCGTCAGAACAGTGCGACACTTGGCAGAGGTGTAAACATGCATGCAAGTGTGGTGGTGTGTGTACATGTGTGGTGCACTTCCTGTGTTGCATGTGATGTCTGGCTCCCCTTTGGCTGCTGATGCTGTTGTATGTGTAGGGATGGTGGTGGCAGTTGCGATATGGCTGTGGTATGGCTCATGTGTTTCCGAGTTGCAATGATATGTGTGTTGGGGATTGTGATGACATGTCTGAGGTTTACCAATGCCACTCATGTGCAACTGTCATGTGTGTATGTGTCCATTGTACAGTGCCCTGATGCCTGTGTTTTGTTTCTCCCTGTCTGCAGCGTCAACTGATGAAGAGGGCGGAGAAGGTGCTGTGGAGCACAGCGGCGGGGATCCGACCGCCAGCCGGAGACGCAAGGCCTGGCTCCCCTCCCGTGTTGTCATCTCGTCGGGGAGTGAGGAGTCCGGTGCCGCGTCCCAGGCCGCAGCTGCCGGGGGGAGGTCCAAGAGGCGGAGGTTGCAGTTGGACTCCTCGGCAGCAGAAGGGGCAGCTGGGACCCCACAGGGCCCAACAGGGGAAGATGGCACGGAGTCATCCAGGTTGGTGGGGGGTTTGGTGGAGGAGCAGGAGGCTGTGCAAGCACCAGAGACAGGGTCTGGAGGTGGGGATCCCACTGGTGCTAGTGGTGCAGTGCAGGACCAGGGACAGGAGGCAGCTCAGGCCGCCGCGGATTTTGCCTGTGTGCAATCCTGTCCCCGATCCTGTCCCTGCATCATCTTGCACCAGCAGGGATGCCTACGTCCAGACCTGTTTTCAGGCAGGGGATGAGCTGACGTCATCTAGCCTTCCTCTGCCTGCGGACGTGGCCATCCAGGTCCGGGTTGAGCCTGTCCTGGCTGGTGTGGCATTGCGTCAACGGGCCATGCGAAGTGACCTGCAGTCTTTTCATGGAGAGACTGCACGTCATCTCGAATGGCTCGTTGACCACGTCAGCCTGCTGGGACAGGTCACCCAGGCCGGATTCCGCTGTCTGATGGGGCTTGCTCCGACCCCCTCCTCAACTGGACCCCCTACGCCAGTCGTCCTCTGTGCCATCTTCCCACCCATCAGTCACCTCGGTGCCCTGTGGAGCTGCCTCTGACGGTGCGGCCAGGCTGGTGGAGGAGGCATCCCTGCCACAGTCGGGAGTCGGAGGTCCAGCAGGGGTGGCCACATCAACAACTGCACCCCAGCCGGCGGAGGATGTGCAGGCAGCAGGAGGCAGTGCACGGGCAGAGGCAGAGCAGCAGCAGCAGCAAGATGGTGGGAGACATGAAGGCTCGGGGCTTTCGACATCGGAGGGGCAGGCATCGGCCGGAGGGCAGGGGGACCCAGGACAGAGAGTGTCTTCCGTGTGGCAGCGGTTGGGCCACGCCATAGGTGCGGAGCGGCGGCGGGCGGAAGAGGCGCGGCTCACAATGGTCAGGGCGGAGAACTCCATGCGGAGGGCCCTGAGGCGGGCCGAGTGCCTCGAGGCAATCCGCAGGGGGTTGGAGGAGGACACGGCGTCATCCCTGCGGACCCTCGGGGCCATGGAACTGGACCGCCTCCGGGACATCGAACAGGAGTTCGATGATGCCCTGGCCCGGGACACCACGGAGTGAGCCGCTGGACTTGCCCGCCGCCTTTGTATATAGTTCTTTAGTTTTAGGTTTCCTTTCTTTCTTATTATGATTTGGAGTCGACGGGCACTGCTCCACTTTTTGTATATAGTTGATTTTTAGGTAGGTTTTTTAGTAGGTTTCCTTTGTTCAGTTGGGCTCATGGACCCTTGGTAGTTTTTTACATAGTTTTTTATTGCATGGAGATTTTTTTACATTTGACTTTGGACAAAATTTTTTGGGATTCTGATTTGCAGTTTTGTGTTTTTATACGGACATGCAGCTTTTTTTTTCTCATCCACATTGTAGTTTGTTTTCTTTCTTTAGCATTCTTTATTTTTTTCAATAAAATTTTGTTTCCATACTTCACTGTGTGGTATCATCTCATTGGTTTCATGCATGTCATGTTGGGTGTTTTCCCATTCAATTGCAACCATTGTGTGTGACGGACATGGGTTCATTAGCTTCATGAACATTGGGGGTGTAACATGTGATTTCCATTTCCATGTGGGTGAATGGGTTACTTGGTAGTTCTTTTTGGCTGTGGAGGCTGACCATTACGCACATGATTGGGGATTGTGAGGACCTGGTGGGGGCTGCCCATGGTGGCTGGGGGGTGGGGGTGGTGGGAGACATGAGTGGGGGCCTGGTGGAGGCTGCCCATGGTGGCAGGGGGATGGGGTGGTGGGAGACATGAGTGGGGGCCTGATGGAGGGTGACCCTGGATGCTGGGGGGTGGGGGTGCAGGGGGACATGAGTGTGGGCCTGGTGGGGGCTGCCCATGGTGGTTGGGGGTTGGGGGTGGTGGGAGACATGAGTGGGGGCCTGGTGGAGGGTGACCCTGGTGGCTGGGGGTCGGGGGTGGTGGGAGACATGAGTGGGGGCCTGGTGGAGGGTGACCCTGGATGCTGGGGGGTGGGGGTGCAGGGGGACATGAGTGGGGGCCTGGTGGGGGCTGCCCATGGTGGCTGGGGGGTGGGGGTGGTGGGAGACATGAGTGGAGACCTGGTGGAGGGTGACCCTGGTGGCTGGGGGGTGGGGGTGGTGGGAGACATGAGTGGGGGCCTGGTGGAGGCTGCCCATGGTGGCAGGGGGGTGGGGGTGGTGGGAGACATGAGTGGGGGCCTGGTGGAGGGTGACCCTGGATGCTGGGGGGTGGGGGTGCAGGGGGACATGAGTGGGGGCCTGGTGGAGGGTGGCCATGGTGGCAGGGGGGTGGGGGTGGTGGGAGACATGAGTGGGGGCCTGGTGGAGGGTGACCCTGGATGCTGGGGGGTGGGGGTGCAGGGGGACATGAGTGGGGGCCTGGTGGAGGCTGCCCCTGGTGGCTGGGGGGTGGGGGTGGTGGGAGACATGGGTGTGGGCCTGGTGGAGGCTGCCCCTGGTGGCTGGGGGGTGGGGGTGGTGGGAGACATGAGTGGGGGCCTGGTGAAGGCTGCCCATGGTGGCAGGGGGGTGTGGGTGGTGGGAGACATGAGTGGGGGCCTGGTGGAGGGTGACCCTGGATGCTGGGGGGTGGGGGTGCAGGAGGACATGAGTGGGGGCCTGGTGGAGGGTGGTCATGGTGGCAGGGGGGTGGGGGTGGTCGGAGACATGAGTGGGCGCCTGGTGGAGGGTGACCCTGGATGCTGGGGGGTGGGGGTGCAGGGGGACATGAGTGGGGGCCTGGTGGAGGCTGCCCCTGGTGGCTGGGGGGTGGGGGTGGTGGGAGACATGGGTGGGGGCCTGGTTGAGGCTGCCCCTGGTGGCTGGGGGGTGGGGGTGGTGGGAGACATGAGTGGGGGCCTGGTGGAGGCTGCCCATGGTGGCTAGCGGGTGGGGGTGGTGGGACACATGAGTGGGGCCTGGTGGAGGCTGCCCCTGCACTGCTGGGGGGTGGGGGTGATGGGAGACATGAGTGGGGGCCTGGTGGAGGCTGCCCATGGTGGCTGGGGGGTGGGGGTGGTGGGACACATGAGTGGGGGCCTGGTGGAGGCTGCCCCTGCACTGCTGGGGGGTGGGGTGGTGGGAGACATGAGTGGGGGCCTGGTGGAGGCTGCCCCTGCACTGCTGGGGGGTGGGGGTGGTGGGAGACATGGGTGGGGGCCTGATGGAGGCTGCCCCTGGTGGCTCGGGGGTGGGGGTGGTGGGAGACATGAGTGGGGGCCTGGTGGAGGCTGCCCGTGCACTGCTGGGGGGTGGGGGTGGTGGGAGACATGGGTTGGGGGCCTGGTGGAGGCTGCCCCTGGTGGCTGGGGGGTGGGGGTGGTGGGAGACATGAGTGGGGGCCTGGTGGAGGCTGCCCATTGTGGCAGGGGGCTGGGGGTGATGGTAGACATGAGTTGGGGCCTGGTGGAGGCTGCCCCTGCACTGCTGGGGGGTGGGGGTGGTGGGAGACATGAGTAGGGGCCTGGTGGAGGCTGCCCATGGTGGCTGGGGGGTGGGGGTGGTGGGAGACATGGGTGGGGGCCTGGTGGAGGCTGCCCCTGGTGGCTGGGGGTGGGGGTGGTGGGAGACATGAGTGGGGGCCTGGTGGAGGCTGCCCATGGTGGCTGGGGGGTGGGGGTGGTGGGAGACATGAGTGGGGGCCTGGTGGAGGCTGCCCCAGCACTGCTGGGGGGTGGGGGTGGTGGGAGACATGGGTGGGGGCCTGGTGGAGGCTGCCCCTGGTGGCTGGGGGGTGGGGTTGGTGGGAGACATGAGTGGGGGCCTGGTGGAGGCTGCCCATGGTGGCTGGGGGGTGGGGGTGGTGGTAGACATGAGTGGGGGCCTGGTGGAGGCTGCCCCTGCACTGCTGGGGGGTGGGGGTGCAGGGGGACATGAGTGGGGGCCTGGTGGAGGGTGGCCATGGTGGCAGGGGGGTGGGGGTGCAGGGGGACATGAGTGGGGGCCTGGTGGAGGGTGGCCATGGTGGCAGGGGCGTGGGGGTGGTGGTAGACATGAGTGGGGGCCTGGTGGAGGGTGACCCTGGATGCTGGGGGTGGGGGTGCAGGGGGACATGAGTGGGGGCCTGGTGGAGGGTGGCCATGGTGGCTGGGGGGTGGGGGTGGTGGGAGACATGAGTGGGGGCCTGGTGGAGGCTGCCCATGGTGGCAGGGGGGTGGGGGTGCAGGGCGACATGAGTGGGGGCCTGGTGGAGGGTGGCCATGGTGGCAGGGGGGTGGGGGTGCAGGGGGACATGAGTGGGGGCCTGGTGGAGGGTGGCCATGGTGGCAGGGGGGTGGGGGTGGTGGGAGTCATGAGTGGGGGCCTGGTGGAGGGTGACCCTGGATGCTGGGGGGTGGGGGTGGTGGGAGACATGCATTGTTGATCAGTAGTGCAAGGTGACATGTGGGTTGGCTGGGGGGCATGCCCATGGTGGATGGGCTGCCTGCGGGACATGAGCAGGGGTGCAGGGTAGTCCCCCGTGGTGTGGGCTGCCTGCAGGGGCCGTGGAGGTTGTGTTGCGTACACCTGGGAGGACCCACACGGCCAATTCACGTGTAGTACTCCCCAGAACCCCTGAAATACACATTCCCTGCTGAAATCGCATGTGCAACTTCCCGCGCACCCCTGAAATACACGTACCCTGCTCGCACAGGGACAATCACGTGTGTAACTTCCCGCGCACCCCTGAAATACACGTACCATGATGGAATCGAGTGTGG
Organism: Ambystoma mexicanum; assembly: GCF_040938575.1. Taxonomy (NCBI): domain Eukaryota; kingdom Metazoa; phylum Chordata; class Amphibia; order Caudata; family Ambystomatidae; genus Ambystoma; species Ambystoma mexicanum. Next base: position 705,922,561 of record NC_090923.1, on the reverse strand, counting down.
AACTTCCCGCGCACCCATGTAATACACGTACCCTGCTCGCACTGGGACAATCGCGTGTGTAACTTCCCGCGCACCCCTGAAATACACGTACCCTGATGGAATCGCGTGTGGAACTTCCCGCGCACCCATGTAATACACGTACCCTGCTCGCACTGGCCCATTCGCGTGTGGAACTTCCCGCGCACCCCTGAAATGCACGTACCCTGCAGTAATCGCGTGTGGAACTTTCCGCGCACCCCTGAAATACACGTACCCTGCTGAAATCGCGTGTGGAACTTCCCGCGCACCCCTGAAATACACGTACCCTGCTTGCACGGGGCCAGTCGCGTGTGGAACTTCCCGCGCACCCCTGCAATACACGTTCCCCGCTTGGCGTTTGCTGTTTGCCAGCCCAGTGAACTGGTCCAGGGTTAGCACAGCCCTTTGCGATGATTTAGCGATTTTGATGGCTTTTCCTTGCGCGAGGGCGTTCTTGGGGGCGTTACTGGCGCTGCTGCAGGGTCGCTGCGATTCTCTGTGCCACGGCTGGTTTGGAAGCCTAAAATCCATGAATATGCTGTGCGCGGAAATCGGTTTTAGTGCACGTGCCTGGCGCAGTCAATCGCACGCGGACACTGTGCGCCAGCCGCTTGCCACACTTTTCTGCGAAATTCTATGAATTACCCTGATATTATTTAACATGACATTGGAAGAAAGAGGAATAAGGTTATGACACTGCAAAATAGAATGGCTCTCGATGTAATCCTGGTTGATCGTGGGGGAATTTGCAAAATAGTGGGATCAGCATGTTGCGTTTATGTCGATGACTATTCCCCCACGATCTTTGAAGCAATAAAGAAAATGCACGTTCTAAGCTCTGAACTCCCCACGGGAGAAGGGAGCTGGGGAATAGGATCTTGGTTTTGGGGAATACTACGATCTTGGGGATGGAAGTTGATCTCAATATTAGTAGTGGTGTTCGGAATATTCCTAACGTGCTGTTGTTGTATACATTGTTTACCCATAGTTTGCACAGAGGTAACTGAGGGATGTACGGAAGGATGCATGCATATGATAACAAAGAAAAAACAACCTCATGATCGAACTAGCCCAGACCCAAATGAGATGAGAGCAGTGAAAGAGTTGATGGCAATAGATATTGATGAAGACAATGATGTCCACGATAGCATGCAAGACTCAGACATAAGTACTTCAGATTCATCATCACTAGAGGAGGTTTCAATAAATAGATGAGACGTTTGGCATACGGCCAAAGGAGGGTTTGTCAGTCTAGAAATACGGATACCTCTACTTTGAGACCGCAAACACATTTTGGTGGCCGTGGACCAACCGTCTCATGCACGATATGACAGAATAAAGGTATTTGAGTTTGCCAATGAGCGGCCATTTTGATGTAACAAGAATCGCCATTTTGTTTTCTAACCATTGCTCATTGCTTTCTGTTCCTATTGCTTCGCAGTATATTTTCCGCTTACACTGCTTGACTGTGAAACATTGTTGTCTGTATGTGAAAAGGACAAGGCCACAGGGCCATGAGGATAACAAGAGTTTGCTGTAACACAAACGTAGGCAGCGCCAGGAAGAATGCCCGGCTCCCTCCCGAATGTAGCCTTGAAGCAGAGCTGCAGGGCATTTAATCATTTCACAGCTGCCAGCCAGTCTCGTTATATGGTAAAATATGTTAGAATAATACCTCTAAATGCTTGAATTATGCTGTTCTATTGTCCCCCCTTTGCTGAGCCCGCTAGAGCAAGTCGGCTCCCAGGACGCGAATAGCACCTGATAGATAGCAAGGTCCGGAATGCAACCCCCCCCGTATGTAGTTCGCTTCCAAGAACAGAAGCGTTGCGTTCTATTCAATAACCAAAAGATGCCTTCGCACTCACAAATTGCAAATTGTTACTAGAATAGATGTTTGAAGGTGTCATAGTGGTTGGAGATGTCCATCATCACACCAAGAAACCCAATAAAGGGGGGGTGTTAAACATGTCATAGCTGATTATTTGATATGCATTTTGTATATATGTAACTGATGTACGTAATTCACTCTCTTGCGTCCCTCAAGGTCTAGTGATTCACGTCGCGGGTCGTGAGACCGAGTTGGCCAACTGAGACTTTTGCTTTGCAATAAAACCCTAGCTTTGGGAATACAACCTCGTGTCTGGCGTCTCTATCGTGTGTGGTGACCCGCCTTGTTTCCATAGACGTCAGGGTCCCCTAGGGGCCCCTTTCACTATGTGTTTCACCCAAATGGTTGATTTCTGCACTTTTTCCTCAGTCTCTTTTAAGAGACACACAGCGTTCCTTGTGAGGTACAGAAAAATGCATATAGGGGAACAGTTCCCTGCATACCCTGTGCATCCAGTAGTGGGGCGGCCCAGTTGGTGCTGGGTTCTTTTGCAGGCACTGAAATGCCCCTATTCAGCATTGAAAACACTCTTGCTCCGTTCCCACACTGTCTTGTACTCTCTTGCTCGGTTCCCACACTGTCTTGTACTCTCTTGCTCGGTTCCCACACTGTCTCGCACGCTCTTGCTCGGTTTCCACACTGTCTTGGACGCTCTTGCCCGGTTTCCACACTGTCTCGCACGCTCTTGCTCGGTTTCCACACTGTCTCGCATGCTCTTGCTCGGTTCTCACACTGTCTTGCAAGCTCTTGCTCGGGTCACCACACTGTCTTGTACTCTCTTGTTCGGTTCCTGCACTGTATTGTACTCTCTTGCTCGGTTCCCACACTGTCTTGCACGCTCTTGCTCGGGTTCCCACACTGTCTTGCATTTCCTGAAGCTGATTGATCTCTGCAGCCTCATCATGGTCATTTACGGGTTGTTATGTCCCGTTTGCTTTCTCCCACTCAATAGTCTCATTCAGTGGCTTAGTCTGTAATGCCTCTTCACCAAAGGATACATTTTACAAATTTACTGAATGGCCCACAGCCCATTGAATGGCCTTTTAAAGGAACAATAATACTGAAAAGAAGTTATATTAGGTAATTTAACAACATGTAGCAATGCAGTATTTATGCAGCAATAGTACGTGTTTACACCATCGGCCAATGGGGCTGTAAAAAGGAAAGGAGTAATAGCCATTTTGGCAGGTTGAACGTTTTCTATTTTTTCCATTGAAAGCACAACTGCCAAATGCTTTTGGCAATTCTTAGACAAGCATTGGTGAAGTGGGTGGGTCAAATTCGGTGAAGATACGAGTATAGGTGACTGATGTGTTGGAAAGGCATCATTCTATGACATCAGTTAGTTCCCCTAGTCTACCAATGCGCTACTGACATCTGCCCGTCAGGGTTTAAAGCTCGCAAATGGCTGCACTACCATACGACACATGTTCTATATGCAAATCCTTTCCTCATTACAGCAACAGAATACTATGGGATTCCATTTGAAAGAAGTGTGGATTGCCACCTTCCAGGGCAGCGCCACTTGTCTGTTTGGCATGCAATGCAGTCATAAAGTACCCTTGATGCTTGCTGGGTTGGAAAGATGAGTGGAACAGTGCCTGGGCACAATACGTCCAGGTTGCACTGGTGAGCAAGTGGTGTGGGCAAAGACAAAAACAAAATCAAGAGACTGGCCCACAGAAGCCAGTAGACAATACCTCCCATCACCCTAACTCTTAGTCAGGTACATACCAAAATGTCCCTTTGCATTCTGGAGCTGGACTCCTGATTTCCCACTTATAAATACAGGACTACAAAAACCTTGGCCAAATCATCTCTTGAATAATACTTGTGTGACACTCAAAATGCAAATGGTTGTTTATATTGAAAAACAGATTTATTGTACTTAAGAATTAATAATGGGGAGGACAAGTCATAAAATGAAATAATTGGTGTGGAAGAGCAAACCCACAGCTCCCGCGCAGTGCTGCTAACGATGTTGTGCTGAGCTACAACTGGCGCCCAGTGGTACAATGAGAACGTGCCTATTAGTGCTAAGGAAATGCTATTAAAGGTAACACCTCGTCTTTTAAACAAACTGGATGACTGTCATCCAGTTTGTTTAAAAGACGAATGTAAAACATGTGCTGAATAAACACATTACCAAGATTGACTGGATTTTCAGGTTATATCAGAAAAGAAATAAAGATACGTTTATGTTCCTCCAAATGCACGCTGTAGGATCCTAAAATTGTGATATTCCTCTCATTCTGAGTGAGAAGCTGTCCTCACCTTTACTCACGCTCCTCACGTGCCCCCCTTTTTACCTCCCACCCAATCTCGCTTTGCCATCACTTACTAAAGAAAATAAAGGCAGCCCTGACCCCAGTGTCCCACATGGGGTTCGGCTGGTATTGTGCTGCCACTGTGCTGCAACAATGTTAGGTTAGCAATTATGGAAGAAACACTTAGTGCCTCTAAAATAATTGCACCTCTCTTGTTGGTACGCTTTGTCTCAATACAGCATAACGGCCTGATTCATGGAACGCTTTCCTATGGGATTGCGCCATTATAAAACACTTCCATGAATCAGGCGCAATGGCAACAGAATGACCGTCGAAATTGGGCACTAATTAATGCTGCCGCACAGCGCACATTCATTGATCATCTGGCCCCTGAGCGAAATATGCAGGCAAGCCCATTCAGCATTCTGTCAGGAGGAAAGAAAATGTTTCCAGAATAGTCTTGAAAGACTATTAAATCCTGCGCAGGTGAAATCTAGATAACCTATCCCATTCCAATAAGTCCCCTCTGCCTCTCTGTACAAATAAAAAAAGACCTGTCTGTTCTGCAAAGCCCTGTTTAAAATGACATTGAAATCCACGCTACCATCTCACTTCTAAAAAAAAGAAACCCTCATGAATAAGGTGTTCTCCTTTACGGTTCGAAATAACACATGCTGCTCTAGTAACGCCACTACCCCCCCCACCCCCCATAGTTTCTCTCTTCAATATAAGCTCTGAATCAGGAATTGCCACCCCATCCTCCCTCTTTGACAGGTTCCGCGGGTCCGCTGAGAAGCTGCAGAAGCAGGAGCCATTTCAAGTCTGACAAACAGCCTGTCAGACACGGCAGGCGAACGCTGAACCCTCAGTGGTCGGAGTGTACGAAAAGAAGTAGTGGAACTATGCTCCCTGCTGTCCTGCCCCAGCTCCCCACCCCTCCCTCCCACACGCAACCCAAACCCCCATACAAATCCGCATGTTGTTTCACGGAACGTTCTGTGCACTGAACAGCAAGTTTCAACTTCTTCTTACACTTTTATTTTTTAAACAAAGCTATTCTGGAACAGTTTCTTTTTCAAATAATAGTATAGAGATGGTAAAACTTAATTTAAAATAGTAGAGGAGCACCACTCCCAAAAGCCCCCCCCACTTCAACCACTGTGAACACTATGAAAAAATGATGCCCTCCAGATGTTCAGTTGAGCTTATTCTCCTGAGTCTACATGTCACCATCTATAGCAGGGGTTTTGATGATCTATTAAAGATGAAGAATGATGGTGGCTAGGCTACATTGACCCTTTTGGATATGTCAGATGCCTTCCATGTGCTAGACAAGTCCTTTGATGGTGGATGATGATAGCACGGGCCCACAGGCATTGAGTTGTATTTAGTGGTTTTTAGGGATGGAGGGAGGAACGGTTGGCTAAGGATGGGGTTTACTGACATGCAGTGAGCTAGAGGATCCCCATTCTTTTAACTATTTTACCTTCACAATGGTAGGATTGCTCATTCAATATTAGTACCCGGCGAGGGCATAATCAGAATGAAACAATCATTCTGATTGGCCCACGCCGAAGCATTACCCGGCCGGGAATCCCTCGGTCGGGATTCCACTGCCATTGTCCCCAGCGAGGGCTTGGCAGCCCCTTAGCCAACGAAGAGGCTCGAAGCGGGGCCATCCCCGCTCCAAACCTCCCCAAGGCTGAGAGGCTGCCTTCGCTCCCTGCCGGGGACTCAGGTAAGGCTTTTTTTTTATTTTTCCTTCCCCTTTCCTCCCTCCTCCCTGCCCACCACACCCCACTTACCTTCTTGCTCTTTTCTCCCCGTTGGGGGACGATGGCAGCCTCAAGCCGTGTGGAGACTCGGAGCGGGGCCATCCCTGCTCCGTGCCTCCACATGGCTGGAGGCTTCCATTGTTCCCCACCGGGGACCCAGGTCTGTTTTTTGTTTTCCATTTTTTTCCCCTCCCTCCCTTCCGCCCTCCCAACCCCGCGTACCTTCTTCTCTGTCTTCTTTCGAGAACTGACACATTGGGAACTCTTCTGTTCCCTGTGCGTCCGTTCCTGATGGCCGCCATGGAAAGGGAAAATGGACTCCGTTTTCCCTTTCCAGGCGGCCATTTTCTTGATCTTTTTTTTTCTGTCCCAAAACGCTGCAGCGTTTTGAGACAGAAAAAAAATGCTTTTAGTGCCCTGGTCATGCAGATATTGCGAGCCGGGGTACTAATAGCTATATGCCCCTCACGGCGAGGGCACTACCGACTCTGGTAATGCCCCGGGGCCTTCGTTAAGGCCCCTGTCACTCGGGGCATATTGCTTAATTGTAGCCTTATAGACAGAGCAAGGTTTATTTATTCCAATTGATAATGACCCTTTCATAGGACTTTGAACCTGTTAGCACATAGTGGTAGTAGCAATACATGTTCTGGAGTTTTGGTGCTGAATTAAAAATGTTACTGTAACAATGAATAAAGTATACAAACTGAGTTAGTAAACTGAATCTGGTTTTATTTTGTATTGTTTACATAAGTTTGTCTTCATAAGGTTAAGTATTTTAATTGCAAACTTGGCTAAACTGAAGTGGGTTTAACATGAGTGTGCATTAGATATCATGTAAAAGAAAACGGTTTATCTATAAGAAAGGGAAAGCATTTTCGAATGTTTTACCTTTCTTTCTTGTGTGTTAAATAGGATACTGCTGTGAAAAACGCCCCCTCACCCCCCCCCCCCTCAAAGGAATTGTTTTATTAAATGAAACCGTGCCTGGAAATCGTTGTTCTACTGCCTACTTTTGGAGTCAGAATGCTCAGAATGCAGTCAATATCAGCAGTTATTGACTGCACTCTGAAAATTCTGATTGGCTGAGAAGAGGTCAGTAGCGACTTGCATGTGCTAATTCAAATTGGTTGTGCTTGGCCTGTAACCCGTGTCAATGGCACTACAATGCATTTGGAGGTATCGCCTGCCTTAGCTAATGTTTAACATCTAAGGGCATCATTGCTAGCACGGAAGGGTGGAACTCATTATGATTATTATGATTGGTTATTTACAACGTGCTTAATACCAGGAGGTTTCTAAGTGCGGACCAGGGATCAAACCTGTGTTGCTCCACGTCGTCTTGCTTCCAAGGCCATCGCGCGTCCCTGAGTTATCCTCCCAATTCTTGGTAAGGCGGAGGTCACCTTGTTTTGCACTAAGGTAAGCCACCATCAGTGATTCCACCGCTTCCACACATTTTCGACATCTCTGGAAGCCCAAAAGACACATTTGGGTACGTGGTTGGTATGTTCGGCAACACCGTAATGATAATGATCAGCTATGCCCCCCTCCTTGACTCCCACAGTCTATTCAGCAAAATGTCCTATTAACCCTCTTACTTTCCTTAGAAACCTTCACCAAGCGTAGCTTTTCCCAAGAAGATCCATGTTTCCTGCAGAGTGACCTCCCTTGAGCCATTACGAATTCTCAATAACCCGTCCATGTTCGTTGGGTGCTTAAAATGGATCCCTGTGGGTAAAACTCTGTAATCAGCGTTACCATCTTCAAAATCATTATCTTCCTCCTAACCCAGTGAATAAATTAAGGCCCCATAAAATGAATTAATAGTAACATTTGTTATTTATTGTTCTAGAAAATGGTAGGAATCATGGTAGCAAGCGCTAATTAAAAGTCAGCTATTTATTATGATCAGACAGGTACGGAAGTGGGCGTGGTGATACGCATAGACTGGCGGATGGAATCAAGAGAGGAAGCTAGTAATGGTGCGGGGAGAGAAGAAGTGGGAAAATAATTGACGCAGCTGTTCCCGCTCCCTGTGTCCAGGTGACTCATTAAGATGGACCTCAGATGCAGGGGATCTGCAAGTGATAGTCATGAAAATTCCAATATGCCCAGGTCACACAATCGTCCGCCTCTACTAAATAACATCTTATCATTTAATTAAACGGAGCTCAGGTCGGATTTATTTATAGAAACAGAAGAGATATGGCTTGCCAACACTGCCCTGGAACCATTTTGCAGCTCTCCGAATGCCCTAAGCAGCCGAGAAGCATTGCAAGAGATTGTTAGGGTGAATTCTCATTCTATGGCTAATTTCCCTTACCTAGTGAGTCCCTCAGCAGCTTTGCTGGATTTCTGGAGTTTATTTTTTCCACTTGGTAAGAGTGTGAGCTTTTCCCCCACACTTACCTGTGTTTTGCCATGTGTATTTCATCTGTTTTTGTGATTGTGGACTCTGGAGTACACCACTTCAGTAGCCCCACACTTTTGTGTGTTACACAGCACCTTCAGTGCAGTGACACAGGGTTGTCATTTCGTCTTCCCACCGACTCCATTTCTGGGGCTGACTACTGTCATTAATTTTACATAGTCATTTAACCACAGATCCAGTACACCCCATTTTATATGGAGTATTGGAAAGGGTTAATTCTTAGCCCTTTTTATGTGTACCTCTTGGAGCATATTTTCGCTCCCTTAACATTAAGACTTGGCTGGTAGCAGTGGTATCTACCCTAATTTTCCTACCGCGATTACATTACATAACGTGGTATTGTTTTAGGCTGTTTTAGTAGCCTCGAACTTTAAACCCGCTATCCCAAATACTTTTTATTTCGGCTACGGTTGGGTTTTTAATCGCCATTTCTTTTTGTTAACATCCTTCTTGGGTCTTTCATTGTGTGGCAAACCAGGTTTGCCTCCTTTGTTCGCTGCCCTTTGCCGGGCGTCTGGATGTCTAGGTGGGCTGAAAGGAGGATTGTAGTCAACCCCTGCACAGGGTCTCCTTGGAGACCCAAGTCGCACTTTTTATTGATTGGCTGAGGTGGTTGTCCAGGCTGGACAACCCCCCTGCTGAGTGATTGACAGCCAGGCTGTGTGAATGGGGGATTTTGGCATAAAAGGCAGGACTCTTGAGCTAGAAGGCAGAGTCGCCTCTGGAACTACAAGGAAGAAGCAGAGAAGAAGACAGCTGCTGCAACCCCGAGTCCCGGCAAAGCCCTGCTGCAGTCTATCTACCCCTTCAACGACTAAGAGAACATCCAGTCCGGAGTTTTCTTCCCTTGAGCCTGGTGGGATCAACCAGCTCGTCTTTTCTTCAGTCAGAGAATCCTCTCCTGGGTCGAAATCACTGGTGTGCTGTAGTGGTCCGGATAGCCTTCAGAAGAGCCCTCTCCTGATTTAAAGGAGCGCTCCTTTTAGTCATCGTTGTCTTTCTCGCTGCTGTTGGCCTCATCCCTGGGTAGTGCAGATCACTCCAGACGTCTTCCTTCTTGTCCCCACGACTAAAGCTGCAGGAACCGTGAGTCTGCAGGAACTACCAGGAACAACTGCCGTGGCACCAGCTTTTCTCCAACGGAATAAGGTACTGTGCACACTTGGTCTTTCTCTCTGTCTGACCAGCCGGAATCGGGGTGAACCCTTTTCCTCCACAAAGATTTGTTCTTTCTTCCCTCCTTCTTATAACTTTTCCTTCCATTTGATAATCTTTACGAAGTCTTGGCATCTCGAATCTCAAATTGTTCAACGTGTGATCCTCGGCAACTGAGCATCTGATCCATTGACACTGGCGCAGGCCTATTGACTTTAATCTCTATCTTTGAACTTGTCCTCGAGTCTCCTTGCCTTGAAAAAGTATTGCCTTTGATTTTTATTCACTTTCCCTTGTTTTAAATTCTTAAGTACAAAGTGTGTTTTAACTTCGTGAGCATTTATATCCGCGGGTACGCTTTAGTATCGCAACACCAGTCTGTCAAATCCTAATGTACTTACCTTGAATTTACTGGCACAAGTGGAATTGGTTGTGTGTGGTGTATTTTACGCGTGGTTTCCAATCTATAGAAGTGAAGTGTTTTATAACATATGGTTTAAAAATAAATGTACTTATATTTTTTACCTGAAACCTTGAGTCAGTGTTTGCTTGAGTCACAGTAATTGTGGTCCTTTGTGGAATCTCTGCTACTGCTCATATACTCTTTAGATAAGCCTGGCTGCTCCGCTACTGCTACCACTTTAACATAGTAGTACAGGCTTGTACCAAAGGTGAACTTGTATTACCACTTGTAGTCTTAATTGTGTCTAGTGGTCCCTAAGGGCACTGCACAGGATTCTGCCTAACAGAAATGAATCCCTGCAAACATGCAGATGTAGCCTCTAACATGCACACAATCAGAGGGCGTCTATCAATGCCTTTACAAATTTGCGCAAATAAGTGGGAATATTTGTGAATTTCAGTGTGCGTACCAAACATACAAACAAGATGTGTTTTAAAAAGGGCAAGAATTCGAGAGATGCCCTTTGCCTGTTTGCACTACGCACAGGGTATGCCGCAAAGCAAGTCTTTCATGCTTTTTCTTTGAAGTGGGAGAGCAGCAGTTTGCTGCTCCGGCATCAGAATTTCTATCATTCAAAGCAATAATAGAAATGCATTTTTCCTATTCAGGGCATTTCACAGTGACAGATACTGCAGAATGCACTACCAGTAATCATGTGAGTGCTGGGAGCCTGTAATACATTAGTAATGTAGGCAAGGGGGCTGGAAGGTGCATCTTTGGTGTTGCTGTGGAGCCCCACAGAAATGCACAGGCCACCTTTAGGAGTTATGACCTGACAGTAATCTTATATTATGTTATGCCATGTTATACTATGTTAATGAGATTTATACTGGACACTGTTGTCCTTTTCGCGGTCTCCAGGCGCTAAGGGGGATCGGATAAGGAATGAGGGGTAGGGATGGGTTAATTAGTGGGACAGAGGAGAACGCAGGGTGCTTTTGCTGTGCTGTTGGTAGCTTAAGTTCAGAAAAACGGTCACTGTGGGTTTTCTTCTAGATGTCTTGGGTTTGGTGTGTGTGCCTTTAACAGATTGTTTTGTGCATCTGTGGTGTAGTGTTTGCTTGCAGGCTTTTGGTGCCTTATAAACAAATAAATAAAATAAATAGTGTTGGAGATCATGCGTGGTATGATTGAGTGGAATGTCAGATGGGGTGTGCAATTTGCTGTGTGATTTACTGTTGGTGCTGTGGTAGTGGTGTGTGTATGTGTGTGTTGTATTTGGCGATTGAGCAATGTGTTTGTAGGAAAATTTAGAGTTTTAGTAGGATTAATGGTCTCAGGAAGGTTTATGTTCTCTTTTATGCTATTCTTTTTTTAGGCTGAAATTCCTTTTATGATGATTAGTGATACTGTTTTCTTTTGTTTGGATTGGCCAGTTTGGTTGAGTCGGTTATGGCGGTACCTCCGTTTGTGATGTCTCTCCTTGCATCGGGGTTGAGTGTTTTGCTTAGTACGTTCTGTTAAGGTTGGTGAGTTAAAGAGCCAGGTTTTAAGTCGCTTTTCTGAATGTTAAGAGTTTGCTTGTTCGTAATTTCCTGGGAAGTGAGTTACAGGTCTTTGCTGAGAAGCATGGGAAGTCAGCTTCACCATATATCACTTTTATATATTGCTTTGCAACAAGGATTATGTCATTGCTGGATCTCAGCAATCATTTCAGTCTGTAGGTTGAGATATTTTCTTGCGTGATTTCTGGTCCTTGGCCATGGATTGCTCTTTGCGTTATGCCAAGTGTTTTGAAGAAAATCCTTTTTATGACTGGTAGCAAGTATAGGGCTCTCCGTGCTGGTGTGCGTTCTCTCTTTGTGAAATTGAGGTGTAGTCTTACTGGCGCATTCACTATCTGTTGTAGTTTTTCTGGTGATTCCATGGTAGATGCTGTTGGTGTAGTATATTCTTGACATGACGATCAAGATGATGGCACGTGCTCTTTTTCAGAAGGGTAGAATCTTTTTGATTGTGCCTAGATGAAACATTTCTTTACTACTGCACTGGCTTGTGGTTCTAGTGTTAATTAATTGTTCATTTACACTACTTTGGAAGTTTCCATTTGTTTTCCTGTTTCTTTAGGCCACAGAATGTGATGCTGATTGAATGGGTTGTTGGGTGTGATCATGATTTCTGTTTGGTTTTTATTGAGTTTAAGGCTGTTGGTACTCATCCATCCGTTTATTTGTGTAAGGAAGTTGGTAAGGGTTTGGTCTTGTTCTCCGGTGGTATTGATTTTATAAATGTTTTGTGCATCATCTGCGTTGTTGTAGCAAGTGAGTCCATGTATTGCTGAGTTTGATAAGTGGGTTCCTGTGGATTTTGAAGAGTAGTAGCAAGAGGGATGTGCCTTGTGGAACCCTACAAGTTGAAGTGTGGGGCGATAAGCAGAAAGTGTTTATCCAGGTTGTTTCCATTCTCTCTGTTAGAAAGGGCTGTATGCATAGCAAAGCCATGGTTTTGATCTCTATTTCGTTGAGTTGTTTGATGAGGGTTTTATGGTGGAGTGTGTTGAAGGCTGATTAAATGTCTAGTAGTATTATTATTATTCTTTTTTTTTTATTGTTTTAGTTGAAAAAGTTACAACTTTTACAATTTTATCACATCATATTTACATTTTTGTCAATGTCATATTTAAAGCTTAAAAAGAAAATAACAGAAATTTCAAATCAGTAAGTAAAGAATTAAAAAAGAATTAAAAAAATATGTAGTTTACCCATAATTCTAACTATATAATTAAGATCGTTGTTCCTAACTATTAGATTTGTTTTTGTGATATCATCAAATCAAATAACTTGATTTTAAAAGAACTAACAACGACATTTTATAATAGATTATTACATAATTGTCACAATTAAATAATGTCAATTGTACCAACCAAGAAAATACACAACTCCTCAACAATATATGTCCAAAACCTTAAAGCCTGTTTCGGTTTTATGAATTAATTTTCTAGTTTGAGTTGCTGAATAAATTTTGCTATAGCTATTTGAACATATGTTAACTGAGTTTGACAAAGTCTGTTCCATAGGGTCTGTGATGTTAGATCTCTATAGTGTTCGAAATGAGGTTTTAAAAGCAACACTCGGATTTAGAGCAGGACACTCAGTGAATGGACAGCTTTAGATGCCTACTACCGAAGGGCACTGCCCAGAGCAGTGAGACCCAAGGTGTAGACTTCTATGGTCCTCCTGGGGACGGACAGCAGCCACTCCATTCTATTTTCATTCTGGCCGCGAATGCTCAAATATATGGGTTTTTATGACATCTTTCTCCTGATAAAGACGTTGTCCAAAGTACAATCTACGTCGAAACCGGTTGAGCCAATTCTTCAGGTATGTGATCTACATAATATTCTCCTTCCTAAATCTACCCTTGCGATAGATTGTTTTATATTATCTCTATTGCTGCTTTTGAAAAATACAAAAATAACCAGATTGGACGTGAGGAAAGTTTGTACATCCCACCTCCTATTGCCAATCAATTTTGTCATGTCTTTTAGCAATTGTTGTATGGCTGAATGTCACTGAGTGTTGTGTATGGTCTGAATGCTGAACTATGAATGTTCATTGGGGTGGACTATTTTTAGCCAGTTTCTATGAGTACCCTTGCTGTCCTGTTATGTGATGTACTAATGTAGTGTAAATTAACATGTCATTAACTGACTCTATTGAATTTTTTGTATCATGTTGAATACAATTTGATACACCATTGTGATAAACATATTTCGCTCTCTGGACATCTGCGTACATGAGCCATGCTATCGAAGATGATCCTAGGCGGTGTGGATCGCTTTGTGTTGTTGAGAAAGTGAGGCTCATAGCTGCGATTAAATGATTAAACATTGAAGACGCCAGTACACATCCCTGCTTTAAACCACGACATGTTGGTATTAATGAAGACAATTTGCCGTCTGTGGTAAATCTAACTTGGATGGATGTGTCGGTATGCAGTTGTGTTTTTAGGGTTAATAAGGTCAATGGACACGCAGCATCCTGTAGCTTGCGAAGCATGAGGGCTCTACCTATAGAATCAAAAACTGACTTAAAGTCAGTGAAAGCCATGTAGATGGGTTGCTTCGCTTCTATGTTTTGCTGTTGAATGGCTGTAATCATCAATAGGTTGATCTATGTACCAAGTACGGGTACAAAGCCCATCTGGTGGGGGTCATAGAGATTTTTAGAATTGATCCACTTGTTAAAATCCCAGAGGATCAGTTGTGAGAACAGCTTACCCGCAACACTGAGTAAAGCTATAGGCTTATAGTTAGAGGGATCTTGGCGGTTCCCCTTCTTAAAAACAGGTACTATTATTGACTGACGCCAGGAATTTTGTATTAGCCTTGTGTCAAGGACATTCTGGAACACTATGTGAAAAATGGAGTCCCAGTGCTCTGGATTAGCCTTAACGTTGTGATATGTAAGATTATTGGGCCCTTGTGCGTGTGAGAGACTTAACTTAGAGATGTAAAATTTGATATTGTCTAAGTAAAAAATCATTGTCAATTGCGTTTGTGTGGCTCAACTCTGAATGTGAATTCCATGATCTCTGCTAGCGTAAAGAGTAGCAAAGTGTTTGGTCCAGGCCTGTTGAGTGACTATGTTTATTTGCAGAGAGCCTTGCGATTTTAGTGTTGCGCTGTTTAGTAAATTCCAGATGGCACACAAATTCTTAGATGCTAAGGCTCTCAGCATTATTTCACGATCCTGCTGATATAGATGTGATTTTCTGGATTTAAACCAGTTCCTGTATTTGAGCTTAATGCTCTTTGTGAGAGCTCACCAGTTGTATGTGTGAACTCTATCTATTTGTCTTAGTGCTGCTCTCATAAGAGATTTGAATTGTTTGAGTTCTGGATCGTATTGATGCATATGTTTAAACAGGGGTCTGCTGGTTTTGCAGTTCACCTCATAGAATAGTTGTAAGGATGTTGTATATACATCTTCTGGAATTGGATTAGTTTTGGTCTTAGTTATTTTTGACTTGATAAGATAATGCAGAGTATCTAATTTACATGAAGTCCATCCTATGCGGTTGCGCCCATTAGACACTATTAAATCGCTTATTGAGTGCATTTGTTGAAGATCTGATATGTGTTTGGGCCATCTCCACGATACGGTTAATTGCTCGTGGTCACTATAGGCTTGAGTTCGTACAGTGAAATTATCTAATGTTGAGAACATATTACGGGCAGTATATATGTAGTCAAGTATAGCTTGTTGATCGGCTCGATGCCAGGTAGCTCGAGCAGGTACATCACTCTCAATAGCTCCCTTAAGCATTATTAGTTGACGGAAATCTAATAGGGCAGCCCATCTATGCTCTATATTAATTTGGGACGGTACTGTATTGCCTAGGCAGTGCAAATTCAGATCTCCTACAATGAAGACAGTGCTGATAGTAGGTTCTGCAGCTATTAAATCAAGAACAGATTGCATATCATCAATAAAAGATTTTTCAGTTGCCATGGGATTGCAATAAATATTTGCCAACGCGATATATTTTGGGCCATAAATGATTTTTACCAGAAGAATGAAAGGATTAGTTTGAGCCCATATGTGTAAAGTCAAGCCAGTGGAGGTTTTGACAGCTACTAGGAGACCCGCCATGGGCCGCCCTCAGGCCTGCGTCAAGGCTGGTGTCATAACAATGCTATACAAATCAAAAACCTTGGTGCACTACTGATACTTCCTATTCAAATCAGTTAAATACATAATTTCATTACTTTTCTGGTGCTCCAGGTTAGAAAAACTCTTGCTACTAAACAGAGAGTAAAACAACAAGAAAACTATTTTCACCTCCGAACCCACTGAGATGACAGCCTGGTCACTCTAAATGAGGAAATTATCCTCTTCATCAAAATGTAAATATGTGTAAGTATCCCTTCCTGATGAAATGAAAATACAGTATGTTGCAGAGAAAAAAATTAAATTATTAATATCAGTCACATATGATCTCAACTATATACATCCGAAATAAATCAGAGTACCAAATTCAATATGATACACTTTTACTTTTCATAACCAGTATATTTAGGAAACAATCAATTTGATTTGTTCAAAGACATCAATACAATTTAACACAATAAAGTAATAAACCTAGGTTGATCTAACAATATTATCTTCATATTGTTCACAAAACAGTTGATCAACACTTTATGTTTCGGGGTCCTATGTCCCCTTCTTCAGGTATGGATGTTACTGTTTGATTCTTTATTTTCTGTTAAAAAATAACATATTTCAATCAGTAACTTCTAATGTTATTCCTCTTGCCAAGTCCCTAAGTCCATATTAGGTAAATTCCTTCACCCACCTTACTGTCCTAGGATAACTTCAATCCTTCCGGATAGATAAAAATCATTCCTCATGAGTTAGTGTCACCAGGATCTGAAAACAATGATCCAAGAGGTATGTAAGATCTTTATAGTATTCAAATAACTCCATCTCCAAAGTATAAAAGTGAATCAAAACCACAAACTTGTTGAGGAATAGTCCCCACTTCCTACTTGGTAGCCTCTGTATCTCTCAAGCTAAGGCCAGCTATTTTTCCCACATGGTGGATCTATAAGAGAAACCACCAACAACAGTAAGTTATGTGTCAGAGAAAATCACTCTCAATTTCACAGTATCTCTAAAAAACACTAAATGTATCTATTAGGACTCACCACTTGATGTATTCTCAAAACCGAAGTCCGGGTACTGGGAAAACAACTGCACAAGCAGTCTCCCATCCCGGGCCTCGGTTACATCCTCTTCCTAGTTCAGTCACATGATCACGATTCTGATCACGTGACACGTGAAAATCATATATGCCGATTCTGAAAACGTCATAGCAATCTGTTGACACTCCCTAATCTAGTTGTTATTTCTGAAATCAAAGTACGGGTACTGAAAAAGCGACTGCATCAGCAGTCTCCCATCCTGGGCTTCGGTTCTCTTCCTAGTATGGTCATGTGATCGCAATTCCGATCACGTGACACACGCGTCTAGCCATTGTAAAGTGTTTCAGCTATTCAGTTCGTAATAAAAGTATCTATCTAGAGTGCTCCTATTCATCAACTAATTAACAGATATAAGTAATTGATTTAATTTTCATTAATAGTCATGCGAAAATCGTGATCACGTGACTCTTAACTTTATGATTTTGTACAGTGTTCAATTGCATTTCAATACTCCATCTGGTATTATTGAAGCCCTAATGTTGTTATTCAAGACTCTATTATTCCAAAAATCAATAGATAATTCAAATCAAAGAACTACAATCACTATGTGAAATTGTATGTATTTTCACGTGATCAGTATTAACTCAGTGACACTGGTGATAACTCATACTGATAGAGTTCTGTGTTAACTCTGATAACTTACAGGAATATAATGTGATTAACCCATACTATTATAAACTCGTTCACAGACCAAGGAGATTAATGAGGCTAAATTCATCTTTAATTGAGAAGCACTGACGGCACTTGGATCTGAGAGAATAACATTATTTACTTTTTACAATTTGCTCTTAGAAAAAACAAAACATATTGAACCAGATATACACTCCTCAATGTGTATATTACTCAGTTACCACTACAGTAGAGAGTATCGTAAAACACATCCATCAAGCATTACATATTTCTCACATTGTTTTGATCTGAAACAATACAGAGCTAAATATAACAAGTTAAATCAAACTCATTATTCATCCGTTTGGGCTCCAGGGAATCAAGCCTCTCAATCCATTCAATCTCTTTCTGTCTGAATAGCAACTTAATGTCTCCTCCTCGTTTTGGACTTTAAACATGTTCAAGAATTATAAGTTTCATTTGAGCTGTGGTATGATTGTGGAAATTAAAATGTTGTGAGTGAATGGATTTATTTCTTATATTTGATTTATGTTCAGTCCATCTTGTTTTCACTTTTCTTGATGTTAATCCTACATAAAAGATGCCACACGGGCATCTTATTCCATAAATTACATTCCATGTGTCACAGGTGCTTGCGTGATTCAATGAAATTCTTCTGCCTGTATAGGGATGGTTGATACTTGAACCTCTGATTACATTGTGGCAATGTTGGCAATTGTTACAAGGCAATGTACCTTTGAATATGTTCAATTTTTTGGATGATTTTTGATATTCTGCTTTAACTAGGAAATCTTTAAAGCATTTACTCTTTCTGTAAGCAAAACTTGGGACATTTTCGAACAATTGTGCCAATATCGGGTCTTTTTTAGAATTTTTTTGATCTTATGACTTTGTTCTGAATAATTAGTAACATAAACCAGTGGATCTTGATCAGTCTTTTCAGATGGTACTAAACTCTGTTCTCTTGGCAATGATGATGCCTTAATCCGTGAATTAGTTATTAGATCTTGTGAATAGCCCCTTTCTGTAAACCTATCATGTAATTTTGCCACTTGGTTCTCATATTCCTCATGTTCTGAGATAATTCTTTTATACTGCAAAGATTGACTGTAGGGTATGCTTTCTATGGTGGTCTTAGGATGAAAGCTGGGTGCCATTAACATGCTGTTCCTATCAGTAGGCTTGTTGTAGATAGTAGTATGCAATTGATTTTCTTTGCTGTATATTTCCACATCAAGAAACTGAATACGGCTTTTACTGGTTAAAGTTGTAAATGTGATTCTTGGTGCTAGTTGGTTATTGTATGAAAAAATGTTTAAGAGGTTCTGCTGAGGCCCTCTCCAAATTCCAAAGATGTCATCAATGAAACGAAAATAGCATCTCAAATGGTCCTTGTATTGTATTTTGTTAAATACCGCTGTTTGTTCAAGATATGCCATGTATGTATTGGCATATCCTGGTGCCATAGTGACACCCATAGATGTACCCTATATTTGCACAAAGAATCTGTCTTCAAATTGGAAAAAAATATTGTTAAGTACTATTTTCAAAAGACTTAGAATACATAATTTGTTGTCAACAACAACCATTCCATGGCTTCCAAGCCTGCTTTGTGTGTGATATTACTGTACAGACTACAGACATCCTTGGTAAATGCTAAAGTCACAAACAATGCTATAGTCATTCCTCACAGGAGAGTTTGATAGCCAAGTCTCCTGCAGTGCTATGATGTCAAAATTATGGAGGCTGGTATCTTTACTGTTAATTAGATGAAAGTGACCCCTCGTGCTCCACCATAGTAGTGCAAATGTCTTTGAGGCCGCAGTCCTTTCATCCTTTGATGGTTATGACAGAGCTTTTACTCATGCCTGGTGATGGTCAAGGTGTTGTCCTGTTTTGTGTTCAAATACTGTATGATTAGTGTTTGAAGCTTGCTTTGTGTATTGGCATAATGCCAATTTGTTTGGATAATATGGTCTGGATTGTTCTTTATGGTTTTTCACCGTTGTATTATATTTAGCATAGGACTCATAAGTCAGAGTGAATCCAAGCTCAAATATGGGCTGCCTAGCTTGCCAGAACAGGTTTAGAATTGCTCCAGATCGGATCCAAAGCATCGCGGTGGTCAAATCCGAGTCATAGAGAAATTCAACCTGTTCGATGTCACACGAAGATAGATCTTCAACATGTGGTATCCCTGAAAAGATGTTAAGAATCGATGCTCGGTTTAGGTCGTATTTCTGCTTTAAATCAGACTTGCATTGAACTATCAAGGTGTGTAAATGAATGACTCTATTTGACCCCTTGTCGGAGATGGAACTGTTAGTTGGGTTATTCAGAGGTGAATCAGAAACTGTTTTATGTGATTGTTGGTTCACTTGACCTGTTTTAGTTCCTTGAATTGTTGAAGAATGTGGTTGTGGATTATTGGTTTCTGATCGCACTTCAAGAAAATAACCAGTGTTTCTATGAGCTAGTGTGTTAAGACTAAAATGTTGGTGTAATGAGTTCTCTAGCTCAGTTAGACACCAGTCAATTGCAGTGCATTCATTTCTGTTAGGTTGAATGCTCAAGAAAGTTGGTTGTGGTTGTGCATTGATGGTCATCTTTTCATTAGTTGTTGTTACCAATGTCTAGCATTTATTATTTTGAGTTTCAATTTTGCCCAGTAATTCATCCAAAGGTTCATGTGTTAGGTCTCTGTCAGGTTTCTGCTTGTCATCGCAGGTTTTTTCACTTCGCAAGGCGAGTTTGGCATATGTTTTCGTTATAGCTCCGCGCACGTCCAAAGGGCGTTTGCTTGGTAAGAGCGTTTACAAAGCGCTTAGTGGCAGGTTGATTATTTGAGGACTGACTTTTTATGTTTTTGGTTTTCTTTGTCTGGGGCGGAATAGTGGACTTGGTTTTAGACATTTTCTTATTTGTAGAGAATATGTCAAAGTCATCATGCGAGACCGATGCATCATGGCATGCTGTCAGAGTGGATACACTGGTTTTCATTTGATTAAGAATTTTTGGGTATTATCAGGTGCATCTGGCTGAATACAGCTTGTTCCTGGTATGGGTAAATCCTTGGAGTCCATACTATGCTTAATTGTTGTTCTCATGGTTGTATCTGTAAACAAGAGGATTTTGTCAGGAAGCGTTTGTTCTGTTTTTGGTGTAAAAATTTGACTTGAGAGTTTGCTGAAAGGACACAGTGCTGCTGCAATTTGCAGCCCTTGTTTCAAACTCTCAAATAGTCTAAAACATGCCAAATGCTGTTCGGTTGGATTAGGAATGGTCTGTTGAGATTCATTAACCAATTTGTCCAACAGATTTGCTTGTACGTTTAGTCTGCCATCAATGGTTTAATACAATTTGATTGGAGAGGTTAGGGCTAGATTCATCGATATTAAAGTCG
Organism: Ambystoma mexicanum; assembly: GCF_040938575.1. Classification (NCBI taxonomy): domain Eukaryota; kingdom Metazoa; phylum Chordata; class Amphibia; order Caudata; family Ambystomatidae; genus Ambystoma; species Ambystoma mexicanum. Next base: position 705,901,819 of record NC_090923.1, on the reverse strand, counting down.
AATTAAGTAGAGTGTCCGCCAATGAAGAAGGTGAAGAAACAGGGACTTTATTATCATTTGTAGAAATTTTCCTAGCTCTTGAAGCATTTGAAAAAGTTAGAGATAACAGAGATGAATTTGGTGGATGTGAAAATGATTGGCGATTGTGATAAGTTGGATCGTGGGGGTGAATCAATTTAAATGATATGATATGATATGGCATTTATAACGCGCCTATACACAAGTGTTTCGAGGTGCGACGAGGCAAGGGAGGGGGAGCAGGGGAAGACAGACAATGATCTTACTAGGCCCAGTGTCATTCAGATTGCGCAAGTGCATGGGAGGGGGGAAATGGAAAAGTATGAGGAGGAGGGGAGAGGGGAAGTGCAGTACACAGGATAGTAGAATAACAAGATACCAAGTGCAGGGTAAGTGCAGATAAGTGCTGGTAGGGGACTGTAGGGCTACAGAAAACAGTCCCCAGGTGCAAGGGTTGCCAGAGAGGCAGTGCAGGTGTGCAGCTGGCGGGGCCTTGGCCCTAGAACAGAAGGGTGGCCAGGTAACCAGTGCAGTATCAGCCAGGAATTCAGACGGGGAGAGGGGGAGAGAAAGCAGAAGCAAAGAGGAAGGTTTTGAGGTGCTTCTGGAACCGGAGATGGTGCTCCTCAAGTTTAAGGGAGGCAGGAATGCTGTTCCAGAGGGAGGCCACTGCCGACAGAGATATGCCACCAACTCGTTGCTTGGAGAAGCTACTGACCCTGAGGGAGTTGAAGGCGGATGAGCGAAGGGCTCGAGAAGGAAGATATTTAGGAAGACAGAGTTGAAGATATTTCGGCCCCAGGCCCCAGATGTGGACAATGAATGGGGTTTTGAACTTAATCCTTGCAGCCACTGGGAGCCAGTGCAGAGATTTCAGTCCTAGAGATATACGATCCCTGGGCTTGAGGCCAAGGACAAGTCTCGCAGTCCTGTTTTGGATAAGTTGCAGAGGGCGGAGAGTAGAGGCAGGCAGTTTTAGATAGAGGCTGTTACAGTAGTCCAGCCTAGAGAGAACCAGGGCTCTGGAGAGAGTGAGCTTCTGGGTGAAGAAGAGGAAAGGAAGAATACCTCTGAGGAGGTGCAGCTGGTAGTGTGACTTCTTAGAGACGTCAGAGATGTGAGGAGAGAAGGAGAGTGTGGAGTCGAAGATGACCCCGAGGTTTTTAGCCTTGCAGGTGGGAGCAGGAAGAGGGCCGAGAGGCCGGCCAGAGAGCAACAGGGAAAGAAGGAGTGGGTGTGCCGATGAGTAGAATCTCAGTCTTACTGGCATTAAGGCAGAGGTCATTTGCGGCACACCACTCCTGGATAGCACACAGACATTCAGAGATGAGAGAGGGAGAGGAGGAGGCTGAGGGTAGCCTGAAAATGAGCTGGGTATCATCCGCATAACACTGAAAATTGGGGCACAGAGCAGCGATGCGGTGAGCCAGGATGCCAAATGGTTGTGCAATTCCTAGAAATGGATTGAGTTAAAAGATACACCTCTGGGAGTTCTGGGAGGAGTAGGCAGGGTTTGCACAACTGAAGATATTTTGTTTGCTGCACCGTTTGATCACAATTCAAGGATCCTAGGTGGGTGGAGACTATGCAAGGATCCTGGGTGCAAGGATTCTGGTCCTTGTAGTTTTAACAGGAGTTTAAGAACATAAGTCTGCAAAATAAAAGCTTATTTTAAAGCTCATTGGGGATGGAATTGAGCACAAGTCAATACTTCCAAGGTAGTCACTGAGAAAAAAAAGCCCTTCCAAACAGGGCTTACACAACAGTCCGTTAGTAGTATTAGTGCTCTCGTGATGTTGGTGTCTGTGTCTGTTTTTAGGTCATCCCAGATGGATTGTAGTGCTGATTCTGTTCCTGTCGTGGCTCTGAGACAGACTTATGTCTGGTCTAGTATCTGGTTGCTTTCTAAATGTTCCAGGAATTGTTGTATACGCAGGTTTCTAGAAGATTTGCTGGGTAATGGATGGTTGAAATAGGCCGTTAGTTGGTTAATTGTTCTGCATTTCCCAATGTGTCTTTGGTTGAGGAGTGATCTAATGTGTACTGCTTTGAAACCTCACGGCATGGCTTATGTTGCCACTGAATGATTCATGAGGTTCCAGAAGTATTCTCCAAGTGTTTCTTGGGTGAGGATGATCTTATAAATGCCTGGTGGCAAGAGTCTACTGGCGATCCTACTTCATTGATTGGATTCACTTGGTTAGTAAATCTTTTCTTTTGAAATGGCTACATATTGTTTAGTCTTGTGGTTATTTCTGGTGTTGGTTGGTTGGTGGAGTTGGTTTTTGTGTTCTCAGGCATACTGTTGATGACTTGCTGGATGGTTCTGATTTTGTTTTTGAAGTGGTTTGCAAGGTCGTCACAGTTTCTCAGCTCATTGATGATGCAGAACAGCTCTTTCTGTGAGTTGTTTGCTTTTTCAATGCATTCGGCATAGTATAGCTTTTTGCTTTGATAAAGTCATATCTGTTTCTGGTATGCAAGTTTATCCTGTTGTCATAATTTTTCTTCCATGCTTGTTCCAGTTTCTTTTTTGTTTTCTTCAAGGCTCTGAGGTTGGTAGTGAACCATTTTTCTGTTTTTTTGTGAAGGACTGAGAGGCTTTTTCTCTGCAAAAGCATGTAGGGTTTCCGTGTTCAATTTTTCGATTGCCTCAGATCTTCTTTCTGTGTGGAGAGTGTCTAAGACAGAGCTTGGTGGTTTTGAGGATTCTAGTCTGTTGTTGAGATCCATGGTGTTTAGGGATTTCCAGTTCCTTTTTTGAATTTGAGCAGTGTTTAGGTGGTGGATTTGTGTTTTTTTAGGATGGATCACAAAACATATTATAAGGTGGTCACTCCAGAGAATGACAATTGGGGGTGCAGTTGTGATCAGGTTTCTTTTGCAGAAAATTGCACCTAGGGTGTGGCCAGCTAGGTGGGTCGCTCCCTTCACTAACTGTTGTAGATGTATTGTTGATAGTTATGAGATAAGTGATTTAGCTCAGGCAGTGTTTACTTCTCCAAACCATATATTGAAGTCCTCTAATATGATCGGTTGGTTATTTTTTATGGCGTTTTTGGTTATAGAATACCTTCAAAAAGGCTGGATTATGTGGGAATTCTATAAATGATGTACAAATGAAAGATAGCTTTGGTGGTCCATGGTGGAGGAGTGATTCACAATTTGGGACATTTAGTGCCAGTGCTGCTGTGTTCTTTAGGTGGTCTTTAGCTGGTCTGTGCCCGTAAAACAAAACTAAATCCTCTTTTTCCTTCTCTGTTGGCTTGTTTCAGTTTTTGGGTAGGGATTCATGTGCAACTACCTTGAACTCTCCCGTTCGCCAGGTTTCTCAGAGAAATGGGATGTCTGTTCTGCCTTCACTGAGAAGATCATATATCTCTGTGCTTTTTACATCTGACATTGTAGTAAATCCTTTTTGTTTTCTGAGGTTTGCTTGTCCTTTCAGGGTGGTGTCAGGGATTAGATATGGGAAAGGTTCTTCTTTCCTTTTGATTCTGCATAGGGTTGTGCGAGTTGTGTGGCAGACCTTTGTTGCTTCAATTTCTTTCTAGAGTAGTTTGAGAAGATTGTGTTCTGGGCCGAGTCAGGTAATGCCACAGGGTCCATAGTTACAGGCCTGAGAGATGGAGCGAGAGATGTTGACTAGTAAAGACTCTCAATTACGGGCCTCTGTGGAGAGAAGAGTGGTCGAGCAGATCATAGAAGTGTGAAGAAAGTGAATAGAGAGAGGGGTCAGTGGAAGCAACAAGGAGAGAAGAGCCATCCCAGGATAAGCCACAAAAGAGAACTACAGAGTGTGGCATGAACTCTACTTGAGATCCAAAATTCAGGAATAGAAAGAGTGGCGAGTATCGGGGGGGCAAGCCACAGAGCAACCAAATGTTGGATAGCACTGACACAGAGTCAGTTCCTGGTGGAGATCCTAATGCACAATCATTCAGAAGTCTTGCATTGTGGAAACTGAAGACATTGTGGGAACTCAAGCCTCAAGCCCAGGGACTGTATCTCTCCAGCCCTAAAATCTCTCCACTGGTACCAGGTCGCTGCAAGGAAATTCAAATCCCTCTGCTTTATCCATAAGGCTGTCTGGGGCCTGGGACCACACTATCTACAATTGGCTCTCACCAAATACTCTCCCTCCAGATCTCTCCGATCCTCTGGCTCCAACTCTCTGCTTGTCAAGTGCTTTTCCAAGCAGCGAGTGGGTGGCTGATCTCTTTCGTCGGCTAGCTCCCTCCTCTGGAACAGCCTCCCTCTTCCTCTCTGTCTTGAGTCAAATCTCCTCACATTCCGTAATCTGCCCAAGACTTACCTCTTCTCCTCCTCCTCCCCCCACTCCCTTCCGTGCTAAATCCCACAGTCACTGTGATTGGTGGCCTGAGCCCTTTTGTGTCCTTCTGGGTCCTGGCCTTCTGTCTAATCACCTTCAGCCTCCGCCCTCTTCCCCTTCACTTGCCTTTGGGCACCCACTGGCCTGCACTTATTGCATAGCAGGTGACCACTCTCCTACCATGGGTTTACTGCCTGGCAGTTACCTGTTGCCCTGCAACCTGCTCTCTGGCACTTCCCCCTCAGGGGAACCTCCAGCACTTATGCCCCTCCCCTGTCCCTTGTCTCTCTCTGCACTTTCACTTTCTGAATGTTCACAAGGCCTAGTAGGATTTCATCTTCCTTTTGCTCATCATTGTTAATTCAGCTCATTGTCTTGTTTTGTTCCCTAGTTCCCTCCCCTTTGCCCTTTGAAACACAATTCCTTGATGCCTTACAAATGCACAATAAATAAAAGAAATAAATATCTTCAATAATTTTGCGGGAGAGGTTGTGTACTGAGTTAAAGAATTGAAGTCCATATTCCTAAAACCTCATAGGGGGAATAGGAAGCACAACCAAGACACTTCACTTATAACACTGCTTACGCCCCCTGTGACTGAGCATGCCTCGCCTACCACCAAGAAGGAAATATACTGGTCTACAAAATCACAGCCAACATTCAAAGTAGAATCTCCACTTTCTAACCCTCACATTCTTCGCCAAATGTCAGTGAGAGCCAGTGGTGTAACACAAGTGTTGGGGGCCCCCCTGTGAGAAATGTTGAGCCCCCCCAACACAGCAACAAATCACAGGTCGTGCCACTCTCTGGGCCGGCCCAGATTATCACGCTTGCGCAATAAGCACTAACGTGCTGCTGCAGGGGTTTGATGCACACTGCACTAGGAGAAAGATATAAATAAATATGTGTTTTAATTCATTATACCGCACACTTTCTGAGAAAAATTGGCTAAAAGGCCAGAGCGTTTGCAATTGTTTTGTAGTGTGCACCCTTTCACCATACACTCACACAGGCAGCCACCTATACATTTAAGTGTACAGCCTTTCATCATACAGACACACCCAGATAGCCACCCATCCATTTAAGTGTTCACCCTTTCACCATACACTCGACATGCACACCCAGCCACCCACACATTTAATTGTGCACCCTTTTACCATAACTCACACAGGCAGCCTCCTTTGCATTTAAGTGTGCACTATTTCACCATACCTCACACACGCACACGTCATAGGCTTGAGGGGGGGCCCTATTACTTCAAAAAGAAATGGTTTCTTTTTGAAGTCACTGCGACTTCATAAAGAAATTATTTCCATTAAGGACCGACCCATAACGGAAATAATGTCATTATGAAGGCAGAGTGACTTCAAAAGGAAACAATTTCTTTTTGAAGTCATACAACTCCCCCACCCCATGACATGGAGGCCTCCAGCGTAGAGGCTTCCATGACATGGGGTGGGGGGAGCCCTCAGACTTCAAAAAGAAATAGTTTCTTTTTTTAGTCACTCTGCCGTTATTTTTTTAGTCCAGGGGCCCCCCTCCTAGGACATGTGGTGGCAGGGCCCATCGCACACCACAGGCTGTTGCGGCCTCTGTTACGCCAGTGGTGGGAGCAGCTTCTGACAAACGTATATTTGGGAAATAACAGTGAGGGAACTAACCCACCGTGACCACCAGTTAGATACAAGTCACCCACGATGGCCCAGCTGCGGCATCTCTGCCCCCTAATAACGCTGCCAAAGAAGCACACAAACCCTCACCTTCAACTCCCCTTTCTTCATTGTACAAACGCAATAGCATCACTCTGTGTACAAGTCTTTGTGAAAAAGCATTCCTTTCCAACGTTTTATTAAGTACCCTCCTAATTGCCATTCACCCACAAACTGCAGCATTTGCCCAACCCCTGAGATGCTTCCCTCTCCCCAGCGCTCACTGCTACACAACTAGCAAATACACTTCTACACAGCTAGCAAAAACACTGCTACACATCAAGCAAATACACTGCTCACGAAAGGCAGAGAACCATTCAGACACCTTGCTGTCATGCCCTGTATCTCTCTGCTGGGGTACTCTCATGCTCCATCATCTCTCTGCTGTGGTGCTCTCATGCTCCATTATCTTTCTACTGGGGTACTCTCATGCTCCATCATCTCTCTGCTGGGGTGCTCTCATGCTCCATCATCTCTCTACTGGGGTGCAAACAATGGTGCCAAGCAAGCAAACTATTTTGCTACTAGACTAAGGCTACACAGTGGTAGCAACTTTGGAGAAGTGACATTTTGATTCACCTACTAGCAATCAATACTGTCTACTGTCTTGATTTGTTGCAAGGAGGGCCAATCTGGGCCCCTTTAATTGATTAATATTTTATGACACCAGCTACCAGTCTAAGCATAGAAGCAGGATTTGAACCTGTGTTGCTCTGTGTTGTCCCCAAGACAGACTGTTTCCCCCTGCGCTTTCCTTCAGGCCCTTTCGGTTGGAGGTTGACTGGTATGCATTCCCTTGCAGCAGAGCCAGTGTTGAATCTTGGCCATAGAGGTCAATACATGTTATTATTATTATAATTATTATTTTATAACACGCTTAATACCAAATGTGTTGCCCTGAGCTATCCTTCCTCCCCATAAATATAATAACCCTTGCTCTCATCTCACTAGCTATCCTCTCACTAGCTGGAATTTAAGGTGACCCTTGCAGTTCGATTCGTTCCATAGGTTGTACTACCATGCCAGGTCTTAAACTAGGAAACAAGAAAGAAAAACACTGTGTCCGTTTTTTTAATTTGAATTATTTAGCTTAAAGTGCGTCTTCGTTTCAATATAAGACCTTTCACACTAAAATAAGGTACATTTTTAAAAAACCAATAAACAACATCATTACTCTTAATTTTTCATTTGCAACATTTTCTTGATAAGAGAAAAATCCACAATAAAATGCTAAAAGTGTATATTCAATTCTCTTAGTTCTGCGCTGCAAAGAGACAATTAATATATGCTTAAAAAATAACCATTGCTGTATATTGTAATCAAACATATTTGACTGCTGCAACTTGACTAGAAAAAATCCAATTTTAAAGTTGCTACTTATGCTACGAAGGTTCCCATGAGCTTAATTTATTTTGCGTTCAATTACTCAAAATATATTACCAGAGGTTTCAAGGTCTGCGTTTCTTTCTCATTCTTACATAAGCGACTGAATTATCACTGGGAACCTTATTTCTGGGATCCACAATGTCCATTGTTTCCAGTAAATTCATTCTAAATTTCATATGGTTTATCCTATTTTCTCATTTTGAGAATAATGCTATACACTGCTCTTTCATATCTAATGTTGGCCCGACCTTTACATACGCCCTAAATAGAATTCTGCAGCCTTGTCTGCGACTTTTTTGTGCCAACGCATTCTGGCTTTGCCTCAACATTCTTTCATAAGTTGAGTCCCTCGGAAGGTTAAATACATGGACCAATCAATGCATTTATAAACGTGTTAATTTAATGTTACACATACATTTATTTCACTGTTACTAGTGCCATTAGTGTGCCATTTGAGGCTGCACTTGACGCACAGTGGCGGCATCTGTGATGCTATGCCTTACAGACTGTGATTTAACAGGCATATACTGGCATATACTGGCATTGTTGTGGCATTTGATGGTGCACTTTACATATTTTGGGAGCATTTGGGCATGTGGCTATACCTTAAATATGGTAGCTTGATGGTGTTTGAGTCTGCACTTGGCATATGATGACTGCACCTATGCATCTCTACCTTGTACACGGGATTATATAATTCATAAAATGGCATTAAAGGAAGAACTTGGCCTATGATTCCAGCATTTGTAAGTCTTTAACTTCCATATGATCATTTAACAGAATTGGATGGGATTTAACGCTGCTCTTGACATATTGTGGAAACACCAGCACAGCTATAAATGACATGTTATGTTATGGTCCATTTGCAAAGCGCTTAACATCTATGAAGCACTGAGACAGTCTGGGTCAGCACTGCATTGCATAATCAAACAGAAGATTGAATCATACTGTCAATTATAATAGAAGATGTGACTGTACCATACAGGCTAATCATTAGCACCTGGGGCGGGGAGAGGGGCACAGCCAAGCAGGTTCCTTGGTTCGCGGGCTGATACTCCAGAGCTCAGCAGGCAATGGAAATCATTGACTACCTTCCTTGCCCACTCTGCCATCTTCTTGGCACCCAACCTTTCCCTTTTTTTAACAACCCACCCAACCCCACCTACCTGATTGTGACGGTGGCACAGCCTGCCGTCGGCGAAGTGGAGTAACTTTACTGAAAATGTTGGGGGGGACCTAACAATTGAAAGAAATGGGCGGGGTGGAGGAAGGGTGGATGGTGGCTCTGAGGGATAACACTAAACTACAACACCACAAGAGTCCCTTGCCGATGCTCTGTCATAACTTGCAGAAGACTGGTGGCGTATCTTTCAAATTAAATTCTAAAGGCACGCCAGTCTTCTGAAAGTTATAACACCACAGTGTGTCTTTACAATTCACTGCATTGACAACAGTAAAAAATGACAGTCTAGCCAATTAATAACACATACCATGCTTGCTTTATCACGAGGCCCAGAATAAAGTCATGTCGCAGTCTGAGTCTAGCTATGTAATATTTCATGTTTGCCTTCTCGATGCCCATAAACAAATCCTGCACCTGCCATGAGCCTCTCGCACACACATATACATACACACACACTCACAATTCATACCCATTCACCATGGGTGGCTTCAGGGCCTTTCAACCTTTTCAAATAGAAGAGGCCTCGAACCTCAGGGATGGCCCCCAGCACCTGCCCCCCTGTTGCCGGTTAGCACTCAGCGGTCTTGTAACACAGCAATATATTCATTTCTGTCTATTTTCGTTCTGGGGCTTAAAATGTGCACTTTGCAGTGCTCACATTACTAAGTGCATTTTCTCATCCCACAAGAAACAGCGAAGTGTTATCACCTCAACTCCTTCTAACACTGGTTCCTCCATATCACCCACTTGCTGACAAATAAGGGTTTAGAGCTCTTCAGTGGGTATTTAGTATTTAAACTCCCTGCTGGCTGGTCGCCTCGAGATGATTGACAGCTATTAACTGTATCTTTGTCACCATTGCAATTATTGTTATTTATTTATTTTATTGATTGATTTATTGGGCGCCGAAGCACGCAGGCATCAGGGCGCACAAACAAAAATACAGTGGACAAACATAAAGTGACAGGACAAAAGCACAGGAAGAACCAGCGAGTCAGGGAAACGGCATCAGTTCAAGGTAGAACTATGGGTGCCTCAGACTGTTTTTGCTCTAAGCAGGGCCCTCCCCCAACCATCTTCATTCCTGCCTGCCATCCACCCAGTGACACTACTACATAACATTCACAAACTTCATTCCACCCAGAACATACAAACAATGCATTATTTATCATTCATTCAGACACAAAAGTCAACACACCCGAAATGTTGGTCTACGCTGACTTTACCTGGCTAAACTACATTGCCATGGCAGGACAGGACAAGACCTGACAAACAGTACTTGGGGGGAGATATGCATGTTTAGCAAGGGCCTGGCAATTAGTAATAATTTAACGCATTTCATTGTTAGCACCTAAGTTTGTATGCATACATTTTAAGGCAATTGATATCATGGAGGGTGACTTGGTACCTGCATGTCAGGGGAGTGAGCAGGGCAATGGAGACAGAAGACAGCTCATTCTCGCAGTTCTTAAGTGTGTGTTTCTAACACAGAGAGTCAACAGCTTTTAACTTTTAAAGTGACTAGATAAGTCTCATTAGAATATACAGATGCACCCACAAAGTTTGCCCCTCTCTCTGCGACTCTCGCAGTCTCTAAAAGTTAGCCCCTCAATACAGGGTTAGCCCTCATTCAGGGTTGGCCCTAGGATTTGCGGGGCCCTGGGTGGCAAACGATGTGTGGGGCCCCTTGCAGAAAATGATGTAAAAAAATATGTCATTAATATCCGTAGGGATCAAATGAACTGACGTAATATTATGGTTGTAGCAATATCAGGAGTGAGGCTCATTTTGGAACAGCCGACCGAGTGAGCGGAATCATTCGTAAAAAATGGGGACTTCAAAAGAAAGTACTGTGATGAAGAAGAGCAGGAAAGAGTAATGAAGATCACCAGTAAGTAATCCAAACATACCGAATGTGGCTGCATGTTCCAAGGATGTTAGGGCAGGGATTGGCCTGGGGTCGGACAGGGCAAAGTGCTTTTGTTGCAGGATAGTGCAATCGTAACTAAGCCTATTTACTGGAAAGGTACTGAGTTGATCAGGGTAAGCAATGACGCAGGTATACAAATGTCATCAGTAGGGCTCAAGTCCATAAAAAAGTGTGGGGGATCATTAACATATGCACAGGGACTGAACACATCCTAAAGTAGAATACACAAATTTAATTCAACTGGCCTTTCCTAGTAGAAGAAAATTCTAAATAGAAATGAGCATTGTCGTTCACAAAATGAATCAATAACTGAAAAAAAAAACAATTAAAAAAATCAGCTAGAGGAGATTTTCCTATAATTACGCCCATGTGTCCTCACTGCAGCAACTTCACTCCCTCTCGCTTTTCTAGCCACCGTGGTAATGGAAGAGGGGCACCCGTTCAATGAATGAAAATACTTTTTAGTAGCATCCTGGGTTACCGCTTTGGTAACCCGGTGTGCTAATGGCATTATTAACCCGGTCCACCGGCTACCCCGGGGTGGGGCAAAGGGGTAACGTCCTAGAGCTCTCATTAACCGTGCTCGTTTTGTTCGGGCTATTAACTCAGGATTTCTCCCTCCCCCCCGCCCCCCTGTAGCCTGTGCAATGGGTTTATAACGCAATATTAGTTAGTAGGGATATTGTATTAAGTTCCTGCTTGGGATGGGCTGTTTATTACCTATATTCAGATGATGGTGCTTGGATATTTGATGAGTAACATATGTTTTATTATCAAGCTGATCCAAATGCCCACCGTAGTGATCTCGGAACACCTGGCTTGTCCGGAAAGCAGGCATTTTGTGTCTCTGCCAGACATGACCAGACCCTAGTCTGAGGAGAGAAGAGAAGTGGGGACAAGCAGTTCAAGTTTTTGACAGTATTCAGGAGAGCAGATGTAGCAAGGAAGAGGTATGTTTGTGATAGTGTAGGTGTGTGTGGGTCCTCTGGAATGCTATATGTTAGCACTTCAGGAAGGTGGTGGTGTGTAATTGTTAGAATGCTTGGCAGTTTGCTTGTAAACAGTTGAGGCCCAAGTGATTGGCTACATAATATGTCACAAGTGTGCTATAGCCGCCCGGTAAATAGAGTAAGTAAAAAGAAGGGTCTCAGACCAGAATGGCCTGCATATCAGATGCATGTGAATGAAGGAAGGAGGACATGTATTGTACGAGTATTCTATGGAATGGCACCCAGAGGCATTTGGCAGCACCAACACTCTACGCCCTCCTCCAACTGTGTGTCCGCTGTGTGCGGCATCCAGGAGCACAGGAAAGTACAAGACACATACCCCACAATTACCCCTAACTACAAAGCTGCCATATGTGCCCCTAGGTTATAGCGCCCCGGAAGCACAGCACAAGGCAGTACTAATTTTACACAGTGGCACCCATAAGCAGAAAGACAATCACCCATAACTGTGCAGCTGCTGTAATTGCGCTCTGAGCTCAGAAAAGCAATGTAACATCGCCCTCCCTCGGTTCCATTCTAAACCAGCAGAGAAAGTTAGAATTTAGGCACTCACCACTCAGGTGATGGTTGCAGTGGTCCTCTTGTATGGGCGGAAGGGCTCCGCCCGATTATTATTGTGCTAAGTGAAAGATGTTTGTTTTAATTCAAAAAGTACATATTTCACCCATCAAGCTGCTCTGCATACAGGCAGTGACCGATTGGTGTTCCATAATCCATCATGCCCAAAAACGCAGGTGTGCTGGGGATGGTAGCAAGAGAGGGACATGGTGGAACCCTATACAGGGGTGCATCACACAGAAAAGCATCTTCTTTTCGTACCTGTACTGATCCTGAAGGGTTCTGCGCAGATGGCGTTCGTTTTCCAGTTTACATGCCGGTGGAGAACTCTGGCCCCTCTGGCTACGCAAGTAGAGTAAAAATGGCCTTGACGCTGTCAGTCATGCACACGTTCAAAACTCATTGGCTGTTTTTTGAACCAATGGAATTTGGAATGTGTGTCTGTGCAGGGGTGGGGCTGAAGCTTTTACTATTCAAAACCACTAATGTGCCATAGCTACTGCGCCTAAAGACTAGTCTGCTCTGGTTAGTCTACATGGGCCCCCTAGCACAGAGCTGCCTGAGGGGTCCTGGTAGGTTGGTGAAACACCCTGCTCCCAAGCACATTCCAAAAGAGGAAGTTGAAATGAAACTACCCAACTCCCACAAATGTCACACATAGTGCGTGGTACCAGGGCCATCTTAAGCACCTTTGGGGCCGTGGACACGGACATCTTTGGGCCCCCCTCCCTCCACCAAACCAAATGAATTAAGGGATCAAGAATACGGGTCGCGCCCTCTGGCCCCCACCCGTCACGCTCACAACCTATAGGTTGATATGCTGTCTCGCAGCATACTAAGCACAATTACTCCCTTTAAGTCCCCCTACCCTCTTCATTCTTGCTCTAATCACAATGATAAACAAGTAGCATTTGGAGACCAACACATTACCAAACATGACCATTTTTAAACAAAATATTATAGAAGGGTGTTATGCAAAATGGGAATGATTCTAGCTTCATTCTCTCCATCATCAAGGGAAGTATATAGGTATCAGCATACCAATCAATGTAATGTAATACATTTAATCTGAGTTTGTCTTTTGTATTGTAAAGCTTTAAATACTTCAAAAACAATGGCTTGTGACAATTTCATTTATAAACGTGCATACAAACCTTTGACTTTTACCAAAAAGCAAAGTGTTTCTTGTGTCAAACAAGCAGACCTTACAATGTGCTTGCCTGAGTCCTGCAACATCTCGTCTGCTCTCTTCTACCAGCCCTTCTACCCAAATGGACTACATGAGAAGACAGATCAAGTAATGGGCTAAATGATAGCATGCAAGAAGGCAAACCTCACAGAAGACAGCACAGTAATGTAAGATATATCAGATGATTTGACCAGGATCACTGTATTGTCTGCTGGCAAATCCATGATACAAGCATCAACACATTCATTCCAAAGTCTTGAATTTGGATAATTATTCACCTCTAGGTCTAACAGTTTATGCCATCATTGGAGGCGATTGCATAGGTTTTACAACACCACATCTGAACAAACCAAGTTCTAGACCTTCACCATACGGATGATATGTTTGTTTATATAGTAACCCTATCTGGTGCAGGTACATTGCTGATAATAGCTGATGCTGTTCTGCAAACCCAAGTACATATGCAGGGAGGTTTATAAACTTCAGACATAGGAAAGGCTCAGCCAGCCCTGCTGGAATGTAATATTCTAATGTTGCATATGAACACATATCTCTGCAATGAGTACTTAACACACTGAGCTAACTTCTGAACCATTGTGGCACTCAATTTATCAATATGCATTTCACCGCTGCCTATTGCACATGATCAACATAATTCCCGCAGGAAGGAAAGAATGCTACAGAGTTGTGCCATAAGGTGCACACAAACTATGCATACCACAGTGAATGCAGAAAGCAATACATGATGAATTGATAAAATGTACTTGTCAAAATAGAAAGGCAACGGTTTTAGAGCCTCAGCAGCACCCCATAAAATATCCTGACGTGTGCTATGTAAGACTGGTGAACAATGGAATTGTACTTCTTCAGATCAGGCAGCCCTGAGCAAGTGCCCCTTTTGCCCTCCCATAAAAATGCCTCTGCATGGTACGGAGGGGTCCTGGCCAGGTCCTGGGTGGAAGCGTGAGGGTGAGAGGCACAGGCAGGCAGCTCACTCACACCCAGCAAGGTTATGTTAAAGGTCATGTTAAAGGATATTTATACTGCACACTATCACCACCGGAGCGGTCTCCTGGCGCTCTGGCGGATCTGAAAAGCAAGGGGGTATGGTAAGTTAATAGGACTGAGCGGGAAAAAGTGCAAGAGAGCTATGATGTACTGTTGGCAACTTGAGTTCGGTTTACACTGTTCGCTGAGCGTAGGTGTGATTTCGTTCTGTCAGTAGTTGTCATGTGCTGTTGTGCCAGAGTATGTGCGGTTGTTTCATTGTTTAGTGAAGTGAGTGCTGTTTGTTGTGCACTATAGGTATGGTTGTTTTATGTTTGGAATTTGAGTGGTGTAACCAGAGGGATGAAATGTTTAGTGGGTTTGTTAGTGGTGGTGTTTCATTGTACCTCCTCAGCTTTGGCCACCTATCATACACATTTCTGCTAGTGTTGCATATTGTGGTGTGCTGGAGGGGACAGCCTCCCTCCTATATTCTGTGTAGGGTTGTGGGTTGTCTGCAGGGACATTTAATGGCGATGCCTCCTCCACCTCCCTCCACCCTGTGTCCTGGATGATGGATGGCTATACCGCTTTTGCCCTTGTCATAACCAGTTGTGTAGCCATCATCTTCTTCCTGGGCCCCTTGAGGGAGGGATTAGGGGAGGGCCTGGTGGGACCTCTTCCTGGGCCCTTGAGCTACCGGGTCCCTGTGGTTTTTTTGTTCAGTCCCCACTCTTCAACTCTTAACCTCTCTATCTGTGATTCAACTTGGGATGCTTCCATCTCTCTCGTTAGCATCTGTTTAGGCCCTCCATGGGGATCCAGGTCTCCCTCACAATCTGAAGTCTCTCCACCATCTTGCACTGGTCGTGCTATGCTTTCAGTCCTCCGTCTTGTGACATGTGTGTTCATTCCGAGGAGTGTGAGTGTCGCTCAATCATTTTCGTCCGGTTCTGAGTTGAACAGCCAGGTTTTAAGGAGTTTTCTGAATTTTAGATGGTCCTTCATGTTTCACATTTCTCTCAGGAGGGTGTTCCAAATGTTTGCGGCTAGGCAAGAAAAAGTTGATCCACCAAGCGTTTTCCGTGTTTACGGTTTAGATTCCAGGTGGATCTTGTTTCTTCATCTGAGTGTTCTGGTCGGCTGGTAAATAGTGATTTTGTTTTGTAGGAATTCTGTTCCTTCTCCGTGGATTGCTCTGTGCATTATGCACATTGTTTTGAATGCGATTCATTGTTTGGCTGGCAGCAAGTGTAGCATCTTTAGTGCAGGACTGAAGTGGTCTCTTCGTGAGAGTTTGAGAAGGAATATGATTGCTGCGTTCTGTATACGTTGCAGTTTCTTCAGTAGATAATCCGGTATTCCAAGGTATAGGCTGTTGGAGTAGTCTATGCTGGACATTATGAGGGAGATAATGGCTAGTATTTTTATGCGTATAGGAGAGGGATGGCAGGATATTTTTGATTGTGTGTCGGTGGAAGAAGCATTTCTTGATTATTGCATTTACTTGCCGTTCTAGTGTTAGCTCGTTGTCCATTTGGATTCCAAGGTTTTTTAGTTTTTTTGATGGCGTGGGCGCTTCTCCTCGTTCTGTTGGCCATGGAATGTAATTGTTGCTTTCCTAGATTTTAGATATGATCATGATTTCCCTGCCCGGTTTGGTTTCAGGCAGTTTGTGTTCATCCAATCGTAGAGTTCTTTGAGACAGTCTACTAGCGTTGTGTTCTCCTCTTGTACATCTTCGATTTTGTAGATGATTTGGGTGTCATCTGCGTAGTTGTAGCAGGTGATTCCGTGCCTTTTAATGAGGTTGATTAGTGGGGTCAAGTAGATGTTTAAGAAGAGTGGGGAGAGGGAAGATCCTTGCAGTACTCCACAGGTGGTGTCCCGCGCACAGATTTGAACGGTCTTATTCATACGGTTATCGTTCTTTCATATAGGAACGATTTAATCTAGAACAGTGCCATATCAGTGATCCTTATCTCTTCCAGTCTCCAGATTAAGATGTTGTGATTGACTGTGTCGAACGCTGAAGAAAGGTCTAGTAGATTTTAATATGACCCAGGAAACAGAGGGTTGTCTGTCTGTGTAAGACAAAGAAGGGAGGGGCTGGTAGAAAATGGAGGGTGCTGAAACATATTTTGGAGAGAATTTAGTAGAATTAAATCTTTCTCATCGTAGGTCTGCTGGAATCAGGCACCACTTGAATTGCAGAGTAGTTTAAGGTCAACCCCCATGCAAAAGTGACATTTTAACTGGGATCAGCAGGCAGTAGTAGGCAGAACATTAGCAGGTCTTACTGGGACGGAATGGTGATGCCACAGTGGCAACCAGAGAGAACACTGAACCCCTAAATGCATGCTGTCCTGCCACTTGCCCTGATAACAGGACCTGTTTCTGAAAAACACACCCATCCTTCTGGCAAAGTGTGTAGGGCTATCCATAGCTTGGGTTCTGCGTGCTGCATGGGACATTTGTGCAATGCAAAGGGTGAGAAATGCAGGAAATGCAAAATTCTGTCTCACGGGATTCCCCAGTGACAAACATAGGATAAACACAATTGTAACCATCCGTGTGAGAAACGGTTATGCAACAAACGATCCAATAGCATGTTGTCACTTTGCACCGCAGGAAGTAAAGTCGATGGAAGTGAGGAGAGTGTACATAAGCTCACGTCTCTGTGTTGTGATTTCATTTAATAATGAAAAGGATATGCATGCTCCACTATCCTGTTCCTAAGCCTGAGCAAGTGAAGCTAGGGAAATGGGGAATTATAATTAATGTCCATGTATACTACAACCACACTGCCCTATGGACGCAGTGGAAAAAACTCGGAAGTATTTAATGCCCCTACGTGTCCTACAAAACATCGAATTCGAGGGAATGGTGTGTGCACAGGCCTGGTGGATAGAGTTGAAGGGATTTCGGCATAAGTGGGTGTAAGCATGTGTAAATGTGCTTGTTTGCCAGAGTAGGTGCACGTGTGGGTATGTGCTGCATATCTGGCAGGCAGCCAACGTGTGTTGTATACTTTCGCTTCTTGATGAGACATTGCTCTTCTGTCTTGTCCCTAGATGTCCTCATTGCCTTATGTGGCAGCTGACAGATTGGGAAAATATTTAAGCATGAATTTTCCTGCTGTTTCCAGTTATGTCACAACAGCATTTAACCGAATCATTCATGGTTGCTTATGGGAGACATACTAAACATGTAACTATAATTATTCGTACCTGTATAATGGCATAGTCCTTATAATGGCTTTACCCCTAATACATTCCTGTTCTTCTAACCCAGTTTCATTTAATGGAACCAACGTGCATTTCCGTTACACAGAATGGCAAGGGTTGCCTTTAATTTCGGAAAGGATGCAGGAAACTAACAACTACCCTTCGTATACTGCAGCTATATACCTGCAATGTAAACCACCAATCCAATGATGTGCATGCACTTCATATCAAGAGCAAGCATGTGGCACTGTGTGGTTACTGAAAGACAGCGTATCATATTTTTGCCTGGATTGCAGCTTCTAGTCCTCTTAGAATTGGCATCTAGATAATGCATCATTTTACCATAATCTTTACAGCTCTTTCCGGCCCCTTTGTTAAATAGGCTGGCAGTAAGACACTATTATTTGCCACTATGTGTATCACCAAGACAGGATATCCCAGAGGCAAGGTGCTCCCCTTGGAAGCAAGATGACACTGTCAGAACTCTGAAGCACTTGAAATGGAGCGAGTTGCCTCATCGTGTAGAAGACAAAGTCTTCCTAATAATGTACCTGTCTGGCTGTTAGAATCGACAACCAAAATGGTCTATTAATGGAAAGACAGGAGACCGTTGACCCAGGCGCCGTGGAAGTGGAGACACGATGGACCGGAAAATACACCACCAGCTAAAAACAAGGCAAGTGTCAGAACTGCATTGATAATTAAACCAAAACAAAACACCATACACAGAATACCACTAGCCTGCTAGTTCAGGTAAGGCAGTGTTGATACGGTTGGTAAATGCAGGCACCTGATGACTAAGCAAAGAGAGCACAGGAGGATTAATACTAAGGACACCTAATTTCAGTTACTACTAGGAGATCCTTCACACTGGTTTAGCAATCTTACCGTTTGTGGACTCCTGTCCAACAGTAACAGAGTACGGAGCTGAAGTAGTTTGTGGAAAGATCCCTCAGTGAATTGCAGAAGAAAACGGAAACAACCCACACAGTACATCTGAAGTCTCTAGTCCGTGTACTTGTGAGTTTCAGAAAGTAAACAGTTCAAAGTTCCGTGGAAGCAAGAAGAAACAAAACACAGTGCAATCCAGGAGTGATCCAAAGTCTTGAAAGATGAAGGCAATAATGTTCGTAACGTAATCCAAGAGAAATCCAAATGCGGTCCGCGGTCAGGCAGGGGGTGGGCAATGCAGGTAGAATCAATATCCAAGGCAAAACAGTAGCGGTCCATGGTCAGGCAGGAAGGCAGCAATTGTTTTACTCGTAGTTCAAAATGCAGAACAGGGACGATCCGAGGTCATAACAAGGAAGACAATATCGAGTGGGGGGCAAGGCGGAGTCAGGATACGGGAATCAAGGAGAAGAGAGCAGGACAGCAAAACGTAATGTCACTGAAGAAAGTTCAGAAGCACCAGCGGAATCACAGGGAGGAGCTTAAGAAGAACGGGTCATGTGATTTCCTTTGCGTGATACCGTCAAGTATGGTGAAAGACTCTGCAATGCAAGGGACACCAACGTTGCCAGGCTACCTTCCAAGCCCCAGGCTGCATTCTGGGTAGGCAGAGTTTTCTTTTGTTACGGCCCGCATCTTTTTTCTGAATCCACATGTTTTGATTGCGGATGTGCCGGTACTTGACTGGTGATGCTGTACTTCTTTTCCCTATTAGAGTATCGAGAAGGCAGAGAGAGCTGACAGACACGAGCAACACAGGTTCGATCCCTGGGTCCGCGCTTAGAAACCTCTGGGTATTAAGCGCATTGTTAATATCATAATATATGCATGAAATTAAATGCATCTTCAAATGTTATTCGAGCAAAGTTTCGGATTCCGTCTTATACCTGATGTGAATGGATGTGCCTATTTGAGGGGTTCATTAAGTTTCACAATTTGTGATATGCTGAGCCTTTGACTAGTCGCCTCTGAAAAACTTTGAGAGACACCAAGAGACACGTACATTAAATTGAGACAATGGACAGGTATGAAGAGATCACAGACCGATGCTCAGATATAAGAGAGTGAGAGTCCATCCGTGTTTAGAGAGCCAGAAAGTGACATAGGCACAAAGATGACAAAAAGTGAGGAGAATGCCCAGATGTGTGCATGTGAGAGTGCAAGAACGAGGGAAAGAGGCGAACTGGACACAGTGACATGGCATCTATTAGAATTTGTCATCCATTACCCTACAAAACGGAAGGTAACTTGTGTGGTGTTTATCCAAGTTTGCAGTAGGGCAGGGGTAGTGTCACAGGTATGCCCCTTTCGCTGCCCCGATTCCGAAAAAATATTACGTAATACTCTGCACCAACCACAAGGTGGTGGCCTATGCAAAGTATGTGACTCTAAGCAGATACAAAGACTATTACTGGTAAGTAACATTGTATTTGCATCATTCCAACTCTCCTTATTTAAAAAAAAAATATCCTCGATGTGTGGTTCTAGGTTGCTTTGGGCACCTTTTCTATGCCAGTAGCTCAAACAAATTTTCCAGAAACATTTACGCCCCTCCACTTGAAAACTTCCCCAGCTGCCACTGGATGATGGCATTATGGGGGAATTAGAGTCTTCCTTTTTCATACGCTGTCACCACCTGGGAATGTGGTATGGTGACAACAACAGGCATATGATGGCATTATTGGGCATTTGAGGCTTCTCTTAGCATTTGATGTCAGTAGTAGTTTAGACATGGTGATTATAACACATGGCATACATGTTCAGGCTACATACACACCCACAAAAGACACACACATGCACTAACACTGCATACGACTACGCCCTGAACATACACCCACACAATTGTTCTCAACTAATCCTCCTTGGGGACTTTAATTTAGGTTTCAATGATACCATGGATACTAACGCCCCAGTGGTAGCCAATATGATTTATGCACTAGCCCTAACTCAAAGAGTTGACAAGCCTACGCACCTAAAGGGGAGAACGCTAGATTGGATAGCTGACTATAACTGCTCAGCCACTATTTCTTCCATAATACCCTTACCCTGGACAGACCATTCTTTGGTGTCCTTCAACTTAGCCACCTCCAGACCCAACCCCACGGCCCTTCCACTAGCTCCACCATCCTTAACCAGAAATAAAAAATGTATTACTGCAGAAAAAGTTATCCCAGCTATATTACCAACCCTCAATGCACTATCAGCAAATCTAAATCCCAGCACCCTAGTGCAATAATTTAATAATATCATGCTCTCTACTCTAGATAAACTGGCACCTCTCAAACTTAGATCAAGCAAACCGAAAGCTCATCTAAACAAATGGTTTACTCCACAGCTAAGAGACCTAAGCATCCTGAAAAAAAAGAGTGAAACCACTTGGAGGCTCTGCCCTTCAGTCGATAACAAAGCTAAATTAACTTCTCTCTCCTCACTTTACAACTCGTATGACGATCGTATAGCCAAATCCAATTCCAGCATGAAAGAGCTCTTTTCCATTCTAAAGGAACTCGAGTCTCCTATTGCCACACCGGACACCTGCACCAAGGACAAACCCTGGTGTACAGATATCCAGCAAGCCCTAGAAAATAAAATTATCACACTCCAAAATAAAATCCAGAAGAAAAAAGAAACAGTCAAAATTCAGGATTCGCCTAAAATGCCCCACACTCATAATTTATTGATGTACAGTAATACCTTCCACTTCTCCAAAATAACCACCTTGGAAGTAGAAAAAATTATCCGCTCGCTTAAACCATCTAATTGTAAAGGTGATATCTGCCCAGCTCAATTAATAAAAGACGCTGCCAGAGAATTATCTCCCTTTATCACTAAACTGATTAACGCCTCCTTTGCCTCAGGCACCATCCCGCCCAACCTTAAACAGTCCTGGGTGCTCCCCCTCCTCAAAAAGCAGACATTAGACCCCCTCAGCCCCACTAATTACTGCCCTATCACTACAGTACCGTTTCTTCTCAAGAGTCTAGACAAAGCTGAATACAACCAAATTCAAAAGCACCTAGAACTACACAACCTCCTAGGAGTGAGACAATCAGGCTTCCGTCCCCTACATGGCACAGAAACTGCCCTCATTGATTTGAAATCCCAAATCGACAAGCTGAGAGACAAAGGGAGAACAGTACTCTTGCTACTCCTGGACCTCTCAGCTGCCTTTGATTTGGTGGATCATAAAGTCCTCTGTAGTCACCTGGATTCCGCCGCCCATTTCTCCCTGGAAGCCATCAGATGCATTGAGGCATTCCTGAGTGAAAGAACGATGAGAGTCTTCTCCCCCTCGAGCGGCAGATCCCACCCCCATCTCATGCGGTATTCCCCAGGGCTCTTGTGTCTCCCCAACTCTATACAATATGTTCACCAAGCCCTCGTTTGATGATTTGGACCATCTCGGTATCACCTACACTAACTATGCAGATGATACACAGATCCTCCTCCCGCTTTCTGGGGATCATGCGAAAGACACGGAATTGGTGAACAAGGTATATCTTATCATCCAGGCCTGGATGGCCACTCATGGCCTCTGTCTGAACGATGATAAGACAGAGCTGATTATCCTGGGCACCCAAGCTAATATCAAAAAAACTAGGCCAGGAATTCTCTTCATTCAACATAGATGGGAATATCATCCAAGTGTCCAAGGATGTTAAAACCTTGGTATTCTATCTTGATTCTACCCTATCACTTGATAAACAGCTAAAATCCCTTGCCTCCTCCACAGCTTACACGTGCAAACTGATAAGAGCCGGTAAACCATTCCTCTCCAATAAGAGTTGCTTAATCCTGGCTAGGGCCTTAATACTCTCCAGAATTGATTACTGTAACACACTATATTCTGGAGCTAATAAAACAATAATTCAAAGACTACAACTACTACAAAATAATGCCCTGAGAGCTGCACTAGGCATAAACAAAAGATCCCATATCTCCTCCGCCAGACGCCATCATAATTGGTTGGCCATGGACAACAAAATAAAACTTAAGATTTTATCCCTGACCCACAAAGCCCTTAATAACTCTGCCCCTAGATACCTGTTTTCAAATTCCACAGGAGAACATCTCTCAGACCGACTAGAGTTGTCAATTCTAACTATTTGACAACACCGAACTTTAGACTCATCACGATCGGAGAAAATAGCTTCCCTGTAAAGGCTGCAAAAACATGGAACTCACTGCCACAAGACTTGAGAGTGGACTTGCCCTACCTTCGTTTCAGAAAAAATGTCATTCAACTCCTCACCGCTACTGACCTTAGCTGACCTGCGTCACCTACCCCCTACTGTAATTACTCGCATTAACTCTTTACTCTATACATCTGCAATTCTGATTGACCTTATTTGAACATTGTATATTTTGTAATTATTTGTATTCTAGAGACCTTATTATATCGTATACTGCACATCATGCTATGTTGTAACCATGTAAGTTTTGCATTTCCTTGCCACTGCGTCCTGCTACCCCTTGGTCTGGCGCGCATAAAAAGTAAATAAAACAAACAAACAAACACATACTCGTACAGCTATTTATCAAAATACAATCTCCATGCAAAGTCTACACTATCGGTGTTGTTACTGCACTTTTGGAACAGCATACACTGCTCAATTGTAGGACTTCCGATTCTTGCCAGTGAGGGCATAGTGAGACAGTGAGAGTAAATGATTTGGCCACGATCACACACTTTTAATTGAATAGTCAAACGGGCACTGGAGTGATTTGAGCCCAGTCTGCAGTTTAGGCGTTGATCAGATATCGTTCTAAAATGGTATGAGTTAAGTTTTCAATATATCAAATAATGCTGGGTTATGTAGTATGAATGTTGTCCTGTCCTGCTGGCCAATTATAAATGCTGATAAAAGGTTTGTGCATGGTTTGTGACAACTCAGGAGAAGGTTGATGAGTGCTTGAGTGTGAATGTACTGAATGTGTCATTTGGGGGCCTGAGCTGGAGTGGCTGGGTGGTCCCATAATGTAAATACTTAAGAGTTACTGGAACTATACAGCAAGTGCATTTATGTATAATAAAGCTTACATGGTCTTCATAACTAAGTGGCTTGCTGCAAGTCTGTGCTTGAACTATCATCCAGACGCCCAACTGTAAAGTGTTCTAAATTAATTAATCTATGTCCATCAGATCACAACATACTGTTTTAGAGATTGCTTGAAAAGTGCACAAATTACATCGCAAAACTGGCAATATATAAGAAATAATTATAGAAAAATGTTAGAACACCTATGTTTGATTGTAGCTTTGTTTTCTGCATCCCAGTTTGAAGCATCTCATGCTTAAATATCTTGGTCAGAATTGTAGCCCCTGTTTTCTGGCCCTAACCAAAGCCAGGGAGCATCCAGATAGCATCCAATCCTAGCCTAGGTCAGGGACAGTTTCCATGGAAACCAACTCCCCCACACCCCCAGCCTGCTAGGATTTAGGGAGGGATGCTGCACCTGCTAAATATATTTGCTGATAACAGGAGATGAGCTACACCCAGGGTTCTTTGATCACTAAGGGACACAGACACCATAGCAAACTTTATAGGGATCCCAATTGGCACCCCTCTTTATTTAACAAAACCACGTATACCTTTTATCTTCTCCCAAGGATTCCCCATGGCATGAGTTTCATCTGACTGGGAACCTGCTACATCAGCTCATCCAGCCTTGGAGGTTCCATGTGTTAATATCCCCACAAAAATATTGCAATACATAAATATCGCCATATTTTTACAGCAATATTAAGCCATGGAACCTGCGGGGGACCCCCCGCAAACCCCATCATTGTTTTAATGGGGCAGGGGACACCCCGGCAACACCCGGTCGCAATAACCCCATAAACTATCCCCACTAATAATATCGCCTATGGCCTAACCCCATGACCATATATATTACCTGATACCGCCTTGGAAGGGTTTCAGGAACCTTTAGGGGGAGTTTAGTGCAACAGACCTTAACCCAGTTACCACCCACATGGAGTGTGAGGCCAGAGGATGGCCTCTGTGGGTGGTTCCATCTCGCTAGGCAGCTCAGTCAGGCCACCACAATATCCCACTACCTCACCCAGAGTTCCTCCCCTCTACCCCTATTTTAAATAATGACCACCATATGTATTTGACTACCCCTTCTTGCCTTTTAACTCTACTTAAGATACCCCTAATACTTACCCCAACTCTATGCTTCACCATACTTAACAATGACCCTACATAACAGTACCTAAATAAATATATACATATAACTACACATACCTATTTACATTGACTTACAAAATACATACTACATAAAATACTATGAGGCAATGGGGGGACTGCTTTAGAGTATCTTGGCATCTGTCTCTGGTGGCGCTCGCTCTGTAATGGCTGGTGCATAGCTGAAGACAAGGCTGAACTGTGGCTAGCTAATCCTGTCTGATCCTGTGGCAAGGCAGATCCTGGTGGCAAGGCAGATCCTGTTGGCTGGCAGATCCTAGTGGCTAGCAGGTCATGTTCCCTATGACACTGATAGGGCCCTTGCCCCTATTCTTCCATCAGGGTGGCCCTGTCCTCCACATGGTGCCGCCCACACTCACTGCACAGCCCACACTAATATACAGTCCTGCATGGCCCCCCTGTGCAAGTGAGGGTCTCCCCACATTCACAGCCATACCCTGTGGCCCCATTGTTATCTTCACAGTGGGCCCTGTTGGCTTGGGGGCCCAATTGCACTCACCACAGCATCCACAGCATTTTTATATATTCTGGGTGGGCTCCATTGCCTGGCCCACAGAACATAACCAACGAGCCATGGAAGACACCACTGTGAACCATGCTAAGGTCAAGCGGTGTACCCATGGCAACAGGGGATGTTGCTGTGTTCACTGTTGCATGCCACAGCATTCTTTTGGCCTGCCCTCTAAGCAATGTGTCGGTAGATGAAGGGGGGTGGCGAAATCTTCACCTGGGCTATTCAGCTGGGCAGCCCAGGGCTTTTCTTTTCTGGGCCACTCCACGAAGAAACCCAGGGCTTCCTCTCCCCTCCTCTTCAACTGGGTTGGCCACTGATGCCATTGTAGAGCAGGTCCCAGATATGGCCTGCACTCCAGCCACCCATTTTGAAATACCAGGAACATACTCGCCGATATATGTGACATATGAGGAGCAAATAAACCAACAGAGAGCCACACTACTTGTTGAAATGCCAATAACCCGACAACCATGGGCAGCACGGTACCCATTGCGACAACCGTACCTACAGCTGACGACATGAAGACAACTGTCAGACTGTCCCAGAAGAGACCCAAAGGGCCTTAATCGAAGGCGAATGATGACGTCACGAGGGCCTGGACAGACGTACAGTTGAACGAACAACAACCAAAAGATGACACACTATGACGAAACACCATGGATAAAGTTATCACAGACATAGAAGAAGAGACGATGTCGAAATATAAAGAAACGTAACCATAAAAAAGGATGAAAGTATGCAACCGGATAACGCCTGTACATAGGCTTGTAACGCAAGAAGCTAAGAAAACAGTACGGCTTGCTATGCTTAGCAGAAGTATAGAGCGGCAAGCGCCAACCATGTATATATAACTACCTCAATGAAGCACATTATATAAGTGCAGTCCACTCTACATGAAAGCAGTGGATAGTAGGGGCCTAAAAGGCCAGGATTCATATACCAGCACAAAGCCAAATGGAAGAGCGGAATCCAAAGTTAGCAAGAAGCAGCTCATGCCTATGAATTCGAGGTCAACCCAAGGAAGGGAGGAGAGTGGCAACTCCGAAGAATCGAAACTTAAGAGCATAGCAGCCTGCCCATGAAGGTCGAGATAAGGAGGCCCAGGCAGGTGGCGAGGCCGAAGAGAGAATCAAATATGCAATATATGGAAAATGAAGCAGCTTCACGGTGTACTGACACGTGACCAGCCAAGCGCGAAGAGGTACCAACGTCTGATGTCACCCAAAACCAGAGAATTCCATAACTTTCCCTGATAAGAAGCCACAATTTCGAGGCTGTCCTCAGCCAACAAATTGACACATAGCCCTAAAGTACTGATTGATGGCAGGGTGGCAGGGTGAATCTTGGGGCATGCCGCATCTGGGTGAACATTCTGCATGCTGTTAATTAAAGTGGAGATTTATGCCTAGGGGTGTAACTGATGCAATCACAATGGACCAAGTAATCTAGGGTCCTATAGTTAGTAGAACTAATGAGACGTCGTACTTGTAGTGATGTCTAGCACGAGTGATGTAGAGGGATGGAAGTAGACGCCCACCCGATAAGAGTTATGCAATCCTCACACCCCGTTACCATATACAGATATATTACCTATACTTAAGTTACCTTTTCCAACCAATAGACTTGCATGACAAACTTCTGAGTGTTACACGTCAATGATGACTTTTGCCTATAAAAATTGCTGTTTGAATGAAGATTGTGGAAGTTGAAGTGAGACGGGCGATTGCATCACTGATGATTTCCTAATGTTTCCCCGTTTTTTGTACTTGTCATTAAACAGACTTCCCTTTTCCAAACCATTTGAGTTGTCCTTATTGATTGGTGTTGGAGTAGTGAATCCTGCACCCCATCCTCCTCAAGGGGCAGCTATCTCGTCTTAAAATACTCGAGGGTGAGCTCTGATCCCATGGGCCCATCAGAGGCCACTCCACCCTCTTGTACACTTGCTAGCAGAAGATGGTTATGATTGATGTTTGATCATTGATTCAAATAAGACACTTATTGACCATCGACACAAAGTAACTCTAGGTCTTCGGCAATATCATGAGTCCTTCGCCATTTGGCCGAGTAGACTGTGAAGCTTCCCGTGGACAATGATAGTGTAAACCATCCAAAATTTGCAGTGGGTCTGAAGGAACCCATTTATTAAACATAAACCCATCCATTCCTACGGGCAGCGGAATAGACAAAAGACCAAAGGAGGTGGTAACAGAGGCGGTGATCCTGAGAGAGGAACCATGCGAGCGGTAAGTGAAACTAAACATTGAATGCTTTGGCAAGTGTCTTAGGCATTAGAACAAGTAAGGGAAAAGGTAACGGAGGGAGGTGGAAATAAAAATAACAAAATAGTCAGAAGTAGAGAAGACTGTATATATATATATATATATATATATATATATATATATATATATATATATATATATATATATATATATATATATATATATATATATATATGGGGATAATGACTCGAGAATGATTGAGATAGTAAAGAATACCAGGGTGGACACCTGAGATATTAAAGAATACTGGGGTAGACACCCGAGAAGAGAGAGGATTCCAGGGCGGACACCTGAGGAGAGAGAGGATTTGCCTTGTTCCTGCGCTTTAATATAGCGGTCAGAAAAAACATGAACTCAGAGTCCCACATAATGGGGAACGACTAGGCTACTACCACGTTTAAAGACGTCGTAAAAGGAGTTTGTTTAAACTCCATGTCGGGGTACAAATTAGAGGCAGAGATATTATTGTCCAGCTCGTGTCTGTCTAATTTGTCAAGTGTCTGTCTTATGTGTTATGTTGTATGTCACATGTAAGAAATTTTGTCTTGTATTGGTTAAAATCAAATAGGGTTTTTACGCGATTCTACAGTTGAGAGGGACTCGCACATGGATTGATGTTCTTGAGTAAATTGGTGATAAAAAGTTTTGGCGGGAAAAAATTGGATTGGAGCTTGCAGTATTTGGTGCTCGCTCATATTATTGACAGTGTTAAAATTGCATGGAAGCATTGAAAAGTGGTGTTTAAGAGGAAAGTAGAACAGATTTAAGCATGGAAGAAATGACACCATTAGCACACTTATGTAAGCAACTGCTGAAACATGCACCCAAGCTTAAGAAATATAACACCGAGTGGGTTAAGGGCACCGCCCACAAGATGTTTATGCCGTGGCCACAAAATAGGTCTTTTTCTAAAGCCCTCTTACAGCACATGACGATTTACTTGCATGCGATGTATACAGGAAAAAAACTAGAGAAACGCCTGGCTGTTCTAGAACTTTGGAAAATGTTCGAACAGTCAAAGGAGGAAGAGCCACCTGCTGTAAATGTATGCATGGAGGGGGTGAGACGCCTACCGCGCTACCTGCCCCGCCTGAAACAGAACCGAGGGAAGTAAGCCTGAGGGACTCTACCCATTAAGAGCAACCCCACATATGAGTCACCTACTTACAGTAGTGACGAAAACCGAAGGAAGGATCAGGACAAGATTCTCACCTTCGCAGTCCCGAGGGACAAGGAGAGACGCGATGATGAGAGGAAGGATCAGGCACAGATTAGTGCATCTCTCGATAAGGAGAGAGAGGGAAAGAAATGGAAGGAAGGTGAAAGCAGAACTGATGAGATAGCATTCGCAAAAGATGAATGGATGGGAGGACAGATATTGTTGAAACTTGATGGGAAAGGAAGTGATGATCTGAGACCTAAAGAGAGGTTAGGCGAGGTGCAGAGAAAATAGAAAGAAAAGGAGTCAAGGGATGAAAGAATAAGACGGAAGGATAGACTGAGGCGTGAACAACTATATCGTGAAGAGCAAGAGAAACAGCTTGATCGCAAACAGAGAGCAGTCTATGCCTTGGACAGACAGAAACAGCAAGGTTAAGAAGAAGAGCAAAGAGTATGTGACAAGATAAGGAGACAAAGGGATGAAGAAGTTTGAAGGGAAAATGAACATATAAATGAAAGGAGAAGAGAAGAAGATAAGGTCAGAGAAGAGGCGAGGAAGCGCAAAAAATGTGATGATGTCATAGAACGTAAGCGCAGACAGAAAGCACGCGATCTCGAATATTTGGAGTGGGAAGTTAAAAAACCCAATCCTGTTGTAGAATTGGAAGACATTGAAGAAATCCTCCCTGCATACGACTCAGTACCAGGCACAACCAGGGCAAATATTGAAGATGACTTCAATATCAGAAGCATCAGGGAAATGATCGATAAGATATATGATGAAATGGGGTTAGAATAAATATCCCAAGGGGAAAGGGAAGACGAGTGCCTGGAGAGCACTCAGCTGTATGACACTGACGATATCCCCCGAAGTAGTGGGAGCAGGAGACTGTCCCTGGACAGACTAGAAATCAGTCAAAATGATGATGACACAAGGAGTTGCGTGAATTGGGAACAATCAATGTCTGACTCCGGAGAGGAAACAGAACGCGAGATAAATGAAGAAGGGAGACAGCGCGAAAAGCGGCCCCCAAGGGACAAGGGGGTACGATGGTCGGTTGCTAGTGAGTCCGCACCGAGGACATCAGAATCTGCCACACAGTCGGACCGGCATGTTGGAACACCCCATGGTCAAACAAAGGGGGTTTCAGCACCTGCCTATGTCGACAGGTTAAGGACATTGGCAGGCAGACGGCGATGCAGCAATATTACCCCAGCGGTAGACAGGAGAGCTATGAGAGAAGAGAGAAAGGCTGCGCATTCCAATTTCTGCTACTAGAAAAGTGGGAGCAAGACCACAGTATATTCCATGGCCACACATGGATCGCGAAAACCTAAAAAATAAGCTTCCAATGCTGACATCGGGAGGCGGGAAGTGGATACATGAGTTAGAAAAAATGACAGTGGGTGTCACGTTAGCTATAGGGGACATTAAAGGTCTCCTGATCGCCATACTTGGTGAGAGAGCAGATGATGTGTGGACACGGGCAGGGTACCCTGGGGTAACCATAATTAACACTGCTCACGATGGAGCACCATTTAATAATTGCAGAGCAGCAGTATGGAAAGCGCTACGGGTGCTGTACCCAGGCACTTCCGATATGGGAGCTATAATGACTCGCAAATTGACAGAGTCAGAAGATCCGTTGATTTATATCCAGAATTCCCAAGACACGTGGGTGCTCAAAACGCATGAATCTTGGATGAAATCTATACTGGTGTTTTACCACATATTATGCCAAGGGTTGCCAGAACCAGTGCAGAAACAGCTCAAGAAATTGGTAGGAATTGAGGCTAAACCTCGGGCTGAAATACAGTTAACTATCGCACATTACTGTAGATTGTTGCAAGAAAAGAATCGGAAAAAGGAGGCAACACGAAATGGTGAGGAAGCGAAGCTGGTGCAAAAGAAATTATCGAAGTATGCTCTTGAAGGAGCCATGCTAACTAGCCCAGCTGAACAGAATCTACAACAGGTGGCTAACCCACAGCAGAACAACCAGGGTAACGTGCGACTATACCCGAGGGGAAGGGGATTTAGAGGAAGAGGATGGCAAAGTAATCAAGGAGGTTTCCAGAGTAATCAAGGAGGTTTTAAAAACGTGCAAATGGGCAACCCAAATATGATAAACGGACAAATAATCAGACCACCACCAGTATGTTGGCTGCGTGGGATGACAAGGCATTTGGCGCGCATGTGCAGAAGTCAAGACGTGTGGCAGAATAGCCATGGAATGGGAGCAGGCATGGCAAATCCATCTGCAATCTCACAACAGGGCAATACGCAAAACCACTCAGTGCAGCAACAAGCACCAGGCATGCAGCAGAGTGCGCAGCAAGGGGTTCAACACTCAAACATGGGGAATTTGCCTCGAGGGCAGTTTCAGAAGGCACCACCGCAATCATCTCAGGGCACAAACTCCGGAAGGGGAGGCAGCCCAGGGAGTGGAGGGAATCCACAAGTGTACAGTGGGCCAAACTTATATATGAACTAGGACAGCTCACTGGGAACCCTGATGTGCTCTATCCTATCAGTGACACCAGACCCTAATATGGAACCTGGGGTGAATGTTGTCATAGGGGGTAAAGAATATTCCTTCTTAGTTGACACAGGTGCAACATGTTCGTGCATACGTGAAGGCAAGTTTTCCTTGTCCGGCGAGGCCATAGATACTCAGAGTTTTACAGGAGCTCACAGCCAAGTTCCCTTTACAGACGCACTCCCAGTCTCCGCAGGAGAGTGCAAAATGAATGTACCTTTATTGTATTCACGTCAGACCCCAGTAAACATTTTGGGTCGAGACTTAATGACAAAGTTGAACATGACAATCTCATTTACGGAGGAGGGCATAGTATGCTCCACTACAGGAATGCATTATTCAGGGCATACTCAGGGCACATAGCCATGAGAGCTATACCATTAGAGCCTGAAGGTTTCGCATATGGCATGCGTGTGCTCATGGCAGGATTGCCAGGCCTTGCAGATAGGACCATGAGAACCCCTGATTAATTTTTATTCAGACCAAGAATACCGATGTATGAAGAGGAGGGACAAGTATTTCCCTTGATGATACATACCGCAGCTGTGCGAGGGAAAATAGCATTGGTTGAAGGCTACGATGATGAAGGCAGACAATGGTGCGCAATTATCACCATTGAAGAAGGGTGTTGAGTGACTGACGTCACCAATGACGATCTGTTTGAAGAACAACCAGAAGAGACAAGAGTGGAAGCGAATCTCATATTTTGGGTAAAAATGATCAAAAGAGAAGTGCCCCAGAGGATGATGTTGGCACTGATACATCCGGAATACTTTGATGACGACATGGCCCAGGGGCCTGTCTCAGTATGGACTATAGGACCATATGACGTAGGCCTCCTGAAGGGAGTGGGAGAAGTGAAAACTAAACTGAAACCAGGAGCAATTTTACCGAGAGTGCGACAGAACCCCATGTCCAGAGAGGCAGATGAGGGGATCACAAAGACAATTTCCGCCATGATATACCAGGGCATCTTGGTGACGTCAGAGTCACCATGTAACACAGTGATTTATCCTGTCAAGAAATCAAAGGGAGGGTCTTGGCATTTAATTCAAGATTTAAGAGCATTAAACAATATTGTTGAAGCCGAGTTCCCTCTAGTCCATAATCCATCTACAATCTTATGTAATATACCCATCGAGGCAAAATATTTTACAGTGATTGACAAAGCAAAAGATTGAATGGTCTGAGGCAATGTAAAAAGGGTTTGCTGAACTCAGGAGAGCGATTTGTACAGCTCCAGTTCTCGGAATTCCTAATTATGCAGAGTAATTCAACCTGTTTTCGCACAAAGATGGAAACTTTATGACGGCAGTGCTTGCTCAAAAAACTTTGTTGGCTTACATGCCCCTGGCATATTACAGTGGGATCCTGGGCCCAGTAATGAGAGGCCACTTCCCATGTGAACAAAATTTAGCTGTTGCAGCGTTCGCCATAGAAAAGGCAACCACTATTGTGATGGGATGTTCCATGATGTTATACGTCAAACATTCAATGTTCGCTGTTTTAGAGAAACCTAAAGGCACATTGATGTCTCAGAGAGCCTCTGCATATGAAGTGATCATATCTAATCCATCGATCAAAATAGTTCGATGTAAAACAGTGAACCCAGCTGCACTCATAGCAGAGCCAGTCACTGAAGTAGAGCCGATACATGACTGTCCAAACTACAAAGAATTCTATGATGAAATCCCCAGGGTGAGAGAAAATGCCCTGGCAGGAGGAGAGATCATTTTCATTGATGGCTCTTTGAGAATCGACCAAGAAGACGGACCAAGATATACAGGCGTTGCCGTAATGAAACACATAGCAAACGGAGAATTCCGGGTACTCGTCAGTGCACGCATATCATCTCATTATTCCCCACAGGCTGCAGAACTATTGGCATTCATACTCGCCATAGAGAATCACACAGACCAGGAAGTAACGGTGTACAGTGACTCCGCCTATGTGACGCCCACAGTGCATGCAGGACTAGCACGCTGGAAAAGCAGGGGCCACCTCTGAGCGAACGGCATGCCAGTGCAGCATGCAGCCTTATTGGACAGGCTGATTAAGGCACTACAGCTCCCAGTGGGCATAGCAGTCGTAAAATGCGCCGCCCACACCAAAGTGACAGATTTCGTGTCACGCGGAAACCACACAGCACACACGGAAGCCAAGCGAATGGCATCCAAAAGTGAGACGATCATGGAAGTGGAAGTGGCATGTACACATGAGAGAATGATGGTGGCACAAACCACACCTGAAGCCTATAGGGATATGGGGCAGATGCAACTAATGGAGCTTCAAGGGGAGGCACCGCAGGACGAGAAGAACCTGTGGAAGTGTCAAGGGTGTTCCTTAAACCCCTCTGATGCATTGTGGTGGCAAGACAGCACTGGT
Source organism: Ambystoma mexicanum (assembly GCF_040938575.1). Lineage (NCBI taxonomy): Eukaryota > Metazoa > Chordata > Amphibia > Caudata > Ambystomatidae > Ambystoma > Ambystoma mexicanum. Next base: position 705,868,244 of record NC_090923.1, on the reverse strand, counting down.
AAACCAGTAAGGCCTGTAGCCCTACTAAAAAAAGCATTTGAGCAATTGCATTACCCACTTCACATGTCAAAAGAACATTTAGCAGCAACGCTCGCGGAAGACTGGTTTATACCGAATTTAGCTGAGCATGTTGCATTCTTTATGGTGAACTGCTTAATCTACCAGCAATTCACTGCTGGCTGGGCACGCATTAAAAGTAGTGAGAGGAGTCATCCCCCAGCCAAATGGGCCTTTTCAGCACCTACATATCGACTATGTCAACATGATTCAAGTGTGCAACGGGTACAGATACTTAATTGTAGTGCTGTGTCCATTCTCTAGAAGGATAGAAGCAGGTCCATGTACACACCCAGACTCTACCTGTGCAGCCAAATTCCTAGTGAGGGAAGTGTTCCCTAGGTGGGGGGGGGGGGTGAAGTTATGAGGTCAGATAATGGGGCTCATTTCGTAAATTCAGTCTTTGAGCAGATTAGCTTGTTGCTTGGTATAAAGCACAAGTTCTCGTTGGCGTATCATCCGGAAGGTAATGGTATCTGTGAGAGGCTCAACGGCTTGTTAAACGAAAGGATAGCAAAGTTAAAGCTTACTCTAAAGAGGGGATGGTTGCACTGCCTTCCACTGGCATTGTATGCTCTTCGGAACCAAGCAGGCTCCAACCATCATCTTACGCTGCACGAGATAGTCACAGGAAGGAGAATGAATATTCCCCTGACCCCTCGAGACAGAGCTAGATGTGATGCCCAGCCAACCCGAGAGGTCCTGGGTTCCGAATTACAAGAATATCTGAACTATATCGGGGAAAGTCCTCTAGCTGCACCCCACTGCGAAGAAACTACGGACAACGGGGAAGAACCTCAGCACGTGCAGTCGAGATCCATGGCGAGGAAGATGGATACATGAGCAGCAAAGTCAAGACAAAGAACTCTTGAGCAAATTGTGGCTTAAATTGGACATTTCCTCTAAGCAAAAAGGGGGATAAGGACATAAAACGGACACTCTGTGCATCCTAGTTGTAGGGTGAAGAAGAGAATTGCGCATTTAAGCCACAACACGTTTTTTGACACGCACTTGTGAATTAACCCACACTCCAGATGTGTTGAGAAACAGGACTCTAACAGACATTGATCAAGGACTTTTAAAGAGCTAAACACAGTATCCTTAATCATCAAATACCAAGACTTTTTTTGGCAGCATTTATGGTGTCCCCCAGCAGAAACATCACAGAGGACGTACTCACCTACTTCCAGTTAGTGTTGGTATCATATCCGTCGCCTGGTAGGGAGGGTTACCAGTGTCACAGACTTTATCCAAGATCCTGCCAACAAGAAAGTAATCTGGCAACTACTTACCGTCATTGTGGAAGCCTTCATTGGACTGCCTGAATACAGTGATAAGTACACAAATGCTTCCACCACAGGCAATTATATATGAACTCGTCAATACGCTTTTCTTTCGCATCATAGAGGAGTGCCCAGCTATTGTCGGGAGAACCACAGACACTCTCACGTTTATTCGAGATCCAGCAAACTCTGAACTCTTGAGCCAGCTGTGGACCAAGCTCAGTTATCTGGTCGCAACCCACATGTCAGGAAAGTGCAAGCATTGTTCACGTCAAGGGAAGAGCCTATAATTCTGAACCCAGCAAGGCAGGACAAATGTACCTGTCACCTGAGGACAGCCGACTGGCTCACAACGTCCTCTCTCGCCTAGTAACTCACTTTCCGGAAATGGTAGGGAGACCTGTCGAGATTGACGTCCTCAACTTCATCAGAGATCCAGCTAACATCGCACAGATGGGAACGCTCCTCCCCAGCATCATGCTGCAAGTGGAGCTGTCCAACTTTCAGAGAGATAACATGAGGAGATTCTAGTGAAACCTTCCACCGAGGGACAGATCGAAGAAGCCGAGGCAATCACTTCATCTTTCCACTGAGGGACAGATCGAGGGAACAGAGACAAGAACTTCACCTTTATTTGTTTTTATTGCCTTTTTATTGCCATTTTTTCCCATTTCTTCACATTGAACAGTGTCCAGCATGTCCTCAGGACTGAAGCAGATTCGGGGGGTGGACGGGGAACTCTTCTACTTTTAATATATACACAGTAAAAGTGACTTATCAAAGTGTTAGTCTAATCTATTTTTCCATAGTCTAGCAAGGACACTGCATCCTGTATCAAGAGACAATCGTCACCCGCAAAAGGGGCGATACTTGTGAAGCAACAGACACTCTATGATACAAACGGTTCGAGAACAAGTGAATTGGGGGAAAAGAATAAACATTGACATCTTGTTATGAGTGGGATGGGGGCCCAGAACAGTAACCTGGTCCTCCCACAAGCAGAGGGGCGCCCCTGCTTCTCTGGAAGGAAATGCTGCCGCTTCACGTACCGTACCATCATGTATTTATGCATTGTGTTTATCATTATTTTGCTGTCATTAATGATCAGAGCTGCATTTTTTCTTGATGCACGAAGTGTTCCAATTTCAGTGCACCCACCTGATGATGTACGCATGAGTCCCACAAAAGCACCCAGATCCTATATAGTTCTTCCAGTCCCGAGAAAATCTGATGGTAAAGTAAATGAACTGAAAATAAATGTGATTAACAGTGACACATACACACTTGACGTAACGAATAAAAAGAAGAGCTGGAGACAGGGTCAGCATGGAATGAATGAAAACATAGCACTGACAACTACACATACCCACACACTGAATGCACATGAACCAGGGCATATGTCAATGGCCACAGGACTTCAAGTGAAGACATTCAAGAGCACGAGACTGCCTAGCGAACAACCAGCCCCGGAAGATAATGAGAGAAACTGAGAAGAATCAAGAGAAAAGCCAACGAAAGAAGACTTAACAAAAGCCTTAAAAAGACAGAAGCGGCTACGGAGAATTCACTACAAAGACACAAATGTTAATAGATCATTTATTACCGTTTATAGCAAGAGCGAAGAAATGGCATGAGGAACTGAAAAGTAAAACCACAGAGACTGTACTGACAATCGCACAAGTTCGAACACAAGGAACAAGTACCAGGCCCACAATGCAGCCATACACGAGGCCGGTGACAGGCTGGTGGCTACTAAAGGCACTTCTAGAGGGCAGGAAAAGAATGCAAGAAGAGAAGGAGAGAATTGCAAAACCTCCACCTACCACATCGATGCAGATAAGGAAACCTGCTCCATCGACCAGCATGCCCGAGAGTCCTCCAGCAAGGAAAAGCCACACAGACGCATTCAGAGATGTAGTTATAGCAAACTACAGGAAGACACTAAGGATCAAGAGGACCCTGCATGAAGATAACAGTGACTGAACGACTACCTGGACAGCACAGCACATCTAGAAAACAACATTTGGTACCTTCACATGAAAGAAGTAGGAAGAAGGAAATCTGTCTTTCACACATGGCAATTTACAACACCAGAGGACAGTCTATGGGGAGAGACGCCTCATTAATATGGGCAACCGAGACAAATTACCCCGATGAAGACGATTATATACAGGACATTAAGACGAGAAACAGAGCCCATACAAGGAATCATGTGATCAGGTACGAGAAGCCTGGAGTTAAAGGAGCGACAATCAGGTGGGAAGTGAACCCAAAGCTAAATGTCCAAGGAAAAGCTCCAGAAGAGGCAAAAAACGAGGCAAAAAATTAGAAGAACAGAAGCCAGATGCAGATTTGGGGAACAGTGCTTTCACCAAAAGGATGGGAAGAAGGAGGGGTGATCTGCCGAGCATGGATGGTCTTTGGAGCCTATAAGGAAGCAATAGAGAACTCACAGAGGTTGTGCAAACATTTATGGCTGAAACTCACAAGATTACTGACATGGGTTGAAGAAAGAGGAGGACCCCTGCAGATAGTGCCACTGGAAACCCCGAAATTGTGCTTCAGGAACAATGGCACAAGGAAGATGGGAGAGAATCAGAACTGTAGAAAAAATGTTGAGGCTCCAGGAATGACGCATAGAACTGCAGTAATTATGGATCATTACTGGGCGTGTGGATCCAAAGCATACATAAGACTGCCAAAAAACTGGGGAGGCATATGCACAATAGTGAACGTCCACGTTCCTGCACTAGTGATCCCGTAAAGTGACCTGAATATTGACAGTTTCCTGAAAGCAGATGCTCACCTGAGGAAAAGGAGATCTGTGGAACTAATATCCTGAAGGAAGAGAGAAAATTACTTTTCTGCCAAATCAGAAGAAGCATTCCATGCAATCCCATATGAGCACAGGCTCTTCAGCCTCACCTCATCTGTATTCACAATGATCATCATGCCAAGATTCCAGGTTGGAGCAAATACTGAGTGGTTGCAAATCACCAGATGGGAATTACTGCAAACCATCAACTCGACAATAAAGGGATTCAACGCAATCAAGGAAGAGTTAAGAGCAATCCGACTGACGACTCTACAGAACAGATATGTGCTTGACATGATCACAGCGATGGATGGAGGAGTTTGTGCAAAAATCGGAGAATCATTTTGCACATTTATACCTTCCCATGACGAAGAAAATGGAACCTTGACAGAAGCCATAGAGATGCTAACGAAGCTACAGAACCAGATGATCGATGAAACTGACGAAGTTGATGACGACAGTTGGTTTGGAACACTTTTCTCATGGGTCCCACAATGGATGGCAGACATATTCAAGTTCCTGGGAGCCCTGCTACTGATGATACTATTAGGGTTTTGTATTATCAAGATAAGCATCTCACAATGCCAGAAAACTACAAAGAAAGACATAGGAATGAAGATCATGATTGATGTCAAACCAGGATGGAAGCCAAGAGACCTGGCTAATGAAGAAATAAGAGAATTTCTGAAGGCCAGCGAATATGTGCCAGAAGGAACAAAATTTGTGTATACCAGGAAACAAAGAAAGTACGAAGGAACATGGATTTATTGTAGCACAAATGATCAATGCCATGTAATGACCTGGAACAAAGACGAGCATGTAAAAACAGCAGGAAGTTTGAAAGGAGTGATACAAATTTGGACTCCAAAGAGACACTCCTTCGCACCATCATGTACAAACCCAGAAGATGCAGAAGAAATGAATAGAGAAGAACCAAGCAAGGTGAATATAAAGGAGGAAGCAGAAGTGGTCGGTGAACCGACCAGATGGGGGAGTGCAGAGGAGGACCCAGATATGGCCTGCACTCCAGCCACCCATTTTGAAATACCACGAACATACTCCCTGAGATATGTGACATATGAGGAGCAAACAATCCAACAGAGAGCCACACTGGGGCTCTGCCCAGTGCCCATCAGAAGAGAAATACCTGTTGAAATGCCAATAACCAGACAACCATGGGCAGCATGGTACCCATTGAGACAACCGCACCTACAGCTGACACGACATGAAGACTACTGTCAGACTGTCCCAGAAGTGATTCAAAGGGCCTTAATCGAAGGCGAATGGTGACATCACGAGGGCCCGGACAGACGTACAGATGAATGAAAAACAACCAAAAGATGACTCACTGTGACGAAACACCATGGATAAAGACATCACAGACATAGAAGAAGAGACAATGTCGAAATATAAAGAAATGTAACCATAAAGCAGGATGAAAGTATGCAACCAGCTAACGCCTGTACATAGGATTGTAACGCAATAAGCTAAGAAAACAGTACGGCTTGCTGAGCTTAGAAGAAGAATAGAGCGGCAAGAGCCAACCATATATATATAACTAACTCAATGAAGCACATTATATAAGTGCAGTCCACTCTACATGAAAGCAGAATTAAGGCCAGGGTGGTAGGGGCCTAACAGGCCAGGATTCATATACCAGCACAAAACCAGATGGAAAAGCGGAATTGAAACTTAGCAAGAAGCAGCTCATGCCTATGAATTCGAGGTCAACCCAAGGAAGGGAGGAGAGCGGCAACTCTGAAGAATCGAAACTTAAGAGCATAGCAGCCTGCCCGTGAAGGTCGAGATAAGGAGGCACAGGCAGGTGGCAAGGCCGAAGAGAGAATCAAATACGCAAATAGATGGAAAATGAAGCAGCTTCACGGTGTACTGACACGTGAACAGCCAAGCGCGAAGAGGTACCAACGTCTGATGTCACCCAAAACCAGAGGATGCCATAACTTTCCCTGATAAGAAGCTACAGTTTTGAAGCGTTCTCAGCCAACTAATTGACACATAGCCCTAAAGTACTGATTGATGGAAGGGAGGCAGGGTGAATCTTGGGGCATTCCGCATCTGGGTGAATATTCTGCATGCTGCTAATTAAAGTGGAGATTTATGCCTAGGGGTGTAACCGACCCAATCTCAATGGACCAAGTATTCTAGGGTCCTATAGTTAGTAGAACCAATGAAACGACGTGCTTGTAGTGACGTCTAGCACGGGTGATGTAGAGGGATGGGCGTAGACGCCCACCCGATAAGTTATCCAATCCTCACACCCCGTTACCATATACAGATTTAGTACCTATACTTAAGTTACCTTTTGCAACCAATAGACTTGCATGACAAACTTTCGAGTGTTACACGTCAATGATGATGACTTTTGCCTATAAAAATTGCTGTTTGAATGAAGATTGTGGAAGTTGAAGGGAGACGGGCGATCGCATCACTGATGATTTCCTAATGTTTCCCCGTTTTTTGTACTTGTCATTAAATGGACTTCCCTTTGCCAAACCATTTGAGTTGTCCTTATTGATTGGTGTCGGAGTAAGTGAATCCTTCACCCTATCCTCCTCAAGGTGCAGCTATCTCGTCTTAAAGTACTCGAGGGTGAGCTCTGATCCCATGGGCCCATCAGAGGCCACTCTGCCCTCTTTTACACTAACCCAGGACTTCATCTTCTCTGTTCCATCCTTGTGGAAGGATCGGGCTTCACTGCTCTTCTGACTTCACCTCCTGGGCTGCACCTAGCATATGCAGCCCTGGAAAACTTCAATGAAGAGCCTGCCTCACTGGCCCGGGCTGGGCTGCTCTTCATTGTCCCAGGCAACACCTGGCAGCAACACCTGGCATGCTGCCTGGGCCTGGGATACCCCCGGACGGCCGACATCCACAAAGCCCCTGCGACGGCCATACTGCCCTTGACATAAACAGCTCTTCCACCTTAGATTCCTCTCTGGGGGGAACCCCCCACTCTCCACCGGTGCCATATTCAGAATATGTGGAGCTGCTTGAGGGAGCGACCCCCCAGGCAAGTCTCATTCTCCTTCTCTCTGTCTCTCATCGCAAACTGTTGTTTCTCTCAGCTGTCTTTCTTTAAAATTTTCTTTGGGCTCTTTTCTCTACCTTGCCCAGCCCATTCCTGGGCAGGGCAGTTCTATTCTGTAGTTCCATTCTATTTCTTTTAACATTTCATCCAGTCCCATGGTGGGCTGGATGGTATTTTCCAAGACTAACACAGAGACCAAACACACACATACACACACACACACACATAAATAAATAAAACACACACTACACTTTGAATAAAACCTGTACTACAATGGTGTCTTTCATATTTATTTCTAGGTATTCCCTAGTTGAACAATCATGTAGTCACACTAGCTGGGCCATGTGGGGTCACAGGCTACACAATGGTCACTCCCAATGATCCAGTCCTCCATATTTTAAATCTACTGTTGGGACACGTTCACTGCAGCCAGACACTGGGACATCAAAAGTACAGGGCACAGTAAGGATGAAGCAGGGTCACAGGATCCAGGGCACATCTCACAGTGTGGAAGAAACTGCAATAGGTAAGAACGGCAACACACAGTGAAGATGCATAGCTATGCACAGTGAAGGAACACAATTGCAGATCCTGAGAAATTATATGACCAAAAGCCAATGAGAAAGCAGTAGATTGTGCAAATGGATGCTGTGAGGCAGGAGAGGCTTCTGAAAGGTGATATCAGGGTGTACACAAAGCTTCCCATGGCACATCATGGAACAGGCTAATGAAAGAGACTATCTAGCAGCAGCACACAAAAAGATTAGGTTGAGGTTAAGATAAAAGATCGGCAAACCAGCCCTCGTTTAGAAGGCATAGACAGGTCCCTTCCATAGTTTCATATCTGATTGTGTTAGTGTCAACAGGTGAGCACATTCACGGGTTCAATGATTCTTCCTGGTCATCCTGGTCACAGCAGGGGCTCTGTGTCCAAAATGTTCTAAATCATAAACGATGCCAGGAGGTCAGGCTACTTTAATGCAACGCTGGAAAGGAAAGTAACCCAAAAACCGAATGGAAAAATAATCCACAATGTCAAATAAGTACTGCACCTCTTTGCAAGGGAAAACAAGGTTTATTACATGCAAAAAGGTCTCAGGCTGTCCCGTAGAACTGAACTAACATGGAGCTCTCAGATGGTTTCAAAGGGTTACATCTTTTATAGGCTGATAAACCATACCTAACAATACTAACATAATAATGAGATAAAACATAATCCCTCCAACCTCATTTGCTGTTGTCTATATGACATGCTATTGTCCCACTATAGTCCCTGGACCAATTGGCCACAACTAATCTAAGCCCATTCCCCTATATATGTGGTCCCCTACATCGTCACTTGCAAATCTTAGGAACGTGATTGTGATTGCTTGCTTCCCTTTATTGATATATTCATATATTAAGACCCCCACGTGATGTACAGCCCTCCGTTCCAGAAGCGATCAAAGTAAACTGGTGAGGCCAACTCTGCTTTGATAAGACAATAGTCCGTCTTATCAACCCAGACTCCACGGCGCACACAAACTAAACCCCTGGCCGTTTAATTAATTTATTGGCATCACTTCTGCTCCACCTATCCCAAATCATGGAATGTTCCAGACACAGCTCCCGACTTATCTCCTTTCAACCCCGGGGGCCTGGTAATGACGTGACCAGGGCACTGCCCTTGAGCCTGAATTTCAGGGATTTATTTTCTTTTAGTTGTGTGCCTACTTGTAATTCATAAAGGATGGCTGCTCATTGCGGAGGGCAGTAGTGCTCTAAAAGTTAATCTTGCCCATTGGCATCACAAAACCTCTTGCCATGAATGTGTCCTTCAAAGGGTGCATCCCTATTAGCTCTTCCTGCAGATCACATTCTGTTTCCACCCTTTTCAGGCTCTACAGCTTGTTACAATGAGCAGTTATCCGTGCACTGCGATTGCCTCTGACCTTGGCTTCTCTCCTGGGGAATGGAAGAGGGGATTTGTTTTTGGAGCTGAGCTACAGAGAGTCGCAGCTCCACATCAAGGCATGCATTCAATTCTGTTCAAATTGTACCTGGCCTTAACTTCCAATTTAGCAACACTTCTGCCACAGAACAACAGTACAATTCTGACTCCAGCTTTCACCTGCCTTGATGCTTCCGCACCTCTCTGCTGTTCATAACCTCAAATGCATCAACTAAACACCAGACCTATAAAACTGCCCTACCAATAACCTCTGCAGGTAAGCAGCTAACATGTTTCAAATCTAACTAGAAGCAATACATGGGCCTTCTGCTGTGCCATCCTTGGTTTACTCCCACAGCATGTCGAACAAATACGTTTTTCTCAATCTGAACCTTTTTGCCTGGCTGGGATGGTGTACGTGCATCCCAATATTCCCCCCTTTAGTTAATACACCATTAACAAACCGTGCTGCGTCCTTCCACCTATAGTCATCGCCATTGGGTAACCATGCTTTAAACACATGATCTAAATTCAACCCCCCTTGGGGCATACTCTTCGGGGGTACCAGTCATGAAACAACACCCCCATCTCCTGCTGAATCTACCCAGCACTCAACATAGTTCTCTAGGTCTGGTGGCGGTGTGGTCAAAGTTCACAGGGGTTCCAATGACCATCCTTGTCCTTACAATCCCATCCCATCTATCTGGTGTACTTGTGTTTTGTGAGAGGAGGACCTCTACTAGCCCTTATCGATACCATAATCATGGTGCTCTTCAGCAACGTCTTTCTGAAGCACCTCATGATCATCTGGCATGAAAAAAAGCACAAGAAGAATCCCACGATGGGAAGCAGCATTTTTACAGCTATTTCTAACAATGACAGGGCCCTTGAAAACATTGAATTAAACCGCTTGTGTGTGTTGACACCACCTTCTTTCTACATTTAGCATCCTTAAATTGCGTGGGACAAGTACCCATTTTCCGCATCATTCACTGGAGTATACAAGCAGCAAGACAGACCAATTTTGTTGAATGTGCCCCCTTTAATAGGATTGTCATAAGTCTGATTGCCCTTAACTCGATCTTTATTGAGATATGTCTCTGTCTGCTTTGCCATATGAAGCATCTCCCACCTAGTGATCTGCAACCACTTGGCGTTGGCTCCAGTCTGGATACCTGGCACCAGGAGGGAGGTAAAAAAGGTCTCTGTTTTTGTAAATAGTCGATATTGATCCAGGATCACGTTTAGTTTAATTGGAGGAGTCTTTGGACAGGTAATTTGATCTCTTTTAATGACAAACTCTTAATGATGGATGACTACACTTATCGGATGGGTGCTTAGTTGGTTCTGGTGCCCGCACATTTATCACTGGCAGATAGGAGTAAGGAACTACCAAAACTGCTGAGTGCAGGGGGGTCAGCGAACATACACCCCTCCATGACAGTGGAAGGTGTAGATATGCATATTATCCACACATCATCAATGCTGCTATGCCTTCAGTCGGGTCGGGGATAAACAATGTCTTATTACAATGGCTGTTTGTTCCTATGGGTATAGTGTAAAAAGAATACTCTGCTGGCCTCTGTAGTTTGGCTGGTGTTTTGCTTAGGTCAATCCATGTCAATTTTTCACACATAGTTAACCCATGTTTTACCACAGTTCTGATTCACGTGTGCCACCAGGTCTTCAGGAAACCACAATAAGTCCCCAGCTGCACAACTCACTACTCCTGCCACCCATCTACTGTTGGAAAACAACACTCCCGCCATCTTGAGAAATGGTTGTACTTTGCACCATGCTTGTTCTGTCTTCTTGGCAAAATCTTCACCTCCTTTGTCCATTATTACTGCTTGGACAGTGTGCCCTTGGAACATACTTTGTACTATGCACAGGTTCAAGTGTACCAAACAGTGGGCTATAAGAGGTGGCATTTCCTGAGGTAGAAACAATTTGGGTGTGCCTGTCACATGAGGTATCAAAGAGCATACATAGCAGCTCTCGCTTGACCTATGCCGCTCCACTTCGCGTATGTTTTTATACCACATGTCTGATTCGTGGTGGTGCACATCAGCCACAGTGTCAAAAATCAACCCTTTGTAATTGTTGTACTCTATATGATCCTCAGTTTCCCTCCTAATTCATGTAATCCAGAAAGATACATCTGTTTAACTCCCATACCCCCTTTATATGGCCCCACCATATAAAATAATCACACAAAAATTCTATGCCTACTCCACAAAGAAAACAACATACACAACATAGCATATATATTACACAATGCTTGTAGTTTTGAGCCTGCAGAGGGAGAGAATAAACATAGATCCATGCAAATAAATGCAAATCCTTCATCATGGTAAATGTATTGAATAGCTACTTTTAGTCAACAAGTGGGTTTGCCACATGAGAAGGTAGAGCAGTGCCAGGTGCCTTACAAAAGTCAGATAGGTGGATCCAAAACCATGACTGCTTCAGCTGAACAACAAAAGGGGTAGCAAAGACCAGAGTAAAAGTCCCCTGGTAAATCTGCTCCTTACAGCAGCAGACACAATTCCTTATGTAAATGTGGTCCCCATGCCGCAAAGGTGACAAGTTCAGTTCATCCTTTGCTGATACTGCAGACATGTCTTCTCTCCTAGGAGCAATCTGGGAAACACAACTTTCTACATGTTAACTCCCGCAAATACCGCTGAAACTCCTTCCCCAAAACTCCTGCTGCCCTGTGAGCATCTGATCCCATTTGTGTAGGAGTGAGAGGCATGTGCATCCTTCTCCCCATTACTATCTAGTGTGGGGAAAAATGGTGGTCTTTGCTGGTTTGCGTTCTCAGGATAACCAAAGCCAGAGGGAGACACTGCAGCCAGTTCCTCCCTAGCATGGCTTACAATTTAGATAACTTGTTTTTCAATAAACCAATTATTTTTTCCACTATTCTTTTGGCTTGTTGATGGTAGATCGAGCACAGTTTATGCCGGATCACTAATAGGGACACTATTTCCTGGAATAATTTATAATGAAATTGAGTGTCATTAACAGACTTTACGACCTCACATACCCCCACAGATGAAATACCTCATATACCGGGAATTTGGCTGCTGATTTGGCATCTGTTTGTGCGCAAATCCAGTCTCAACCCAACAGGAGAATGGACATACAACAACTATAAAGTAACATTCATTATTGCACATGTTAATCATGTCCACATAGTCAATATGAGGTTCCCCGAATTGGCCAGTGGGATGGGGCAATGTGCAGTGCAATGTCATAAGTGACTGGCTAGTGTTGTAAAGATGACACATTGTGCAATTTGGAACTAATGTGTTGATGAATTCCTGCAAGTTGGGGGCGAACCAGTGCTTCTGAATGTTAGCAGCAGTATGATGTTTAGAAACATGCACCGGGTAATGCAGCTGCTCAAAGGCATCAATGAACAACTCCCATGGCATTACTACCTTAGCTGTAAAGGTTTGCCTCCAAATCAAATCAGTCGGTATCTTTGAGTAACCCTGCTTAACACAAAAGTCTTTCTTGTCCTGGGGTACATGGGCTTGTAATACAATTATTTGTCTAGTCGGTACAGCTGTGTATGGGATTACTAACTGCAACTGTTGGTTTGCCACCTTAGGATATGCAGTGACATTTGGATCCCTCTGATATGCTGCTTCTTTGGTGGCCTTATCTGCTGCATGGTGTTGCCAAGAGAAGCGGGGTCTGTATTCTGTGTGTGGGTAGTCTATTTAATGACTGCTGCTAGAGTTAGGCGGGACAGAGCATAAATCAATCTCTCTAATATGGCTTTGTGTTTTACAGGTGAGCCATCGATTCTCTGAAATCCCCTCCTTTTCCATCTGCACAACCCTGAACGTACATTGGTGGTTACGTATGTGTAATCAGAGTAAATGGTCACTAAGCATCTTGAGATGCTTCTAATGCTTCAATTAATGCAATCAGTTCTGCTGCCTGAGACAAATAGTGGGTTGGTATTTTTTTCTGTACTAGAACCTCATATTCCCCAAAAACAAAGCACACCACTGCTGCTCCTGATCAATCATTGGCGACCCATCAATGTAGAGGACCTCCCCTTCCTCGTGTGCATCCTCTCTAGCTTATTAAATCATCTTCAGGGCCTTCATAAGTGACACGATCATGCATTTCCTCACCTTCAACTGGTATTGCAATAACCGTGGCATGGTCACTTCATATGCTGAGGCCCTTTGTGCAGTCAAAGTGGAGTTAGATCTTTCAAGAATTGTGAACACTGCATGCTCTGCATATAGTGTGACCGAGCACTTGCTAGTGATTGTTGCTAATTTTTCAATAGCAACAGCTGCAGCGGCCAGTGCTTGTTGACAAGGGAATTGACCCTGCACTACTGAATCTAATATGCCACTGTAATATGATATGATATGATATGGCATTTATAACGCGCCTATACACAAGTGTTTCAAGAAGCGACGAGGCAAGGGAGGGGAACAAAGGGAGGACGGACAACGATCATACTAGGCCAGGTGCCATTCAGATCGCGCAAGTGCATGGGAAGGGGGCAGGGACAGTGCAGTATATGGAAATAGATAATAACAATAAGTAAGTGCCGGACAACATGCGGCAAGTGCATGGTTAACTGCAGACATCCGGTGTCAAGAGCTGGTAGGGGGACTGTAGGGATACAGAAACAGTCCTCAAGTGCGGGGGTTGCCAGGTGGGCAGTACAGGTTTGTGATACTGGTGGGGAAGGGACCTGGGCCTGAGATCAGAGGGTGTCCAGCTAGCCAGTGCAGTTCCGGTTACAGCCATGTGGTCAGCAGTGGAGAGAAGGAGAAAAAGCAGAAGCAAAGAGAGCGGTTTTGAGGTGCTTCCGGAACTGGAGATGGTTCTCCTCAAGTTTAAGGGAGGCAGGGAGGCTGTTCCAGAGGGAGGCACCAGCGAAGAAAGAGATCTACCACCAACTCGTTGCTTGGAGAAGTGACTGACCCTGAGGCAGTTGAAGGCGAATGAGCGAAGAGCTCGAGAAGGAAGATATTTAGGAAGAGAGAGTTGAAGGTGTTGAGGTCCCAGGCCCCAGAAGGCCTTGTGGATGATGCAGAGGGTTTTGAAGTTAATCCTCGCAGCCACTGGGAGAAAGTGCAGAGATGTCAGTCCTGGAGGGATACGATCCCTGGGCTTGAGGCCAAGGACAAGTCTTGCAGTCCTGTTCTGGATAAGTTGCAGGGGGCAGAGAGTAGAAGCAGGCAGATTTAGAAAGAGGATGTTGCAATAGTCCAGCCTACAGTGAACCAGAGCTCTGGAGACAGTGAGCTTCTGGGAGAAGGAGAGGAAAGGAAGAATACCTCTGAGGAGGGGCAGCTGTTAGTGTGACTTCTTAGGGACATCAGAGATGTGAGGAGAGAAAGAGAGTGTGGAGTCGAAGATGACCCCAAGGTTTTTTGCCTTGCAGATGGAAGCAGTAAGAGGACCAAGAGAGGTCAGCCAGAGAGCTACAGGAAAGGAGGGGACGGGTGTGCCAATGAGGAGAATCTCAGTCTTACTGGCATTAAGGCAGAGGTCATTGGCGGCCCACCACTCCTGGATAGCAGACAGACAGTTAGAAATGAGGGAAGGAGGGGAGGAGGCTGAGGGTAGCTTGCAAATGAGCTGGATGTCATCCGCATAGCACTGAAAGTTGGGGAAGAGAGCGGCGATGCAGTGAGCAAAGAGTGCCAGGTATTGGTTGAACAGCCAGGGAGAGAGGTTAGACCCCTGGGGGACACCACACGTAGAGAAAAAGATAGCAGAGAAAAAGGACCCAAGTTGGACCTGGGAGGGTTGGTCAGAGAGGAAAGAAGTCAGCCACACCAGAGCCATACCAATGATACCCAGGTTATCACGGCGATGGTTGAGCAGGATGGCATGGTTAACAGTGTCAAAGGCAGAAGAGAGATCAAGCAGGATGAGGACGCACAGGGTGTTAGAGTCAAGGTTGGAGAGCAGGTCTTCACAGATGTTCAGGAGAGCAGTTTCCATTCTTCTGGCAGCTCTGAAGCCAGACTGATGGTCATGAAGACAACCAACAGATTCAGTGTGGCGATTAAGCTGGGAGATGGCCAGTTTCTTCAGGAGCTTGCCCAGGAAGGGAGTGATGGAGATTGGGCGATAGTTAGCCGGGCAGGAGGGGTTGGCAGAGGGTTTCTTAAGAAGAGGGTGCACAAGGGAGTGCTTCAGGGGTGATGGGAAGACTCCAGTGGTGAAGGAGTGATTGCAGAAATCAGCCAGGGCCGGAGCCAGGGAGTCGATGTGGTCCTTGATAGTTTTGGAGGAATGGGGTGAACCTGTTTCAACGAGACTTTCATAGATCAAACTTGTCTAGAAACCTTGTCTGCAGAGAACAGGGGAAAGTCAGAGAAGGAGGGAGGAGAAGTGGCTGCAGAAGGGCCAGAGGAAGAGCAGGGGGTAGGGGGAGGGAGTGGATAGGAGGAGAGTGAGGACATGATCGCCTGCATTTTAGAGATGAAGTGAGAAGCCAGTGCCATGCAGAGGGCCTGGGAAGGGACGGGAGTGGTAGAGACTGTGGCAGGATTGGCCAAATACTTGCAGATTTTAAAGAGTTCAGCCGAGTTGTTAGATGTCACAGAGACGCAGGCTTGGATATGAGCTCTCTTCTTGGTTAGGACAGAGAGCCGGTATTGCCTTTGCTGCAGGCGGCAGGCCACTTTGTCAGAGGATGTACCTGAAGCACGTTATTTCCTCTCGGCCATCCTGCACTTGCGTTTTAGGGTGACGAGGTCTGAGTCGTACCAGGAGTTGCACTTGGCTTTGGGCTTCAGACGGATTCTCATGACGAGGCAAGGATATCAAGAGTATCAGAGATAGCAGAGTGGAGCGTGGAGAGGGCTATGTCAGGGTGATAGTTAGAAATTGGCTTGGCCTGAGGGCTAGGGAGGGTGAGGTGGGTGGAGCGGAGACAGTGATCACTCCAGGAGAGAAGAGTAGAGAGAGGGACAGCGTGGGGAAGGTCTGAGGAGATCAGAACATCCAGAGTGTGCCCTGCAGAGTGAGTTGGGCTCGAGGGGAGAATAGTGAGTGAGCGAGAGTTGCAGAGGTCACAAAAGAATCCAGAGGGAGGACAGGGGGCATCCAGGTGGATGTTGAAGTCTCCAGAAGGAGGAGTTCAGTCGTTGAGGCCAGGAATGAGGAGGCGAGGTCCACCCACTCAGAGAGGAAGGAAGAGTTCTGACCAGGTGGCCGATAGATAGAAGCCACAGTAAGGGAATGGCTAGAGGAGAGAGAGCCTGCAGACAAGGCATTCAAAAGAGGAGTAGGCCTGCGTAAGAGTGACAGGCAGGAATCCACTCAGGGAAGATCAGGGCTACACCCCCACCAGAGAGTTTGGACCTGGGCATGGAGAGGACCTTGTAGCCGTCAGGTAGGAGTGTGACAGAGCTGGCCGTGAACCATGTCGCTGTGAGACCCAGGACATCAAGGTCAAGTTCTCCCAGAAGCGGCAGATATCAGAGGAGTGTTTGACAGCAGAGCGAGAATTAAGAGTGGCAATATGGAGAAGGTTGCCATCCTTGAAAGACTTCCGGGGAGGAGTACAGGTCTCAGGTACGCCCTTCGGAGGTGTAGAGGGAGCCCAAGAGGGGGCAGAAAGGGAAGAAGAAGGCAAGGTAGCCAAAGAGGAGGCAGAGGGAGGAGGCGAGATGGTCAAGGAAAGGGGAGAGCGGACAGCAGGAGAAGAAAGGAAGTTGATGAGGCGCGGGAAGCGTCTATCAAAGAGGTGAAGGTTGGCCTGAGGACCTTGGACCAAGACAGTCCCATTAGTGTAAACATCAATGATGACCATAGAGGAATAGAAGGAGGCCAGGAGGGCGTCCCAACGGGTGCCACCATTAATGGGAGAAGAGTAGAAAGGAGAGAGCACAAGACCATATGAAAGGTCCATAGGTCTGGTGAAGGAATGACAAAGAGGATGTCGTGAGAGTTTCCTTGGAGGAGGGACTGCTGTAGGAGTCAGCAATAGGGAGGCCTGGGTTCAAGACCTGGATGTCCTTTTTAAACTTCTACCTACCAGATTTAGTGAGGATAGCAGGATAGTCAATAGAGAAGCAGTTAGAAATGATAGGAGAGGCAGAGAGCACCATAGAGTAGGTGGGAGAGAAGGGGGGTGGAAGGGAGGCAGACGAGACAGCGAGAGGCAGGTAAGTTGAGCAATAGAACAAGATGATGACACTCAGGATAAAGAGCTCACAAAATGCACATTCTAAGACAGGAGAGTTTACACAATGCAGTTTTTGTTTTGGTGTTTGGTACTGATACAGTCAAATATCAAACAACAGGGGGAAAACCACCTACGTTTGAGAATCCTGAATAGAGGGAGAAAGGCCTGGTTTACACAATGCAGTTTTTTTTGGTACTAATACAGTCACATTTCAAACAACAGGGGGAAAACCACCTACGTTTGAGAATCCTGAATAGATGGAGAAAGGCCTAGTTTACACAACGCAGTTTTTTTTGCTGGTACTGATACACTCAAATTTCAAACAACAAGGGGAAAAATCCACCTGTAGGTGGAAGGGGTGTAAGCAGGGCAGTCAGACGGAAGGTGCCTGGCAGCTGGCATCTCCTGTGGACACCTGCAGACACTTACAGCGAGCTTCCAAGTAGGAGCTGCCCTTTGCCTAGGGGCCCTTACTCGTGGGGCTGCCGGGCAGAGGCTGCCCAGGGAAGGATAGTGATAAGGGAGGGGAGGCCAATCAGGGGGGATGGGTGGGTTTGCAGGTGGGCGGGAAGGAGGGGCAGAAGCGGGAGGAGTTAGGCAGGGAAAAACAGGGCCCACAGGAGGGAACAAGAGAATAATTACAGTTTGCCGGGACACTTAAAACAAACAAAGCCCACGAGGGCAGCTAAGGTTCTCAAATATGTTGCGCTGCACTCACCCCGCTCAGCCAAGATGGGAAACGGCGAGCGTGGACGAGCAGCGACACTACCCCCACAACTCTGGGGCCTATAAGCCTATCATTGGGAGGCAGACGGGAAGGAGGGACAGAAGCGGGAGGAGGGAGGCACATAAAAACAGGGCACACAGGAGGGAAGAGGAGACAAATTACAGTTCGCCGGTACACTTAAAACAAACAAAGCCCAGGAGGGTAGCTAAAGTTCTCAAATATGTTCCGCTGCACTCACCCCCTCATGCTAGGGGTTTGTGTCCTAGAGCTGTGTGCTAAGCCAATAGAGCAGTCATTACTTGTCCTTTGGAATTTGAGAACAAATAAAATGATTTCGTATAATCAGGGATTGTCAATACTGGTGCATTGCTTATGGCATCTTTGAGCTCCTGAAAACATGTTATTATTTCTCCTGTCCATGTAAGTGACCATTTCCTTTTGTGTGCATCCTTAAGTCCCTGGAGTAGGGGTTTTGCATAAGTAGAATTGTCAATAAAAGTATGCTCTACAATAATTATGCAATCCCAAGAACTGTTGCATTTCTTTCACTGTAGTGGGCTGTGGTGTGTTCTGTACTGCGGCTGCTCTGTCTGGTGTTACTGTTTTCCTTTCAGATGATATAATTTGTCCCAAGTATACTACCTCTTTGTGACAGTACTGTATGGTGTCCTTATCTACTTTGTATCCTTTCTCTGCAAGCAATTGCAACAGTATAATCAAATCTGCTCTACCCAAGTCTTCTGCTATGCTGCACACTAAGAGGTAATCTACATACTGAATGACCATACTTTTTTATTTTTTATTTTTATATGGTAAAAGAAAATAACCTTTAACAAATTCAACATAAAAACACATACATTTACAATAGCATCACAGTAGATTTCATATTAAATTCATAATTAAATTACACCAAATATAAAACATATATAAAACATATATCACACAGAGTCAATGGGCCTCATTCTGAGTATGGAGGTAGCCATGCCGCTTTTAGCGGCATGGCTACCCCATACCAGGTACCGGATCCGGGTTCTTTGGAGGGCCCGGTATTTCCCCATTCAAGGAACCCTGACCCGGTACATCCCCATTCCCATTTGAGCCCCCATAGGGCTCAATGGGAATGGGGAGGATGATAACAATGGGCCCGTTAATGACAGGTCCGTTGTTAGCATCCTGTCTGCTCGCGGGACCCGCTAAGGACGCCTGGTTTTACCAGGCGTTTTACCAGGCGTCCTTAGCGGGTCCTGAGAGCAGACCTCGTAATGAGGCGGTAGGGGGTTAATGGCGCTGGAAGCTCTACCGGCACCGTTAACCCCCTACCGCCTGGCTGGTAATGAGTCCCAGTGACATTAAATATAAAATGTCTTTAAGAAAGTGCATTGCTGCTGACAACTAGTGATTTTGTCCATAGGAGCTCATAACCCATTCCCACACTATTGCAGCTCCGCCAACAGTACAATTATCCAGAAAATGGTCAAAGTAATGGTGACACCTGTCATTCAGAACCTTACAGTACAGCAAGAGATGTTGTAAGGTCTCAACTTGGTCCTGCTCCAAACAATGGTGACAAGTCCTTGAATCCCTAGGGGTACCAACTTTAGCACCCTCAATTTCATTTGTGGGGAGTAAGTTGAGCCTCAACCTCATAGCTAGTCTACCCCATGTAGGGCTAGGTGACCTGCTTAAGTATATTGGTAACATCCCCACTGGCCTTACGTCAATCAACCGTTATTTAAACCTTTTATACGATCTTACTTTTTCTATCGTATAGACCCAGAATGACCATAATCAGTAAATGTATATTGCCCAAATCCATGTGTAATACTGTGGGACTCACATTATCCCTGAGGGAGTCTAGTGTGTTGGAACCTTTGCCCACGAGAGGTAAATGCAGTGACAATAAAGTGTGTGGCCTTAGTTGGTATATTACAGAAGACAGTTTGGCAGGGTTTGGTAGAGCTGGGAATTCTGCCTGGACAATGTTATTCGATGGGCATAAGTCCTGTATCATCCTTCAGCTTGACTCTTTTGCTTTTATGACACAGGGACTCTAAGGGTACTACAATTGTCTCGATGTATTCCCTCGTCTACTTCTCTTGAAAATGGTTACTGTCACACTCTGGGTAACACTGGTCCCTGTTTCAACTTGATACATACTGCCCCTATGTTCATCAATAGCCCTACATCATGGGGGTTGTCCATCCATAAAGTACTTGGGACTTGTAGGTGCGCTGGCATGCATTTAGCAATAGGTATCGGATAAGGGACAGTCATATGCTGGATCATTATTTGACATTGGA
Source organism: Ambystoma mexicanum (assembly GCF_040938575.1). Classification (NCBI taxonomy): domain Eukaryota; kingdom Metazoa; phylum Chordata; class Amphibia; order Caudata; family Ambystomatidae; genus Ambystoma; species Ambystoma mexicanum. Next base: position 705,847,892 of record NC_090923.1, on the reverse strand, counting down.
TACAAACATCCAAGATCATTTCACCATCATTATCTGCACCCTAAAACAACTGCCCATCTGACACCTCACTCAGTGGTTGAGCTGAGTCAATGCATAAAACTGTAGGCCACTCAGCTTCCACTTCATCAGTTTATATGAGCACTATCTTGTAATCCGCAAATTACCACCCCTTCCAAATCCAGCGTGATGATAGTACCCGGATCATGGTCTTGGGGCACTGCTGGCCTAAACAATCATTTTGACAGAACCCTCCATGGCTTGTTTCTGATACACCCAGTTCAACAACACAGTTGCTCAATACATAAAAAAAATCCAGGTGCAAAGGTATTCCTCTAGTAGCCCCATCACTATACAATGCTTGTGTTATCGCCAGGACTGTAGCATAGCAAATTCCTGTTGTGCAGCACACTACCACTTCTTCCAAAATTAAATTGTCATGTTCAACTTACATAACAAATCTCTGCCTAACATGTTCACTGGGGTTTCAGTTGAAAGCAATAGTGGAGCTAACACCTCCTGATATCTACCTTGATAGGTAAGTCTTCTGTGAAAGGAACCAAATGCATTACCCGATAAGGAGAAGCACCCTTTTTTATGCATGATTTTATTGCACCTGTATCAACCATGAAAACAAATGATGTGTTGCCTATCTACACCTACCACGTTTTTCTCTTCCCGGTCAGCAGTAACTGATAGGACTGGGCAAACCAAAGCTTGCTGTGGGCTGTCCTAATCTGGGTGGGTGGGTGTTTGACCCTGGGAACATAAAGGGGTTGCCACCCACCACACAAAACCCCTTGATACTGTGTCACTGTGGCAAAACATTTTTGGCACATACTTGTGGTGCTGGCTGTTGTGTTTGTTTCTGCACATATAATGGGGTGGTATTGGGTGCTGGGGATTGCATCAGTGGTGATATGGGTACTTGATTTTGATACCGGGGCTGTTGCGGGTGCCATGCCATACGGCACTTGGAGGCATCATCCCATACTCCTGGTCTGCTGGGATATACGCAGGGAACGGGCGTGGCGGAATCAGCAGGGAAAGAAGACAGTGTTGCGTATGACTCTAGTCTGTCACTCTGAAGAGACATGAGAGGTGTAGGAAAGCAGACCTGCATTTGACTAATATGCCAATTCATAAATTAGGGTAATTGGCACACTAGGAAGCACCATAGTAAATGTGCATCTGTCTATTTCTTACTTCATATTGTGAATTTGAACTTAAATGTATGCTTGTCGATTTGTATTGATCATTTTTTATTTATTTTTTTGTCGTCTGGTTCTAAATTTTTTGAAAATGTTGCCATTTGACTGAACATGGGTTTTCTGTTTCTTCTTATACATGTTTTGTAACAAAAGTATCTTTTCCTCTTCACTTTTGGGATCCTTTTTTGAATTATTAATTGTCACATCCAAATAAATTTGAACTTTGAGTTCACATGGTGTGACTATATTGATTGCATTCAGAATAAGGGATTGCATAAATTATGTTTGCGGTGATATTGGAAATGATACACGTAATAGTTGAATAATCATAAACAATTTTGAACTAATTCCATTGCAGCGCGTACCCAAATGTTATTTCTTTGGGATACATGCAGGGATCATACAAAGCCACTTGCCTACTCCTAAACTCAGTACAAAATGGTCAATTTTTCAACTTGACCAACACGGTCCTGGCCTACCTTCTGTGCATTATCCACTACTTCCTTTTCATACTCCTGTCGCCATTTGAAATTATGCACTATAATTGCCTGAATCCTTTCCCATCCCTTAGCTTTTATCCCTACTACCTTTTCCAAATATTTCTGCACCTCATTTGGGAGTACCTTCTTCAGCGCCTGGTAAAATATCACTATATTCTTATGCCATGATTCCCCTGTCTCAGCCCTCCACATATCCTGAAACTGTAAGGTGTATTGTGCTGGGTCCTTATCGTCCTTCATAGTATGTGCCATAATTGAATGTATGTCCAGTGTATCAGATTATGCATTACTCAAGGCAGCCCACACTGTAGCCCGACAATCATTAAAATGTGCCCCATCATAATTGTGATCGACCATTCAAATCCCTAGATATCCTGTCTTTTTCCAAAGATCTGCTTGATATCCTAATACTGCAGCAAACAAACTTGTCTACTACCGCTTATGTAATGCCTACTGTCTGTTTGTTTCTTGAGCGCATCTTTTCCACTTGCCCTGTCCTGCTGTGACCGATGGAAGTGCTTTGATCAAAATATTTCTATCCATGTGTGGCTATGGCATATACTGTCCTCTGCCGGGACCGTTCTCACCTGCTTCACCAGTAACTTTCTCCCCCCTTGCTTCCCTTTTAGCATTGCCATGCGACCTGGTCACACTCTTAGCTTCCGGCCCCGAGAACCTTCTACTTTTGGTGTCACTCTCAACAGCATCTCATTCCTTCACTCCTCGTCTGTTCTCCATTCATCCTCCTCCTTTGCTAGTCCTGCATCAGCATCTGATCTGATTGACTCATAATCTAAACTGCCTGATTTTGGTAACTCTCCTTGATACATGTTGGTATGGAGAATACTGGCTTCGATGATGAAGGGTATGTCCCTTATCACAGTACTATTAATACTAAATAAAAGTTACCCTGGTCACCATTCATCAGTTCCTGTTGGTGCTCTTCAGTCCTCTCCCCGATCTAACCTTACTTGCTCAAGCCCTGCCTCTGTCCCTCGAAGTGCTGTTTCTAAATCTCTTCATGACCTATTCTCTGTCTCCATAACTAATGGATCACGTGTGACATTCTCTGCTGCGGCAAGAGGGACATTCTCATAGGTTGTGGGGGCTTGCTGTCACGGGGCTGTGTGGGACACATTCTGTGGGTTATTGTAACCTGCTGGTGCCTGAATTGGGTAGCATCTCTGTGGGAGCGATGGGGCTGTGGTTGTTGTAGGGGTATCGCTGGACTAAGGAGCTACACTAGGTGTAGGGGTGATACAGGGTACTTGCACTACAATCTATCCTCTTTTAAGGTCCTCAGGGGCATCTTCCTAATCCTCCACCATCTTCCACAACGCCAAAAAACCTTTTCTATTTGTCAACTTCTTCCCCTTATCATTTGCAACTATGTATGTGTACATGTGGCCCAGAACACCTTCATCATTCGTTCCGTCTTTGGCCCACGACTTTTACATCCCTCCTCTTATATCAGCTACACACTCTTTGTGATATTTCATAGTTTTCTCCCTAAACAGTGGTAGCCATGCCCACATTTATTCAAGTGTGGTAAGGGAATTCATGATTACATCAAGTTCGTACTTATAACAGTCTTTTGCTTCCTAGATATGATCCAACTGCACCATTCTTCCTTCCCCTCCAAATACTGGCTGCACTCCCCATCTTTCCCACTCCCTGTTCTTTTCACTACACATGCCACACACTTACCAAAGCACACCATTCTCCACACTACCCAAACACCACACCTCCATGCCACAATAACTCACAAATCACCTGAAATTACAAATCAATATTATCACAATTTATATACACAATAGTTTAGATGCTTCCTCAGTCTCTTCTTCGAAATGAGGGAATTTACCTCCTCCGCCACCTTGTGCCATGCAAAGGGATCCCAAACCCAGCATATAATTGTCCCATACAACAAAATCATATTTATTTACAAAAGGTGTAGACCATCCCTCTATCCCACTGCCTCAGGATGGGGGTATGTATACAGGACCTCACCTCTTATTTAATTCTGCAGTGTTGCCTTTCCTCCGCAAAAGGAGAAATTCCTGTTTACTCTCTCTCTTCACCGCCTTCCTCATAATATATACTGTGACATCACCTTATATAAACAACTATTTATTGCCATGTGGTTTTTCACTGTCCACCCACTCACCATCATCTTACTCCACACATACACACCCTCCCCTTATTGTTTTCTCCCGCTAAGGTGCACTTGCATCTATGCGTTCTCCTGAGTTCCACTGATGCCGGGTCCTGTCAAGGGCCTGCACAGTATGGGAGCAGTGCCTCGCTGCAAACCTCCTCAAGCCGTGCACAGGGACTGATCAGTCAGATGGGTGCTGCACCCCAGAATACGCGGCTGGGGCACTCCCCACTTCACAGGGAGTCTGGTATCATGTTGGGGTGACCAATTGAAGGGAAACAAATCCAAAAAACACAGGGAAGAATAATTAAAAAATGTCAAATAAGCACTGCACCTCTTTGCAAGGGAAAACAAGGTTTATTGCATGCAAAATGTCTCAGGAGGTCCTATAGAACCAAACTGACACAAAGTTCTCTGATTTTTTCAAAGGGTTACATCGTTTATAGGCTGATAAGCCATAATTCACAATACCAACATAAACATGAGATACAAAATAATCCCTTCACCCTCATTGGCTGTCAACTATATAACATACTAATGTCCCCATATACTCCCTGGACTAATTGGCCATGGCTAATATAAGCCCACTCCATTATGCACATGGTCTCCTACATAATCACCTGCAAATCCAGGTACATTATTGGTGGCTTCCCCTTATTGATATATTCATTTATTAAGACCCTCACATGATGTGTACTCCCCATTCCAGACGTGAACAAATTAAACTGGCGCGGCCAAATCTGCTTTCATAAGACAATAGTCCTTCTCATCAAGCCAGATGCCACGCCTCACACAAGCATCATTGGCCTCACCTCTGCTCCTTCTATCCCAAATCATGGAACATTCCAGACACGTCTCCCTCCTTATCTCCTTACAACCCCAGGTGCACGGTAATGACGTAACCAGGGCACCCCATTTGGGTCTGATTATCAGGGATTTATTTGCTTTTGGTTGTGTGTCTACTTGTAATTCATATAGGATGACTGCTCATTGGGGAGGGCAGTAGTACTCTAAATCTTCATCTTGCCCATTGGCATCACAAAATCTCTTTCCCTGTTCTCTTGAATGTGTCCTTCAAAGAGGGCATACCTACCAGCTCTCCCCACAGCTCACACCCTGTTCCCACCCTATTCAGGCTCTACAGCTGAATACCATTAGCAGATATCTGTGCACTGTGGGTGCCTCAGCGTTCGGCTTCTCTCCTGGGGAATGAAAGAGGGGATTTATTTTTTTGGAGCTGAGCTACACAGGGCCGCAGATCCACATCAAGGCCTACATTCTATTCTGTTCAAAGTGCACCAGGCTTTATCTTTCAATATAGCGATACTTTCATTCTGACTCTATCTTTCACCTGCTTCAACTCTTCCTGCATCTCACTGCCATTCATAACTTCAAATACATCAATTAAACACTGGGCCTATAATACTGCCCTACCTACAACCTCTGCATCTGCAACAGAAGTACATTTGGTACTCTTTATGTGTTGCTATTTGTAAGCAGCTAACGTGTCACACCTAACTAAAAGCAATAAACATGCCTTCTGCTGCACCATCCATCTTTGGTCTACTCTCACAATATGTTGTGTTAATATATATATTTTTTTTACTTGAGTTTTAATCAAAAAGGTTTTTTTGATTTTTACAAGGGTCTTCAAAAACTTGAAGGTCCACAAATCCAGGCGTGTTTTAATGTGTCTCGTCTTGTCGCCTTCCCGATTCTTAGTGAACAGTCGTCTCGCTCTTCAACTAGTGTATATTGGCCAGAGTTTTTGTCCATACTAGAATTGCCCTCTGAGTGTGCAAAAGGTGGTTTATCATTTTGAAGGCGAGTTCTATTAACTTTACCGTTGTAAGTGTCCATCTTGTTGTCTCTCCCGAAATTAGCCTATTCCAGACTGCATCTTCGTCCAGCGTTAACACCCCTTGCAAGCGAGAATGGAGAGATATGTCTCTGTTTTGTTGTGTCTTAGGGCACTGCAACACTAAATGTTTCAGTGTTTCCACTTGTTCTTTATTTTTGCACAGAGGACAACTGTTGTCCATCGATGGGGCGTGGATCGCCAGGATTTCGTGCGTCGTCAGCAAACTGAGTCTTGCTTTCAGGAACGTACCTCGCATACCTTTGTTTGGAAATTTCATGCAGTAGTTTTGAGGTTTCTTGACTTTGTTGAACGTCGGTGGAAGATGAGTCAATAGTTTGTTGGTGCTAGCTGTGTCGATAGTTGTGATCCAATCCATCAGTTCCATTTTCAGTTTCACTCGGTCTGGTTGGATTTCAGATCTTCTTCCGAGCATGCTATTTACCCCAGGAACTCTTGCTGTCTTGACGCCCAGTTATTTAGTGCCTTGCATGTACCTCTCTTGAGCTCTTCTGCAATGATCTTTTAAATTGGCAAGGTATCTGCCATCAGGATTTTTCTGAATAGTCTTATCTTGCTTTGCTCTACCAACAATGCTAAGGAGACGAGGCCCAGTTCTCGTCTAATCGTGGGCATGGATGTCGACTTTGGTAGGCCCAGTACTGATTTCCAGACATGGCCTTCCAGCTTCTGCCATATCGAGCTTGGGATGTTTAATGATGCTTCCATACCATGGATGATTGACGGGACGACCTTAGGCTTATTAAAGTTGACCAACGGCAAAAGCGAAAATTTCCCAAATGTATTATCCACCGATCTTGTTTGTGCTGTAATCGTTTCACCTTGATCCATAGCTGTTCTTGCATCGCTTTGTCTCTGGCCGAACCATCTATGGTAACCCCTAAGTATTTGGACTCGTTGACAACTTCAATTTTTGGTTTGTCCAGAAACCATTTAGGCGGTCTAGGCGACTTCTTTGTTGTTTTGTCCAGGACCAGTACTTTTGTTTTTGCTATGTTAATTTCCAGGTTATTCTCTTTCATATATCTTGCCAGATTTGTTAGTTTCTGTTGTAGGCCAATTTGTGTTTTGTCGATGATGATGGCGTTGTCCTGTGGAAACAGAGAAATTGATATGAGGCCGGGAAGCCCAAAGGAAACACACCAACACAGGTTACAAAGAACATACAAAGTGCTTTATTCAAAAGCTACAACAATTACCAAAAGTCAATTGACAAACGGATAGCTATTCGGCTCTCAGAATAACAGAACAAACTTTCAACGGTAGTTCGCTGCATTAGTGTGAGAGACCGTAAATTGGGATACTCAGGTTTTTATATTTTTTATCCAGCTCTGGCCAACCCCCTCGCAGGTTAACCATTCTTAGAATCAGGCCTAGAGTTTGTTGCCAGGTCGATCCCATAATGTATGCATTTTGATCAGTTCCGCTGATACAGTTCTTCATTTACACATAGGTCAGGGATAGGACAAGGTCTCAGTTCGCGACCCCAACAAGTGGCCTGCATGCATATTACTTATTCATGTGTGCGGAGGTCACAACGGCCAGAATCCCACTCGAAATGTCATTCGGCCTCCATTTTGATGTTCAGGGTGACTTCCACACTACAAGAGAACCTAAAATGGCGGCTAAATCCAAGATGGCGATTTACACAGTACATTAAGGTCAAGACCTTGCCGCAGAATCTATTTACACAATGTTTTAGGCAACTTGGCGTAGGCCAACACACATTCAAACAATGCGATAGGAGGTATAATATTATTTCGATTCCGACAGACCCTCCTTTTGGCCTATGCCAAGTGCTAACATCATTCCTAATACTTTTGAACATAACTCCATGTGTTATCATCCATAGATTCCGCATCATTGTCTGTAATGTCTATAGCCATTAGGTCGTTCATCAAAACCTCTTGTAACATGAATTCTTTAGATGCTGTATCTGGGGCATATATTTTATGCCCTATTGTGCTCACTGCTTGGGCACAACATCCCCCTAACATTCCACATATACTTGGGAGGCATTGAAAACAGCAACAAAGGAATAGCAAGATCCCTAAAATAACCAGAATAACGGAAAGCACCTTCCAACCCCAAGATCGTAAGGAATCCCAGAACCAAGTACTAAGCCTCCAGTCTCCTACAGGGATATGTACTTCAGAACTGAGAGTATGTAAGTTCTGAATCGCTTTAAAAATTGTTGGTGAGGAGTCTGGTACGAAAACACAACAAGCGGACCCCACTAATTTGCATACTCCACCTCGTTCCGCCAAAATGACATCTAATGCCATCCGATTTTGAAGTGCTACCAATCTTATTGCTTTTTGCTCTAAGGTCATATTGTAGAGTATGTCCGTGGTCCGGTTGATCGTTCTCTCCAGTACCCTTGCTAATCCCCTAATGTTCTCTGAGTTTGTTATTTGTCCCCAAAAGGGCACAACTGATTTCGCTATGTCTCCCAATACTTGCCCAGGGGTATCTCCGTTCTCGTCTCGCCGTGGGCGAGCCTTAGAAACCTCCAATGTACTAGCTACAAATACCCCGGGTAACAATATTCCTAAATAACAGGTTCCCTGCCAATCCTTAGGCAACCAGGGAAATGCTAAACTACCACAAACAAAATAAACAGGCCCCCCTACATACAGAGGCCTGTTTTCCCCAGTCAAATTTACAACGTTTTTACAAGCTTCAAAATCTCCCATTGGCCTAGTGCCATTTCTCTGTACACAGAAGGGAACCGAGTCAGGACTGTGATTTATAGAATAAGAAGGAGGTACAGCGTCCTTATTGCCTATCGGAGCCATTTTAAAGGAAATCAGAGTTTGGAAAGGAAGAGATAGTTTGTCAGATGGCCTAATAGAAGCGACGTTAGGTTTACTTCTATTTGCGAAAAGCGAGCATCCCAGGGGAGTCAATTCACGTTTCTCGAATCATTCAGATTAGTTCCATCAAAGTTCCCTGAGATGCTATCATTCCATCGGCCAAAGAATAGTGCTCTAAGAGAGGCATAGCAAGCAGTCGTTAAAGGTAGCGGATGTATATACCATCCCACTCCCTTGTTCCCATGTTGCGGTAAATGAGTACAAATCCAACAATTACTCTTATTAAAAATGGCATGAGTAGCATTCATTACTATCATCAGAGTGTTATTATGATACTTTTGTCTATGTTGGGAGTCTCTAGGGGACAGAGTGTGAAGGTGTACAGAGGGAGTCAAAACAGTTGGTACAATCTGGGTCGGTAATAAAGGTTTCAGAGGATAGATTTCTTCGAAATACCAAAGTCCTACAGCAGCAGTTGCAAAAATAACAATAATCATTATCAAAACACAACAGTACGTTTTCGGGGCCCAGGCACATTGTTCATTGTTCGATTTGGTCACCCCCTTATTTACAAGTCCAGTGCGGGGAGCAGCGGTGAAGGTGGCAGGCATCGTAGTTTCTCAATCGACGGCCCCAATGTTCGTTGCTGGCGACACTATGGTCGCGTGATTTCTTAGTCCTTCCCAACCCTAGCCAGCAGAATCCCTTTTTGTCCAACAAAACTTTCTCATAACAAGACAATTTTCCAATCACTTCCTTTTTCCAGATGCACGAAACTTGTGCCGTAGTTCTATTTCCTTGGTCGAAGGTTGTACCTGATGGTACCCAAAATTGTCTGGTCCGGAAGCAAAGTATCGTCACTTCCTGAGGGAAGCGACGTGTCGGTGGCGACTGAAGTCGCAGAGCTCGAAACAGTGTTTTCCGGAAGTGATTTTTCAAGAGAGTGCAGAGACGAAATGGACTGTTCCCCAAGCTCCTCAGGCTCAGAGAAATTCTCCGACGCACTCACAGCGCTGTTTGCTACTCCAAGATCAGAGACTGTAGCATCAGCGAGGGGTTCTGCTTCTTCTGTAACGTGTGGCGTCAGGTGAGGAAGTTTCTTGACGTGCGTCGCGTGAATCCAGTTCTTCTTTCCAGCCACCCGCACTGCTGTCATGGCGACCAATAACACCTGATAGGGTCCCCGCAAGCGAGGCGCGAGACAGGAAGACCTCTCGTAGGCCTTCACTAGGACCCAACTTCCAGGCTGTATATCGTGTCCTGGGCCCGTGAACCATACAGGTAAAGCTGAGTAAACCTGGTGATAAATGAAATACAGGTTTTTAGTTAACTGGTTACAGTAGTCTACAAGCAATACATTTTCCACCTCCCTCAGGGCTTTAGGTTTCGAGAGACCCCAAATTTTAGCAGGTCTCCCCATTACTACTTCAAATGGAGAAAGCCCAGTTCTAGTCTGAGGTGTGGTACGCATAGCTAATAACACAATAGGCAAGGCATCTGGCCATTTTAGTTTGGTATCAGCACATGTTTTTGCAAGTTTATTCTTTAAAATACCATTGTGTCTTTCCACCAACCCAGTGCTTTGAGGATGTCTAGCTGAATGAAATCGTTTCTCAATACATAGGGCTGTGCATATTTACAAAATTACTGCTGCGATAAAGTGAGGGCCATTATCCGACCAGATTATCCTCGGGAGCCCAAATCGAGGAAAGAATTATTTTACCATAATCTTTGCAGTGGTCATGGCGGTAGCATCTTTGACAGGGAAAGCCCCGACCCATTTACTGAAGGCACAAATAATTACAAGAACATATTTTAGATTATTAGATCGTTCCATATCAATAAAATCAAAGTGAATAATCTCGAAGGGAACAGAAGGGGGCCCAAAGCTTCCCCTTGGAGTCACTGTCCCCTTACCCACATTGTGCTGTAGGCAGATCATACAGTTCTGGACGTGCCTCTTTGCAGTTTCCAGAATCTTGTCATTTACTCAAACCTGTTCTAACATTTCCGTGATCTGCTGGGCACACACATGCGTAGGACCGTGTGCCATCGTAACCATTGCCAATACATAAGAATCAGGAAGCAACCATTTCCCTTCGGATGTATTCACCCAACACCCTTCGTCATCCAGTTTCCCCATTCCTTCAGCCCATTTTTTAGATTCTTCTATTGTGGCATCAGTTTGAATATCTCGCACAGACCCAATACCTTCATCCATTATGCAAGCATCTCTCATTTCCCTCGAGGCATACATGTCCGTGCTAAGGTCTGTGGCCGTTTGTCTGGCTATCAAGTCCGCAAAAGCGTTCCCTTTGCCCACATCATCTATGACCTTGCAATGTGCTGCACATTTCATGATCGCTAACTGCTTAGGGAGTGAGAGTGCCGAAAGTAATTTCACTATCAAGGGGCCATGCTGGATCTTGGTCCCATGTGAGGTCAGGAACCCTCTTTCCGACCAAAGCTTTCCAAAGTTGTGAGCCACCCCAAATGTGTACTGACTATCAGTATATATATTTACTCTATGCCCTTGGGAAAGTTCCCAAGCTCGGGTCAACGCTATAATCTCTGCGGCCTGCGCGGAGTTATGCGAAATTCTCTTAGTTTCGACAACTTTACTCAATGTAGTAACTGCATAAGCAGCTGTAGATGTACCATCCGAAAGTTTGAAGCAGGAGCCATCGCAAAACAGCTCCCCTTCTGCATTATCCAAAGGAGTATCTATGAGATCTATCCTGCCCTTAGTTTCATGTTCAGTGGTATACAGGCAGTCATGTAATTCTTCGTCACCGCAAACAGTGTTTTGCGGGAAAGGTAAGAGTTCAGCCGGATTAAGAACACAACACCTCTTAATTTGGATGTGAGGGGCAAACAGAATTAGTTCATACCTTGTTAACCGCGCAGAGGTGAGGTGTTGCGTTTGGGTTTTGTTCAATAGAATATGAACAGAGTGAGGTACCATTAAAATCAAATCATGGCCTAGGACCATTCCCTCACTCTGTTTTACAGACGCGGCAGCAGCAGCGACAGCACGCAAACATCTTGGCAAAGAGCATGCGACCGGATCAAGGGCGGAGGAGTAGTAGCGCACAGCCTATTCTTCCCTCCGTGTTCCTGTGTTAACACAGCCAAAGCACATCCATCACGTTCATGCACAAACAACACAAAGGCCTTGTCATAATTTGGAGTACCCAGAACCGGTGCCGAACATAGCGCGGTTTTGAGAAGCTCAAATGATCGTTGATGTTCCGATTCCCATGGCAGTGGCAGAGAAATGCCCTTCTTCGTCAGAGCCAACATCGGTTTTATCACTAGTGAGAAGTTCAGGATCCACAACCTACAGTAAGAAGTCATACCTATCAGGGCTCTGACTTCCTTCTGTGTATTTGGAACAGACACGCCAGAAATGTGTTTTATTCTTTCAGGTGTCAATCTTCTCCCTTCCTTTGACAGGAGGTAGCCTAAATAGGCAACCTCCTGACAACAATATTGAAATTTTTTAAGCGAAGCTTTGTGACCATTTTTAGCTAGATGAACAAGCAACAGTACAGTGCCTTCTTTACAAGCACTCTCAGAGTCTGCAGCCAAAAGCAAATCGTCAACATATTGAAGCAGCGTACAAGTAGGTGGCAATTCAAGGGTGTCGAGCTGCTCTTTCAAAGCTCTACTATAAATACTGGGACTTTCAGTATACCCTTGAGGTGCCCTTGTAAATGTAAATGAGCGTCCCCCCAAGCTGAATGCAAACAGATATCTGCTTTCTTTATGTATAGGAATACTAAAGAAAGCGTTTTTTAAATCCACAACACTGAAGTGTGTAGCCGTAGCAGGGATCATTGTCAATATCGTCGTCACATCAGGCACAATTGGAAATTGTGGGGCGACCACTTGGTTAATAGCACGAAGATCAATTATGAACCGGTATGGAATTGCATTGTCGCCTTTCTTATATACGGGCAAGATCGGACTGTTACACAAACTACCTGTAATCTCCTCGATCACCCCACGATGTACAAAATCGGAGACAATGCATTTCAAAGCACGTTCGCCTTCGACTGATATTTTATACTGCGGAATGCGTGGCAGTTTCACCCCATGTTTCAGAACTATTTTAACGGGCCCAATCTGTAACACTCCGACATCATTGTCGTCCACCGCCCACAAACATTCTGGGACGATGCTGAACTCGAGAGGTAAAGATCGAATCAAGAACTGAGAATTAGGAAGTTGCTGTGGTGAAACCGTTAGCCGTACTCCATCCGAAGAACAATGAATTACTGCGTTCAATTTCTTTAACAAATTCAACCCCAGCAAATTCTCTCCACAGTTGGAAGTGAGAAGAAAAGGACAATGGTCCGTAAAGGGACCCAAAGAAACGGATACCGGTGCAGAAACCGGACAGACAGTTGGTATACCAGAAAACCCTATGGAAACATTTGTTTGCCCTGACAGTGGGATGTTTGGAACCCGAGAATGATCAATGGAGCACTTCTGTGCTCCAGTGTCAATCAAAAACTGGTGTTTCCTATTCCCTACTAATAATTCAACGTAGGGGCCTTTCTGATTAACGGGAATAGGTGAAGGTTCCAAACCCTGCTTCGGGCAATCCTAATGAAATAGAGCCTCGTCAGAAGGAAGCTCTTCAGAAAGGTAGGCAGCAGAAGGGTGATCAAATAGGTTCCTCGAGTCCATACTCGAGGTCTGATTTTCCCGTGAAAAAGGTTGCTGAGAATCTTGTAAAAGCTGACCTCTGTCAGGGCCCCTTGCTCCAGGGCGGCCCCTAGGTCGTCTACCCATACCCCCAAACGCACTGTTTGACCTCTGGCGAAGGACAGGGCACTGTGCTCGCCAATGACCTTCCTGGCGGCAGTAAGCACATTGATTAATATTCACAGGACTCAAAGGAGCATTTCCTTTTGGGACGTACTGACCTCTAGTCTGTGTCGTTCCTCCTCTGGGGTTTCTAACAATTTGCTGTGATAATACTTTGGTTTTCAAATCTCCCTTTCTCTTTTCAATTTTTTTTCTTCTCATTATTAACACGGTTCTCATAATACTGAGCCATGTGCAAAACCTCAGATTGAGATTTTGCCTTACCAAGCGCTCTCAGAGGACATAATCTGTGACTGGATGTCAGGTAACAATCCACGTACAAATTTGTCCACGAACAACCTTTTCCCCGACTCTGTACCTAAATCCTGTCCACTGAAGTCAGTAAATACCTGCTCGAATCTATTAAAAAATTCGGTGGCGCCTTCAGTTTTCCCTTGGACACAGGCCGTAAGCTTGTCCCAAATAATCCTTTTCTCTGGAATTATAGTTTTTAGTTTTGCAACAATTCTATCAGGCAAAGTAAGTATTACCTGTGGTGGTTTCTCACCAGCTGGCCTTTCTCCATCAATTCTAATCATATTAGCCCACGTATCTACCAACCCCGGCACATCGTCTATTGTCCGAACCTTACATCTTCCATACATCTACGGGTAGGAGTACAGGAAAGAACAAGTCAATGTCACTCAAGGTGAACACAGAGGACTGTAAAACGGACTCTACTTCTTTGTAAAACCCCGTCGGGTTTTTCCTGATATCGGGGACTGATTGTCTAATTGTGTTCACTTCTTGTCGTGAAAACGGGACGTGAACAAATTGCGATACATAATGTGCAGGGATATCCACAGCGGGGGCACCAGTCCCAGGGTTGGCGGGGATCTCAACTTTTGGGACAAAGGTCGGAGGGACCTCTCTCATAGGCAACTGAGATATGGGTACCTCCGGCCGCTTACTAAGCAACAGGGCCAGGTCGAGCGCTAAGGCAGCTGTAGAAGTATCGGACGAGAAAGCCCTTTTACAAATCCCCAATAATTCTATGGGGCAACTAACCCTTTTCCTTACACATTCCTCTTGCAGGTGCTGTACCATCACCTGAATTACCTTTCTTTGCATTTCCACTGTATACCGACTATACGTGTCATATACTTCATCTGGCGGAATCGATGAATCCGAGATCCATCGAACCGCATCTTTGGTACAAATTCGTACTTCTTCAGGTGCCGATCTGTGGCACGGAAGGAACCGTTTCTGTACATATATTCTATCGTCTTCATCATCCTCATCTCGTGATTTTTCGAAGTCTTTCCTAAACTCAAACAATCTTTCAACATGCCCATCTACCTTCTGCTCTGTGTCCCTCGAAAGTGCCAAAGCATTCAGATCTCTCACCCCTTGTGGAAGATCCGAATTTTGTAATCTACCCCACATCACACATAAATGAGTCCCCAAACCTTCGATAAAAACATTTTTCTCGGGAAAACTATTCAAATTAGATAATGTGGAAAAAACATTAGCTTGATCACCTTTCTCCATGCAATGCTTAGCCCATGCAAACAATTCCTGTTTCTTATCTGCAGAAACAGTACTACGAGTCACAATCTTTGATCCTGCACCTGGATCGACTTCAGTCAATACGGGGCCACTCGGGAGCGGAGTTATTGGTAAATTTAATAAAGGTGCAACTATCGGTGCAGAGGGAAGGGGCGGTGCGATAGGCGGAGGAACAACAACCAAAGGACTAGGAACAATAGGTATATAGGGGGAACAGGAATAACAACAGGAGCAACAGCAGGAATGGGCAGAGCGCCCAAAATAGGAGCATACTGAGGTGGCGCTGAGGCATCAGGCCTGCGTTCATTTAATAACTTCTCGATAAATTCTTCAGAAACATGGAAATCTTTAGAGGGGTACATTTTCTGGATCCCGAGTGAAAAGGCTCTATCCATATTTTTAACTGATTCTGACCGCTTTTCTTTATCATATAATAATGCTTTTTCAGCGTTTGTTTTATGACGACGTGCATGTTTATCCCTACTTTTAAGCTGCTGTAATGCTTCTTTCTTCCAATTCTGTAACACACCAAAGGCTGCTGCTCTAGCCTTTTTCTTTAACAAGATTGATTCTAAGTATTCAATACGGGGGATCTCAAAACTACCGTTGATTGGCTACTGAAATTCAGAGGCATGTCTGGTCTGTCTGTGCCAAATATCATTAAATACTATACTTCCAATGCCATACTTACAGTACATAGTACACGCCGGCGACCCCTCCTGTGGTGCCGGGCGGCTAAATTCCAAGGATTGACGATCGCTGCGGAACAGAGCCCTAAAGCAGCTAGACAATTTCCCAGGCATTTCACAAAAAATTGGTGTTACCTGGACCCTCGTCAAGATGCCGTGTCAGACCACACGACTATCGTCCAAGGATCGGATCGTGCAGCACTGCCGAGGTATCGCGTCTTGATCGGTCGGGCCCGCAGAATCACACCGTCTGATCCCGGTTCGATAGTCTGCGTCAACCTTCAATGATCCGGCATCAATGTTGAGGGTCCCTATTCGGGCGCCAACTGTGGAAACAGAGAAATTGATATGAGGCCGGGAAGCCCAAAGGAAACACACCAACACAGGTTACAAAGAACATACAAAGTGCTTTATTCAAAAGCTACAACAATTACCAAAAGTCAATTGACAAACGGATAGCTATTCGGCTCTCAGAATAACAGAACAAACTTTCAACGGTAGTTCGCTGCATTAGTGTGAGAGACCGTACATTGGGATACTCAGGTTTTTATATTTTTTATCCAGCTCTGGCCAACCCCCTCGCAGGTTAACCATTCTTAGATTCAGGCCTAGAGTTTGTTGCCAGGTCGATCCCATAATGTATGCATTTTGATCAGTTCCGCTGATACAGTTCTTCATTTACACATAGGTTAGGGATAGGACAAGGTCTCAGTTCGCGACCCCAACAAGTGGCCTGCATGCATATTACTTATTCATGTGTGCGGAGGTCACAACGGCCAGAATCCCACTCGAAATGTCATTCGGCCTCCATTTTGATGTTCAGGGTGACTTCCACACTACAAGAGAACCTAAAATGGCGGCTAAATCCAAGATGGCGATTTACACAGTACATTAAAGTCAAGACCTTGCCGCGGAATATATTTACACAATGTTTTAGACAACTTGGCGTAGGCCAACACACATTCAAACAATGCAATAGGAGGTATAATATTATTTCGATTCCGACAGTCCGCGTAGCGGAGTCGCAATATAGTTGCTTTCCTGATTTTTGGTGGGAACGCTCTTATTTTTTCCTCATTGTTTTGGTAGTCACAGAGGAAAGCAATAAAAAGGGCTGGAGCTAAGGGGCATCCTTGCTTGACACCTTGTTTAACTGGGATCTCCTCAGACAGTACTCCTTGTTTGTTTAGTTTCACCTGGATCTTGGTTTCGGCGTGCAGAGCTTTTATTGGACTCAAAATCGGCGATGGACATTTCCACTCATTTAATTTGGCCCACAATTTTGCCCAGTCTATTTTATCGAAGGCTTTCGATAGATCTACAAATGCAAGATACACTCTTGGTGCTCCTTCTCTGACTTTGGCCTTCAGGATGTTTATCAGTAGGATGTTTATAGCGGTGCTTCCGTTTTTCTGGAAACCTGTTTGGAAGATGTCGCTGCAAGGAGCATTTTTGGCCCAGCTTCTGAAGTGGTCTAGTAGCTGTGTTGCAAAGATTTTACCCACAATATCCAGTAGTGCTATAGGTCTGTAGCTTTCCGGATCTTCTCTGCCACTTTTTTTTTTTTCTGGGACAATTATGGCATTCAGCGAACTTTCAGGAATCATTTTTGTATTTCTGCAGTGGCTGAATATTTTGATGTTTGCACCCGCCCATGCTTTTGGTGATTGTTTCAAATGTAAGTTGGTCAGGCCGTCCGGACCCGGGGCTCTCGATGTTTTGTGTTTGTTGATGGCTTTTTCAATATCATCCACGTTCGATACATCAACCCACGGAGCAGTGGTTTCTTCGTCTTCCTTTGGTGCTCTCCCCTGTGGGAGGTCGAATTGGGCCGCCAAGTATATTTCCCATTTTTCTTCTGACACCGCATTCGAGATTTATGTGGATAAAGGCAAGTTCATTGTTTTAATTAGCGCCCAGAAGTTGCTCGATTTTTTGGTGCTTAGACTTCTCAGCATCTTTTCAGCATCTTGTTGGTAGAGGAGAAGTCTATGATGTTTTAGCCAGTGTTTATACGCCTTTGTTTCAATTTGCCATTTTTCCCAGGCTTCTTTAGTGTTAGTTTTTTTTGCTGTTCTCTTCCATTTCCGTACCACTTTCCTTGTTTCGGCCACCAATTTGTCATAGACGTGCTTCGGTCGCGCCACCTTGCTTTGTTTACCTGAGGCGCGTCTTCTGTATGGGAGTAGTAGGGACAGATAATTTGGACGCTGTACCCCACCATCGGACGTGTGTACTTCGTCGAGCTGCCCATATTTCGCAGTTATCTTTAGGATGTCAGCTTCTGTCAGGCATAACCTGGATTGTTGGTTGTTAACCTCCACATTGAACTTGTATGTCTGTTTGGCTGGCTGCTTTCCTTGACATGCGCAAATCAGCAGGTTGTGGTCGCTGTGCGTAGTTCTTTGGACTTTGTATTCCAGAATATTAGGTAGAAGACCTTGGGAAGCATAGATGTAGTCCAAGGTGGCTTTAAAATTCTGGTTTTCCCAAGTCGGGATGTTAACTTGTTTTGGGAACAATGCTGCGATGTTGTGCAGATTTCTTGGTTTGGAGACAGACCTCCAGGCCTTTCCTCGTTCGACTGTGTTACCTTGTGTTGTCTGATCTTTTTCTTTGTCGTGGGGTCCGGTGCAATCGGCATACAGATCGCCTCACACGATGATGTTGATCTTTTCGAACTCCGCGTAAATCCAATCTATTGTTTCCCCCATATTTGTGCAGTAGGCTTTTGTTGTCATCCGTTGGGGGTTCCAATATGTGTTTATTATTGCTAATTGGGTAGTGCGTTCCTGCTTCGGCACTCCAGTTTGGTGGCTCCATGTTGTCAAAATGACCAGCATCTCATATGATTCCATTAGCTTCCTTGGTGTACTTAAACCTGTACCCATTTTTTTTGCTGTCAAGAGTCCCGAAGATGGGCGACCCAGCAGGCCATTTACTGCCGGATATATTTCTACTACAAAACCATCTAGGGTCGGTTTTTCTGATAGCCATGTCTCTTGGAGACATACAATGTCCAATAGGCCTAGATCAACGTCGCCCTAAATAGTCAGATGTGCGTGACCTCTCGTGTTCCATGATCCCAAGGTGTGTCTTTCAATACCTGCATTTGTAGATGTAATGGCAGATCCTATGGGAGTTGGATCCGGGGTCCATCTTCATTGCTGTCTCTGTGGTTTCGAGATCAGAGTTGATTTAAGCCATGACCACGGGCCTTGTGATGTTGTCGCCACTTTTGTTTTTCTTGAGTTTCCGTCCTGACTTTTGTCGGTTGACTGCCTGCGTCAGGTCTTCTTGGGGCTGTGGAGGAGTTGGCTATGGTGATCCTCTGGTCTGAACCATGAACTTTGATCACGCTGCCCTTTCTCATATCTTTAACTCCTTTCCTATGGCTTCTTATTTTCGTTATCATAGCTGGACTGGCGATGTCAGTAATGATGGTACTCTTGAAGGGAGCGCCCATTTGCGGAGAAGTTTGTCTTTTCCCCCTGCCCTTTGCCTATCCGTTTTGCTTGATATAGCTCTTCCGTTCTAGATTTGTATCAATATTTCTGTTCTTCCGTGCCTTTTGAATGGCTCGTTTTGTCCTCTCTAGTACTTGAAGGTTTTATTTCTGACAATGTGAAGCCAATTTGCTCCATTTCTCTGATTGCATTCGAGTTTATATGTTGTATTCCGTCTGCCTTGACATGGAGGTATGCTTTTGCTGTGTTTCCTCTATGATATGGTTCGACTAATTTGATGTCTTCTGACTTGTTTTTCTTAATCTGAACCTTTTTTCTTGGCTTGGATGCTGTATGTACATCCCAATGTGCAGTCTTGAAGCAGATAGTGGTTTGACTCATAAAGCGATTACAATGTCCACTGCTAATCTAGGAAACAGTAACAGAAGTTATGCCTCATAACCATATTGTCTCCTGGTTTAACTGACAGGGCCGAGCTGATACCTCTTTGTTATCATGTAGAATGCAAAATCCCATAAAAGAAATAAGGTGGCTGGGTAACTGCATGAGCAGTACTGGCATTATACCCTACCAAGTGATCATGTGTATTATTTAAGCCTCTGCAGACACCATCTAGCACAGGGGTCTGTAACCTTTGGCTCCCCAGATGTTTTCGACTGCAACTGTCATCATCCCTAGCCAACATAGTCAATAGCCAGATATCATGGGAATTGTAGACCCCTGCTCTAGCACATACCTTCTCTGCATGCCCGCAGGGCAGCAAGAGCCCAGGGTGGTATTAACTGAGTGGCCCCATCTCACTTGCGGATCCAGCTGACAGTAGCACCAAGACCTGCATTACCCCTATACAGAGAATCTGTGCCACTGTGCCGCCCGTGATGGGGTACAGTTAGGTAGAGGTTGCTTGCTTTTCCTTGATTGATGACATACGCGTTTCAATAGGAAGCCACCACCCAGTGTTTCCCATCATATCCATTTAGTTCCCATAGGACCTCTCCATCATTCGCTGCACACAACATCTTGGACACGTGGTGCCACTAGGCCGGTGCAGTCACAACTCACACACCGACCTAATTCATGGTAATCCCACCAAACACAACTAGTTTCTGATTGTGCTGTCCCAGAAGGGGGGTAGTTAAGGACACAACATCACATGACAGTTACTGCTGGCCAACAGGAATACCCTCTTCAAGAGATCAATCCAAGGCCATGCTACCAAGGCAATGTGCCCAGATAATCTCCATGGGACATTTAATCTAACTGTAGACCCCTCCACCCTGTAACTTTGTTGTGCAATGTGGCTTGCGCACATTGATATGATATGATATGATAGTTTATTTATATAGCGCCTATACACAGTGTGTTTCAAAGCGCTTCAAGGCAAGGGAGGGAACAAGGGAAAAAACAATGACATTCTTACAGGCCATGAACAGTAAGGATGTGAAATTAACTATCATACTCGGCCTGACGACATTTCAGATAGTGCAAGAGCTAAAACATAGATAAGGAAGGGAGGGGGAGAGTGGGAAGGAAATAGAAACAGAGAGGCGACTACCGTACTAGGCCTGATGACATTTCTGGTAGAGCCGGAAAAAAAATAAGAGGTGAGGGAGAGGGGTGCAGAAAGGTAGGGGAGGAACAAAACAAGCGACTATCATATTAGGCCTGACGACATTTCAGGTAGTGCTGGAGGAGGGTTGGGGAGGAAAAAACCAGTAAGGGGACGGAGGAGGAGACAGACGAGGTTGCTATCATACTAGGCGCTGGGACAATTCTGATAGAGTAAGTGCATAGAAGAAAGTAAGGGGAGGAGATAGGAAAAGGGAGAAGGGAAAGGAGGAGAGAACAGAGAGTTAGCAGTCAAAAGAGTGTGGAAGCAAGAGGGGAGAGTGAATACATAGAATTGTACATTCTAGAGGTGCAGGAAGAAGATGACGTTGCTGATAAATCTTTGCTGCTATACATGGCCCAGGTGATGTTCACCATATCATCAACATATTGCTAGCCTTGTGCAACCACCTTTAGCTCATTGTCTTCCTTAGTCTGCTGCCTGTCACCATGAGTGTCCAGTTGCAACAGTTCCTCAGTAGTTGTCACCACCGTGTTCTGCTCCATAGCCGCAATCTCTTGCAGAAGAAGCCCAGACGCTGTTTCCCCATCTTCCCACATCACTTGAGAAAATGACCCCATTGATTACATGCCTCTTTTCTGTGCCTGCACTCTTCGCACCTCCTTCCACTGTTGCTGCTCACCACTTGGTCGCACTACAGTTTTATCATCCTCAAACGTACCTGGTTGTTGTATTGTTTATCCTGACCTTCGGTGCTGTCCAGGAGGTCAGGGTACGCTCACATGCCCGCTCGAGCCTCACACATGCAGAGCATAAAAGACGCGTGAGTCACTCCTTCAGTTACTCGTTCAGGTATGCTGATCTTCCAGCCCGGCCTTGCTTACGTCACGTGGCTCGGGTCTCCCTTCGCCCACGTGACTGGGCCCACCTTGGTTACACCACACTGGTCTACATCCTCAGACAAGTTGTCAGCCTCAACATCCTTTGCAAACCTCTATAACCACATCTGGCCCAAAACTCACCCCCTCCCGGTTGTACACAGACAAAATGCTCTCAAAGATATCCAATAGACCATTTTTGATCCATAGAAACTTGTGGTGGTGGGGGGACAAATGGAAATGGTTTCCCAAAGGTTTTTTGTATTTATTTGTTTGTGTGCCTAGGGGGAAGTTAAGTAAAATGCTGAAGGCATATTAAAAATAGAAAAACGAACGTTTTTATGGGTTGCTTTTCTTCTTTATATTTTCTTCTTTCATAAGAAAGAGTAAAGCTAAGATTTGCAAGAAAAACACAAAAGGTGGTCATACAGGTTTTCATGGAGAGTCCTATTTGCCTATTTGGGTTGGTGGGGGGCAGACAGAAGGATACACAAACGAGATTTGAAAAACTACCCTGAAGGGTCTTCGTTTCTTTTATATTTTTGGCATGAAGGGCTAAATGTCCAGACCAGAAATTGCAGATAAATACAAGCGATGGCTTGTATGATGGAATAAAAAAGTCAAAAAGGTGTACTTCAAGTGGGAGAAAGAATTAAAGGCACTTTACAAAACAAGCACTGTCTTATGCAGGGAATCAAAACAGAACAAGGCAGAAAGAAATGGCTCAAATGGATACAGGAAAGGTCTTCTGATATCTCCCATTGTAAATCAACCCCTCCCCCAAACCCCCATATTGATGCACATTCCACAGAGAACCGAGAAATGAGCTGGGGTTGTTATGTGGCCACTGAACCTCACTAGAGATCCTGAGAGTTTCCGTGGTTCGAGGTGCCCGCTTTAGGGCAGGGCTGCGTGAGAGTGGCTGCCCATGGTGCTATTAGCCCCCTGCCACACCAGCTCAGGGCAGTCTTTCAAGGGCTCCTCAGAGCAGGTATGGTTAGAGAAGCCGCAGCTGGCGCCCTATTTAAATTAAATGCACCCGCTCTTGTGCTGACGCCAAGTTTATCAGTGCCAGAGCAGGGTGCATTTAATAACAATAGGGTGTGGATGCTTTCACATCGGCACCCTATTGACGTGATTACCTCCCCGTTCCGGCACGGTAGCGGGGTGGTTTTCATTAGAATAGGTTGCTGATTATTCCAGTGATTAACTCCCTGCTCAGGCGCGGGAGCGGGAAGTTAAAAAACAAAACGAAATGATGCCGCACCCATACCCCCATACGCCCTCACCCCCACCTGCATTAACCAGTGGATGCGGGAAGGGGAACCACATTTTTCCTTCATTGTCCGGCGCATCACTGGGTGATTCTAACTCGGCCTGAGGAGCGCGAGCCTGCCAGCTCACTAGTCATGCGAGTCTGTGTGTTATATTGGGGTGCTGCTGATTCTGTCAATAACTTGTGAGACCGCCGAATACGGGATTCAGTATGAACCACAAGTTCCACAAGCGGCAAGCTTACCCAGCATTAGTGCCTGCACAGTGTTTGAAATATCTTCTGGCAGTACCCGTGATTACGTACTGCTGCCGTTGTCTTCTGTATTGTATTTACTTAGGAAAAGTGGGAGGGTTTGATTTTCTCATTAGAATAATGATTGTGGGACATTTTGGGAGCTTACTGATGAATTGAAGTTGAAAAACTGTACATCATTTATTTTAACTTTCACAGTCCCGCAAATCAAGTTTGCTAATGAGGAAGCAGGTTGGCCCAGAGACTACAGTGCAGCATTTCTCACCGAAAGCTGGCCATGTTCTTCCTGTATTCTGAAGGTGACGACGGAAAAAACCCAAAGAAAATGAAGGAGGCACCCCGGTGACCCAGGCAGGGTCCTCCTCGCCCCCCCTCCTGGTATAAGGGGGGAACAAGGAGAAGCACGCCAAGCGCTTGGAAAAGCCCGCGAAGGGCAAAGAAAGGGGGTGGGCTAAACCCCATATAAGCCGTGGGCAGCCAGGGCAGGGAGTACCCGCGGCCCATCACTGCGAAGACCCTGTGAAACCAGCCCTACTGTGACAAGTGCATTATGGTATTTGCAGTTTCCAATGCTCAGTCTCCAGGCAGGGGGTATAGCGGTGGGTGCAAATAACTGAGCGGGAAGTGGGGTCCGCCCTTTCCAGGCCGCGGGGGCGGCCAGGTCAATGGGTTCATGGAGTGGGTGTCCCCGGCCGTAGCACTGGCGGGCGGAATAGGGGTCAGGACTGTTGGATGCGGCAGGTCACCGGGGAATTTAGCCACGGTTAGGCGCAAATGGGGTAATTATTTTAAGAGGTCCGAGGCCGATAAGTAAGCACCACACACCGTGGACAATAATAAACAGCGCTCAGGTACCTGAGGGTTCGTAGCGCTATATAAATGCTAAATTATCAGGAATGTATGCGCAGGGGCCCGCACAAGGTAAGGCAACATTTAGTTACATTTCTGAACCCGGTGGGATACCCTTTAGCACATACCCCCGTGGAGAATAGCTCAGTGGCAACATGCTTGCCGTGGATGCAAGACAACACGGAGCAATACAGGTGCGATATCCGGGCCGTGCACAGAACCCTCGGGGTATTAAGCGCATTATAAAAAACCTAGCAAATTACACCCAGATGTAATTATGTGATAGAGCAGGGAATGGGCAAAGCTTCTATCGGGGGACGCAGTAAAACGTTGCGTGGCAGGGTTGTTGCCTGATTTGTTCGAGAATGCAATAACTGCAGAACCCATATGCATGCATACATTCTTGCCGGCCCAATACCCTCACCCAGAATAAATTGGCTCACTCATTGTTTGTCAAGCGTTGGCAATAAAAGGCCGTAGGTTTTTATTGTACAGATATGGTTATGGAGATAACAATAATCACATACCAACATTTTTCTAGCCCCCTGTTAAGATGGATTTCTGAACTCGGACCTGGAGGGGCAGAGGTTTAGAAGGCCAGCCTAGTTTCTTGGAACAGTGTAACCTCTGGACAAGCCAGACCAATCAGGGTAGCGATGGCGGCAGTCAACACTAAGTCTCAAGAGGGGTGAGGGTGACTGAAAGACCCCAATGAGCAAACAAAGCAAGGACACTTACAAATTACTCCAGACAGGTGTTATATTAAAAATATAGAAACATTTATTACAAAGCCTTTGTAACATCGACCATAGCAAAGAATCACAATAATACTAAAGTAAACCAACGCATCACAATCAATACCATATATATACAAGACCGAGGGGTCTAAGGAGTTATGAACACGTAATATGTAGACTACCTAGATGGGGAGGAAAACAGGCAGTGCAAGTAATCATTAGACCCAGTTCAACATCAGAAATACACCTAACTAGGAGGAAGTCCGAGCCCTATGAAGAGAGGAGCCTTATGCTCAAAAGTACCTGCACGCGCTTGTGCCAATTGACAAATTAGGGTCTCTTCAAGGGTCTCTGACAGTTCAGGAAGGTAGATGAAGCGATGAAGAACAAGTCCCCACTACTCGAGCAATGCCAGGCCTCCACTTGCAGGCAGAGGCAGAGTGAGATTGCAGGAAGGATACGCTATTTTGCAGCAGTGGTAGAAAAGAAATGGGTTCCTGCGCTAGGGGCCACCGGTTCTGGTATGGACTACTCACCGTTCCCCGATGCAGGCAGACCCAGACTTCGCCAGTTTAGTTCACATTGCTGCCAGGTTCGGCTGCGATGATCAGGACATGTCAACACCGTGTATATTCCGCGGTAGCAGGATGCAGGGGAGAGGGTGTCCCAAATGCAGCGAAAGTGCACAGGTTGTTACCCAGCAGTGCAACACGGCAACTGCGTTTACTCTGGTCCGGGCGCACTCGTCTCACTTCAGACCTGGGAATGCCAAGTGTACGAAATTCGGTGTGAGGGTGCTGTGGACACAGTGGTAGTAGTAGGCCAAGTTTCGAGGGTTTCCCCGAAACGGCGGCAGTGACAGAGCAAAAAGTCCTGCGTACGCTGGTCAGCCCACTGGTTGGGCCACGCACACTTCCGAAGAGGCTTACTTGCAGGGTTTGATGAAGGTGCCGGGAATAGTTGATCCCACTATTCCAATGGGTCAAAGCACCTTCACAGACCTTCTAGGATGATCAGATGCATAGGGGTCTCGCAGGACGACAGCAGTTCAGGTTGTCAAACCTTCAGCGGGTCACCAGCAGTTCCTCGACTCAGCTTCTTGTTGCAGGATACTTGGCTCCTTATCCCTCGTTCGGTGTGAACTCAGGAGATCGACATGGTAGTGGTGTTTCCAGCCTCCTCTTATCCAAAGTTCCCTTCGCGCCACAATGGAGAGGACCCAATGGAAGATCTGCTCACAAACACTCACACCATACGTGGACCTATCACGGACCACGGTGGACCCAGGCATTCAAGACAATCCAGACTCTCTGGCACCCGGGATGTGTATTGGGAACAGACATCCCAGCCCACATCCTGGAGGCATACACACAAGGCATGCAGAAGCCCGCAAAAGCATTGGGTTTTGTGGGAAAGTGCATGACCAAATAAGGACAGACCCGGGTCGGCTTGACCTGGGGGGGTGAAGGGGCAAGATGGCCAAAGGACAAGACAAAGAACCTCGTGGCATGGCCATTTTGGAGCCAGTCGACTTATTCGTGCCAAACGCGGTAAAACACGGATAACATGGCAAAAAAGGGTTCAAAACACAGGAGAAACAATAGCTGCCACCAGTCATGTCCGTGACACACTTGCACAGTCCATAATAAGTCCAGTGAGAGTTTCTAGGGTCTTTGGAATGACTAGAGACCCAAGAGTGCGGTAAGTAAGTTACAGTGCACTCTTGTTTCATGTTGCACAAAAGCTGCAAAATGAGGAAAGGACTAAGGGAAACAAAGTCTCCCAGTACTGACTGTCTTAAGGGCATGTCAGTTTCCCCATAAGAATTGAGCGAAAGCCCATAGGAGTGCGGCGGAAGGCTGTACTTCTCTGGCAAAGTCTAGATCAGGGTGTAAAACAGCAGCAAAAAGTTTGGGGGTTCACACATCGAGGAAAAATTACATACAATCATGAAATCTTTCCTAACACTCACCCCTCCCAGACTAAGGACAGGTGGAACTAATCCACCCCTGGATGAGTTTCTTGTTCAGGTCGGTTAAACATTCTGGACAACCCATCAGCATTGCTATGTTGGACACCTGGCCTATGCTCAATAGTGAAATCAAAGCCTTGTAGACTTATGAACCACCTAAGCAACTTTGGATTCTCTCCATTCATGTTCATTAGCCACTTTAAGGGCTTATGGTCAGTTTGCACAGTGAAGTGGGTCCCATAGAGGTAGGGCCTCAGCTTCCGTAGGGCCCACACAACAGACAAACATTCTTTCTCTACTGTGGACCATCTGATCTCTCTGTATTTAAGCTGGTGACTAATGAAGCCAATAGGGTGTTCCTTACACTTCTCATCTACGTGTGATAGTACAGCTCCTATCCCAGTGTCAGAGGCATCTGTCTGCACAATAAAAGGTCTTTGGTAATCAGGGGCCCTGAGAACAGGGGCCTGGCACAAGGAGTCGTTTAAGCCATTGAAGGCCTTCTCACACTCTTCAGTCCAAGGTACCTTCTTGGGTTTCTTAGGAGTGGTGAGAGCAGTCAGAGGAGCAGCTATGGTGCCATAGTCTGCCATGACATTTCTGTAATACCCTGTGAGTTCTAAGAAGGCTCTCACTTGGGTCTGTGTAGTGGGGGTAGACCAGTCTTGTACTGCTTGTACTTTACGGGGTAGAGGCTGTATCCCACCTCCACCTACTTCATGTCCAACGTAAACCACTGAGCCTTGTCCAATCTGGCATTTACTGGCCTTTATGGTCAAGTGGGCTTTCTGAAGAGCCTGTAACACAATCCCAAGGTGTTTCACATAGTCTTCCCAGGTGGCACTGAAAACTGCTATATCATCCAGATATGCAAGACAGAATTCATCCAACCCATTTAACACATGATTCACAAGCCTCTGGAAAGTGCCAGGTACATTCTTCAATCCAAAAGGCATTACCCTGAACTGGTAAAGACCTTCTGGAGTTGAGAAAGCTGTCTTCGCCTTGGCATGTTCTGCAAGGCCTATTTGCCAATAGCCTGCAGCAAGGTCAAACGTGCTGAGGTACTTGGAGGCACCCAAGGTATCCAACAGCTCATCTGTTTGAGGCAAGGGGTGCGCATCTGTGTCCAATTCCTTCCCTTTCTCCTCCTCACCTGAATGGTAATCCTCCAATTAGTCTGTATTGAGACGCCGACGTGCGCAGAAATCTCTCCTTGTGGATGAAGCAACTTGCCTACCACGAGAGGAAGCCACAGTGAATGCTTGAAACAAGCAGTCCTGGGACTCCTCTCCCGTAGTAGTCGACAAGGGAAAAAGCCTTCTTGGCACAAAAAACCCTTGTGAGGCAGGAGGTCGAGCAGAAGTCTTCCCAGGGAAAGTACGAGAGTCCAGCAGTCGAAGAAGTGAAGGTGGACGGCCGCTGCGGGCTGTGGAGGCGGAGCAGAGCCGAAGGCGACGGAGACCAGGAAGCGCACTCACTAAAAGGGAGAAGCGTGAGGGAAGCTCAAGCAAGAAAACTCGAGCGGCAGCAGGACCCAGGAGAAAGGGAGAGAGGCTCAAGCCGAGGAGCAGGGGCGAGCCATCGGAAATGAAAGAGAAAACCAACCAAGAACCAGAAAGGGAAAGAGAAAGAGAAGGGGGATTAGCGGAAGAAAAGAGGTATCGCAAGGAGCGATAAGGCGAAGAGACAGAGCGGCAAGCCGCAAGACAGAAAACTAGCATCTCACCCAAAAGGCTGAAGCGGAAGCTACGGGGGGTTGCAACGCATTGATAGCTGGGAGAGGGAGACTTATGTACTTCCCAGTGACCGCCATGTTGAAGGAAAACTAGACCGTGACTGCACGCAAGGAAACGCAACGTGCTGGAACTACGGTCGGCGCCGGAGCCTCCATCGCGGAAGTAACCGCCAATCGGCTCGGCAGCGCATGACAGTATGCCCCCCCCAAAACGAAATCCCCCAGGTTTACCTGGAAAACACCGATGGAAACCTCTCAGCAATCGGGGGGCATGTATGTGGGAGACCGGCTCCCAGGAGTCCTCCGACTCCGGGTAACCCTTCCACGAGACTAAGTATTCCAATCGACCTCTGTAGAACCTGGAGTCACGGATAGCCGCAACTTCGTACTCCTTGGCACCCCCAGAACCCTGAATATGAAGACGAGTAAGGAATCATTGGTGAGGATCTTGAGTGAAGGGCTTGAGAAGAGAGGAGTGAAAAACAGGGTGAATGCGATTGAGTGGAGGAGGCAATTTCAATTTGAAAGAGACAGGATTGATTTTAGATAGAATGGAAAAAGGTCCTAGAAAGCAAGGAGAAAGTTTGGAAGGGTGAACCCATCGGGGTAGGAACTTGGTAGAGAGCCATACCCTATCCCCCGGTTTCCAATCGGGACAACCCTGCCGGTGTATGTCAGCCCGTTCCTTGTTTCGGATTCTGCTCCTTTGTAGACTGAGTTTAGCTGTCTTATGCGCCTCCCCAATGGATTGGAGCACCGATTCTGCAGTGGGAGAATTGGTGGGAACCGGAATCAGGGGAAAAATGGATCGAGGATGCACTCCGTACGTGCAAAAAAAAGGAGTGAGACCTAGTGCGGAATGGGTGGAATTGTTGTACATAAATTCCGCTGTGGGTAATAAAGATACCCAGTTATCCTGCTGTTGGTTGATATAGCATCTCAGATATTGCTCTAGGGTGGCATTCAGTCGTTCCGTCTGGCCGTTCGACTGAGGGTGAAAACCAGAAGAAAGTGCCCTTTCAATGCCGACCCTAGAACACAAAGCCTTCCAGAAGTTTGAGACGTACTGACTACCTCTGTCGGAAATGATATTATCTGGTAGGCCATGCAGTCTAAAGACGTCTCGTGTAAAGGTCTCCGCCATTTAAGTGGCGGTAGGTAATCCAGGCAGCGGGGAAAAATGCGCCAATTTAGTGAAGGTGTCTATCGTCACCATGATGCAAGTACAGGAATCAGACTCTGGTAGGTCCACAATGAAATCGGTCGATATGAGACCCCATGGGCGTGTTGGCATCTCTGGTTGGGTAAGCAAACCTAAGGGCCTTCCAGAGGGATATTTGGCTCTGGCACATGTCGGACAAGCCTTGACGTAGTCCTTAATCTCTCCTTTTAAATTCGGCCAAAAAAACCTTCTTGCGATGAGTTCAGTTGTGTTAAGCACTCCTCTATGACCCACAGTCAGTGAATCATGGCAGCACCGAATGATCTTCTTGCGCCAAGGACCTTCTGGAATGTACAGTCGGTTACCAAAAAACACTAAACCTTCCCTCTCGGTGTATGCCTTTCCTTGTGGTCCCAGAGACGTTGACCTTTCCGAAGCTAAAGCGGTCTTAATTTCCTGAAAGAAAACATTGATAAATCCCAGGATCTTATTCCTTTTGAACATGGTCTCCCGAGGATTAGGGGCACCCTCCCCCGGAATCTCCTTCCTAGACAAGGCGTCCGCCACCTTATTAGAGGTGCCAGGTACATAAGTGATATGGAAGTCGTATTGGGCAAAGAAATAAGCCCATCTGGCCTGCCTAGAATTCACGCACTCCATGTTTTGTAATGCTTTGAGATTCTTATGGTCAGTCCTAAGGATAAAGGGATGACTTGCTCCCATCAGTAGATGTCGCCACTCCTCACAAGCCAGTTTCACTGCGAGTAGTTCCTTTTCGAGAACCGAATAATTGAGTTGGCTGGGGGACAATGTTTTAGAGAGATAGACGACTGGATGTTCCACAGCATTGTAGGTTTGCAAAAGTACTGCCCCTATAGCCATGGCAGATGCATCTGTTTCAACGATGAACTGTCGGTTTTGATCTGGATGACGAAGAACCGGAGCGGAACAGAACAATTTCTTCAGATCCCTAAAAGCCTGTTCAGCTTCTGGTGACCACAAGAAAGGCCCTGACTCTTTCCTCAAGAGACTAGTGATGGGAAGAACTACCTCAGAGAAGTTTGGTATGAACCTTCTGTAAAAGTTCGAGAGACCAAGAAACCTTTGTACCTCCTCCACATTACCAGGGGAGGATCAACCCAGTATGGCCTCGACCTTGCCTGCATCCATGGAAATACCGTCCCCAGAGAGAACGTATCCGAGATAGTGCACTGAGGAGGCTGCAAACACGCACTTCTCTGGTTTGACCAGAAGTTTGTATTGTTGAAGACGCTCTAGTACTTGAGTCACATTAGGGATATGGGAATCCAGATCCGATGAGTAAACCAAAATGTCATCCAGGTAGACGACGACCGTGACCAGAAGTAGATCGGAGAATAATCGGTCCATGAACCGCTGAAATATAGCTGGGGCATTCACCGATCCGAATGGCATCACCTTGTATTCGTATAGACCGAACGGGGTGCGAAATGCCGTCTTCCATTCATCACCCTTGGCAATGCAAAGCAAATGGTATGCATTACGTAGGTCCAGTTTGGTGAAAATGCGAGCCCCTTGAACAGCCTCTATGATCTCAGAAATGAGGGGCATGGGATAACGGTCTCTTATGGTAACCTTATTAAGTCCTCTGTAATCAATGCAAGGACGCAAATCGGGGGAGTCCTTCTTTTTTATGAAAAACAAAGAAGCTCCTGCCGGAGACTTGGAGGGTTGAATAAGACCGTTTTGCAGATTAGTATCCAAATATCCCTTTAATACTTGTCTCTCAGATTGGGTTAAGGAGAACATCCGGCTGAAAGGGAGCAAAGCATTTGGTTCTAGTTCCAAAGAGCAATCTTCGGCCTACGTGGAGGCAGTTTCACCGGTATTGTTTCCTTGAAGACCTCCTGGTAGGGTAAACAAAAACGTGGCAAAGCGTGGATTCCCACATGACCACTTGTTAATATCGTCGCAGTTTGGTGATTGTTCTGAAATGACCTTGAGAAGCAATGCTGTCTACAAAATAGAGACAAAAAACTCAACTGGTTTCTGGTCCAGTCTACCTGAGGATTGTGCTTGCGAAGCCAAGTTATTCCTAGAATGATCGGAAAATGGGCTGCTCGGATGATATCGAACTTGAGCACCTCTGTATGTTGGAAAATGGTGACTCCTAGTTCCTCCGTGGTATGTGTTATCAGGCCCGAAGAGAGGGGAGAACCGTCCACCCCTTCTACCTTTTGATCCTCTTTACGGGCTACTCTATGAAGGCCCACCTTCTCAGCCCATAGAGTGTCCACAAAGTTTCCGGCAGCCCCACAGTCCAAGAGGGCTAGGGCATCTATGGATCTCCCCCGGGATTCGATACATACCGAAATCACCATTAACCTGGAATCCTCCAAAGTGCTGGGAGCTGAAATAGAGAGAGATACGTAGGGACGTAGGAAATTGCAAAGTGATCCTCGGAACCAAGTCCCTACTGGCGCCGAGGAGTTTCGTTTCCCTGTGATCTGGTTGGAACCACCGGGCATTCCTTAAGTAGGTGCTGCTCTGACCCGCAATAGGCACACAGTCCCTTCTCCTTTCTCTGTCTTCGCTCCGCAAACGAAAGAGGGCCTCTGGTAGCCCCAATCTGCATTGGTTCTTCGAAGGAGTGGGAGGAAGAGTAAGAAGAGGACGTAGTGGAGGCAGGAGAACCCGTTGCGAGGCGATGCTTGCGGCGTTCGGCTCGGCGTTCCTGAAGGCGGTACTCAATCTGTAATGTGGAAGATAGCAGATCAGAAAAGGTTGGTGGTCGGGAGGACCTGGCTAGCTTGTCCTTGATCTCTTCTCGAAGGCCCCTTCTGAATATGGCGTACTGGGCTTGTTTCGGCCAACCCGCTTCTGCGGCCAGAGCCTTGAATCGAGATATGTATGTAAGAACATCTGAGGCCTCTTGTCGTACATCCAACAAGTCCTTGCTGGCAGTGAAAGTTAGTTCCGGTCGCTCAAATGTCTGTTTCAGTAAACCCTGGAACCCGGTAAAGTTGTGTAGTATGGGGTTGGCACTGGTAACCAACGGTGTGGCACAAGCAAGGGCATTGCCCGTCATGTTTGAGATCAAAAACCCTACTTTGGATTGATCTGTAGCGAAGGCACGAGGCCTAAAGGTGAAGTACACCACACACGCCTCCAAAAATTCTTTTATCTTCTTTGGTGAACCATCAAACTTCCCTGAGGGGAGCGTCATTGGGGGTAGTTCGGCAGGCGGAACATCTCGGGTAGTGGCAAGCTGTCGTAGGACTATGTTTTCAGTCTTGACGGTCTGCAACTCTTGTGATAAGCCCTGAACCGCCTTTCAGAGATCCTGGATGTGTTCCTCTGCCGACATCTTGGTTTCTTGGCGTTGCAATCTGTCCAATTCCTTCCCTTTCTCCTCCTCACCTGAATGGTAATCCTCCAATTCGTCTGTATTGAGACGCCGACGTGCGCAGAAATCTCTCCTTGTGGATGAAGCAACTTGCCTACCACGAGAGGAAGCCACAGTGAATGCTTGAAACAAGCAGTCCTGGGACTCCTCTCCCGTAGTAGGCGACAAGGGAAAAAGCCTTCTTTGCACAAAAAACCCTTGTGAGGCAGGAGGTCGAGCAGAAGTCTTCCCAGGGAAAGTACGAGAGTCCAGCAGTCGAAGAAGTGAAGGTGGACGGCCGCTGCGGGCTGTGGAGGCAGAGCAGAGCCGAAGGCGACGGAGACCAGGAAGCGCTCTCACTAAAAGGGAGAAGCGTGAGGGAAGCTCAAGCAAGAAAACTCGAGCGGCAGCAGGACCCAGGAGAAAGGGAGAGAGGCTCAAGCCGAGGAGCAGGGGCGAGCCACCGGAAATGAAAGAGAAAACCAACCAAGAACCAGGAAGGGAAAGAGAAAGAGAGGGGGGATTAGCGGAAGAAAAGAGGTATCGCAAGGAGCGATAAGGTGAAGAGACCGAGCAGCAAGCCGCAAGACAGAAAACTAGCGTCTCACCCAAAAGGCTGAAGCGGAAGCTACGGGGGGTTGTAACGCATTGATAGCTGGGAGAGGGAGACTTATGTACTTCCCAGTGACCGCCATGTTGAAGGAAAACTAGACCGTGACTGCACGCAAGGAAACACAACGTGCTGGAACTACGGTCGGCGCCGGAGCCTCCATCGCGGAAGTAACCGCCAATCAGCTCGGCAGCGCATGACAATCTGTCTTGGTGACAGCATTCAGAGCCCTGTATTCCACACAGAACCTCAATTCAGAAGTACCTGCTTTTGGAACCAAAACCACAGGGCTGGACCAATGACTACTGGAAGGTTCAATCACCCCAAGATCTAACATTTTGTTGACCTCCGTCTTAATGTAAGACCGTACTTTGTCTGACATCCTGTATCCCCTACTTTTGGTAGGTACACTGTCTCCTGTGTCTATGTCATGTTTGCACCAAGGTGTCAAACCAGGGGACTGTGAAAACAGGGTGGAAAACTGCCTAAGCAAACTTTTCACCTCCGCCTGCTGATCAGAAGTCAGCTGAGGGGCCACTCGGACACCCTCAAAGGATCTATCTGAAGGACTGCTTTGAAACAGGTCAGGGAGACGTTCAGACTCCTCTTCCTCGACATCTGAAGCCAATAGCAGTGCTGCGATTTCAACTCTTGGGATGAAAGCCTTCAGCCTATTTACATGGAACACTTTTGGAGCCTGTCCAGGCCTTCCAAGGTCCACTAAATAGTTGACCTTACCCAGGGGCTCCACCACTGACTGTGTAAGGGCCTGACCACGTATCCTGTAAAGCTCTAGGCCTTATGGGATTCATGATCAGGACTTCCTGACCAGGTGTGAAGTTGATGAGGGAAGCTTTCTGGTCATACCAATGTTTCACCAGAGCCTGTCCTGCCTTCAACTTGTCACTAGCCAGATCCATCAGGAGTACCATCCTTTATCTGTGCCCTAACACATAGTCTACTACATTGGTAGTAATAGGGGGAGTGGTCATCTCCCATTCCTCCTTGACTATGGCTAAGGGTCCCCACACAGGGTGACCAAACAGAAGTTCGAAGGGGCTGAAGCCAACACCCTCTTGTGGTACCTCTCTTTAGTCAAACAGTAAGCATGGTAAAAGAAGATCCCATTTTCTTCTTCGAGGCTCTTCCAGAGCCCCAATCATACTTTTTACAGTCCTGTTAAACCGTTCCACCAGATCATTGGTCTGGGAGTGGTAGGCGGAAGAAAACTTGTAGGTGACCCCACATTCTTTCCACATAGCCTGCATATACCTCAGCATAAAGTTTCTGCCTCTGTCAGACAAAACTTCTTTAGGGAAGCCAACCCTAGTAAAGATGCCAAGTAAAGCTTTTGCAACTGACTTGGCAGTCACAGTTTTTAATGGGATGGCCTCAGGATATCTGGTGGCATGGTCGACCAGCACCAGGATAAACCTATTGCCTGAGGATGTTTGGGGGTCAAGGGGACCAACTATGTCGATCCCTACCCTCTCGAAAGGTACTCCCACAACTGGGAGTGGTACCAATGGAGCTTGGATTGTTGAACCACTCTTACCAGATAACTGGCAGGAGGCACAACTCCTGCATTGACTTTCTACTTGCACCCCCATCTTGGGCCAGTAGAAGTGCATGGATAACCTTTGCTTGGTCCTCTTAATACCAAGGTGACCAGCAAGATGCACTTCATGCGCCAGCTGCAGGAGGAAGGGTCTAAAAGCAAGGGGAACCACCAACCTCCTATGGTCTCCTTCTGTAGACTCTGTGGGCTCACTATACAGGAGTCCACCTTCCCAATAAATCTGGTGCTTCCCAGGAGGTTCACCCTCAAACTGGGAGCAGGCCTGTCTCCTTAGGCCTTCCAGAGATGGGCACTCATGTTGGCCTTTACTGAATTCTTCCCTGTCAGGACCACCTTCTACTAACAAATTGTTTAGCTCAGGATGGTCATTGGGGTCAAACACTTCACGCATCACCACCTCCTCGTCAGGTCCGGGTGATAGGCAAGTTAGGGGGAATATTTTTGTCTCCTTTAGCCTTGGGTTTCCCCTTTGGCTGGGGCAGGGCATTGGTCTTGGCCAGTGCTGCCCTTGTTTGAGACCTTGTGCAGGGTCTGTCAGCAGTATCTCCCACAAGCCCTAAAGCCCTGAGATCATTGCCCAAAAATACCTTTCCTGGGACACTCCTCTGAATGCTCACTGGAATCCTGACTTCTGTACCATTGATAGTAAGATATACAGGTATTACTGGGACATGAGAGGTGGGCCGTCAGCCAACTTAGTGGGCATCAGGGTAGCTCTGGCAACTTCCTCTGGGTCTACCAAGGTAGAATCCACTACAGTCCGACTGCACCCACTATCCCTAAGAGCTGGAGTATCTACTCCATTGATCAGCACACTGTCTTTAAAGTAGTGCTTGGTGTTATCTGGAATCCTAGCATAAGCCTCTGCGACTTTAGGCTCCCAGGAACCCAGGGAAACTAAGACTACCTCAGGTTCTATCCCACTGGCTAAGGAGTCTGAGGAGAAGGATGCTCCGGTAATCTCTTCTTCCTCATAGGAGGAGAAGGCCAGATAAGCAGAGTGGACCCCCAAGGTTCTGACCTTACATCTGGGATCCCCCTTCACGTGGTCAGTTGCTCCACAAGCAAAACAAGATCCATTGGGTCTGTTTACATAGGGAGGCTTATTATAACTGAGTTCTGTTTCAGAGACTGACCTCCACTACCCTGTGAGTTCTCTTGTGTCTTACCCTTATTTTTCTTTTTGTGGCACTTTGGGAAGAAGATTTATCAGTTTCCCCACCCTCCTTATCTTTGGACTTTTTCCCTTCCTCCTGCTTACCAGGATGAGTCTTGTCCTTATGGGACACTCGATCTGACACCCATAAATCTGCTGCAATGGCAAGCTTCTTAGGATGTATCTCCTTTGAAACTGCCAAATGCTGCTTAAGCTCAGGGGAAGAAGATGCAAAAATATGTTCCAGCATGACAAGAGTTATCATAACTTCAAAGGTAGAAACCTTATAACCTTCGACCCAGCCAATCAAGTTTTTTAAGGATTCAGTTACATAAGATACCCAAGTACCACCTTCTTTTTTCTTATACTCTCTGAAACTTTTTAAGTATTGGGCAGGAGTCTTTCCAAACTTTAAAATGAGAGTTTGCTTCAACATTGCAAAAGCTGCTCTCTCAGCCTTTGACATTTCCATAATGGCACTGCAGCCAGAATGGGGCAGTCTGCTAAGTAACCAGGCAATTTTATCAGCGTTGTCAACTTGTTGAACTTCACATGCATACTCAAATGTATTCAGCCAGTCCATAAAGTCATTCTTTTCCTCATACACACTGAGAAGATCTTTTGGAAACCTTGGATGAGAGGCGGCCCTAGACCCATGTCCAGGACCCTTGGATCCATTGGCAACTTGAAGCTTGGCCAGTTCCAACTGGTGATCCCTGTCTTTCTGTTTTTCTGCATGTTCGATTTTTAGTTTGGCCATATTGAAATCAAGCTCCTTCTGCCTAAACAGCAGCTCTTGCTTCTTGAATTCAAGTATGGCCTCCCCATCAGCACTGGCAGAGGAAACATTGAACATTTCATCCTCCCTGTCCTCATGGTCGCTGTGGACCAGTGCAGTGGTAGAACTGTCAGTTCTACCAGTGAGAGCAGCCCCACCTCCTTCTGCACTGTTCTCTGAAGCTATAGCACTAAACTGAGCTTCTTGCAAGGCCATGATTCCTTGGATCATTTCCATTTTGGTGCCTTGAGAGGAGACACCTCTCTCAGCACACATCTTTTTCAATGTTTCGGATTTAGAAGTATTTAAAGTTAACAAGGTACTTGTTTCCATACTGTTAGATAGGACGATGGCCTTTAAAAAGTTATACTACGACAATTCACTATGTGTCCTGGTAGGAATAACTCGAAATGCCTTCACTCGTATGCAACACTGGATACCTTCAGTCCTATTCCACCGCTGTACACCAATTTGTTAAGATGGATTTCTGAACTCGGACCTGGAGGGGCAGAGGTTCAGAAGGCCAGCCTCGTTTCTTGGAACAGGGTAACCTCTGGACAAGCCAGACCAATCAGGGTAGCGATGGCAGCGGTCAAGACTAAGTCTCAAGAGGGGTGAGGGTGACTGAAAGACCTCAAAGAGCACACAAAGCAAGGACACTTACAAATTACTCAGACAGGTGTTATATTAAAAATATAGACACATTTATTACAAGGCCTTTGTAACATCGCCCTTAGCAAAGAATCACAATAATACTAAAGTAAACCAACACATCACAATAAATACCATATATATACAAGACTGAGGGGTCTAAGGAGTTGCGAACACGTAATATGTAGACCACCTTGTAAAAGGATTCAATTCAACACTACAGCTAAGTCAACGCCTAGTCTAGAATACTGAATGAAAACCCTTATTGATATATCTTTATGTCCAGTTCATGAGTTCTGGATGACTACCCCTATATAACACCCCTCTCTTGGAATCCCCCTGACCCCACTGAGCCAAGAAGTAGTTCTGTTTTGCAAGTTAAAAGGTTTATTTGATAATTTAAACAATAGATATATATATATCACACTTTATAATAATTAATAATTGGATATCACGCTTAATCTGAGCAGTAATCAATAATGGATAGTCTGGCACTAGCACACTTGTGAATAGGAACAGAAGAATAAGGTGGTAGAGAATACTTTATATAAGTTCAGATGGATATAATGTTGAATGAAATGCAATACAGAAAATACTCAATATGATTTCAACAAAACAATGTAATCACTCTTCTCTGGCAATCCCCTCCCCTTTTATGCAATGCAAGGAAATGGAAGGAAAGCACACAGTTCTCAGAAATGCAATCAAATGTAATTCAGTTCACCCCAGCAAGCTTAGACTACAGAAGTTTGAAACACAGGCCCCAAAATGCTTTTATATGTGATAGCAATATATTGGAAAATGTGCTAAATTTATTTTAATTCCCTCTGGAGGTTCAGGGTGAGTGGTATCTAGTTAATATTAGTCCAGGATCACTCTAGCAATGATTCAGTGATGGTTCTTAAGAGGCAAACGAATTTTTAGCAAGGAAAGCAAGGAAGCTGCTGTTTTCACACGTGGAGAAATGTGCAAATCGCGGCAAATTCGCGAGTGCGTTCTTCGCGATTGCGGCAAGAGTGTATGGAATAGGAATGCGGTTCTAGGTTCGTAGAAAAGCCAAGATTCCCAGCTTTCAGAGGAAAGTTACTGCAAGTTCCTAGCACAAACGGGTACGGAGTTATGAACGATTTTGTGAAGGTTGTTTTTCGGATTTGAAATTTTAAAAGTTCAAAGTGACAAGTGACAGCTAGCAGCTAGAAATGACAGGTGACAGCTTTACAAAATGACAGGTGACAGTTAGGAGGCAGTTCTACTTAGATTAAAATAGCGTGGATTATATTATTTTAACTAAGAGATTGGTTCTGCACAGTTCTGCTAGGTACTCACAATATATTTAGAAATAGAATGGGCCTCGCCACGGATCTGGTCAGGTTTTCTTCACTCGCCACGGACGGTCTCTGCGCACAGCGTCGGGGTCAGCTCTACTCTGCTGGTCTGGTCTGGGTCTCTGGTTCTGATCAGGTCTGTGGGTCTGGATACAGCGGTCTCCGGTTCATCTGGTCTCTCTCTGGATACAACACTGCTCTCTGGCAAATGGCAAGAGTTCTTGCAAAGAATTTAAACAGTTCGCCTGGCTGTGATAATGGCAATGATTTGAGGCCTGCTAAAGAGGGATTTAGCTTGTAGTTGACCTCTCTGCTACAAATTCTGAAGTAAAGTCTTGGTCTCTGAAGGTGGATAGATTGAAGTCTCTATGTTGGCTCTCTGGAGGTTGATGGAGGTAAAGTATGGATTTTCCCGGCAGAGCGTCCCGCAGCAGATGGAATAGAATGTCCCTATCTGTCCTGACTGTCTACCTTTATGTGTTTTGAAAATGGGTGGAGAGGCTAGCTTCCTAGGCCCTACCCCTCTCCACTTGTCATCGGCCACTTCCTCCTCTTCCCCTTGATTGGGGGAATGAAATGAAGTGTCATCATGATGAGGTCTGTTTATGATACAGAGAACCCACCCCTGTCAACTTTACACACAATCTATATTTGATCAAAAAGACATATTTCCTAGCTACACAGTGGTTTGAAATTACATGCACCCATCCTGCATATCACATGAGATATACCCTGTTCAAATCTGCTCTTCCTGAGAGCTTGCATTGAGAAATGGCAACATATTTCACTTTTTGGTCAGGTTACCAATATCAGATTCTTACTCAAATTTACCCAAATGTGTGCAAGGCATGCAGGCATTAATTGATGAAGTATCAGTCTTTTCACATGCAGACATTTTAAGTAATACCCTCTTAACTGCTAGTTTGCCCCCAGATCATGCCAACGGTTCTAAAAACCTCTTAAAATGTGGGCAGAAAAATCACAAGAATTATGGTATCATTTAAATAATTATGACAAGTCCGTACTATGAGTTATTCATCTTTTTCTAAAACCATATTCTGGCTACAGGGGTGTGTCTTTTCAGGTCACATGGTACAGAAACCAGTCTTTCCACTTTCTTCAAGCTCAGCCTCTGTCTCCAGTTTCTCCCCCTCCCAGTTTCTGCCAAGCCAGCTTGCTCTCACATGCAGTACTCCTCCCCTTTCCTTCCAGGAGGAAGCCACATTTACGACTCCCACCAATAAAACATTTGCCTGAGTCAGGACAGGGCTTTGTTCAATTTCCTGCAGAGCCCAGGTAATTCAATCAGAGAAGTGTCAGATCCCTTTTGGGTGGGAACAGCAAAAGGCAGCTCGGCCTGGGAACACAGCTGTTGTGCAAGTCTCAACTCCTGTCGGGGGTAGCTGGTGGGCAGAATTCAGTTCCTTAAGCCAGGCCCCAGCTAATGTCACTTTTAGTTACCCAGTTTTCTGCATTCAAATAAAACTAACCATTTTTACGTATGCAGCTAGAGTGCTGATTCTAAGTTTAAAACTATGACATTTAAACAATTGCAACCTATGTGACACTCAAAGGTAGGTCACTCATTTCTTTTAAACATTTAGATTTTTAGTGTATTTCAGTCCAAATTTACTTAAACTGCTGAAATCCACAGCTCAGCCAGTCTTGTTATAAACCTTCAAGTCACTTCAGAATATAACTTTACATTGGATCCACCTCTCAGTAGGTCTTTCTTTGGCCTGCTTTGGGTTCATTTATTCAGTTTTACACCAAAAAAAAAAAGTCTGGTGTTGTTTTAAACCGCCGGCTTTCTGATAGTGGTGAGTACTGGTAATGCAACCATTTTGGGGATTTTTCTTGGATTAATGCATTCTAAACAGGAATGGTTCTTACGTGGTAGTAAATCCTTGCTTAACATTGTTTTGATGGGGCTCCTTACAGTAAAATGGTTATGTGGAACCCCACAAAAGGGTTGAATCTTTAAAGTGGTCCGGTAAGCCACGATTTCAGCAACTTTTTGACATCAGTAACAGTGGATTTTGTTAACAAAGATCTTTCTTTACACTGGTGGGTGGCAAGTTAGGTAACCATTTTGGTGTGCGCACAAACTGCGTGGTTCTCCTGGATTCTGGCGCACTTGTGGGCTTTTTGGCCATCTTGGATTTTCTAAGCACCAAATGTTGCAGCATGATGGCTCAAACGTGGGTCAGGACACCCAACAAGTCCCCCCACGTGACTGCCCTTTGAATTTGAGTCGATGGGGAGTCGGGTGCACAAGGGTTTTGACCCATGCACTGGTCTGTCCGCATAATCTTCTTCCAATTCTGCAAATGGCACAGTTCAGCATCTTTTCCTCCATCCGGTATTGATCGATCGGTTCTCCTCGCCGGTCCTGATGGGAAGATTGGTCGGTACCCCGGGCCCCTCGCGTCTCTGCTCCCGGTCTCCGGATCGTCCTCCTTGGCCAGTCTTGAGGTTTTCTTTCTCCTAGGATGACAAAGGAAGAGCGGCAATACCTATTCATAGACATTTTTCCCCCACCATTCATATAGTGGGGTGGCATATAAATTTATAGTCAAAACATATGTACATGCACATTTCTTTTTGCATTCAAAAACGAAAACACCCACATTGAGAAACTTAGAATTTGATAGGCGATATGTAGGATATTTTAAGTTAGAACTGAATTAATCTGAGACAGTACCCTCTAGGATTCCAGAGGATTCCTCCAGTTGTTGCAGAGTGTGCCTGGGATGGCAACACTTCAACTGGTTAATGTGGACCCACTTGTCTTCCCCCTCTGCCAAACCGCCTTTGGGGATGCGGATCTTGTGGGCCACAGGGGAGATTTTGTCTATAATCTCAAAGGGTCCCTTCCATGTAGGCAAAAATTTTCGCTGTTTGGCCTGGTTCCTTTGGAAATTGTATAGATAGACCCGGTCCCCCACCTGATATTCCGTCCTGGAAGTTTTCAGGTCATAGTGGGTCTTCATACTCTCAGCTGATCTTTCTAGATTCCGCTGAGCATAGGCAAAAGCATGTTGAAGGTGTTTCCTTAAATTCTCCACATACTCATGAGTTGTGGAGGCATTTATTAGGGTCTGCTCTTGGGTCCTGTAGAGCAAATGCTGAGGAAGCACCATCTTGCGCCCCGTCATCAACTCAAATGGTGACATTTTGGTTGCAGATGAAGGGGTAGATCTGATGGCCATTAGGACCAGAGGTAATCGGATATCCCAACTTGGCCCAGAATCTGCCACAAACTTCTTTAATATGCTCACAATGGTTCGGTTATATCTCTCTACTGCCCCAGAAGAAGCTGGCCTGTAAGCAATATGTAACTTCCTCTTGACCCCCAGTATCTCCCACATCTTTGTCATTACTTCACTGGTGAAGTGGCTACCCCTGTCTGACTCAATCCTTTGAGGTAGACCAAAACGGGAAAAGATGTGGTTAATCATCAGGGCAGCTGCGGTTTCTGCCTTGCAATTTGGGGCTGGGAGACATTCCACCCACTTGGTAAACAAGCATGTCACAGTCAACATGTACTTATTCCCCCTAGCAGAGCGAATCACAGGGCCTACAAAGTCGATTTGTAAATCTGACCATGGCAGTGTCATCCCCCTCTTTTGGAGAGGCGCACAGTGCGTGAGGGATGATGGCTGAAATTGTGCACACACAAGACACCCCTTCAAGTATTGGTCAAGGTCCTGCCCCATGTGTGGCCAGTATACAACCTCTCTTAAGATTTCCAGTGTTGTGTGAAACCCCCTATGACCGGCGGTGGCCGCATCATGGGCGTGACTTAACATCAGGCTTCGCAATGAGGTAGGAACCACCCACTGATCGTGGCCAGCTTTGGATTTCCTTACCAGCAAACCGTCTTGGATTCGGAACATTTTTGGACATAATTTCATCAGCACTCTTAGGTACTCTTTCCCAATGTAATCGGTATCCGTCAGGGGAAAGTTCTCAGGGTCCTCAAGGTGTTGGTAAAATTGACCAATAATTGGATCCCCCTTCTGAGCTGTAATCAAATCAGCATCAGGGGTCTCCTTGCTCCATTGTGCAATTGAAAGGTCGTTCTGAGCATTTGTCTGGGACCTACTGATAGCAGTGACCTGGATTTCCCCCAACAGGGACTCAATCTCAATTAGATCCCCTTGGATGGCCCCGGTTTTGGCCAGCTGATCAGCTAAGTCATTTCCAGTTTTGTCTGGTCCCTCTACTTTGGAATGACCCTTGATCTTTTTCCAATAGATGGTCATCTCATTCGAGGTGACCAGATCATCAATGTTTTGGATCAACTTCCCATGTTTCAAGGGTTTGTTGTTAGCACATAACATGCCTCTGGTTTTCCAATTAACCAGGTGCTCCACGAACCCGTTCCGTACATAATCCGAATCTGTGATTATGACCAGTTCACGGAGTTGATGCTGGACAGCAGTGAGGATGGCCTGATGCACAGCCATCAATTCTGCCACCTGACTACTTCGGGGACCAATTTTGTACCCAGCGGAGGGTTCTGGGAACTCCTTCACCCATGCATTCCCTACGCCAGCCACCAGTTCTTTCTCCCCGTCGTTGTTAACATGGTACGAGCATCCATCCACATAGACAGTGGGCATTCCCTCACACTTGTCCTCTTCAAAGACTTTGTGTGGGGAATTAAGGTATGCCTCCATGTTGTCCTTGATTTGTAGACTTTCGTCCTCGAGACAGTTTTCTCTGGCACAATCATGCAAGTCAGCCAGACCTTGCGCGAGGGGACTCTTCTTGTTTTGGCCATATCTGACCTCCACAGGAAAGCCTTGCATTGACAGAATCCAGGAAGTAATTCGGGAATTACTCACATTTCCGGCCCGGATTCTATCACTTTGGAGATATTGCAGAGGCTGGTGTGGAGTCTCCACTATGATGTGTTCCCCCTGGATAAACGGGCGGTAATTCTTCAATGCCCACACC
Source organism: Ambystoma mexicanum (assembly GCF_040938575.1). Lineage (NCBI taxonomy): Eukaryota > Metazoa > Chordata > Amphibia > Caudata > Ambystomatidae > Ambystoma > Ambystoma mexicanum. The sequence goes on along the minus strand of NC_090923.1, from coordinate 705,803,932 downwards.
GTTGCCAGGAGTGCCTTCTCACAATCGTTGAATTTTTCCTCCACAGAGGATAAAGTTTTGCTCGCATAGGAGATTACTTTATTGACCTTGTCATGCTTTTGGTATAATACTGCCGTCAAGCACGTATTAGAGAAACCCGTCTCCAGGAAGAACTCCTTGTTTCTGACAGGGTAAGCTAGGCAAGGCGCTTGTGAGAGGCTTCTCTTGAGTTGTTTTACCGCCTCGGCTTGTTCTGGACCCCATTCCCACTTGACCACCCCCTTCAGGAGATGAATCAGGGGTCTGGTGATCTCTGCGTAGCCCTCAATGAACTTTCTGCTGTAATTAGTCAGTCCAAGGAGGCTCCTTAGTTCCCGCAGAGTTGTGGGGTCTTTCAGTTTCTGAAGTGCTTCCACTTTCTTTTCCTGGGGACAGAGACCCTGAGGAGTAATCTCATGCCCCAAGAAATTAACATGGGTTCTACACCACTGTGCTTTCTGAAAGGAAAGTTTTGCTCCGGCGGCCCTCAACTGCGTCAGAACATAACGGATCTCCGCTATGTGTTCCTCCACAGATGAACTTTTGATGAGGACATCATCTACATAAGCCAGGTTACCCCTTGCACCCAGGTCGGGCATGGCCTTATGTAGGAAAATGTTAAACTCATTACCGGAGTTAAGGTATCCGAAGGGAGTCCGGGTCCATGTGTACTGCTGGCCCCCAAAGGTAAAAGCCAGCTTGTATTGGTCCTCCCTGCTGACAGGCACAGTCCAGTATCCATTGGTCAGGTCTATTGCAGTGAATACCTGTGACCCCTGGATCTGGGCCAGCCCTTGGTCAATGTAGGGCAGAGGCCATCGGGAAGTATGGACCCGTTTGTTGAGCTCCCTGAGGTCGGCGCAGAGTCTCCACTGGCCGTTTGGCTTCAATATTCCCAGCACCAGATTATTGAAGGTGCTGTGGACTGGACGGATTATTCCCCGGGACTCAAGGTTCTTAATTATTTCAGTAAGGGACTCCATTGATGCGAGAGGCAAGCGATATTGCTTCACAAACACAGGAGTCATGCCAGGGTCCGTGGGGATTGTTGTTGTGTGGATGTCAGCGCGACCACAGTCATACGAGTCTACCGCAAAGAGATCTTGGAAATCGAAGAAAACATGTTTCAACTTTTGCTTTTGTTCCAGAGTCACACAGGCATCAGCTAGGTTGACTCTCTCTTCCACCATCTGCCTGAAGCCTGGAAAGACTTCTGGTTTGGCTATTTCAGCGGCCTCCTCCAGCTGGGTGGAGAAGTCCCTGGTCAGAGTGCTGATTTGGACTGGAGGCTTCAGGTGGGAAAGGCAGCCCTCATGGACCTGGAAAATCACCTCATCCCTCCTGAAGTCACAAGTCACATCTTCCCTACCATAAGGGCAAGAAGTGTACACCAGGAAGTTCCCCCCATGCCGGGTAAAAATCCTGTCTGGTGTTGTATTGTCATCACTGTCACTGTCAAAGCAGTCCTTGGGGATTGGCCCTAACAGTTCATTACCTAAATCTATGGAAAAATGTCGGTCATCAACCGCCATTCCAACAATGGTGCCTCCGGCTAGAGTAATACTCTTTAAGTCGCTGTTATCCACCTCTATTAGAATGGGGTCATGTTCTATGTTGACTAATGGTGTTGGGTTTACCCCTAACCCTTGCTGTTGGAGAGAAGCGTCTAGATGTATGTAAGCATCAGGGTTTTTCAAATGTTGTCCTCTTTTAACTTTCACTTCCAGGGAGAATTGTCGGGTCCTTTCTGGGATGGTGACTTCCTCTTTGATCTGAATTTCAACTGCATAAGTTAGCAATTGAGCTGACCTAAATGCTTTTTCTGGATCATCAAAGCCAATGGGATTGTCCGCTAATCGGGACCAAGCTTTGAAGTTTATTAGGTCCAAACTAATGGCAAAGCGATTGAGAATGTCACTGCCTAAGTAAAAGGCGGCAGTGACGTCTCGCACGACCCAACAATTATGGACTATGCTCTTGTTGCCAATGGAGATTTTGAGCATACACCTGCTTGGCAGGAGATGTTTGGAATTGGGTGCTTCCAGGTCCATTTCCCATTTGTCTATCAGTTTGAATGTGGGAATGGCTGGATCTTTTGGGAGTTGGCGGAACATGGCTTCGCTGATGAAGCTCTTACCGTTGTTCACACACACTCGAGCGAGAACAGAGTCCTTCCCATCATTTAATTGGACATGGATGAACAACTGCTCTCCAATTTGCTGAATATCAGCCAGGCTCTGAGCTGCTTTCACATCTTTCTGGACTATAGGAGTGGGAGTTTCTGATTGTGGATTGGTAAAGAATTTCAGGGTGTTTCCTTCCAGTGTGGAATACCACCTTAAACTGGAAGGAAGGTTGATTTTCAGAAATAGAGAGGACCCCCCATCACCAGTCTGTTGTCCTACTGCTATTACTGTCACGTCTGGAATTTGGTTATTCTGGAAGTGAAATTCTACTTGGTCAGATTTTTGTTCAACCATGTGGCAGGTGCCGTTTAAACTAACATGGTTGACACTCTGTTTTAATTTTATTGGTCGGCTAGTCTGGGTCCAGAGGACCTTGTTTACGCAATCTATTAGGGGTGACAACCTTCTCAGGAGGTCATTCCCTAGTAAACAAGGGGTGCCATCTGGAGTCACAACTATGACCGGGTGTTTCAACTTGTGTCGCCCAATTTTAATGTCCAAATCTGCCGTCCCCTCGACGGGAATTTCCTTCCCGTCAAAGTTCTGGAGTTATCCAGGAAGTGAGGTGAGAGGAATTTGGTAATTCCCTCCCCTTCCTGCATTCAGTTCATCAAAGGCCCTTCTGGACAGAAGGGTAGCTTGAGATCCAGTGTCCACCAGTGCCAAAATTGTACCCTGCCCCTGTACTTGTACCGGGGCATAGTATCTTCCCTCCTTCTCCTCAAGGGGGCACAGATAATGCACATTTTTGGACAACTGGTGGGCTAACTTTCTGGTTTTGGACATCGCTAGCGAAGAGATTTGGGCAGAATTCTGTTGAGAGCCTTGGGAATCTGAAAGAAAAAGTTGGCAACTGGAGATCAGAGCCATTGTGGGTTCCCCTGGCTCCGGTTCTGGCCCCCCCCCTTTTTGGAGGCAGTCATCAGGATGGGTTTGAACCAGGGGATTTTCTTGCTGTTGGTTCTGGGATGAGATGGTGGGCGGCGGTAGCTCAGTCTCCACATCTCCCCAGTCTGGATTTGCATCCCTAGGGACCCATTTTTCTTTGGGAGGAGTTCCCCCCTCTCTGAAGGAGAAAATCCTTTTCCCAGGATCCTCTGAAGATCCCTCTCCCTCAAATTGGAAGATCTGTACCTCCTCCTCAAACTGAGTCTGTTTGGGTCTTTTGTTTCTCCTACCCCCCCTCTGCTCCTTAGGAGGCAGACTTTCAGGGGCAAGAGATTTTGTTTCTGGTTCCTGGGTTTCCAGGGGCTGTTTACAAGTTGGGAAGGAAGCTTCCTCCAAGGCTTTACACCCCCCTTCCCTTTGTGCCTCCTCCCTGGGAACCGGTGTGTTATCGGGGTGCTGCCCCCGTCATTGTTCTGGAGTACCAGGTCCAGAGTTTGGTGCGTTTTGCGCTGGCATGCCGATCTGAGGGTTCTGCTGAGCCCTCAGTATGTGACCCAGATCCCGCGCCATGTTTTGAACCTGGCGCTCTAACTGGGAAACCCGCTCAGGCTGATACGGGGCCCTGTTTTCTCCCCTGGGCTGATCCCGGGAAGAGTAGCTATCCCTTCTTTGGTAGTACCCCTGGTTGGGAAGATTTGGATACCCCTCCACCCTTGGCCTCCCCTCTCCCGGATTCGGTTGTCTGGGCTCAGGGAATTGGGGAAAGAAGGGTGGAGGATTTTGGGGCTGGAAGTTGGGTGGATACCTGGGGAAGAAGTTCTGCCCAGGGTTTGGTGAGTTTCTGCCCTCCTGTGAGAAGTTGGGAGGGAAGTACTCTGGGTTAGGTGCTTGGCTGGATCCCCCCCCTTGGGCTGGAGGAGTCCACACATAACCCAGGATGGGTCAATTTCCCTTGTAACGGGGACTTACATAGTCAGGAGAGCGAGGGACCCCATTTGTGGGACTACCTCCTTGACTCCCTGTTTGTGACTGGCCCGAGGACCTTCTGGGCCTAGCATTATTAGGTGCAGGTAGGTTTTTAGGCCCCCCCATCTCCAAATCCAAAACGGGGGCAACCTTTACCTCTGCCACCTTGGCAGCAGCAGGGGTGCTGTTAGTTTTGGGGTTTTTGGGCTGGTTTTTGTTTTCCACCGGTTTCTGCACCTCGTAGATGCGGGTGGCTTGTTCAATGACCCATTCTAAAGATCTTTTCTCATGAAAATCTCTCACGAGCTGGGTCATTATATATTTGGGCAAGGCATGGAAAAATGTATTAATAAATTCTCTGCTATCCGTGCGCACCCTTCTTGTGGTCTGTGCAAAAGCACGCTTTAACTCCTGCACAAATTCTTGTGGGGCCTGATCCTCCTCACATTGTGAATTGTAGGCTACCTTGCGAGCCTCTTGAGGATTTCTATGAGTAGAAAAATGTTTCAAGATGGCCGCCTTATAGGTGGACCATCTTAAATGATTTTGGTCCTCCAGCCCTGCAAAGAAACTGGAGTACTCTGGGGAGAATGTCCACTTTACATATTGGATACAGCTTTGGCTGTCCTTCAAATGAAAAGTCTCCATCATTTGCTCATAGAGCTCCAAGTGTTCCCAAACAGAGTACTTTGCGTTCTTATGATAAGGCGTGATGACACTCCTGATTGCCTTAATCTGCTTTAAGGGGTCCTTAAGCAAGGCCCTTTTTGTCTCATTGGCCCTTTTGGTCCGGGTAACCCTGGTCCATTCATCTTCTGACTCAGAGGCACTGCTCCCAGAGGTTCCCGTCTGTTCTTCCAGGTTTTCCCGGATTCTGCGAGCCTGGGAATGGCTGGCAGAATGTGGGGACCTGGTCTCCTGTGTCCTGTACCGTTCAGAGGAGTCTTCAGATTCCTCTTTGCTGCCAGGATTTGATGGGTACCCCCCCCCACTGACCTAACTGGGCAGAGGTTTTCAGGATGCCCTTAATGGGCCTACTCTCCTGGGGTTCCCCACTAAATTGCACTGTGCTTGGGTGCCCATACCCGGATGCCCGCCCATCCATTCCTGGGAGGTACTGGCCTATGAGCCCCATGCTTCTGGCTGGATAGTAATCTGCCATCCCTGTGGCCCGGTGCTCATGTGCGCCAGGGAACATGGGGGTGGCAGAGTCCAGGGACTGAGAGAGATAAAGGCCTCTGGTATTAGGGCTCCTGAGGTTATGCTCAGGAGTTTCCCTATCCCAGCGAACCTGGTCTCTATCCGCCCCTGCTCCCTGTTGCAATGCAAGAGCCTGTGCCTTCAATTCCTCAGTTAAGGCCTTACTAGACTCTATCAGTCTCCCTTGCATCGCTACCTGTTGTTGGAGCCTATCATTGTGCTGGCAGAGAGCCTCATTCTCTCTCTGCGTTTCCTGATTGGTCCTGGAGCACTGGGCCAGTCTTTGCTGCAGGAGGGTTACCTCCTCAGCTGTGTCCCTATTGGCCTGCTCCTGTCTTGCCAGAGCATCCTCCACCCTCCTGGTGTGTTCTAACAAGTTCTGGTGTTCTTTTTGGAGGTCACCCAGCCCCTGGAGGGCCAAGTGATTTTCTTCTGTTTTTCTTTTTAAGTGGCAGACTTCCTGGCCTAAGGTATCCCTTTCCTGACTAAGAGCCTGCATCTGTGCCGCCAGGTCGTCCCTTTGCCTTTGGAAGGCACCAGCTTTCTGGCACTCCTGATCAAACTCTGCCTGGGTATCCAGGTCTTTCAGAATCAGTTTATTGCTCTCTGCCTTCTCCCTATCTAGGTGACTTTGCAAGGTGACTACCTGCTCAGCACATACCCTATTGAAGTCTAACTGTTGTTCCAGCTTTTTCTGGCTCTGCAGTAGGGAGTCCAAACCTTCTTGGTACTCCTTCTGCAAGGCCAGAAATCTGGTATCCTGGTCAGCCTTTTCCTGTTGCAGGATGTCCATATCCTTCTTTATTGTAATGATGTGCTGTCTACTCTCATTTTCTTACTCCTGGCTCCCCTTCAGCCTCTGCTCAGAAGAGACCAGGTCAGATTGGAACTTCTCTAACGCCTTCTGTCGCTTATTCGCCAGATCTTGGCTTTCAGTACATTTATCCTGCATGTCTCCCATATATAGGTACAGGTATGCCGCTATCCTAACCATCTTGTCTTGTTCATCCTTAGCTTTAGGAGCCATGTATAGTTCACTCAGGGCCACATGTAAGGGACCCTGATCTCTCCATGTATCTGACCCTGTTTCCGTGACCTGTTGCGTGATGGCCTGCAACCAGACCATGCGGTCCTGGTGAGTCCACTCACCTCTCACAAATAACTTATGTAAGAAGTGCTCGCTGGCTATTTTCATGTCTACTAAGGTCGTCATTCTAGAGATTGGTCTCTGTCCTGACTTACAGAAGTTTATATTTTATTTTTGCAAAACAGACCTTTTCCTTAGAGCGTTCCTTTGAGGAGTGCTTTACAGCGTAACACAGCATGGTGATCTGACCGGATATGTGTATCTGGTCAGATGGCACGCTGTATTAATCTGCACAAGTGATAGATCTAACCCAAACGTCCGGCCCAAGCCCCCAATTTGTAAGAGGATTCAATTCAACACTACAGCTAAGTCAAAGCCTAGTCTAGAATACTGAATGAAAACCCTTATTGATATATCTTTATGTCCAGTTCATGTGTTCTGGATGACTACCCCTATATAACACCCCTCTCTTGGAATCCCCCTGACCCCACTGAGCCAAGAAGTAGTTCTGTTTTGCAAGTTAAAAGGTTTATTTGATAATTTAAACAATAGATATATATATATCACACTTTATAATCATTAATAATTGGATATCACACTTAATCTGAGCAGTAATCAATAATGGATAGTCTGGCACTAGCACACTTGTGAATAGGAACAGAAGAATAAGGTGGTAGAGAATACTTTATATAAGTTCAGATGGATATAATGTTGAATGAAATGCAATACAGAAAATACTCAATATGATTTCAACAAAACAATGTAATCACTTTTCTCTGGCAATCCCCTCCCCTTTTATGGAATGCAAGGAAATGGAAGGAAAGCACACAGTTCTCAGAAATGCAATCAAATGTAATTCAGTTCACCCCAGCAAGCTTAGACTACAGAAGTTTGAAACACAGGCCCCAAAATGCTTTTATATGTGATAGCAATATATTGGAAAATATGCTAAAATGATTTTAATTCCCTCTGGAGGTTCAGGGTGAGTGGTATCGAGTTAATATTAGTCCAGGCTCACTCTAGCAATGATTCAGGGATGGTTCTTAAGAGGCAAACGAATTTTTAGCAAGGAAATAAAGGAAGCTGCTGTTTTCACACGTGGAGAAATTTGCAAATCGCGGCAAATTCGCGAGTGCGTATTTCGCGATTGCGGCAAAAGTGTATGGAATAGGAATGCGGGTCTAGGTTTGTTGAAAAGCCAGGATTCCCAGCTTTCAGAGGAAAGTTACTGCAAGTTCCTAGCACAAACAGTTACGGAGTTATGAACGATTGTGTGAAGGTTGTTTTTCGGATTTGAAATTTTAAAAGTTCAAAGTGACAAGTGACAGCTAGCAGCTAGAAATGACAGGTGACAGCTTTACAAAATGACAGGTGACAGTTAGGAGGCAGTTCTACTTAGATTAAAATAGCTTGGATTATATTATTTTAACTAAGAGATTGGTTCTGCACAGTTCTGCTAGGTACTCACAATATATTTAGAAATAGAATGGGCCTCGCCACGGATCTGGTCAGGTTTTCTTCACTCGCCACGGACGGTCTCTGCGTACAGCGTCGGGGTCAGTTCTACTCTGCTGGTCTGGTCTGGGTCTCTGGTTCTGATCAGGTCTGTGGGTCCGGATACAGCGGTCTCCGGTTCAGCTGGTCTCTCTCTGGATACAACACTGCTCTCTGGCAAATGGCAAGACTTCTTGCAAAGAATTCAAACAGCTCGCCTGGCTGTGATAATGGCAATGATGTGAGGCCTGCTAAAGAGGGATTTAGCTTGTAGTTGACCTCTCTGCTACAAATTCTGAAGTAAAGTCTTGGTCTCTGAAGGTGGATAGATTGAAGTCTCTATGTTGGCTCTCTGGAGGTTGATGGAGGTAAAGTATGGATTTTCCCGGCAGAGCGTCCCGCAGCAGATGGAATAGAATGTCCCTATCTGTCCTGACTGTCTGCCTTTATGTGTTTTGAAAATGGGTGGAGAGGCTAGCTTCCTAGGCCCTACCCCTCTCCACTTGTCATTGGCCACTTCCTCCTCTTCCCCTTGATTGGGGGAATGGAATGAAGTGTCATCATGATGAGGTCTGTTTATGATACAGAGAACCCACCCCTGTCAACTTTACACACAATCTATATTTGATCAAAAAGACATATTTCCTAGCTACACAGTGGTTTGAAATTACATGCACCCATCATGCATATCACATGAGATATACCCTGTTCAAATCTGCTCTTCCTGAGAGCTTGCATTGAGAAATGGCAACATATTTCACTTTTTGGTCAGGTTACCAATATCAGATTCTTACTCAAATTTACCCAAATGTGTGCAAGGCATGCAGGCATTAATTGATGAAGTATCAGACTTTTCACATGCAGACATTTTAAGTAATACCCTCTTAACTGCTAGTTTGCCCCCAGATCATGCCACCGGTTCTAAAAACCTCTTAAAATGTGGGCAGAAAAATCACAAGAATTATGGTATCATTTAAATAATTATGACAAGTCCGTAATATGAGTTATTCATCTTTTTCTAAAACCATATTCTGGCTACAGGGGTGTGTCTTTTCATGTCACATGGTACAGAAACCAGTCTTTCCACTTTCTTCAAGCTCAGCCTCTGTCTTCAGTTTCTCCCCCTCCCAGTTTCTGCCAAGCCAGCTTGCTCTCACATGCAGTGCTCCTCCCCTTTCCTTCCAGGAGGAAGCCACATTTACGACTCCCACCAATAAAACATTTGCCTGAGTCAGGACAGGGCTTTGTTCAATTTCCTGCAGAGCCCAGGTAATTCAATCAGAGAAGTGTCAGATCCCTTTTGGGTGGGAACAGCAAAAGGCAGCTTGGCCTGGGAACACAGCTGTTGTGCAAGTCTCAACTCCTGTTGGGGGTAGCTGGTGGGCGGAATTCAGTTCCTTAAGCCAGGCCCCAGCTAATGTCACTTTTAGTTACCCAGTTTTCTGCATTCAAATAAAACTAACCATTTTTACGTATGCAGCTAGAATGCTGATTCTAAGTTTAAAACTATGACATTTAAACAATTGCAACCTATGTGACACTCAAAAGTAGGTCACTCATTTCTTTTAAACATTTAGATTTTTAGTGTCTTTCAGTCCAAATTTACTTAAACTGCTGAAATCCACAGCTCAGCCAGTCTTGTTATAAACCTTCAAGTCACTTCAGAATATAACTTTACATTGGATCCACCTCTCAGTAAGTCTTTCTTTGGCCTGCTTTGGGTTCATTTATTCAGTTTTACACAAAAAAAAAAAAATCTGGTGTTGTTTTAAACCGCCGGCTTTCTGATAGTGGTGAGTACTGGTAATGCAACAATTTTGGGGATTTTTCTTGGATTAATGCATTCCAAACAGGAATGGTTCTTACATGGTAGTAAATCCTTGCTTAACATTGTTTTGATGGGGCTCCTTACAGTAAAATGGTTATGTGGAACCCCACAAAAGGGTTGAATCTTTAAAGTGGTCCAGTGAGCCACGATTTCAGCAACTTTTTGACATCAGTAACAGTGGATTTACAGTGGATTTTGTTAACAAAGATCTTTCTTTACACTGGTGGGTGGCAAGTTAGGTAACCATTTTGGTGTGCGCACAAAATGCGTGGTTCTCCTGGATTCTGGCGCACTTGTGGGCTTTTTGGCCATCTTGGATTTTCTAAGCCCACAGCACCAAATGTTGCAGCATGATGGCTCAAACGTGGGTCAGGACACCCAACAACCTAGATGGGGAGGAAAACAGGCAATGCAAGTAATCATTAGACCCAGTTCAACATCAGAAATACACTTAACTAGGAGGAATTCCGAGCCCTACGAAGAGAGGAGCCTCATGCTCAAAAGTACCTGCATGCGCTTGTGCCAATGGACAAATTAGTGTCTCTTCAAGGGTCTCCGACAGTTCAGGAAGGTAGATGAAGCGATGAAGAACAAGTCCCACTACTCGAACAAGGCCTCCACTTGCGGGCAGAGGCAGAGTGAGAGTGCGGGAACGATCCGCTATTTCGCAACAGTGGTAGAAAATAAATGGGTTCCTGCGCTAGGGGCCACCGGTTGGGGTATGGACTACTCACCAGTCCCCGACGCAGGTAGACCCAGTCTTTGCCAGTTTAGTTCACGTTGCCTGCAGGTTTGGCTGCGATGATCAGGACGTCTCGACATCATGTAGATTCCGCGGTAGCAGGATGCAGGGGAGAGGGTGTCCCAAATTCAGTGAACGTGCACAGGTTGTTACCCAGCAGGGCAACACAGCAACCGCGTTTACTCTGGTCCGGGCGCACTCGTCTCACTTCAGACCTGGGAATGCCAAGTGTACGAAATTTGGTGTGAGGGTGCCGTGGACACCGAGCTAGCAGTAGGCCAAGTTTCGAGGGCTTCCCCGAAACGGTGGCGGTGACAGAGCAAACGTCTTGCGTAAGCTGGTCAGCCCACTGGTTGGCCCAGGGACACTTCCGAAGAGGCTTACTTGCAGGGTTTGATGAAGGTGCCGGGAATAGTTGATCCCACTATTCCAATGAATCGAAGCGCCTTTGCAGACCTTCTAGGATGATCAGATGCAAAGGGGTCTCACAGGACGACAGCGGTTCAGGGTGCCAAACCTTCAACGGGTCACCAGTGGTTCCTCTACTCAGCTTCTTGTTGCAGGATACTTGGCTCCTTATCCCTCGTTTGGTGTGAACTCAGGAAATCGTCATGGTAGTGGTGTTTCCAGCCTCCTCTTATCCAAAGTTCCCTTTGCGCCAAAATGGAGAGGACCCAATGGGAAATCTGCTCACAAACACTTACACCATACGTGGACCTATCACAGACCACGGTGGTCCGAGGCATTCAAGACACTCCAGACTCTCTGGCACCCAGGATGTGTATTGGCAACAGACATCCCAGCCCACATCCTGGAGGCATACACACAAGGCATGCAGAAGCCCGCAAAAGCGTTGGGTTTCGCTGGAAAGTGCATGACCAAATAAGGACGGACCCGAGCTGACTCGACCCTGGGGGGGGGGGTGAAGGGGCAAGGTGGCCAAAGGACAGGACAAAGAACCTCTGGCATGGCCATTTTGGAGCCAGTCCACTTATTCGTGCCAAATGCAGTAAGCACGGATAACATGGCTAAAAAGGGTTCAAAACACAAGCGAAACGAAAGCTGCCACCAGTCCTGTCCGTGACACACTTGCACAGTTCATAATAAGTCCAGCAAGAGTTTCTAGGGCCTTTGGAATGACTAGAGACCCAAGAGTGCGGTAAGTAAGTTACAGTGCACTCCTGTTTCATGTTGCACAAAAGCTGCAACATGAGGAAGGACTAAGGGAAACAAAGTCTCCCAGTACTGACTGTCTTAAGGGCATGTCATTTTCCCCATAAGAATTGAGCCCCTAGCCATTTCTTTCTGGGTAGGATGGCCGAGAAGTATATTTCCGTTCCCTTTTGTAACAATCTGATTTCCAACCCCCGAAGTTTTTTAGTGGTTGAGGCGCTAAACCTCATTGCCATGCTGACGTGGCGGCGCTTATTCTGAAGGAGTGGGTGCCAAAACATTTGGGGTCCCACCCCGCTTTGCCGATTGCTTTCATCAGAACCCCTTTGAATTGATAGTGGCTTAGTGCCGATGAGTCCTTGTGGATTAGAAACCTCCCACCAACATTGGGTCTTTGTGTGTGATATAGGTTGGTGATGCCTCATCAATGCAACAAATGTTGATAGTTCTTTTGGCCCCAGTTTTAGATTGTTGGATTTCTATGCTGACACACTCCTGTCTGACCCTGACTTCCATGACACCCAGGCCGTTGTTGGCCTTGGTGCTGGAAGCAATGAGCTCTCCCACCCAGAAAGCCCCGAAATATGCCAGAGAAAAGGCTGTTTTAAACAATATGATCTCCTATGGATGCCAGCATATGGCTTCCAGCTGGTTTGCGATTTGTACCAGTTTATTGAAATCCAGGGGGCGGCGGTTGTCTACCTGGGGCACCTCTATTCTACCCCAACCTTTTAATGCATAAGAAATGAGAGCGCTTTGAGTAGGGTCTGACTCACCCCAGATTTTTGAGAAATATGAGATTGCGACTAAATGTCTTTTTGCCCAATCTCTCTTAAAACCCTGGTCATGCGCCCATTTTAAAAATATTTCTATGTCTTTGATCGTTATTAAGTCTACATGGTTTACGCCTGTGGCTTTAAATACTGTTTGTAAGCACTTACTGTATTGCGCTCCGGTGGTGCTTGCCAGTGCTTTACCTGCCATCTCTGTGAGGAAGCCTAGGGAGTTGTTGGCACCCGTCTCTGAGGTGCCTGGTTCTTGTTGGACATCCCGGCCTTGGCTCTCTGGCACTGGCGTTGATGCCGTTATTTTGTTGGCCCCCGTGATTGAGGTGCCTGATTCTTGTTGGGCATCCCGGCCTGGGCTCTTTGGCGCTGGCGTTGATGCCGTTATTTTTGGTTTCCTATTATTTCCCAGCATTTTGCTGGTATCGGCGTCATCTGTTCCTGGGCGTGAGCCGCTAGCTCCCGGAATCTTGGCCACTGAAAGCGAGATAAAGCATCTGCAATGTTATTATCCATCCCAGCTATGTGCTTTGGTTTGACCACAATGTTTTCTTGCAGTGTGACTGCTATGATGGCTCGTAGTACTTTTAGTACTAGCGGGCATTTGGTAGCCCTTCTACTACGGCCATGTTGTCGCATCAGACCAAGAGTTCCGTGTTAGCTAGCTGCCTGGCTCAGATGTGTAATGTTAGCCAGATGGGGAATATTTCTAGGAGGGTGATGTTTTTAGTCCACCCTGCCTGCTGCCATGAGTTGGGCCAGTGTCCTGCCACCCACTCTGTGTCTAATATGGCTGCAAACCCCTTGCTCCCGGCTGCATCAGTGAAAAGGACCCTTTTTGTCCAAAGGCATTCGCCAAAGTGAGGTCCGGTTGAAATCTTTGCGGAAATTCCCCCAAATTTCCAGATCTTGTCTCACCTCTGTGCCTAGTCGGATATGTAGGTGGGGTTTGGTGTATGATTTGATTTTTAGTTCCAGGCTTCTGGAAAATACCTGAGGGATTGAGGGATTATTCTAGCAGCGAAGTTGAGACTTCATGCTAATGATTGAATTTCTTTAACTATGCCCTTGGTATTTTCTCCAATAGTTCAGGAATTTTTATTTTCGGTATCTTGCATAGTCCCTGTACCGAGTCAATTTCAATGCCCAGGAAAACTATATTGGTGGCTGGTTTGGTCGTTTTTTCCCTTGCTAGAGGAATGCGAGGCCTCTAGCCTGTGAGGCCATTCCTTCTATTTTTGCCAAAGCCCTGCTGCATTCCTCAGAATTTTCTGGGCCCATTACCATGAAATCATTGAGGTAATGAACTACTTTGGTCCCTGGTCTCTGTTTTTGGAAAGCCCATTGAATAATTGAGCTGAATTGCTCGAATAGGGTGCAGGATACTGCGCACCCCATGGGTAGGCACCTGTCTACATAGAATTTGTTGTTAAAAGTAAAAGCTAACCGTTGCTGGGAGTATGGGTGGACTGGCAATAATATGAAAGCAGATTCAATGTCTATTTTGGCCATCAGGGCGTTCCTGCCACATTCCTGTGTAGAGGAGCTCCCAGACATGGCCTGCACCCCTTCCTCTCATTTCGAGGTACCAGAAGCGTACTCGCCAAGGTATGTGACGTATAAAGAGCAAATGAACCTACAAAGAGCTGCGCTGGGACTCTGCCCAGTATACATCAGAAGATCCATACCAGTTGAAGGGTACCATGCTGACCAGACAACCCTGGGCAGCATGGTACCCTATCAGACAGCCATACCAGCTGCTGATACGAAATGAGGAGTACCTACACACGGTCCACGAAGAGCCCCCAAAAGCCTCAATGGAAGGCCAGTGGAAATGACACGAGGGCCTGAACAGACCCACAAATGAACAAAAGCAGATATCGAAGATAACGCGCCAGTGCGAGTAACTACGAAAATGAATGGAATAGACACAGAGAGGAGACAATGTTAAAATGTGAGGAAACGGTGCTACGAGACAAGATGGAAGCAACCGACCTGTTAAACGTGTGTAAATAGGCTTGAAACGGAAGATGCTAAGAAATCGATACTGCTTGCAATGCTTAGTAGAAGATAGAGCGGCAAGCGCCAACCATATATCTACCTCAATAAGGAACATTATACAAGTGCGACTCCATTTTGTAAAAGCAGAAATGTACCCAAGCAGCTAGAGGCCTGACAGGCAAAGTTTCGAAACCCGGCCAAAGGCAAGAGAAGGAGCGGAATCGAAACTCAACAAAGAGCGGTTCACGCCTAGGAAATCGAGGTCAATCAGAGAAGGGGAGCAGAGTGTCAGCTCACAAGACTCCAACTTCAGAGCATACCAGCCTGCCTCATGAAGTTCAAGATAAGGGGGGCCCATGCAGGTGGCCAGGCTGACACAGAATTAAATACATTAAAAGCTGGAAACTGAAGAAGATGCAAGGAGTTGTGTAAACTGGGAGTATTCAGGATCTGACTCCGGTGGGGAAGCGGAGGATGAGGCACATGAGGAAGGGAGTCGGTGCGAAAAACGGCTCCTAGGGGACCGAGGGTTATGATGGTCAGACTCTAGCGGGTCCACAAGTAGGGTACCGAAGTCTGCCGCGCAATCCGGCCGACATGAAGAAACACCCCACGGTCAGAGTGGGGCGTCAGCACCTGCCTATGCAGACAGATTAAGGGCATTGCCAGGTAGACGGCAAGGCAGGAATGCCACCCCGGCGATAGACTGGAGAGCTATGGGGAAAGAGAAGGGGGACTGTGCATTCCAATTCCCGTTGCTAGAAAAGGGGGGAGCAAGACCACAATATATTCCTTGGTCACACATGGACCGAGAGAACCTTAAAAATAAGCTTCCAATGCTGACATCGGGAGCCGGAAAGTGGATACACGAGTTACAGAAAATGACAGGGGATGTCACCTTAGCTATAGGGAACATTAAGGGCCTCCTAATTGCCATACTTGGTGAAAGAGCAGATGATGTATGGAAACAAGCAGGCTATCCTAGGGTAATCCTAACTAACACCTCCCATGACGGAGCACCATTTAATAACTGTAGGGCAGCAGTGTGGAAAGCGCTGTGAACGCTATATCCAGACACTTCTGATATGGGGGCTATAATGACTCGAAAAATGAAAGAGTCAGAGGACCCGTTGATTTATATCCAGAATTTCCAAGACACATGGGTGCTCGAAATGCATGAGTCTTGGACAAAATCTATCCCTGCATTAATTATTGCCAGAGACTGCCTCCCTGTCAGAAAGGTAGAGAAATCCCTGAACAACAACAGCCACGACCTCCAAGTGAAAATAACCCTCTCCCCCCAATGCACAATTACTATGCACACTGTCTACCGCCCACCAGGCCCAACATGAGACTTTCAAGCTTCTCTCATCCACCTCCTCTCTGAAAACCTCAAAAAACAGTCTAAAGCCATTCTCCTTTGGAATGTCAACCTAGGGCTCAGGGATAGTAAGGACGTAGCAGCAAAATCCCTTGACTCTGCCCTCAAGGCTCTAGGTTACAAGAACACCATACAGAAAAAAAAGGCAATCGCCCAAGCTAAGGCCAAATCTTTTGAATCCAGAATCTTGGAAGCCCAATCTAGTACTAAAGAAATATTTGCCATTTTCATAGAGCTCGAGACACCCACTCCCGCCCCCCAGAATTTCACCAAAGGCAAAGACTGGTGTGACAAAATACAAAAGGCCATGCAAACCAAATTAAGCCTCCTCAAAAACAAAATATTAGCCACTAAACAAGCCCTACCGAACAAGCACATCCTGATCCCACCGCCTGCCCCTGATACCCCCCTACCCTTCTCCTTCAAACCCATTCAGGAAAAAGACATCATCAACATAATGAGGAACATCAAACTCTCTAACTGCAAAGGTGATGCCTGCCCAGCCTCTATTATCAAAGACTGCACGGAAACACTAGCTCCCTTCCTAACAGCCTTTGTAAATGCCTCCTTTACCACAGGGAAAGTCCCTGCCTCCCTCAAGAAAGCTTGGGTCCGCCCTCTTCTGAAAAAGCCAACTCTCGATCCCACCACACCCAACAACTACAGACCCATCACTACTGTCCCTTTCCTCCTCAAAATATTGGACAAAGCAGCCTACCTGCAGGTTCAACACTTCATTGAAGAGAACAAACTCCTTGGACTCTGCCAATCTGGCTTCCGCCCCAGACACGGGACCGAAACAGCCCTACTTGACCTGAAAAACCAGATGGACGATGCTAGAGACTTGGGTAAACCAGCACTTCTCCTACTCCTCGACCTATCAGCGGCCTTCGACCTCGTGGATCATGGCGTCCTATGCCACCACCTTTCCTCCACTGTCAAATTTTCCCCAGAAGCCACAGCGTGGATCACCTCCTTCTTACAAGACAGAACCATGCAAGTATTCTCTGACCTAGCCGCCGCATCGCCAACCTTTATACTCTGTGGGGTACCCCAAGGCTCCTGCCTCTCCCCCACACTATACAACATCTTTACACGCCCCCTCTTCCTCATCCTCGACGCCATGGGCATCTCCTACACCAACTACGCCGACGACACTCAGATCCTCCTCACTCTCACAGGTAACTACAACACTGACTCCCTGACCCTCAACAACCTCTACAACACCATCCAAGCCTGGATGGCAGACAACGGACTATGCCTCAACTCTGACAAGACGGAACTCCTCCTGGTAGGTTCGCCCGACACTCTAAAAAATCTAGATGCCCAATTTAGCCACTTCACCATTGATTCCATTAAAATTCCAGTTTCCGACTCTGTCAAAACTCTGGGAGTCCATCTGGATTTCAGCCTATCCATGGATAGACAAGTCAATGCAATAGTCTCTGCAGCTGCATATCATGCCAAACTTATCAATGCAGTCAGACCCTTTCTCTCCAAAGAGAACTGCACCAACATAGCCAGAGCCATCACCGGCTCTAGGCTAGACTCCTGTAACGTTCTCTTTCTAGGAACCTCCAATAAAAACTTAGAGAGATTACAAGTAATACAGAACAATGCTCTCCGGGCAGCCCATGGCATTGCTAAAAGAGAACACATCTCTGAGGCAAGAAAACTAGCCCACTGGCTCCCAATAAAAGAAAGGATCATATTCAGAGCCCTGACACTGACCCATAAGTGCATTCACCTCACTGCTCCTGCATACCTCTCACAAAGGATACACCCCGTCTCCACTACCAGGCCAACCAGATCACCGTTCACCAACATGCTCTCTGTGCCACTAGTAAAAAGAGTAAAAGCGGGTGGTTCCAGCTTCCCTTATCTCGCGCCCTCTCACTGGAATGCCCTACCACCCACTATCCGTGGAGAGGCCTCCCTCACCACCTTCCGCAAAATGCTGAAGACACATCAGCACAAATACTTTTCATGTATACTGTATTATATGACCAAAATCAATATCTGTAATAACAGTATGATTTCCTGTAACATTCATAATGTGTCAACAATCTCTACCATGCCTGTACCATGTAACTAAGTTATTGCAAGTAACAGCGCCTCAATGCCCCTGGGCTGCTTGCGCGCTATATAAATGTAAATAAATAAATAAATAAATAAATAAATATTATGCCAAGGTTTGCCTGAACCGGTGCAGAAGCAGCTCAAAGAATTGGTAGGAGTAGAAGCAAAACCTTGGGCTGAAATACAGTTGCCGATCGCACACTACTGTAGATTGTTGCAAGAAAAGAATCGGAAAAAGGAAGCAACTCGTAAGGGTGAGGAGGCGAAGCTGGTGCAAAAGAAGCTCTCGAAGTATGCTCTCGAGGGAGCCATACTCACCAGCCCAGCCGAACCCAGCGCACAACAAGCAACCAACTCATCACAGAATAATCAGGGTAACGCAGGATTTTACCCAAGAGGAAGGTGTTTTGGAGGAAGAGGATGGCAGAGTAATCAAGGAGGGTTTCGAGGTAACCATGGAGGCTTTCAGAATAATCAAAATGGCTTTCAGAACGCGCAGATGGGCGGTCCAGCTATGCCAGATGGACAGATCGCCCGACCACCACCAGCGTGTCGGATGTGTGGAATGACAGGACACGTGGCGCGCATGTGCAGAAGCCAAGGCATGTGGCAAAACAGCCAAGGGATGGGGGCAGGCATGGAAAATCAGCCTGCCGTCCTGCAACAGGGCGGTGCACAAAATTACACAGTACAGCCGCAGGCGTCAGGCAGGCAGCAAGGTACACAGCAAGTGGTTCAACCACCGAACATGGGGAACTTGCCGCAGGGACAACCCTAGCAGGCAACACTGCAAATGTCCCAGGGCACTAGCTTCGGAGGGGGAGTTAACCCTGGGGCTGGGGCAAATCAACAAGTATACAGTGGGCCAAACTTATATATGAAATAGGACAGCTCACGGGGGACTCTGATGTGCTCTATCCTATCAGTGACACCAGACCCTAACAGGGAACCAAGGGTGAATGTCACCATAGGGGGGAAAGAATATTCCTTCTTAGTTGACACGGGTGCAACGCGCTCGTGCATACGAGAGGGCAAATGTTCCTTGTCCGGCGAGGCTATAGATACTCAGCGTTTCACTGGAGCTCATAGTAGAGTTCCCTTTACAGACACACTTGCAGTCTCAGTGGGTGAGCGCTAAATGAATGTACCCCTATTATATTCACGTCAGACCCCAGTAAATATTCTGGGCCGAGACATGATGACTAAATTAAACATGACCATCTCGTTCAACGAGAATGGTATAGTGTGCTCCCTCCAGGAATGCATTATTCAAACGTGTGCGAAATGATCAGAGCATACTCAGGACATATAGCCATGAGAGCTGTACCGTTAGAACCAGAAGTCTTTGCATATGGCATGCGGGTACTTATGGTGGGCTGCCAGCCCTCGCAGACCAAACTATGAGAACCCCTGATTAGTTTCTGTTCAGATCCAGAATACCCATTCACGAAGAGGAGGGGCAAGTATTTCCCTTAATGATACAATCTGCTGCAGTGCGAGGGAAAGTCGTAGTGGTCGAAGGATATGATGACGAAGGCATACAATGGTGTGCGATTATCGCTATCAAAGAAGGGTATCGAGCGACTGACGTCACCGATGATGAGCTGTTCGAAGAGCACCCTGACCTACAGGAGACAAGAGTGGAAGTAAGTCTCACATTTTGGGTCAAAATGATCAGACGGGAGGTGCCACAGAGAATGATGCTGGCGCTGGTACGTTCAGAATACTTTGATGATGACATAGCCCAAGTGCCTGCCGTGGTATGGAGTACAGGGCCCTATGATGTAGGCCTCCTGAAGGGGGCAGGTGAAGTGAAAATTAAACTGAAACCAGGAGCAATTTTACCACAAGCGCGACAATATCCCGTGTCCAGAGAAGCAGGTAAAGGGATCGAGAAGACAATTTCCGCCATGATGGAGCAGGGCATCCTAGTGATGTCAGAATCATCTTGCAATACAGTGATTTACCCCGTCAAAAAATCAAAGGGAGGGTCCTGGCGTTTAATCCAAGATTTACAACATTAAACGATATAGTTGAAGCTGAGTTCCCTCTAGTCCCCAATCCATCCACAATACTTTGAAATATACCCACTGGGGCAAAATATTTCACAGTGATTGATTTGAAAAACGCATTTTTCTCAATTCCACTGCACCGTGACTCTCAGGACCTGACGTCATTCACCTTCAGACAAATGAGCCTGAAAAGTACGAGGTTGCCGCAGGGTTATTGCGAGTCCCCGTCTATTTTTAACAGAGTCCTGCAAATGGACCAAGGCAATATTGCGGTGGACAGTGTTGTTTTACAGTACGTAGATGACATTCTGATCTGCAGCACCACTGAAGAGCAATGCAGGCGCGACTCTGTCCAGCTATTGAATATATTGGCTGTAAAGGGATACAGAGTTGATAAGGAAAAGTTGCAGTACTGTCAACAGGAGGTGTTGTACATAGGTCAACTGATCTCTCATGAAGGGAAGAAGGTAACCCCAGAAAGGGCTGAAGCCATCATGAACATGGCCAAGCCGCGCACGTTAAAACAAATGCAGAGCTTCTTAGGCCTGTGCAATTATCTCAAAGCACGGGTCTTTGACTACAGCTCGTATACCAAGCCCTTGCTTCGGGCTTTAAGGAAAACCCAGGCAACAAAAGGAGAAATTGAATGGACTGAGACAATGGAGAAAGGGTTTGCAGAACTCAAGGGGGCAATTTGTAAGGCCCCAGTTCTCGGGGATTCCTAATTATGCAGAGGAATTCTACCTGTTTTCAAACTCTGATGGTAATATTATGATGGCAGTGCTCGCACACAGCGAGCCTCGCTGGGGTACAAGCCCCTAGTATATTACAGCGGGAGTCTGGACCCGGTTATGAAGGGCCAATTCCCGTCCGAACAAAATCTAGCTGCTGCCGCATTCGCTATCGAAAAAGCGTCATCCATTGTGATGGGCTGCTCCATGACATTATATGTTGAACATTCGCTGTTCGCCATACTAGAGAAGCCAAAGGGCACACTGACATCTCAGAGAGCATCCGTCTATGAGGTGATTATCTCTAATCCATCAATCAAAATAGTTAGATGTAAAACTGTGAATCCTGCTACATTCATAGCTGAACCAGTCACAGAGGGAGAACCTATACACGACTGTGTGAACTATGAGGAATTCTATGATGAGATCCCCAGGGTAAAGGAAAACGCCCTGGCAAGTGGAGAGGTCGTCTTTATTGATGGTTCTTCAAGAATCGACCAAGAAGACGGACAAAGGTATACAGGCGTGGCCGTGATAAAACACTGCGGGAACGGAGAGTTTCGAGTGCTCATCAGTGAGCGGATACCCTCATACTATTCTGCGCAAGTTGCAGAACTGCTGGCACTGATACTCGCCATTGAGAATCATGCAGACCAGGAAGTAACTGTGTACAGTGACTCAGCCTATGTGACATCCACAGTACATGCAGGTCTAGCGCGCCACATGTGCAACATGCAGCCTCATTGGACAGGTTGATAAAAGCACTACAGCTCCAAGTGGGCATGGCGGTCGTGAAATGCACCGCTCATACCAAGGGGACGCATTTCGTGTCACATGGAAATCATGAAGCGGACACGGAAGCCAAGCGCATGGCATCCAAAACTGAAACAATCATGGACGTGGAGGTGGCACGTACCAATGAGAGGATGATGGTAGCGCGAGCCACACCAGAAGCCTATAGCAATATGGGGCAGACACAGCTAATGGAGTTCCAGGGGGAGGCACCTCAGGAGGAGAAACATTTGTGGAAACGTCAAGTGTGTTCTTTAAACCCGTCTGATGGGCTGTGGAGGCAAGACAGCACTGGTAAACCAGTAATGCCTGTCGCCCTTCTAAAAGTAGCGTTAGAGCAACTGCACTACCTCATCCATGTGACAAAAGAAAATCTTGCTGCAACGCTTGCAGAAGACTGGTTCACACCGAATTTAGCAGAGCATGTTGCATTTTTCATGTTGAACTGCATAATCTGCCAGCAATTCACCGCTGGGCACACATTAAAAGTAGTGAGAGGGATCATCCCCAGACCAAATGGACCATTCCAGCACTTGCATATCGACTATGTCGACATGATTCAAGTGTGCAACGTGTACAGGTATTTAATTGTGGTGGTGTGTCCATTCTCTAGGTGGATAGAAGCAGGTCCCTGTACACACCCAGGTGCTACCTGTGCTGCCAAGTTCCTAGTGAGGGAAGTATTCCCTAGATGGGGGGTGTGCGAAGTAATGAGATCAGATACCGGGGCTCACTTTGTTAACGCAGTGTTCAAACAGATTAGCTTGTTGCTTGGTATAAAGCACAAGTTCTCGTTGGCGTATCATCCTGAGGGGAACGGGATATGTGAACGGATCAACGGCTTGCTTAAGGAGAGGATAGCCAAGTTGAAGCTCACATTAAAGAAGGGATGGCTGCACCGTCTACCATTGGCATTGTATGCACTTCGGAACCTACCAGGCTCTGACCATCATCTCACACCCACGAGTTACAGGCAGAAGGATGAGGAACCCTCTTACCACCCGAGATAGAGCTAGTTGTGATGCCCAGCCGATTAGAGAGATTCTGGGAACAGAGATGCAAAAGTACCTTGACTGTATGGCATCCAGCACCTCTGTCATTACAGACCAGCTGCAGCGACGGCGAAAAGGGGGCGGCGCAGCACGCAACTCAGCAGGAAGTGCTGAAGCAGACACCAAGCAAGGTGTACATGCGCCCCTCGTCTTCCCTGGTGACAGCGTGCTTGTGAAGAACTTTACCAGGAAAAGGTGGGACGAGCCAAGATTTAATGGCCCTTTCATCGTAGAGGACTGCACCCCCTCCGCCGTCAAGCTCCATGGTAGAAGGGCATGGATCTTCCTGAATGACATTAAACCTTATATAAGAGAGAGCCCTCCTGCTGCATCGAACTGTAAAGAAACCACAGACAACGGGGAAGAACCTCAGCACGTGCAGACAAGATCCATGGCGAGGAAGAAGGATGCATGAGCAGAAAACCAAGACAAAGAACCCTGATGAAAAGTGCGGCATAGAACTGGACAGGTTCCCCAAGCAAGGGGAAATAAGGACATAACGAACACTCTGTACATCCCAGTTGCAGGGTAAAGAGAAGCACATCCTAAGCCACAACAACATTGATAGAATGAGCTTTCGAAAGCACGACATGCTCAATTAGTACAAAGAATCAAGACTCTGATAGACTGCAAGTAAGACATTGGGCCTCATTCCGAGTACGGCGCTAACCAATGGCGCTATTAACGCCTTGGTTGACGCCGTACCCGGACCGGCAGCGCCTTGGTGGATGGCGGAATCACCGCCCCATTCCAAGGTTGGCGGGGCGGTGATTCCCCATTCACCAAGGCTCTTCCCCATTCCCAAATGAGCCCCCATAGGGCTCAATGGGAATGGGGAAGATGCAAATAATGGTGACCGTTCATTACGGTCACCGTTATTGGCTTGCAGGCCCCTTTGCGCCCTCGACTTTAACACCTGCTCAAAGCAGGCGTTAAGGGCGAGGGTGCAGAGGGAACTCGGAGTATGGCGGTAAGGGAATACCGCCACCGGTCTTGTTACCGGTGGCCGCTATCCCTTACCGCCATACTCGGAATGAGGCCCATTGCCTGAGAGTGTAATACAGTATCCTGAAGCAACTTTGTTCACAGAACTTATGGTATCCCCCAGTAGAAACATCACAGAGGATCTGTTTCCGGCTAGCATTAGAGACATATCCATCACTCATAGGGAGAGTTACCAGCATCACAGACTTTATTCAAGATCCGGCCAACAAGAAAATAATCTGGCAATTACTGACTGTCATTACGGAAGCTTTCATTGCACTGCCCGAGTACAGTGATAAGGGTACAGATGCTTCCACCACAAGTGATCATTGATGAACTGACATACACACTCTTCTTCCGCATCATAGAGGAATGCCCATGACTTGTCTGGAGAACCACAGATACCTTAAGTTTTATCAGAGATCCAAGAAACAACGAATTCCTAAACCGAGTGTGGTACAAACTGAACTACGTGGTCGCAATCCACGCAGCAGGAAAGTGTAAAGACTGTTCACGTCACAAGAAAGGCCTGTGATCTAGAGACCAGAAAATCAGAACGAATGTTGTTGTCACCAGAAGACAGCAGATATGCATACCATGTCTTCTTTCACCTCATTGAGAACTTTCCAGAACTAGTGGGTAGACCCAGCAATGTTGACATACCCGCATTCCTCAGAGACCCAATAAAGAACGCACAATTAAACAAGCTCCTGAAAGCCATCATAGCGCTACTGAGAAGTAATTATGTTCATCAACTGCTGAGGAGAGCCTTGTGAAGAGGAGATTCCAATAAACTTTCTTCCGTGGAGCAGATCAAGGAGAGAGACACTGTTCTTCAACTTGTCGCCGAAAGTACGAGTGAAAGGAGCGGACACAACAACTTCACCATCTTATTTTCATTTTTCTGCATTTTTCTCATTTTTTCCTATTTTTTCATATGTTCACTTTTATTTTTACTTTTGTTTTTATTTTTACAACATTTTATTTTTGTGTGATTTTTAGCAGTTCCATCTTTTCCTTCTTTCGCATTGAGCAATTTCCAGCATGCCCTCAGGACCAAGACAAATTTGAGGCGTGCATTGGGACCTCATCTATTATCGATATGTATAATGAATGTGATGTACCAAAGGTGCTACCCTAACCCTTTTCCATAATCTAGCACAGTAACTGTACTGAGTACCCACAGACTACCGTCATCACTCTCGTGAGGGGGGACATTTGGAGAAGCACTCGCCCCTCTAATAGTAACGAACTCTCAAAATACGAGACCAGAGCAAAAGAAGGAATAAATAATTGACTATGAACTCATTTGAAATGGGGGCCCAGAACAGTAACTTGGTTTTACCCCCAACAGA
Source organism: Ambystoma mexicanum (assembly GCF_040938575.1). Lineage (NCBI taxonomy): Eukaryota > Metazoa > Chordata > Amphibia > Caudata > Ambystomatidae > Ambystoma > Ambystoma mexicanum. The sequence continues at coordinate 705,779,178 of NC_090923.1, read as the reverse complement.
AGGGCACCACACTTCCCTGGAAGAAAATGCTGCAAATTGTCGTTCTGAACAATTGTGTGTATATCTATAGTTATTAATATTGTTTTTCTGTCATTAACAATCAGAACTGCTTTCTTTATTGGTGCGCGAAGTGCCCCAATCTCAGTGCACCCACCAGATAATGAACATCTGGGACCTATGAAAGCACCCAGACCCTATATAATCATTCCAGTCCCAAGAAAACCCGATGATAAAAGTAACAAACTCAATTTAAATGTAATGAGCATTGATTTAGACACATTTGAGGTAACAAATGAAGAGAAAAGCTGGAGACAGGGTCAGCACAGAATGAATGAAAATGCTGCACTGACCACTGCACGCACCCACACACAGGATGCACACAGACAAGGGCAAGTGTCAATGGCTACAGGGCCTCCAACGAAAGCAGCAGAGAAGAGGAGACTGCGTGCCGAACAATCTATTCCAGAAAACAGTGGAAGTACTCAAGAGGAGCCAAGCGAACCAATAGAGAGAGAGGGCATAGCACAATCCCTCAAAAGAACAGAAGTAGCCACAAAGGAATTTACAGATAAAACACAAATGCTGATAGACTATTTGTTCCCATTCATAGTCAGAGCAAAGAAACTGCACGAGGAGCTGGAACATAGAACTGCAAAGACTATAACGACAAGCATGCCAGCTCGAGCACTGCAAACAAGCACCAGATCTATAACTCAGCCTCATGCTGAGGAGATAGTGGGCCAATGGCGGCCAGAGAACCACAATGAACCAACATGAGGAGAGGATGAGAAACACAAAACCTTCTCCTACCATAGTGAGGCAGCCTGCTCCACCGAGACACCCAGAGAGGAAAAGCAGCACAGACACATTTAGAGACATAGGGCCTCATTACGAGGTGGGTGGTAAGGGATTACTGGCACCGGTAAGGGCACCGGAGCGGTAATCCCTTACCGCCCTACTACGAGTTCCCTTTGCGGGTCCTCCCTTAACGCCTGGTTGTTCCAGGCATTAAGGATGGGACCCGCAAAGGGACTCTGGAGCTAATAACGGTACCGCAATTTGCAGTACCATTATTAGCGCCTTCCCCATTCCCATGGGGCCCTTTGGGGGCTCAAATGGGAAGGGCCCTGGTGAATGGGGAATTACCGGTCCCGCCAACCTTGGAATGGACCGGTAATTGCTCCATTCACCAGGGCGGAGTCGGTAGGGTTTTGGAGGTAGCCATGGCGCTAATAGCGCCATGGTTACCTCCAACCTCGTAATGAGGCCCATGGTCATAGCAAACTACAGAAGAACGCTGAGAATCAAGAGAAGCCCACACGAAGATAACAATTAACCTAATGATTACCTGGACAGCACAGCCCATCTCGGAAACAACATATGGTACCTACAAATGGAGGAAGTAGGACGAAGGCAGTCGGAAGGAGAATGCTTCGTCTGTGCTCTCCTACCATACAGCATGGGAAAATCCAAGATCTTCGTCGCTGTAGAAATTGATGTCCCTACAGCACACTGTATGTCACATGTAGAAATGTGCAACACCAGAGGACAATTTATGGGAAGAGACGCCTCGTTGATATGGGCCAACGAAAAGGATTACCCGGATTAAGATGGCTACGTGCAGGACATTAAAACAAGAAACCGAGCGCACACCGAAATCATGTGATCGGGTACGAGAACCTTGGCATCAAAGGATCAGGGATAAGATGGGAAGTTAACCCGAGACTGAACGTTCAAGGGAAGACTGCAGAAGAGGCTCAAATCTGGAAGAACAGAGGCCAAATTCAGATCTGGGGGTCAGTGGTCTCCCCAGATGAATGGGAGGACGGATTAGTAATCCGCCGAGCATGGATGGTCCTTGGAGCCTGCAAGGAAGCAATAGATAATTCACAGAGGTCATGCAAACCTCTGTGGCCAAAGCTAGTAAAGTTACTAATATGGATAGAAGATAGAGGGGGACCCCTGCAGATAGTGCCACTGGAGAGCCTGAAACTATGCTTCAGAAACGATGGCACAAGGAAGATGGGAGAGAATTAAAACTGCAGAATAATATTTGAAGCTCGAGGAATGACACAAGGAACCGCAGTTATTATGGACCATTACTGGGCGTGTGGATCCAAGGCGTACATAAGGTTGCCGAAGAACTGGGGAGGCATATGCACACTAGTGAACGTCCACGTTCCCGCGTTAGTGATCCCTAAGAATGACCTGAAGTTGGACAGTTTCCCAAAAGCAGATGCTCATCTAAGAAGAAGGAGATCTGTGGAACTGGTATGCAGGATGAAGAGGGGAAGTTACTTTTCTCCCAAATCAGAAGAGGCATTCCATGCAATCCCGTATGAACACAGGCTGTTCAGCCTCACCTCAACAGTATTCACAACACTACTCCTACCCCACATCCAAGTTGGAGTGAATACTAAATGGTTGCAGATAACCAGATGGGAGTTATTGCAGACCATCAATACCACTATAAAAGGATTCAACGCAATCAAAGAAGAGCTGAGAGCAATCAGACTGATGACCCTCCAAAACAGATATGTGCTTGACATGATCACAGCAATGGATGGAGGTGTTTGTGCAAAAATCGGAGAATCATGTTGCACATTTGTATCATCACACGATGAAGAAAACGGAACCCTAACAGAGGCCATAAGCATGTTGACAAGCCTGAAAAACCAGATGACCGATGAAAGTGATGACGTGGACGATGACAGCTGGTTTGAAGACCTATTCTCGTGGGTCCCACAATGGATGGCAGATATATTCAAGTTTCTGGGAGCTCTACTAGCAATGGTATTGCTAGGATTCTGTGTTATCAAGATAATCATTACACAGTGCCAGAAAACTGCGAAGAAAGCCATAGAGATGAAAATAATGGTTGATGTCGAGCCAGGATGGAAGCCCAGAGACCTGACTGATGAAGAAATGAGAGACTTTGTGAAAGCCAGCAAATTTGTGCCAGTGGGAACAAAGTTCACATACCCTAAGAAACGAAGAAGTTATGAAGGAAAATGGATCTACTGCAGCCCAAATGGACAATGTCAGCTAATGACATGGAACAAGGACAAACATGTGAAAAGAGCAGGGAGTTTGAAGGGAGTGATAAAAATATGGACTCCAAAGGCTCACACATTCACACCATCTTGTACCAACGCAGAGGACAATGAGCATGAAACCGAAGAAACAAAAGAAATGAATGCAAAGGAGGGTACAGACGTGGTCAATGAACCGAGCAGAGGGGGGTGTGTAGAGGAGGTCCCAGACATGGCCTGCACCCCTTCCTCTCATTTTGAGGTACCAGAAGCGTACCTCGCCAAGGTATGTGATGTATGAAGAACAAATGAACCTACAAAGAGCTGCACTGGGACTCTGCCCAGTATAAATCAGAAGATCCATACCGGTTGAAGCACCCATAACCAGACAACCCTCGGCATCACGGTACCGTATCAGACAGCCATACCAGCCGCTGATACGAAATGAGGAGTACCTACACACGGTCCACGAAGAGACCCCAAAAGCCTCAATGGAAGGCCAGTGGAAATGACACGAGGGCCTGAACAGACCCGCAAATGAACAAAAGCAGCTATCGAAGATAACACGCCAGTGCGAGTAACTACAAAAATGAATGGAATAGACACAGAGAGGAGACAATGTTAAAACGTGAGGAAACGTTGCTACGAGACAACATGGAAGCAACCGACCTGTTAAACGTGTGTAAATAGGCTTGAAACGCAAGATGCTACGAAATCAATACTGCTTGCAATGCTTAGTAGAAGATAGAGCGGCAAGTGCCAACCATATATCTACCTCAATAAGGCACATTATACAAGTGCGACTCCATTTTGTAAAAGCAGAAATGTACCCAGGTGGCTGGAGGCCTGACAGGCCAAGTTTCAAAACCCAGCTAAAGGCAAGAGAAGGAGCGGAATCGAAACTCAACAAAGAGCGGCTTATGCCTAGGAAATTGAGGTCAGTCAGAGAAGGGGAGGAGAGCGTCAGCTCACAATACTCCAACTTCAGAGCATACCAGCCTGCCTCATGAAGGTCAAGATAAGGGGGGCCCATGCAGGTTGCTAGGCTGACACAGAATTAAATGCACTAAAAGCTGGAAACTGAAGCAGATTCATGGTGAACTAACATGTGACCAGCCAGGCGTGAAGAAGTACCATCGCCTGATGTCATCCAGGACCCGAGGATGCCATAACTTTTCCCAATAAGAGACTACAGTTTCGAGGCCATCCTTAGCCAACTAATTGACACATCGCCCTAAAACACTGATTGATGGAAGGGAGGCAGGGTAAAACTTGGGACACCAGGCACAGGGGTGTCAATTCTCCATGCTGCTATTTAAAAGTGGAAATGTATGTCTAGGTGTGTAAGCTGCCCAATCACAATGGACCAGTTATCGGGAGTCCTATAGATATTGTAACCAACAGGACGTCGTAGTTGTAGTGACGTCTATCACGTATGATATAGAGGGATGGGCGTAGACGCCCACCCGATAAGAGGTATCCAATCCGCATGCCCTGTTATCATATACAGATAAAACACCTATACTTAAGTTACCTTTCCTAACCAATTATATTGCATGATGATTTTTTATAGAAATTAGACGTCAGTGATGACGATTTTTGCCTATAAGAATTGCTGTTCGACTGAAGCTCGAGGAAGTCGGAGCGATTCAGGTGTTCGCAATGCTGCTGATTTCCATTTGTTTCTCTGTTTGATGTAATTATCACTAAACAGACTTCCCTTTGCCAACTTACTGAGTCCTCATTATTGAGTTGTGTTGGAGTAAGTGAATCCTGCACCCCCTGTACTCACATGGTGCAGCTATCTTGTTTTACAAGTTCTGGGGGGTGAGTGCTGATTTATGGGCCCGTCAGCGATTTCCTCTTCCCCAGAACACCTGTATGAGTCTTACCGCCTCCTGGAAGTGTATGTGGGATACTGCGGATTCCATGTGTGGAATGCCATCGTTCAGTGATTGGCCTTTGGGGTAAGATAAGTGGTGAATTAGGCTAATTTTTCCCAGTTCTTTTTTGGGTACCAGACCTAGTGGTGATATTAAGTAATCTTTGAGGGGTATGTGACCCCAGGGTCCTGAATCTTGCCCTGGAGCAGTTCCTTTTTGATTCTGTTCTCCACTATTTGGGGGTTGTCTCTGGCCGATTTTAGGTTCAATGGGATGTTCTGTGACCCTTTGCCCCTAAATGGAGTGATACAACCCTTAGAAAAACCCTGCCAGATTGCCTTGCTGGTTCCCCTGTCTGGGTAATTCAAGAGTGTTTCTCTAAAATTAGATGGGTTGATCGGAGTTTTGCCTGGTGCCAGGCCTGGGGTTGGCAAGGTGTGGTTGGTGCTAATCTTTTGAATTTTTGGCTGGCAGTCTGGTGCAATTTCCTGCTGCGTGATCACTGTTGCAGTTTGTGCAAGCGTGTTTGTACCAGAATTCCTTACCCCAGGTGCACTGGTTTTTCCCAAAATTCCTGCATGGAATGTTGGCTTTCGCAGAGTGGTTCTTGTTTTGCCTGTGGGTATTAGACTTAGCCGCCCGTGGCAGGTTCTTCAGAAAGGGCTGTTCTCCCTTTATGTGTTTCTCATTATCGTTATTTCTGGGACCTTGTGTATTTTTGTTATTTTTGGAGGAATTCTGTGAGGCTTCTTTCTCCACTGGGGGCTCAGCATTTAACATGTATAAGCCATTTTGGACCTCGTCCCATTCTATGGCTGGCCTCTCTGACATGCTTCTTCTAAATCTGATGTTGTATGCTAGACAGGTCGTCCCCTTCTGAGCTACTTTCACTTCTCTTATTTTGTCCATGTAAGCCCATCATGGGGACATTTTTCCTCGTATATTGTTGCCAAGATGGCAAAAGCCTGAAGCCAGTTGTCCCAGTTTTGTTCGACCTGGGCGTTTCTGGCTATGGCTTTCTCTTCAATCTTTTTGGATCCCTAAAAGCATCTTTCCCTTTACGTTGGGCTTCTATCAATGAAAAGATTTCTATGAACTCTTTGGCCCATATGGCTTCCTTGATTGTGGTGTCATGCCATGCTAGGCATCTTTTATATCTATTCAGTATTTCAGTCGAAAAGGATTTCATTTTTAAATCAAATTGGGCATTGCAGATCATTGCTATGTCTGTTGGGTTGCTGTTGCTTTGTCCAGTTTGTCCCACTAGCTCTGTACTGAGGGTTACCCATGCTTTTAGAGCACCTGTTGAGTCTGCCGTGGTTGCCGTTGGTGCAACCATGGTGGCAGCTGTTGGCGTTGCTGGCACAAGTGGCAGTAATGTGTTTGGTACTGCTATTGTTTGGATTGTTGCTGGTGCGGGGGGGGGTCACTACTATGGTAGGTTCTAGGGGTATGATGTGGTTTGTGGCCCCCTGTTCCTCTGTTTGGGATAATTGTTTCCCCCTCATTTCCCGCAATAACTGTTGCATTTCAGACATGTTCTCGCACAATTTCGCCAGTTTTTTGTTACCTTTTCTGGGGCCATCTGTCACTTTCTGTCTCTTTGACGGTGTAGTGACGTCATTTTGGATGGGTGGCATGGTTATCCCTTCCCTTGGTAGGCTGTACATATTCTCCCTCACCCAAGCCCAACCGTAGTGTTCCGCTGCCTCGATGGCTGCCAGTAGGTGGGGTGATTTGGGTTTCTGTGCTGGTGCAGTGGGTTCCCGTGATTTCCATTTGGGACCCATGTTTCCTTTCAGCCTGTTTCGATTAGAAGAAAAAATATGTTTTGAAAAGGCTGTGTTTTGGCCCTGAAGGGGTTTGAAAATGTGTCAGCAGTCTCTGTACAGATGTCATAAATGAGCTCCCTCTTCACTGCTCAATTGCACAAGCTATCATGCATATTTATATTATTTGTGGGTTTGTTGTGAGCTAGCAGAGGTATGCTGTTTCCCGTGCTGGGAAACTGTCTAATGTTGTCCTAAAAATGATTCGATTTAGGTCAGCAGAAATGCATGTACTGGGCTTGAACGTAGATTTATCTCTTGTGCCAGGTTCGCTTACTGGGTAGCATATTAAAGCTTCTTATTAGCTGTGACTTAATTGCGAGCGCCCGTTATTTGCCTGGGTCTTAAAGAATTCCCCTGTTGTTGTATGATGCATACAATGTATGTATTCTGCCAAAAAAGACCTGTTTACAAAGTTCTTTAGCCTTGAAATAGTGTTTCTCAGAATGAGGTTTCCCCGCGGTCACTGTGCTCGAAATTTGCAAAGTTTGTATGGAAATAGATGCGCAGCGCGTGTCCCGCGTCTGCCGGGGGAGCGGCTGACTGCGGATGTTTACTTTTGCTTACTCGCACAGGGAAACAATGTTTCTATTACGTGTTCGGCGCTCGGCATGGCGGCTTACGTCAAAATGACCGTTCTCCTCACGACACCGCCTACGCCTGGCTGAAACTGCAGGCCTTTCCTTCACTCGCGTTGCTATTTGGATTCCTGCTTCCCTTTGCTTCGTCCCGGGAGATTTTGTTTGTTTGGTCAGTGTTCGCCGCTCGCTCGTCATGCCAAGGTTCTTGAACAGTGCAATGTTCAAAGGGAAAACAAAGACGCTGCTAATGCAACAAACTTCAGAGTTTGGCTAAAGAAGCAAAGGTTTGGAAGGCACTGAGTAAACAGTGCATCTCCAGTGTGTTTGGGTCCCTGTTCAGGGTCCACAAACTGTTTGTGTTTTCTCAGAGCTTGCAGCTCTGTATTTATAAGACCCAGGGAGCCCTGGGCCTTTGATATGTATAGTAGTGGGGGCTGTTATGTTTCAGGCCCTGGCCGGAGAGCCGACTATCTGGCCCCCTGGGGGGGCAGGTCTTTGAACCTGATCCCTGCCTGCCTGTTGGTTTCCTTAGGTGCTTAGCACCTTGCTGCATGAAGGAAGGGGGAGGTGATTGCTCACACCTCACCTTTCCTCAGTATTGTGTTGCACAGACTGTGTGTCTCTCTGGCTTGGGGGAAGGAGAGGAGCAGACAAAAGGGGGGGTTGTGCTGCCCCTCTTCAGGCCTGCTGATGGTAACAGCAGTTACCCTGCCTCGCTTGGGGCAGCCCAGCAGCATTGCCCAGCACAGGGCATAAACAGTATGTCCGTGCATCGCAGGGGAGGATGCCGAATCAACATGGCAATGCTTAAGTCGGAAGAAGCCCTGTTTTGTTACAAAGAGAAAGCTCAGGGCACATCCACCGCTGCAAATTCTAGGCGAGCACGTGTGAGGGTGCTTTCTTGTTTTGTGCAAAGGACTGGGGACAGGCAAACGTGGTAGGAGCAAGCTGCGAAGGGATGGGCACACAGGGCAGGGAGCAGCAGGCTTGCGCTGCCCTGCGGAGGATCTGGAGGCATTTTCTGTTCAAAATCGAGTACTGTGTGGACGATCAGACCCCAAAGTTGGAGCGAGAACATGGCGTCATGTGTTTGTGTGAGCAGGTTGAGCATGCAGTAGTTGTGTTGCGCCGGATTTTATGTGGAGATTGGGCGGGTTCACTTTCTGCGAGAATTTGAGCACGCGCTAGGGCTGCTAGATATGTACATCTGGGTTGTCAAGTAGCACATTGAGGCATCCGGCTTGAATCACTCAACAAGCTGCATAAAGCAAAGTGAACTGGGGCAGGGTCCCGACCCCATCGGTTTGGGTCTGGACTTAGAATCGTGGGAAGGTTGCTCTGGGTTAAAGGATGTTGGGTGCCTTTGCAGGTCCCCAGACCGCGTGGGGCATTGGTGTAATTTATGCATCTGCATTATACCAGGCTGGTAGTTAGCCCATGGTGGGACGCCATACCATGGGCAGAAGTCTTCTGATTAAGGCTTGACAGGGTGAGTGCCTTTAGGGGGCTTGCAGTACCCACAGGGTTATAATTGGGTCTTGTTTAAAGTCAGCGGTGGCATGAGCTTATCGGGAAACAATAGTTGCCTTTGGAATATGATTATTCAGGATCAAAGTATAATGCACCCCCAGCTCAGGCATACGAATGACAGTACATTCGGAATGGCCGCGCACGGTTTTGAAGGAATAAAGTAGGGGGTCGCTCAGTGGGAGCACTGCTATTGTAAAACAGTTCATAGGTTTTCAAAAGGACTGTGGCACGTTGAGGCTAGGAAGGTAGGGCATGGCTTGACTTCTCAAAAGGCCCCTGCGCTGCTGTTATAATAAGAGTTGTGGTGGTTAAGGGATTGTGCGGCGCTGTTTGTTAAAATGCACATGGTTGCCAAACTTGTTTGGTAGGGAAAAAGAGCAGCCATTTTAGGGTGTGTGTAACGTGTATAATAGGGTTGTCAGCCGGCTTTGTATTATGAGGGAAGATTGTTAGGGGGCAGCCCTTGGAGGGGCACAGATGCACTTGAGGCAGCAGGTAGCGTTCAAGTTAGCTCAATGTTTTCTGGACACGGGTTGAGTGCCGACACTGCAGTATAATGCGATGGTTTCATTTAAACGAGGGGTGATGTTTGCAGTTTGAGCTGGGACAGTCCGTTGGGCCAAAGGACGAATCTCAAACAGGGTGTGTAGTAGGTTATTGTTCTGGCCCCATTTCTTCATGGGAAGAGGACATCAGCAGCACTGATGTCCCACAATTTTGCGAACTGCCGCCATTTGGGATGGGCGTGCAATGCAGTGTTCTGGCATGTGTCCTTAAGTGAATATTTCAAAACCCATGGAATAGTCACTAACTTGAAGGAGATAAGGGGTCAATAGGGGAGGGGGCACAAGCAGACGACTTACAGGCTGTGTGCGGGGGCAATACTCGAGTGGAGACATTGGGGGTGCCCCACAGCATGCCTAGGCTAGTCTGCCCTGTTATTTCATTGGTTATTTAGAAGGCGCGTGATACCCAGAGGCTTCGAAGAGTGTACATGGTACTTGCACCCAGGTTGCCTGCCCATCCCCTGTAAATGCCACTAGAAACCTGTCTGTCCACGGGTCAGGGAGACAGTAAACCAGTTCACTCCCCTTATTCAGCATAACTGTAGTACGCTTACAACCTTGCCATGCCAATGGAGAGTGGTGGGCCAAGCTAGCATGCCCCTCCCTCCTTCTCCTTTTCTCTCGGCCAGAGCCACATAACATGAGATGTAGCGCTTGGTAGGTGGGGTAACTCTATAAGACAACTCTGGGTGTCAGGGCTATTGCATACATCACATTTTGGGTAAACCAGTACCTTTGGGGTGAAGGTGATGTGGACAGTTGAGGTGCCCAAATTTGGGGTAAACCAGCATCTTTGGGGTGAAGTAAAGGTGAGGTGGACTGTTGCTGTGCCCAGTTTGGGCACACAGAGGTTCTATTTCCTGCTGAGGACAGGTCCTAATAATTAAAGTGGGGGGACTCTTAAACAAATAAAATGGGATGTGACATCGCCAGAAATCAGCAGGTCAAGATCTAATAGTGTTTGAAAACATTAAAAAGGGAATTTTTAACCTCCAAGAACCAAGACAAATGTTTTCCCCGAAACTCGCAGTATCGAAAGGGACTTTTCACCTTCACTTATTTGTAATTTTTCTTCATGTTATATAGTGCAGCGGTGAAGTGTCTGGCTTGCAAACCTAACAATTGCCGAGGTGAGCTTTAATTCTTGAATTCAAAGAAGATATTCAATACTTTTCATTTAACTGGGGGGGACCGAGCCTTGAATGGCGGTCTATCCAGCCAGGGACGAGTTGCATACGGCTAGTAATTTTGCCAAGGGGGCTAAATGTTCAGGCGTGGAAAGGCAGAGTGGCGAGGGACACGTTGGTGGTACCATGTCATGGCAAGGTCTGGTAGTGGGGTGTCTGGAGTTAGGTCTGGGGGACATGTGGCAGGCGTTACCAAGCTACAAGGTCGTGTAAGCAGGGTTCATTTTGTAAGTAAGGTGTTAAGGTGTAAGGTGGTAAGCAAGGAAGCAGGGTATTGTGTTGGCACTGTAGGTTGGCAGGATTTTACGGTGGTATCAGGTCAGCAAGTTCAACGCTGCCATTCAGCCTGCTGAAGGAATAGAAGTAGGGAAGGGCCCAGCCTTCCCAAGTCAGGAGCAGCACTTCCCCAGCCTGAAAAAATTCCTGCAAGAGCAAGCAATCCACTAAAGAGTAGGGGTCGGGGGAATTGGGCCCACATGACAAGGAGTATGAAAAGTGGGAGCCTTCCTTTAAAGGATAGAAAGGGATAAGAATGAGAGAAGGGGCAATGAAGGCAAAGTTGGTTTTGGAAAATCAAGCAAAACTAATACAGCTCAACCTCACCCGTCAGGAACGGCGCTCTCCCAACATGGTAACTCCTGCAAGGGCAGGCAGAGTAAAGATAAGTTGGTTGAGGAGCTTTTGCCGAATACAAGTGTTGAGGAACCTATTGCGGGTGCAGTATGAGGAACAAGTTGGAAAGGTGGCAGGGGCAGAAGTGTCCCGGAGCAGGCACGCCCTGGTTAAGGTGGAGCAAGATGGAAAGGTGGCAGGGGCAGGAGTGTCCCAGAGTAGGCCCGCACTGGTTAAGGCAGAGCAGGATGGAAAGGGACAGGGGCAGAAGTGTCCCAGAGCAGGCATACTGTATCTCTCCTTTCCCAACAGACTCTCCGCGGTCCAATCAATTGTGATATCAAGACTGGACTACACAAACCCCCTCTACCTCGGAGTCCACGCTTACCAACCGAATAAACTTCAAAGAGCCCAAAACGCTGCAGCCAAACTGCTACTTGCGCTCGGCCCGAGAGACCACATCTCCCCAGCCCTTAAGACTCTGCACTGGCTTCCAGTGGCCCGAAGAGTGGCTTTCAAAACCTTATGCATTTCTCATTGAGCATTGCATAAAACCGGACCTCAATATCTTCAAGACAAGCTAAAACCCTATCACCCTCCACGTCCTCTAAGATCAAGCTCAGCCGGCCTCCTAGTCATACCTAAAACAAACTCAGTCAGGTTAGGCGGATCATCATTCTAAGCCTTGGCCCCCACGCTGTGGAACGCACTCCCACCCCACATCCGCCTAACAGAAGATCTAATGTCTTTCCGCAAACTACTGAAAATTTGGCTCTTCCCCTAAAACCAACCTGTACGCAAACTAACCCAAACAGAATAACAGCAGCTCAATGACACCAATCCAACAAACTACTAGATCCTGAATAACAATAAGACAAATAACAATCCAACATCAAGATCCATGTGAGAAATCAACAACTAATATTCGCTAATGTAAACTAAAAGGACAAACAGATTAGAACGAGTAGACCAAAGCAGTGAAGTGGATAAAAAGAATAAATTGTACAAAAACAGTAATGAAGTTTAAATTAATTAAATGGATGTAATGAGTGCAATGGACAAAATGAACAAAACGAGCGAAATGAATAAAGAGAAAAGGATGGAAAGATGAATACAAGAGACTGATGAGTACACAGACAGATGACTCCGACTGTATGAGTGCACGGCATAAATGGAAAGCACAGAATAGAAGATTCAAGTACATTAGACAAGAGTAGTGCATGAAATAGATAGAGAGCATGGAAAGGATCCAGTGCGTATGACAAGTGACAAGGCCTGAATGGATAATGCATGATGAATGAACAAAGTGAATGGAGCGGAAGAAATCGTTAGAATGGATGAAGCGCGTGGAACTGATGAGCGCGCTGAGCGGACAAATGTGTTGAACAGATGAGTGTGTATATCGGATGAGTGTATAGAACGGATGAATGTATAGAACAGACGAATATATTGAGCAGATGGGTGGGTTGAGCGGATGAGTGTATAGAGCAGACGAGTGTGTAGAGCAGATGAGTGTGAGGAGCGGATGATTGTGTAGAGCGGATGAGTGCGTAAGTGCGGAGGAGTGTCTAGAACGCAGGAGTGCATAGAGCAGATGAATGTGCAGAGCGGTTTAAGTGTAGGCCGGATGAGTGTGTAGAGCGGACATAGCTGTAGAGCGGATGAGTGCAGAAGTGCGGAGGAGTGTGTAGAACGCAGAAGCAGATGAATGTGCTGAGCGGATGAGTGTATAGAGCGGATGAGTGTATAGAGCAGATGAGTGCACGGAGAGGATGAGTGCGTATGAGCGAACGACTTTGTAGAACTGATGAGTGCATATAGCAGATGAGTGCGTGGAAAGAACGATTGCATAGAGCGGAAGAGTGCATGGAGCGGATGAGTGCGTGGAGCGGATGGGTGTGCAGAGCGGATGGGTGCGTAGAGTGTGATGCGTGCGCATAGCGGAAGAGTGCGCAGAGCGGAGGAGTGTGTAAGAACGGAGGAGTGTATAGAACAGACTTGTGGGTAGAGCAGAGGAGTGTATAGAGCAGACGAGTGCATAAGAGCGAATGAATGCGTAAGGGAGGAGAGGTGCGTAAGAGCGGGTGAGTGCATAGAGCGGGTGAGTGCATAGAGCAATAGAGTGCGTAGAGCGAGTGAGTGCATAGAACGGATGAGTGCGTAGAACCGGTGAGTACATAGAGCGGGTGAGTGAGTAGGGCGGGTGAATGCGTAGAGCGTGCAAGGGCATAAAGCGGAGGAGTGCCTAGAGTGGATGAATGCCTAGAGCGGACGAGTCAATAGAGAAGACGAGTGCGTAGGGCGCATGAATGCATAGTGCGGATGACTGTGTAGAGTGGATGAGTTGCATAGAACGGATGAGTTGCGCAGAGCGAATGAATGCGTAAAGTGGATGAGTGTGTAGAGCGGATGAGTGCGTAGAGCGGATGAGTGCACAGAGCGGATGAGTGCATAGAGCGGATGCATGCCGAGTGCATTTAGAGTAGATGAGTGCATAGAGCGGATGAGTGCGTAGAGCGGATGAGTGTGTAGAGCGGACAGAAAGGATGAAGTAAGTGGATGGAATGGGTGACGCATATGGATAGAACAAATGATGTATGTGAATAGAACGGGTGACTTATGTGGATGGACGAGTACATAGAACGGATGGAGTGGGCGAAGTATGTGGATGGGGTGAGGACGTATGTGGATCAAATGGGGACATATGTGGATGGAATGGGGACATAAGTGGATGGAATGGGGACGTAGGTGAATGGAATGTAGACATATGTGGATTGAACGGATGAAGTAAGTGGAAGGTACTGATGTAACATGTGAAAGGTACGGGTGAAATATGTGGAAAGTACAGATGAAAAATGTGGACGGGGTGCGTAATACAACTTAGAATTCACCGAAATGATCGGAGTACATTGAATAGATCCGAGTGCACGAAACGGGCTGGAGTGCATAGAAAGGACTGGAGTGCGTGGAACGGACTGGACTGCACAGAACAGACTAGACTGCGTGGAATGGACTGGAGTGCGTGGAATGGTTCGGAGTGCGCGGAATGGTTCGGAGTGCGCTGAATGGTTTGGATTGTGTGGAATTGTTCGGAGTGCGTGGAATGGTTCGGAGTGCGTGGATCGGACTGGAGTGCATGGAAATGATGGAGCGCAGGGAACTGACTGGAGCGCATAGAAGTGCGCAACATACATGAATGGTTTGGAATGCATGTAACGTTTGAAAGAGCATGTAAACCATCTTATCACATCACCATGCTTACTCTCCTCTTTACACCACCATTCAACTAGAACACAGAAATACTATGACACCATTTGTTATAGCTGTTCTCATACCAACATCTGGCTCATACTCCACATCACTCTAACTAATCACTGCTGGTTTCACACCCCCCAGCCAGGCGTTCTCCTCAGACCTAACGCAGCCAGAACCGGTCTGGATAAAACCTGCCAGAATGAACACATACCCCTGATCTCTCAACCACCACACCTACCACTATGAAGTAGCTATTACACGAATGCCACACCAGTTGCACACATATCCGGTCCTCACAAGCACCTTTGACTCTCTCTACTCTGTCTAGTGACTTGAACTTCAGTTCCCGAGGGCGTTCAACCTACCAGCGCCTTCAGACCATACCAATGGTACATAAGGCGCTATATAAATGCAAAGTAACATAACATAACACCCTGGTTAAGGTGGAGCAGGATGAAAAGGTGGCAGGGGCAGAAGGTTCTGGAGCAGGCCTGCCCTGGTTAAGGTGGAGCATGATGGAAAGGTGGCAGGGGCAGAAGTGTCCCGGAGCAGGCCCGCCCTGGTTAAGGTAGAACAGGATGGAAAGGCGGCAGGGGCAGAAGTGTCCCGGAGCAGGCCCACCCTGGTTAAGGCGGAGCAGGGTGGAAATTTGGCTGGGGCAGAGGTGTTCCTGAGCAGGCCCGCCCTGGTTAAGGCGGAACAGGATGGAAAGGGGACAGAGGAAGAAGTGTCCCAGAGCAGGCATGCCCTGGTTAAGGTGGAGCAAGATGGAATGTCAGCAATGGGAATGGAGCTGTTCTATGGGAGTATATCTACAAAGCTATCAGAGCGATAAAAGGAAGCAGGAGAGAGGGGGAGCCACGGTGGACGGTAACCCACCAAGTGGCGTGGCAGTGTTTGGGCGACCGAATGAGCCAAGAGGAAGCCGGAAGGGTCTTAGCTCTTCTCGGACCAGCGCCTCTTGGGAGCCTAACGACAGGGGCGTCTAGTGGTAACAATGAGAGGCTCAGCTTCCCCCCAACAAACGGTGCTCTCCCAGCCCAGGAACACCTGCAGGGGCAGGCGGGTCTCAGGCACGAAGGGTTGGGGGAGTTGTGCCTACTATGGACTGTGTTGGGAAAAGGGGGGAAGCAAGTTTTTGGACACGGAGCAGTCGCTGCACCTTCGGAGCTATCTTCACAGTTGTTGGCTGTGTTTTATTATATGTCTGAAAATCAAATCTGCAGCCTTTTATGCCATAAAGGAAACATGTCTCATTCTGCATCTTACTGGTTGGGGAAAGTAAGGGGCCAAGAGAAAGGAATAAGAATAATATATATTGGCATAATAATGGACAAATGGACAAATGGCCGGGTTATGTGTAAAATGCCTGTGTTTGCAACGTTCACAGTCGTTTTTGCCTAACGGGGCCGGGGGTGTTGGGGGAAAAGCCATAATTACATTTAAAACTACGACAAAAAAGAACTCCGTTTTCCTTTTTCAAAAATATATATATGCATGTTTCGTGTACAATGTTTGCTTCATGTCAACTTGATGTACTTGTGGGGGGGAGCAACTGTTCTCGAAAAAAGTTCTGCTCCGGTTTTAACCTGCTGAGGAGTCAACAGGGTTGAATTCCGTGTATGGGATGCCACAGAGATGTTTGTAAACAGACCTTTACGTTTGAAAATATGCATATACAATAGGTTATTTATAACGTGCCTATTACCCATAGGTTTGCAAGCGCGGACCGGGAATCGCACCTGTGTTGTGCCGTGTCGTTTTGTTTCCAAGGCGAGCACGTTGCCCCGGAGCTATCCTCCCTGGAATGTATAATAATCATTATTTTTTTATATGTGTGTATTAGCCTGCACTCTGCACATTCGTCCCCACAGAAATGCCTTAGTATTCCGTGTGGCTCTTTTTGTTATCTCTGTGCTACTTCTCTTTTGTAATGAGAATAAGAAACATATATAAAAAAGCTTTTTGTCACTATTATCATCCAACAAATAAACTTACATGCCTGTGCTTGTGATATATATAGTACACGGCCATTGCAGCATCTGCACTTGTATGCATAATGCCACCTTTGTACATCTTTCATTGTTCCTAGACAGTTAATCAGAACCTACAATAAGGAGAATGTATTATGAAATATCAACCAGGATCCTGATTGCTGCCGCAGCTGCCGCATCTGAAGGACAATTACGCCTGCTGGAAGATCTCCTGTGCCCCCTCGACAAACAATGGGAAAGAACCAAAGTCGATGAATGCGCGTTCTCTGGGCCCCTCGCTAGAGCCGCTGCTCTTGGATTATGTTAGCTCCCCCTCCTCTGCCTGAGGCGCTTTCTTTGTTTGCCTCCACTGGGATCCCTAAACTCCCCCCCCCCCCCCATCCCCTTCGCTCTCCCCCGTGTCTCATGCTGTGCAGGGACAACGCACTGTGATAACACCGAAAAAGGAGGTGTTTTTTTATTTATTTTATTGAACATTTGTATGGCACCTATACAGCAGAAAGTGTTTCCAGGTTAAGGGGGAAGGGGGCACAGTGGAGGATACAAACAATAACAAATAAACTGTCCTACACCAGGCCTTGTTATATTTCAGATCATGCAAGTGCAGCAAGGAAACATTTCAGGGGGCAGGAGGGCAAGTGCACCATGAGACAGGATAAGGGTAAGCTAGTGCGCGTTGGGGTGGACCAGTCTCAGTGGTCAGGGGAGGGTGTCTGAAGGCAAGTGCTACTAGGGAGGTTCTGAGGCAGACTTGTCTTGGAACGGCCTGTCCCCTGAATGACTCTGAAGGGACCAGGTCGTGAGTAACAGCAGGAGCAGGGTGGGCATTAGCAAGGAAGGAGGAGAGGGAAGGAGGAGGAGAAGAGGAAGGTCTCAGAAAGCTTCCGGAACTTAAGGAGATCCGGCTGACGTCTGGGAGAGGCAGGGAGGCTGTTCCAGGGGAGGTTCCTGCTGAAGACAGAGATATACCCCTCACTCTCTGCTTGGAGAAACAACAGGTCTGCAGAGAGTTGGTACTAGAAGACTGCAGTGCTCTAGCCAGGAGGTAATTGGGGAGAGAGAGTTGAATCCCAGTCCCCAGAAAGCCTTGTGGATGATGCAGAGGGTCTTGAATTTGATGCTTGCAGCCACCGGGAGCCTGTGGATAAATATTAGGGCTGGAGAGATGCTATCCCTTGGCTTGAGGCCAAGGAAACGTCTTGCAGTCCTATTCTGGATTAGTTGGAGGGAGCAGAGAGAGGTAAGAGGCAGGTTAAGGAAGAGGCTGTTGCAGTAGTTCTGCCTAGAAGGGACCAGAGCTCTGGAGACATTGAGCTACTGGGGGGAAGGCGAGGAAAGGAAGAATGCCTCTGAGGAGGAGGAGTTGAAAGTTGGCCTTCTTGGCGAGGGCTGTGATATGAGGGGAGAAGGATAGAGATGAGTGAAAGATGGCACCAAGGTTTTTTGCCTCACAAACCCAAGGAGGGCAGCCAGAGTATGGGAGGGAAAGAGCGAGCAGGCATCCCAATGAGAAGTATCTTGCTCTTGCTGGCATTAAGGCAGATATCATTGGCAGCACACCATACCTGGACAGCAGTCTGGCAGTCAGCTATGAGAGCGGAAGAAAGGGAGGAGGAGGAGAGAGGCTTGAATGAGAGCTCTGTGTCTTCAGCATAGCACTGGAAGTGAGGGGAGAAGGTGGAGATTAAGTGGCCCAAAGGTGCAAAGCAGATGTTAAAAAGTCACAGCTATTGGATAGAGCCCTGAGGGATGCCGCAGGTAGAGTGAGAGTTGGAGGAGTGGAAAGGGCCCCGTTGGACCTGGGAAAGACAGTTTAATAGGAAGCCATGCCAGTGCTCAGTCAGTGATATTGAGTGTGTCACTGAGCTGATTTATGAGGGTTGCATGATTAACCGTGTCAAAGGCAGAGGAGAGGTGGAGGAGGATGAGAATGGAGGGAGAGTTGAAATCAAGATTTCAGAACAAGACATCACAGGTGTTCAGGAGGGCAGTTCCCATGCCTCTGGATGCTCTGATGCCAGGCTGGTGGTCGTGGAGACAGCCAACAGATTCAGTGTGGTGGATCAGTTGGGGTCTGACCAGGAGTTTGCCCAGGAAAGGGGTGATGGACATAGGGCAAGCATTAGCTGGGCAGTAAGGGTCAGCAGACAGGTCTTTTAAGAGGGGGGGTGCACAAGGGAGTGCTGAGGGGTAGTGGAAAAAAGCCAGTAGAAAAAGAGCTATTACATGAATCAGCCAAAGCAGGGGCGAGGGAAGAGATATGTCCTTGATGGTTGTAGAGAGGGAGCACATGTTTGGAGGAGACTTTCATAGAGCGGACCACTTTAGAGACTTCATCCGGTTCAATGGGAAAGAGGAGCTATGATCTGATATATGCATTTATAACGCGCCTATACACAAGTGTTTCAAGGCAAAATGATATGGCATTTATAAAGGGAGTAAAGGGGGAGGAGAGGAGGTAGCTGAGGGAGGCAGGAAGGTTGGGGGTTGGGAGGGGAGAAGAGGAGAGAGAGCACAGGATGTCGTGATTTTTTTTTGTGAAGTGGGAGGCCAGTGCGGTGCAGAGGGCCTGGGAGGGTGGAAGAGAAGAGGGCACTGCAGTGGGATTGGCAAGTTCCCTACAGATTATGAGAAGTTCTGCTGTGTTATTGGCGGCTCCAGAGATGCAGGGTTGGACATGGGCCCTGTTCTTAGAGCAAATGGAAAGTCGGTATTGCCTTTGGAGCAGACTGCATGCCAGTTTGTCAGAGGATGTACATGAGATGTGCCACTTCTGCTCCGCTACTCTGCACTGCACTTGCTTTTCAGAGCGGCCAGGTCGGAGTCATATCAGGAATTGCACTTGCAGGCAGGCTTCATGCGGACCCTCATGACAGGGCAAGGATGTCCGGGATATTGGAGTTAGAGAGATTAAGGTTAGCTATAGCTGTCTGCGTGTGTCGGTCCAGAGGGGAGAATAATGAGGGAAAGAGAGTGTCACGACCCTCGCCCAAAACCCCCTCTGGCAAACCCATTGGTCAGGTGGAGTCAGGACTCGGGCCTCTAGAGCCTGGCATCCTCTTCAAAAGCCCTCATGGGGCCAGTCCTGGCGCATATGGCACCAGTCCTGGCGCATATGGCGCCAGGCTCACACACCATGAAAAACAATGTGCTTGGGAACTACTTTATTGTATTGTCAGTCAATATGGAGGCATCCACATAGCTTGGATACTAAGAACCAAGCTTTGTGGTCTAGTGTTTTGGGTGTGGCAGCCTAGGGACTACTTTACCTGGACTATTTTGTTAGGGCTATTTAAACTACACCCGAGCAAGACAACACGCTTTGCGTTACTTTGCAGCTTGCAACTTGACGCTCACCGTGTTCAGCTATTCCCTCGATCCTCGGAGAAGCAGAACCTGCAAGGAGACAAAAGGAACATCATTAGCAGCAGCCTCTTACCTGAAGTCTTCATCTTTAAACACTTGCAGCTACTGAGAACAGCTTCCTCGAATCTGCACGCCTCCCGGACAGAACGACCTGAAAGAGGAAGATAGAGGCAACATTAAAGAAAGCAGTAGAGACATTTACAAATTACAAACTGCTCAAAAGGCTTACCTGGCTGGTCGCCTCTCGGCTGGCACCACTCTGGACATTCCACTCGCGCTGAAGAACACCGCGACCTACAAGGAAGGAAAGCACAGGTTTGCAAAGGCAAGACTTTTCAGCGCTGCGCATAGCGCTTACTTACCGCATCATAGCACTCTGAATGCGCCATCATTTACCAGCGGGGCTCAATCAAGCCAGTTCGCCGCGCTGAAGCTCCGCATACCTAAGGGAGAAAAAAGAGACATTTTAAACAAAGAAAGGCATGGAGGATAGCAACAAAACTAAAGAACAACAATAAGACCTACCTGAACAATATCAAACGGGCCGGCGTCAGTGAAGTAACTGGACCGCACTCGCCCATGAAAGACAACGTGCCCCTGCAAAGAAGGCAGGACGGAGAGCACGCCTAATTCTACCACAAGGTGAGGAGAGGGCACCAGAGGGATTGAAATCATACGGGGGTGGAGGGAGGATACTTACCCCAGTCGATCAGTCTTGGACACAGTCCTCGTGCATTTTCAGGGAGAACCTTCCCCGCAGACCACATCAGGGCAAAGCTGAGAAGCATACCAGTGAGTAACCCGGCTGGGTGGCGTCCCCATGGATACCAGGTGAACATAACAGAACGCGAAGCCTACCATAAAAAATCCCCCTGGGTGCCATGGAGACATCAGAAATGGACCAATTGGCCCAATAACTAGGAGAGCTTTGTGCTGAGGTTCATTCTGCCCGACAAGAAACTAGTGCCCTCCAGAGAGACCTAATAGTGACCAAAGACCACCACCAGAAAGGTTCTCAGGCGACCCATGGAAGTATGAGGCATTCATCAATCAGTGCAGCCTTCATTATCTTTGTAGGCCTGGAGCATTTCCAAACGACCAAGCTCGGGTAGCTTTTGTCTTATCATACCTGAGTGGTAGTGCAGCAGATTGGTTGGTGCCGTTGGTAACCCATGACGATCCTCTATTACATGACTTTGGGGGGTTCCAGAAAGAAATGGAAAAACTTTTTGCTCGCCATACCCAGGAACAAGCAGTAGACAATGAACTCTTGTCCCTCCGACAGGGGAATCAGGACTTGTTAACGTACATTGCTACCTTCAACAGACTGGTTGCTGAAGCTAGGTGGCCAGAAAACAAAAGAACCACGTTATTCCATCGAGGCTTACGAGGCGAGTTCCCGGGTTCACTGGGACTTCATAAATACAGGAGTCGGAGGGAGGGGGGGATAGGGAATGGAAACTCAGAACAAGTACAAGCATCATCTGAACTAATCTGTAACACCAATTAGATAGTGGGACTGGGAGAGTGCATAACTGTCTGGCCGCTGAAAATGAGCTTCTTCCCAAACATAACCAGTGATGGCTATATCTGAAACGACTAAAGAAAGAGACTCCCTCAGGGTTGGGAATATCAATGTGAAGGGCTTGAATTCACCAACTAAGAGGTTTCTGGTGCTTAGGGAATTTCGCAGGTCCAAAATTGACATTCTCCTCCTGCAGTAGACAAAGTTTGCAAAGGGAGAAGAGAGGAGCATTCTGGGGAGGCGGGCAGGGGCGTAGGAGACACATAAAATCTGGGGGGACAGGGGACACCTTGGGGACTTTGCTTTTTTAATTTATTCATTGTGTTTTATTCAAAGAACTCAACTTTTCACAACATTAAAATTAAAATAGCAGTACATATTAAATTACAAATATCACTGTATAAAACAAGAGAAAAGAAGAAAAGAAAACAGAAGAAAATTAAAGGATCCAGCAGCAAAGCACATGTCTTTATATGTTGCATTTCTGGATTTGTCATCTGACTATGAGCTCATGGTAAGAGGGAGGAAATAACAATTACTTCCAGTGGGCCACAGCTAGGACATCAGCTCGTTGAGAGGCAGATCACCTGTAAGTGGATTCCTGCCAAATAAAGCAGTTGCAGCCTTTCTGCCAACTGCAAGTTGCTACTTTTTTGTGTGGGGCAAGGAGACGTGTGTGTCTCTTGGAATCGAAGGAGGGGGGTTTCAAAGAAAGAGGAAATCTTGCTTGTATCTCTGAGTAAGCCCTGTCATTGGAGTAGAGGGACCAGGTGTGTGATATTGCTGCTTTGACTGTCCTCCAGGGGTTGGGGGGTACAGCAAACAAGGAGGATGAGCGATCGCAAGCCCACCCCCTTATAAGCACTCCCCAGGTCCGCGGCCGGATGGGTCGGACCCGGGGGATGCCTAGTAGGTGGGGTGTATGTGGATCCAAGGGGGTGGTCAGAGGGGCAGCCCGCTATGTGGGCTGCCCCTCTAGTGCTCCTGTGAGGGCCGGGCCAGCCTCTCACGATGAGTCTGGTCCCTCTTAGTCCATCTCATGCTGGCTTTAGAGCCGAGCCTTTCTTTGCCTTTGTTATTCTGAATGCAGAGCTGGACTCTGCTCCTTTCTCGTTTAACATTTGCTGCAAAGCCTGATCTATTTGATTCTCTCATATGTTAAGAGGACGGCAGAGCATGGGTCCTCTGCCCTGTTACACTATTCAAAGAGCCCCTCTGGCCTTTCTTTGCCCCTCCCTTATCTCACTGCTTGCTTGCTTAATACATACCTCCTTGTTTGAACACTCAGCATATTCTCCCTAACACAGCAATGGCAGATGCAGTCTGTCTTAACTGCTATTTGTTCCGTGTCTTGAATTGGCCTCTTATTTCCGCTTTACTGTCTGCCGGGGAAAGGCATTTGCCAGTCACTGCCATAATGGTTCTACCTGACCATAAGAGGGCAACAGCTAGCCAATATTGGAAGAACATGGGCATATTATGCCAGAGGCGGGCACCTGCTTTCCTAATGCCTACAAAGGAGACACAACTGTTGCCTTTGTTTCTAACAGTAATTAAGTGGATGAAAAAACTCGAGAACACACATATTGCTTATACATGAAGGGGATGATGTCACACTTGGTTAAGACATTTTGATCACACCAGGAGATAATTTCCAGCTGCAACTAAGCGATTACCTTTTAGACTTCTGGCTTTAAATAATGTTAGTATCACCTGGAAAGCGAAGCGGTTGCTCAACAGGGTTCCTGGAGCACGAGGGGTACCCTACTCGTGGGTATTGATGATTGGAGGGCATTCTTTCTGTCGTTTGGATCCTGGCCCTTACGCCATGATGGGGGGAAGGGCCTATTACTTTTGGTCGTACGTACCCTTTGAGGGTGGGCAGACATTGCCTCCTGCTTTAGCCCACTAACAGCTCTGCTTAGCAACTTTATCACCTATACCTGTCAGGTGGCATGTAACTCAATGCTACTAATGTTATCAGCCTCGGAAGTCTGGAATCCTTTGCCGCATCAATTAGGGTATAGGCTTGCCACCTGAGACTTACCCATGTCAGCATCTGTCACCCTGTGGGGAAGACACACAGAAAGAGCAGGGCACGGTGCCCTTGTGGGTTTTCACACTTCTTCCTCGGGGTGGGCACAATTCACTCCGCAGAGAAAGTGGCACATTCTGGGCAACAGTCTCCCACTTTGACAATGTCACCCAAAGAGCTAAATTGGCCATTTGAAATACCTCTGTCGAATTATTATTGCTCAATCCACACTGATGGGTTTAAGCACATGTTTAATGTGAGAAAGCAATTAAGGGCATTTGCCAACGCACTCAAGAAGCACAGGACACCCTCTTACCAGCGACATGCCATGCTCACTCATTCTGATTACGAATTGCCATTTATCTGGGGTCAGGTTAAATGTATTTATTTATTTAATACATGTGTAGCATCACGCAAAACCAGCAAGCATTAAGGCACAAAGTAAACTGCATGGAATGGACCACTTCCATTGGCGCAAGTTTTTACTTTTCAGCCACAAAATGGAAGATTTTAGCGTAAAAGGCAGGTGAAATCACCTAGCTTTTCCACTCTGGAAGAGTGTAAATACCTCACGCAATTAGCGATTGCTGGCACAATTGACAATGGCTTCCTCTGGACTCTGCCCGCTTTTACCAGGTTTAATTTCCAAGGAGATGCCAGAGGTATCCCTTTCCTTATTTCCAGCATGAGAATCCATGCTGGCCGTAAGGCCGCATTTGTCTGGTGGAGGGGGAAATACAGGGTGTCCTGGTGTGTCCACTCGGCTCCGGAACTCCACCCAGAAAATGTACGAAAATCCGGCCAATTAGAAAAAGCGACATTAATAGTGTTTTCCACCACTTTTTCTGAACCAATTGACCTGGAAAATGCTGTGTTCCATCAGAAGCTGAATTCATTCACTCCGCATATTATCCCACCGGAAGATTAAGCCAGGTGTTGAACACAGGTATTACATATTCCTGTGCACAATCTGCATTTGGAGCATTAACTCACTGAGCTACCTTACAAATTATATCTCTTCTTTGGCTTTACCGTCTTAACCCCTTAACTGTCATGGGTATTTCTGCCAAGGCCTTTTTTGGTGATTTCGCTATGTCGCCATTCAATCCCTTGTAACTTTTTTGTTACATAAGATATCTCGGCAAAATTTGCCCCTTTTTTCCCCAAATGTAGGCGGTCGTAACATTTCAGACTTTCACGGGGATTGTGGGTAATAAATTCTGGGGCAATTTGCACAAGTTAGACTGCTGTGGATTCCCACGGGTGTCCTCTTTTCGGAAATGCATGAGGTTCCCTGTTTTCCCTGGTGGCTTCGACACCATAGGCCCAAATCTGTATGTTGTCCACATGAGCAAAATCTGCTTCGCTGAAAGGCTTGGGGTTACCAGTGGGTTAGGCTTTTCCCTTTGCACCCAGGTAGAACCCACACATTTGAGGTACCGTTTTCGTTGGGACACCTGTGGGAACGCAGGATGGTAGGACATGTGTTGTTGGCGGCGTTTTTCGGTGGGTGCCCAGAGTGAAATGTCTGATTGTGTTTTTTCCACCAAATTTCAGAGAAATTTCCCTCTGCCAACCCACCGAAACACACCGCAGGGAATAGATGTCCTACCTTTCCGCATTCCCACAGGTGTCCCGACGAAAATGGTACCTCACATGTCTGGGTGCACCTACCTGGGCGCAAAGGGAAACGGCTAACCCACTGATAATCCCAATCTAGCAATCTGCCCCCGGGGAGGGCTACATAAGATGCCATCATCTATTTGGGGTGGGGGGTAGACGGCCACCCCCTTTCCACTAATAACATCCATGGTGGTTCCGTGCCCCCCCCCACATCCACCCAAAACAAGATATAATTTGTTTTATTTTTGTTTTGCCCCTTTCCTAGGGGCAGATGGACACGTGTGTGGCCATCTGCCCCGGGGGGGCAAAATGTACTGCCCCAGGCTTGGGGGCTGGATCTACCAATATTTGCAGTGACCTCTTTCCCCCAAATGGATGGGGAGGCATCTCATGTACCCCTTCCTAGGGGCATAAATCTGCCCCAGGGAGGGCTACATGAGGTGCCCCCATCCACTCATGTTGGGGGGAGAGGGCCACCCACACTTTCAAACACAAACACATCCTGGTGCTCTAGTGGGCCCCACCGGGACCCCCAACCCCACCCAAAACAAGTTATAACAATTTTGTTTTTTTGTTTTTCCCCTTCTCTAGGGGCAAATGGGCACATGTGTGTGGCCATCTGCCCCCAGGGGGGGGGTCAAAACGTACTGCCCCAATCTTGGGATGGTGGTTGTGTCAATATTTACAGTGGCCTCTCCCCCTACCCCAAATGGATGGGGGGCATCTCATGTACCACTTCCTAGGGGCAGAAATCTGCCCCAGGGAGGGCTACATAAGGTGCCCCCATCCACTTAGGGTGGGGAGAAAGAGCCCCACCCGCACCCACCCCCACCCAAAACTAAGTTTAAAAAAAATATATATATTTTTTGTTGTTTGCCCCCTTCCCTGGGGGCAGATGATCACCCATCTGCCCCCAGGGTATTGCCCCCATGTTTTGGGGGTCTGGGGGAGGGGGCTGCTTACAGAGTAAGCAGCCCCCTCCCCCCACTTCAAAAACAGATCCCTGCACAACATACCAAACATATTCTGGGGGGGATAAAAGATATTACATCGCCCCCACTTACAATTGTGGGGGGATTTGTCCCCCCTGTGTCCCCCATGTCCTACGCCCATGGAGGCGGGGGGGCCTGGAGTTTTGGGGTTCTGGTTCTCCCCGAAAAGGAGGTGTTGGGATCCTACTCAAGAAGGGGATTCAATTTGAAGTTGAGAGGACATGGTCGGATGTGAATGGTCGTGCCCTCCTGATAACGGGGAAAATCGCGAAAGTGCAGGTCACCATTGCCACCGTGTACTCACCCAATGCCGGTCAGACAGCATTCCTTGAGAAAAAAATCCCCAAAATAATGTTAGAAGCCAAGGGACATATAATCCTGGGAGGTGATTTTGATCAATGGGCGGACCGGTCTAAAGATTGGAAACCAGGTAAACCTGAAACGAGAAGCCAACATAGAGGGCATCGTACTGAACTGTCTGAAATTACGGATCTACATGAATTACAAGATGCGTGGAGAGTTTTGCACCCTAGTGAATCCGGATACACCTTCTCTTCACACCCAAACAACACATTTTCTCGTATAGACTACATATTTCTCACGACAGAACTTACCGGCACTGCACGTCACTGCCCGTCACTCAGATATCATTCTGATGACATGGTCCGACCACAACATGGTATTAGTAGATATTAATTGGGAAGACTTACCCGTCACAGGAGGGTCTTAGCGGTGCAATGAAACTTTATGGAAAGATGCTGTTTTCAAAACTGAAATGGAATCTGAAATCGATGAATAATTCAAAACAAATGACAATGGGGAAGTTTCCAAACAAACGATATGGGAGGCTGCAAAGGCCACATGGAGAGACATTTTAATACACGAGGGGTCCTCCAAGAAAAGGGAGCAAAATATAATTTAACATGAAATCCGCCACCTAGGAGGGGAGGTTAAACAAAACACTGAGGTGGATCCTGATAAAATAGGAGCCGCCCAACGAAAAAGGGAGGAACTAAGGCTGTTGGAACACAATCAAGTAGTACGCAAATTACAATTTCTCAAACAGAAATATTACGAGAAGGGGGACAAGGTGGACGCCCTATGGGCAGCCAGACTTAGGGAGCAAAGGTCGGAACGCAAGGTAAAGGAAATAATAGAAGACTCCACCCCTCCGTCACTCCCCCGTACCATTCCCGAGGGCTTTGCCACCTTCTACGAATATGTATACACCTCTGAGACAACTCCTGAATAGACACAAACTCCTATCTATCACCAATCATCATGCCCACGATAACGCGCGCGAAAGCTGAGCTCCTAGACTCCCCAATTGTCGAACAGGAAATCCAAGACGCAATTAATAGGCTCACGCTGGGCAAATCCCCGGGGCAGGATGGGTACACCGCCGGCTTTTACAAAACCTTCCAAAGGCAACTATCAACCTTCCTAACAGTTCTATTCAACGATATAATAGAGACTGGGGTGGCACCTGATTCTTTCAAGAGAGCATTGATAACAGTCATTCCCAAAGAAATGGAATCTGAAATCGATGAATAATTCAAAACAAATGACAATGGGGAAGTTTCCAAACAAACGATATGGGAGGCTGCAAAGGCCACATGGAGAGACATTTTAATACACGAGGGGTCCTCCAAGAAAAGGGAGCAAAATATAATTTAACATGAAATCCGCCACCTAGGAGGGGAGGTTAAACAAAACACTGAGGTGGATCCTGATAAAATAGGAGCCGCCCAACGAAAAAGGGAGGAACTAAGGCTGTTGGAACACAATCAAGTAGTACGCAAATTGCAATTTCTCAAACAGAAATATTACGAGAAGGGGGACAAGGTGGACGCCCTATGGGCAGCCAGACTTAGGGAGCAAAGGTCAGAACGCAAGGTAAAGGAAATAATAGAAGACTCCACCCCTCCGTCACTCCCCCGTACCATTCCCGAGGGCTTTGCCACCTTCTACGAATATGTATACACCTCTGAGACAACTCCTGAATAGACACAAACTCCTATCTATCACCAATCATCATGCCCACGATAACGCGCGCGAAAGCTGAGCTCCTAGACTCCCCAATTGTCGAACAGGAAATCCAAGACGCAATTAATAGGCTCACGCTGGGCAAATCCCCGGGGCAGGATGGGTACACCGCCGGCTTTTACAAAACCTTCCAAAGGCAACTATCAACCTTCCTAACAGTTCTATTCAACGATATAATAGAGACTGGGGTGGCACCTGATTCTTTCAAGAGAGCATTGATAACAGTCATTCCCAAAGATGGGAGGGATCCTAAACTTTGCAGATCTTATCGCCCCATTTCCCTCCTTAACATTGACGCCAAAATCTATGCCAGAGTATTGGCCGCAAGATTGGAAACACTAATGCCCCACTTGATCCTCCCTGACCAGGTTGGGTTCATCCTTGGGAGACAGGGTGCCGATACCATGCTCAAAACACTACACCTCATCCACGCAGCCCATAACCTCCTGGGCGATCCGGCCCTCCTGTCAATAGATACAGAAAAAGTTTTCGATAGGGTAGAGTGGGAATTCCTGGGAGCAGTCCTGCAGAAAGTCAGAATAGGCCCAAAAATCTGTGATGGGATACAAGCAATATACACATCCCCCAAGGCATCGGTATTTGTGAATGGTGAATATTCGAGATGGTTTGAGTTAGAACGGGGGACCAGACAGGGATGCCCACTCTCTGCGATTTTATTTGCACTCTCCCTAGAACCCTTGGCACAAACAATGAGAGCTGACCCTAATATAGAGGGAATGCGACTGGGAACAACAGAATACAAAGTGGCATTGTACGCAGATGACATTCTCCTCCACATAATCAATCCCCTTGAATCCATCCCCCGCGCCCTCTGCCTGATAGATGAATATGGCCAATACTCGGGCTTCAAAGTAAATAGGACTAAGTCCATACTGTTCCCCCTTCAGGGATCTGCTGAAGAGAATGAATCTAAGTTCCACCCCCTAGGCCTTAAATTGGAACATACTACGTTACAATACCTGGACATACAAATCACTAAAACTCTGATTGACCTCTATGAAGCCAATTTCCCCCGTTCCCCCTTCTCCAGGGCTTCGCAGCGGATCTCATAAGATGGAACAAATTCACAATCTCCTGGCTGGGGTGGATTAATGCTGGCAAAATGGTATGCCTGCCTCGATTCCTGTACCCCTTCCAGATGTTACCAGTCGAGATACCGAATGAGTTCTTTATGGAAGCCAAAAATATTATGATACGATTCATTTGGCAGGGGAGGAAAGCAAGAATTGCATACAATACGTTAACACTTCCTAAAGATAAGAGAGGAGTGGCACTACCTGATCTGAAAACTTATTATAAAGCCGCAGAGCTATGTGTCCTAGTTCCACACCTTAGGGACCGTAAAGACCTCCAATGGGTACAAATGGATAATCACTATTTGTTCCCGGCCACGGTATCTGAATGGCTGTGGACCCCTCATGAAAGGATGCAAAGGAAAATCAAAGCCCAACCCATATTGAGCACCATATGGAGCATATGGCGAGCAGGCAAGGAAATGCGCAAAATCACTACTTTGCCGAACCCGCTCAGCCACCTATGGTCACGCGGCATAAACAACCACATCCCCAATGTGGAAAGGTTCCAATCATGGTATGAGGAGGGCCTAGAGAGAGTAGGGCAGCTTCAGAGAAAAGACTTGTTCATTACTCTACCAGAGTTGACGGAGGCATTAGGTATAGGTGCTCTATCCATGTTCCACTTCATTCAACTAAAAGGTGTATTGACAAACCCAAATGAAGAGACAAACTTAAAAAGAGACCTTCCCCCATTTGAGAGACTCCTAGACTCAAAGTCTGACATGAAAGGCCTCATATCTGCAATGTATCAGGAACTAATAGCGGCAGGAGAGGGATCCACGGGCTCCCTGAGGACCAGATGGGAAAAGGACATTGGAGAAGAGATACAACCTGACCAATGGGACATAATGTGTAGAGCGGCTTCCAGAACCTCCATATCCAGTCAATACAAACTCCACGCCATCAAACTCTTACATAGGTGGCAATACGACCCCCTTCGTCTCTCCAAGATGTCGCAGACAATGAGCGCGAGATGCTGGAGAAAATGCTAAGAAATCGCCAACTACTGGCATATGTGTTGGGGCTGCCCATGCATTAAAGTGTTCTGGGATGAGGTCCTGGGTTGGATCAAGGAAATAGACGGGATTCAAAGGGACGCCGATCCCTACCTAATATTGTTCGGCCTAGAAAGAGACGAGGACGACTGCATCAGAGTGAAAAGCCTAACTCCCCACCTACTGTTGGCAGCTCGAGCCTTACTAGTGATCAAATGGAAATCCATGATGATCCCAGGGAAGAATGAATGGATCAACTTGGCCTCGAACATTTATTCGATGGAAACAATTACTGCCTCCTTATATGACAAAGCAGCTCAATGCGAGGCTTTATGGGCAGACTTTAAGAACAGATATCTTGCAACATCTTCCAACTCACAATCGAGGGAGCCCATAGGGCCC
Source organism: Ambystoma mexicanum (assembly GCF_040938575.1). Classification (NCBI taxonomy): domain Eukaryota; kingdom Metazoa; phylum Chordata; class Amphibia; order Caudata; family Ambystomatidae; genus Ambystoma; species Ambystoma mexicanum. The sequence continues at coordinate 705,748,628 of NC_090923.1, read as the reverse complement.
TGAAACAAGAGGCCAAACCCTGCAAACCATCACGGAAGTAAACTCTTATTATGTGGTCAATACCTACCAGACAAAGGAACAATGTTCAAAGTGCCTACATAGTTCCCAGGCTATATGAAAGACTACAAGATGTATGCTATTCCAAGAGTGGGAGGGGGGAGGGTGTGGGTTAAGTTTAAAGTTCAAATGTTGATGTAATACATTCGGAAATATATAACCACTGTTAATTCATGAATGTGATATGATATATTCAGTTAATGCTCAGTCAAGCTACCAGATGCTGACTGAGGTGTACGACAAAATGTAAACCGTCCCTGTGTTTTTTTCTTTTTGTTCTTGTCTTTTGCTTTTCTCCTCATGTGTTGTTTTCTAAAAACTCAAAAAAAAAAGAAAAAAGGACGTCTTAGCCCAGGTGGTTGATCCACCCAGAGACTGTTCAGAATTCATAAATCTGGTTGTGCAGCTAGACCACCGGTAGCAGGACCGAAAGGCAGACCGGTCTAAGATGGACCCTCGGACCGTGTATGTTCGACCAAGGGAAAACACACCATGTGTACCTGAAAATGCTGTAGAACCCATGCAGATTGGAGGGATACAGCGTCCATTAAAAAAACAAGAGCAGGACAAAAGAAGATAACAACAGCTTTGTTTGTATTGTGGGAAACCAGGACATTTCCTGAAGGACTGTCCAGTAAAACCCCCAAGAAGAACAGTAGGGGCCACAGAGAAGGATGAAGCTAAGGAATTGAAATACTACCAAGCTCGACAAACGTAGAGGTCAGTTTGTCGATGAGAAGAAAGAGTTGCTGACCTCGCACTTTGCAATACCAGTGTTCTTAATTAACCACCAACAGTCGTCAAGAATGCATGCCATTGAAGCATACATCGATAGCAGAGCAATTGGAAATTATATTGATCAAGAACTGGCAGCAGAGATCGGGCTTCCTTTGTGTTCTAATCCAACTATGGACAAGGTAACCACCGTGGATGGGACAGAAATCGCTTCCGGACCAGTAACCCAGTGCACAGCCGTAACCTTGCTGTGCCAGGACGGACATCGGGAGTCTATTTCATTTGATCTCATCAAGGCACCTCAGTTCAGGCTAATACTAGGGATGCCATGGTTGGTTGCTCACAACCCTTTGATAGACTGGCGGGCACGAAAATTAACCTTCCCCGGTGACATCTCCCCTGTCTGCTATTACCAAGAGGAGAAACCCGACATCTGTATCCCCATGACTCCCGGAGCGACAGTATCAACCCTGGGAGCAACTAATACCTTGCCAAGTGAATACCATGATTTCCAGGATGTTTTCCGAAAGGACCAAGCCAATACATTGCCGCCGCAAAGGCCCGATGACTGTCAGATCGACCTTGTTCCTGGTGCACAAATCTCTTGCGGCAGGATCTACGCTCTCACAGAACCAGAAAACCTTCATTTGAAATCCTATTTAGACCAGGACCTTGCAAACGGATTTATCCGTCCTTCGAAGTCCCCCGCAGCCAGTCCTTTGTTCTTCGTACCAAAAAAGGAAGGAGACTTGAGAACCTGTATTGACTACCGCACATTGAACCAGATCACAGTGAAGAACCACTACCCCTTGCCACTTATCCCTGAGATGCTAGACCAAGTTAAAGATGCCCAGATTTATACCAATTTGGACCTTCGAGGAGCGTACCACTTGGTCCGAGTCAGAAAAGGAGATTAATGGAAAACCGCCTTCAGTACTAAGTACGGCTTATTTGAATATCAAGTTATGCCCTTTGGGTTATGCAACGCTCCTGCGGCATTCCAATATTTCATGAATGATGTCTTAAGGGAGTTAATTGATGTGTGCGCCTTAGTGTACATAGACGACATCTTAGTATACTCAGCCTCAGAACAAGATCATGTCAGGCACGTTCGTTCAGTCCTCACCATCGCTTGTTTGCAAAGCTTGAAAAATGTTTTTTTTCACATCACCGAAGTAGAATTTCTTGGTTTTATCCTTACTCCAGGAGGCATCAGAATGGACGTGCACAAGGTAGATGTCATTCTGAAATGGCCTTCACCGACGTCTCTGAAAGGGGTACAAAGCATGCTGGGCTTTGCAAACTTCTACCGCCGGTTCATCCCAGACTTCTCTCAGGTTGTGCACCCAATCACAGTACTATTACGAAAAAACAATAAAAGTTTGCTTGGACCGAAGAAGCAAAAGAAGCCTTTCAGGAACTTAAACAAAGGTTTACCTCCACTGCAATCCTGCGACATCCTCACCCAGACCTCCCTTATGTCGTTGAAACTGATGCGTCCAGTTTCGCAATGGGGGCTGTCCTTTCACAGAGAGACCTGTAAACCAGCCAGCTACATCCTGTGGCCTTCTGGTCGAAAAAGTTCTTACCTCCAGAGATTAATTATGCCATCACAGACAAGGAAGTCCTGGCTATCAAATTGGCCTTTAAAGCCTGGAGGCACTACCTTCTGGGGGCCTGACACACCATTACAGTCATCACAGACCACCGAAACCTGCAATATCTCAAAACAGCCAAGGTCCAGTCCTCGCGCCAATTACAATGGGCCCCTTTCTTCGCCGAATATGACCAGGAGTCAGAAACAGAAAGGCGGATGCCTTATCTCGCATGGGCATAGATGAAATAGTATATACAACTCCAGACCCAGTACCTATTATACCTGAAGACAAACTCTTGGATATCACGACAGCCTTAACACAAGCAGAACTACAAAAAGAAATCCAACGGACAATGAATCCTGATGCCTACCTCGCATTGCAAACTCAAGGAGAACAATATACCATCAAGGACCATCTACCCTTTTTTAGGGATCGCCTATATGTACCCAAGAAGGAATTACAACAGCATATTATTTCAAACTATCACAATTCACTGATCGAAGGGCATCCTGGGATCTCCAAAACCCTAGCTAAGGTGACAGAGAACTTTTGGTGGCCTACCTGGCGTAAGGACATCATTCAGTATATTCAGAACTGCGGTGTCTGCACACAAAATAAATCACAGAAACAAAAACCATCTGGTCTCCTACAACCATTGGACATTCCTTCAGTTCCATGGCACACTCTTTCCCTTGACTTCATCACTGATCTACCTCCAAGCCAAGGGTTCAACACCATCCTTGTAGCTGTGGACCCATTTTATTCCTCTCAAAGGCCTCCCAGACGCAGCCACTTTAGCAAAAGTGTTCCTGCAGGGCGTGGTTAAGCTATATGGCTTCCCTTCGGTTCTATTCTCTGATCGAGGCAGCCAGTTTGTTTCAAACTTCTGGAAAAAATGTTGTGCAATGGCGCAGATCGACGTTCGGCTATCTACCAGTCCCCATCTCCAAACGGACGGCCAAACCGAGAGAACCAATCAGACACTCGAGCAATATTTACATTGCATGCTGCACCACGAACAAAGGAATTGGAAAGACCTACTATGGATAGCCGAATATGCATATAACAATTCTTTGCATTCAAGCACGGGACAAACACCCTTCTATACCCTTTATGGCAGACATCCACGTACCTCTGAACTAGACTTTCCAGCCAGCTTGGAAATGCCAGCAGTAAAGACTCTACACACAACCATTACTCAGGCTTTGAAAAGGGTAAAGGAACACTTTATTCATGCCAAAGAAAAACAAAAGAGATTCGCCGACCAACACCGGAGAAAGGCCCCTGATTATCAAGTCGGAGACAAAGTTTGGTTAGCCGCTAAATTCGTACCCATCAAGGGAACCCGGACCTTTCATCCCAGATTCTTAGGACCCTATACCATTAAGGCAATTATCAACCCTGCAGCCGTGAAACTGTATTTACCACCTAATCTACACATCCACCCGGTATTCCATGTGTCCATCCTGAAACCAGTGGAACCCAGCACACGGATTGGGACACCACCTAAACCCATACTTGTTGACGGAGAACCAGAATTCGAAGTCGAAGATATCTTGGACTCTAAATACTCTAGGACCGAGCTATGTTATCTCGTCGATTGGAAAGGATTTGGGCCACAAGATAGATCCTGGGAGCCCAGTGAGAATATCCACGCACCACGTCTAATCAGGAAATTCCATCGGAACTTCCCAGCCAAACCTGGGCCAGACAGAAGGAACACCATGGGAGGGGCATTAGGGGGGAGTGCTGTCACGACCCTCGCCCAAAAACCCCTCTGGCAAACCCATTGGCCAGGTAGAGTCAGGACTCGGGCCTCTAGAGCCTGGCATCCTCTTCAAAAGCCCTCATGGGGCCAGGCTCATTCACCATGAAAAACAATGTGCTTGGGGACTACTTTATTGTATTGTCAGTCAACATGGAGGCATCCACATAGCTTGGTTCATAAGAAGCAAGCTATGCGATCTAGTGTTTTGGGTGTGGCAGCCTAGGGACTACTATGCCTGGATTATTTTGTTGGTGATATTTAAACCACACCCGAGCAAGACAACACGCTTCGCGTTACTTTGCAGCTTGCAAAGTTATGCTCACCGTGTCCAGCTATTCCCTCGAACCTCAGAGAAGCAGAACCTGCAAGGAGACAAAAGGAACATCATTAGCAGGAGCATCTTACCTGCAGTCTTCATCTTTAAACACTCGCACCTACTGAAAACAGCTTCCTCGAATCTGTACGTCTCCCGGACAGAACGACCTGAAAGAGGAAGATAGAGGCAACATTAAAGAAAGCAGTAGAGACATTTACAAATTAAAAACTGCTCAAAAGGCTTACCTGGCTGGTCGCCTCTCGGCTGGCACCACTCTGGACATTCCACTCACGCTGAAAAACACTGCGACCTACAAGGAAGGAAAACACAGGTTAGCAAAGGCAAGACTTTGCAGCGCTGCGCATAGCGCTTACTCACCGCATCAGAGCGCTCTTAATGCGCCATCATTTACCAGCGGGGCTCAACCAAGCCAGTTCGCCGCGTTTAAGCTCTGCATACCTAAGGGAGAAAAAAGAGACATTTTAAACAAAAAGGCATGGAGGATAGCAACAAAACTAAAGAACAGCAATAAGCCCTACCTGAACAATATCAAACGGGCCGGCGTCAGTGAAGTAACTGGACCGCACTTGCCCATGAAAGACAATGCGCCCCTGCAAAGAAGGCAGGATGGAGAGCACGCCTAATTCTACCACAAGGTGAGGAGAGGGCGCCAGAGGGACTGAAATCATACGGGGGTGGAGGGAGGATACTTATCCCAGTCGGTCAGTCTTGAACACAGTCCTCCTGTATTTTCAGGCAGAACTTTCCCCGCAGACCACATCAGGGCAAAGCTGAGAAGCATACCAGCGAGTAACCCGGCTGGGTGGCATCCCTGTTGATACCAGGTGAGCGTAACAGAGAGTCAAAGAGATTGTGGAAAAGTACAGAGGCCACATCAGGGGAATCAAGGTGAATGTTGACATTTAAAAGGAGAAGCTTAGAGGAGGCAAATAGTAGAGATGAGAGGTTGGTCCATTCAGAGAGCAGGGGGGAGATGGGTCCAGGTGGCCTATAGATGGTGGCAAGAGTGAGGAAGAGGGAAGGGGAGACCCCAAGCCTACAAATGAGGCATTCAAAGGAACAATAGAATTGAGGTTGTATGATGGTAGCAGGGACCCATTCAGGGAAGATAAGGGCAACTCCACCCCCAGACTGGTTTGGTCTGGGATTTAATGATTCTTATAAATTAAATTAAATCTCAACAAATGGTTGTAAGTTAAAGAAAGCAGGGTTAAGTATGAATGTTAGATCATCAGTATGTTTGTAAATTATTAAAACGTTTACTATATGGTTAAACACAGTAAATGAGCAATTTAAATAGAGTTGACATATTGAATAAAACCAACTAATTGTTGGTTTTTGATTAAAAAGCAAGGTGTACATGACTGAAATATATGAGTCAAGAAATTGAAAAGGGTCTGGGGAAAAAGGTTAATAAAAAAGTTTGGACCCATCACTTTGTGTCTTCCTTTCTATGTGCAACTTCAAGAAGCGGAGTTGGTTGATGCAGAACAGAAGGGACGTGGCACTGGGTGTCAGCAGGAGTGAGAAGCTGGGAGGTTCATAGCAGAAAGCCTGTTGGGCTCAGATTATCAAAGCTTTGCATGTATTTTTATTATGTGTCTGCTAGCCTTAGCCCTGGTTTTAAATTATCGAAGGTTAGCGCGAATTGCGTTTTGCGTGAATAGTGTTGCTGTTTTGTTCTGCTTTGGGTAGCGATGCGTAGGGGCTCATGTGCACAAAGCTGTGTTCAGTGCTTGGTATGGGCACGAAATGCAAGTATTGTCACCCTTGTGAAGCATGTTAGGTTGCGACCCTTCTGAGGTGGTGCACCCTGACATCCTTTGAAGCTAAACAGGGGCTCATCTCCCATAAGTCTTCCGTTACAAACAATCTGAGGTATTTTAAGTTGCTATCTGCCTCAATGTGCATTTGTGGGTGTTATCACGTGTCACCCATGAAAAGGGGTATAAGGCAAAGTACAGAACAATGTCCAACAAGCTCATGAAATTGTGTGCTTGATCACTGTCTATTTACCTAACTAGGCTGTAGAGGTACTGTAAAACAACGTCCTTTTCCAACACTGTCTACAACATGTGCAGAGCTCCCAAAGGCAAAGTGTGCTATAGCATCAAAGACAGCCTTTAGTGGCTGCATTTCCTCCACACTCTATAGCCAAAAAGCTAATCCTTGTCTTCTGATGTTATTTTTTCAGAGGTTGAATTCTTCAATGTATCAGGGCGTGGAAGGTTAAGGCATGAGGGCGTGTTGTTTCACAGGGGCATGGTGGTTTATTTCTTTATTGTTCACGTGTTAGGTGCTTATACAGCAAATAAATACTGTTTCAGAGCACCCGCAGGACAAAGGGAGGGTGCAAGGGAGAGAAACACATTAAAATACACACATACATTAAATACACTGGAGGGAAAAAGGAAAAAGGACGGACCTACTATGTCTTGTGAGTATGCAGCAAGGTTATTTATTTATTTATTTGTATAGCGCAGTTGCAGCCCAGAGGCATCGAGGCGCTGCTACACGAATTCGTTGGAATTTTGATTAAAAGGTTAGACAGATGACAACAGTTCTCTTAATTACACAGATACAGGAATAGTTACATAGAGATGCAAGATATGCGTTTTTACAGTTACAGACTAGCATCACGTATATTTCATACAAAAAGCTTGTTTTTAATGGCTTTGCGGAAAGCGTGGTGGGATTCAAGCATTCTTACATGAGGTGGCAGTGCATTCCAGTGGGTGGCGGTCTGGGTGGGAAAACTGGAGCCATGGTGCACATCTTGCGCGTTTTGGGGGTGACAATCATGTTGGAGTAACACTTCCGTAAGGGTCTTGTGGCAGTATGCTTGGTGATTCTTTGGGTCAGGCAGGGTGGAGCAAGATCATGGAGACATTTGTGGGTGAGAGGGAGTATTTTGAAGACAATTCTCTCTTTAACCGGGAGCCAGTGGGCCTGTCTTCTGACTTCAGAGATGTGGTCTTTTCTCACGGTACCTGTGGCTGCCCTTAATGCGTTGTTTTGGACTAGCTGGAGTTTGGCAAGGTTTTTATTGGAGGTCCCGACGAATAGGGCATTACAGTAGTCCAGTCTTGAACCAATTATTGCCCTGGCAAAGGTGAGGCAATTCTGGCGTGATAGGAAGGGTCTGGCCGCGTTGAGGACCTTAGAATAGTAGGCTGAGGAGGAGGCGATGGCCTTGACCTGTCTGTCCATGGACAGACCGGAGTTAAGGTATACTCTGAGTGTCTTCACGTATTTGTAGACCATGATGGAAATATTGTCAATTGTGAAAGAAACGTACTGTTCACCAAGGTTACCCAGGGTCGAGAGTGACCCCATGAGTAGGAGTTCAGTTTTTTCACTGTTGAGGCAGAGCCAGTTATCTGCCGTCCATGATTGGATAGTGGAGTAAATGGTGGTGAGTGTTTTAGTATCTGCTAGGTAATCACCCGTGAGTGGGATGAGTACCTGTGTGTCATCCGCATAGTTGGTATGCGAGATGCGCAAGGAGTCAAGGATGCTGAACAGGGGCCTCGTGAAGAGGTTGTAGAGTGTGGGCACAATGGACGAGCCCTGTGGAACACCACATGTGATATGGCTAGGTGTGGCACAGGCTGAGTCAGAAAAGACTTTCATGGCCCTCTCTTGGAGAAATGAGGTAATCCATTCGCGTGCTTTAGGGGAGAAGTTATTTTGGGTGGCTAGATGGTGGCACAAGGTGTTGTGGTCCACCAAGTCAAAGGTAGCGGATAGATCCAGAAGCAGGAGTAGAGCCGGTGTGCCTGCGTCCCTTAGATCGTCCATTTGGTTCTTTAAGTCCAGGAGAGCCGTTTCGGTCCCATGTCGTGGGCGGAAGCCAGATTGCCGCAGGCCGAGGAGACGGTTTTCTTTCAAGAATTTTTGGACTTGCAGGTAAGCTGCTTTGTCCAAAATTTTAAGTAAGAAAGGTACAGGGGTGATGGGCCTATAGTTCCCCGGGACCGTTGTGTCCAAAGAGGGTTTTTTGAGGAGTGGGCGCACCCATGCCTCCTTGAGTCCAGTTGGAACGTGTCCTGACTGGAAGGATGAGTTGATAAATGCTGTTAAGAAGGGAGCTAGGATATGTGCTGAGTCTTTGATAAGGTTAGTTGGGCAGGCATCTCCCTTACAGTTGGATGATTTGATGGATTTGAGCAGGGTGAGGACCTCCAGCTCAGTAATATCTTTGAAGTCAAAAAGTGGGGATTGGTTGGTCTTGGTAGGCGTGGTGGGTTTGCTGTGCAGGTTAGCTATGAGGAGGGAGAGGGCTTTTTGATGGCCACAGATTTTGGTTTGTAGAGTGTTAAGCTTGTCTAGCATGGCAGCTTGAATATTATTGCACCAGTTTTCATCTTTGATGAGAGAGGGAGGAAGAGAAGATGGTTTTTCCAATTCATAAAGATGGTGAAGATTTCTTTAGACCCAGATTTGTCGTCATATATCCTGTCGTTGAAGGAGGCAGCTTTGGCTAAGGTGAGGTTGGTTTTGTAAGATTTGGAGATGGCTCGGAACGCATTTTTAGTGGCTTCAGATGGGTTGACTTTCCATGCGGAGAGGGAAATCCTCTTCTGAACGCGTTGGTCAAGGACTTCTTTGGAGAACCATGAGTTGGAATGTTTAGCTTTTTTAGCTTTTTTGCGGGTCAATGGCGCAACAGCGTCAACTGCTTGGGTGAGGATATCTTTGAACGTGTTGGCTAGGGTTTCTGGGTTGTTGGAGAATGGGGCCTGCAGGGCCGGGTTGAGAAGGTACGGTGCAATGTTCTCAACTGCCAGTCGGCGTGAGCTCCTAGCGAAGGTTGATGTTGATTGCAAGAGTTAGCTTGAATTTTTGGAGAAGTGAGTCACACTTCTGTTTTATTTCGCTGGCATTGACCCATGTGAGTTAGATATTTCTGTGGTTTTGTGTTGGTATTAACACTGGTAGGCTCTTGGGAAATCTAAAGCTCTGTTTGCAGGTTTACAATGGGTGTTCTTGACTGGGGTTGTGTGACTAATGTGAAAGGGATTTTCAGGTAGTCAAACCAGTTGAGTGCGATTGGCGAGCTATGATGGAGGATGTGTTCAGTGTTGATGATGAGGACCACAGTAATACCTTTTCTGGGTGTTGGGTCTATTGTGCACTGTGTTAGGTTCAGTGTGTTGAGGAGGCAGTGAAGACCTTCCTTCCGGTACTTGTTTGGTGATTTCCAAGGCATGTTGAAGTCACAGAGTATGTTATTGTTGGTGTGAGTGAGAGACGTTGTCCTGACAAAGTCCAGAAAGTCTGCAATGAAAGAGAAGTTGTGCTTGGTTGGTTGTTGAAGCTGATTGTGTCTGTTGCTGACAATGGGAAATGGCAGGAGCGTAGTTTGAAAGCCAATGGTAGCAACAGACATTTGAGTGTATGGCCATGAAAGTTGTGAATGGTAGGGAGGTCTCCAGCAATCTTGTTTGGATGGTCTCTTAATAGAATGCTGTAGAATGCTCTAGAATGGTTTAGCCATTGGGAATGAGGACGACTTGGATGTGGGTGGAGATGACTAACATGTAGGTTATTGGTCATGAAGATGGTGGCCAAGCTGTGTGTGGCATTGATGTAGGCAATGCGTGCTGTATGGTTGGTTGCTGAGTAGATGTGTGGAACCATCTCTCCTCAAGTAGTGGTGCATGTCGTAGTACATATGGGACATATGCTGAAGTGTGGCAGGTACCAGCAATGACATATCCATGATGATGCCTGTGAGCACCATTATTGCCAATGAGTGGAGATGGTATGACTGGGATGAAGGGAGACAGAGGTGTGGAAAAACAATTACAGGGATCTCACCTGAGCAGGGGATTGTGGCTTTTCCTGTTTCAAACCAGGACACACATGAATTGGCCTTTACTATGGCTGTCCTTCCCTTCGCCAGACGAAAGATGCCTGGTGGTTTAATACTTAGGAATGGAAAGCAGTGGGCAGGGCTAAGCAGGTGGATGGGGCAGAGGTCTTGCAACCTACATCCACTTGCACTGGCTGGCCACCTGCGTTAAGCCCTTTGGGTTCTATAATGACAGACAACTCACCGTCAAGGAGCATTTAGCAAGGAATTGAAAAACGGTATTGAACCAACTTTCAATGTTAAAGAAAATCAAGTTCCTCATCCTAGCAAAATACCTCAGATCAGTGATCCATGCCTTGACCCACGTGAATGGTACCAATGCCCCCTCAGATGGACTTCTGGTAACCACGCTTGCACCCCTGAAATGTGTTGTACATTCTGCAGCATTATGCTTCAAATGACTCTGCAAATCGTACCACATCCCACTCCCTCTTTCAAAAACCTCTGCAACCAACTTAAAATACATGTCACCTACTAACCTGCCCGCAGCATGTACAAGGCTGTCTCCCTCAAGTCCCCAAGCTACCTCATGAAAAACCTCTGTATTTCCTGAGGCCTACAATATACTACAAGCAAGGACATGTGCTGACTTCAACTCTGTTGGGGCAGGAATGAAAGAACAAAAGGACTTCTCTTCTCTGTCTATGCCCCCAAGACACTGGAACCCGCCTACCTCCCCCCCCCCGTTATCCCCTTAGCAGGCATATCACCACCTGCCTTCTGCCTCTCATGAATGAACCGAAGACCCTCGTCTTCAAGGAACGATTTCTCTCAAACACCTAGTTCCATACATCCTCCAGTCCCAACCATGGACATGGTTCATAGGTCAATGTAAATTGCCTGATTGAGCAGCATAGTTATGCAATCCACCTTGTGACGCTCATTTCACAGACCATGCCACATCAAGATAATGGACCAAACACATTGAGACATTGCCAGTAACCCACCCCTTCCACATCATGCAACCGCATTCACCACTTGTTCTAATAACAAAGCTACTGCATGGATTGGGATGGTAAAAATAAGCATGCAATGAAAATGCTCAAAATTGTTGATTTACTACGTAAACCTATATGTTTGAAAGAAACAATTAACAAGCCCACCAAACATGAAACGACCCTATCTAAAAACAAAACAATCCTACACAAAAATGAAAAATTACTACTTGTTGTCATGCTCAATTTCCTGAATTGTCCGGCCAGTGTCCACTGAGCCTCGAATTTGGCATCCCTGAGTTAGGCTTCTCTCTCTTTGTGAAGATGCTCTGTGGCCTGTTTCCTATCCTCCTCAATGTTTTAGGCAGCCCAGAGACAGTCCTCAATGATGGAAGCCTGAGCGCAGGTCTTGCATTCCTTGGACTCAGCCCTGGTCCTGGCAATGGCCATGTCAAATGCTGAATTCCAGGCTGCACACTTCTCCCGCTGCCTAAAACGTGCACAAACGGATAATGTTTGTGTGCGCACCCTCCGCATAACCTCCTGCCTTTACATACTGATGGCACAGAGCTGTTTTGCCCTCCTCTTTGCCTTCTGTGCGATTTCAATCCTTCACTGTCGAGACAACTCCTGGAGCCTGGCAATCCATATTAGATGCTGGTTTGCCCTCTAGAAAGGTGGCTAGTTGTGGAGAGAGGAATCCATCCTGCCACTGCCCTGGGATGTCTGCTGGTCCTGAGCTTAAGGTGATCTTGTTTTTAAATGAAAAGACTTGTATTTCGTGAATAACCACTGCAAGAATTTACATTTATATTTTCATTTTGTTAAATTGCAGGAATCGTCACAGTATAGTACCCCTGACGAAGAGCATTGCAGCTCGAAACACATTGTGTTTCTCATTAAAGTAGCGACTGCGAAGAGAAAAGGAACTTGTTAAAATTAATTCTTCTTGAGCAATGTTTGTTTGAATACTTATATTTCCTAAATATCTTTGAAATTGCTTCACTGTACAAATTCAGAAATGTATCAGGTAATCGTGTTGGCTGATATTCAGCCCTTGAGGGCGTGCAGGGGACTGGAGTTCCCACATCTTGGGAACTGTGTTTGGTTTTGCATATTTGTACTGTCCATGTGCCAGGACCGATCAGTCTCACCTGCACCTTACGTTTCATACTTAATTAATAAAGATTACATACCACATTTATCTAATATCAGAAGTGTGATACCTCTAAATAGGTGTGCGTTGCTAACCATATTTGTCTCTAATGTCTGCTGGTCCAACACATCTTGCCGACCATTGGACACCATGGCATGACTGGCAGTGCAACTGGTCTGATAGCACAGCGAGTAGAGCACTTGCTTTGACATCTGTGCAGAGCCTGCTGACGCAGGTTCGAATCCAGGTGGGGCCAAACTCAGCCTTTCATCCTTCCGAGGTTGATAAATGAGCACCGCACACCGTGGGTAATAAGCAGCACTCAGATACCTGAGGGTTCATAGCACTATATAAATGCTACATTATTATTATTATTAACTGTAATGCACTCCCAGATCCTTAGACAGGCTTTTGCTCCAAACTGCTTTTCTGTGCTGAAGATGCTCTCATAATTACTCAGGGCCTTGTCACCCGGGATACAAACCTTAGTGGTTGAGAAGTTGACAGCCCAGAGCCTCATTACTTTGGTGGGGTCTGATGATGTGCCAGACTTTGCACAGGGGTGATGGCAGGGGCCAATGTGGTTCCTGACTATTCCGGGACCGGGGAGCTGCAGTGGAGTGAAAGAGGCATTGGTGTTCAAAAAAGGCTGATGAGGTGGGCTGGTGGAGTTGATGGCATTCACGTGCATAGTGGTCTACCAGGAGAAGATGGACTGGTCAGCAATCAATCACTCCAGCACAGGGCTAGTGGTTGGCCACCTTTGACAGAGAACCAGGCAGCAGCAGTTGCCTCGCAGAGAGGTAGACAATGACCATAGAAGGATTCATGCAGGAAGACAGGCAAAAGACAGGTTTAATAGATGAGCATGCCACAAAGCAGAAAGTGGAAGAAAGGCCCTCAGCCTGTAAATTGCACAAGGCACTCATTGCTCTTTACCCAACTGGCCATAGCATCTGTGATGAATCAGCTTCCGGGGCACCAGTGTTCCAGGGATGAATATCGGTTCAAGAATACTTGGTTTCAGCACAAAGGGAGGAATAGATCATAAAATGTCTTCGGAGAAGGACCAGAGGGACAGAACCACAATGTACCTTGCGCTTGTAGAAGTTCTTGGTGCTCAACGGGGTCGAGTCAGTTTCAGAGCACTTTGCAGCTTCTGCAACACAATTTAAGGCAGGAGCCAGCTGTGGGTATCAGGTGGTAGGCAGTTCGGCGAGCGAGGCTGGTCAGGCGGCTTCTGGCTGGCCTACATGGTGGCTCAGGGTCAGGAATTGCTGTCTCAGTGCTGGTTGGCAGGTCTGAAGCACTGGTGGAGGCATATTGGACAATGTTAGCGACTGCAACATGACAACAGTCAGCAGTCGGTTTCAGCTGGAAGAACGCCACTGGCTGGAAAATGTCCTTTTACGGTGGATGCTGGTTGATGCTTGTCGATGCACTTGTAGCTTCTTCTCTGGGCTTGTGTCATCCTTTAAGACAAACGGACAAAAGCTGAGGATAGTGTTGCAGGCACTGGCGTTGTCCTGGGTTTGGTTCAGAGACACTCTGTCACTTCCCACCTAGGAAGCTTCATTACAGAACCTAGCAGGGCATGCTGTGTGCTGGCTCGGTACAGTTCTGGAGCTACTGGAGGGCCATCTGGATTCAGTATCTCCCTCTGTTCCCTGGGAGATGTGTAGGGGAGGGCTCTTGCTTCCCTCTTTGGAAATCCTGGCCTTCGTTCATTGGCCGAAGCTGTAAGGCAGAGTGTACCTTCAGCCAGGGTCCAACTGAGTTTTTCTTGTTACTCCTTGTGAAATCTTCAGATGATCTGCCCAAAAGAGGAGATCAGCCCTCTTTTAAAGCCAAATGGGCCACAGTGATTGGTGTAGGATAAGCCTACATTGATGAACCAATCCTGGGTCTCTACCAAAAATCTCATGTATGCATGAGTTCATAACCAGAGTAGCTTGCAAAAGAAAAGGTAAAGGGGTAAAAACATGTAATACTAAGTCCCATCCCTGTTTCAGTCTGTTGTGGATCAAAGGGTCTCTCTGGTGAATTGATCTCTCTGTGGTTCCTGATTAAAGCAGCAGTTCTCCCTTGAAGCTGTGGCAGGATCAGTCCTTTGGGCTCCACCAAACCACATACTCATACCTTCTAAATGGAGTCCCCCTGCAGGGATGACTACTGTAAATACATAGTCCCAGGCATGACAGGTCACTGCCCTTGATACTGAGAAGCGGGAGCTGGCTTCAGGTTTACATAGTGCATATAAAAAGTTGTTGTTTTTTTCCTGTCCTTTGTTACTACTGAGACCAGCCCTCCTGTGGGCCTGTTTGAAGTAACTGATTAGTATGAGAGACTGCCACCATCAGCTAACAAAGAAATGGGTGGATCCATTGAGTCTTTGTCAGTTAATTAGGCTGGCCATGGCAAGAGGAAGGTTTTGCCTTCCCCCCTCTGAGATGCCTTGATGTACTCTTGGCTGTCATATTCCAACTAAATATGACAGGGGGATGGAGCCTGTATGCTCTGTCCACCCAGAGTACACTGGTATATGTTTATGTCATGCAGCGAGAATAGGAAAATGTGTGCGGATTAGCCCCACACATTTTACAAAGGTTGATCTACCATCATTCAGTTTCATTTAAAATTTCAAAAAAGTGCAGGCGATTGCACACATTCTGTGCAGATGGCCGAGACCCTCATAGCGTCTTATCCATACATTTGATGCACTCAAATGATGGAAAAAGGAGGCACTTATGCAAATTAGTTTGCATGGGTCAATATTTGTGGACATGTGCATTACCTTTCACTGCATTATTTTCATGTGAAGCACTATGAGTGAGAGGGGACAGCCACCAAAAGAGAAGGGCTCCTGGGGAGTAAACTATTCATAGATGAGGAGCTGTTACTTCTCACAAATTATTTTGAGAAGCATCATGTTGGCCACTGTAGATGGGCTGGCAGTACACTCTATGTTGTAATATATAATCACCTATGGCAGCAGGTCACTAAAAGGATACATGCATGTGGATTAGAACATCATAAGTAGGTACATAAGTGCATGGGAGATTTCAGTAAGAGAGCCAAGGAGAAGTTGGGGGAAATGTGTACTCAGCCAAGTGGATGACAACCTCCAGGTAGACAAAATGACCCCATTTGAAGAGGTTGTGAGTGGTCTCATTTCGAGTGAGCAGGTCTTTTGCGTGGGAGCCATTGATACATATGTGGCCACATCTAGCAAGTGACATGTATGATTGATGACTTTGTTCTTGACTGTTTCTTCAATTTATTCTTCATGTACAGTGCAGGGGAAGGCCACTCCCTCCTGTTATGGAAGGCTGATGTATGCAATGGTTCACTGTCAGGGAAACACATGCCTGTTACTTGCTGCACAGTGCATACTTTCTCAGTCAAGTTTCATGCATGGGGCATGTCACCTATTGAAGGAGCCTCTTGAGAGTTTGTATTCCTTGAAATATTATTTTGGGGCATTTACAATTGCATTCTTTTTTTCACCTGGGAGAGGTCCGATTGATGGCTAGTGAGGCCATTACCCCGAGCCCATCTCTTCATCGACACTTTTATCGTGGCATGTGAAAATGATCTGTCCTAGCTAATGGGGTGTACAACAAGTGATACATTCAACGTCCCATGGACAATGTTACATAGCTATCCTATAATTGCAAGAGCAGTATTGACAAAAGGTAAATGCTGCATTGAAAATGAACTGCACTCGTAAAGCAAAACGCAAGTTACAGTTGCCAGGGGCTGGCCATGTGGCATATTTACAGGTGACAAAACACAAGGGGTCTGGGAAACTCTCTACCAGCACGAACACAGTCCATTGACTTGTTCTTGGGTGGATGTCCCCTGGGAGAGTCTCAACCAGGTCTTTCGCTCACTGTTCTTTTCACAGAGAAAAAATGTCCCCGCATATCAGTCTTTGTCCTGCCCAGGGGCAGTCCATCACCGAAATGCTAGGCAATTCTCCTCTGAACAAGAGTACCACAGCAACCCCATACACGTTTTTCAGCCTAGTTGGACATCATCAGTGAGGTGAAGCTCTGCCTCTCTAAGAGCAGTGAGCAAGGTGACTGTATCAGGGACAGGCTTAAAGGCTGCCCACGCAGGTTACATGTCTTCATCTTCAATGGCTTTGTCAGACACTGTCCGGGGGTTGGGTGGAATTTATGTTTCTTATGCAATCTGGAGTTGATTGCTCAAGCATTACAATGAGGTTGCACTGATAGAATGTCAATCATCATGCCCTGGCAGACTTTGAGAGAAGAGAAAACCACACATACTGCCTAGTGTCATCGATTCTGACCATGCACAGCTTTGCCTCATAATAAACATGTAGTGGGTGCATAGGGGCATGGGCAGGATCCCCAGTGAATGAATGAAAGTTATGAAGGTCTAGGTGCTAATGAAGACATAGGTCTCTCATAACCTTGGATTGGATCCAAATGGGCATGGCAAGCCATAAAAGCTGTCTCTCTGTGGAGATACCAGCTAGCCCTCATATGCATATATGGAACCAATCTCAAGAATGCTATGGGCAGAAGTATTTCTCGACAGGAACAATCACTCGTGGAAGAGATAGCTGATAGACAAGTCCTCTAACTGTTATCCTTGAGACCCCCTAGAGTGTGAGCATAAGCATGATCTGTGACCTCTTCCCCATGTGGGTGTGTACCACCCACGCTCCATTCTGTTGGTAGTATCACACATAATGCCCAGTACAGACACTCACAGGCCCCACTCTTTTCCTGCCAATATACACTTAATCACGATGAAACTGGGGAAGATGGACCAGTCCATGCTCTTCACCCAGCTTCATTCTGGCATTTATTCATCCTGTTAGTCGCACACACATTAGAAAAGGGGAAGGAGAGGCACAGTCGCCAATGGGTCCTGACATGCAGGGCCTCTTACATAGGCATGCAGAGATCATGTGGACTGTCTCCTGACCAGGCCTAGGCTGATTGGTGGGAGGGGGCCTGACAAAAAATCAGAAAACACTGTATTATCAACTATATTCATCAAAAGGGCCACTCTGGGAGTGTAAGGGGAAAGACTCTACATTTTGCGCAGTGAGTCTTCTATCTTCTGCTTTTGAGTGAATAGCACGGTTTACCATTTGTAGGGGGGACATATTGTGCTGTGCAGTGGTGAACTGCGTGTCTTTTGAGGCATGTGCAGGTAATGGGATTAGTACTGGTGCAAGGAAGAGTAACACAGTGGAAATGAGAGGTCATGCATTCTGTGGCCGAGGGATTTTGGTCTGTGTCCTTGCCAAGTGAGATTTAGATATGTCATGGCAGAAACATGGGCCACACGCCACATGAGCACTGGATGTAGCAGGTATGGTTCAATGACATGGGCCTTGCAGGGTATTTACAGTTGCATATTGTTTGTAGTATGTGTTGTGATTGCATCGTTTTTGTGTGGTACTTGTGCTATGTTCATAGCCGACATTTTCAAGCTGGACACACATATGTGATTGTACGACCAACATTTGCAATGTGGAAGCATTGCATGCAGCTTGTTTGCTTGATCTTCTGGCATGGGATGACCTCTTTGTGGAGGTCATATGTGATAGGTATCTGGGCCAATTAGCTTGTTAGGGGGTAAGAAGTGCTAGGTTCATGTGGTAAATTTAAGAAGCATTGTGCACTATGTGTCCCAATGTAGGAGTCTAAACACTAATAGCATCTCTGTTAACTTTACATTGCAAAACTTTGCAAAGTTGGTCTTCCTACTGAATGATGCAAAATGGGATATTAAGAAAACTGATCACCATGCTCATCGGTGTTCGACCTCCCATTCTCTTTCTTGTTTGTTACTGTGGACGTGGTCTTTTGGTATACGTACTACCATCTGGGGTTCATGTGTACTCACTGCAAACCTCTGGATTAAGATCCTCTGGCTGATTAGAAGTCCCTAAAAACCAAGCTGTAAGACTGGTGAAACTTTTTGCCATAAGTCCACCAGGCTGCTGAATAAACCTTCCAGCACCCGCAGAATCAGGAGGGACACAAATGGGATTGCAGAGAAGAGGTCCAGGTGGCAAATGGAGGTAAGACCCCTTGAACATGGAACAAGATCGTTGGGCAAGAACAATACATCTTTGGCTAAAGAGTGGCTAGAGAATGGTGATGCAGAGTAGCAAGGGAAGTAAGGTAAGAACACGTTGGGGCAGGGGAAGTAAATTTAAATGACAGGGGGGATTTCATCTTAAAGCAGGTAAAAGGTGGCGGGTTGGCTAGAGGAACAAGTGGGTACGGGTTTGCCTAAAACATAAAATGGGCAAATGGCAGAAAACTGGCACAGGGATCTCAATAGGAGCAGAGATTGTCCTCCCTAAAACGGTGAGCAGTGCAAATCATTTCGGGAAGAGCATGATTCAGCTGAGGAAGTGGCGAAAATGTTGTGCCTTAAGTAAACTACAATAAGCAGCCAAGAGAAATCAGTGACTACATTTCGGCTTGAGGAAGCCTGGGCAACTAGGGGCGAGACACTGATCACCAGCTGCCTTGCTCTTTTAAAGACCATTCATCAGTTTCCGTACAGGAATCCTCAATGTCTTGGTGCATGGCAGTTCAGAAGACTCTCACAGTGCCACACTTGAGACAGTGCTTTAAGAATTGAATTCAACAGGATGTCACTGCAGGCAGAAAAATGACAGTTCATGAAACAGACAGTTGACTACCATGGATGTAAACTCTTTTCTGACAGCGTTGCTCCCGTTAATGCCTTCAGATAAGCTCCTGCATCTGTTGCCAAGAGTTGCGTGTTTTATAGGCTTAGCTGAGTACTATGCCAAATTTGCAGAGAAACTTTTTTTCCAAGACAGAATCAATGAGGGTCTTCCTAAAAAAGGATGCCTCGTTCTACTAGAAAGATGTCTAGGAGTACACTTTGAGCATGGTTAACAATGGCATTGTGAATACCCTGTGCCTTAAGCCTTTCCCTCGTTGCTTCCTCAGTTTAATCGATGTCAATGGTATTGTCTATGGACTATGTGCCATCATGCGACAGTCACACAAAGTGGACGATCACGTGGTCTTGCTGGCTACTTTTATGACTGCTGAAAATATTTACTCTGTAATCAAATTAAACATGCTGTCTCGTGCATGGGCCACAGAAGATTTTGGCTCCTATATCTAGGACTCACATCCTGGCTACCTGGGGAAACAAAAAGATCAGGGGCATAAAAATAGCTCTTCCAGGTTGGGCTGCACAAGCATAAGTGTAAAGTTGTAGAAAATAAACATATACAATGCCTACGCTTTTGCATTGAAAACCCTTCTCTTTTGCTCCCCTTAACAAAGTTCTCCACATCTCAACACTCACCCTTTTCACCCACCCCCCATCTCCTCCCGCCTAGTTAGCTCTCCAATCAAAAGTGCCCTCTTGAAATTGCTACTGGTCTACAAATGCAGCCATTTCTATACTTCTGATTTCCAGCCCCGAGGCCTGAACCTGGCATAAGTATGGATGCATGGTGGCATCAGTACTAGATTCGTTCTTCAATGCTGACTGTGCCATTAGTGGAGCTAAGTGGCATGAGCTGATCTAAGTAGATTCCCCCTTGACGGCAATCAAGATGTGCGGATGGCAAGTGTAGCCACCTGAAAAGAGTTTACAGCTGGGTCTTGCACCACACTGTCCACAGAATCTCATCTAGTAGTGGGAATAGACACGCGCGTGTCCCCTGCCTCCATTAGAGAGGCACTGATCTCCATGGCACAAGGGGGGCACTTGGCATTACAATTGTAAAACGCTGGTGGGGAAAGAAATGCTGGTGGCCAGCAATAGCTAAAGACATGGGAGCCAGCATCAACTCCAGCATCATCAGCAAAGGACTTGTGAGCCACAAGCCACTGATGGCAAGTGTTCAGTGGACCAGTATAGTCTAATCAACATGCAAATTCCACAGAAAACTACCCCGCTTTTACACACTTTGGCCGCGGGCGCTCAGTAGTCAGATTATAGGAAACTGCTTCACATTATTCTAGCAGAATCACAAGGTCAGTACAAGTATTAGAACATTTTATTCAAAAAAACATGTTTTAAACTACTTAAATGAATCATAAAAATATACACTGATTGAATGCCGTATCCACAATATATGTCTATTGGCTGGCTGATTTCCGGAACACAAATATGATGTTATCTGTCTTTTACTATTTTAAAAAAACTGCCTTTAAATAGTAGAAGACAGATAACATCATATTTGTGTTCAGCAAATCAGCCAGCCAATAGACATATATTGGGGATAAGACATTCAATCTGTGTATGTTTTTATGTTTCATTTAAGTATTCTAATATGTTTTTTTAATAAAATGTGTTAATACTTGTACTGAACTTGTGATTCTTCAGGAATAATGTGAAGCAGTTTCCTATAATGTGACTATTGAGCGCCCACGGCCAAAGTGTATAAAAGGGGGGTCGTTTATGTGGAATTTGCATGTTGGTTGCATTCCTTGTCCTCATCCACAAGCCTCACTTCACCCAAAAAGAGGACCTCCATACTCTAATATATTGTATCCAGAATATTCGAAGAAAAGGTAAGGGTTGATTGCATAGGCCCCCTTGAACACAGGCTACAGGAACACATGTATACTGCTGTCATCACTGATTACATATTCAAATACATGTAAGCCACTTTTCCGCAAAAAAAACACCACCTCTACAACTATTTCTGTCATGTCAGAGGTATATTAATAGGAAGGATTCCACTGTTTTCAGACAATGGAGTGCAATTCACCTCCAAACATATCAATGTATTACCTCATCCTGCATCCAGCAAGCCTGGGTGGCACTACATCACTCGACTGGGCAATGCTAAAGTCCAATAGGAAATAGGTTGTAGAAGGACCCTATCATAGGGCAAGCAGTCCGGGAGTGACTGTTTGGGAGTGACTGACATGAGGTGGTTCAACGAACAAAAATGAGCAACATAGTCCATCCAAATTCACAGCCTGCGCACTCATCTGCTGCTGTAATGAGAGGATGACTAGCAAACACCAGTTTGGCCCAAGCATTGGCGCATGCCACATCTCAACGTCACCCACTTGTGGCCCCCATCACGCGCCATGGGGTGTGGCCATTCCCGTGGTAACGTTTTCACGGTGTCCATTTCTTGCTTGTACTATTTTTCATAGAGGTATGTCTTAGAAAGTCTCTGATTCCAGGAGATGGTTGTGTGGGATGCTGGATGAAGGGGATGTTTGAACAGTTTTTAAATCCTGGGTGGGGAGAATGGGCTCCGTTTTGTGGATTTGTATTAGGTCTAGGAGGAGGTGTATGCCTGCGTGGTGCTGTGAAGGCACCCTGTCGAAACCATGCCGATTCACTGGGAGCAATTAGTGACGCATTTTGTGCCTGATGTCCCCTGACTAGCGGCATTAGACAGGTGACTAGACACATCTCCCTCGCCCGTCACACCCACTTCATATGCACTGGACATGGTGCTGCAGGCTGTCAGGCCCTCTCGCTCGTCACGGGTCAGAGACATCATTAATTCCATGTTAGCCGTTTGCTAACAGCGTGTTCATTACACTTGAAATGTCACCTGTTCACTTCCATTATAGAGACGCAGGCGAGTATTGCAGAACCTTTGAAGGCAAATGAGTTCAAAACTTAATTTCTGTGCGTCAGCAGCACTGTGTGTGCTCACCCCTCAGAGCCGCGGGGGACTAGCTTGGCAGAGACTCAAGGCCAGCCTTTACCAAAGCAAAGGCGGCCGGAAGCGACGTGGAACACTGAATAAACAGGATGCAGACATAGGGTCGTCTTAAAATATGGGAGACGAAAGAGCTGAAGGCTACGTTTTATGCTAAGCCAGTTTATATGCATCTATTTATTATCTGAGGAAATGCCGCAGTCTAATTCCGAATGGTAATGAAGTGAATTCTATGTTATCAGCAGTATCTCTGGGGCTTCGCATGACGTTTCTTATTTGATGTACATTGTCTTACTGTGTTGGCCAATGAACATTGCACGTGTTTGAATGGGCGTATACAGTAACCCCGAAGCAGCCCCCATGTCATCAGCATGCTGAAGAGGGCAGAATAGGGGGGTTATCAGGCACAACCCCTTCAATGACACACGGAGCCGTGGCTTCAAGCAACTTCCTTTATTCACCTCCTACTATAGACTAACTAACTCCCTGTTTTCCTCCTCCCCTTCTGACCCCCTCCCTCGTGCCCTCCCTTCCCACGTGTCCTCCTCCTTAAAGGGCTAATGTTGGTTTGAACCCACAACACCTCCCCCTGCTTATCATGGTAACTCTTGGTCACATTTGTTCAATAAGCCGGGGGGCCGATGTGG
This sequence comes from Ambystoma mexicanum, assembly GCF_040938575.1. Lineage (NCBI taxonomy): Eukaryota > Metazoa > Chordata > Amphibia > Caudata > Ambystomatidae > Ambystoma > Ambystoma mexicanum. The sequence goes on along the minus strand of NC_090923.1, from coordinate 705,725,835 downwards.
TCGCCCTTGGGATTCCTGAGTCTCTCCTGACCCTCCTTCATCTGTCACAAACAGATGGTCTGCCAAAGGTTCTTCCATCCTTTCTCTTGGTATTTCCTCTCTCGTCACTATCTCCTCTTCTATCTCTCTGGGCTCCTCCCTTGTGTCAATTTCTGCTGCATGCAGCTTTTGTAAAAACGAGGCACTGCGTGTCATGCTCTGTCCTTCCCTCCTTCCCTCGTTGCAGTGACTGTGGCGCTGCCCAATGACAGGGCGTGCATGCCGCGGTGTGACGTTGCACGCCGCCGCGTGAAATAAACGGGGCGTTTCCTGGCCGCGCAAGAGCGACCGGGAAGCCCGAACCGCCAGGACGTGTGAGGCTGAGTCCTTGGGGATCCGGGGCTTGCGGACAGCACTGGGGGGCGCCAGTAACCCCTAACAGTGGCGACGAGTGGGGGCGACGATGACTGGGCCTGGCGGTGATTATTCATATAACATTTTTTTCACCGAAACGAGGTCGGATTAAGACTTCGTTTCAGGCCGCGGGTAGTGCGTCACCCATGCGGCCCTTTTGTCTATCAGGCCGTGGAACTTCACGAAGCTCTGGTTTGAGCTCTGAAGTGAAACCAGACCTAATATTTGGAACTTCTGTCACCAGGCAGCTATACCTGCATACACATGTGCCCAATTTGTGATTTTTTCATTTTCTTGGGTCTCCTACGTCGAGTGCAAGCAAGGAGGAGGGCTAACATGGCTGGGCCTGCATAGCCCATTATTCTTCTTGCCTCAATTCTTGGAACAGTCAAGGGCTGGAGCCTTCTTCATCCTCTTCATCATCACAGAGGTGTGCTGCAGTGACTTTACTATTTTTTCATCTTCATCCTCTTCATCATCACAGAGGTGGGTTACAGTGAATTTTCAGTGTGGCTGCTGGTGGCCCTTCTGTTTTTCATCCTCTTCATCATCGCAGAGGTGTGTTGCAGTGACTGTTTTCCTCCCTGGAGGTTTTTTGAGTCTGAGTTGTGGCCCCCATCTCCCACACTGGGGGTGCTTGTGCGCTCGAGCTCATGAGTGACACTGAGGATCAAGACGGTGCACCAGCAGCGGCAGCAGCAGCAGGACAGCAGGTGCAGCAGCCTCTAGGTGGGCAGGCAGGTCCTCCAGGTCCGCTACCTCCTGTGCAGCCGGCGGTGGTACCCGTTGTCCAACAGATTCCTCCAGCTATGGCCCAGCCTCGTGCACAGGTGGCCCTGCAGCCAATCCCAGAGTATGATGTTTCGGGCTCACTTTCCAGCTTGGGGCCCAGATGGAAGAGGTGGGTCGACCACCTGGACATGTACTTTCGAGCCGCTCAAGTGGCCGATGATGACTCCAGACTGGCGACTATGTTATATTCAGCAGGGCCCTCAGTTCAGGAAATTTTTGAATCACTTCCGCCGGGGGATGGGTCCTACGGTCAGGCGAAGGCCGCCCTTCAAGCTCACTTTCTACCTCTAGCCAACATGGAATATGAGCGCTTCATGATGCTGTCCGCCAAACAGAAAGAGGACGAGACTCTGGACACTTTCTATGGACGCCTGAGGCGCCTGTCGATGGCTTGCGAGTGGGGTGATGCAGAAGATATGATCAGGACCATGCTCATACAGGCATGTTCTTCAGGAAAGCTCAGGCGACAAGTGCTAAGGGAGCCCGGAATCACACTCCCATGCATCCTTGAACTGGCGAGGTGCCATGAGGTGTCCGAGGCGAGGGCAGTGAGAATGGAGGCTGGGTCGCGCTCCATCAAAACCGAGGAGGTGTGTGCGATGTGGCGCGGTGGCAGGGGCACCAGAAGACCTGGCGGTGGCCCCCGAGACAGAGCTGGTAGGGCAGGTGAGTCTTGCCAGAAATGTGGCTACGACCTGCCCCACCCAACGGAATGCCCTGCGGCTGGAAAGACTTGTGGACGATGTGGGCTTCCAGACCATTTCTCAAGAGTGTGCAAGGTGGCGATGCCTGTGCAGGTGCCGCGAGGCCCCGCCCGGCCCATCTTCATTTGCCAGGGTCGACCGCCCAACGTCGCTCAAGTGGACCAGGGCGAAGAGGATGACCAGGCAGAGGAGGCTGACGAAGATGAGGAAGAGAACATTTTCTTTTTCTCAAGTGTGGAGGTCCTGAAAGGAAAGAATAGGAGAAAGATGTGTGGTGGAGGTAAACCATTCTCCAGTCCCGGTCCTGGTAGACACGGGGGTGTCTGTCAATGTGATGGCCCATGGACACTATGACGCCATGAACCGGCCTCCCAAATTGTGTGGGATGTATTTACCCATGCATCCGAGCCCTACCTCAAAACTGTGCAGTACTGACATGAAAACATCATGATGGCCAGAGCTTCCCAGAAAATGCACAGGGAAATGCAGGAAGAATAGGCTGCCACCCATTTTTGCCGATGTTATGGGCACAGAAGGACGCTGCCTAAAACCACCATTGGACTACCCGCACAGTAGTCTGAAACCATTGGGAATGGCAATGCTGATTGCCAAATGCAACCTAGAATTGTGGGGAATTCATTTCTTAAATCCCAAAAATGGGTGCAGTACCAGTACTCACCACTATCCAAAAGCCGGCGTTTTAAACCACTCTGTTTCCCTGAAGGCAAGTCAAAATGCCTATTTTCAAACATTGCAATATGTGCAAAATATTTACTGAACACCAGCAGACATTTGGCAGAATGGAGTTTTGTGTGCCTACAAAATCTGGGAAATGAAGATCATAAGACAAGGTTTATAACAAGACTGGCTGCGCTGTGGATTTCAGCAGTTTAAGTTGCACTGGATTTAAAGACACTAAAATCGAAAATGTTAAGATGAAATGAGTGACCTATGTTTGGTGTCACATGCCTTTGTAATTGTTTAAATGTCATAGTTTTAAACTTAGAATCAGCCTTCTAGCTGCATATGTAAAAATGTTTAGTTTTATTTGAATGCAGGAACTGGGGAACAAAAAGTGACATTTTATCTGAAACCTGGCTTAAGGAACTGAATTCTGCCTGGCAACTACCCCCATCAGAAGGGAAACTTGAGTCACAGCTGTGTTCCCAGGCCATCTGCCCTTTTGCTGCTCACACAAAGGATATGCCATCTATCTGATAATTGAATTACCTGTGCTCTACAGGAGAGTGAACAAAGCCCTCTTCACTCAGGCAAAGGTTTTTATTACCGCAGTTGTAAAATGTAGCTTCCTCTTGGCAGGAGCTGGGAGGGGCACTGCCTGTGAGAGCAAGCTGGCTTGGCAGAAACTGGAAAGACTGGTTTCTATACCATGTGACCTGGGAAACCACACCCCTTTGGAGCCAGAACATAACTTTAAAAAGATGAATAACTCATAGAGCGGACATGTGAAAATTTTATAAATGATACCATAATTCTTGTGATTTTTCTGCCCACATTTTAAGAGGTTTTTCGACCCGGTGGCATGTTCAGGGGGGTTTTAGCGGAAAAATGGATATTACTCTAACTGTATGCATGTTAAAAATCTGAAACTTCTTCAGTTAATGTCCATACTCCCTGCACACATGTATGTAAAGTTGGGTCAATGTCAGAAATTGAAAAATCAGTTAAAAAGTGAAATATCTGCCATTTCTGAATGCAAGCTCTTAGAAACAGCAGATTTGGACAGAGACATGGCTAAATTCAGCCACACCATGTATATGTAATTTCAAACAACTGTGTAACTCTGAAATATGTCTTTTATTATCAAATATAGAATGTGTGCAATCTGACAGAGGAGTGTCCTATCTGCAAGCCATAAAATGACATCCCTCTGACTCACAGTTCATTCCCCAATCAAATAAGAAATGGAAGTTTGACCAATTAGAAGCTGAGAGAGAGGTAGGGTCAGTGATGCTAGAACACACCCACATTCTAAACACATAAAAGCAGACAGGACAGATAGGGACCTTCCAAATCCATCTGCAGCAGGACGCTCTGCCGGAAAAATCCATACTTACCTCCATCAAACCTCCAGAGAGCCAAACTAGAGACTTCAATCTATCCAGAACTAAGAGACCAGACCAGAGAGAAAGCAGTGCTGTACCCAGAGAGACCCAGACCAGCAGAGAGAGTGACCAGAGCCCAGTCTAAAACCCTGACCAGATCCGTGATGGGGCCCATTTAATTCTAGAATATAGTGTGAGTACCCAGCAGAACTGTGTAGAACCAATCTCTTAGTTTAAATTCATCTAATTCAATCTATTTAACCTAAGTAGAACTGCCTCCTAGCTGTCACCTGTCATTTCTAGTTGCAAGCTGCACTTGTCATTTTGAGCTTTTGAAATTTGCAAACCCAAAAACGACCTTTATTAAATCGCTCATATCTCCGCGACCGTTTGGGCTAGAGACTTGCAGTAACTTTCCTCTAATAGCTTAGAATCGTAGCTTTGAATCGCACCAAGAACCGCATTCCTACCCCTTATAGTTTTACCGCAATCGCGGAACACGCATCCGCGAATTTTACCGCGATTTGCAATTTCTTCACATGTAAAAACTGCTGCTGCTTGCCTTCCATTTGCCAGAAATTCGTTTGACCTGCTAACTATCCCTGCATCATTGCTAGTGTGAGCCTGGACTAATATTAACTAGATACCACTCACCCTGAACCTCTGAAAGGGAATTAAAAGCGTTTCCAGCATATTTCTCATCCATTGCCAGCACATATCAAAGCAATTTGGGCCTGTGATTCAAAACTCCTATCTGTTTTCTGTTGTCTAAGCTTGCTGGATTGAACTGATTACATTGATTGCATTTCTGAGAACTGTGTGCTTTCCTCCCATTTCCTTGCATTGCATAAAGAGGGGGGGAGTGAATAGCCAGAGAAAAGTGATTACATTGTTTGGTTGAAATCATATTGAGTATTTTCTGTACTGCATTCATTGAATATTGCATCCACCTGAGCTTACATAAAGCATCCTCTACCACATTATACTTTTGTTCCTATTTACCAGTGTGCTATCTTATCCATTTCATGTCAACTCATTAGTGATTATAAGAAGTGTGCTAGTGCCAGATTCTCCGTTGTTGATCTTTATCATATCAGATTAAGGGTGATATTCAATTATTAATTTATTATAAAGTGTGATCTATATATCTATTGTTAAATTATCAAATAAACCCTTTTAACTTGCAAAACAGAACTACTTCTTGGCTCAGTGGGGTCAGGGGGATTCCAAGAGAGGGGTGTTATATAGGGGTAGTCATCCAGAACGCATGAACTGGACCTAAAGATATATCAATAAGGGTTTTCATTCAGTATTCTAGACTAGGCGTTAACTTAGCTGTAGTGCTGAATTGAATCCTCTTACAAATTGGGGGCTCGAGCCGAGACGTTGGGTTAGATTTACCACTTCTGCAGCTTAATACAGTGTGCTAACTGACGGGATACATACATCCAGTCGGATCACCACGCTGCATTACGCTGTGAAGCATTCCTCAAAAGGGACACTCCAAGAAAAGTTCTGTTCTGCAAAACTAAAATACTAACTTCTGTAAGTCAGGACAGAGACCAATCTCTAGAATGACGACCCTGGTAGATATGAAAATAGCCAGAGAGCACTTTTTACACAAACTATTTGTGAGAGGTGAATGGACTCACCAGGACCAAACAGTCTGGTTGCAGGCCATCACGCAACAGGTCACTGAAACAGGGTCAGATATATATAGAGATCAGGGTCCATTACACGTGGCCCTGAGTGAACTATATATGGCTCCTAAGGCCAAAGATGAGCACGACAAGATTGTTAGGATAGCGGCATATTTATATTTATACATGGGAGCCATACAGAATAAATGTGCTGAAGGCCATGATCTGGCAAAAAGGCAACAGATGGCGTTAGAGAAGGCCCAATCTGATCTGGACTCTTCTGAGCAAAGGCTGCACAGAAGCCAGGAGTCAGAAAATGAGACCAGACAGTACATCACTAAAATAAAGGAGGATATGGATGTGCTGCAAAAGGAAAAGTCAGAACAGGATACCAGATTTCTGGCCTTGCAGAAGGAACACCAAGAAGGTTTGGACTCCCTACTGCAAAGCCAGAAAAAGCTGGAGCAACAGCTAGACTTCAATAGGGCATGTGCTGAGCAGGTAGTCACCCTGCAAGGCCACCTAGATAGAGTGAAGGAGGAGAGCAATAAACTGATTCTGAAAGACCTGGATACCCAGGCAGAGTTTGATCAGGAGCGCCAGAAAGCTGGTGCCTTCCAAAGGCAAAGGGACGACCTGGCGGCACAAATGCAGGCTCTTAGTCAGGAAAGAGACGCCTTAGGCCAGGAAGTCTGCCATTTAAAAAGAAAAATGGAAGAAAATCACCTGGCCCACCAGGGGCTGGGTGACCTCCAAAAAGAACACCAGAACTTGGTAGAGCACACCAGAAGGGTGGAAGATGCTCTAGCAAGAAAGGAGCAGGCCAATAGGGACACAGCTCAGGAGGTAACCCTCCTGCAGCAAAGACTGGCCCAGTTCTCCAGGACCAACCAGGAAGCACAGAGGGAAAATGAGGCCCTCTGTCAACACAATGATAGGCTCCAACAACAGGTAGCGATGCAGGAGAGACTGATAGAGTCGAGTAAGGCCTTAACAGAGGAACTGAAAGCACAAATGCAGGCTCTTGCATTGCAACAGGGAGCAGGGGCGGATAGAGATGAGGTCCGCTGGGAAAGAGAGACTCCTGACCATAACCGCAGGAGCCCTAACCCCAGGGGCCTTCATCTCCCCCAGTCCCTGGACTCTACCAACCCCATGTCCCCTGGCGCACATGAGCACAGGGCCGCAGGGATGGCAGATTACTATCCAGCTAAGAGTATGGGGCTCATAGGCCAGTACCACTCAGGAATGGAGGGGTGGGCATCTGGGTATGGGCACCCAAGTACAGTACAGTTCAATGGGAAACCCAGGAGAGTAGGCCCATTAAGGGCATCCTGAAAACCTCTGCCCAGTTAGGTAAGTGGAGGGGGTACCCATCAAATCCTGGCAGCAAGGAGGAATCTGAAGACTCCTCTGAACTGCGCAGGACTCAGGAGACCAGGTCCCCACATTCTGCCAGCCATTCCCAGGCTTGCAGAATCCGGGAAAACCTGGAAGAACAGACGGGAACCTCTGGGAGCAGTGCCTCTGAGTCCGAGGAAGAATGGACAAGGGTTACCCGAACCAAAAAGGCCAATAAGGCAAAAAGGGCCTTGCTTAAGGATCCCTTAAAGCAGATTAAGGCGATCAGGAGCGTCATCACGCCTTACCATAAGAACGCTAAGTATTCTGTTTGGGAGCACTTAGAGTTGTTTGAACAAATGATGGAGACTTTCCATTTGAAGGACAGCCAAAGCTGCATTCAATATGTAAAGTGGACCTTCTCCCCGGAATACTCCAGTTTCTTTGCGGGGCTGGAGGACCAAAATCATTTAAGATGGTCCACCTATAAGGCGGCCATCCTGAAACATTTTTCTGTTCACAGAAATCCTCAAGAGGCTCGCAAGGCAGCCTACAATTTGCAATGTGGGGAAGATCAGGCCCCACGAGAATTTGTGCAGGAGTTAAAGCGTGCTTTTGCGCAAACCACCAGAAGGGTGCGCACAGATAGTAGAGAGTTTATAAATACGTTTTTCCATGCCTTGCCCAAATATATCATGACCCAGCTCGTGAGGGATTTTCACGAGAAAAGATCTTTAGACTGGGTCATTGAACAGGCTACCCGGATCTATGAGGTGCAGAAACCGATAGATAGCAAAAGTAATGCCCAGAAAAACCCCAAAGCCAACAGCACCCCTGCTGCTGCCAAGGTGGCAGAGGTAAAGGTCACCCCCGTTTTGGATTTGGAGATGGGGGGGCCTAAAAACCTGCCTGCACCTAATAATGCTAGGCCCAGGAGGTCCTCGGGTCAGTCACAGACAGGGAGCCAAGGAGGCAGCCCCACAAATGGGGTCCCTCGCTCTCCTGATTATGTAAGTCCCCGTTACAAGGGAAATCGACCCATCCTGGGTTATGTGTGGACTCCTCCAGCCCAAGGGGGGGGATCCAGACAAGCACCTAACCCAGGGAACTTCCCTCCAAACTTCCCACCGGAGGGCAGAAATTTACCAAACCCTGGGCAGAACTTTTTCCCCAGATATCCACCCGACTTTCAGCCCCAAAACCATCCATCCTTCTTTCCCCAATTCCCTGAGCCCAGACCACTGAATCCGGGAGAGGGGAGGCCAAGGGTGGAGGGGTACCCAAACCTTCCCAACCCGGGGTATTACCAGAGGAGGGACAGCTACCCTTCCCGGGATCAGCCCAGGGGAGAAAACAGGGCCCCGTATCAGCCTGAGCGGGTTTCCCAGTTAGAGCGCCAGGTTCAAAACATGGCGCGGGATCTGGGTCACATACTGAGGGCTCAGCAGAACCCTCAGATGGGCGTGCCGGCGCAGAACGCACCCAACTCTGGACCTGGTGCTCCAGAACAATGACGGGGGCAGCACCCCGATAACTCACCGGTTCCCAGGGAGGAGGCACAAAGGGGAGGGGGGTGTAAAGCCTTAGAGGAAGCTTCCTTCCTCACTTGTAAACAGCCCCTGGAAACCCAGGAACCGGAAACAAAATCTCTTGCCCCTGAAAGTCTGCCTCCTAAGGAGCAGAGGGGGGGTAGGAGAAACAAAAGACCCAAACAGACTCAGTTTGAGGAGGAGGTACAGATCTTCCGATTTGAGGGAGAGGGATCCTCAGAGGATCCTGAGAAAAGGATCTTCTCCTTCAGAGAGGGGGGAACTCCTCCCAAAGAAAAATGGGTCCCTAGGAATGCAAATCCAGACTGGGGAGATGTGGAGACTGAGCTACCGCCGCCCACCATCTCATCCCAGAACCAACAGCAAGAAAATCCCCTGGTCCAAACCCATCCTGGGGACTGCCTCCAAAAAGGGGGGGGCGGCCCAGAACCGGAGCCAGGGGAACCCGCAATGGCTCTGATCTCCAGTTGCCAACTTTTTCTTTCAGATTCCCAAGGCTCTCCACAGAATTCTGTCCAAATCCCTTCGCTAGCGATGTCCAAAACCAGAAAATTAGCCCACCAGTTGTCCAAAAATGTACATTATCTGTGCCCCCTTGAGGAGAAGGAGGGAAGATACTATGCCCCGGTACAAGTACAGGGGCAGGGTACAATCTCGGCACTGGTGGACACTGGATCTCAAGCTACCCTTCTGTCCAGAAGGGCCTTTGACGAACTGAATGCAGGAAGGGGAGAGAATTACCAAATTCCTCTCACCTCTCTTCCGGGACAACTACAGAACTTTGACGGGAAGGAAATTCCCGTTGAGGGGACTGCAGACTTGGACATTAAAATTGGGCGACATAAGTTGAAACACCCGGTCATAGTTGTGACTCCAGAGGGCACCCCTTGTTTACTAGGGAATGACCTCCTGAGAAGGTTGTCACCCCTAATAGATTGTGTAAACAAGGTCCTCTGGACCCAGACTAGCCGACCCATAAAATTAAAACAGAGTGTCAACCATGTTAGTTTAAACGGCACCTGCCACATGGTTGAACAAAAATCTGACCAAGTAGAATTTCACTTCCAGAACAACCAAATTCCAGACATGACAGTCATAGCAGTAGGACAACAGACTGGTGATGGGGGGTCCTCTCTATTTCTGAAAATCAACCTTCCTTCCAGTTTAAGGTGGTATTCCACGCTGGAAGGAAACACTCTGAAATTCTATACCAATCCACAACCTGAAACTCCCACTCCTATAGTCCAGAAAGATGTGAAATCAGCTCAGAGCCTGGCTGATATTCAGCAAATTGGAGAGCAGTTGTTCATCCCTGTTCAGTTAAATGATGGGAAGGACTCTGTTCTCGCTCGAGTGTGTGTGAACAACGGTAAGAGCTTCATCAGCGAAGCCATGTTCCGCCAACTCCCAAAAGATCCAGCCATTCCCACCTTCAAACTGATAGACAAATGGGAAATGGACCTGGAAGCACCCAATTCAAAACATCTCCTGCCAAGCAGGTGTATGCTCAAAATCTCCATTGGCAACAAGAGCATAGTCCACAATTGTTGGGTCGTGCGAGACGTCCCTGCCGCCTTTTACTTAGGCAGTGACATTCTCAATCGCTTTGCCATTAGTTTGGACCTAATAAACTTCAAAGCTTGGTCCCGATTAGCGGATAATCCCATGGGCTTTGATGATCCAGAAAAAGCATTTAGGTCAGCTCAATTGCTACCTTATGCAGTTGAAATTCAGGTTAAAGAGGAAGTCACCATCCCAGAAAGGACCCGACAATCCTCCCTGGAAGTGAAAGTTAAAAGGGGACAAGAGTTGAAAAACCCTGATGCTTACATACATCTAAACGCTTCTCTCCAACAGCAAGGGTTGGGGGTAAACCCAACTCCATTAGTCAACATAGAACATGACACCATTCTAATAGAGGTGGATAACAGCGACTTAAAGAGTATTACTCTAGCCGCAGGCACCATTATTGGAATGGCGGTTGATGACCGACATTTTTCCATCGACTTATTAAATGAACTGTTAGGACCAATCCCCAAGGACTGTTTTGACAGTGACAGTGAGGACAATACAACACCAGACAGGATTTTTACCCGGCATGGGGGGAACTTCCTGGTGTACACTTCCTGCCCTTATGGTAAGGAAGATGTGACTTGTGACTTCAGGAGGGATGAGGTGATTTTCCAGGTCCATGAGGGCTGCCTTTCCCACCTGAAGCCTCCAGTCCAAATCAGCACTCTGACCAGGGACTTCTCCACCCAGCTGGAGGAGGCCGCGGAAATAGCCAAACCAGAAGTCTTTCCAGGCTTTAGGCAGATGGTGGAAGAGAGAGTCAACCTAGCTGATGCCTGTGTGACTCTGGAACAAAAGCAAAAGTTGAAACAAGTTTTCTTGGATTTCCAAGATCTCTTTGCGGTAGACTCATATGACTGTGGTCGCACTGACATCCACACAACAACAATCCCCACGGACCCTGGCATGACTCCTGTGTTTGTGAAGCAATATCGCTTGCCTCTCGCATCAATGGAGTCCCTTACTGAAATAATTAAGAACCTTGAGTCCCGGGGAATAATCCGTCCAGTCCACAGCACCTTCAATAATCCGGTGCTGGGAATATTGAAGCCGAACGGCCAGTGGAGACTCTGCGCCGACCTTAGGGAGCTCAACAAACGGGTCCATACTTCCCGATGGCCTCTGCCCTACATTGACCAAGGGCTGGCCCAGATCCAGGGGTCACAGGTATTCACTGCAATAGACCTGACCAATGGATACTGGACTGTGCCTGTCAGTAGGGAGGACCAATACAAGCTGGCTTTTACCTTTGGGGGCCAGCAGTACACATGGACCCGGACTCCCTTCGGATACCTCAACTCCGGCAATGAATTCAACATTTTCTTACACAAGGCCATGCCCGACCTGGGTGCGAGGGGTAACCTGGCTTATGTAGATGATGTCCTCATCAAAAGTTCATCTGTGGAGGAACACATAGCGGAGATCCGTTATGTTCTGACACAGTTGAGGGCCGCCGGAGCAAAACTTTCCTTTCAGAAAGCACAGTGGTGTAGAACCCGTGTTAATTTCTTGGGGCATGAGATTACTCCTCAGGGTCTCTGTCCCCAGGAAAAGAAAGTGGAAGCACTTCAGAAACTGAAAGACCCCACAACTCTGCGGGAACTAAGGAGCCTCCTTGGACTGACTAATTACAGCAGAAAGTTCATTGAGGGCTACGCAGAGATCACCAGACCCCTGATTCATCTCCTGAAGGGGGGGGTCAAGTGGGAATGGGGTCCAGAACAAGCCGAGGCAGTAAAACAACTCAAGAGAAGCCTCTCACAAGCGCCTTGCCTAGCTTACCCTGTCAGAAACAAGGAGTTCTTCCTGGAGACAGGGTTCTCTAATACGTGCTTGACGGCAGTATTATATCAAAAGCATGACAAGGTCAATAAAGTAATCTCCTATGCGAGCAAAACTTTATCCTCTGTGGAGGAAAAATTCAACGATTGTGAGAAGGCACTCCTGGCAACGGTGTGGGCATTGAAGAATTACCGCCCGTTTATCCAGGGGGAACATATCATAGTGGAGACTCCACACCAGCCTCTGCAATATCTCCAAAGTGACAGAATCCGGGCCGGAAATGTGAGTAATTCCCGAATTACTTCCTGGATTCTGTCAATGCAAGGCTTTCCTGTGGAGGTCAGATATGGCCAAAACAAGAAGAGTCCCCTCGCGCAAGGTCTGGCTGACTTGCATGATTGTGCCAGAGAAAACTGTCTCGAGGACGAAAGTCTAAAAATAAAGGACAACATGGAGGCATACCTTAATTCCCCACACAAAGTATTTGAAGAAGACAAGTGTGAGGGAATGCCCACTGTCTATGTGGATGGATGCTCTTACCATGTTGACAACGACGGGGAGAAAGAACTGGTGGCTGGCGTAGGGAATGCATGGGTGAATGAGTCCCCAGAACCCTCCGCTGGATACAAAATCGGTCCCCGAAGTAGTCAGGTGGCAGAATTGATGGCTGTGCATCAGGCCATCCTCACTGCTGTCCAGCATCAACTCCACGAACTGGTCATAATCACAGATTCGGATTATGTACGGAACGGGTTCGTGGAGCACCTGGTTAATTGGAAAACCAGAGGCATGTTATGTGCTAACAACAAACCCTTGAAACATGGGAAGTTGATCCAAAATATTGATGATCTGGTCACCTCGAATGAGATGACCATCTATTGGAAAAAGATCAAGGGTCATTCCAAAGTAGAGGGACCAGACAAAACTGGAAATGACTTAGCTGATCAGCTGGCCAAAACCGGGGCCATCCAAGGGGATCTAATTGAGATTGAGTCCCTGTTGGGGGAAATCCAGGTCACTGCTATCACTAGGTCCCAGACAAATGCTCACAACGACCTTTCAATTGCACAATGGAGTAAGGAGACCCCTGATGCTGATTTGATTACCGCTCAGAAGGGGGATCCAATTATTGGTAAATTTTACCAGCACCTTGAGGACCCTGAGAACTTTCCCCTGACGGATACCGATTACATTGGGAAAGAGGACCTAAGAGTGTTGATGAAATGTCCAAAAATGTTCCGGATCCAAGACGGTTTGCTGGTAAGGAAATCCAAAGCTGGCCACGATCAGTGGGTGGTTCCTACCTCATTCCGAAGCCTGATGTTAAGTCACGCCCATGATGCGGCCACCGCCGGTCATAGGGGGTTTCACACAACACTGGAAATCTTAAGAGAGGTTGCATACTGGCCACACATGGGCCAGGACCTCAACCAATATTTGAAGGGTTGTCTTGTGTGTGCACAATTTCAGCCGACATCCCTCACACACCGGGCGCCTTTACAAAAGCGGGGGATGACACTGCCATGGTCAGATTTACAAATCGACTTTGTAGGCCCTGTGATTCGCTCGGCTAGGGGGAATAAGTACATGTTGACTGTGACATGCTTGTTTACCAAGTGGGTGGAATGTCTCCCAGCCCCAAATTGCAAGGCAGAAACGGCAGCTGCCTTGATGATTAACCACATCTTTTCCCGTTTTGGTCTACCTCAAAGGATTGAGTCAGACAGAGGTAGCCACTTCACCAGTGAAGTAATGACAAAGATGTGGGAGATACTGGGGGTCAAAAGGAAGTTGCACATTGCTTACAGGCCAGCTTCTTCTGGGGCAGTAGAGAGATATAACCGGACAATTGTGAGCATATTAAAGAAGTTTGTGGCAGATTCTGGGCCAAGTTGGGATATCCGATTACCTCTGGTCCTAATGGCTATCAGATCTACCCCTTCACCTGCAACCAAAATGTCACCATTTGAGTTGATGACTGGGCGCAAGATGGTGCTTCCTCAGCATTTGCTCTACAGGACCCAAGAGCAGACACTGATAAATGCCTCCACTACTCATGAGTATGTAGAGAATTTAAGGAAACACCTCCAACATGCTTTTGCTTATGCTCAGCGGAATCTAGAAAGATCAGCTGATAGCATGAAGACCCATTATGACCTGAAAACTTCCAGGAAGGAATATCAGGTGGGAGACCGGGTCTATCTATACAACTTCCAAAGGAACCAGGCCAAGCAGCGCAAATTTTTGCCTACATGGAAAGGACCCTTTGAGATCGTCGATAAGATCTCCCCTGTGGCCTACAAGATCCGTATCCCCAAAGGTGGTTCGGCAGAGGGGGAAGACAAGTGGGTACACATAAACCAGTTGAAGTGTTGCCATCCCAGGCACACTCTGCAACAACTGGAGGAATCCTCTGGAATCCTAGCGGGTACTGTATCAGACTAATTCAGTTCCAATCATAAAACATACCACATCTAGTCTCTAACATACTGTGATTTGTATGAAACTGTCTCTTAGTCATACTGTTTTTATTAAAATAAGAATGTAATGTTTCGTTATGATAAAATGCATATGCTGCCCCACTATCTCAACAGTGGTGGAAAAAAAAAAAAAAAAAAAATCGTCTATGAGTAGATATTGCCGCTTTTGCTTTATCATCCTAGGAGAGATGAAACCATGAAGAATGACCAAGAAGGACGATCCGGAGACCGGATACGAAGATCCAATGGGCCCAGTGGACCGCCCGATACTCCCATCAGGACCGGCGAGGAGAACCGATCGATCCGACCGGATGGAGGAAAAGATGCTGAACTGTGCCATTTATCGGAAGAAGAGGAGAACTACATCCCAGATCTTGCGGGTCCCATTAGTGAAGGATCAGATGGCCACCGCAAGAAGGGGGGCTTGTGGGATGTATTTACCCATGCATCCGAGCCCTACCTCAAAACTGTGCAGTACTGACATGAAAACATCATGATGGCCAGAGCTTCCCAGAAAATGCACAGGGAAATGCAGGAAGAATAGGCTGCCACCCATTTTTGCCGATGTTATGGGCACAGAAGGACGCTGCCTAAAACCACCATTGGACTACCCGCACAGTAGTCTGAAACCATTGGGAATGGCAATGCTGATTGCCAAATGCAACCTAGAATTGTGGGGAATTCATTTCTTAAATCCCAAAAATGGGTGCAGTACCAGTACTCACCACTATCCAAAAGCCGGCGTTTTAAACCACTCTGTTTCCCTGAAGGCAAGTCAAAATGCCTATTTTCAAACATTGCAATATGTGCAAAATATTTACTGAACACCAGCAGACATTTGGCAGAATGGAGTTTTGTGTGCCTACAAAATCTGGGAAATGAAGATCATAAGACAAGGTTTATAACAAGACTGGCTGCGCTGTGGATTTCAGCAGTTTAAGTTGCACTGGATTTAAAGACACTAAAATCGAAAATGTTTAGATGAAATGAGTGACCTATGTTTGGTGTCACATGCCTTTGTAATTGTTTAAATGTCATAGTTTTAAACTTAGAATCAGCCTTCTAGCTGCATATGTAAAAATGTTTAGTTTTATTTGAATGCAGGAACTGGGGAACAAAAAGTGACATTTTATCTGAAACCTGGCTTAAGGAACTGAATTCTGCCTGGCAACTACCCCCATCAGAAGGGAAACTTGAGTCACAGCTGTGTTCCCAGGCCATCTGCCCTTTTGCTGCTCACACAAAGGATATGCCATCTATCTGATAATTGAATTACCTGTGCTCTACAGGAGAGTGAACAAAGCCCTCTTCACTCAGGCAAAGGTTTTTATTACCGCAGTTGTAAAATGTAGCTTCCTCTTGGCAGGAGCTGGGAGGGGCACTGCCTGTGAGAGCAAGCTGGCTTGGCAGAAACTGGAAAGACTGGTTTCTATACCATGTGACCTGGGAAACCACACCCCTTTGGAGCCAGAACATAACTTTAAAAAGATGAATAACTCATAGAGCGGACATGTGAAAATTTTATAAATGATACCATAATTCTTGTGATTTTTCTGCCCACATTTTAAGAGGTTTTTCGACCCGGTGGCATGTTCAGGGGGGTTTTAGCGGAAAAATGGATATTACTCTAACTGTATGCATGTTAAAAATCTGAAACTTCTTCAGTTAATGTCCATACTCCCTGCACACATGTATGTAAAGTTGGGTCAATGTCAGAAATTGAAAAATCAGTTAAAAAGTGAAATATCTGCCATTTCTGAATGCAAGCTCTTAGAAACAGCAGATTTGGACAGAGACATGGCTAAATTCAGCCACACCATGTATATGTAATTTCAAACAACTGTGTAACTCTGAAATATGTCTTTTATTATCAAATATAGAATGTGTGCAATCTGACAGAGGAGTGTCCTATCTGCAAGCCATAAAATGACATCCCTCTGACTCACAGTTCATTCCCCAATCAAATAAGAAATGGAAGTTTGACCAATTAGAAGCTGAGAGAGAGGTAGGGTCAGTGATGCTAGAACACACCCACATTCTAAACACATAAAAGCAGACAGACAGGACAGATAGGGACCTTCCAAATCCATCTGCAGCGGGACGCTCTGCCGGAAAAATCCATACTTACCTCCATCAAACCTCCAGAGAGCCAAACTCGAGACTTCAATCTATCCAGAACTAAGAGACCAGACCAGAGAGAAAGCAGTGCTGTACCCAGAGAGACCCAGACCAGCAGAGAGAGTGACCAGAGCCCAGTCTAAAACCCTGACCAGATCCGTGATGGGGCCCATTTAATTCTAGAATATAGTGTGAGTACCCAGCAGAACTGTGTAGAACCAATCTCTTAGTTTAAATTCATCTAATTCAATCTATTTAACCTAAGTAGAACTGCCTCCTAGCTGTCACCTGTCATTTCTAGTTGCAAGCTGCACTTGTCATTTTGAGCTTTTGAAATTTGCAAACCCAAAAACGACCTTTATTAAATCGCTCATATCTCCGCGACCGTTTGGGCTAGAGACTTGCAGTAACTTTCCTCTAATAGCTTAGAATCGTAGCTTTGAATCGCACCAAGAACCGCATTCCTACCCCTTATAGTTTTACCGCAATCGCGGAACACACATCCGCGAATTTTACCGCGATTTGCAATTTCTTCACATGTAAAAACTGCTGCTGCTTGCCTTCCATTTGCCAGAAATTCGTTTGACCTGCTAACTATCCCTGCATCATTGCTAGTGTGAGCCTGGACTAATATTAACTAGATACCACTCACCCTGAACCTCTGAAAGGGAATTAAAAGCGTTTCCAGCATATTTCTCATCCATTGCCAGCACATATCAAAGCAATTTGGGCCTGTGATTCAAAACTCCTATCTGTTTTCTGTTGTCTAAGCTTGCTGGATTGAACTGATTACATTGATTGCATTTCTGAGAACTGTGTGCTTTCCTCCCATTTCCTTGCATTGCATAAAGAGGGGGGGAGTGAATAGCCAGAGAAAAGTGATTACATTGTTTGGTTGAAATCATATTGAGTATTTTCTGTACTGCATTCATTGAATATTGCATCCACCTGAGCTTACATAAAGCATCCTCTACCACATTATACTTTTGTTCCTATTTACCAGTGTGCTATCTTATCCATTTCATGTCAACTCATTAGTGATTATAAGAAGTGTGCTAGTGCCAGATTCTCCGTTGTTGATCTTTATCATATCAGATTAAGGGTGATATTCAATTATTAATTTATTATAAAGTGTGATCTATATATCTATTGTTAAATTATCAAATAAACCCTTTTAACTTGCAAAACAGAACTACTTCTTGGCTCAGTGGGGTCAGGGGGATTCCAAGAGAGGGGTGTTATATAGGGGTAGTCATCCAGAACGCATGAACTGGACCTAAAGATATATCAATAAGGGTTTTCATTCAGTATTCTAGACTAGGCGTTAACTTAGCTGTAGTGCTGAATTGAATCCTCTTACAATTGGTCGCACCCAAGGCCCGCATCTTCGCGTTTGGTGGCATAGACCCTATCCCATTAGACGGCATCTTCGTGGCGAAGCTGGAGCATGATGAATCCCAAATCACTGCACGGTTCTATGTGACACCAGTGAGCAACAATACCTTGCTGAGCTGTGCAGCGGCGGAGGCTCTTGGCATTGTCAGCTTTGCGTGCTCGTCTATCTAGAAGACATCAATGACTTGCTGGAGAAGTATGCCACACTATTTAAAGGGATTGGACAGATGGCTGGCGATCCAGTGAGGTTGCACATTGACAAATCCGTGCAGCCCATCGCCCTGAAACATCACAGGGTACCGTTTCACCTTCGTGAACATGTCGACAAGGAGCTGGACAACTTGGTCGATCTCGACATCATAGAGAAGGTGGAAGGTCCGACTCCCTGGATATCCCCAATCGTGGTGGCACGAAAACCCAAACAACCTGATGCCGTCCGGATCTGTGTGGACATGAGGTTGCCGAACAAAGCAATCAAAAGAGAAAGACACCTCACCCCGACGATAGACAACATCATTGCTGAGGTACAAGGCGCTCGCTTCTTCTCGAAGTTGGACCTCTGAGCGGGTTATCACCAGGTCGTCCTCCACCCTGAGTCGAGGTATATTACTACCTTTACCACCCACCGATGTCTGTACCGTTACAAGAGACTGAGTTTCGGGGTGTCCTCTGTGGCGAGGTGTTTCAAAAAATCATCAGGGGCGGACTAGCAGACCTGGAGGGCGTCCTGAATATCAGCGATAACATCCTGGTGTTTGCCAGAACGGAGGTAGACCACCTGAGACGCCTGGCAAAGACGTTTGAGAGACTGCAGTCCCTGGGCCTCACCCTCCACAAGGAGAAGTGTGAATTTCTGCGACCATCAATAGAATTCTTTGGCTTCGTGTTTAAGGAGGGGGGGTGACACCTGATCCTAAGAAGGTCCAGGATATCAGAAAGGCGCCGCCTCTAGAATCCGTGTTGGATGTGCAGAGTTTTCTGGGCATGGTTACTTTCTGTGGACTATTCATCCAGAATCTCGCCTCAAGGTCGGAACCGCTCAGCGCGCTGACAAGAAAAGACACCATCTGGAACTGGGGCCCGCTTGAACAAGCGGCCTTTGACGACATCAGGGGCGCCCTGGCAGCAGAGGACACCATGGCCTTCTTTGATCCTGTGTTACCATCGGAGATCATTGTTGACGCCAGTCCGTTTAGCTTGGGCGCCGTGCTGATACAGATCGACCATGATGGGGGTGTCTGACCGGTGGCCTACGCCAGCAAGTCGCTATCAGAGGCGGAGCAACGATACTCGCAGATTGAGCGCGAGGTGCTGGCCGTACTCTGGGGCTGCAGGCACTTCCGGCTCTATGTTCTTGGACGCCCGGTGACGGTGGTGACGGACCACAAACCGTTGATTCCCATCCTGGTGGGGTCATCCTCCAAGCCGCCAGCACGAATTGAGAGATGGATGCTCGCCCTCTTGGAATATGGAGTCACCCTGG
This sequence comes from Ambystoma mexicanum, assembly GCF_040938575.1. Classification (NCBI taxonomy): domain Eukaryota; kingdom Metazoa; phylum Chordata; class Amphibia; order Caudata; family Ambystomatidae; genus Ambystoma; species Ambystoma mexicanum. Next base: position 705,706,519 of record NC_090923.1, on the reverse strand, counting down.
TGTATCGGCCGGGGGCGAACAATGTGGCAGACTATCTCTCTAGACACCCGGGGGTGCCTGGGGCAGAGGACTATGACACCTGTGCGGAGGAGTCCGAAGAGCATGTCCGAGTGGTGGTGTAGGCGGCCACCCCGAATGCCATGCCCTTAAAGGAACTTGAGACAGTTGCAGCAGATGATGAGTGTTTCAGGATACTAAGGCAATCCATGCAGCAGGGATCCTGGAAGTCGGTGCTGGAGGCCCTAGCGGGGTGCACCCAGGAGGCCAGAACTGGACTGGAGCAGTTATGGAAGGTCCGGGAGGAGCTATCATTCTCAACATCCGGCCTTCTACTCCGGGGAGATCGAATTGTGGTGCCCCAGTCAAAGGTGGGGGATGTGATTGCCCTTGCACACTGTGGTCACCAGGGCACTGCCAAGACCAAAGCATGCTTAAGGCTGAAAGTGTGGTTCCCGGAATTGGAGCGGAAGGTGGACGATTTCGTGGCAGCCTGTGTTTGGTGTCAGGCGGCGTCACCCCTGCTGCGTGAACCTGTCATAGAGGCGATGCCTCGAGTGACACATCAGTGGGAAGTCGTTCATGCAGACTTTGGCTCCACCACGATGGGCACCCACTTCCTCGCACTGGTTGACAAATACTCGAGGTACCCCGAGGGGGAGTTCGTAGAGTCAGTGGCGTTTGGGCATGTCGTGGTGGCCGTGGAAAAGGTGTTTGCGGCCCATGGTTTCTTACCAATACGGTGTGCTCAGACAACGGGGCGCCGTTCCAGAGTGAACGGTTTGCGGAACTGATGCAGAGCTATGGGGTGGTGCACAGGAAAATCTTGCCTCTCTGGTCAAGGGAAAATGGTGAAGCAGAACGGATGATGAGAACCTTAAATAAGACATTTCGGATTGCCCAGGGCCAAGGACAGTCCCTCCAAAGAGCCCTCTATCAGTTCTTGAGGGTGTACCGTAGCACGCCGCATGCATCCACTGGAGTGGCCCCGGCAGAGGCATTGTTCAAGCGGTGTCCTTGGGGGCTGTTACCTGAGGTCAGAGAGAAAGAACCGGGGGTGATTGACAATCAACAGGTCGAGGCTGACCGGCGAATAAGGATTGAACAGGAGAACCTTAGGAAGGGGCTTCGCCCACAGCGGCTGGAGCCGGGTGATGAGGTCCTCATTCGAAATAGACATCCCCATGGGAAGCTCTCCCTACCGTACGAGCCGGAGCCGTTGCACGTTGTTGCGGTCAAGGGATCCATGGTGACTGCATCGGATGGCCAGTGTGAGAAAACTTTCAATGTGAGTTTCTTTAAGAAGATGCGGGATCCCAGGACTGATCCACCCCCTGATGCGGACTTGGAGGTCATCCCTGAGGACGAAGGAGAATCACCATGTCTGCCCGAGTCCCCGGCCCGGGGAATGCCTATGGACCGAACACCTGTGCCGGAGGTGAGTGGGAGGTACCCCCAGAGGACCGGGCGAGGGAAACCTGCTCACCTCAGCGACTATGTTCTGGGACAGGTGTCTGATCATCCTGACAATGGGAACGGTTAAGTAAGGGGACCCGGGTGGATGTTAATAAAGGGGTTTTCAGAACGGGACATGTGAATTGTTATAGACATATAGTGTTTTGATTTGCAGTGTATAGTTTTTCAATGTTTGTTGTTTGTCTTCCCGAAAAAGGAGGAGTGTGGCGCTGCCCGATGACGGGGCGCGCACGCGGCGGCGTGACGTTGCACGCCACTGCATGCAGCATAAATAAACGGGGCATTTCCCAGCCCGGCAAGAGCGACCGGGAAGCCCGAACCTCAAGAACGTGTGAGGCTGAGTTCTTGGGGATCTGGGGCTTGCGGACAGCGCTGGGGGGGCGCCAGTAACCCCCAACAGTGACCATCAAACCTTTGGCATCTGTTACCTGGAATGGTTCAGGAGCATATTGTGGGCCTGTCTTCCTCTGTAGCCTCTGACGTATCAGGACATGCTCTCCTGTTGGCCACTGGGTCTCCTTTGCTCCTCTTCCTCGGTATGCCCATCTCGTTGCCCTCTTCTTTCTCTTGGTGTCCCAGCAGGGGTGTTGCTAGGTCTGGAAAAGACCTGGGGCTATGCTGATGTCGGAACTGTCGGGACTGGAAGCTAGCTAGCCTTTTGGCTGTAGCTCCTGAGATTCTATCAGGGGCTACAACCAAAAGACCAGGGGCTATAGCCCCTTAGCCGCCCCCTAGCAACGCCTCTGTGTCCCATTTCAGGTTCTCTGCGTCTTGCTCTTCTATGCAATTTTCAAACTGCAGCAGTCACATCCTGGGTTTGTACCTGATCATTATTTCTGTCAGTGTCTTCCATGTGGCTTCATGTGAGGTGCTCCGCTAGCTTCTTAACATCTGACATAGAGACTTCTGGAAAGGTACTTGTCGATCCGTGCTTTCTGGCGTGTCTTCTTAATGGTGGACATGAAGTGCTCCACCATGCCATTCACTTGAATTAAGAGGGTTGTAATTTTCTGATGCTGGAACCCTAGGTGTGCTGCAAATTTCTCAAAGTCTTGACTTTGGAAAGAAGGCCATTGTCTGTTTTTACAACATTTGGCACTACCCATTCACTAAACAGTTAATCAAGGGTTCATACCACATTATCAAATGCTCTGGATTGGACAAGCTTCACCACCAGGAATCTTGAGTATTCATTGAGAGCCACGAGCAGGTGTCCTCCGTCCTCTAGGAGCCCATAGAAGTCTATTGCCACTTGTTGCCATGGGCCCTTTGGGAGAGAGACAATTCTCAGGAAGCATGATGCTGTGTTTCTTGCGTTTTCTAGCAGGCTTAATACTGCATTAATATGTCACCCATGACTGTGTCTTTATACGGACACGACACCTGATGACGTAAGATCTTTCTGGTATTTGCCAGTCCCCTATGGCCCTCACAAGCCAGGTTGACCACCATATTCTGCAATGATTTGGGTATTATCAGGCGGTTCCCCCTCAGTAATATTCCTTGTTCAGTTGTGGCTAGCGCTCCCTGTACCTTGGCCATCCTCTCAATTCTTTCATGTCTACTTCTGCATCCCTTTGTAGCTCTCATTTGTAGTTGTTCCACTTGTTTATATTAGTGAGTCGAACTGCGGCCTTGATAGTGGGGTCCCCTCTGCTTTTGTCTGTGAATGCTGCCAGAGTGATCATTGGGGAAAGTGCATCTTTGGAGAGATATTTGATGTAGTCTTCTGCTTCCTTTTCCAGTGTCTCCATTCTCTGGCTTTCCGGGTGGCAGGATAGATAGTCGGCTGGGTTCGCCCACCAGGTTTATGAATAATCTGGAAGTCATACTCTTGCAGCCTGAGTCCCCATCATTCAATCTGAGGGGGTATCCTGGTTTTTGGGTTCCTGAACAGTGAGATCAATGCCTGGTGGTTCTCCTCTCTGCCTGAGAGTATGCTCTTTCTGTGTGCGATAAGGCCCTGCTGGCATAGGCAACAATGTGTTGACCTGCCCATTGTACTGATTCGCTTTGGGCCAGTATGGCTCCTAGCCCCACCGGGCTGGCGTCCACCGTGATTTCTGTATCCCACTTGGGGTCAAAGTAGGCCAGCCTGTGGCCCACACTTAGCTCATCCTTGATAATTTGGAATGCTCTTTGCATTCAGCACTCCACAGGAAAGGCACTTCCTTCTTGAGCAGGTTCCATAGGATTCTCTGAGTGCGGCATAGTTTGGGAGATATAGGGCACAGTAGCCTGCCATACCAGGAATGCCCTGAGGCAGTGCTAGATGGACTATTGCACTTATTTTGTCCGGGTCGGCTGTCATACCTGTTCCTGAAAAAATGTGGCCAAAGAATTTCGGGCTTGGCTTGTTTATTTCACATTTTGTCTCGTTTAGTGTGAGGCCCGCTGCTTGTAGAATCTCACAGACTTGGAGCAGTGCCTTGTCATGCTGGTCCTGCGTTGTGCCAAACACCAGGATATCATCACTGTAATTAAATACGGCCACTATTGGTAAAATCTGTTTGCGGATAATCTCTTGGAATATCTAGGCCGCTGAAGAAATTCCAAAGTTTAACCGCTTGTAGCGGAAGAGTTCCTCATGAGTTGCGACAGTTGTGATTGTTCTGGAGTCAGGGTCAATAACCAGTTGGCGCTACCCTTCATTGATGTTAAGCTTCGAGAACCACATTTCCCTGATTTAGTCTAATGATCATGTCCTCAATGTTGGGGTCAGTATGTCTTTCCCTCCAAATTGCTGTGTCCGGGATGCACATGTCGACACAGAGCCGTAGGTGCCCGTTCCCCTTTGGGACCAGCACTAGAGGCGAGACCCATGAGGTCGGGCCACTCACTCTTTCGAAAATGATGTCCATGTCGAGGAGTAGTTGACGTTCTTTGAACACTTGCATCTGGAGATGGAACCCGACTCTTCATGGCTGTTGGGATACCAGAGTTATTACTGGATCCACATGAAGCATTATGACTGTGTCCTTCAACCTGCCCACACCTTGAAACAGAGCTGGGAACTTCGTCTGAATGTGTTGGATCATCACTCCTTCTGTAGTTATGAAGTTCACCTCACATGCTCCAGCTGGGAGGCCTCTCACCGCTTCTGATTGGTCATAATGGATGTCAATAAGGGCTAGGGCACTCACTGTGCGGCCAATGACGGGGCTCTGTATGACATGGATTTTGTCTGACACTATGGGCCTCATTACGAGTTTGGAGGCAGCCATGCCTCCTTAATAAGGGCATGGCTGCCTCCAAACTTGTGTCTGGGTTCCCTGAATGGGATTTATTGGGCCATTCCGACTTTGGAGGGCCCGGTATTTCCCCATTCAGGGAACCAGGACCAGGACGATCCCCATTCCCATTTGAGCCCCCAATGGGAATGGGGAGCATGCTAACAACGGGCCTGTTAATGATGGGCCCGTTGTAAGCATGCTAGTTCCCTCGCGGGACCCGCAAAGGACGTCTGGTCAGACGAGTCGTCCAGAGCGGGTCCCGCGAGGGAACCTGTGAATAGGGCAGAATGGGTTTAACCCTTTCCGCCAGGGTCCTAATGAGGCCCTATATGTCCTTTATGTTGTAGGTCACAGTTGAATGGCCCCAAGGATGGTAGTGGGCGAGCAGCGCCCCATTGGAGTATTTTTGCTTGCGAAGGGCGCTGTGGATACAGGCTCCGGATCAGCTGGTACAAGTGTTCATTCATCACGTTAATTGTGGCTACTGTGTCTACGATGAATTGATGATGTAGGCCCACGATCGGATGGTGACTCTCAGGGCCGTCCCGTCATCTGCACTTACTAGGTGTACATACTATCTGCTTTATCGGTCGGCCGAAGCATAGTCTTCCTGGGTGTACACGTCGTCCTCCTGACCCACTGCAGGATTCTCATAGGGGTCCCTTGTATAGCCAAGGTCATGTGTTCCATAGTGGTATGCATATGGTTCCTCTCTGTTGCACTGGAACGCCTGCTCTCTCCGGCTCTGACAAATCTTATCTCAGGTGGTGTGTTCTGGATAGGTCTTCCTGTAGGCGGTCTGAAATTTGGTTCTGGATATGTCCTGTTGTTAAATCCTAGGTCTGATTGGGTCGTCCTGCGGGGCATCTCGATGCAGGGTTTCTGTAGTTTGGGAGGTTTGCCATATTTTCCTTGCATATCACGTGAAAGTGGTCATCCTGGCCACATGGCATGCACATTTGCTCTAGGGCGGGACACTGTCCCTTGTGGGGGTATTCAAAACCACATTGGTAGCATTGTCTCTCCCATTGGTACCTCTGATATGTGCCACCTTGGCTTGTTCTGCTGGTCCAGCTCTGGTTTCAGAACCCTTTGGTCGGTGTAAATTGTATTGCTGCCACCATCTCTGCTTTCTTATGGGTTTTCCATGGCTGCAGCCTGGATGTCAACTCTTTCATATACCCTGGCTAGGTCCATGATCTCTGGAATGGCCAGTGGTTTCTTCAGTAGGTGTTTCCTGAACAGAGACGTGCAACCCTCGATGACTCCAAGCCAGATGGCTTCTTCTTCTGATAAATTGGCAGAGTCACAGGGTGTTATTTTCTTCTGCAGCCGAAGCACACTTTCTCCAATCTTCTCATGGGGGAGTTGAACACACTGATTAAAACAATAGCTTTCATAGTCTATGTTGAGTTGCACTATTGGTTTTTTGTTTACTGCTGTTATCAGCACTTCATAAATCGTTTGTTCCTGTAAGGCAGGGGTGCACAACTAATTTTGACAGAGGGCCGAAAGTATCATACATGAGGGCTATAGTGGGCCGAAAAGTAAATGTGGGCGGGGCGGTAGGTGGGGCGTGGCAGGAGGCTTTTTCAACCCCCAATTTGTATTAAACACATGGAAAAAGAATATGTTTTTGAGGGGTAACGATTTTTATTGCATTTCAAACTTACATTTTGTACTACACATTTTCCATTGTTATTATTTATTTTGATTTATTTATTGTATATCGTCTGTTTAATTAAATTATATATATTTTATTGACCTATGATTGGACATTCCATTATTTTGAACTGCTATAGTTTGGTGTTTGGGTTGCCCAAGAGGAGTATGGCCTTCGTTGAGTCAGGTTTCCTCAAAAAAGCAAAGGATGTACATCTCCTAACTGTGCCTGTTTTAGCTTTATTATTGGGTTCACTCTTGGAGTGCAACATTATGCCCCATGGCTCCCACCGCCAACCAAACACTATGCCCCATGGCCCCCTCACCCCCAACCAAACACTATGCCCCATGGCTCCCACCCCCAACCAAACACTATGCCCCATGGCCCTCTCACCCCCAACCAAACACTATGCCCCATGTCCCTCACCCCCAACCAAACACTATGCACCATGCCCATGTACCCCACCCCCAACCAAACACTATGCCCCATGGCCCCCTCACCCCCAACTAAACACTATGCCCATTGGCCACCTCACCCCCAACCAAACACTATGCCCCATGGCTCCCACACCCAACCAAACACTATGCCCCATGACCCCCTCACCCCCAACCAAACACTATGCCCCATGGCCCCCTCACCCCCAACCAAACACTATGCCCCATGTCCCTCACCCCCAACCAAACACTATGCCCCATGCCAATGTCTCCCACCCCCAACCAAACACTATGCCCCATGGCTCCCACCCCCAACCAAACACTATGCCCCATGGCCCCCTCACCCCCAACCAAACACTATGCCCCATGTCCCTCACCCCAACCAAACACTATGCCCCATGCCCATGTCCACCACCCCCAACCAAACACTATGCCCCATGGCTCCCACCCCCACCAAACACTATGCCCCATGGCCACCTCACCCCAACCAAACACTATGCCCCACCATTGGCCCCCTCGCCCCCACCCAAACACTAGGCCCCATCGGCCCCTCACCCCCAACCAAACACTATTCCCATTGCTCCCACTCCCACCAAACACTATGCCCCATGGCCACCTCACCCCCAACCAAACACTATACCCCACCGTTGGCCCCCTCACCCCCAACCAAACACTAGGCCCCATCGGCCCCTCACCCCCAACCAAACACTATGCCCCATGGCCCCCTCACCCCAACCAAACACTATGCCCCATGGCCCCCTCACCCCAACCAAACACTATGCCCATGGCCCCCTCACCCACAACCAAACACTATGCCCCATGTCCCTCACCCCCAACCAAACACTATGCCCCATGTCCCTCACCCCCAACCAAACACTATGCCCCATGGCTCCACTCCCAAGCAAACACTATGCCCCATGTCCCTCACCCCCAACCAAACACTATGCCCCAAACACACTCTCAAGCATGCACCCAAACAGACCCGAAAAACTCAGCACACACACTCTCAAGCATGCACCCATACAGACCCGACCCCCCCAACCCCCAACTCATCACACACACTCTCAAGCATGCACCCATACAGACCCGAATCCCCCACCCCCCAACTCAGCACACACATTCTCAAGCATGCACCCATACAGACCCGAACCCCCCCACCGCCCAACTCAGCACACACACTCTCAAGCATGCACCCATACAGACCCGAACCCCCCACCCCCCAACTCAGCACACACATTCTCAAGCATGCACCCATACAGACCCGAATCCCCACCCCCCATCTCAGCACACACACTCTGAAGCATGCACCCATACAGACCCAAACCCCCCACCGCCCAACTCAGCACACACACACTCAAGCATGCACCCATACAGACCCAAACCCCCCACCCCCAACTCAGCACACACACTCTCAAGCATGCACCCATAGACCCAAACCCCCAACTCAGCACACACACTCTCAAGCATGCACCCATACAGACCCGAACCCCCCCCACCCCAACTCAGCACTCACATTCTCAAGCATGCACCCATACAGACCCAAACCTCCCAGCCCCCAACTCAGCACACACACTCTCAAGCATGCACCCATACAAACCCAAACCCCCCACCCCCAACTCAGCACACACACTCTCAAGCATGCACCCATACAGACCCGAACCCCCCACCCCCAACTCAGCACATACATTCTCAAGCATGCACCCATACAGACCCAAACCCCCCACCCCCAACTCAGCACACACATTCTCAAGCATGCACCCATACAGACCCAAACCGCCCACCCCCCCAACTCAGCACACACACTCTCAAGCATGCACCCATACAGACCCAAACCCCCCACCCCCCCAACTCAGCACACACACTCTCAAGCATGCACCCATACAGACCCAAACCCCCCACCCCCAACTCAGCACACACATTCTCAAGCATGCACCCATACAGACCCAAACCCCCCAACCCCCAACTCAGCACACACACTCTCAAGCATGCACCCATAGACCCAAACCCCCAACTCAGCACACACACTCTCAAGCATGCACCCATACAGACCCGAACCCCACCCACCCCCAACTCAGCACACACATTCTCAAGCATGCACCCATACAGACCCAAACCCCCCACCCCCATCTCAACATACACAACACAAACACTCAAAAACAAACATTCATACACATCCGACACCCCTCCCACCCCCATCTCAACATACACAACACAAAGGGCCTCATTACGACCCTGGCGTTAAGGGTTTAACGGTGCCGTAAAAGGTGTCAGCGCCGTTAAACCCTTAACGCCTGATTACGAGGTCCCTTGGCGGGACCCGACCTTAACGGCTGGTTTTTCCAGCCGTTAAAGTATGGTCCCGCAAAGGGACTTTGGTGCTAATAACGGTACCTCAATTTGCGGTACCGTTATTAGCGCCTTCCCCATTCCCATTAAGCCCTATGGGGCAAAAATGGGAATGGGGAAGGGCCATGGCGGCATGGGGAATTACCACCCCACCAACATTGGAATGGGGTGGTAATCCCCCATTCCGCCATTGCGGACACCGGCATGGACCATGGTGCTAATAGCACCATGGTCCTCCGCCTGGTTCGTAATGAGGCCCAAACACTTAAAAACAAACATTCATACACATCCGACAGCCCCCCACACCCTCATCTCATCATACACAACACAAACACTCAAAAACAAACATTCATACACATCCGACACCCCCCACCCCAATCTCAACATACACAACACAAACACTCAAAAACAAACATTCATACACATCCGACACCGCCCCCGAGCCCCCCAACTCAACATACACAACAGAAACACTCAAAAACAAACATTCATACACATCCGACACCCCCTCACCCCCCAACTCAACATCACAACACAAACACTCAAAAACAAACATTCATACACATCTGACACCCCCCCATCTCAACATACACAACACAAACATTCAAAAACAAAGATTCATGCACATCCGACACTCCCCCACCCACCCATCACAACATACACAACACAAACATACAGCAGAACAGGCCCGACACACAAACACAAACAAACAGACCACTTACCGGACGTGCTGAAAGGAAGGTAAGCTGGAACGCTGGCGAGGTGAGTGGTACTACAGCTGGCGTGGCCGGCAAGGCTGAAATGCCTTCCGGCATCAAGCCTTACTGGCCACGCCAGCCGTAGTGCTGGCCCTCCATTGGTGCAGCACACACGCACTACGTGGCTCGTAGGAGCGACATGGTGCATATTTGCTGCGCCAATGACGGCCAGTGTTTTGTCTGGCCCGGAAGACAAAAAAGACTTGCCTAATGGAGGGCGGCCGATGCTGCTTGCGGGCCGCCCTCCATTAGGAAAGTGTTTGTGCCTCGCGGGGGGGGCGCAACTGGCCCGCGGGCCTTATGTTGTGCACCCATGCTGTAAGGGAATCGTTTTAATGATACCCTTGATTTCTTTCCCGCTAAGTTAGTGAAGATGTATGCCAGGTTGGAGGATCCCTAATCGCCCGACCCTTTAAGATGTCATCAAATTCCTCCATCCACTCTTCCCATCTGTGGCCTTGATCTTGCTGGGGTTGTAGGCAAAATGGGTTGGGTCTCCTTAAGAATGTAGCTCTCGAGGACATGTTCACTGGGTTTCCTCCCAGCACCCCTGCTCCCCCTTGTGCTTCCGGGACCGCCACAGCTTGCACATTGTCCTCCGTCTTTTCGTCTTGTTATGTTTGGTACCCTGTATTTGGCAAGGTGTTCCTTCGTAGGCCAGTTACTTCCTTCTGAGTTGCTTGAACCTCTCCTGTCTCCCTTGTGGGCCTTGCTCTTCAACCTTTCATGTGGGTGACTTGCCTTTCTGGTGCTGTTGGTGTGGTGTCTGAGTCTGGGTTATTCATGTGGGCCCACAGACGTGGTATTGCTTCCTCGTGGGGCTTCACTGTACTTATTTGTGTGTTCCTTGTGGGCTCTGCACCACTCCTCTTGGGTATCAGAGGGCTGCCCTGATCTTAGCCCCTCCGCCTCCTCATCATGGTGTCTGTTGACTGTGTGTCCCTCCCAGGTGGTGGCAACGTCTCCCTTGCCTGGCGTCGCTCACACTTTGTTTCAGAGCATCTCAGGCTGCCTCGGGATGGCAGCTCTGTCATGCTTTTTTCTGCAGCACTCCCTCTCTCGCTGGTGGCTTGCCCTTCATCTGCTGCAGGCCTGTTGAGCAGCACAAGCATATTGCAGCTTCTTTTGGTTCCTTGGGTGAGGTGAGGATGGCGGCCACGCCACTCCTTACAGCCCCATATGCCGCTGCAAGACCAGGCTCAGGTGCCTCTTCTGTCGCCTCCCTGGTGGTCTTCAGACCTCCGTTCCGATGCCTCTTCTTTGGTGTTAGTTGATTGACGGGGTGGGCTAATTCCACATTTGTCGGCTGCCTCGTCGCCAGTTGTTTTAGGGGTTATCAGGCACAACCCCTTCAAAAACACACAGGGCCTCATTACACGTTAGGCGGTAAGTGTTTACCGGTACCGGTAAGGGCACCGGTACCAGTAAACCCTTACCGCCTTTTACCAGCTGTTAAAGTAGGGTGCCGCAAAGGGACCTTGGTGCTAATTACGGTACCGCAATTTGCGGTACCGTAATTAGCGCCTTCCCCATTCCCATTGAGCCTTATGGGGGCAAAAATGGGAATGGGGAAGTGCCTTGGTGAATGGGGAATTACCACCCCCGCTCACCTTGGAGTAGGGCGGTAATTCCGCCATTCACCAAGGCGGACAGGGTAAAATACCGGCGGCAACCATGGCGCTAATAGTGCCATGGTTACCGATTACCGTGTAATGAGGCCCACAGAGCTGTGGCTTCAAACAACTGCCTTTATTCACCTCAGACTAACTCCCTGTTTTCCTCCTCCCCTTCTGCCCCCCTCCCTCATAACCTCCCTTCGCACATGTCTTCTTCCTTAAAGGGCTAGCATCGGTTATAACCCACAACAGGCACCGTGCCCCAAACTCCTCTGGGCTCCTGGCAGAGACCTACTCATGTGCACTCATTCCAGAACACTCACACATACACACGTGTTGTGGTCTCCACCAACATCAATATGTACATCATTGAAGTGTGATAGGAATATTTTTTTACGTTACTGCTGTCAAGCTCACACATGACTTTATGCATTCAGGATCAGTGTTTATTTTTGCATATAAGTCTCTGGACTTGCATATCTGTCCTTAATATGCAGTAGAAACACCCCGTAGATGCCACTCCTCTCCACACTCATCTGCTGATTCTGGGCTCTCTCCACTCGCTCCTTCCTCTGCAACTCTTGCAGCACCAAGGGTGACATGGACTGAAGAGGCCACGTTCAGAGACATGCAGATGCAGCACGAGTGATGAGCCAGTTGAGAAGTCCTCCGTCTCTGCGTCAGTTATTTGGGGGTCTATCAGACATGCAATCTGAACTCCATCATTTTGACGACGAGGGCAAGCATGTGGCGTTCCTTCTGAACAACATTGAATACATTCCCGAACCGACGCAGTGCAGTAATCACCAGTCGGAATGCTGGTTATACACGTGTACAGTCCAAGAGGCTCAGCATAGTTGTCCCCTGCGATGGGAATCTGCAGCTGGAAAAAAAACTGTGATATTAGAGTTTGTATGATGCACCAAAAGGAGGGTGTAGTTTGAGGTTGCGGCTCCTCTTGACGCGTCATGATATATAGAAATGTATCATGATTGTTTAAATCACCTGTGTTACTAACACCACACACCGCTGAACGTAGATAACTGTTGGCTGATTTACCTCATTTATGGAGGCTGACATTACTACCTTCATGTGATTCTGTTTGTTTTGCGTTTTCAAAAAAAACCGCTGATTGCTCATATGGCCTGTAAGAGGTTTTATATTGGTTTGTTTTTCATAATATATGTTTTTACATATTGTTTTATACCTATTAAAATATGTCTTTTTGATACTCGAATTGATGTTGACACACATGGTTGAGTGAATGTTACCTTCATTCAAGAAGTAGTTACCCCACGGACGATGTTTTGGGAAGGTGGGAAGCTAGTGGTGAAAGTGCTCTTACAGATATTCACCTCCTCAATCACCCTAGTCCCCGAAAAAAAGAGGAACTTCTTTGCTCAATATTTTTGAAAAAGTCTACTTGTCCAGGCACCGTAGTACACCCAGACTAGCAGCGAGGCGTGTTGGACTCGAAACCGAGTATTACCTGTGTATGGTCACTAACAGCGCCATCCCGAAGTCAATGGGGTCATTATGAGGTGGGCGGTAAGGGATACCAGGCACCGGTAAGGAGACCGGTGCCGGTAATCCTTTACCGCCCTATTACAAGGTCCCTTAGCGGGTCCCACCTGGAACGGCTGGTCTGACCAGCCGTTCTATACAGGACCCCTTAAGGGACCAGGGCGCTAATAATGGGCTTGCATGTCGCAAGCCCGTTATTAGCCCCCTCCCCATTCCCATTCAGCCCTATGGGGGCTCAAATGGGAATGGGGAATGGCATGTTAAATGGGGACTTACTGGTCCCGTCAGGGTCAGACTAGACCGGTAAGTCCCCATTGAACTGAACCGGTGCCGAACCCGTTATTGCTGGCAGTCATGGCGCAAATAGCACCATGACTGCCACCAATCTCGGAATGAGGCCCAATGTCTGAAGACGAAAGTGAATCAGCATCAAGGGCCGACAAGTATTTTCAAATACTGAGCTGTGCCCTGATGAGTGGAGTCGGCAGTGCTCAAGTCGAGGATATGCACAGGTGGACAGACTCCTTACACTTTTTTCAGTCACCTTGATATGCTAATTTCTGGTGATGCCACATCAATTGGTATGTCAATGAGTCCCCCCACTTTTATATTAGAACTTGACACCTGGGAGTCGGTAAACAGGTCCTTCACCATATGGACAAGAGAACAAAGGATGCAAGGAATACTCTAGAGAGATCTGGTAGGTAAAACATGAACTGGCAGTTATGCCAAGGGGATTGTTGTTATGGGACTCGAGAATAGTGATATCCACTAAATTGATATGAAGAGTTGTGGTGCTTGCACAGCACAGACACCATGGTGTAAAGACTGCCTGGGAAACCCCCAAAATTATGCAAAGCAGCAGTTGACATATTAACCAAACTCAATAACGGAAATATAAAAAGTGAAAGGCACAACCCAGCTTTAGTAACATACAAATAAAGCAGGGACAGAATACAGGCATACCAATCTCAATGCTATCAGCATACTTATAAAACACAATTGGGGATTGGTTAATATTAAGAACTACATATACATTTTATATAGGTTTAACTCTGATTGGGTAACAAAAATCTGATAGATCTTCCCGAGACCACCTCTAAATTGATCAAAGTAAAAAGACATCACTTCTACAATATATTATTGGTTAGTCTAATATGTACTGGGCAGCCTAACTTTGAAGGTTTTGATTGGTTGACTTTCTACTGTTCAACCTTGGACAACTGACAGGTCATTAAGACATGAGCTGGAAAGGTGTAGGGGGAGAGAGGTCCAGAGACCTCTTTCCCTTCAATTAAACAAAATACCATCCCTTATATCTAGGTCATGAGCCAGGGTGATTCCTCTGTAGTTGGCTTTGTATGTGTCTCGTATCTCAGGTAATGCGTGACGAGTGAGGCAGGTCTCCTATCCGTGTTTGTTGCTAATGAATAGACAGTGTTCTTCAATTTTGGGTCATGTGTGATGAGAGCACGTTTGGAATTATTTCACCCTGTATTTTTTGGAATTTAAGCTAATTTTAATTTGAGTGTTATGGTTTTCTCTACCACTGGGGACCCTCTTGATCCATTCCCCATGGAGTCTTTGGGCTTCTAATTATTCTGCACCTGGTTTGCAAAGGATGGTTGTTCTTCTAATTAATCTAAGAATATTTGGCTTGCGTCTTGGAAATTGTTATCTTGTTCTCCATGAAATGTTCAGACCATCCTTAATTTCTCAGTAACCTTTGCTCTGTTTACCAGCCACTGTCTGAGTTCTGCACAGTTCTGTATTTCTTTGATTTAAGCATCTTAAATTCTCATGGAACCTGTAAGTGAGCGGTTCCCACAAATACAGTTACTTCTCCCAATCGAGTCAATCAAAACACATCCCAGGAGGGAATGAGACCAAGACCAAGTGCTGGTGGTATCAAAGGGTTTTATCTAAAATAGGGGAAGCTGAATCTACTCTGCTCACGCCGGGAGCGCTCTGCAGAAAACATGTTACAATACAATTTTATACAAGGAAATTGTCATCAAGCTGAGGGAAGGCCTAGTGGGCACATAGCAATTGTGAATGGTTCTTAAGAGTGGACACCTATAGGTGCTATCGGGTCGGCGGCACTTGATTGGCTTGAGGGCACGTGATGAGACGACGATGTGTTCTCGGGTCAATCGGTCAGCTGGGCTCATCAAGTTGGTATGCAGGAGCAGCAACTTGCAATGTTTCTTTTTGTGAAAGAAGTAACCATTTGACATTTGCCCTTGTGGCCACACACTCTCATCCATTCACTACCATAATCTGTTTGTCCAGTGAGCTCAAAGACTTATAGCCTAACACACTTATGAACACATGGTTCAAAGGCGGGTTATTTATTACTGTCCATAGATTAGACATCATCCATCAAATACTGCGCTTGACCTGTTTGGACTATTCAGGATATACTATCGAAGGGGTAGAGGTCATGAGGTCACTGTGTGGCTTGGAGTGTCCAGCCGCTAACAACAAAGAGGATTCTAATATATGGTTGGGACAGCTAGGTCACATGAGGAACATACCATCGTGGGCATACATTTCATTGTGTGGGAGGGGTTTTAGTGATCAGATGTCCAAACATCGTTAAATCTCTGCTAATCTACATAGACACCATCAAGAGCAGAGGAGAATCAAAACCTCCTTGCAGTGTCGTTCCTCGTTACACAATGAAACAGGGCCTTCAAAACACAGTGTTACATGCAGATTTTTACACATGGCTTACCATATTGCATTCTGGTCATACTGGTTTAGAGTATACTATATTTACCATCTGACTAAACACTCTCATCATAACAAAGAACTACGGTGGCGTAATTAGCGCCTTCCCCACTCCCATTATGCCCTATGGTGCAAAAATGGGAATGGGGAAGGGAAAATGGGAAATGGGGATTTACCGCCCCACTCACCTTGGAATGGGGCGGTAAATCCGCCATCCACCATGGTGTAAACGTAGTTTACACCATGGTGGTAAAGTTGGCGCAATTAGCGCCTGGGTCGTAATGACCCCCACTGACTCAAGGTCTGGTTAAAAAATATAAGTACATTTATTTTTAAACCATCTGCTCACAAAACACTTCACTTCTAGAAAAAGAAAACCACACTTCAAATACTCTACACACAACCAATTCCCCTTGTGCAGAACAATTCAAGGTAAGTACCTTAGGATTTGACAGACCGGTGTTATGAAACAAAAGACGTTACCGGGATTACATATGCGATCACTTTTTGGCAGTAATAACAGTTCGGTCTTACTAAAGATACGCGTGCCCGTGGGAAGAAATGTAATCGTAGTCAAACACACTTAGCACCTGAATTAACACAAGAGAGTTGGGGATAAAAATCATAGGCAATACTTTTGTCAAGGCAGAGAGAATCAGAGGGCACCTTCTAACACAAAGATAAATAGTCAATAGGCCTGCGCCAGTGTTATGTTATGTTATGTTATTTTATGTTATTTTGCATTTATCTAGCGCCTTATGTACCACTGGTATGATCTCAAGGCGCTGGTAGGTTGAACGCCCTCGGGAACCGAAGTTCAAGTCAGTAGAGAGAGATAGAGAGTCAATAAGGTGCATGTGAGCACCGGATATGTGTGCAACAGATTTTGCATTCCTGTGATAGCTGCTTCCTAGCGGTAGGTGTGGTAGTTGGTATATCAAGAGTATGTGTTCGTTCTGGCAGGTTGTTATCCAGACCGATTATGGCTGCGTTAGGCCTGAGGAGAACGCCTAGGCTGGAGGGTGAGTAACCAGCTTTGTTTAATTAGGATGATGGGGAGTATGAGGCAAGTGATGGTATGAGAACAGCTATACCGAATGGTGTCATAGTATCCCTGTGTTCTAGTTGAGTGGTGGTGTGAAGAACAGGGTAAGCGTGGAGATGTGATATGGTGGTTTACCTCAGGTTTCCCATTCCGTCCGTATACTTCATCCGTTCCATCCACATACTTGACACGTTCGGATCCACATACTTCACCCAGTTCCATCCACATACCTCACCTGGTTCCATTCACATACCTCATCCGGTTCCATCAATATACTTCCCCGGTTCCATCCACATACTTCACCCGGTTCCATCAACATACTTCACCCGGTTCCGCCAACATACTTCACCCGGTTCCATCCACATACCTCACCCGGTTCCATTAACATACTTCACCTGTTCCATCCATCCACTTCACTCGTTCCACCCACATACTTGACCCGTTCCATCCACATACTTGACCCGTTCCATCCACATACTTGACTCGTTTCATCCACAATACTTGACCCTTTCCATCCACATACTTGACCCGTTCCATCCACATACTTGACACGTTCAATCCACATATATGACCCGTTCCATCCAAATACTTGACCCGTTCCATCCCAATACTCAACCTGTTCCATCCACATAGTTGACCTGTTCCATCCACATACTTGACCCGTCCCATCCACATACTTGATCTGTTCTATCCACATACTTGACCTGATCCATCATTCAATTTTTTCGTTCTTTCCACATGTTTCCATCCATGTCTTGCCACCCAGTTCATCTGTTCCACCCAATTCATCCATTACACCCAGTTGATCTGTTCCAACTAGATCATCTGTTCATCCGTTCCACCCAGTTAATCCGTTCCACCAGTTCATCCATTCCACCCAGTTCATCCGTTCCACCCAGTTAATCCGTTCCACCAAATTCATAAGTTCAACTCACATACTTCACCCGTTCCAACACCATACTACGTCCGTTTCAGCGACATACTTCACTAGATCCATCCACTTCAACCTTTCCATTCAACATACTTCACTCTTCCACATACATCATCAGTTTGCTCCATACTCTACATGTGTTCCAGACTCTACATCCATCCCATTCAACATACTTGACCCATTCCGACACATACATCACCCGTTCCTACACACACATAACCCGTTCCGACACACACATCACCCGTTCTGACATACAACACCCGTTCCGACATACTCTACCCATTTGCTCCACACTCTACACGTTCGCTCCACACTCTACCCGTTCGCTCCACATTCTACCCACCGGCTCCACACTCTACACACCCGCTCCATGCTCTACACGCCTGCTCCACACTCTACACCTGGTCCACACTCTACGCCCGCTCCACGCTCTACACCCGCTCCACACTCTTCACCCACGCCACACCCGCTCCACACTCTACACCCGGCCCAGCCTTACATTTTTAGGTCTACATCTTACATCCACTCCACATCCTACATCCATTCAGCACCCAATATCAGCTTAAACACCCCCACATCCTACATGCGCCCAACAACCTAATTCAGTGCAACATCCTACATCCGGTCTGCGCTATCATCCACTCCACACCCTACGTCCGCTCAATGCTCTCATCCCCTCTAAGCTTTACACGCGCTCCACACTCCTCGCCCGCTCCACACCCGCTCCAGACTGTACACCTGCTCAAGCCCTACATTGTTGCTCCACATCTTACATCCACTCCACACCCTACATCCAATCAACACCCAATATCTGCTCAAAACGCCCCCACATCCTTCATCCGCTCAACAACCTACATTTGTTCAACACCCTACATCCGCTTCACGCTATCATCCACTCCATACTCTACATCAGGTCCTTGCTCTCATCTGTTCCATGCTCTTATCCACTCCACGCTCTCATCCGCTCTACGCTCTGGGCTATTTGAATTGCTGTTGTCCACTTTATTCCTCTCGTCCACTAAGATCTTCTAGTCCATTACATTTGTCTAATCCGTTTTATTAATTTCAACCACTTTATTGCTCTCATACATCTTTTTATCTATTTCACTGCTTTGATCTTTTTTACTCGTTCTATTTTGTTTGTCCTTTTTAGGTTACCGTAGAGGTTATTAGCTTTCGATTTCATGCTCGGATCATGATGCTGGATTGTTATTTATGATCTAGCATTTTGGGCTAATGTCATTGAGTTGCAGTCAACCAGTTTGAGTGGGGGTCGATTTTAGGGGAAGAGCCATGTTTTCAGTAGTTTGCAGAAAGACATGAGGTCCTCGGTGAGTCGGATGTGGGGTGGGAGTGCGTTCCACAGGGTGGGGGCCAAGGCTGAGAATAATGATCCACCTAACCTGACTGAGTTTGTTTTTGGTATGTCTAGGAGGGTATCAGCTGGCTGAGCTTGATCTTAGGGTACGTGACGGGTGATAGGGTTTTAGTTTGTCTTGGAGATATTGAGGTATGGTTTTATGCAGTGCTCGGTGAGAGATGCATAAGGTTTTGAAGGTCACCCTTCGGGCAACTGGAAGCCAGTGCAGAGTTTTGAGGGCTGGGGAGATGTGGTCTCTTGGGCCAAGCGCCAGTAGCAGTTTGGCTGCAGCGTTGTGTGCTCTTTGTATTTTAGCCAGTTGGTATGCGTGCACTCCGAGGTCGAGGGGGTTAGCATAGTCCAGTCTTGATATAACAATTGATTGGGCCGCGGAGAGTCTGTTGGGAAAGGAGAGGTAGGGAAAAATGCGCCTGAGAGTTTTAAGGTGGTAGTGGCAAGACTTTGAGATGTTGTTGACTTGGCGCGAGAGGGTTAGGTCAGAGTCTAGGGTGCATCCAAGGTTTTGTACTGAATTAGAGGGTGTCAGTGAGTTGCCCATGGAAGGTGGCTATGGTAGTGGGGGTGGAACAAGTTTGGTGTTGCCACATACCATGATTTCGGTTTTGGAGGGATTTAGCAAGAGGTGGTTTGTGGTCATCCAGAGATCTATGTCGAGGAGGCAGGAGGTGAGGTCAGGTCGGCAGTTGGGTTTTGAGTTCAGGAGTCTTAGAATTAGTTGAGTGTCGTTGGCGTAGTTGTAGCACAGGATATTGTGCAAACAAATATTCGTGGGAGGGTTGCCATGTAGAGGTTAAACAGGAGGGCTGATAGGCATGCTCCTTGTGGAACTTCGGTGTTGACCGGACGGGCTTGGGAGGAATAGGTGGAAAGTATGGTTATCTGGTTCCTATATTTGAGGAAGGATGCTATCCACTTGAGAAGGGTTCCACGAATTCCTAGGGAGTGGAGGTAATCAAGGAGGATTGAGTGGTTGATTGTGTCGAAGGCGGTGGATCGGTCAAGACGGAGTAATGTAGCGCATCCCGCAGAATCTGCGTTGTTTTTAAGGTCGACCCAGATTGAGGTTAGGATGGTTTCGTTTCTGTGTCGGGCTCTGAAACCTGATTGAGCGGGGTCTAGGAGATTGTTGGTTTCGACA
This sequence comes from Ambystoma mexicanum, assembly GCF_040938575.1. Classification (NCBI taxonomy): domain Eukaryota; kingdom Metazoa; phylum Chordata; class Amphibia; order Caudata; family Ambystomatidae; genus Ambystoma; species Ambystoma mexicanum. Next base: position 705,686,244 of record NC_090923.1, on the reverse strand, counting down.
AAGGTATTTAGTTGGGAGTAGGCAGTTTGGTCAATGAGTTTGGCAAGGAATCTGGTGTTTGATATGGGGCGGTAGTTTTTGGGCTGGAGAGGGTCGAGGCAAGCTTTTTTATTAAAAGGTTTGACATGAAACCGTTTTGAATGCGTCTGGAAAAATTCCTGAGCAAAGGGAGTCGTTTATGATGGTTCTTGCGTGTTCTCCTGCGCATGTAGATGCAAAGATCTCTTTGAGGGTAGTGGCTGGGCAAGGGTCCAGTAGAGAGCCGGATGGTTTGCGGTCAGAGAGAAGTTTCAGAAATTGGTCGGTAGATATTGGACTGAAGGAGTCGAACGTTGGTTGGGTGGTGGTGGTCGCAGGCGGTGGGTTGGCTGGTGTGGAGGGTGGATTGCCTGGTGGGTGTAAGAGAGCTAGTTTGTTGTTTAGAGTATTTGTTCTTTCGAGAGCTGTGGTGTAAAAGTGGAGAGAGAGTGAGTCGCACAGTGATTGTGAGGGGGTCAGGAGGGTGGTGATACATGATGGTTTGGTGAACTCGGTGATGATTTTGTGAAGCTCTTTGCTGGGGTTTTTACAGTTTAGGATTCGGGAGTTGTAATGGGCTTTTTTTTTTTTGCTTTCCGGATTTCAGCTTTGTACTGCCGAAGGTGTCGGGCCAAGCTCGATCTGTTCTGGGGGGTTTTGTCTTTCCGCCATTTGCGTTCTAGGGATTTATGTAGTTGTTTAGTGGTCTTCAGTTCAGGTGTGAAACATCTCGGGAAAAAGCCACGGAGGGCTGATGCTTTGCAGGAGGGTGTGAGCCGCATTAGTGCGGTGTTGAGCCATGAGTCGAAGGCGTCGGAGGTTAGTTGTTCATTGAGTAGGTGGGTAGGGGGTGGAGACTGCAGGAGTGCGTCGGCTAGTTCAGGAAGGATTATTAGTTTCTTCGAGCATTTGTGTAGGTTCAGAGGTTCAGGTTCTGGTAGGGGGGCGGGTTGGGTGAGCGAATGGCGAAAGAAACAATGAAGTGATCGGAGCAGATGATAGGGGTGGGGGGTTTAGATGTATCAGATTGTGGGAGCTGAAGATGGCATAAAGTGTTTGTCCTTTATAGTAAGTTGGGCCGTTTATGTGGGGTTGGAGGTTAATCGCGTCTAGGCCGTCAACCAGAGAGTGTGTCATGGGCTTGGTGGGAATGTCAAGCCATATGTTGAAATCTCCAAGAAGGGTGAGGTTGGGATGGTTTAGTTGGAGGGTGGCGATAGAGTCGCAGAGGTTGTTTGAGAATTGTCTATCGTAGCCAGGGGGTCTGTAGATTATTAGCAAGATGTGGGAGAACGAAGGGGAGAGGGAGAGTTTTACGTGGAGTGATTCGTTGGAAGGAATGGATGGCTGGTTGTCGATGATTGAGGCGTAGAAGTGAGATTTGAAGGCGATTGCTATTCCTCCTCCTCTAGAGGGACGGTTTATTGGGATGAGTGAGTAGTCTGGGGGGAAGGCTTCCTTGGCTATCGGGGCGAAATCATCAGAGAACCAGGTTTCCGTGAGGAAGATTAGATCCGGTTTGTCAGAGGCGAGGATGTCAAAGATGCTGTGTCTGTTTTTTGCTACAGATTGGGCGTTAAAAAGGATGCAGTTTACTTCAGTACAGGAGGGAGATGAGGGAGTTGCAGAGGAGGGGGTTGGGTGGTGGAAAATGGGGAGCTGGATGGGGTGCAAAGTGGTAGATGGGAAGAGTAGGCGGGCTGTTGAGTTGGTGGGTTTGGGGGGAGGGGTCGGACTGGTGTGACGGGTTGACTGGATTTGGGTCGGAGGTTATGAGGGTGGGGTGTGAGAGGTTAGGAGTTTTGGTTGTGGTTAGTGAGAATTCGAGGGAGAGGGGTTTCAGGTAGGGTGAGTCAGGTGGGGAGGGTGGTGATGATCCAGAATGGGAGGAGGCGGAGGTGGGTCTAGACAGGACTGGCGATGAGTACTGAGCGATTGCTGGAGACCAAGGACGTTTCCTCTTCAGTATTTTTGTTGTGGTTGGAGTGTGGGAGCGTGTAGGGGGTATGAGGGGGAGAGGGACGTGGCTACTGTTCTTGCCAGGGCGAGGCGTGCGGTTTTTAGGGATGGGAAGGAGTGGGCTCGTGGGCGGATGATGATGGGAGTTGCTGAGGGATGAGGGGGTGAATGGTAGCGGGGGTGGGAGTGCTTGGGAGGTTAGGCTGGCCATTGGTCGGGGGGTGGGGGAAGCGGGTATGATGATAGTAGGCGGGTGGGAGGAAGGGATGGGGGGTGGAGTGGTCTTAGGATGCTTGACTCGCCATTGTGCACCTCTGGCTTGGTGTTTGGATAGATGATGGGTAGGGGAAGTGGTGGAGGGCAGGATGGGATGGTGATGGGGGTTTGGAAGGTAGGGGGGGCGGGAAGGGAGGCGGGCATGAGGGGGTCATTTTTGGCGCACTTTGGTGGGATGGGAGGACTCATGTTTTTGCTTAGTTTGAGGAGTGCTATAGTTGGCGTTGGATGGTTTCATTCACACCTTCCCACTACAATTATACCACAGGATAGCAGCACATGCTCTCTATGATTAGCTGCACTACTGCTGTCTCGCAGCGATAATTTGCACTTTCTAAATTTAGCTGTACCACCGGGAGAGATTATTCACAGTTTCTAAGTTTTACTAAATCACAGGGTGATATTATTCAGCTAATTTATATTCGACTATACCACAGGGTGATATTATTCACATTTCCAAGTTCAGCGATACCATAGGGTGAGGTTAGTCACAGTTTTAGAGTCAGCTACACTATAGGGTGAGATTATTCACAGCTTCTAAATTCGACTGTACCACAGGGTCGGATTATTCATAGTTTCTCAATTCACCTATACTACAGGGTGAAGACTGTTCGTAGTTTTAACTTCAACTATATCACAGGGTTAATTCAACTATGCCACAGGGTGAGATTATTGTCAGATTCTAAATTCAACTATATCACAGCATTATATTAATCACAGATTCTAGGTACAGTTATACCACAGGGTAGGATTATTCACTGCTTCTACGTACCACTATGTCACTGTTTCTATTTAGATTTTCAGAATACAACCTAACCACAGATATGCTACTAGTCCGACTTACAAATGTAATTACGCTGCGGATATGCTCTTAGGCAGATTTTCTAAGCGGAACTAAACCTCGGATATGGTATTAAGCAGATTTTCTGAGTGTAACTAAACCACCGCTATGCTATTAGTAGACCTTTTGAATGCACTAATGCAATTAGACCAAGAATATGCTAATGGGCATACTTATTGCATGCAGATAAACCTTGGATGTGTTTTAGGAAGATTTTCTGAAAGTAACTAGACCATAGATATGCTATTAGTCACACTTTCTAAGTGAAGACTATACAACATATATGTTCTTAGGTGGACTTTCAAATGCAATGATACCAATAATTTGCTATTAGGCAGACTTACTAAATGTAGACTACACCACAGATATGCTATTAGGCGGACATTTAGAATGCAATTGTACCACAGATATGCTATTTAGGCAGGCTTTCTAAATGCCATTATACCACAGATATACTATTAGGGACACGTTCTAAATGCAACCACACCATAGATGTGCTATTTGGCAGATTTTCTAAATGCAAATGTACCACAGGTATGCTATTAGGAAGGCTTTCTAAATGCAATTATACCACAGAATGCTATTAGGGACACTTTCTACGTGAAGACTACACTGCAGACATGTTATTAGGCAGACTTTCTAAATGCAAACTACACCACAGATATGCTATTCGGCGGACATTCTGAATGCAATTATACCACAGGTATGCTACTAGGTGGACACTCTAAGTGCAATTATATCACAGGATGCTATTAGGGACACTTTCTAAATGCAATTATACCACAGAATGCTATTAGGGACACTTTCTACGTGAAGACTACACCACAGACATGCTATTAGGCAGAGTTTCTAAATACAGACTACACCACAGATATGCTATCAGGCGGAATTTCTGAATGCAATTATACCACAGATATGCTACTAGGGGCACTTTCTACATGAATACTACACCATATGATGATGACAGATATGCTATTAGGGACACTTTCTAAATGCAATTATACCACAGGATGCTATTAGGGACACATTCTAAATGCAATTATAACAAAGGTATGCTATTAGGTGGGCTTTCTAAATGTAATGATACCACGGAATGCTATTAGGGACACTTTCTACGTGAAGACTACACCATATGATGATGACAGATATGCTATTAGGGACACTTTCTAAATGCAATTGGAATACAAGTGTCAAGTGGAACAGGGTCCCTGTTGCCGAGGATCACACAGTTAGAACAGTTCACGATTCAAGGTTGCCAGGAGTACTTAGATATTTTCAGAAGAGGAGGCAAAAGTTATAAGAGGGAAGGAAGAAAAGGACAAGCCTTTGGTGAGGAAGAAGGGTTCACCCCAATTCCTCGAAGTCGGACACAGTACCTTATTCGTTGAAGAACGCTGGTGCCACGGCAGTTGTTCCTGGTAGTTTCCAGCAGACTCACGGTTCCTGGAGCTTCCATCATGGAGACAAGAAGGAGGACGCCTGGAGGGATCTGCACTGCCCAGGGATGAGGCCAGCAGCAGCGACAGTGAATAAAAGGTGCGCTCCTTTAAAACAGGAGAGGCTCTTCAGATGGCTATCCAGACCACTACAGCAGTATGCAGCAATTTCGACCACGAAGAGGATCCTCTGGCTGTGGAAGATGAGCTGGTTGACCCCACCAGGCTCAAGGGAAGAAGAATCCGGACTGGATCTTCTCTGGTCGTTGAAGGGTAGATAGCTCAGGACTGTAGCAGGGCTTCACCAGGACTCGGGGTTGCAGCAGCCGTGTTCTTCTCCACTTCTCTTCCGTTCCTTGCAGTTCAAGTGGCGACTCTGACCTCCAGCCCAAGAGTCCTGCCTTTTATGTGAAAATCACACAGCCTGGCTGTCAATCACTCAGCATGGGGGTTGTCCGGCCCAGACAACCACCTCAGCCAATCATCCCAAAGTGCGACTTGCATCTCCAAGGAGACCCTGTGCAGGGGGTGACCACACCCCTCCCTCACATTCAGCCAAACTATACACCCAGGCGCCAAAGGAGGGCTTCTTCGTAGAGGCCCGCCAAAAGACGGTGAACAAAGAAGGCAAACCTGGTTTGCCACGCAAAGTAAGACACTTTAACAAAAAGAAATGGCGACTAAACCTGACCGTATTTGGGCAATCGGTTTTAAGTTCGAGGCTACCACAATAGCCTGGAACAGTACCACATTTATATATTATACTCGAGGTAGAAAAGTTAGGGTAGATACCACTGGCACCAGCCAAGTCTAAATGTTAAAGGAGCAAAACAAAGCTCAGAGAGGCACAGACAAAAGGGGTGGGAATGAACCCTTTCCAATACTCCATGTAAGATGGGGTGTACTGGGTCTGTAGTTTTAAAGTGACTATATAAAGTCAATGGCAACTTTACATGTTTCTGGGGGACAGTAGTCAGCCCCAGATAATTGAGTCGGTGGGAAGTCTAAAAGACAACCCTGTGTCACTGCACTGAAGGTGCTGTGTAAACACACAAAATGTGGGGCTCATGGAGTGGTGTGCTCCAGAGCCCAAGATCACACAAACAGTAGAAATACACATGGCAAAACACATGTAAGAGTGGGAAAAAGGCTCACACTCTTACCAAGTGGAAAAATAAACTCCAGAAATCCAGAAAAGCTGCTGGGGGACTCACTAGGTGAAGGAAATTAGCCATAAATGAGAATTCTCCCTAACAGCACCACTCCATTTGCACGGCCCATTGTTACCATCATCAATGCACCATTGGGTACTGCGTTTGCACAGCATCAGAATCCTAATTGGCACACGCAAAAAATGAGGAGCACAAATACGATGAGTGGTATGAGCAGTTTCACTGTCATTCCTAGCCAGGACAGTACACAGGAAAAAAGATTGTCGAACCAAGTGCTGGGCTGTGCTCCTCCTTCATCCTTCATGTGCTCTCCACAGGGACCCGTTCTCCGCGTCTGCAGAAGGCACAAATGTGCAACATGCGCTCCCGATTTTTAGGCAAACACCTCCATGGATCACTGTTAACAGGTCTAACACATACCTGTTTTGCATGGTCAATAGTCGCAAGGCTCTAAGTTCTACCTTGATGACATTGAACCCCTCTTCAGTGTCATTGGCCAGTTGGATAAGCTCCCACCTGGTGATTTGATACCACTTTGCATTTGCTCTCGCTTGGATACTGGGGACGAGGGATGCGAAGAATGTTTCAACAGAGCTGAATAACCAGAATCGATTGGGGATCTGTGCCAAAAGTTCTGATGATTTGGCAGAAATATAACTTGATCACTGCTTTTTCCTACGCATGGTGCTCTGCAGTTCGTCCTCGTCCAGTTCATACATTAGGATTCCTTCGGGCAGCGTTGGAGAGGGTCCGCTTGGAGTTGCCGCTTGCGTTCTTCCTCCTTGGATGTGGCTTTCTGGAATCACTATTAACGCGGAATTATTGCGGGAGGTGCAGGTACGCCACATTGCCACAGACCCAGTATGTATCCATCATTGCAGCTGTTCCTTTCATCATGGCAGGTATTTAGAGTGTTTTGCTGCAGTTCTTATTCTCCCCATGTCCTTTTTTCCTTCCCCTCAGAAACAGAGTTTGTAAGAAATGTCTTTTTGTAGCTTAAAGGGTTTCTCAATGGCAGAGACCCAAGTGAGCTTCATTATGTGTTTAGTCCATATGGGAGCGCACGTTGTCTGTACCCATGACAGCTTTTCTTCAGACAACCCTCGCAGTGCCTCCGCTTTGCATAATATTTCTTAGGTGTGCCATTTATTTTCCACATGCAATGTCCCTTTTATCACCAGGAAAGGCTCTTTCACACAAATTACTCCTTGCGGCTGGGAGTAACTTGTCCGCTCATTCTGCAATAGTTCGAATGAAACCGTGTGTGCTTGAAAAGTGTTTTTCATTCGGCATAGTGCAAGATGTAGGAGACACTGAGCCTCTGTAAATGGTATTTCTTGTGGCAGCAATACTTTAGGGGTTCCTGAAGCATGAGGTATAAGTGAGCACATGTAGCAACTTTCATTAGTTGCTTTTTTAGACGTGTTGCTCATGTTAGCCTACCATTTGTTCATTTGGTGTTGGTGCTGAGGATCTTCAACTGTGTCTAGGCCAAACTTATAGTATTCTTCCCACTTTTCCTGTTGTGTTTCTCTCTTTTTCCTCCCAAGTCCATCCCCCTTATTCCTCTGGGCCATTTTGTTATCCTCTTTCCCCTCCCACTATGTGTACACGTTATAATAGCTGATAGCCATATGTCCGTTAACATTGCTCTCCTTATTAGTAGTCGTATTGTCAAAAGAGAAATTATATCGTGCCTCCTATTGCAATAAATATATGTATATTGGCCTACGCCAAGCTGCTCGAAAGTCGCTTGCGAAAGAATCCGTGTTGCAAGGTCCTGACCTTAAATCAATGTAAGCTGCCATTTTAGGCCAATCCGCCAATTTAGGATTCACTTTGTAAAAATCACCCTGTGAGTTAAAATGGTGGACAATGTCATGCCGTCTTGATCTCTCTACATAGCTAATATGTAACTTGCCTGCAGGCCACTTGTTGAGGTCGAGAACTGAGACCTTGTCCTTCGTTGACTTGTGTGCAAGGGATTACTCGTGTAAAGAAACTAATCCACGAGTATACTATAAAAACAATGTATTCAAATACTGAACATAGAACACTTGTTTAACCACATTGTATTAATGTTTATGAAGACTAAGATGGAAAATCCCAGATTACACAGTTGCTGTATAGGCTTGTTGATACATGTATTAAGAGCAAACCAGTTATATGCGGTTGTTCGAGACTTGACATGAACCCTAGATCGGTGATGTATTAAGTGGAATATTAACCCGAAGTGGGGCTGGACATCGTGCCCACAAAGTGTATAAAAAGCCAATGCATTCTAATGTACAACGTCTGTCACTGAACACACTGAAACACGCTGGAGTTCGTTGTGTTGTACTGAGGGCCGATAGCTATCTGATTTTGCTCTGTTTTTATAACTGGATTCAGTATAAAATAAAGTACTTTGTATGCTCCTATGTAACCCGTGTTCGGTGTATTTCCTTTTGGGGTACTCAGCCTCAATATTTTGATTTTGTTTTCACAGTTGGCGCCCGAATAGGGACCCTCAAGATTGATGCCCGATTGTTGAAGGTTGACACACGCTATCGGACCAGGATCGGACGGTGTGACAAAAAGGGGCCCCACTGAACGCGATGCGACACCTCAGCAGCGCTGCATGACCCGATGCCTGGACGATTAGCTTGTGGTCTGAGAAGGCATCTTGACAAGGGTCCACTTATCGAGGCGGGCAGATTTGCCGAAATCACCATACACGAGCTAAGATTAGTTAGGTAAGATTCTTTGAAATCCGATCAGACCTCCTTAGGTTTGTTCAGGTGAGTCATGACCCGACTCTTAATTTAACCCTGAAAATTTGAATTTGGCGCATTGTATCTGCAGACACAATTATTGGCCAGGTAACACCAATAATTTGATATGCCTGGGAAATTGTCTACCTGCTTCAGGGCGTTGTTCTGCAGCGATAGACAATCTTTGGAATTTAGCCATCCGGCACCACAGGAGGGGTCGCCGACATGTACTATGTACTGTAAGCATGGCATTGGAAGTATAGTATTTAATGACATTTGGCACAGACAAACTAGACATGCCTCTGAACTTCAGTGGCCAATAAATGGTAGTTTTGAAATCCCTCGTATTGAGTATTTAGAGTCAATTCTATTAAAGAAAAAGGCTAGACCTGCAGCATTTGATGTTTTGCAGAATTGGAAAAAAGAAGCATTGCAACAACTTAAATGTAGAGAAAAGCATGAGCGCCGTCATAAGACGAACGCCGAAAAAGCATTATTGTATGACCAAGATAAACATTCTGAATCGACTAGGAATATGGATAGGGCTTTCTCACTTGGAATTCAAAAAATATATCCGTCCAAAGACCTCCATGCTTCCAATGAATTTATGGATAAATTGTTAAATGAACAAAGGCCTGGTGCCTTTGCGCCACCTCTGTATGTTCCTCTTCCTGCTGCTTTGCCTCTTCCTCTTGTTATTCCTGCTCTACCTGCTGTTGTTCCCGTTGTTCTTGCTCCTCCTAATGTTCCCCTTCTTCCAGCTCCTCCACCTCTTCTTATCGCACCAGTTACAGTACCTCCATTGAATTTGCCTGCTCCCTCTCTTCCAAGTGGTCCTGAGCCGCTTGTAATTGATCGAGGTGCAGGGTCAAAGGTTGTCACTCGCAATACTGTACCACCGGAGAAGAAACGTGAGTTAATTGCATGGGGTAAGTATTGTATGGAGAAGGATGATCAAACTAATGTTTTTGCCACACTTTGTAATATGGATAATTTTCCTGAGAAAAATGTTTTTATCGAAGGTTTAGGGATTCAGTTATGTGTATTGTGGGGAAAGTTAAATAACACAGATCTCCCGCAAGGGTTAAGGGATCTAAATACTTTAGCGTTTTCAAGAGACACTGTGGAGAAGGTAAATGAGCATGTCGAGAGTTTATTTGGGTATAGAAAGGAGTTAGAAAAGTTGCAGAATGAGGATGACAAGGAGGAAAGCATGTATGTACAGAAACGGTTCCTTCTTTGTCGTAAATCGATATCTGAGGAAGCACGAATTTGAACGAAGGACGCGCTTAGATGGATTTCTGATATATCAATAACTCCAGTTGAAGTATATGACACATATAGTCAGTATACGCCAGAAATGCAGAGGAAAGTGATACAGGTAATGATAGAGTACCTGCAGGATGATTGTGTAAAAAGAAAGATAAGTTGTCCCACAGAGTTATTGAGTATTTACAAGAGAGCTTTTTCACTTGACACTTCTTCGACTGCTTTAGCGCTTGACTTAGCTCTGTTGCTTAGTAAGCATTCGGAGTCACCTACTTCTCAGTTGCCTATGAGAGAGGTTCCTACGACATTTGTCCCGAAGGTTGAGATTGCGGCCGATGTTGCACGAAATATAGTCGCTTTGGATATTCCTGCACATTATGTATCGCAGTTCGTTCACGTCCCATTCTCAAGACAGGAAGTGAATACTATTAGGCAATTTATTCCTGATATTAGAAAGAATCCAACAGGATTCTATAAAGAAATAGAGTCCGTCTTGCAATCCTCAGTATTCACCTTGGGTGATATTGATTTGTTATTTCCTGTACTCCTGCCCGTAGATTTGTGGAAGCAAGTTAGAACTATAGACGACGTGCCTGGATTGGGAGATACATGGGTGAATATAACTAGACTCGATGGAGAAAGGCCAGCTGGTGAAAGACCGCCTCAGGTGATATTAACCTTGCCTGATAGAATCATTGCTAAATTGAAAACCATAATTCCAGAGAAAAGAATTATATGGGACAAACTTACGGCCAGTGTCCAAGGAAAGTCTGAGGGTGCTACCGAGTTCTTTAATCGGTTCGAACAGGTATTCTCGGATTTCAGTGGACAAGACCTAGGCACAGAGTCTGGGAAAAGGTTGTTTGTGGACCAATTTGTGCGTGGATTGCTGCCTGACATGCAGTCACAAATTATGTCTTCTGAGAGCGCTTGGCGGGAGATGTCCCAATCAGAAGTGCTGCATATGGCTCAGTACTACGAGAACCGTGTCAATAATGAAAAAGATAGGGTTGAAAAACGAAAAGGCGATTTGAAAACTAAAGTGCTATTGCAGAAAATTGTTAGAGGCCCCAGATGGGGTAGTTCTCAGATTAGAGGTCAGTATGTCTCGCAAGGGAAAGTGCCCTTGGGTCCTGTGAACATTAACCAGTGTGCTTATTGTCGTCAAGAGGGTCATTGGCGAGCACAATGCCCCGTCCTTCAACAAAGGTCAAATAATACATTCGGAAATATGGGTAGACGATCCAGAGGTTGCCCGGGAGTACGGGCCCTGGTAGGGGTCAGTTTACACAGGATTCTCAGCAACCTTTCTCACAGGATAATCAGATTTCGAGTGTGGACACCAGGAACATATTTGATTATCCTTCCGCTGCATATTTATCTGAAGAGCTTCCTTTTGATGACATTCTGTTTCGTTAGGATTGGCCAAAGCAGGGTTTGGAACCTACACCTATTCCCGTCAATCAGAAAGGTCCCTATGTTGAAATGATGGTGGGAAATAGGAAACATCCGTTTTTGATCGACACTGGAGCACAGAAGTGTTGCATTGATCATTCACGGGTTCCAAACATTCCACTGTCAGGGCAAACCAATGTTTCTGTAGGGTTTTCTGGCACACCAGTTGTTTGTCCGGTTTCTTTGCCGGTACCTATTTCTTTGGGTCCCTTTACGGACCACTGTCCATTTCTGTTGACTTCGAATTGTGGAGAGAACTTGCTGGGGTTGAATCTGTTAAAAGAATTAAATGCAGTGATTTATTGTTCTTCTGATGGAGTGTGCTTGATGATTTCACCACAGCAATTTTCTGTCTCGCAATTCTTGACTAGACTTTTGCCGCCGGAATTCATTAATGTACCAGAGAGCTTGTGGGCTGTGATGACAATGATGTCGGTGTTTTACAGATTGAACCTGTTAAGATAGTTTTGAAACATGGAATTGAGCTGCCACGTATTCCCCAGTATAAGATTTCAGTTGAGGGCGAGCGGGCATTGAAATGCATTGTTTCCAATTTTGTGCATCGCGGGGTGATTGAAGACATTTCAGGAAGTTTGTGCAATAGTCCGATTTTACCCATGTACAAGAAAGGCGGCAATGCAATTCCATTCCGTTTCATAATTGATTTACGTACAATTAATAAAGTCGTGGCTCCACAATTTCCAATTGTGCCTGATGTGACGACAATCCTAACCATGATTCCAGCTACAGCTACTTACTTTAGTGTGGTGGATCTAAAAAATGCTTTCTTTAGTATTCCTATACACAAGGATAGTAGATACTTGTTCGCGTTCACCTAAGGGGGACGCTCGTTCACATTTACTTGTGCACCTCAAGGGTACACAGAGAGTCCTAGCATTTATAATAGGGCTTTGAAAGAACAACTTGATACCCTTGAATTGCCCTCTACCTGTACATTGCTTCAGTACGTTGATTACTTGCTTTTAGCTGCTGACTCTGAGAGCGCCTGTAAGGCGGGCACTGTGTTATTGCTTATCCATCTAGCTAAGCATTGTCACAAAGCTTTGCTTAAAAAAATTCAATATTATTGCCAGCAGGTCGCTTATTTAGGCTATCTCCTGTCAAAGGAGGGAAGAAGATTGTCACCTGAAAGAATAAAACACATTTCTGGCATGTCTGTCCCAAATACACAGAAGAAAGTTAGAGCCTTGATAGGTATGGCTTCTTACTGTAGGTTGTGGATCCCAAATTTTTCACTAGTGATCAAACCGATGTTGGCTTTGACGAAGAAGGACATTTCTTCGCCATTGCCATGGAACGCGGAACACCAGCAATCGTTTGACTTGCTTAAGACTGCATTATGCTCTGCATCCGTTTTGGGCACACCAAACTATGAAAAGGCCTTTGTGTTGTTTGTGCATGAATGTGATGGATGTGCTTTGGCTGTATTAACGCAGGAACATGGAGGGAAGAGTAGGCCGTGCAGTTACTTTTCTTCCGCCATTGATCCTGTAGCATGCGCTTTGCCAAGATGTTTGCGAGCTGTCGCTGCTGCTACTGCTGCGTCTGTAAAACAGATTGAGGGAATGGTCCTAGGCCATGATCTAACCCTGATGGTGCCTCACTCTGTAGATGTTCTACTGAACCGAACTCAAACACAACACCTCACTTCTGCACGGTTGACAAGATATGAATTAATCTTGTTTGCTCCTCACATTCAAATTAAGAGGTGTTGTATTCTTAATCCGGCTGAACTCCTACCTTTCCCGCAAGATACTACTTGCGGTGATGAAGAGTCACATGATTGTCTGTATGCTACCGAACAAGAGACAAATGGTAGAATTGATTTAAAGGACACTCCTTTGGATAATCCGCAAGGAAAACTGTTTTGTGATGGCTCCTGCTTCAAACTTCCGGATGGTACATCCACAGCTGCTTATGCAATCACCACATTAAGCACGGTTGTAGAAACTAAGAGAATCACGCATAATTCTGCGCAGGCCGCACAGATTATAGCATTGACCCGAGCTTGTGAACTTTCCGAAGTGCTTGCAGTAAATATATATACTGATAGTCAGTATGCCTTTGGGGTGGTTCACAACTTTGGGAGACTTTGGTCAGAGAGAGGGTTCCTAACTTCACATGGCACCAAAATCCAACATGGCTCCCTAATAGTACAACTACTCTCAGCGCTTGCGCTCCCTACTCGGTTAGCAGTTATGAAATGTGCAGCACATCGAAAGGTTACAGATGATATAGGGAAAGGGAATGCTTTCGCTGATCAAATAGCTAGACTAACTGCTATTGATCCCCTTACGGTGATTTATGTTTCAAGGGAGACTGTAAATGCTTATGCAATGGATGAGGGTGTTGGGTCCCTACGGGATATCCAAGCTGATGCCACGTTAGAAGAATCCAAAAGGTGGGCTGAAGGCTTGGGGAAACTTGATGATAATGGGTGTTGGGTGGACATAGTTGAAGGGAAATGGCTACTCCCTGACACATATATAATGATGATGGTCATCATGGCCCATGGTCCTACGCATGTATGTGCCCAGAAGATGACAAAAATGTTAGAGAAAGTTTGGGTAAATGACAAAATTTCAAAAATTGCCCAGCGCTACATCCAGGATTGCATGATTTGCCTACAACACAATGTGGGAAAGGGGACAGTAACTCTGAGGGGAAGTTTTGGGCCACCCTCTGTCCCCTTCGAAGTGATCCACTTTGACTTTATTGAAATGGAACAATGTGATAATAAAAAATATGTGCTGGTGGTTATCTGCGCTTTTAGAAAATGGGTTGAGGCTTTCCCTGTTAAAGATGCTACAGCCATGACTACTGCGAAAATCATGTTAAGGGAATACTTCCCGCGGTTCGGGCTACCAAGAGTTATCTGCTCGGACAATGGTCCACATTTTGTCGCTGCTGTAATTCTGCAGATATGTACGGCATTACGAATTGACAAACGGTTCCATTTGGCCAGACATGCTCAGAGCGCCGGACTAGTAGAAAGACACAACGGTATCATCAAGAACAAGCTCGCTAATACGTGTGCCGGCACTAAACGAAAATGGCCGGATGCCTTACCGATCGTGTTGTTATCCATGCGTACAACCCCTTAAACTAAGACTGGGCTCTCCCCATTGGAGGTGGTAATGGGGAGACCTGCCAATATTTGGAACCTTCCTAAATGCAATTCATTGAGAAATGTTGAAAATGTATTACTTTCAAACTATTGCAGCCAGTTGACTAAAAACCTGTATTTGATTTATCACCAGGTATGAGAAGCTTTACCTGTGCGATACGAGGGCCCGGGCCACAGCATACGGCCTGGAAGCTGGGTGTTCGTCAAAGCATTTGAGCGCTCTTCCTGCCTTGCCCCTCACTGGCGTGGGCCGTTCCAAGTCCTGTTGGTCACACAGACAGTGGTGTGGGTCTCTGGGAGAAAGAACTGGATCCACTCATCTCACGTCAAGAAACTTCCTCACCCTGTGCCACACTTTACAGAAGAAACAGAAACCCTCGCTAATGCTGCAACCAACGATCCCAAAGCAGTAAGTAGCACTGAGAGTGTGTCGGAGAATCTCTCTGAGCCCGTGAAGCTTAGGGAAGCTGCCATTTTGTCTCCACACTCTCCAAATGTTTTGCATCCGGAAACTGCTATTTCAAATTCGGCATCTTCACTTATTTCCGACACGTTGCTTCCACCAGGAAGTGACGACATATTGTTTCCGGATCAATCAGTTCCGGGAAAAGTAAGGTACAATCTGCGGCCAAGAAAATAGACTTATGGCACGGTTTTGCTGTGCATCTGATAGACTTACGGCACAGTTCGGCTGTGCATTTGAAGAAGAAAAGGATCAGCAAGGACTTGTTTTTGCCCAAATTTGAGAAAGGGGATTCTGTTGGCTAGGGTTGTGGAAGGACTAAGAAGTCGCTCGACCGGGCGGTCACCAGCAACGAACATTGGGGTATCCGTCTGAAGACTACAATGCCTGCTACCGCTACCGCTCGTATGGGACTTGTAAATGACCAGCCGGGACAATGGACAAAATGCCTGGGCCCTGAAAATGTTTTCTGTATTTTTATAATGATATTTGGGTTTTTAATAGTCACTGCCTTAGGATTGTGGTACCTTGAGGTAACTCATTCTTTAGACCTTTTGTTACCTACTGAAAGTACACCTATTGTTCCTACTTCCTTTGTCCATTTGCATACTCTATCCCCTAGGGACTCCCAGCACAGACAAAGGTACCACAATAACACTCTACTACTTATCATGAATGCTATGGATGCCATTTTTAATAAGTCTAACTGTTGGGTCTGCTCACATTTACCGCAACACGGGAATAAGGGGCTACGTTGGTATATTCATCCTTTACCTTTGACCACTGCTTGCTATGCTTCTCTTAGAGCGCTGTTCTTTGGCCGTTGGAATGATAGCATCTCAGGGAACTTTGATGGCACCAATTTGAATAGTTTTGAGAAACGTGTTTTGACTCCCCTGGGATGCTCGCTTTTCACAAACAGGAGTAAACCGAACATTGCTTCTATTAGGCCTTCTGATAAACTGTCTCGTCCTTTCCAATCTTTGATTTCCTTTAAAATGGCTCCAATAGGCAATAAGGATGCCATGCCTCCTTTTTACACTGTTAATCATAGCCCCGATTCAGTTTCCTTTTGCATACAGAGGAATGGAACTCAGTCAATGGGAGATTTTCTAGGTTGTGCCAACGTTGCAAATTTGACTGGGGAAAACAGACCTTTGTATGTAGGTGAACCTGTCTACTTTTTCTGCGGTAATGTAGCGTTCCCATGGTTGCCCAGGGATTGGCAGGGAACCTGTTATTTAGGGATCCTGTTACCTGGGGTGTTTATAGCTAGTAGAAGAGAAGTTTCAAAGGCTTGTCCACGGCGCAACGAGAAGGGTGACACCCCAGCACAAATCTTGGGAGATATAGCTAAATCAGTTGTGCCATTTTGAGGGCAGATAGCAAATTCAGAAGATATTAGAAAACTAGCGAGAGTACTGGAGAGAACCATCAACCGGACCACGGACATACTCTATAATATGACGTTAGAACAGAAGGCAATAAGACTAGTAGCACTTCAAAACCGGATGGCATTAGATGTCATCCTGGCTGAACATGGTGGAGTGCGTAAATTAGTGGGGTCCGCTTGCTGTGTTTTCGTACCAGATTCGTCCCCAACCATCTTCAAGGCAATACAGAATCTGCACGTCCTTAGTTCCGAAGTGCATGTTCCCGAGGGAAACTGGGATCTTAGCACTTGGTTCTGGGACTTCTTGCGATCTTGGGGTTGGAAGGTACTTTCGGTCTTGCAAATTATTTTGGGAATCCTGTTGTTTCTTTGTTGCTGTATTCAGTGTCTACCTGCTATGTGTTCGATGCTAGGGGGATGTTGCGCACAAGTGATAGGTTCGACAGGACATAAAGTGTGTGCCCCAGATGAAACTTCCAAAGAATATGTGTTGAAAGAAATTTTAGCAAATGACCTAATGGCAATAGATATTTCCGACAGTGATTCGGGGTGGATGGACGATGATGCATGGATTTATTTGCAAGGAGATCCAAAGTAGTTTTAGCACTTGGCATAGGTTTGTCAAAAGAGAAATTATATCGTGCCTCCTATTGCAATAAATATATATATATATATATATTGGCCTACGCCAAGATGCTCGAAAGTCGCTTGCGAAAGAATCCGTGTTGCAAGGTCCTGACCTTAAATCAATGTAAGCCGCCATTTTAGGCCAATCCGCCATTTTAGGATTCACTTTGTAAAAGTCACCCTGTGAGTTAAAATGGTGGACGATGTCTTTCCAAAATACAACATGGCCGCCTTGACCTCTGTACATAGCTAATATGTAACTTGCCTGCAGGCTGCTTCTTGAGGTCGTGAACTGTGACCTTGTCCTTCGTTGACTTGTGTGTAAGGGATTACTCGTGTAAAAAAACAAATCCACGAGTATACTATAAAAACAATGTATTCAAATACTGAACATAGAACACTTGTTTAACCACATTGTATTAATGTTTAAGTAGACTAATATGGAACATCCCAGATTACACAGTTGCTGTATAGGCTTGTTGATACATGTATTAAGAGCAAACCAGTTATATGTGGTTGTTTGTAACGCTCACCTGATTCCCGTAGAGGCGCCGGTCTTGACTGGGCGTATACCGTATCTTCAAAGGTGATGTGTAACACACGGCTGGCTCTTTGGGCTGGACCTCTGTGCACTGTATGTCAGACTGGAAGGGTAAGATGTCTTAGGTAAGTGAACGCCGTGCTCTCCATCTGCCTCGGGGCAGGGTGCTGTAACCAGTTTCTTCACTGGATAAGGGGAGCAGGCCTCTTCACTTCAGAGGACTGCTGTCCGTTGTTTACTGCACGAACGGTAATTCTAATGTCTTTAAAAGTCTTTAGTAATGATGTCTCTTATTTTGCAGGGTTCCGGCGATGGCGGATGACGGGCTGAAGTGAGTTGGAGAGGGAGCCCGTGTGATGAATAGAAGCGCCTGGAAGCACGTAAGTAAGCGCTTGTTGCCTGCTTCACGATGCGCTCTAACTGTCTTTTTATTTTGCAGGTACAAGTTCGGAGCGGCTGCAGGGTGCCGGAATACCCACTGTGTTAGATGTGGAAAGGAGTAATGGCACGTGAGTATTAAAGTTCCCCGATGTCTTTAAACGCACCTTGTTTTGTCTTTCAGATGCGGGATGCAGCGCTGAAGGCCTCCGGAGCGTGCGAAGAGTTGGTAAACTTTTGTCTTTCAGATGCCGGAATGCAGTGCGAAGACCTCTGGAGCGCACGAAGAGTAGGTAAGCCTTTGTCTTTCAGATGCCGGAATGCAGCACGAGGCGTTGGTGACAGCCGATGGACCAGGTAAGTGAAGCGCTGTCACTGAAGACTGTAATGCTAACCTGTTCTTTCTTGTCTTTATAGGTGTTGCTGAAGACTGGATTCAGGATGGTAAGCCTTTTTCCTTAGGCCCAGGATCAGATGCAGAAGACACGATGAGCGTTCTGCTGCAGAGGATGCAGAATAAGGCAAAGCAAGATTCATCCATCGGGTGTGGTTTAAATAGCCTCCTGTAGTGCTTAGGTGTCTCCTTCCACAGCCACGCCTAGGTAAGAAAAGAGTTCCTGCTTTCCAGAAGAGTTCCAGTGTTCTGAACCTAGGGAGTGGCTCCTGCCCCACCCAACAGGAAAAGTAGTTCCAAACAGAAGAGGATCAGAGGCTCAACTGGCAGGCAAGTAAGCAGCATGGTCTGCTGCAGGTAAGTCCACCCAAGCATTATGAGCCCGGCGCTTCCAGCGGTGGGACTGGGCATATTTATGAGCCTGGTGCCACTGGCGCCAGGACTGGGTCCAAAAGGTCCCAATTGGGACTGGTTGGCACTCGGAACCTGGGTTATGGATCTGCTTCCAAGGGAGTTGGGAAAACCCTGACCTTTTGGAAGCAGAGATCATGACATTGTTCGACACTTGGCATGAACCCTAGATCGGTGATGTATTAAGTGGAATATTAACCCGAAGTGGGGCTGGACATCGTGCCCACAAAGTGTATAAAAAGCCAATGCATTCTAATGTACAGCGTCTCTCACTGAACACACTGAACCACGCTGGAGTTCGTTGTGTTGTACTGAGGGCCGATAGCTATCTGATTTTGCTCTGTTTTTGTAACTGGATTCAGTATAAAATAAAGTACTTTGTATGTTCCTTTGTAACTCGTGTTCGGTGTATTTCCTTTTGGGGTACTCAGCCTCGATATTTTGATTTTGTTTTCACAGTATTATCTGGGGATACAGTTCCTAGCACCGGCGTTGTGGCTGGGTAGAGATGATTTTGTACCCATGTGAGTTCGGAAGGTGTTCTGTCGTTCATTGTGTAAATGCTAAAATCTGAGTTATTTGCATGTGGGCACTGTGGGGTGGCTTGCATCATTGTAATATTGTTGTGTTGTTATATTCATCCTCATGGCTCCCACAGGCCCATATTAACTTAGCGTAGAGGGGAATGTAGATGCACACGCCTAACGTATTCAAAATCTTTAAGAAGTCAGTGTAGATAATTTTAAGTAATCTTTTAAGGTGCGGGGGAGGAAACGTGACCCTGGCACAGGATCCCAAATACCTATCCGTACTGAGAAAAAAGAGGATCCAAAGGTAGGAGCCCTCCCGTCCCCTGCACACTATTGGTATCCCGTATAATAACGGTTAAGAATAAATCTAAAATAAAGCATAGATATATGGTGATGTAAAATATTTAATCATATAATTTCAAGACAAACAAATGCTTCAAATTTTAGAGTTCAATGGTAAAAGACTATTTTAATTGAAGAAATATACATCAATAAATCTTGTGATGCTGAGACCAAAACCAAATGTCAAATGATATACAATATACAAATTGTTTGGGACCTTGTGGACCCAGTGCGTATATAATCACAACTCAAGTAAAAAATGGCTGACGCGTTTCGGGATCCTGTCCCTTCTTCTAGAGCCAAGTAAATTGTGAACTGTAGGAAAAATGAAATGAAGAAAGCGCATGTCAGGTTTTTTGACTAGTAAATACTCCTAAACAAAAGCGCTCACCAAGCATGTAAAAAGGCAAAGGCAGAACCCATTAATTGTGGAATGATCCATTAAAATTCCTATATTTTTAAAGAACCAAAATATCGATCATATGTATTAAACCAGTTACATATTATTCCAAAGGCACCTATCCTCCAAGGGGGAGTTGGCAATGTGACCAATAAATAATCCTCACAGTAGATTTGTCTGAATTATAGCCGAGATGAGGTGAACAAACATATTAATTATCTACATGAAAACATCACAGAAGATACCCAGATGTTGTTGCAGGACACGGATTAGAAAGCACAGGTAGAGACTAACATACCTTTAAATAGTGTTCTTGAAAAGAAAAAGTGACAGCCTCAAGGGCGTGATGTGCGGGTGTCGGTCCTCAAAATTCAGGACGAGTGAACAACTTCTCTGTCAGGGCGGCAATCTAAATGTTTAAAGAACATTCATATGATATAATAATAACGTCTGAAATGACTAAAACAGAATGTCACTTACAAACTCCAATGAATAGGTGTATGTTCTGAGACATATTCAAAAATGCTAATAGATAGCCTGAGAAAGCAAGCTAATGGAGCTCAGAGAGTAAATGTAAAGGCATACCTCTCACTACATATGCAGTCAAGTCCAAGATGGTTAAATGCTCTTAAAAATGCTGCGGGCTAAAGATGGTGCCCAGTGGTAGTTAAGTCCTCAGGATGCAATGAGTTTCTCAAGTGTTCTACAGAACAAATCCTACAACAAAATAAATTGTCTAGTTATCTATTGTCCAAATGCCCTAATGAATATAGTAGTATTATAAATGCAAGTGACCTATGGATAAGTGCTACATTGAAGGTTCTAATGCTTACCCACGGCTTGGATACAAGTAGACCAAAATGTTAGTAATCCGGGATTCACGGTGTAAGCCGCTCGAAGCACCATCCCAAATTAGATCGGTCCCCTTCTTGATCGTTTTTATGCCCACACCCCCCTTGCTCACATCGATTGAAATATATGCGAGAGTCCAATACAGGAACAAGCCGATGCTGCTGAAAAGAATACTAATGCACACACAAAGAGCACACATTCATCAGCATTAGAATTGCAACTGCAACGGATTAGAAAGCACAGGTAGAGACTAACATACCTTTAAATAGTGTTAAAACTTCTTGATGGCTCTGGCCTTGGAGAACACCAATGAACTAGAACTGAAGTAGATATAATTTGCATTTTCCCTAGACATGTGCAAGATCCACTAAGTTGAAATCATGGGCTTCCAGTGGCATTGATCCAAACAACTATCAGTATGTTTTGTTAGAAATTTTGAAATTGGGAAAAATGTCATGATCTGCTGCAGGTGGGAAATTATGTGCTCTATCTTATACTTTATACAGTTTAAGGAAATAGCTTGTAATCATGGTGTTCAGATATCAAACACAAATGCATTGGAATCACTGTATTTTGTTGTTAGGTGTCATTTTTCTTACTTTTATGATGGATGACATATGCATTTGTAATTTGTAATTGAACGTACAAATGTTATGTTTATTTTTTTTAATCTTTTTTATATTATATAAATATAATCACGTAATCACCCTTTTCTGTGATATAATTTATTTTAATATGGGAGGTATCCTACAACATTTCTACAATGTCAGTACTAACACATTATATTCTCCTAGCCTAAACATGTATGTGTCCCTAAATAATACCTTTGTTTACTTTTATCTAAATCCCACCACTATTACCCAGTTAACTTTAAACAAACTATATGCCTCAGATAATTTTACAGCCACTATGAGAATTTGAAAGAAGATCACGCTTTGAGGTAACCCACCAGCCCGTTTGTCACACTTTATTCACGTGTGGCTTATACTCCACATTTGTTCCATCGCTCCCATCCCATAACATTTGCTGGTTCCCCATTTGCATTTTGACACGTTGATTTTCCCTCTCTTCTTTATTCATTGTGTATTTCTTCCACCCGAATCATCTTGGTTTGGACTCCATAGATCATCTGTTCGGTCGTATTTGTCCTCTTTTTAGGCATGCTTTGCAGCAAGTTCCTGGGACTTTCACTGCATAGGCCACTTAGTCCATTCAATGATATGGGAGTTTTCACAGGAGTTTGCCCACTGTCAAAACTGCACAGCAGACACATTTGTGTATGGGCATCCAGTTAGGTCCCTTGACCCTTCTCTCTGCACATAGGTTCGAGTGCTGGCAATTCTCCGGGTATATATAGGGTTCTCTTTCTCCCGTCCTGTCATATAAAACTGAATGGGTTTCTTTTGAAAAAGTGTCTCTATTGTCAATTGTTTCTCCTTTCAACCCAACCCTTTAAAACCCATTTATGTGTTACATTTAAACATTCCATTCCTTCTACTCCTCAAACTAACCAGAAGAGACCACATCACTCCAGCCCTAAAACACTACACTGGCTCCCAGTAAAACTTTGCATCACCTTCAAAAGAATGTGCAAAACGCACAGAGCAATCAGCGGACAAGGAGCAGAAATCCTACAAAAGAAAATAACAGTCTACAAACCAACGAGACCCCTCCGATCAAGCAACGAAATCCGCCTGGAACTCAAACCATACCTTAAGAAAAAACTTGGAGGCACCTCCTTCTACCACCTAGCCGCAAAAACATGGAACAACATCCCAAAAGAAATAAGAAACACTGAAGATCACCTAAAATTCAGGAAATCACTAAAAACCTGGCTCTTCAACACCACAGACTAAATCTGGAAACCGAAACTGGAAAAAAGATGACTAATCCGGAAAGGACACGGACATCACCGACCCGAGAAGGTAGCTCCCATGGCACCTGGACGGGTGACACCGGATAGACTGGAACACAGGCGGCACGCACAAAGACTGAGCCAACTCCCCCAGACAATCCCACCAACACTTTCGCCCATCCCTTAGTTACCGCCAGGTACCACAGTGGTGTGGAATTGTCGAGATATTGGAAATCACCACTCTACCTGAGAGGTTGACATTGGCAGGTGCACCGGCCACAGGAGTATGAAGGGAGGATAATGGGAGCTATGAGAGAGCATGTTAGAGGTGGGGGCCAGAGGAATAAGGAACCTTGTATGCCAGTCGGACCCAGATCAGGACAGAGCCGCACCAGGGGAGACTGCGCAAGCCGAGCGCCTGAATTCAGCATAGAGACGCAAACTAACCAACCCTACTAACAATTTCCCTTTCTGCATACACCTCTCAAACTCCAAACCAAACACAACCAAAATCTACAGCACAACAAACCGCACAAACTTCACTACATTGCAACAACAAAACAAAAACATGCATAGACTTGCACAACATTACACGACGACTACCGGCCGCAAACACCCCAGGCCCAGCCAACTGACCCACCGGGCTGAGGCCGCCAACAGCACATCACTGCTCTCTTGCACTTTTCCTGCCTCCTCCCACTAACCAACCTCCCCTCCTCTTTCAGAGCCGCCAGAGCGCCAGGGGACCACTCCGGTGGTGATAGTGCGCGGTACAAATGTCCTTTAACATTAACATTAACATATAAATAACTAGGATAAACATATCTCCTTCGTCTACTTTTATCTACGCTATCATTTGCTGCTTCTGGGGCCTCGTCCCTGACCATTGTAGCTCCTGATAAATGAAATATTAGCATTTGTTAATCATGCATGTTACTTTTTTACATTTTACACATCCTTCACTATTCCTTTAAGTTCAGCTTTTCCAGTTTATTTTAACTATACATTTCTCTTATAAGTGAGTACTCTTATTATTTCTTTTCTTTTTTCTTTTTGCATCCCTCTGCTCCTCTTCCCCACACCTTAAGTCTGGGGTAGGGGGACCGAGGGGGACAATTCACTGTCAGGTAGAGTCATGAACAGGGAGAAAAAAAAACATTACTATCATGTACATTTTCAGTTACTTAATCAAAAGTTGAAAGGGATAGGAGGAGAGAGATAGAGAGACATTTTATTCTCAATGCCTTGTATCACACATTACTAATACTTGTAAACATTATACATTTATTTACATATCTTTATTCATTTGTTATTTTACTCTCATTTCAGGCCTGATACCTATCCTGTATCTCTACCTTTTCCACTATCTATGTTTGTGCACTCTGCTCATTCCTGTTACCTTTGTTGTCTGTGCAGTCTGTGTTCCCATGAGCCTTACGAACATCCGTCAGGTGCACCCAATACTTCAGGCCCTGTACCTTGATAGCTGTAGGCGTACAGTATACTACCTTGTATGGACCATGGAACCTTGGTCCTGTCCACCTATGCACAAAACTCCTCCCATATACCATGCCACCTGTCATCAACTGGCAGTCTGGACTATCTGTGGCTGGGGTCATCGTATCAGTGGTGTTTTCTTGGGTGAATGGTGGGGCTATTTGTTTGGCTATGGCTCGTGCAGCTCTTTTCAGGTTCTTAAGATACTCATGGAATTCTTCTACTAGGACTGTGGCCCTTTGGTGCGCGTCTGATTGCGTGCGCAGGGATGAGTGGGCTGTGTGCATCCTCCTACCTGTCACAATCTCATGGGGTGACAGGTGGTGATCCTTGCTAGGTTGGTTCCTCATTTCAAAAAGTGTGAGGGGTAAACAATACACCCAGTTCTTCTTTAGTGTATGACACAGTTTTGACAATCTACTCTTGAGAAATCCGTTCATTTTTTTCAACAATCCCGTTAGATTGCGGATGATAAATCGCGCAGAGCTTATGGGTTATACCTAACATCTCAGTGATATGTTTGAACATGTCATTTACAAAGTGCGTCCCATTGTCTGAACGTATGACATCGCAAATGCCCCAGCGGGGAAACACCTCTCTCACTAAAAATTTGGCGGCACACTGGATGAGCGCAGGGACCTGCTTCCACCCATCGAGAGAAGGGGCATACCACAACAGTCAAGTATCGGGCCCCATTACATCGCTCTCCAATGTCTGCATAATCTATATGCAGTTCTCTGAAGTGCCCTTCAGGCTTTGGTAATGTTCCTCTGAGTGTTCGTAATGTTATGCCAGAGTTGTACGTTTGACATATGATGCATTCTATTATTAAGTTTGTCACGTGTTCCTGTACTCCCGGAACGAACCAGTTCTCCTGTATGTCCGCAATAATGTGCTGCTTTGCATTGGGAGCTGGGAAGTGCAATTGTTTAAATGCAATCTCTAGCAATTTGGCCAGTGTTATTTTGTCTCCATAATAGATGAGTGGACGACTGGCTACACCCTCTTTTTACCTATGTCACCTTCTCCTCGCTGGGTGCGTCTTGCTGAAGATCAATAATTTGAGAGACTGGTAATGAGTTGAATCCTTCTGGCTGTGTCTCTTCTACTATCTTCTCTAGTATGTACTCACCTGTTGGGGGTTTTGGTAGGTAGGAGGCTTGTTTGGCGGCAGCGTCTGCTGCCGCTTTTCCCAACAAGATGACGTCATAACCTCACTTAGGAATCCTCTCCTCCCCCATCTTGCTAGTCCTCCATGTACTGTACTGTTGCCATATAAGCAGAGTCTGTATAGATTGTGACTATGAACCCCTTCGCCGTATGTGATGCTTCTATGAGCACTACTAGTTTTGCTGCTTGAGCTGAGTAGTGCAGTGTTAATCTTTTATTTACAATAACTTCAAATTCCCCGTCCTCTACCCGAACTACTGCTGCTCCCACGTGTTTTTCTCCCGTTTCACAGTCTATGGAGGCAGACTCATCTACGAAGTATATTTCTCCTTCCGACAGTGCATTTTCATGTGCTTTGGGCGTATCATCATCATCTCCTGTGTATGTCGCGCAATCATGTTGCGGTATGTCTTCTACTGTGAATGCTTCTGTGATAAATGTATCTGGGTTTACACTTTTGCACCGTACAATATGAATGTTGGCACCTGAAATAATTAACTTATATGCTGTGGCCCTTTGAGTAGTCAAGGTGCTTTTTGATCTCTCAAGGATGGCAAACAGAGAGTGTTCCACATACAACGTGACAGAGCATCCCATCACAATTGTAGAACTTTTTTCTATTGCGAAAGCTGCGGCTGCGAGAGCCTGTTTGCAATCAAAGTTCCCTTGCATTACTGCATCCAATGTTCCACTGTAAAATGCTAGGGGGTTGTGACCCAGGGATATCTTTTGTGTCAGTACAGCTGTCATGAGTGTGCCATTACAATGTGAGAATAAGTAAAACTCCTGCTCATAATTAGGGGTAGCAAGAACTGGGGCAGTAGATATCAGTCCTTTGTGTGTATTAAAAGATGTGTGCATTTCCTGTGTCCACTGTAGGTTGGTGTTTTCCCGCTGTGCTTCCTTGAGTGCCTGTAACAGGGGTTTTGTGTAGGCTGCATAATCCAATATCCAAGCTCGGCAGTATGTACTCATGCCGAGAAACTTTTGCATCTCCTTTACTGTGTTGGGCTCTTTTATTGCTTTTATTGCTGCTGCCCTTTCAGGTATTATTCTCTTGCCATATTTAGATATCAGCTGACCTAAGTATAACACTTCGGTCAAGCAGTATTATAATTTTTGCCTGTCTACCTTGTACCCTTTCTGTGGTAGGTGTGTTAACAGGGTAATGGAATCCTCTCTGCACTCTTTTTCTGTTTTCCCGCAGACTAACAAATCGTCTACGTACTGAATTATTGGACTCGTTGGGTGTATATTCTCAAGGTCCTCATGCAATACTCTGTTGAAAATACTGGGGCTTTCACAGTACCCTTGGGGCAGTCTGCAATGCTCGTATCTTTTCCCTCCTAACGTAAATGCTGTCAGGTACGAGGAACCCCGATCGAGTGGGATTGAGAAGAAGGCATTCTTTAGGTCCACTACTGTGAAATGAGTGGCCTCTGTTGGGACACTGCATAGAATGGAGGTGGGATTTGGGACAAGAGGGAACTCCTTCTGTACCATGTCATTGAGGGGGCGCCGGTCCTGGATGATCCTCCACGCACCTACCTTCGCTTTCCTGATCGGGTAAATGCAAGTGTTGCAGGATGAGTTAGATGGCACTATTATTCCCTTTATCATCAATGCGTTTATTGTTGTAACGCTCACCTTTGCTCTGCAGGGGCACCAGGAATCCTCCCCTAACGTATCCACTGTATGGACTGGAAACTGGCCTACGGATGTGTATCTGAAAAAGAATGTGCAGGGATGTTTAGCTGCTGCGGGGGGCAGTTAAAGACCACCACCCAGTACCACCGGACCCCCGACCTCCAGGACCCTCTCTCACCTGTATTACTGTTTCATTAAGCTCTCCATCCTGCTATGTCTCAGCAGGGGCACCTTTCAATGCAGCCAGTTACTTCACTAGCTGTTTTTTTGCCCAGTCCAGCTGTGGCGTGTAAGTTCTTTAATGTCTTTGTTCCAAGAGGCAATCAGATGCAATGTCCAAAGAAAGTCTCTTGTAGATTTCTGTGCGTGGTTCTGTGTCTTTCACAAACAAGGTCTTGGTAGAATTACTTGAATGGTAAGCGTTGGAATGTTAATGTCTTTTATGTGCAACTCTGTGCGCTTGCTTAATGTTAATACACTGTGGCAAGAGAGTGCTCGTGATTCTTCCTATTGTTCACTAACCTTTCTTTGTCTTATTTGCAGGGAGCCACGCTGTGCGGCCGGGATTCACCGTGGAGATGAGCTCTCTGAAAGAACAATGCAGAGAATGCGACTTCAGCCAGCTGACTGGAGGAACGAAGTTCACTGAGCCGGAAGAGTCCTGAAGCTGCAGCTGATTGCACGACGGAGGTTCCCAAAGGAGTTGTTACAGGGATTAGATTCAGGTGAGCAAATGCTGGGAGCAGAAGCCGCACAGGAGCAGCCTGTAACTTGTGCTTCTTCTCCCTTTGCAGGACGATGCCAGGAGCGTCACGCTGCTTTCGGCAGAAAGACGCGAAACAAGCATTTGGTTTGGGCGTGGCCTTATATAGTAGGCCAGCAGACACGCCCACAAGACTGGCCTACGCTCGAGATGCCAGAAAGGAAGTACCTCCATCTGGGGGAAAGAAACACAGAAACCACAGGATGTACCCAATGTTTATTCTTAACCCATTAATGCCCATACTGCTGATTCCCTCCAGCGGTTCTAACACACTGCCAAGCCCTCCATGCTTTAGCCCACCATGCTCTTACTGGTAACTTGGGCCAACCATAGTACCCTGAAGGATGCTTTAAGGCAAAAAGGCGGGGACAGGAAATCAGGCTTACAGGACTAAGGTCTATGGTCGTAACAGCACTCCCCCCTAAGGCCCCTCTCAAGGTCTAACCCGGGGTCACAGGGCCAGGCTTAGTCGGATGGGTGTGATTGAATCTTCTGACTAACCTTGGTGCGTGCACCTGATCACTTGGTTCCCAGGACCTATCCTGCGGCCCGTATCCAGCCCAATCCACCAAATAATACAATTTGGATCGCGATACCTTAGAGTCCAATATCTCTTTCACTACATACTCAGGCTCTCCATCTACGAGAACTGGGGCTGGAGTTGTTGACAAATAAGGTTCCGACTTTCTCTGGTTTCAGAAGAGAGACATGAAACACGGGATGAATCTGCATGTTTGCGGGCAAAGTTTGTCTCATGGCGACTGGATTAACTATCGTCTCAATAGTATATGGACCCAGGAATCATGGCCGGAACGCCCTTGGCCCTTTTGTGGATATGTGTTTGGAAGCTAACCATACGGAATCCCCAACCTTGTATGTAGGGGCTTCCTGCCGGCGTTGATACGCACATTTTTTCTGTCTTTCTTTTGCAAGGGTAAGGTGCCGACAGGCTTCTTTGAACGCTGTATGTATTCTGGTGTGCAGAGATTTAACACCGGGAATTCCCAATTCCCTGGAAATATCAAAGTCCGATGTTCGTGGATGTTGGCCGAATAGAATGTAAAACGGGGTTTGTCCGGTTGCTGTGTGAAGGGAGTTGTTGTATGCATATTCCGCAACCCACAACAGTTCTTTCCATGTGCCTTCGGATTGGTGAAGCAAACACCTCATGTATTGTTCAAGTGTCTGGTTGGTGCGTTCAGTCTGGCCATCCGTCTGGGGATGGTGACTGATGATAATCTCACATCTATTTGTAATGCGGAGCAGCATTCCCTCCAAAACTTGGAAATAAATTGACTTCCCCGGTCTGATAATAATACTGATGGTAGTCCATGTAATCTCACAATCTGCTCTAGGAACACCTTTGCCAAGGTAGTTGCCATGGGTAATCCCTTCAGGGCGATGAAATGCGCCATCTTGGAGAATGTGTCAACCACCACTAAAATGGTATTGTATCTGCCACAGGGAGGTAAGTCAGTAATAAAATCCAGACTCAGCCTGTGCCAGGGATCTGGGGGTACCACTAAAGGGCGCAGAAGTCCTGCAGGTTTTCGCTTTGAATTCTTGTTTTGTGCAGAGGTTCCACAGGTGGTTACATACTGGATAATATCCTTTCTCCAAGTCGGCCACCCATAACCTTGTTTGATCTTGGCCAATGTCTTGGTTAATCCCGGATGCCCTTCCAAAATAGCGTCATGGTAATTAGCAATGATTAGTTCTTGTTGGTCTTTCTGTGGTAAATAAAACGACCCATATAAAAAGGTAAACCATCCTTAATTGTATGACTGGCGCTGGTCAAGGCCCATTCCCGTAAATCTTCTGGGCTTAACTGGTCCCGTATATGATTCCTCAACTCATCTGATGGGGATGTGGCCACCAAGCCTACAATCTTGTCAGTGGGTATAATGGAGACGGGCTCTGGTAGGGTGTACGCATTATCTTCTTCCCCCAGACATGACAGCGCATCCCCCTTTCCATTCCTGATTCCTGGTCTAAAGGTAATTACGTAATCATATTCTGCAAAAAACAGAGCCCACCTCAGCTGACGTGACAACTGGGCCTTGGCTGAACGGAGGTACTGTAAATTACGATGGTCGGTGATTACGGTAACTGTGTGTCTGGACCCTACAAGGTAGTGTCTCCATTCCTTGAAGGCGGCTTTTATTGCCAAGAGCTCCTTGTCCGTGATGGCGTAATTTCTTTCCACTGGAGACATTTTCTTGGAGCAGAAGGCCACAGGATGCAAATGCCCAGTTTTGGGATTTCTTTGTGAGAGAACTGCTCCCATGGCAAGATTGGAAGCGTCGGTTTCCACTATGTATGGAAGGTCGGGTCTGGGATGCTACAAAACTGGTGCCAACGTGAATAACTGCTTGAGGTCCTGAAAGGCCCTTTTGGCTTCATTAGTCCAGACAAAGCGCTGATTTTTCCGTAACAGGGTCGTAATGGGATGCACTATTAAATAGAAACCAGGGATGAAACGGTGATAAAAGTTTGCAAAACCTAAAAAACTTTGCACTGCTTTTACAGAGGTTGGTGAAGGCCAGCTGAGTATCGCATCCACTTTGCAATTATCCATCCGAATGCTCTGAGGGGTGAGAACAAATCCTAAAAGCTCGACTTCGCTGACATGGAAGGAGCACTTCTCTAGCTTGGCGTATAATCGATGTTTGTGCAACCTCTCTAGTACTGCTTGCACATGTTTGATATGCTCTTTTTCGGTGGTAAAATAGATTAGGATGTCGTCAATGTAAACAATCACACAGATGTCCAACAAATCCTTCAACACATCGTTCATAAAGCTTTGAAAGGCCGCTGGGGCGTTACAGACCCCAAAAGGCATCACCTGGTACTCATAAAGTCCATACTTCGTCCTGAAAGCTGTTTTCCATTCATCACCACTTTTTACTCGTACCAGGTGATGAGCCCCCCTGAGGTCCAGCTTGATGTATATTTGGGCACTTTTCACTTGATCCAATAATTCTGGGATCAGGGGCAAGGGATACCTGTTCTTAACAGTTACTTGATTCAGTGACCTATAATCGATGCAAGCCCTAATGTCTCCTTATTTTTTCAGAATGAAGAAGAGGGGCGAGGCGGCTGGAGACTTAGATGGCTGAATAAACCCATTTGCCAGGTACTGATCCAAGTGCTCCTTTAGGTGCTGGTTTTCCTGCTCCGTGAGCGCATAGATACGACTGCAAGGCACTTGCGTGTCTGGAATAAGGTCAATCTGGCAGTCATATATCCTATGCAATGGTAAAGTTTCTGCCATTTCTTTTTTGAACACATCCTGATTACTAGCATAAACAAGGGGCAATACCCCCATTAGTCCCAATGTTACTTGGCCCCTCGGGATGGTGTGAACTGCTTCTACTGGTGACTGTGGCTGGTCCGCATAGCAGGATTGTATGCAATCATTGGAAAAGGACAGTTCCCTGGCTCGCCAGTCTATGCGCGGATTGTGAGCCTCCAACCAAGGAATCCCCAGAATTAACTGAAACTGCGGAGCACTTATTAAATCGAAGGTGATGCCTTCTCTATGGCCGTTCTGGCAAAGGAGCACTACCACATCGGTGGTATGGGTCACTAATCCAGAGGACAGTGGCGAACCATCGACGGTAGTAATACTTTCCGTTGCGGCTTTAAGACATATAGGTAGGCCAGTCCGAGCTGCCAGGTTCTGATCTATGTAATTACCTATAGCTCTGCTGTCTATGAAGGCCTCTAGGGTGTGCATTTTCGACGGCTGGTGCTGGTTGATAAGAACCACCGGCATGGCGAAATGGGAGGTATGCGATTCCTTCTCTTGGCTCGGCGGACGGACCCCTACGCTTGTCGAGCGCTGGAGTTTTCCGAGTGAGGGTTATTTTCTTCTCTTTCCAAGGCACCTACGGTCTTCCGGGGCGGTTTTACTGGACATTCGCGTAAAAAATGGCCTGCCTTCCCGCAATACACACAGAGTTGCTGTTGCCTTCTCCTTTCCCTCTCTGTTCTGGTAAGAGGCCCCCTAATTCCTCCAAGTTGCATGGGCTCAGGTTGGTTCTCGGGAGGGCGGGAAAGATTCTCTTTGGGTCGTAGGTAGGTTGTTGTTCTCCCCTCAGCCCGTGCCCTATCAGCGCTTCTATCCTGTAGCCTATGGTCTAGTTGTACTGCAAGGTCTATAAACTCAGCACAACCATCAGGCGGGTTCACCACCTGGGCTAAAACATCTTTTAACTCTCCCCTCACACCCCGATAGAATAAGGTATTCCTCTTTCCTCAGGCCAATTGGTCTCAGCAACTAATCGGTTGAAAGTGGCTATATACAAGAGCAGGTCTTAACAGCCTTGCCGCAGTGTCAATAGTTCATTGTCCAGAGCATGACCCTTAGTGTGGCGAGCAAACAGCTTCTCCAGCTCTCTCTGAAACCCTGCAAAGTCTCGTAGCATAGGATAATCCCGGTTCACTAAAGGAACGGGCCAATGGGCCGCACTTCCCCCCAAATAAGACAAAAGCTACCTTAGACTGGTCATTCGGAAATAACCCTGGTTTACATAAAAAATGCAAACGACATTGATTGACAAAGGTAGCAAACTTTTTGGGGTCTCCTAGAAACCGCTCTGGCGGGGCTAGAGGGACAGAACCAGGGAGTACAACCTGCATCGGGGCCTGGGGTTGACTTCGTGGCAGTGGGGATTGGCTGGCCTGACTAGCGAGGAGCTGCCTGGCC
The DNA here is from genome assembly GCF_040938575.1 of Ambystoma mexicanum. Classification (NCBI taxonomy): domain Eukaryota; kingdom Metazoa; phylum Chordata; class Amphibia; order Caudata; family Ambystomatidae; genus Ambystoma; species Ambystoma mexicanum. The sequence goes on along the minus strand of NC_090923.1, from coordinate 705,653,943 downwards.
AGTTCCTCGGTACGGTCCCTGTTTACCACTACTTCCCTCCGTAAGGCATTGGATTCTTGGCGGGCTGCATGTACCTCTACTCGGAGTTCCTCTAGCAATAACGTTAATTGGTCTGTGTCTGAGGTTTCCATGATTCCCAGGCAGAGATTCAGTAAGAGGCTTCATGTCCTGTAACGCTCACCTTTGCTCTGCAGGGCACCAGGAATCCTCCCCTAACGTATCCACTGTATGACTGGAAACTGGCCTACGGATGTGTATCTGAAAAATAATGTGCAGGAATGTTAAGCTGCTGCGGGGGGCAGATAAAGACCACCACCCAGTACCACGCGACCCCGACCTCCAGAACCCTCTCTCACCTGTATTACTGTTTCAGTAAGCTCTCCATCCTGCTATGTCTCAGCAGGGGCGTCTTTCAATGCAGCCAGTTACTTCACTAGCTGTTTATTTGCCCAGTCCAGCTGTGGCGTGTAAGTTCTTTAATGTCTTTGTTTCAAGAGGCAATCGGATGCAATGTCCAAAGAAAGTCTCTTGTAGATTTCTGTGTGTGGTTCTGTGTCTTTCACAAACAAGGCCCTGGTAGAATTACATGAATGGTAAGCGTTGGAATGTTAATGTCTTTTATGTGCAAGTCTGTGCGCTTGCTTAATGTTAATACACTGTGGCAAGTGAGTGCTCGTGATTTTTCCTGTTGTTCACTAACCTTTCTTTGTCTTATTTGCAGAGAGCCACACTGTGCGGCCGGGATTCACCGTGGAGAGGAGCTCTCTGAAAGAAGAATGCCGAGAATGCGACTTCAGCCAGCTGACTGGAGGGATGACGTTCACGGAGCCGGAAGAGTCCTGAAGCTGCAGCTGATTCCACGACAGAGGTTCCCAAAGGAGTTGTTACAGGGATCGGATTCAGGTGAGCAGATGCTGGGAGCAGAAGCCGCGCACGAGCAGCCTGTAACTTGTGCTTCTTCTTCCCTTTGCAATACGATGCCGGGAGCATCACGCTGCTTTCGGCAGAAAGACGCGAAGCGAGCATTTGGTTTGGGCGTGGCCTTATATAGTATGCCAGCACACACGCCCACAAGACTGGCCTGCGCTCGAGATGCCAGAAAGGAAGTACCTCCATCTTGGGGGAAAGAAACACAGAAACCACAGGATGTGCCCAATGTTTATTCTTAACCCATTAATGCCCATACTGCCGATTCCCTCCAGTGGTTCTAACACGCTGCCAAGCCCTCCATGCTTTAGCCCACCTCGCTCTTACTGGTAACTTGGGACAACCATAGTACCCTGAAGGATGCTTTAAGGCAAAAAGGCAGTGACAGGAAACCAGGTTTACGGGACTAAGGTCTGTGGTTGTGACAATTGTGTCTTTTATTCCTTCCTCTGCTTCCCTAGGTAGGGGGTACTGCTTTACTCTGGGTAGAATGGCCCCGGGTTTGAGCTTCATCTTTACTGGTGTTATTTCGTGCAGTAACCCTACATTGTGTGGGCCGGTGGTCCACAGCTGCTGTGGTACTTGGGACATGTCTTCCTCAAAGTATGCTGGTGAAGCTTTGATCACTGCTACGAGGGGCAGTGACACCTCTCTCCTTTGTATCATGAATTCACAGGGGATTGCAATTTCCGTCACTATTTCCCCATCCTCTTCTGTGTCACCAAAAAGCTCCTCATCTGTCAAGTCTTGCAGGGCCTTATTGGTGTCAATGCACAGCACTGTTCTCCACTGGCATCCCTGCATATCCATTGCAATTACTGTTATTCTTTGGGATGACACTTGTACTGCATGAATGTCTAGGGATACTATGGACCCTGGCACTATTTCTGGGTCTGTGATTGGGCGGAAAATGAAATCTGAAGGCACCCTCCATTCATTCGTAATACAGCAGGGGTGCCCGTACAGTTGTTCCCCCCACTGTTATCTCTAGCTCTTCAGTCTATGGAGCATCAACCACCGCCCCATAGAACCCCTGCGTTTCCAAAGTCCGATTAGAAAGCAGGAACCTGCCTTCCTTGAGGCATGATTTTTCCGCTCCCGAATCCACCATGAAAATGAATTGTTTCTTTCCTATCGCCGCCCCTACCAGTGGTTCCTCTGCTGTGTTAAGGGTCGTCGACAGTACTGGGCACGCAAGTGTTCTCTGTGGGCTGTCCTATGTTGAATGCCATGGGAGCTCATCAATGTCAAAAACATTTCCTGTTCCCAACGCTGTCGCTCTACACGGTGTAGGTGCTCCATTTGCTGTGGTGTCATAAGTATTACTGCGCATGGGTGCAGTACCGTCATGACACTGGGGGTGTGGAGATGTATTCTGGGGAGGCATTGCATGCTCGCTCATATACCTCGGGTCGGGCTGGCTATCTCGTCTATTCACACCCATCGGTAACCCATAGGGGCTCCCTGGGTGTGGGTGTCCAATCTGGTGTCCACTAGCATATGAATTGTTGGGCCTACTGCGACATTCTCTCATAAAATGTCCCCACCTCCCACAGTTCCAACACTGTTCTTGCATTCCCCCTCGGGGCCCTCCGTGCCCTGCACCCCCCTTGATCCTCGGAACCCTCCTCTGTTACCCCACCCCCCTCTCGATAGCCACTGTGGTCCCTCATACTGATTTTCTTCTGTCCACTGGTCCGAGCCGTTACCTGTCCAGTTTACTGCCATTTGCATTGGTATTCCCATCTCTCCATCGTCCTTCTCCTGCTCCCTTACTGGTGTGCTGGTTGCTGCTACTGTACTGACCTTCAGCAGTTTACTCTGTACTAATTTAGCCTCGTCTGCCAACCGCTGCTGCGCTATCTATTTTTCCTTCTCTTTGATCCTTTTACAGTGGTGCACTATAATGCTTTGAATGTGTCCCTCAATGCATCCCACACGTGTGCTCGCACTGTGTTAAACGAGGCCCCATCATGGCGGTCACAATATAATGTTATTCCGGAGAACCCCGCCTTTGCCCACCCTCTATTTGCTTGGTCTCCTACTGCAGATATCAGCAGGCTTTTAACATCCTCCACTGCCAAGGGCACTCCTGCTGTGTGTTTCTCAAATGCACATATCCACTTGCTGGCACCACCCGACAGTGGGGGTAGCTGTTTGAGCAGGTTGGCCTTGTCCATTTGGGCCCATGGTATGTAGTTTGGCCTTCCCGCCTCCCTGTGAATTAATGGCAAGTGTAAAATTGCCCCCCCCCTTTTTGGTACTCACCTTCTTTCCTTTCTTTCCGATCGCTGCCATGCGCCCTGTTCTGTTCCTTAGCCTCCCCGTCCTTTCTTCCATGGGAGACAATCCCTCCCCAAGTGAGGCCCCACCGGTGGCAGTACCCAACTTCCTTTCCTCTTTGTCTTGCTCCTCTAAGTCGCACCAATATTCTTCCTCCCTGTCTGATGTCATCCCTCCCTCTTCTATCTCATGTTCACTGTCAGCTGTGCATATCTCTATTATTTGCGTGGGGGTGTTGTTTATTCAAAACAGTATCTCTCCCTTCTTCCATCCATCTTCCCCCACCCCTGCACTCGGTTGGGGTGTCCCATCACGTTCTACCCTGGGGTGAGTGACCCCCCTTGTTCTACCATTGCCCTTAGGCGGGACAGCTCAGACGAGCCATTGTTATTCGTGAATCTAAGTTCTGTGTAATCTTCTCAATGTCGATTGTGGGTGTATTGTTACGCTCACCTGGTATCCACGTGGACGCCACCCAGCCAGTTGGTCGTTGGTGCCCTTCCCAATGATTCCCTGGTGTGGTCTCGTTGTCAATGGGATTCCGCCTGGAAATGAAGACTATATTAGGACTGGGCAACCAAGGTAAGTTTTCCCCCACCTCCCTTGTGTTTCCAGCCCCTCCAGGTTCTCTTCTCACCTGGTGGTCCGAATTGGTGGGCTCTCCGTCCTGCTCTCTGGGCAGGGGCGCGTTGTCTTTTGTGGGCGCAGCGGTCCAGTTACTTCACTGACTGCTGCCCTTGTAGTGTCTTTCAGGTAGGTCTTATTGCGATTGATGGCGTCGTAATTCTTGCATGCCTTTTCTCTGTTCTAAATGTCTCTTTTTTATCTCCTTAGGAGCGCGGAGTGTCCGCTTGGAGAACTGGATATGCTGGTTCTCTCCGGGGGATGATGGCGCGCTATAGCGCTTTGATGCGGTAAGGAGGTGCTTTGCGTAGCGCAGCGATGTCTTGTCCTCACTGACCTGTGCTTTTCTCTTTTCGTAGGTCGCGGTGAGTTCCCAGCGCAGTTGGAGTTCCGGAGCTGTGCCGGCCGAAAAGCTACCAACCAGGTAAGTCTTTAAGCGTTTTGTGGTTGTAATGTCTCCACTACCTCCTTTAATGATGTCTTCCTCCTTTTCTCAGGTCCTTCGATCCGGGCGGTGAACTCCACCAACAGAGCTGCCCAGGAGCTGCGAGCAGTGAAGGATGATGAATGCAGGTAAGATTCTGCTGCTAACGATGTTCTTGGTTTTTCTGCAGGTCCGGAATTCACCAGGCTCGTGAGAAAGCTGGACACAGTGAGTGTCACGTTGCTCTAAGCAAAGTAACGCGAAGCGTGTTGTCTTGTTCGGGTGTGGTTTAAATAGCCACTGTAAAGTAGCCCAGGTAAAGTAGTCCCTAGGCCACCACACCCAAAACACTAGACCGCATAGCTTGGTTCTACGAACCAAGCTATGTGGATGCCTCCATGTTGGCGGAAAGCCTAAATAAAGTAGTTCCTCAAGCAGATGTCTTTCCTTACTGATGAGCCTGGCGCCAAAGGTGCCAGGACTGGCCCCAAGAGGGCCTGAGAAGTGGATGCCAGGCCTTATTTGTGATACGAGCCCTGATTCCACCTGGCCAATGAACTTGCCAGTGGGAATCAGGGCTGAGGGTCGTGACAGGTACTCACCTGTCCTGTTGTTCCCTGACTCTCATATGGGGGTGGTGCTGTGGTAGCTGGCTTGAGTATGGAAGGCGCTGTGGGTTGTGCTACATATACAGGGTCGGTATATCCTTCTGCAGGTACTGGCTTTTACAATAAGGGATATACGCGTGTGACCTCTATCGTCTTCTCATTCTGTGTGATTGGCCCTTCACTGCCTGTTGTTGTCAGGGGAGATGCATTATGCTCGCTACTTTTCTCTGGGGGCCCTTCCTCAAACAGCCGCCACAGGTCCAATATTTCTCTCCTGTTTTGTAACTGTTTCCCTTTATATTTAATGGACAGGCAAGTGGCAACCATATCTAGTACCGCTTTGTCAAAAGACCCTCCTTGTGGCCAAACCTGGGGCAGTCCTTCTCCCTTCAACTCCATGACCCACTGGTCGTGGTATTTATTATCTTCTCTGCATACCCTGGCAGGGTCTTACAAATATGGGTGCAGATACACCCATTGTGTTTTACTACCTGCGTAACTCAACTGACACTCCTGATCTAGGTTCGTACACTTCTCATATGACCGGCTCAATGTACTATACAATCCTTTTAATAAAAAAACATGAATTGTTCACTTACTTTTCAATACTTCTAGGCTGCATCAATATAAGTACACCTATGTTCATGCACTGTCAAATCTTTTCATTATTGTTCGTGTACAAAACAACAATGTTTTCCAAAAATAGGTCAACACTTAACAGTTTACACATACAACAGAAAACATAGACAACATGGATTGTACTTCCCTGACCTTACCGTTGCTAGTACCCCTCCTACCCCTGCTTAATCACACTCCCCTAGAACAGTTCTCTTCCTGTTACTTTACTTCAGTCCACCCAAGAGGGATAGAGATAGGTAAGATGAAGTTGGAAAAAAGTGTTTCTAAATACTACTCCAGGTCTTCCTTTGAGACCCCTACGTATCCTCTTTTACCTTATTTTTCCCACACTCATATATCCTGTACTAGTCGAGATAACACTATGCGGCACCACCTTCCACCCCCCAACGGAGATAGGATCCCGTTTAACCTCTTTTCACCTTGTGCTCTGTCATTGTCCTAATGGCCATATGCGATAGAATAAGAATAGAATGGAATATAGAGAATAGAGAAAAAGACCCAAACCCCCAGGACGTTTCCCTCTTACACTTCAGATTTCCACACCCTTTTTCCCCAAATTATGTTGTTTGTCCCAAGACCTCCTAATCTAACTTCCACCCACCTTTCGATATCACCCGCACTTGATACTCAGGTGTCCGTCTTGATTCGAGACCCTCTGAACCCGATCGGTCAGTGCGCTGCTCCTTGCTCAAAGACCACGCCCGGCTCCGGCGAGTTGTACGGTGGGTTTTGTAAAGGGGGATCCCATACCCTCTCGCCCTACTGCGTGTGCACGTCTCGGTGTAGCGGTTGCTGTTGGAAGCTAGCTCTTGAGGGAGCGTGCTATGGGTCAAAGCACAGGGACGTCTTGTGCCAGAAGGATGTAAAAGAACGCTATCAAATTGGGGTAACCAATGTAAGTGAGTGGCCCCAAAAATACAGTTAGTTCTCCCAATGGAATCAATAAAAACACATCCCAGGAGGGAATGAGACCAAGACCAAGTGCTGGTGGTATCTAAAATAGGGCAAGCAGAATATACTCTGCTCATGCCGAGAGCGCTCTGCAGAAAACATATTACAATACAATTTTATTCAAGGAAATCATCATTAAGCTGATGAAAGGCCTAGTGGGCACATAACAATTGGGATTGGTTCCGAAGAGTGGACAGCTATAGGTGCTATAAGGTCAGCGGCACTTGATTGGCTTGAGGGCACGTGATGAGATGACGATGCATTCTGGGTCAATCGGTCAGCTGGGCTCATCGAGTTGGTATGCAGCAGCAGCAACTTGCAATGTTTCTTTTTGTGAAAGAAGTAACCGTTTCACATTTGCCCCTGTGGCCACACACTGTCATCAATTCACTACCATAATCTGTTTGTCCAGTGAGCTCAAAGACTTATAGATAGCTTAAAACACTTATGAAAACATGGTTCAAAGGCGGGTTATTTATTACTTGCCATAGATTAGACATCATCCATCAAATACTGCGCTTGACCTTTTTGGACTATTCAGGATACACTAAGGGGTAGAGCTCATGAGGTCACTGTGTGGCCTGGAGTGTCCAGCTGCTAACAACAAAGATAAGTCTAATATATGGTTGGGACAGCTAGGTCACATGAGGAACATACCATCGTGGGCATACATGTCATTGTGTGGGGGGTTAGTGGTCAGATTTCCAAACATTGTTAAATCTCTGCTAATCTACCAAGACATCATGAAGAGCAGAGGAGAATCGAAACCTCTTTGCGGTGTGGTTCCTAAATACACAATGAAACAGGGCCTTCAAAACACAGTGTTACACGCAGGCTTTTGCACATGGCTTACTATATTGCATTCTGGTCCTACTGGTTTAGAGTATACTATATTTACCATCTGACTAAACTCTCTCATCACAACAAAGAACTTATCAAGATTCATCTTGCATTAAAAAGCAATTCATGTCTCGGTGGTTTGTGTGCGCAGCTTTAGCAGAGATTGTGACTTGTTGAGAGTGATTAGCTGCTGTGATATGTTTACTCAATATTGTACATATATTTACATTTGAACTTATGAAAAATGAGGTAGTTTAGTGCTGGTGTGTACAGTATTATACTGATTAAGTATTATACAATTGCAACCTATACCTATAAACATTCTTTGTACTATATGTTAATACACATCACACATTCATAATTTTAAGCCTTAACATAAGAACTTCTTCACACCCAACAGACCCCGGCCATAAAGAGCACCATCCTTATATTTTTTAGGACAGGGTCGACAGTCAGGAGTGACCCTTGCATCCATTTGATCATGCATGTCCTCAACCTGCACTTAAAAATGTTGATTGTCCTTAATTTGAGTATGTCTAATTATGTATTGTCCCCGGTTACTGTTCCATTTACTCCCTTCCACAATATGGTCAGAATGTCCATCATGCTCACTCTATTCTAAGAAGCTCACAGCTTCCTGTCAAATGTGATTTCTTATCTAACATACTTTTTTTGTGATCAAAAAAGCATTGTTCATCCTATTCATCTTCTATATATATATCCATCGTAATATGCTGCTAGAAGGTTTTGCACTAAGCACTAGCACTTTATTAGAAAATTGCTTCTGCATATAGGACTACAAAACGTCACATAATTGCCTTTTTTCTTGATGTAATGGTTATAGGATTTTATCTATGTTTATACCACTATGTGCAGCGTCACTACGACGTAAATAATATAACCACTGCCCGAATTGTCCATGTTGGCCGCACGGCAATTTTAAATTATCAAAAAACATCTCTTTGATGAAATTGTAATTTAACTTCTATTGCATAACAGTTAGAGATTCTCTTGTGAATTGTAATAGAGGTCCATATGCATATTATCCATGAGGGCAGTATGAAATATTTTGCACTTTGCACTTTCTAAGATGGCGGAATGTAAATACTAGCATCTGTGTAAGTCACCCCTTTCTGTGTTCATCGATGTGTCATGGGTTAAAAGAACTCCCAGAATAGGGCAGAGTTACTGTGAACAAGCCACAGGCGTGTGGCGAAAACGCATTAGCTAGCCTCCCTGCTACTGGGAAGCCGTTTTTTATTGTAAAATTCATTGAATTATCATTTGAATTTTTAAAAAAAGCAAATTGTTGCAGTGCAGTCGTTCTCTGTTTGCCTTCCCTGGTTGGATCTTTGGACAAGCTACTGCTGCAGGATATTTTTTGGATTTCGTTGGTGATGGGAGTGCAGCTTCCTAAGAGACAGGACCATGCAGTCCGTGTTTGCTTTCTTTTTCATATATATATATATCACATGGCCACAGTATTGGCCATGTAGTTATGGTTAAGTTGGTGTTTCCATAGGAAGAGCACTTTTTGGGTGGCTTATAACTTCGCTCTCCCTGGACGAATCCTCACCAAAATTTGCTAAAAAAGTATTTGGGTCACTCTGAATTTCTTTGCAAAGTTTGGTGAGGATTTGTCCAGGGAGGGCAAAGTTATAGGGGGGGTCCCAAAACTTTTTTTTTTCCCATAGACTGAATGGGAACATTTTTTTGCTCGCGTCTACAGCCCAAACCGCTGGACGGATTTTCACCAAATTTGGACCAGGAGCAGCGGCTTGGTCCCGAAAGCGTGCTTTTGCAAATGGTGAAAATCCGTCCAGTAGTTTTTTAATAAATGACCAAAAAGTAGGTAAAAAAAAAATAGTGATATCTGTGTCCGCTTTGCGGACACACTTCCCTGTTCCGTCGGCGGACAGTGTCCTGATTGGTCCATTGACTTGCGTGATGTCCGCGGACATGCAATGTGTTCGCTGACTGGACGGCGTGGAGCGTTAATCGCGTCAGATTTTCGGTAGGGCCTGCCACCTTGGATTCGTGGACGTCCGCGGACAGTGCAGTGAAACTTTGTTCAAAATGTGTATTTAGTAGAGTGTGTTGGTGTGTAGGAGTGTTTGAGATAGGATGAAAGTTGTGTTTTTTATGTGTTAGACGTTCTTTTTGTGTTCGATTTGTCTGCGGACATCACGGGTGTTCTGAAATGTTCTAAATAAACTGAATGGGGGATGTTCTGAGGACTCAAAATGTGCCCGTTTTGTTCACAAGCAAGCTGAAACTGTTCTAAGAACACGCGCGGTGTCCTAAAATATTCGCAAATAAACAAAATAAGGGTGTCCTGAGGACGCTGTCCCTATTGTTCGTTGTCAAGTTGAATGTGTTCAAAGAACACTTGCGGTGTCCTGAAATGTTTGCAAATACACAAAATGGGGGTGTTCTGAAGACGTTGTTGAACACTCACTGTGTCCTGAAATGTTCGCAAACATGAATGGGGGGTTGTGGCTGGCAAGTTGAATATATTCTAAGAACACTTGCGGTGTCCTGAAATGTTCGCAAATAAACAAAATGGGGGTGTCCTGAGGACGCTGTCCGTATTGTTCTCTGTCAAGTTGAATGTGTTCTAAGAACACTCGCGGTGTCCTGAAATGTTCGCAAATAAACAAGATGGTGGTGTTCTGAAGACGCTTCTAAGAACACTCGCGGTGTCCTGAAATGTTCGCATGTAAACAAAATGGGGGTGTCCTGAGGACCCTGTCCGTATTGTTCTCTGTCACGTTGAATGTGTTCTAAGAACACTCGTGGTGTCCTTAAATGTTCACAAATAAACAAAATGGGGGTGTTCTGAAGACGTTTCTAAGAACACTCGCGGTGTCCGGGGAATGTTTGTAGGGGGTGTCCTGAGGACGCTGTCCGTATTGTTCTCTGTTAAGTTGAATGTGTTCTAAGAACACTCGCGGTGTTCTGAAATGTTCACAAATACACAAAATGGGGGTGTTCTGAAGACGTGGTCGAACACTCGCAGTGTCCTGAAATGTTCGCAAATATGAATGGGGGGTTGTGGCTGGCAAGTTGAATGTGTTCTAAGAACACTTGCGGTGTCCTGAAATGTTCGCAAATAAACAAAATGGGGGTGTTCTGAAGACGTTTCTAAGAACACTCGCGGTGTCCGGGGAATGTTCGTAGGGGGTGACCTGAGGACGCTGTCCGTATTGTTCTCTGTCAAGTTGAATGTGTTCTAAGAACACTCGCGGTGTCCTGAAATGTTCGCAAATACACAAAATGGGGGTGTTCTGAAGACGTTGTCGAACACTCGCTGTGTCCTGAAATGTTCGCAAATATGAATGGGGGTTGTGGCTGGCAAGTTGAATGTGTTCTAAGAACACTCGCGGTGTCCTGAAATGTTCGCAAATAAACAAAATGGGGGTGTCCTGAGGATGCTGTCCGTATTGTTCTCTGTCAAGTTGAATGTGTTCTAAGAACACTCGCGGTGTCCTGAAATGTTCGCAAATAAACAAGATGGTGGTGTTCTGAAGTCGCTTCTAAGAACACTTGCGGTGTCCTGAAAGGTTCGCAAATAAACAAAATGGGGGTATCCTGAGGACGCTGTCCGTATTGTTCTCTGTCAAGTTGAATGTGTTCTAAGAACACTCGCGATGTTCTGAAATGTTTTCAAATAAACAAAATGGGGATGTTCTGAAGACGTTTCTAAGAACACTCGTGGTGTCCTGGAATGTTCGTAGGGGGTGTCCTGACGGTGTAGTCCGTATTGTTCGCTGGCAAGTTGAATGTGTTCTAAGAACACTCGCGGTGTCCTGAAATGTTTGCAAATAAACAAAATGGGGGTGTCCTGAGGACGCTGTCCGTATTGTTCTCTGTCAAGTTGAATGTGTTCTAAGAACTCTCACGTTGTTCTGAAATGTTCGTAGGGGGTGTCCTGAAGATGCTGTTCGTATTGTTCAATGGCAAGTTGAATGTGTTCTTAGAACACTCGCGGAGTCCTGAAATGTTTGCAAATAATCAAAATGGGGGTGTTCTGCGGACACTGTCCATATTGTTCGTTGTCAAGTTGAAAGTGTTCTAAGAACTATCGCGTTGTTCTGAAATGTTTGTAGGGGGTGTCCTGAAAACGCTGTCCGTATTTTTCGCTGGCAAGTTGAAAGTGTTCAAAGAACACTCATAATGTCTGCAGACATTAAAAGTTTCCATAGACCATAGTTGAAATGTTTGACTCTATGGATGTGATATGCTGCAGTGGTTGTGGCCAGGGCATAGAGTCTTGGGTGCATGGCCCCATGCACCCAAGACTCTATGCCCTGGCCACAACCACTGCAGCATATCACATTCATATTTGCTTATAACTTTGGGTGAAAAACAAATGTATAAGGAACAAAGGTATTAGATACTATGGATGTGATATGCTGCGATGGTTCTCCTTATCATTGTATACTTACTGTTTCGTCTAGTAACCGGAGTACATGTATTTCTTGTTAATTTCTGTGATAAAAGAAAATAGCATGTTAGTATTAGTATTTTGTAATGACTTATTACATTGTATAATCAACATACCTTTTTTTGGACCCTCATATTTAGTAGATTACAAATCAGAGTACTGTGCAATTTGCTCAGTTTCTGTATTTGTTGCTAAAATCATTGGGTCTGTGGGAAAAATAAAAATCCATGTTGGATTAAAAAAAAAAACCTTTTTCTGTAATGCTACAGTTTATTTGTTTGTTTGTTTCCAGTGTTCACTTGTTTCTGGCTAATGCTTTATACTTTGGCTTGTTGCATTTTTTTGGAGCAGTAACATATTATTTATTTGTTTGGATATTATAAAATTTTGGAGCAGTTAGATACCAATTGGCGTATTCTAACTGTCTATTTTTTTGATATATTTTAGTGGTATTGATTTATGTATTTGGATATTGTTAAATGTTGGGACAGTTAGATACCATTTGGCGTATTCTAACTGTGTATTTTTTGGTCTAATTTAGTGGTATTCATTTATCTGATTAGTTGTTGTAGAATCTTTGAGCAGTTAGATAGCTTTTGGAGTATTCTAACTGTTTATATTTTTTTAACACAAGTTTACTTAGGGTTTAAATACAATTTAGTTATCAAATTTTGGTGTTAAGAACATCAAATAAGCGTTTGTAAGATTTGCTGGTAATCTCTGCTTTAGAGTAATGGTACTATCATTACATTCAAACCATCCACATTTCTTTTTTATATATGCAGTGTAGTGCCCTGAATTGGTTGTAGCTCATGCGTGGTAGATTATACCTATTTTTGTGAAGGTTTTCTTACCAAGTGATATTTGACCATGTGTGAATCCAGTAAGCTTGCAGTTGTTTTTGGTACCATCTGCATTGTAACGTAGAAGCATTAGTATTACGTATTTACTATGTGTTTGTATTACTAATGTGGAGCGATTATCTGAATTGCAGGTAGAGCATAATCTACCATGGTTTGCATTTTGTACAAGTCGCTGAAATGGAATGGATTCACAATTTGGTATTGATATATATATGAAGCGTTCATTGGGGATTTCTTCTTGTGTCACATTGTTGCAGAGAGTGCATGCATGTTTCCACATGTATGAAATCTGACGTGCCGACTGGGCCTTGGCTGAACGGAGGTACTGTAAATTACGATGGTCGGTGATTACGGTAACTGTGTGTCTGGACCCTACAAGGTAGTGTCTCCATTCCTTGAAGGCAGCTTTTATTGCCAAGAGCTCCTTGTCCGTGATGGCGTAATTTCTTTCCACTGGAGACAGTTTCTTGGAGCAGAAGGCCACAGGATGCAAATGCCCAGTTTTGGGATTTCTTTGTGAGAGAACTGCTCCCATGGCAAGATTGGAAGCGTCGGTTTCGACTATGTATGGAAGGTCGGGCCGGGGATGCTGCAAAACTGGTGCCAACGTGAATAACTGCTTGAGGTCCTGAAAGGCCCTTTTGGCTTCATTAGTCCAGACAAAGCGCTGATTTTTCCGTAACAGGGTCGTAATGGGATGCACTATTAAATAGAAACCAGGGATGAAACGGTGATAAAAGTTTGCAAAACCTAAGAAACTTTGCACTGCTTTTACAGAGGTTGGTGAAGGCCAGCTGAGTATCGCATCCACCTTGCAATTATCCATCCGAATGCCCTGAGGGGTGAGAACAAATCCTAAAAGCTCGACTTCGCTGACATGGAAGGAGCACTTCTCTAGCTTGGCGTATAATCGATGTTTGTGCAACCTCTCTAGTACTGCTTGCACATGTTTGATATGCTCTTTTTCGGTGGTAAAATAGATTAGGATGTCGTCAATGTAAACAATCACACAGATGTCCAACAAATCCTTCAACACATCGTTCATAAAGCTTTGAAAGGCCGCTGGGGCGTTACAGACCCCAAAAGGCATCACCTGGTACTCATAAAGTCCATACTTCGTCCTGAAAGCCGTTTTCCATTCATCACCACTTTTTACTCGTACCAGGTGATGAGCCCCCCTGAGGTCCAGCTTGATGTATATTTGGGCACTTTTCACTTGATCCAATAATTCTGGGATCAGGGGCAAGGGATACCTGTTCTTAACAGTTACTTGATTCAGTGACCTATAATCGATGCAAGCCCTAATGTCTCCTTATTTTTTCAGAATGAAGAAGAGGGGCGAGGCGGCTGGAGACTTAGATGGCTGAATAAACCCATTTGCCAGGTACTGATCCAAGTGCTCCTTTAGGTGCTGGTTTTCCTGCTCCGTGAGCGCATAGATATGACTGCAAGGCACTTGCGTGTCTGGAATAAGGTCAATCTGGCAGTCATATATCCTATGCAATGGTAAAGTTTCTGCCATTTCTTTTTTGAACACATCCTGATTACTAGCATAAACAAGGGGCAATACCCCCATTAGTCCCAATGTTACTTGGCCCCTCGGGATGGTGAGAACTGCTTCTACTGGTGACTGTGGCTGGTCCGCATAGCAGGATTGTATGCAATCATTGGAAAAGGACAGTTCCCTGGCTCGCCAGTCTATGCGCGGATTGTGAGCCTCCAACCAAGGAATCCCCAGAATTAACTGAAACTGCGGAGCACTTATTAAATCGAAGGTGATGCCTTCTCTATGGCCGTTCTGGCAAAGGAGCACTACCACATCGGTGGTATGGGTCACTAATCCAGAGGACAGTGGCGAACCATCGACGGTAGTAATACTTTCCGTTGCGGCTTTAAGACATATAGGTAGGCCAGTCCGAGCTGCCAGGTTCTGATCTATGTAATTACCTATAGCTATGCTGTCTATGAAGGCCTCTAGGGTGTGCATTTTCGACGGCTGGTGCTGGTTGATAAGAACCACCGGCATGGCGAAATGGGAGGTCTGCGATTCCTTCTCTTGTCTCGGCGGATGGACCCCTACGCGTGTCGAGCGCTGGAGTTTTCCGAGTGAGGGTTATTTTCTTCTCTTTCCAAGGCACCTACGGTCTTCCGGGGCGGTTTTACTGGACATTCGCGTAAAAAATGGCCTGCCTTCCCGCAATACACACAGAGTTGCTGTTGCCTTCTCCTTTCCCTCTCTGTTCTGGTAAGAGGCCCCCTAATTCCTCCAAGTTGCATGGGCTCAGGTTGGTTCTCAGGAGGGCGGGAAAGATTCTCTTTGGGTCATAGGTAGGTTGTTGTTCTCCCCTCAGCCCGTGCCCTATCAGCGCTTCTATCCTGTAGCCTATGGTCTAGTTGTACTGCAAGGTCTATAAACTCAGCACAACCATAAGGCGGGTTCACCACCTGGGCTAAAACATCTTTTAACTCTCCCCTCACACCCCGATAGAATAAGGTATTCCTCTTTTCCTCAGGCCAATTGGTCTCAGCAACTAATCGGTTGAACGTGGCTATATACAAGAGCAGGTCTTAACAGCCTTGCCGCAGTGTCAATAGTTCATTGTCCAGAGCATGACCCTTAGTGTGGCGAGCAAACAGCTTCTCCAGCTCTCTCTGAAACCCTGCAAAGTCTCGTAGCATAGGATAATCCCGGTTCACTAAAGGAACGGGCCAATCGGCCGCACTTCCCCCCAAATAAGACAAAAGCTACCTTAGACTGGTCATTCGGAAATAACCCTGGTTTACATAAAAAATGCAAACGACATTGATTGACAAAGGTAGCAAACTTTTTGGGGTCTCCTAGAAACCGCTCTGGCGGGGCTAGAGGGACAGAACCAGGGAGTACAACCTGCATCGGGGGCTGGGGTTGACTTCATGGCAGTGGGGATTGGCTGGCCTGACTAGCGAGGAGCTGCCTGGCCAGTTCCTCGGTACGGTCCCTGTTTACCACTACTTCCCTCCGTAAGGCATTGGATTCTTGGCAGGCTGCATGTACCTCTACTCGGAGTTCCTCTAGCAATAACGTTAATTGGTCTGTGTCTGAGGTTTCCATGATTCCCAGGCAGAGATTCAGTAAGAGGCTTCATGTCCTGTAACGCTCACCTTTGCTCTACAGGGCACCAGGAATCCTCCACTAACGTATCCACTGTATGGACTGGAAACTGGCCTACGGATGTGTATCTTAAAAATAATGTGCAGGAATGTTTAGCTGCTGCGGGGGGCAGATAAAGACCACCACCCAGTACCACGCGACCCCGACCTCCAGAACCCTCTCTCACCTGTATTACTGTTTCAGTAAGCTCTCCATCCTGCTATGTCTCAGCAGGGGCGTCTTTCAATGCAGCCAGTTACTTCACTAGCTGTTTATTTGCCCAGTCCAGCTGTAGCGTGTAAGTTCTTTAATGTCTTTGTTTCAAGGGGCAATCGGATGCAATGTCCAAAGAAAGTCTCTTGTAGATTTCTGTGTGTGGTTCTGTGTCTTTCACAAACAAGGCCCTGGTAGAATTACATGAATGGTAAGCGTTGGAATGTTAATGTCTTTTATGTGCAAGTCTGTGCGCTTGCTTAATGTTAATACACTGTGGCAAGTGAGTGCTCGTGATTTTTCCTGTTGTTCACTAACCTTTCTTTGTCTTATTTGCAGGGAGCCACACTGTGCGGCCGGGATTCACCGTGGAGATGACACTCTGAAAGAAGAATGCCGAGAATGCGACTTCAGCCAGCTGACTGGAGGGATGACGTTCACGGAGCCGGAAGAGTCCTGAAGCTGCAGCTGATTCCACGACAGAGGTTCCCAAAGGAGTTGTTACAGGGATCGGATTCATGTGAGCAGATGCTGGGAGCAGAAGCCGCGCACGAGCAGCCTGTAACTTGTGCTTCTTCTTCCCTTTGCAATACGATGCCGGGAGCGTCACGCTGCTTTCGGCAGAAAGACGCGAAGCGAGCATTTGGTTTGGGCGTGGCCTTATATAGTATGCCAGCAGACACGCCCACAAGAGTGGCCTGCGCTCGAGATGCCAGAAAGGAAGTACCTCCATCTTGGGGGAAAGAAACACAGAAACCACAGGATGTGCCCAATGTTTATTCTTAACCCATTAATGCCCATACTGCTGATTCCCTCCAGTGGTTCTAACACGCTGCCAAGCCCTCCATGCTTTAGCCCACCTCGCTCTTGCTGGTAACTTGGGACAACCATAGTACCCTGAAGGATGCTTTAAGGCAAAAAGGCAGTGACAGGAAACCAGGTTTACGGGACTAAGGTCTGTGGTCGTGACAATTGTGTCTTTTATTCCTTCCTCTGCTTCCCTAGGTAGGGGGTACTGCTTTACTCTGGGTAGAATGGCCCCGGGTTTGAGCTTCATCTTTACTGGTGTTATTTCGTGCAGTAACCCTACATTGTGTGGGCCGGTGGTCCACAGCTGCTGTGGTACTTGGGACATGTCTTCCTCAAAGTATGCTGGTGAAGCTTTGATCACTGCTACGAGGGGCAGTGACACCTCTCTCCTTTGTATCATGAATTCACAGGGGATTGCAATTTCCGTCACTATTTCCCCATCCTCTTCTGTGTCACCAAAAAGCTCCTCATCTGTAAAGTCTTGCAGGGCCTTATTGGTGTCAATGCACAGCACTGTTCTCCACTGGCATCCCTGCATATCCATTGCAATTACTGTTATTCTTTGGGATGACACTTGTACTGCATGAATGTCTAGGGATACTATGGACCCTGGCACTATTTCTGGGTCTGTGATTGGGCGGAAAATGAAATCTGAATGCACCCTCCATTCATTCGTAATACAGCAGGGGTGCCCGTACAGTTGTTCCCCCCACTGTTATCTCTAGCTCTTCAGTCTATGGAGCCTCAATCACCGCCCCATAGAACCCCTGCGTTTCCAAAGTCCGATTAGAAAGCAGGAACCTGCCTTCCTTGAGGCATGATTTTTCCGCTCCCGAATCCACCATGAAAATGAATTGTTTCTTTCCTATCGCCGCCCCTACCAGTGGTTCCTCTGCTGTGTTAAGGGTCGTCGACAGTACTGGGCACGCAAGTGTTCTCTGTGGGCTGTCCTATGTTGAATGCCATGGGAGCTCATCAATGTCAAAAACATTTCCTGTTCCCAATGCTCTCGCTCTACACGGTGTAGGTGCTCCATTTGCTGTGGTGTCATAAGTATTACTGCGCATGGGTGCAGTACCGTCATGACACTGGGGGTGTGGAGATGTATTCTGGGGAGGCATTGCATGCTCGCTCATATACCTCGGGTCGGGCTGGCTATCTCGTCTATTCACACCCATCGGTAACCCATAGGGGCTCCCTGGGTGTGGGTGTCCAATCTGGTGTCCACTAGCATATGAATTGTTGGGCCTACTGCGACATTCTCTCATAAAATGTCCCCACCTCCCACAGTTCCAACACTGTTCTTGCATTCCCCCTCGGGGCCCTCCGTACCCTGCACCCCCCTTGATCCTCGGAACCCTCCTCTGTTACCCCGCCCCCCTCTCGATAGACACTGTGTTCCCTCATACTGATTTTCTCCTGTCCACTGGTCCGAGCCGTTACCTGTCCAGTTTACTGCCATTTGCATTGGTATTCCCATCTCTCCATCGTCCTTCTCCTGCTCCCTTACTGGTGTGCTGGTTGCTGCTACTGTACTGACCTTCAGCAGTTTACTCTGTACTAATTTAGCCTCGTCTGCCAACCGCTGCTGCGCTATCTATTTTTCCTTCTCTTTGATCCTTTTACAGTGGTGCACTATAATGCTTTGAATGTGTCCCTCAATGCATCCCACACGTGTGCTCGCACTGTGTTAAACGAGGCCCCATCATGGCGGTCACAATCTAATGTTATTCCGGAGAACCCCGCCTTTGCCCACCCTCTATTTGCTTGGTCTCCTACTGCAGATATCAGCAGGCTTTTAACATACCCCACTGCCAAGGGCACTCCTGCTGTGTGTTTCTCAAATGCACATATCCACTTGCTGGCACCACCCGACAGTGGGGGTAGCTGTTTGAGCAGGTTGGCCTTGTCCATTTGTGCCCATGTTATGTAGTTTGGCCTTCCCGCCCCCCTGTGAATTAATGGCAAGTGTAAAATTGTTCCCCCCCCTTTTTGGTACTCACCTTCTTTCCTTTCTTTCCGATCACTGCCATGCGCCCTGTTCTGTTCCTTAGCCTCCCCGTCCTTTCTTCCATGGGAGACAATCCCTCCCCAAGTGAGGCCCCACCGGTGGCAGTACCCAACTTCCTTTCCTCTTTGTCTTGCTCCTCTAAGTCGCACCAATATTCTTCCTCCCTGTCTGATGTCATCCCTCCCTCTTCTATCTCATGTTCACTGTCAGCTGTGCATATCTCTATTATTTGCGTGGGGGTGTTGTTTATTCAAAACAGTATCTCTCCCTTCTTCCATCCATCTTCCCCCACCCCTGCACTTGGTTGGGGTGTCCCATCACGTTCTACCCTGGGGTGAGTGACCCCCCTTGTTCTACCATTGCCCTTAGGCGGGACAGCTCAGTCCGAGCCATTGTTATTCGTGAATCTAAGTTCTGTGTAATCTTCTCAATGTCGATTGTCGGTGTATTGTTACGCTCACCTGGTATCCACGTGAACGCCACCCAGCCAGTTGGTCATTGGTGCCCTTCCCAATGATTCCCTGGTGTGGTCTCGTTGTCGATGGGATTCCGCCTGGAAATGAAGACTATATTAGGACTGGGCAACCAAGGTAAGTTTTCCCCCACCTCCCTTGTGTTTCCAGCCCCTCCAGGTTCTCTTCTCACCTGGTAGTCCGAATTGGTGGGCTCTCCGTCCTGCTCTCTGGGCAGGGGCGCGTTGTCTTTTGTGGGCGTAGCGGTCCAGTTACTTCACTGACTGCTGCCCTTGTAGTGTCTTTCAGGTAGGTCTTATTGCGATTGATGGCGTCGTAATTCTTGCATGCCTTTTCTCTCTTCTAAATGTCTCTTTTTTATCTCCCTAGGAGCGCGGAGTGTCCGCTTGGAGAACTGGATATGCTGGTTCTCTCCGGGGGATGATGGCGCGCTATAGCGCTATGATGCGGTAAGGAGGTGCTTTGCGTAGCGCAGCGATGTCTTGTCCTCACTGACCTGTGCTTTTCTCTTTTCGTAGGTCGCGGTGAGTTCCCAGCGCAGTTGGAGTTCCGGAGCTGTGCCGGCCGAAAAGCTACCAACCAGGTAAGTCTTTAAGCGTTTTGTGGTTGTAATGTCTCCACTACCTCCTTTAATGATGTCTTTCTCCTTTGCTCAGGTCCTTCGATCCGGGCGGTGAACTCCACCAACAGAGCTGCCCAGGAGCTGCGAGCAGTGAAGGATGATGAATGCAGGTAAGATTCTGCTGCTAACAATGTTCTTGGTTTTTCTGCAGGTCCGGAATTCACCAGGCTTGTGAGAAAGCTGGACACAGTGAGTGTCACGTTGCTCTAAGCAAAGTAACGCGAAGCGTGTTGTCTTGTTCGGGTGTGGTTTAAATAGCCACTGTAAAGTAGTCCAGGTAAAGTAGTCCCTAGGCCACCACACCCAAAACACTAGACCGCATAGCTTGGTTCTAAGAACCAAGCTATGTGGATGCCTCCATGTTGGCGGAAAGCCTAAATAAAGTAGTTCCTCAAGCAGATGTCTTTCCTTACTGATGAGCCTGGCGCCAAAGGTGCCAGGACTGGCCCCAAGAGGGCCTGAGAAGTGGATGCCAGGCCTTATTTGTGATACGAGCCCTGATTCCACCTGGCCAATGAACTTGCCAGTGGGAATCAGGGCTGAGGGTCGTGACAGGTACTCACCTGTCCTGTTGTTCCCTGACTCTCATATGGGGGTGGTGCTGTGGTAGCTGGCTTGAGTATGGAAGGCGCTGTGGGTTGTGCTACATATACAGGGTCGGTATATCCTTCTGCAGGTACTGGCTTTGACAATAAGGGATATATGCGTGTGACCTCTATCGTCTTCTCATTCTGTGTGATTGGCCCTTCACTGCCTGTTGTTGTCAGGGGAGATGCATTATGCTCGCTACTTTTCTCTGGGGGCCCTTCCTCAAACAGCCGCCAGAGGTCCAATATTTCTCTCCTGTTTTGTAACTGTTTCCCTTTATATTTAATGGACAGGCAAGTGGCAACCATATCTAGTACTGCTTTGCCAAAAGACCCTCCTTGTGGCCAAACCTGGGGCAGTCCTTCTCCCTTCAACTCCATGACCCACTGGTCGTGGTATTTATTATCTTCTCTGCATACCCTGGCAGGGTCTTACAAATATGGGTGCAGATACACCCATTGTGTTTTACTACCTGCGTAACTCAACTGACACTCCTGATCTAGGTTCGTACACTTCTCATATGACCGGCTCAATGTACTATACAATCCTTTTAATAAAAAAACATGAATTGTTCACTTACTTTTCAATACTTCTAGACTGCATCAATATAAGTACACCTATGTTCATGCACTGTCAAATCTTTCATTATTGTTCGTGTACAAAACAACAATGTTTTCCAAAAATAGGTCAACACTTAACAGTTTACACATACAACAGAAAACATAGACAACATGGATTGTACTTCCCTGACCTTACCGTTGCTAGTACCCCTCCTACCCCTGCTTAATCACACTCCCCTAGAACAGTTCTCTTCCTGTCACTTTACTTCAGTCCACCCTAGAGGGATAGAGATAGGTAAGATGAAGTTGGAAAAAAGTGTTTCTAAATACTACTCCAGGTCTTCCTTTGAGACCCCTACGTATCCTCTTTTACCTTATTTTTCCCACACTCATTTTTTTAAAAGTATTTTTATTGGTTTCGTGGTATGATAAAACATTACAAACTCGTGAATTAAACAAGTGAAAAAGAGAGAAAGAGAGAATAAGATGGGGAGAAGGAAAAGAAAAGAAAAGAACAAAAGGAAACTTATCCTAAACAACTATAGTCTTCGTGTAATGTAGTAAGTGAGGTCCATGATGGTGATTCAGTCCAGAGTATGGCTTCTCAGGAAGTGGAGGGGAACAGCTGCAAGAGGCATATACTTTGTAATGATGGGAGCCTGTCACTGGGAACCGCAACAGGTGTTCAAGGGGGCTTATGGTCCGCGTCGAAGAGCATGCCCGTCAGAAGGGCCCTCCAAGCGACCAAGGAGCCGCCTGTGGCTTCTCCACTAGATGTAGTTCCTTCCTGCCAGGCTCTGGTCTCTGCCGTCGTCCACCTCGCCATTTCGTTTAACCATCGCTCGTGTCTGGGGCCCGCTGGTGTCTTCCAAGCCATCGCTATAGTTCTTTTGACAAGTATACATGAAATGTCCATTAATTTCACGAGGTGTTTGAATTTATTCGGTCTAGGGTATGTACCCAATAGGCACTCTCCTGGTGACCATTCGTATCGCTCCATGCCGGCGTCTCTACAGGATTGCTTGGCTTTCGACCAGAGTGTCATCACTTTGGTGCAGGACCAGAACATGTGGATCATGTCTGCCTTGTCGTTCCCGCACCATGGGCACACCGGTGGAACCTTCGCGTTGAACGAGGCAACCCTGTGGGGGGTCATGTAGGTTCGATGAAGGACGTTCAATTGTATCTGGCCAAATCTGGAGTTTCTCGAGACTTTCTTGGGGAATATTAGTGCTCTTTCCCATTCTTTATCAGTGAGCGGGGCTGCGAGGTCTGCTTCCCATTTCGCCCTCAGTGTCGCTCCCTTAGGGTTTGGTTTGTCAATGAGCCTGTTGTATAACCTGGAGACTGGTCTCCATCCATCAGAGAGGTCATACATTTCTTGTAGTAGAGGGTCCGAGGTAGGTTCCTCTGGCCAGGTGGGCCACTGATTCTTGGCGGTACGTTTGAGCCTATGGTACCAAAGGAACTGACCTTTGGGTAGCCCTTCGATTTCTTGGATCGATTCAAAGTCCCTGAACACCCCATCTTCAAACATGTCCCCCCATGTGTATATCGCGGCTTCCTCCCACTTCCTTGCTATGGGGAGGTCTGCCTCCTTCTTGCACGCATCTGCCATTATGGGATGGTCCGAAGAGTATGGGTGTTGTACCCTCCTGATGTGGCAAGTCCTGGTCCATATCTGTCTGCCAAGCCCGACAACCATGGGGGTTTCCGGAGAGCGGCAGAGGGGATCCCACAGGGTTTCCTTGGGTGTTAAGTTGGTGTGGTGTTGCTTCAGCAGCCCCAGTTCGGCTGAAGGTTCGTCTGACAGCCATCTTGTGATGTGACTGAGCTGGGCGGCCAAGTAGTAGAGCTGGAGATCTGGAAGTTTGATTCCACCCTCTTTATGTGGGAGGGTTAATGTGGCCAGTGACAGCTTATGCCTGTGGGGTCCCCATAAAAAGTCCTTGATAATAGCTTCCAATTTCCTGAAGAAGGGGGGCCGTATGTAATGGCAAATGTTCACAAAGAAGTATAAGAAGCGAGGGAGGATTATCATTTTGACTATCGCCGCTCTCCCCACCATTGCCAGTGGGAGTTTAGACCAGAATTTTATGGACCGTCGGAGGTTGGTGACGGCTGCTTCTGTGTTGTGCTCATGTGTGAGCTGTGGGGTGTGGCTGAGATTAATCCCCAGGTATCTGAACTTCTCGAGTTGCCATTTTATCCCTATGATCGGAAGGTCCTCCGCTGAGATGTCTCTCAATCCGGCCAGGGGGAATGCTGAGGATTTGTGTCTGCTAAATTGGATTCCGGAGTATCTCGCATAGTTGTCGAGTACCTCCAGTGCTGTTAATGCATTGAACTCAGGGTCTTTTAGGTACAAGAGAACGTCATCAGCATACAGTGATATTATGTTATAGGCGTTGCCCACCTTAATGCCGGCGTCAAAGAGTTGCTGTCGAAAGTATAAGGCAATCGGTTCGAGTCCCAGTATGTACAGCATGGGCGAGAGTGGGCATCCTTGTCTCGTGCCCCTCTGTATTTTCCAGGGTTCTGAGACTGTGCCGCCTGTCTTGACCCTGGCCACTGGGGAGTTGTAGAGAACCTGGACCCATCTGATGAAACCATTTCCGAAGCCAAAAGCCCGCAGGGCCTCCACCAGCCACTCCCAGTAGATGGAGTCAAAAGCCTTAATGGCGTCAAGTGACAGTATCGCTAGATCTTCCTCCGAGTCGTGAGTTTCGGCCATGATGTGTTGAAGCCTCCTCAAATTGGCTGTAGTGTTGCGACCTGGGACAAATCCGTTCTGATCCTCATGGATTATGGACCCTAGCACTCTAGCAAGTCTGCTGGCCAGTATTGAGGTGAGGATCTTGCTATCATAATTGAGCATGGCCAGGGGTCGGTATAAGTCGCAGTCAGTGGGTGGTTTATGAGGTTTAAGCATGGGGATGATTATGGTTTCTCTCATGGTGTTGGGGAGGATCCCATTTGTATAAGCTTCCTGATAGACTTCGTGTAGGATGGGGGTGAGAATGGGTTCGTATGCTTTATAGAATTCCGGCGTAAGTCCGTCGCTACCTGGGGTCTTGGAGGTGGCGAGCGACCTGATGGCCCATCTTACATCATCGGGAGTAATGTCCATGTCTAGTTCGGTTCTCTGTTCGTTGGTTATTTGGGGTATGTCAATCTCACCCAGGGTGTCTATTATTTCAGTGGTGGGGATTCGGGCTTCATGAGCATATAGTTTTGAGTAGAACTCGGCAAATGCTTTGTTGATCCCCATCTGCGTCCTGTGGGATGTACCATCTGCATCTATTATCTCTGTTGGTAAGTGTTTGGGGTGCTCCCTTCTGCATAGCCAGGCCAACAGCTTACCCGGTTTGTCTGATTCCCTGTGGGATCGAGCGGTGTACGTGGCAAAGTCAAATTTTTCAAGTCTGTCCCAGGAGAGTTGACATTTCTCTCGGGCCGTTTTCAGTTCCGTTTCGACTCCTGGGGAGGTATCAAGAGTGGACTCCAGGCGGGTGATCTCTGATTCCTGGGCCTCAAGTGATGTCTTTAGTTGCCTGCGGGTGCCACCAGCTCTAGATATAATTTCTCCTCTGGTGACCACCTTCATGGCCTCCCACAGTGTGCTCCAAGTGGAGACGGATCCCTTATTGATATCGACGTACTCCTCTAGTTTCTCGGCAAGGTCCTCTCTGAACTGTGGGTCCTCTAGTGTCGCGGAAGGCATTCTCCACATGGGGATCGGGGGTCTGGGTCCTCTCTGCCTCCATTGCATGATTAACGGGGAGTGATCGGAAATAGTTCTCCCCAGATACTCTGTGGTTACCGCCAGCGGGGCTTCGTCACGGTCAACAAACAAGTAATCTATCCTTGTGTGGACATTGTGTGGGGCTGAGTAATGGGAATAACTCCTATCGGATGGGTGTTGTATCCTCCAGATGTCCACTAGGTTGAGTTGGTCTAGTGTTTCCTCCATGGCACGGGTTGCAGGGTTGCTTGGTTGGGGGGGAGGAAGCGATCTGTCCATGGTTGTGTCCATAACACAGTTAAAGTCTCCTCCCCACAGGAAGGTTTGGCCTCGGTGGTGTGCCAGCTTGGAGCACAATGTGTTGAGGTACGACGGGATTCCGTGTTGCGGGAAATATGTGTTAGCCAAGCAGATCGGGGTCTGTTCCATAGTTCCCCACATTATTACGTATCTGCCGTCCTTGTCAGATTCACATCCATGTAGTTGGAAGGGCACATTTGGGTTTATCCATATTAACACACCCCTTGCGTATTTGGAATATGGGGATCCCCTCACAGTTCCCTCCCATCGGTCTGCCAGTTTAGATAGAGCGTCCTCGGTGAGGTGTGTCTCCTGTAACATCGCTATCGAGACTTTCTTCCTCCTGAGGTAGGACTGTATGCGGTTCCTCCTGAGGTACGAGCCCATTCCCCTTACATTCCACGTCATGACATTGAGTTGTGATGCCATTGGTGTGGTGTTCTGAGTTTGGCGTGAGGGGCAGGCACGGCTGCCCAGTGTGGCATCAGAGCGTGGTTGGTAAGTCGTAAGTGATAGGCCTCTGATTCGTCGGTTCTTGAAGCGTTTCCTGTGGCCATCTCGGTATTTTCAAGCATCAGTGGAACAAAGACTATGGTGCTAACTAAACTAATAACATAACTCGAACTGGTGCGCCCAGCGACTACAACTGTGTCGCGGTGCTCAGGCGCTCTCGCGCCGTCTGTGCCCATCCGGGAGTCGGGCGCGAGTTGGGTCGGGCAGAAACTCGCCCGGTGGTTCTTTCGCTGGGGGCGGGGTTGCTGCGAGGCGGCGAGGCCAAACGAGGGTCGTTTCCATACGATATACTGTTAATTGGGTTACCTGCTTGGGTCCGGCTATTTATGCTTCGTACGTGGACGGTGTGGAGGGTCCCTGAGGTCCGGTTCTGCTCCCCCGAGGTTCAGTCTTCCCCACCTGGGTTGTCTGCACCGTCTGCAAGGTTATTGTCCTCTAGCCACATGTTGGCCGCTTCCGGATTCTCGAGGAAGATTGCCCGCCCTTTGTGGATAACTTTCAGGCGGGACGGGTACAGCAGTCTGTATTTAAGGTTCAGTTGGCGAAGCCTTGCTTTGATCGGTACAAACGAGTTCCTCTCTCTTTGTACTTTCTGGGTGTAGTCCGGGTATATGGAAATCTTAGCTTCGCCCTGTACAATAGGGCCAGTTTCCCTGGAATATCTTAGTATAGTTTCCCTGTCCTGGAAGTTTAGTATCTTGGCTATAATTGGCCGTGGATGTGATCCAGGGGGGGGTCGTTTCTGTAGGGACCTGTGGGCTCTCTCCACCGAAAACCCCTGGGTCAGCTTGCCGGCCCCAACCTCCTGTAGCAGCAGGGTTTCAACATAGGACGTGGTATTTGGGCCTTCATTCCCCTCCGGGATACCTAAGATTCTGATGTTCCCTCGTCTGGCCCGACCCTCGGCCTCCTCCGCCCTCTCTTCTAGGAATGTGACTTTCCTTTTTAGGTCCGAAACTTCAGATTGTAGGGTCGCCGCGGCCGCGGACCCCACCCCTGTGGTTTTCTCCATGGCCGTCACCCTTTCCGTTAAGTTGCGGGCATCTTGGCGGATGAGTTGTATGTCAATTTTAAACTCGTCTATCTTGGAGTCGATGTGGGTCTTTAATGAGGCAATTGCATCCATTATCTGGGAGTGGTTATCTTTGGGGTCAGTCTCTTGCGAGCGAATGGTTTCGGTAGAGCTGGCCCTGGCTTGGGTGGGAGTCTTTGCCCTGGCTGAGACAAAGGAGTCCATGGTGGCGGCCCTGGTTTTTTTTGCGGCCATGTTGGGGGCGTAATAGTGGTTGCCCCGGAGTCCTGAGTCTGGAGGGGTGAAGTTCAAGACCGCTCTCTTATATAGCCCAGAGTGGTGTTCTAGGGTGGATTGTGCCCAGGGGAGTTGTTGTTTCGATAGTTAGAGGCTGACCAGGGCGCATGAGGTGGGGCGCATGAGGTGGGGCACTTCTCTGTGCCTCCAGGTGTTCTGACCGCTATCCTGGTGCCCGTGTCTCTGTCTCTGTCCCTGGGCTTACGGGTGATGGAGCCGGGGCGCTTAGGGTAGAGGTTGTCCCCACTTGGTGAGGGAGTCCAGCTGGGGACAATGCAGGCTGTGGTTGGGGAGGATGGTCGGGGCCGTACTCACTGTTGCTTCGCGGCTTTGCGCACCGTCACTGCCTTCCGGATCGCTTCTAGTTTCCGGGCCTTTGGTCCTGGTAACGGGCCACAGCAGCCCAGTGCCCCAGCAGCTCCTCCGACCCTGCCGGCAAGCGGTGGCCTCCCTGTAATTGAGTGTAGGCCCAGGAGGGGGGGGCCGAGGCTGTCTCCTCTCGGCGGAGAAGTCCAGTTGGGCGGCCCAGCTGGATGGACGATGCAGGCCGTGAGTGGGGAGTGCAGCCGGGGTTGTGCGTACGATCACTCCGCAGCTTGGTGCCTCTTCGCGGTCTTCCGGGACATCGGGCGAGGCAACGGGCCACAGCAGCCTAGTGCCCCAGCAGCTCCTCCGGCTCGGCCACCCGGCGGCTGCCCCCCTGTAAAAGAGTGTAGGCCCAGTAAGGGGAGGCCGATGATATCGCCGCGTGCTCCTGTCCCCCGGAATACGCGGCGTGTATGTTTCCGAGCAGGTCTCCGGTGGTGGGGAGAAAGTTGGAGGCAGGTGAGCTCCTCGCCGCCGTCTCCAATATGCAGTTTTGCGCCTCGGCGGAGCTCCAAGATAGGGCAACTCCGGCGCGTAATGTCAACCAGGGCCTTCCGTCGTGATGATGGGGGAGTAGGGCGAGGGTCGGATGTCGGCCACAGTCGGGTGTTGGGATGAGGCCCGCTCCGCTGTGGTGCGTCTCCGCGATGTTCCCCGCCTGGGTGTGCTGGTGGGGGTGCTTTACGGAGGCATCGCTAGGCTCCGTGAGCCGCCATCTTGGATCCAGGCGCGGCGGGGGGAGGGAGTGCGTTCGGTGATCTGCGCCGACGTCTGGGAGGCCGGAGGGTCCGACCCCTCGAGCTGGTTCTGTGCGGGATCGCCTCACACACCACTGCGTTCTTTCCAGGGGGCTGCTAACCCTCTGAAGCCGGAGATGAATGATTCGAAAACGGCGTCTCGGCCGGAGCCCGGCGAATCAGCCTCTGCTCGCCATCGACTCCAGGCCACGCCCCTATTTTTCCCACACTCATATATCCTGTACTAGTCGAGATAACACTATGCGGCACCACCTTCCACCCCCCAACGGAGATAGGATCCCGTTTAACCTCTTTTCACCTTGTGCTCTGTCACTGTCCTAATGGCCATATGCGATAGAATAAGAATAGAATGGAATATAGAGAATAGAGAAAAAGACCCAAACCCCCAGGACGTTTCCCTCTTACACTTCAGATTTCCACACCCTTTTTCCCCAAATTATGTTGTTTGTCCCAAGACCTCCTAATCTAACTTCCACCCACCTTTCGATATCACCCGCACTTGATACTCAGGTGTCCGTCTTGATTCGAGACCCTCTGAACCCGATCGGTCAGTGCGCTGCTCCTTGCTCAAAGACCACGCCCAGCTCCGGCGAGTTGTACGGTGGGTTTTGTAAAGGGGGATCCCATACCCTCTCGCCCTACTGCGTGTGCACGTCTCGGTGTAGCGGTTGCTGTTGGAAGCTAGCTCTTGAGGGAGCGTGCTCTGGGTCAAAGCACAGGGACGTCTTGTGCCAGAAGGATGTAAAAGAACGCTATCAAATTGGGGTAACCAATGTAAGTGAGTGGCCCCCAAAAATACAGTTAGTTCTCCCAATGGAGTCAATAAAAACACATCCCAGGAGGGAATGAGACCAAGACCAAGTGCTGGTGGTATCTAAAATAGGGCAAGCAGAATATACTCTGCTCACGTCGAGAGCGCTCTGCAGAAAACATATTACAATACAATTTTATTCAAGGAAATCATCATTAAGCTGATGAAAGGCCTAGTGGGCACATAACAATTGGGATTGGTTCCGAAGAGTGGACAGCTATAGGTGCTATAAGGTCAGCGGCACTTGATTGGCTTGAGGGCACGTGATGAGATGACGATGCATTCTGGGTCAATCGGTCAGCTGGGCTCATCGAGTTGGTATGCAGCAGCAGCAACTTGCAATGTTTCTTTTTGTGAAAGAAGTAACCGTTTCACATTTGCCCCTGTGGCCACACACTTTCATCAATTCACTACCATAATCTGTTTGTCCAGTGAGCTCAAAGACTTATAGATAGCTTAAAACACTTATGAAAACATGGTTCAAAGGCGGGTTATTTATTACTGGCCATAGATTAGACATCATCCATCAAATACTGCGCTTGACCTTTTTGGACTATTCAGGATACACTAAGGGGTAGAGCTCATGAGGTCACTGTGTGGCCTGGAGTGTCCAGCTGCTAACAACAAAGAGAAGTCTAATATATGGTTGGGACAGCTAGGTCACATGAGGAACATACCATCGTGGGCATACATGTCATTGTGTGGGGGGTTAGTGGTCAGATTTCCAAACATTGTTAAATCTCTGCTAATCTACCAAGACATCATGAAGAGCAGAGGAGAATCGAAACCTCTTTGCGGTGTGGTTCCTAAATACACAATGAAACAGGGCCTTCAAAACACAGTGTTACACGCAGGCTTTTGCACATGGCTTACTATATTGCATTCTGGTCCTACTGGTTTAGAGTATACTATATTTACCATCTGACTAAACTCTCTCATCACAACAAAGAACTTATCAAGATTCATCTTGCATTAAAAAGCAATTCATGTCTCGGTGGTTTGTGTGCGCAGCTTTAGCAGAGATTGTGACTTGTTGAGAGTGATTAGCTGCTGTGATATGTTTACTCAATATTGTACATATATTTACATTTGAACTTATGAAAAATGAGGTAGTTTAGTGCTGGTGTGTACAGTATTATACTGATTAAGTATTATACAATTGCAACCTATACCTATAAACATTCTTTGTACTATATGTTAATACACATCACACATTCATAATTTTAAGCCTTAACATAAGAACTTCTTCACACCCAACAGACCCCGGCCATAAAGAGCACCATCCTTATATTTTTTAGGACAGGGTCGACAGTCAGGAGTGACCCTTGCATCCATTTGATCATGCATGTCCTCAACCTGCACTTAAAAATGTTGATTGTCCTTAATTTGAGTATGTCTAATTATGTATTGTCCCCGGTTACTGTTCCATTTACTCCCTTCCACAATATGGTCAGAATGTCCATCATGCTCACTCTATTCTAAGAAACTCACAGCTTCCTGTCAAATGTGATTTCTTATCTAACATACTTTTTTTGTGATCAAAAAAGCATTGTTCATCCTATTCATCTTCTATATATATTTATATCCATCGTAATATGCTGCTAGAAGGTTTTGCACTAAGCACTAGCACTTTATTAGAAAATTGCTTCTGCATATAGGACTACAAAACGTCACATACTTGCCTTTTTTCTTGATGTAATGGTTATAGGATTTTATCTATGTTTATACCACTATGTGCAGCGTCACTACGACGTTAATAATATAACCACTGCCCGAATTGTCCATGTTGACCGCACGGCAATTTTAAGTTATCAAAAAACATCTCTTTGATGAAATTGTAATTTAACTTCTATTGCATAACAGTTAGAGATTCTCTTGTGAATTGTAATAGAGGTCCATATGCATATTATCCATGAGGGCAGTATGAAATATTTTGCACTTTGCACTTTCTAAGATGGCGGAATGTAAATACTAGCATCTGTGTAAGTCACCCCTCTCTGTGTTCATCGATGTGTCATGGGTTAAAAGAACTCCCAGAACAGGGCGGAGTTACTGTGAACAAGCCACAGGCGTGTGGCGAAAACGCATTAGCTAGCCTCCCTGCTACTGGGAAGCCGTTTTTTATTGTAAAATTCATTGAATTAAAATTTGAATTTTTAAAAAAAGCAAATTGTTGCAGTGCAGTTGTTCTCTGTTTGCCTTCCCTGGTTGGATCTTTGGACAAGCTACTGCTGCAGGAAATTTTTTGGATTTCGTTGGTGATGGGAGTGCAGCTTCCTAAGAGACAGGACCATGCAGTCCGTGTTTGCTTTCTTTTTCATATATATATATATATATATATATATATATATATTACATGGCCACAGTATTGGCCATGCAGTTATGGTTAAGTTGGTGTTTCCATAGGAAGAGCACTTTTTGGGCGGCTTATAACTTCGCTCTCCCTGGATGAATCCTCACCAAAATTTGCTAAAAAAGTATTTGGGTCACTCTGAATTTCTTTGCA
Organism: Ambystoma mexicanum; assembly: GCF_040938575.1. Lineage (NCBI taxonomy): Eukaryota > Metazoa > Chordata > Amphibia > Caudata > Ambystomatidae > Ambystoma > Ambystoma mexicanum. Next base: position 705,622,622 of record NC_090923.1, on the reverse strand, counting down.
AAGTTTGGTGAGGATTTGTCCAGAGGGGGCAAAGTTATAGGGGGGGTCCCAAAACTTTTTTTTCCCCATAGACTGAATGGGAACATTTTTTTGCTCGCGTCTACAGCCCAAACCGCTGGACGGATTTTCACCAAATTTGGACCAGGAGCAGCGGATTGGTCCTGAAAGCGTGCTTTTGCAAATGGTGAAAATCCGTCCAGTAGTTTTTTCATAAATGACCAAAAAGTAGGTAAAAAAAAAATAGTGATATCTGTGTCCGCTTTGCGGACACACTTCCCTGTTCGGTCGGCGGACAGTGTCCTGATTGGTCCATTGACTTGCGTGATGTCCGCGGACATGCAATGTTTTCGCTGACTGGACGGCGTGGAGCGTTAATCGCGTCAGATTTTCGGTAGCGCAAGCCACCTTGGATTCGTGGACGTCCGCGGACAGCGTAGTGAAACTTTGTTCAAAATTTGTATTTAGTAGAGTGTGTTGGTGTGTAGGAGTGTTTGGGGAGTGTGGGAGTGTATGAGATAGGATGAAAGTTGTGTTTTTTATGAGTTAGACGTTCTTTTTGTGTTCGATTTGTCTGCGGACATCACAGGTGTTCTGAAATGTTCTAAATAAACTGAATGGGGGATGTTCTGAGGACTCAAAATGTGCCCGTTTTGTTCACAAGCAAGCTGAAACTGTTCTAAGAACACGCGCGGTGTCCTGAAATATTCGCAAATAAACAAAATAAGGGTGTTCTGAGGACGCTGTCCCTATTGTTCGTTGTCAAGTTGAATGTGTTCAAAGAACACTTGCGGTGTCCTGAAATGTTTGCAAATACACAAAATGGGGGTGTTCTGAAGACGTTGTCGAAACACTCACTGTGTCCTGAAATGTTCGCAAACATGAATGGGGGGTTGTGGCTGGCAAGTTGAATATATTCTAAGAACACTTGCGGTGTCCTGAAATGTTCGTAAATAAACAAAATAAGGGTGTTCTGAGGACGCTGTCCCTATTGTTCGTTGTCAAGTTGAATGTGTTCAAAGAACACTTGCGGTGTCCTGAAATGTTTGCAAATACACAAAATGGGGGTGTTCTGAAGACGTGGTCGAACACTCGCTGTGTCCTGAAATGTTCGCAAATATGAATGGGGGGTTGTGGCTGGCAAGTTGAATGTCTTCTAAGAACACTTGCGATGTCCTGAAATGTTCGCAAATAAACAAAATGGGGGTGTTCTGAAGACGTTTCTAAGAACACTTGCGGTGTCCAGGGAATGTTCGTAGGGGGTGACCTGAGGACGCTGTCCGTATTGTTCTCTGTCAAGTTGAATGTGTTCTAAGAACACTCGCGGTGTCCTGAAATGTTCGCAAATACACAAAATGGGGGTGTTCTGAAGACGTTGTCGAACACTCGCTGTGTCCTGAAATGTTCGCAAATATGAATGGGGGGTTGTGGCTGGCAAGTTGAATGTGTTCTAAGAACACTCGCGGTGTCCTGAAATGTTCGCAAATAAACAAAATGGGGGTGTCCTGAGGATGCTGTCCGTATTGTTCTCTGTCAAGGTGAATGTGTTCTAAGAACACTCGCGGTGTCCTGAAATGTTCGCAAATAAACAAGATGGTGGTGTTCTGAAGTCGCTTCTAAGAACACTCGCGGTGTCCTGAAATGTTCGCAAATAAACAAAATGGGGGTATCCTGAGGACGCTGTCCGTATTGTTCTCTGTCAAGTTCAATGTGTTCTAAGAACACTCGTGGTGTTCTGAAATGTTTTCAAATAAACAAAATGGGGATGTTCTGAAGACGTTTCTAAGAACACTCGTGGTGTCCTGGAATGTTCGTAGGGGGTGTCCTGAAGGTGTAGTCCGTATTGTTCGCTGGCAAGTTGAATGTGTTCTAAGAACACTCGCGGTGTCCTGAAATGTTTGCAAATAAACAAAATGGGGGTGTCCTGAGGACGCTGTCCGTATTGTTCTCTGTCAAGTTGAATGTGTTCTAAGAACTCTCACGTTGTTCTGAAATGTTCGTAGGGGTTGTCCTGAAGATGCTGTTCGTATTGTTCAATGGCAAGTTGAATGTGTTCTTAGAACACTCGCGGAGTCCTGAAATGTTTGCAAATAATCAAAATGGGGGTGTTCTGAGGACACTGTCCGTATTGTTCGTTGTCAAGTTGAAAGTGTTCTAAGAACTATCGCGTTGTTCTGAAATGTTTGTAGGGGGTGTCCTGAAAACGCTGTCCGTATTTTTCGCTGGCAAGTTGAAAGTGTTCAAAGAACACTCATAATGTCTGCAGACATTAAAAGTTTCCATAGACCATAGTTGAAATGTTTGACTCTATGGATGTGATATGCTGCGGTGGTTGTGGCCAGGGCATAGAGTCTTGGGTGCATGGCCATTTGGCCATGCACCCAAAACACTATGCCCTGGCCACAACCACTGCAGCATATCACATTCATATTTGCTTATAACTTTGGGTGAAAAACAAATGTATAAGGAACAAAGGTATTAGATACTATGGATGTGATATGCTGCGATGTTTCTCCTTATCATTGTATACTTACTGTTTCGTCTAGTAACCGGAGTACATGTATTTCTTGTTAATTTCTGTGATAAAAGAAAATAGCATGTTAGTATTAGTATTTTGTAATGACTTATTACATTGTATAATCAACATACCTTTTTTTTGGACCCTCATATTTAGTAGATTACAAATCAGAGTACTGTGCAATTTGCTCAGTTTCTGTATTTGTTGCTAAAATCATTGGGTCTGTGGGAAAAATAAAAATCCATGTTGGATTAAAAAAAAAAACCTTTTTCTGTAATGCTACAGTTTATTTGTTTGTTTGTTTCCAGTGTTCACTTGTTTCTGGCTAATGCTTTATACTTTGGCTTGTTGCATTTTTTTGGAGCAGTAACATATTATTTATTTGTTTGGATATTATAAAATTTTGTAGCAGTTAGATACCAATTGGCGTATTCTAACTGTCTATTTTTTTGATATATTTTAGTGGTATTGATTTATGTATTTGGATATTGTTAAATGTTGGGACAGTTAGATACCATTTGGCGTATTCTAACTGTGTATTTTTTGGTCTAATTTAGTGGTATTCATTTATCTGATTAGTTGTTGTAGAATCTTTGAGCAGTTAGATAGCTTTTGGAGTATTCTAACTGTTTATATTTTTTTAACACAAGTTTACTTAGGGTTTAAATACAATTTAGTTATCAAATTTTGGTGTTAAGAACATCAAATAAGCGTTTGTAAGATTTGCTGGTAATCTCTGCTTTAGAGTAATGGTACTATCATTACATTCAAACCATCCACATTTCTTTTTTATATATGCAGTGTAGTGCCCTGAATTGGTTGTAGCTCAGGCGTGGTAGATTATACCTATTTTTGTGAAGGTTTTCTTACCAAGTGATATTTGACCATGTGTGAATCCAGTAAGCTTGCAGTTGTTTTTGGTACCATCTGCATTGTAACGTAGAAGCATTAGTATTACGTATTTACTATGTGTTTGTATTACTAATGTGGAGCGATTATCTGAATTGCAGGTAGAGCATAATCTACCATGGTTTGCATTTTGTACAAGTCGCTGAAATGGAATGGATTCACAATTTGGTATTGATGTATATATGAAGCGTTCATTGGGGATTTCTTCTTGTGTCACATTGTTGCAGAGAGTGCATGTATGTTTCCACATGTATGAAATCTGAAAGATTTCATTTATAGGTATGTTTTTGTTTTCCAGTACTTGTAGTAAGTACATTAGAAATTCTTGTGGATCTTCCTGTGAGTTTATAGTGAATTTCACCATTCCAGCACAGTAGTCCAATTGTTGTCTTATTCCATAAACACTATACGTGTTGTCAGGATTGTTTGCTGCATTTCTGTGAAGTACTAACATTTGCAAACACAATGGGTCTGGACTGTGTAAGTAAATGTTGTCAACAATTGGTGGTAATTGAAATAGAATATTCATTGCTACATTTGCGTAGCAACTTACATCAACTATATTTGAGAATATAAATGGTCCAGGTAGTTCTGTATCTAACTGCTTTTTTTGGAGTTTGTCTTCCTTCTTTAAAGAAGTACCTGGTTTACTTTCCCTAATTAATTCTTTTTTGCTTGTGGTACTTGATGAAGTATTAGTTTCTTTTACTCTCTTTGGAGATTTTGCAGTGACATCCTGTTGCATTTCTGTTTGATTTACTTTTCTTTTATAACGTTTTACTTTTTGTGGAACAGAATATGTGTTTAGGTGGGGAGTGTATAGTGAGTGAAGTCTATTGTATTCTAAAATGCAAGGAATATCAGCGTTTATTTTACTTGCATCAAAGTTGATTAGAAATAGACCGTCAAGTGTACGTAAGCGTGATAGTGCTACGTAGCTCATGCCTTCTTTAAAGACTGTGTTACCAATATCTATCATTGCTTTGTCTAGGGTAAGACCTTGTGATTTATGAATCGTGACTGCGTATGCAAGAGTTAGAGAAAATTGTTCCCTGCGTACATACATATCTTTGAAGAGAAGGAATCTAGCTGTTGAGCGTCCTATCCTTTTTACTTCTGAAAGTTTGTCAAAGAGTATATTGACAAACTGAATTGTGTTGTCGCGTGGGTATGTTTGAAGGCCAACAACTGTACCCAGTGCTCCATTAAATAGTCCTTGGTCCACGTCAAGGTTACGTTTAAGCATTACTCTAAAATTTAAGGATAATTTTAATATCTTTTCTAAGCCTGCTGTGTTTGAGTTTGATTTTTCTAAACTATTTAGTCTTGTTGTGGCTTGGTCACACATGGGTAGTGTCATACCATGTACATCTAGTTTGTCTTTGGCGCTAATTTCCATGATTGGTTGCATTTCTTTACTTAGCATGATTTAATTGAATTTGAAACAGCTTGCAAGAGTTGGCATTAAAGCCATATAATTGACATTTTTGTGGGCTAATTGTTCCATAACATCTGTAGCACATGCATTATTGCCATAAAGTGCATTAATGTGCCGGGTTTTCAATATTGCTTCTGCTTCTTTAGAAAGGATACCAACTCTGATACTTTTTAAAATGTTGGCATAAGTGAGATCTGCACATTGCCGTATGTTTTCTGTTAATTCTCTGTATTGGAAATGTTGCCAATGATTGACATTTCCAATGCTGCCAACAGTTTTACGGCAGAGTTTGTGTCCTAATGTTTTAAAAATAGGCTCACCTTTTACTGGTGTTAATTGAAGCAGATCTCCAAAAACAATAATGTGTTTTCCTGCAAAGAGCTCTTCATAGTCTGTTTTGAGTACTTCTTGTAATCTGAGGTGAATCAAAGCTAACATCAGGTTGGAGACCATGCTCACTTCATCTATTAGTAGCATTTTCATTTGTTTCAATACTCTGCGTAGTTCCATTGCAGCTTCTGCAGAAAGTTTGTAATAGTCTAATTTGTTTTGGTGTTCTACTGGCAGGAGTAGTAATCGTTGTAAAGTGACACCACCTATGTTGTAGGCAGCTAAACCTGTGGGGGCAGTGACAACACCTGACAGTTTGTTGTTTGTCAATTGTTGAAGGAATTTACTAATGATTTTGATTAGAAATGTTTTGCCAGAACCAGCTTCACCACTGACGTACACTAGTATAGGTTTATAATTATGGCAGGAACATTCTTTATTTTAATGTTTTACACCATGTGCATTTTGTTTTGTTACTTCTTGAAAAATGCTACGTTGTTCATTGTTTAGTTTTGATTGTAGTATAGTTAAGTCTTCTTTTTCTTCATACTGACACATGGTGTTTTCTACTTCTATCATAGCTAATTCTGCCTCATTTATTATTAGTGGTTCTCCCAGTGGTTCTTGGCTCCCTGTTACAGAAGGTTGACTACTGTCAGGAGTGTCCTTATCTAGTTGGGCTTGGAGTTCTTCTTCGTGTTGCTGTTTATTGTGCAACATTGTTTTGTACTGTGTAAAGTTTACATCAGGTATAGTGCTTTCATTTGCTTTGAAAGCATCCTCATATGAGTCATAGTTATCTAGTATTTGTTCTTCTTTTCTCTATGGTTTGAAGAGTTATAGTAGGGACATCTAATATACTTCTTTATGTTGAGGAGTCTTTAATGACAATTTGATATGATTAATTAAATTTGGTTCAGTGAGTTTAACTAAGCTGCCTTCACAGTTTGTCACTCTATATTTACCTTTTTTTTTCATCAGGTTTCATATTATTTTTGTATGTGTAGTTTTGGGCTATGTGGTATAGACACATGTTTTCCAAAGTATTACTTCTGTTTGGGTAGAATGGGCCTCATCACGACTTGGGCGGTAAATGTGGCGGATTATCCGCCGGACCTAAATAGCGCTAACGCCACGGCACCCGGCGGATAATCCGCCAGATCACGAGTCATCGTGCACGTGCCCCGGTCCCTGGCGTTAGTGCGATTAGTGCAAACCCTCAAATCCGACGCACAGTGCGCTATCGCCACGACGCGCTTATAGCGCGTGGGAAGCGCGTCACTGCCGGAACGGGAAATAAAGCGGTGGCCATCTTGGAAATCACAATCCGTCGGATATCACAGCTACTGGAAGCCATCCACGCAATCCAAGGCTGGAAAATGAGTCAAGAGTGCACTATGGGCAAGTCTGCACTGGACAGGGTCAGGAAACCCAAGTTCAGTGACCAGGAGCTTGAGGGACTTGTGGAGGAGGCACTGACATACCATAATGAGCTGCAGCAATGGAAAACCAGTGCCCATCGTAGAGGCCAAATATGGCGATCCGCCGCCCAAAGGGTCAGTGCCATGGGGCGCGTGCCCCGGGATGGGGAGGGCTGCCGCAAGCGGCTGAATGACCTGCGCGTGCGAGTGCGAGGCATCCTGTCCCAGCACAGGAGTGCAAGTAGGGCCACAGGAGGAGGGCCACCACCACCCCCACCCGACCTCACACCATGGGAGGAGAAATTGACGGGCCTGATTGACGTCGGAACCATCGAGGGCATCGGTGGAGCTGAGGCAGGGACTGGCATCGACCCAACGGCAGGTGAGTCCCATCCCCAAAGACATGCATCTCATGAATGAGAGTGAAGACATATGTCTGAGGCACTGCATACACCTGTAAGTGAGGCCCACATCCCTAGAACGGTAGTGCTGCCTAGATGACCCCGTACGTGCAGTGCATGAATGACAGGGACAGGGGATAGACTCCCATAGCCATAGGACAGCTACGTAGAGTGGTATTGTGCATCAACACAACCACAAAAGCCTGAGCGCAGTCCATCCCAACCACGCGTTCCCATGCAGTGTACCTCCATGCACATCCACAACAAGAACCACATGGTGACTGAACAGAATGCAAGTTGAGTGCATCATTGGTACTGTTTTCAATCACACTTGTTGGCATGACCTGCATCATACAAATGTATGTAGCATTGTACTCAAACCACCCCCTATGTACCCCACAGGCACACGTCGATCCCAACAGCCTGGTGATGATGGGGATGAGACCACACCGCCAACGCGCCCACAGCACCGTGCCTCCACCAGCACCAGCACCCCACAAAGACGCCGCACCCAAGGGAGACAACCCAGGGGAACACCCACCTCACCCCAACGCAGCCCCTCCAGACAGCAGCAGCAGCCACATGGTCGCAGGGAGGCAACCGGCAGCTCACCCCAAGCCACCATCCACAGCCCCGATGCCGAGAGAGAGAGGTCTTAATTGGAGCCCTACATGGGAGCAACACCTCCACATGGGCATCATGCCGCCGCACTACACTCTCACAGTAGTAGTGATGGAGAAGGGGTGTCAACACCCCATGGAAGCCCAGGCAGACAGCAGGCCGGGACTCGCCATGCGCCTGTGCGTCGCTGCAGCACCCCGCAGCCAGATGTGGACACACCATCCTATGGGAGGCCAGAGGACCAGCAATCTGAGCCAGGCAGCCCAGTCCAGGCTGGTGGCTTCTCGCCATGCAGCCCCCCCTGACAGCACCCAATTCGCGGTCCACCACCTGACGCACCAGGGGAGCCCTTTGTCACTGGGGCAGCAGTCATGGGCCGAGTGGACATCATCGAGGCCAAACAGGCCCGGGTTGAAGCCATGGCAAAGGTGCAGAGCAGGCACATAAAAGCTGTCAGTCATTCCATCAGGCATGGGTGCAAATACGTGGCGCAGGACAATGCGCGTACACGGCAAGTCATACAACAATGCACTGCTGCCCTGACAGGCTTTGGGCAACGAGTCCACAAGTTCACAGAGGCAGTGTCAGCACTTGCAGAACAGCAACGCAAGGCCAATAACCTCATGCGTCAGCACATGATGGCCAGCGCTTCTGTACCCTCTACTTCCACCACACCCACAGAGGTTTCACTAGAGCCATCTCCGAGGCGCCGGTCCATGTGCCACCCGAGGGCACGCACACCGGAGGGGCCTGGGAGAGGGAAGCGCCCGCGCCCATCCTAGTGGTGCATGGCATCATTGTTGTTGGCCCCGATGAGGCAACTGCACAGTTGGGGGTTGTACACTGGGGGGAGGGGGGATTGTTGGTTGTACACTGGTGGGAGGGGGGATTGTTGGGTGTTCACTGGGGGGAGGGGGTATTGTTGGGTGTTCACTGGGGGAGGGGGGATTGTTGGGTGTTCACGGGGGGCAGGGGGGTTTGTGTGCTGGGTGTTTACTGGGTGGAGGGGGGGTTCGTTGGACAGAAAATAAATCACGTTACAAAAATCACAATGCATGGACAGTAGTGATTGTTACAAATGCAATTTAATGTCGAAGTGACATATTTACAATTTACCCATTACCCATTTCTAAAAGAATCCATCAATCAATCCCTGTCTGGCCAACCTCCCCTCCCTCAGCCCAACCCTTTGTGCATGTGCAACACCTTCTGGCACTTCATCGCCCTCACTACCATCCTCAGGTGGCTGCACATGAGCATCAGGGGGCAGTGGCACATTTCTGCGACAACAGATGTTGTGCAGCATGGCACATGTCAGTACAATTTTTCCAACTTTTTCTGGTGCATACATCATTGCCCCTCCCGTGCGGTCGAGGCACCGGAAGCGTGCCTTCAGCAGTCCAAATGCCCTCTCCACGTAGATCCGTGTACGGGCATGGCCAAGGTTGTATGCCCGCTCCGCCGCCTTGTGTGGGTGAGGCACAGGGGTCATGAGCCACGTGTACTGGGGATATCCAGAATCACCTGCAGGGGAGAGAAAGCCGCTATGGGGACAAGGCAAGTCCAGTGGGTGTACAGAGCCCTGTCATCAGTGTGATTTTGCCATATTTGTCATTTGGCCTATAACATTGTGGAGTGTGCTGTCGTACGGGCACGATTGAATCAATGGGGTACTCTCCACTTGGTACGCCTATGTTTCTGTATGTAACAGTACTCATTCACTTGTCGCAGGATAAGGGGTCCCTTCACAGAAGTGGCTGCCTCATGTGTCATTGCAAATCCATTTGGCTACAGTTGCATTTGCTGCTCTTCACTATTCTGTACTGTTCTCCATGCATTTCCATGGCCATTTTGGGGACAGTGTTTGTGGAATGTGCATTGTCATTGCTCGGCCTACTTATGTGTCGAGCATTCATGGATGTGCCAGCTCATGGTTTGGTATTTCATTACTGTCGGATGGGCAGGGTGGGATTTCTGTACTGTGTCAGTGTTGGGAGCCATGGTGCTACTCACACAGGAGGCTTTGTTGTGGTGGTGCTTCTATATGTCACTGTGTCGCCACATGTCTTACATCCTGCATGGGTGTGTTCTGCTGTGTTGGACATGTCCAAGGTTCATCGTGCCAGGTGCTTGAATGTGTATGCTGCAGTGATGCTGCTGCCTATTGGGAATGATGGATTCTGTGACAGGCACCATCAGTTGTGGATTGACTTGCTTTGTGGTATACATTTGTACTCACCCAGTAGCCATGTGTTTTGTCCTCGGTGCCTTTCCATGTACGCTGGCAGGGTACTGTTGCGTAGGACCATAGAGTCGTGGGTGGATCCTGGGTAGCGGGCACAGCAGTGGCTGAAGGTGAGGTCAGGACCACATGTCATCTGCACGTTGAGGGAATGGTACTGTTTACGGTTTCTGTAGGCAGCCTCATGTGCCTGGGGTGGTACGAGTGCCACATGTGTGCAGTCCAGGGCTGCTATTACATTCGGGACTTGGGCAATGGCATAGAATTGACCCTTAAGCTGGTGCACCTGTGCCTGTGTGGCTGGTAATGCAATGTGTTTGTTCACATGATTCAACAGTGCATCAAGCACCTTTCCCAGCATGGCACTGAATGCGGACTGGGCCATTCCATGCATCATGGCAACGGTATGTTGGTAGCTGCCAGTCCCAAGAAATTGAAGCACAGACACGAGCTTCACTAGGGGAGGTACCGCCATGCTGGTGGCTATGCGGCTGCATATGTCACCCTGGATTGTGTCCAGCAACTGGGTGATGGTTGCCCTGTCCAGCCGATGTTCTATCACCAACTGACCATCAGTCAGGGCCCAGGGTGTTGGCCTGACCCTGGGGATGGCTGGCCGTCTTGCTGGTGCTGCTCTCTTCCTCCTTCTCCTCATCCCCACTGCCCCCTGCACTCCCAGGGCCCTGGCCTGGTTGACTGGCCTCTGTAGCTCCAGGCGCAGCAGGTAGAAGTCGACATCTAGGCTCCCGGCTCCAAATGGCAGCATGGTGTTGGAGTGGGTGTGTTGTGCATGGGTGGCTCCTTTGTAGGCCACTGATTTGCATTGGTTCCACCTGGGCCCTCATTGCTGTCTCCTCCCTGCTCTTGCTGGTGTAATGGTGTTGGGGAGGGTGTGTTGTGCATGGGTGGGTCCTTTGTAGGCCTCTGATTTGCATTGGTTCACCTGGGCCCTCATTGCTGTCTCCTCCCTGCTGCTGCTGGTGTAATGGTGTTGGGGAGGGTGTGTTGTGCATGGGTGGGTCCTTTGAAGGCCTCTGATTGGCATTGGTTCCACCTGGGCCCTCATTGCTGTCTAGTCCCTGCTCCTGCTGGTGTAATGGTGTAGGGGAGGGTGTGTTGTACATGGGTGGGTCCTTTGTAGGCCTCTGATTTGCATTGGTTCCACCTGGACCCTTATTGCTGTGGCCTGTGTTCTGTTACCTCCAGCTTTTTGCTGGAGGTATTTTCGGCGGATTATCCGCCGCTTTTCTGGCGCTAATAGCGCTTACGCCGGACTCGTGATTGATGATGTTTTAGCGCTAATGGTTCCTGGCGCTGTTATGGCTTGCGCTTGTACAGCCAGCTGTCCTTGGGCCGGCTGTGATGGCGCCGGCGGTATTTGGAGTCGTGATCCGACGGACCCTTAAAATCGGCGCTAAAAGCGTTACTGCTGATTTTAAGGGTTACCGCCCAAGTTGTGATGAGGCCCTATGTCTAACTGAAGACATGAGGTTGTTCACTTGACCTGTATTTGAAACTGGTCTAGGGAAACCAAATCGGCATTTGGTGTAGTGTTTCCCCTTGTTTTTGTATTTGCAACGACAATATTTTCCACATTTGTGTCTTTGAAATTGTAAAATTTGTGCATGAAGATCACTATATGTGGCTTCTGATGGAATTTCACTAGTGACATATTTTCAATAAACTTTAAAACAGTGGCATCCAAATTTAGGAGCATCTTTAATCCATAAAAGCATGTGGATATGTGGTGCTCCTCTGGCTTGGTATTCTTTTCTCCAAAAGAAGTGTTGCACTTCTCCAAGGGGAGGAACAGTTTTATTACAAATAAAATGTAGCATAGCAATGAAGCGATGGTGAAAATAGTTCTCCAGGTGTTAGTATATCTATGTTTGTTTTGTTTTTATTTGACATGCGTAGGAAATCATGTAAATCTTCCCATGCATATTCTGCACAACTTAATGTAACAAACCAAGTGGGTGGGCCAAGGTTTCTGATCATATCTCCATGACGTCGAAACCAGTACTCTTTAGTACCATGCATATTTGCTAATAGCTTTGTAATATTTGATTGTAAAACCTCATTCTTTTGTTGCACTTTTCCTAATAATTGTGTAGCTGTCATATTTTGAAAGTGTGATCCTGATTTTAATATGTGTGCAACTCCGTAACATAAAGTTGCTAGTTCACTTTCAAAGAGTAGGTGGAATATGTATTCCACATTTTGTCTAAATCTGGGATCTTCAGAATACATCCGTAATGAGCGGTATTCTGAAGCTGATATTTGAATAGGTCTATCATCATTCCTTTCTATACTTTTTTCCCATATGTTGATTGGCGATCCTTTTGTTTGACGCATTTGGTACGTTTCCAGTACATCTTCTATGGTGTCATTAGAGTGCAAAGCATGAATTGTATAATGGTCTAAAGTATTTGATATTGTAGCAGGATCTAGTAGCTCAAATTGACCAGCTTCTTGTGTTTCTTGAATTATTTCAGTTGTATCTTTCAAGTTTTCATCAATGTTAATTTCTTTGTAATATTCATTATTCTCTTTAAGATATTGGAAGGCTTGTCGAACTTTATGTAAATCTACCAGCTGTTGCCATATTCTTTTGTCTTTTGTAGGTACTCCATTTACTAAGATAATTAAAGATTGCTGCATTGGACGTTGCACTCCTAGAGTATGCACATTTTCTTTTGGATCTAATGTTAAATAAACTACTTTTCCTCGAATGCCTTTTACCAATTCAGAGGGAGGTAATTTTGCTGTTTTTGGTTGAAGGTGTATTATTGCTTGAAATGGGTGTACTGTTTGAATTATGATGCTCTCATATAAATTAAGTTGTTGTAGGGGTTTTGGTACTGGGTATAAATCCAAATTATTTGTGATAGCACGTGAAGGAGTTTGGTTGTTGTCAACTTTTGTGGTGCAGTAACTGCAAAGTATTAAGGGGTCAGTTATTTCGTATTTGTTTTCTGCTGCAAGGTAGAGAGCTAATTCAAACCATTTAGAATCTTCATTGTCTTCTATTTTGTATGATAGGTCTACAGTTTTTGTGTTACTTTTATCAAAAGTTCTACCGCAACATACACATACATGGTTTGGTACTTCAGCTGATGTACTTTTAAATTTTAGTATTTCTTTTTTGTATGTCTTTAGCAAAAGGTCGCCATGTGTAGAATTGTTGCTTAATAGGTTTAAAGCTATTTCATTCTGTAAATGGCTTTCACTTCCAAAATATTTTTTCTGGATATAGTCAATTTCTTCAAGTAGGTCTTTTGCTGTACCACGTAGAAGGATGTTATTTAAATTTGCTAGTGCTACAGCAGGACTTTTAGCATAGTACAGTTTATAGACTAGATTTCTTATAGTTGAATGATGTGTTGATATCCTTTTGATATCATGGAAAGTGGTTTTACAAGTAGGTCCTGTAATGCAGGCCAATGAATGTCCTTGTAGTCCTGTGTACTTGCGCCTGGACAGTATCCATATTTTGCAGTAATTTAATTTCAATTTTGTCTTTGCTTTTTACATATTTATTGAGGAATTGACGTAAAGATTTGAAACATTGTTTGGGAATGTTACACATTGACGTGCATGGCCATTTGTACACCAGACGTTCTGATTCAGTTGAATGGAGGGGTAATTCTAAGTTTACAGGGCATATTTTTGTAAGGAGTACTTCTTGTTCCATTATGGTATTATTCACTTTTTCATAACCTCGACCACTGCTATGTATGGCAATTGTATTTGTTTGCTTTTGTTTGTACGCTTCTTCATTAAAATATGGTTCTGTGCTCGTAATGTGATTCCATTCACCTACGCAGATACTTAAGAAGTTCTTTCTGTTGACATTTCGCTTATTGAGAAGTCTTTTTTGTAATTTAGTTATTAGTTTTGTTAGTGGTTTCATTTTGTTTAACAGTAAAATAAATAACTTTCTTTTGAGAAGAATTGCACTGTCCATCAACGCTTCTAAGATTAACTTCCTACGATAGGTTTTAAGCATTGAACCTGATTTCTCTCCTGTTTTTATAAGATTTTGAAGGACTTTGTGACGGTACATTTTGGCTAAAATACTTTTCTTGGTGTGCTTACTTTGCACTATATTAAAATTTAAAGAAGTAGTTTTATCTGTAGTGACAGCTGATTTTCTGTTAATTGTTTTTTGGTTTTGTTTTACATTTTGATAGAGGAGGCAAAGTTTTTGTACTTGAAACCTCTTGTGTTTCACTAAATGACTGTATTAGCTGTTTTGTTTCAACCTTTTATTTTACAAATTCTGCTAGAGAAGGATGCTTATGTTGGACACTTTTATTTTCATTTGCTCTACTTCTGCGTTGCTTTCTACGGACTTGACTTTTGGTAGGCATTCTTTAGGGTCTGTTGAAAAAAATAAAGAAGGTATGGGTTGGGGTGTTCTGCAATGCATGTGTGCTGTGTGCATGAGTGTTTGAGTAAGATGATAAAGATGTATGTAATGGTGTGTGATTGTGCATTGGGAACTACAACTAGTAGGGATAGGTATTCTTGAATTTATGTGTTACTAAACTGGGGTTCAGATGACAAAAAAAAAGTAAGCTAGTGGTGTGGAAAAGTACACATAGTAAATCCAATGTATACAATTAAAACAGTTGTTTGTTCTATAATATGAAAATTGTAGCGGTTCAGTTGGGTAATTTGTGTGTCCAAAAATACGAATTTGTGGGCCATTCTGGCTGTAAATCGCTGTTAAAGACATGGAGATTTTTAGACAAAATGGTACACAATCTCTATTTTAGGCACAGAAATAGCTTGTAGTAACTTTACAGTATGTTTGAGTAATAATACAAATATTATGGTGATATTCTATTTACTTTTTTTCTTAAATTAACAGGTAACTTCTTAGTTCTTCTTTGTTCTTCAAATTCGGCTGCTTCTTTTCAGGAGACTGGTCTTCACTGCAATTGTAAAAGATTCAAATTAGTAATTTTGTTTGTATATAGCGCTGTTTTTAATTTAGATATTGATTTCTTTAATTGAAATCCTCAGCGCCTTCTTCAAAACCATTAAACTAATTTATTTACATAAGATATATTGCATCAGTTCTGTACATATGATATGTTCTTAATGAACAAATTGTATTGAATGACTAACTATAGCAAAAAATATCTTTACTATGTCTTGTGAAATTTATAATATACCAGTGAATACCACTATTTCTGTAACTAAGCTGTTCTAGGTAATAGCGCCTCAATGTCATGTCTAAATTAAAGTAATTAAGTAAATAAATAAATAAAAACAAAAAAATATGAAATTGTATAAGTATTTTTTTAAAGATTTAAACATAGATTGTGCTTGCATGCAATTTTGTTTGAATATATGTAGTCTATATATTTAATTTAAAAAATGTTAGTTTAACATGATTTGAGTGTGTGTGTATAAAGAAAGTAAATAGTATAAAGGTTTATAAGTGATAGTTGGTTTTAGGAAATTGAAAAAATACAGTAAATTAATTTTACAGATTACACAAGCTAAAAGTCTGTTTGAAAATGTGTTCATATACTGTACAGAAAATATGCATACCTGAAGTTTGTGTTCATGCATATGGATATGCAATGAGCTGCAAGTAGAAATCTTGGAGACTTGTACAGTATTTCTGGTAGATGGTGCTTGCCAATGATATGACACTTGTACTCAGAGAGATTCACAGTACATTTGCAGTGCTGATCTATGATGATGCAGTTAGATGTAGAGGTCTTGAATGTGATTGGTGCATGGTCATGTGACTTCTTAGCTACATCCAATGAGGGAATGGCAGAGAGAGTGAAGTGGAAATGGTAGAAGGGCTGTTTATGTTACGATATGTTTGCGGACATGGCGGTAGTTCGTGGACATCGGGAGTTACATCCGGGGATTTTTGGGTTCAGAAGTCATGCAAATGAGAATGAGTACTGAAAGGGATTGGTCAGGAAAGTTTAGTGGGTGTGTGGGTGTTGTGCCAGAAGAAAGTTTCTCATATACTGTTTTTGCTGAGAGAACAACAGATAGCTATGTCTGTGTGTTTTAGGAAAAAGATTGTATGGATTTTGGGAGATTCATGGATATATTGGTTGAAGGTGCATGCAGAAAGCTGTGGAGTAGCTGTAGATCTTGGATTCCCACATGTGGAAGTACACTGGCATGGAGTACGTGGAATGAAGTGGTTGGACTTGCTACCTCTCTGTGCTACTTTGGTGACAGGGCAACATCCAGACATAATTGTAATTCATTGTGGAGGGAACAGTTTAGGACATGTGACTGGAATTTATTTGCAATTTGCTATGAAAGAAGGACTTGGGAAGGTTATGGACTTGTTTCCTAATTCTCAAGTGATATTTTCACAGATTGCGCAGAGACAAATGTGGCTTCGTTCTTCTTCATTTGGTCCACAAATGGAAAAAGCAAGGCGCATTGTTAATAAAGCTGTTTGTGCCTTTCTAAAAGATTTTGGCATGTCTTCTTTTCACAATGAAAATATTCTGGTTCGTAGTACAAACATTTTTCGCAGAGATGGAATCCATCTTACTTATGGTGGCAATCAGATTTTTCTGAGAAATGTACAAAATGCATTGCGACCTTTTTTGGAATTACAACATCCATTTTGAAGTAGGTGTTAAGCATTTATAATTTTTGACTTACAAAAACCCCCCAAAGGCTCTTTTCAGAACCACCACTTCCTCCCAGAGAAAATTGCAATGTTTGTGATAGGGTAGCAACCCAATTTTTTAAATGTCCGCGAACTGTCCGCGGACTTCTAAAATATACAAAGGGCCCTGCTTCATTTATTTTCACTTCTATTTTTAAACTGTGAAAGGCGGCTCTGAAAAGAGCCTTATTTACTTTTTGATTTTTGATATTTTGTATTTTTTTTGGTTTTTTATACACAACACACTAGGAGAGGAGAGGAAAGGAAGGTAAAGGGGGGGGACACCAACCACAGGGATATGAAAGGGCGAGCTGAGAGACGAAGATGTAGAGTGGGTTTTATTTGGTTAGTGAGCAAATCTCGTGCTCTGAGACGATAGTCTCAAAAGCACTACAAAGTCGCTCCCCCCTGCAGAGTACTGTGTGACAGTACATACATACAACTGTGACCCTCGAAAGGTAAGGGTCATCAGCATTCTGTATGGCCTGTGAGGCAGCTTGAGGAAGACGCTGTCCCACAGAGGTGGTCCTTGTGGTGACAGGATCAGAAACAGAGGATGAAATAGAGGAAATCAACCTGCTACGTTCTTCGCAAGGTACAACCCTGCGAATAGCCCCAGAGTGAAATGACCTCATGTGTCGCTTCATAGTAGTGGTCCCAAAGCTGTACTTACCGTGCTTCCCGCGACTGAGTATCATTTTGCACTCATTGCAGGTAACACGGTTAACACGAGCCTTAGGACCATTCCCATGAATGGTAAATAACCTCCACACCCTAGACTCACGCCTAGTGTGGGTAGTAGGGATTTCCTCTACCTAATTCTCATCATCCTCTTCTTCCTCCTCTGCATCCTCACTCCTGTTCCCCTCTTCAGGCCCTTGGAGAGGTGGTGGTGGTGGAGGGGGTGGGGGTGGTGCTGAAGCAGGTGCAGCACCAGGTGGCACTAGTTCAGCCATGGATGCCATCTCGATGATGGTGTAATCTGCAGGTGGCAGCAAAAATCGCTGTGTTCTGAAGAATAGCCAGAAACACAATGAATATAAGCTCTAGGGCGTGGTCTTTTATAGGGGTGCTTGTGCGCGGTCCGCGGACATGCACGCTGTCCGCGGACAGATCGAACACAAAAAAAAGTTCGAAAAGTTTCAAAAGGTATGTAGAAACTCAGGATTACTATGTGGGACTTGTGCCATGGTGAGATTTTATTGAAAAATATTATGGATTAATTGAAAATGTACTTTTAAATTGTTCGGGGACACGAACAGTGTCCGCATTCAGAACACGCGATCAGCGTGGGTGCGGTCATATGATCCGTTCGCGAACAAATCCGCGAAGAAAGCGCATGTCCGCCGGACACCAAATGCATGGAGATTGGTTAGCGCATGCGCGTTGATGTTCTACGGACACTGTTCGGGTCCTGAAGTAATGAAAAATGCGTCACACGTGAAACGAATATTTAAGGACACAGCGTGTGTTCTTAGAACAGTTTAAACTTGCTAGCGAACAGTAAGGACAGGTATAGTGTTCTTTAAGACACCTCCATTTTCGTTTAATTACGAACAATTCAGGACACCATGTGTGTTCTTAGAACAGTTTGAACTTGCTAGCGAACACTACGAACAGGTATAGTGTTCTTCAGGACACCTCCATTTTCGTTTATGTACGAACATTTCAGGACACCAATTGTGTTCTTAGAACAGTTTAAACTTGATAGCGAACACTACGGGCAGATATAGTGTTCTTTAGGACACTTTAATTTTTTTTTTTTAAGAACATTTCAGGACACCGCGTTTGTTCTTAGAATAGTTTCATCTTGCTAGCGAACACTACGAACAGGTATAGTGTTCTTCAGGACACCTCCATTTTCGTTTACGTATGAACATTTCAGGACACCAATTGCGTTCTTAGAACAGTTTAAACTTGATAGCGAACACTACGGACAGATATAGTGTTCTTTAGGACACTTTAATTTTTTTTTTACGAACATTTCAGGACATCGCATGTGTTCTTAGAACAGTTTGAACTTGCTAGCGAACAGTACGAACAGGTATAGTGTTCTTCAGGACACCTCCATTTTCGTTTATTTACAAACATTTCAGAACACCTGCACTGTCCGCGGACACCTACATTGTTTTAAAAAAAAAAAACGAAACTATTTACAACACAATATAAAAATTAAACTTTATTTAACATATATTAATAATTTATGACAGAGAAGGTGAGGCAGAAACAGAAACAAAAACAGGAGAATTAGGGGTTTCAACATGATTGTTATTAGGTGAAGAAGGGATGGAAGTCTCATCAAAACGTTTTGGGTTATTGAGAGGGTTTGGGGATAATTGACTGGGATATGGTGAGGAGGGACAAGTACATGTGGGGCAATGGTACGAGGTTTTTGGTTTAAAATGATCTTCAACAAAAGTTTTCAATTAATTAAAATTAGTCAACAATAAATCCATTTTTTCTTCTATACTGTGAAAAGTGTTATCCATAACAGGTTTTTCTGAAGTATTTTCTATTTTGGTATGCTCTGTACAAAAAATATGTACATGTTAAATGTATACAAAATAATAATAATTAAATGGTTTATATTATAAAGTGTTTACCATTAGTTTCACTATCTTGTGACATTTCTTCATGTGGGAAATGCTCCTCTAGCCATTCCAGAGTACTAGACATTTCTGTGAGAAAAAAAAAAAAGATAATATTTTTTTTAATCTAATATAGAAAGTTTATAAATATATGAACAAAATTAAGTACACTTACTATTTCAGGTAAGATATGTCCTATGTACTCAGTGGGTCTGCTCTTGTTCTCAGTTCTGTCGTGTTTGATAGGTAATTATGTTGGTATATTCCATTTTAGAACATAGTGCATTTAAATGAATGGTTAGTGTGTTGTATATATGGGTTACATTTCATTTGTGATGTCATCTTTGATGTCCTGGGTGTTAGGCTTAGCAGTGCACGGTGGTGGCGCGAGTTATGGTTGCTTAGCTTGCCATAACTGGCGAATTTCAAGGGTTTTTCGGTTTTACTTGGAACCATAACGTCCCTTTAACAAAGTTTTTTCACTGAATTTGAAAGGTTTTTAGCAGCGCAACTTAACCATAACGTCCCTTTAACAAAGTTTTTTTCACTGAATTTGAAAGGTTTTTAGCAGCGCAACTTAACCATAACGTTCCTTTAACAAAGATTTTTCACTGAATATATATATATATATATATATATATGTATATATATATATATATATATGTGAAAATGTGTTTGTTTGTGGCAGGATTTGTGGCAAAGCGTTGTTCCTTATACAATTCCAATTGTTTCACCAATCTGCACCAAACTTTGCATAGTTACCCATTAGGGCCCTTCGGACATTACTTGCTACATGATATTTGGACACCTCAACCCTTTCCACGGATTTCAGCAAAAGTCAACATTTGTTTGTCGGGATGTGGTTTTGTTGCGTAGTGTTGTTCCTTGTACAATTCCATACCATTTCACCAATATGCACCACATTTTGCATACTTACCTTTTAGGACCCTCTGGACATTACTGGCTACATGACATTTGGACACCCCACCCCGTTTCATGGATTTCTGCACAAGTGCAAATTTGTTTGTGGGTTTATGGCTTGGATAAGCGTTGTTCCTTATACATTTCCACACAATTTCCCCAATCTGCACCAAATTGTGCATAGTTACCTGTTAGGTACCTCTGGACATTGCTAGCTACCATTCCCCAGATTTCAGAGCTCCAGGTTATGTCAGCCAGCCAAACACGTCCATTCTCAGTGCTGTTTACGTCAGGGTGCAAAGCACATCAAGCAATAATCTAATTTGAACAGAGATCTACAGGATCAGTGTTATCATGCCTGTCTAGAGAACCCGTTCGTAGAATGGGTACTTCTTCTAGTATATACATAAATAAATCCATAAATAAGTAGCAGCAAGACTTATATAGCAGCAAGACTTGTCACAAATAGCATTTATGTTTTATTTCAAGAGTCCTAGAGATGAAGAGTCTGTGTTCTCCATAAACCAAAGGTTCCATTCCCGGATATACCAAGTGATTCTATCCTTGAGGGAGGCAGTAGCAGCCCCATGGATGCATTTGAAGAGGATGCAGAAAATGTTAAGCCGATTATGTACTCTGCTGAAAGACACAGCAGGTTTGCTAAAGCAGCTTGGTCATGATCAATTTTCCTATTTCCAGAAACCAATCAGTTTTGAGCTATCTGGAGTTTGCTACAGGGTTTCATTAACATACACCCTAGAAGTGTATTTCTATAGTCCCAAGCAACTACCCACTAAGACTCCTAGTACAACTGTACACATGTCGATTGGCATGAAGGGGCAAATCCCATGTAGCCACCTGATATTAACTGGAACTTTATCAACAATAACTTCTAAGCATTAAACCTGAGATGACATCTTGACATGTTTTCCAAATATTGGGGCTGGGGGATGATAAGTAATTCCATCTTGCTGTTAATTGGACAGCCTCCATCATTCCCTCTCTAGCCAGGCAGAATCCATCCAAGCTGAACATTGTTTAGCCAGGCTTTGTTCATTTACATTCAAACTGATTTCAGTTAAGCTGCAACTGCTTTTGGCTGTTAAATTAAAAGTTATTCTTTAACTTCATAAATGGTGAAAATGGTTGTGAAAAATAGTGGAAATGTTAATAGTAAAAAATAAAAGTAGTGGAAATCAGTTCCTGAAAGTCCCTCCTCACTTCGATCTCCTATTAAAAGTGGGAATAGGGTGAGGGTGAGACTGTCAAGAGCAACGTGGAAAGAAGAACCAAGTGCCCCTGCTCATACAAAGGACAAAAAACACTCCTTAATAAAATGAGCATGCTATGTACAGTCCCCAAACCCGTCTGTAAAAAATGAGGGTCCAGGAAATAGTACGATCCTGGGCATTCTCTGCAATGCTAAGGAGCACATCTACTCACATGTTAGTACTGCAGTCACAAACACTTTCCCTCAAGTGCAACTACAGACAACGATATTACCCTTCGCCCACCAGAGAACCCTCCATGGAGTTGGCGCCTTTGTAAATAGCTGCCTGGATTACAATAACACACTTTGAGTGAGCCTACAAGACTGCCAACTCCACAGACACAGAAAGTGCTGGAGGCCACAGGTGCTTGACATTTTCATCCCCAACAATGAGTTGTTGAGAAATGGGAATTTCGTGGCCATGAAAGGAAGGGCTGTGGTTACCGTTAAAGCCAACCCACCCCGCCCCTCCCCCCTGTGCTTCCAATAAGAGGGAACCAAGGCACATAAAAACAGGACGCACAATGAAAGATGAAGGGGTGGATTTTTGGCAATGAAAATGTTGGCTTCAGTATTTGGACTATGAGAACAAGTAGAAGCATAAGCAGCATATTATCGTCGTAAGGAGACTTCACTAGCTAATTGGTCACCGCAGACATCTATGCAAGGTTTACTGACTGGTCCCCAAAACCATGAATGGTGTAGCCCTACAATTCTTAATCCCAAAATACACAGATAAATCTGCACCGCGTTCTTCACTTCGTGGATGCCCATCTATTGCTAGTCCCTCTCTCACATCACAATGGGTAAGGAGGCTGGCTCCACTTTTGGAACGACAAGCCCATAGAAATAAAAAGCATACACTCCTTGCTGCAGCTCAAGGTTGAGCTGAAGACATGCTCTCCTCACACAGAGAATGACACACCTCACCCACCCCTTCCCATAATACGCAGGTGCCTCCCTGACAACTAGTTACTTTCATCATATGTAATAATGCTGAGTTGGCATCCACAATTTGTTCATGCTTGGTTTCTACAGAAATAATCTTGCATGCACCAGACAGCAATCTTCTCATTGTAAATCTGCTGTGCCAGCACTTTCAATCTGCCATCACCTTGTGCAGATTTGTTAAAATGGTGGTGAGACGCGCCTGTATGCCTATGCAATGCCACTGTGTCATACCCATCCAGGAAAGGAATTGGCTGAAACAAGACGTTCTGCCAAGAATGTTCTTACTGGAGCACCGACACAAGACCCAAACCTCGCAAATTGAGGAAGCGCTCTGCCCCTTATTGTCCCGAGTTTCCAGAATTCCGTGCTTGTGAAATCACGAGATGTGCAGCAAAACGCAACTGATTTATAAGGCATTACCTGAGAGTCGTCCTTTGCTCACTCGGACAGCCAAGCCCAGATAGTACAACGGTCCAGAGCTGCATTTATGTCTTATACTTCGTGCACATGTTACTGTTATGGTGAGTGTTCATATATATATAGCAACATAAGCAAGTAGAGAGGAGGTAACATCATTCAATGGAGGATGGACAGGCGTGGACTGGGAACCAAAAGAGGCCCTGGAAATAATTTTCAAAATGGGCCCCATATTACACATTTTCAGCAAGTCCACCCCTTTTCCTATGGGAAAATTTGGAAATACCACACAAAAGAGGCCCAGGGTGCAGAGACCTACCGGGAAATCTCCTGAGTTCTCTATAGGCCAGTCCACCCCTGAGGATGGCTCTAGGAGAATTGTCACTTGTGTAACCTTTTGTGAATAAGGTAACGGAGGAAGGATGAAAGTCAAAGAAAGTGTTATGGGGTTTGGGATTACCACACAACCACTCTGTGTCTGTTATGCTATGTGCTGCTGGCAACATAAGCAAGTAGAGAGGAGGTAACATCATTCAATGGAGGATGGACAGGCGTGGACTGGGAACCAAAAGAGGCCCTGGAAATAATTTTCAAAATGGGCCCCATATTACACATTTTCAGCAAGTCCACCCCTTTTCCTATGGGAAAATTTGGAAATACCACACAAAAGAGGCCCAGGGTGCAGAGACCTACCGGGAAATCTCCTGAGTTCTCTATAGGCCAGTCCACCCCTGAGGATGGCTCTAGGAGAATTGTCACTTGTGTAACCTTTTGTGAATAAGGTAACGGAGGAAGGATGAAAGTCAAAGAAAGTGTTATGGGGTTTGGGATTACCACACAACCACTCTGTGTCTGTTATGCTATGTGCTGCTGGCACATTTTGTAGACCCCCAAATAACTGACATGGAGATGGAAGACTTCTCTACTGGCCCGCAGCTCGTTCCGCATCTGTGTGCCCATCTTCACTCCACACCATAGTTATCCAGGCGAGCTGGTCGTTGTCTCATCCGTCTCTCTGGATACCGCAGTGTCCCATCAGTTTCACTTGTCAAGACACCATTCCAATTTGCCACCTGTTTGGCGATAGCTCCTCGTGTGGACCATTCTCCTCAGATTCTTTTTCTTGATTTGAACTAGCTCTGCCACCATCTGACCCTACCTCACCATCAAGCGAGGATTCATCAGTGCTTATTTCCTGAGGAGGTAAATCACTGAGTTTCTTAAAGAAACAGGAGTTCCTTGTTATTGTGTCCCGTCCATGAGGCACCATAAGCATCAAGCCTTTTTGCCCACTACTCAGAAAGGGTGAACCTCATAAGGAAGATTCCATTCACCAAATGACTTCCTCATTCTAACCAGTACTGTATCACCAATGTTTAAGTCCTGATCGACTAGTCAGCCGCTGCTTGATTCTCTTTCATTCACTTTCTCTCTTTCCACCTGGAAACGCATGTCATCAGTGGTGATAGGCACACAGGATTTGTGCTGAGGTGGACGTCTCTTTGGGCATGTGCCAAACAGAACTTCTGCAGGAGCTTCTCCTGTTGAGGAATGGGTGTTGTCCGGTATTCCAACAAAAATTGTTGCAATGAACTTGCCTTTGTTTAGATGCAGATGACCACGTCATCTATAGCTACTGCCCCTCCCCTAACCCTACACTGCACAGGTGAGAAGCGTTACTCGCTAAGACAACCGTACAACTCACATCCCAGGTAGGTACAACAGGAAACTATGAGTGGAAGATGGCACGAGTATAACAAAGTTAATGTTGCAACGTTACATGTGCATGAATTAGATATGAAGCAAATATGCACAAACCATGAAGAATCCGCACACTAGGTCAAATATGCATTTATGCATGAAGAATATTAATATAGAATCCATAATACATGAAGAATACTAACACAAATACTGTATAAACTGAATACAACATGAACGACACGTGAACGTAGCCTACTAACATAGAAATGCAACAGTAATGGGCAGCCATCTTTTCTAAACTGGAATCCACAGGATGCTTGGTTAATGAAAGGCCTTAAGATTTGAGTGGAAGGGGGGGCATTTTGAACCCCCCCTTTCCCCTATTCCTACGCTTCCTGGATAGGCCTAGTCACAATTGCTTTGGGTTCAGGGCCCTGGCCCCGGAGCACTCGTGCAGGAATACCCTTAGGAACCGTGGCCCCCCCCTTGTGACACCCCATATAACAGTGCAACACCAGAGTGAATAAGACTACATTTTGTAAGCCTCCGACTCCATTTTTTAATGACAAGACAGTCGCAAGGTTCTAAGGCAGGCCTGTAGCTCTCCCAGCCAGACGCACCCATCGAGCAAGCTACCCCCCCCCACCACCTCCCTTTTGCCGTCTCTACAGTTGTTGGTTCCCATGAGAGACTAGCTGCGAGAATGCAACAAACTTTACACTGTATCTTCTGCTTTCTGTCTTACTTGACTGACCCAGATACAGCCCTGAGCAGGGGCCAGTATGAAAGCCATCCGTCTCTATAAACCTGCCCCCACAACCAACAGACCCTGGCCATAAAGAGCACCATCCCTATATTATTTAGGACAGGGTCGACAGTCAGGAGTGATCCTTGCATCCATTTGATCATGTATGTCCTCAATGACATTTGCGATGTCATCTTTGATGTCGTGGGTGTTAGTCTTAGCAGTGCACGGTGGTGGCGCGAGTTATGTTTGTTCAACTTACCATAACTGGCGAATCTCAGGGGTTTTTCGGTTTTACTTGGAACCATAACGTCCCTTTAACAATGTTTTTTTACTGAATTTGATAGGTTTTTAGTAGCACAACTTAACCATAACGTCCCTTTAACAAAGTTTTTTTACTGAATTTCATAGGTTTTTAGTAGCACAGCTTAACATTAATATCCCTGAATTTATGTACATGTAACATGGAACATACTGATCCCCCTCTACTGAATTTGATGTCCGCAAACTCTTCTTATGTCCGCGGACAGGGGCGGACAACAGCAGCACTACCCAAAAAGTCTGGGGGGTATGTTTAATTGTTATATCATAACATATGAACACTGCACAAATTCACAAACCAGCACACATACACATTATATGTAATAATAAATTAGAAGTGTAACCCATATAAATATAACACATCAGCCATTCATTTAAATACAATGGCCCTCATTACAACACCGGCAGTAACCAATGGCACTATTAGCACCATGGTTGCTGCCGGTATTGTAACGTGTCCGCCAATGGTAAATGGGGAAATACTGCCCCTTTCCAAGGTTGGCGAGGTGGTAATTCCCCATTTACCATTGGCCCTTCCCCATTCCCATTTTTGCCCGATAGGGCTCAATGGGACTGGGGAAGGCGGTAATTACAGTACCGCAAATTGCGGTACCGTAATTACCTCGAAAGTCCCTTTGCGGGTCCCTACTTTAACGGCTGGTCCAAACCAGCCATTAAGGTCGGGAACCTCAAAGGGACCTCGTAATCAGGCATTAAGGGTTTAACGGCGCCGACACCTTTTACGGCGCCGTTAACCCCTTAACGCCAGGTTCCCAATGAGGGCCAATATGTTCTAAAATGGAATATACCAAAAGAAGAAAGATAGGCTTCCCACATGATTACCTCACAGAAACTCCACAACTAAGAGCAACAGCAGATCTACAGACCAGTAAGAACACACCTTACCAGAACCTAGTAAGTGTACTTCATTTTACTCATATATTTCTAAAATGTCTGTATTAGATACAAAAAAAGTGATATAATTTTTTTTTCTCACAGAAATATCTAGTACTCTGGATTGGCTAAGGGAGCATTTCCCACGTGAGGAAATGTCTGAAGATAGTGAACCTAATGGCAGACACTTTTCTGTATAAACCAATTAATAAATATTATTTTATATACATTTAACATATACATTTTTTTTGTACAGACCATACAAACATTGAAAATAGTAAGCGAAAAGAAATATTAGATAAGACTCTCCAGCACATGGAAGAAAAAATTGACATACTCATGGAAAATGTCAACAATTTAAAAAAAATTTGTGGGGGATCACTTGAAAGAAAAAACTAGATACCATTGTCCCACATGTACCTGTCCCCCGTCACCATATCCCAGTCAATTATCCCCAAACCCTCTCCATGAACAAAAACGTTTTGATGAGACTTCCATCCCTTCTTCACCTCATATGAATCCTCTTGAAACCCACAATTCTCCTGTGTTTGTCTCAGTTTCTGCTTCACCTTCTCTGTCATAAATGCAGTTGAGGTGTCCGCGGACAGCGCGGGTGTGTGAAATGTCTGTAAAGAAACAAAAATGGGGGCATCCTAAGGACACTATACCTGTCCGTACTGTTCGCATGCAAGTTGAAACTGTTCTAAGAACGCACCTGGTGTCCAGGATGTCCACCATTAATCAAAATGGAGGTGTTCTAAGGGCACTTTACCTGTCCGTACTGTTGGCAGGCAAGTTGAAACTGTTCTACGAACACATTCGGTGTCCGGGATGTCCGCAATCAAACTAACACATGCGGTGTCCTGAAATGTTTGTAAATAAACAAAATTGGGGTGTCCTGAGTACGCTATACCTGTCCGTACTGTTCGTAGGCAAGTTGAAATTGTTCTAAGAACACATCAATTGTCCCGGGATGTATGTAAATAAACAAAATGGGGGTGTCCTCAGGACGCTATGCCTGTCCGTTTTGTTCGCAGGCGAGTTGAAACTGTTCTAAGAACACAGGCAGTATCCTGAAATGTTCGAAAATAAACAAAATAGGTGTGTCCTGAGGACGCTATGCCTGTCTGTATTGTTCGCAGGTAAGTTGAAACTCTTCTAAGAACACAGGCGGTGTCCTGAAATGTTCGTAAATAAACAAAATGGGGGTGTCCTGAGGACGCTGTCTGGATTGTTCGCAAGCAAGTTGAAACTATTCTAAGAACACACGCGGTGTCCTGAAATGTTCGTCAATAAACAAAATGGGGATGTCCTGAGGACGCTATGCCTGTCCGTATTGTTCGCAAGTGGATTGAAACTGTTCTAAGAACAAACGCCTGTTCGTAACTGTTCGTTTCGCTTCTGTTGCACTTTTAATTAGTTTCAGGACCCGAACAGTGTTCGTAGAACACCAACACGCATGCGCTAAACAGTTTCAGTGCATTTGGTGTCCTGCGGACACCCGTTCCCTTCACTGACATGTTTGCGAAGCTATCATGTGACCGCGCCCACTCTGAACCTGTGTTCTGACTGCGGACACTGTTAGTGTCCCCGAACAATTTAAAACTACCTTTTCAGGCAATCCACAATATTTTTCAATAATAAATCACCATAGCACAAGTCCCAGACAGTAATCCTGACTTTCTACATACTTTTTGGGACTTTTTGATCCTTTTTTTGGTGTTCGATCTGTCTGCGGACAGTGCGGGTGTCCGCGAACCGTGCACAAACACCCCTATAAAAGGCCACACCCCAGAGCTCTTCCTCATTGTGTTTCTGGCTATCTTACAGAACTCAGTGCATTTTTGCTGACAATTTTCCAAATTTATTTCTGAAACCTGATGGCATCCATGGCTGCACTACTGCCACCTGGTGTTACATCTGCCTCAGCACCAGCCCCACCCCTTCCACCACCACCACCTGCACAAGGGCCTGAAGAGGGGAACAGGAGTGAGGATCCAGAGGAGGATGAAGAGATTGATGAGAATGAGGTAGTGGAAGTCCCTACTACCAGCACTCGCCGAGAGTCTTGGATGTGGTGGTTATTTACCATTCATGGTAACGTACCTAAGGCGCGTGCGAACCAAGTCACCTGCAACAAGTGCCAAATGGTACTGAGTTGCGGGAAGCCTGGTTCATACATCGTTGGTACGACTACTATGAAGCGACACCTAAGGTTGTTCAATGCTGGGGCCGTTCGCAAGGTTGTACCTTGCGAGGAGTGTAGTAGGTTGACTTCCTCTACTACATCCTCCGTTTCTGATCCTGTCACCACAAGGAACACTCCTGTGGGACAGTATATTCCTTCAGCTGCCTCACAGGCCATTCGCAATGCTGATGACCCTTACCTTTCGAGGGTCACAGTTGTGTGTATGCACTGCAACGCAGTGCTCTGAAGGAGGGAGAGACTTCGAAGTGCTTTTGAGACTCTGGTCTCAGAGCACAAGAAGACCTGCTCACTACCTAAGTAAGGCCCACCCTACATCCTCCTCTCTCCACCCACCCTTTCTTATCCCCGTGGTTGGTGTCCACCTTTACCCTCCTTTTCCCTTCTCTCCTAGTGTGTCGTGTGTAAAATAAACCCAAAAAATAAAACAAGAAAAATAAAAAAAGGCTCTTTTCAGAGCCGCCTTTCACAGTTTAAAAATAGAAGTGGAAAATAATTGGAGCAGGGCCTTGTGTATTTTTTAGAAGTCCGCGGACAGTTCGCGAACATCTAAAATTTTGGGGTGCTGCCCTATCATAACCATTGCACTTTTGTCTGGGAGGAAGTGGTTGCTCTGAAAAGAGCCTTTTGGTGGTGTTTGTTTGTGTTTGAAAAATATGAAATGGTCACCACCTACTACAAAATGGATGCTGTAATTCCAAAAAAGGTTGCAATGCATTTTGTACATTTCTCAGAAAAATATGATTGCCAGCATAAGTAAGATGGACTCCATCTCTGTGAAAAATGTATGTGCTACGAAACATAGTATTTTCATTGTGAAAAGAGGACATGCCAACATCTCTTAGAAAAGCACAAACAGCCTTATTGACATTGCGCCTCGCTTTCTCCATTTGTTAACCAAATGAAGAAGAACGCAGCCACATTTGTCTGTGCGCAATCCGAGAAAAAATTACTTGATAATTTGGAAACATGTCCATGACCTTCCAAAGTCCTTCTTTCATCGCAAATTGCAAAGAAATTCCTGACACATGTCCCAAACTGTTCCCTCCACAGTGAATTATAATTATGTCTGGATTATGCTCTGTCTGCAAACTAGCACAGAGCGGTTGCAAGTCCAACCACTTCATTCCACGTACTCCATACCAGTGCACTTCCACATGTGGGAATTCAAGATCTACAGCTACTCCACAGCTTTCTGCATGCACCTTCAACCAATGTATCCACGAGTCTCCCAAAATCCAAACAATCTGTTTTCTGAAACACACAACCATAGCTATCTGTTCTTCTCTCAGAAAAAGACTATCTGACAAACTCTCTCCTGGCACAACACACCCACTAAACTTTACTGGCCAATCCCTTGCTGTGCTCATTCTCATTTGCATGCCTTCCCACCCCAAAATCCCTGTACGTAACACGTGATGTCCGCGGACTACCGCCATGTTCCTGGATATATCGTAACATGGACAGCCCTTCTACCATTTCTACTTCACTCTCTGTGCCATTCCCTCATTGGATATAGCTAACCAGTCACACGACCATCCACCAATCACATGCAAGACCTGTACATCTAACTCCATCATCATAGATCAGCACTTCAAATGTACTGTTAATCACTCTGAGTACAGGTGTCATATCATCGGAAAGCACCTTCTACAAGAAATACTGTACAAGTCTCCAAGATTTCTACTTGCAGCTGGATACATATCCATATGCATGAACACAAACTACAGGTATGCATATTTTCTGTATAGTACATGTACAATTCTTATACATTCATATAAACTGATTAACTGACTTTTAACGTGTATAACCTATAAAATGAACTTACTGTCATTTTTCCCATCTGCTATAATCAACTGTTACTTCCAAACCTGTCTGCTATTTAATTTGTTTTTACATACACATTTGCAAAGCATGCTGAACTAACATATTTAATGTAAAATATAAAGAGTGCACATAGTCAAACAAAATTGCATGCACACACTATGTTCAAATATCAAACAACAATACTTGTACAAAAACATACAAATCGATGTCTAAATTAACATCAGTGCTATAAACACACAAAGTTACTATTTTGTTTCCATTACAATTTCAGTGAAGACCACTCTCCCGAAAAGCAGCAGCAGCATTTGAAGTACAAACAACAACTAAGAAGAAACCTGCTCATTCAACAAAAAAAGTAAGTTAAATACCACCATAATATTTTTACTATTACTCAAACACACTATGGGGTTAATTCATGCTATTTCTGTGCCTAAAACAGAGATTGTGCACCATTCTGTCCACAAATCCCCATTTGTTAAACAGAGATTTACAGGCAGAATGGCGCACAAATCCGCATTTTTCGGCGCACAAATGACATAACTCAGCCCCTAGAACTTTAATATTATACAACAAACAACTGTTTTAATTCTATACCATTAGATTTACTATTTGTGCTTCTCCTCACCACTAGCTTACTTTCTACTGTCATCTGAACCCCAGTTTAGTAGCACATAAATTCAAGAATACCCATTCCAACTAGTTGTAGTTGCCCAATGCACAAACACACACCATAACATACATCTTTATCATCATACTCAGACACTCATGCACACAGCACACATACATTGCAGAACACCCTGACCCATACCTTCTTTATTTTTTTCAACAGACCCTAAAGAATGCTTACCAAAAATCAAGTCTGTAGAAAGCAACGGAGAAGTAGAGCAATTGAAAATAGAAGTGTCCAAAATAGGCATCCATCTGTAGCAGAATTTGTAAAAAAAGTTCAAACAAAACAGCTAATACAGTAATTTAGCGAAACAAAATGAGCTTCAAGTACAGAAACTTCGCCTCCTCTATCAAAATGTAAAATGAAACAGAAAAAGATTAACAAGAATTCAGCTAACACCACTTTTAAAACTGTTCCTATAAATCTTGATATAGTAACAAGTAAGCATACCAAAAAAAGTATTTTAGCAAAAATGTTCCGCCACAGAGTCCTTCAAAATCTTATAAAACAGGAGAGAAATCATGCACAACCCTTAAAACCTACCTCAGGAAATTAATCTTATAAGCTTTGATAGACAGTGCAATCCTTCTCAAAGGAAAGTTATTTATCTTAGTGTTAAACAAAATGAAACCACTAATGAAACCATCTTTGATGTCCTGGGTGTTAGTGTTAGCAGTGCACGGTGGCGCGAGTTATGGTACCATATGCTTATGTTACCATAACTGCCGAATTTCAGGGGTTTTTCGGTTTTACTTTGAACCATAACGTCCCTTTAACACATTTTATTCAGTGAATTTCATAGGTTTTTAGTAGCGCAACTTAACCATAACGTCCCTTTAACAAAGTTTTTTCACTGAATTTCATAGGTTTTTAGTAGCACAACTTAATCATAATATCCCTGACTTCATATACATGTAACATAAAACAAACTAACCCCCTCGTAGTGATTTTCATGTCCGCGACTACCGCCATGTCCACGGACATATCGAAAATCTGAGCGTGGTGAATGTAAATTTAAATAGTGTGCCCCATTTCCCCTTTGAAGTTGGCTCCGAAAAGAGCCGTTTTGTTTTTTTTTTTTTACAGATGCTTGACAGACACCTGTTATTTTGTATTTTTTTTCTTGTTTTTTTTCTTACTTTACTCCTAAAATCTTCACATAACCTTCTCCAAAGCAACCCTTACAATCCAAAATAGAAAGGCATTTCCCGTAAAAGATAAAGAAATGCCATCTTCTTTAAAATTAACAGCATTACTGGCATCAATATTCTCATTATTACAGAAGAACATACCAGCTCTAAGCATGAAGGCACACATGCCTCGGTTGATGACACACCTAGCAATGTTTTGCTGAGGACAAAAAACTGAATTATTGTCCCATATTGCCCTAGGTAGTAATCCAGAAAAAATAACTTTCGCATTTGGAAGGATCTTCATTACGGCTTGAACCAAGCGTTCCAAATCAGCCAACAAAGTAGGGGCACTGACGTTGCCCAAATGGAAAGCACCATAGTGCAAAACTACCACATGCGGACTGTTCATCGTGGCCATATCCTCACAAACTTGTACAATTCCCTGTACATTGCAATCAAGCACAGTGCTCCACACCACCTCCACTCCTTTCACATCAAAGTTCTTTGCAACATGCCTGCATTCAGCGTACTGTTGTAAACCATGCACAAACATATCTCCGAGCAAAAACACCCTGACTTTCTCCACGTCTGCCATCTTCACTACACACAGTCTCTTTAAACACAAATCCACAACCTCGACATCTGATTGGCTGCTCCATACAGTCTTCTTTCCATGTTGGATTTCCTGGAAAAACCTGGATGTAGCACGCCCTGTCCACAAACAGCCGCGGTGTCCGCAGACGGCGTCCACTTTACTCTCTGTGACATTCCCTCATTGCATACAGCTAAGCAATCACACAATACGAATAACGGCCTCAGAACACCCCCATTTTGTGAATTTTCGAACATTTCAGGACAATTACCATTTCATTATTCAACTTATTAACATTACAAATATTATACTTTCATCTTGTACTCTGCACACAATGCTATGTTTCTCCATTAGTAGCTCAGTATACTAGATAAAATCCCATAATACAATGCTATGTATATCAATGCATCATTCAAAGCACTAATAACGGTATGATAGTTATTGCAATATCCTTGACACTTTTTCACAACATTATAATAAAAATCCCTAGTACACAAATTCCATGAAAAGTACATAGACACATGATGTCATCAGTGATTTCATCAATGACATTTGCGATGTCATCTTTGATGTCCTGGGTGTTAGTCTTAGCAGTGCACGGTGGTGGCACGAGTTGTGGTTGCTTAGCTTACCATAACTGGCGAATTTCAGGGGTTTTTCGGTTTTACTTGGAACCATAACGTCCCTTTAACAAAGTTTTTTCACTGAATTTCATAGGTTTTTAGTAGCGCAACTTAGCCATAATGTACCTTTAACATAGTTTTTTCACTGAATTTCATAGGTTTTTAGTAGCGCAACTTAACGACAACGTCCCTTTAACAAAGTTTTTTCACTGAATAACATAGGTTTGTAGTAGCGCAACTTAACCATAATAACTTAACCCTAAAACCTATCGTAGGTAATTAATCTTAGAAGCGTTGATAGAAAGTGCAATCCTTCTCAATAATTTTAGTGTTAAACAAAATGAAACCACTAACAAAACTAATGACTAAATTACAAAAAAGACTTCTCAATAAACAAGATGTCAACAAACATAACTTCTTAAATATCTGTGGAGGTGAGTGGAGTCACACTACAAGCACAGAGCCATATTTTAATGAAGAAGCATACAAACAAAAGCAAACAAATACAAATGCCATACATAGCAGTGGACGAGGTTATGAAAAACCTAATAATACCATTATGAAACAAGAAATACTGCTTACAAAAATATCCCCATAAACCTTAGAATTACCTCTCAATTCAACTGAACCAGAACATCTTGTATACAAATGGCCATGCACGTCAATATGTAACATTCCCAAAAAGTCTTTCAAGTCTTTACGCCAATTCCTCAATCAGTATGTGAAAGGCAAAGACAAAATCAAAATTAAACTACTGCAAAATAGGGATATCTGTCCATTGCGCAAGTACACAGGACTACAAGGACATTCATTGGCCTGCATTTCAGGACCTACTTGCAAAACCACCTTCCATCATATCACAATGATATCAACACATCATTCAACTATAAGAAATCTAGTCTATAAACTGTACTATGCTAAAAGTCCTGCTTTAGCACTAGCCAATTTAAAGAACATTCTTCTACATGGTACAGCAAAAGACCTACTTGAAGAAATCGACTATATCCAGAAAAAATATTTTGGAAGAGAAAGCCACTTACAGAATGAAATATCTTTACAACAAATTAGCAACAATTCTACGCATAGCAACCTTCTACTACACACATACAAAAAAGAAATACTTACATTTAAAAGTACATCTGCTGAAGTACCAAACCATGTGTGTGTATGTTGCCGCAGAACTTTTTTTAAAAGTAACACAAAAATTGTAGATCTAACAGACAAAATAGCAGACAATGAAGATTCGAAATGGTTTGCATTTGCTCTCTACCTTTTAGCAGAAAACAAATACGAAATAACTGACCCCTTAATACTTTGCAGTTACTGCACTACAAAACTTGACAACAATCAAACTCCTTCATGTGCTATCACAAATAATTTGCAATTATTCCCACTACCAAAACCCCTACAACAACTCAATTTATATGAGAACATCATAATTCAAACAGTGCACCCCTTTTAAGTAATAATACGCCAAAACCAAAAACAGCAAAATTACCTTCTTCTGAATTGGTGAAAGGCATTTGTGGCAAAGTAGTGTATTTACCATTACATCTAAAACAAATTGTGCACACTCTGGGAGTGCAACTTCCAATGGAGCAGTCTTTAATTGTCTTAGTAAATGGTGTACCAACAAAAGACAAAAAAAATTGGCAACAACTCGTAGACTTACATAAAGTTAGACAATACTAGCAATATCTAAAAGACAATAAAGAATACTACAAAGAAATTAATATTGACGAAAACGTGAAGGAAACCACTGAAATAATTCAAAAGTCACCAGAAACTGGTCAATTTGAGCTTTTAGATCCTGCTACAATATCCAAAACCTTAGACCATTATACAACTCATCCATTGCACTCCAATGACACTGTAGAAGATGCACTAGAAACGTACCAAATGCAACAAACAAAAGGATTACCAATCAGCATATGGGAAAAAAGTATAGAAGCACATGCTTTTCCTCTACTCTTTCCTACTGTCAAATCCGCTTATTACGGATGTATTCTGAAGATCCCAGATTTAGACAAAATGTGGAATACTTATTCTACCTACTCTTTGAAAGTGAACTAGCAACTCTGTGGTATGGAGTTGCACACACATTAAAATCAGGAACCCACTTTCAAAATATGTCAGCTACACAATAATTACAAAAAGTGCAACAAACAGATGAGGTTTTACAATCAAGTATTACAAATCTATTGGCAAACATGCGTGGTACCAAAGAGTACTGGTTCCGACGTCATGGAGATGTACGTTGTATGATAAGAAACCTTGACCCACCCACTTGGTTTGTTACATTAAGTTGTGCAGAATATGCATGGGAAGATTTACATGATTTCCTATGCATATCAAACAAAAACAAAACAAACATTGATATACTAACACCTGTAGAACTTTGTTCTCTAGATCCTGTTAATGTTTCAAGATATTTTCACCATCGCTTCATTGCTATGCTACACTTTATTTGTAATAAAACTGTTCCTCCCCTCAGAGAAGTGCAACACTTCTTTTGGAGAAAAGAATACCAAGCCAGAGGAGCACCACATATCAACATCCTTTTATGGATTAAAGATGCTCCTAAATTTGGTCAAGACAATGATGCCACTGTGTTACAGTTTATCGAAAAACATGTCACTTGTGAAATTCCATCGGAAGCAACAAATGGTGATCTTCATGCACAAATGTTACAATTTCAAAGACACAAATGTGGCAAAAATTATCGTCACTAATACAAAAACAAAGGGAAATACTACACCAAATGCCGCTTTGGTTTCCCTAGACCAGTTACAAAAACAGGTCAAGTAAACAACTTCATGTCTTCAGTTAGACATAGTGTTAAAGGTAAATCACCTAAAAATACATATTACATAAAAAGAACAGAAGAAGAAAAATATATCAATGATTACAATGCAATCATTGCCCACTTATGGAATGCAAACATAGATGTGCAGTACATTGCAGACAATTCCACTGCAGTTGCACATATGTTACAGCATACTTAACCAAAGAAGAAAAAACAGAGCTGCAAGACCTCTGGAATGACCTGTCATCAGACAAAAGAATGTCTCAGAAATTATACAGCTTGGGCATAAAAATACTCTCCCAAAGAGAATGTGGCTACTATGAAGCAGCAGATCGTTTAACCGGTACTGCTTTGTATGGAAAATCTGAAAATATAGTATGGCTAAGTCTTGGTCCTGCTAAATCTAGAAAAAGAGTTCTGAAATCATACGACGACATAGAAACAATAGCCAAACATGATCCTAACAGCCAAGACATTTAAAAAAATAATTTGCTGGACACATACTACCCAAACAGAATGCCACTATGGAAACCATGTGTCTATACCACATAGCCCAAAACTTCACATACTAAAATAATATAAAACCCGATGAAAAAAAGGTAGATACAGAGTGTCAAATTGTGAAGACAGCTTCGTAAAACTCACCAAACCAAATTTAATTAATCATATCAAATTGTCATTAAAGACTCCTTAACATAAAGAACTATATTACATGTCCCTGCTACAACTCTTTAAACCATGGAGAAAAGAAGAAGAAATACTAGATAACTATGACTCCTACGAAGATGCTTTTAAAGCAAATGAAAGCACTATAACTGATATAAACTTTACACACTACAAAACAATGTTGCACAATGAACAGCAACACGAAGAAGAACTCCAGGCCCAACTAGATGAGGACACTCCTGACAGTAGTCAACCTTCTGTAACAGGAAGCCAGGAACCACTGGGACAGCCGCTAATAGCAAATGAGGCAGAATTAGCTATGACGGAAGTAGAAAACACCATGTGTCAGTATGAAGATAAAGAAGACTTAACTATACTACAATCAAAACTAAACAATGAGAAACATAGCATTTTTCAAGAAGTAACAAAAGAATTTGCACATGGTGTACAACATGAAAATAAAGCATGCACCTGCCAAAATTACAAACCTATACTATTGTATGTCAGTGGTGAAGCTGGTTCTGGCAAAACATTCTTAATCAAAACCATCAGAAAATTCCTTCAACAATTGACAAACAACAAACTGTCAGCTGTTGTCACTGCCCCCACAGGTTTAGCTGCCTACAACATAGGCGGTGTGACTTTACACCGATTACTACTCCTGCCAGTAGAACCCAAAACAAATTAGACTATTACAAACTTTCTACAGAAGCTGCAATGGAACTACACAGAGTATTAAAACAAATGAAAATGCTACTAATAGATGAAGTGAGCTTGATCTCCAACCTAATATTGGCTTTGATTCACCTCAGATTACAAGAAGTACTCAAAACAGATTACGAAGAGCACTTTTGAGGAAAACACATTATTGTTTTCGGAGATCTTCTTCAATTAACACCAGTGAAGGGTGAACCTATTTTTAAAACCTTAGGACACAAACTCTGCCGTAAAACTGTTGGCAGCCTAGGAAATGTCAACCTTTGACAACATTACCAATACAGAGAATTAACAGAAAACATGCAGCAATCTGCAGATCTCACTTATACCAACGTCTTAAAAAGTATTAGAGTTGGTGTACTATCTCAAGAAGCACAAGCAATATTGAAAACCCGGCACATTCATACACTTTATGGTGATAATGCATGTGCTACGGATGTTATGGAACAATTAGCGCACAAAAATGTCAATTGTATGGCCTTAATGCCAACTCTTGCAAGCTGTTTCAAATTCAATGAAACAATGTTAAAAAAAGAAATGCAACCAATAATTGAAATTAGCGCCACAGACAAACTGGACATACATGGTATGACTCTACCCATGTGTGAACAAGCCACAGCAAGACTAAATAGTTTAGAAAATTCAATCTCCAATACAGCTGGATTGGAAAAAATATTAAAATTTTCCTTAAATTGCAGAGTAATGCTTAAACGTAACCTTGACGTGGATCAAGGACTAGTTAATGGAGCACTGGGTACAGTTGTTGGCTTTCAAACATACCCACATGACAACAACATTCAGTTTGTCAATATTCTCTTTGACAAACTTTATGAAGTGAAAAGGATAGGACGCTCAACAGCTCGATTCCTTCTCTTCAAAGGCATATATGTACACAGAGAACAATTTTCTCTAGCTCTTGCATACGCAGTCACCATTCCTAAATCACAAGGTCTTACCCTAGAAAAAGCATTGATAGACATTGGTAACACAGTCTTTAAAGAAGGCATGAGCTACGTAGCACTATGACGCTTATGTACACTTGACGGTCTATTTCTAATCAACTTTGATGCAATTAAAGTAAACGCTGATATTCCTTGCATTTTAGAATACAATAGACTTCGTTCACTATACACCACCCATCTAAAAACATATCCTGTTCCACAAAAAGTAAAACATTGTAAAAGAAAACTAAATCAAACAGAAATGCAACAGGATGTCACTGCAAATCCTCCAAAGAGAGTAAAAGAAACTAATACTTCGTCAAGTACCACAAGCAAAAAAGAACATATTATGGAAAGTAAACCAGATACTTCTTCAAAGAAGGAAGACAAACTAAAAAAAAAGCACTCAGATACAGAACTACCTGGTCCATTTAAACTTTCAAATGTAACTGGTGTAAGTTGCTATGCAAATGTAGCAATGAATATTGTATTTCAATTACCACCAATTGTTGACAACATTTACTTACAGTGTACAGACGAATTGCGTTTGCAAATTTTATTACTTCATAGAAACGCAACAAACAATCCTGACAACACGTATAGTGTTCATGGAATAAGACAAGAATTGGACTACTGTGCTGGAATGGTGAAATTCACTATAAACTCACAGGAAGATCCACAAGAAGTTCTAATGTATTTACTACAAGTACTGGAAAACAAAAACATACCTATAAATGAAATCTTCCAGATTTCATACATGTGGAAACATACATGCACTCTCTGCAACAATGTGACACAAGAACAAATCCCCAATGAGTGCTTTGTGTATGTATCAATACCCAATTGTGAATCCGTTCCATTTCAGCAACTTGTACAAAATGCAAACCATGGTAGATTATGTACTACCTGCAATTCGGATAATCGCTCCACCTTACTAATACAAACACATACTAAATACGTAATACTAATGCTTCTACGTTACAATGCAGATGGTACCAAAAACAACTGCAAGCTGACTGGATTCACACATGGTCAAGTATCACTTGGTAAGAAAACCTTCACAACAATAGGTATAATCTACCACACAGGATCCACAACCAATGGAGGTCACTATACTGCATATATAAAAAAATGTGGATGGTTCGAATGTAAATGATAGTACCATTACTCTAAAGCAGAGATTACCAGCAAATCTTACAAACGCTTATTTAATCTTCTTAAAACCAAAATGTATTAACTAAACTGTACTTAAACATTAACAAAACTTCTATTAAAAAACTATAAACTGTTAGAATATGCTGACCCATATACTTTTTGCAAAGATTGGTAAGGGTTCGTCCAGGAAGAACGAAGTTCTAAGCCACCCGAAAAGGGCTTTTCGTAGGGAAAGCGCAACTTAACCATAACTACACAGCCACTATGTGTCTGTGTAATATATATATATATATATATGTATATATATCTCACATGGCCTGCCGTAGCGGCCATGTAGTTATGGTTAAGCTGTTACGCTAAACCCATAGGAAGAGCACTTTTTGGGTGGCTTATAACTTCGGACGAATCCTCACCAAACCTTGCAAAAAAAGGTTATAGGGGGGTCCCAAACATTTTTGTCACTCCTACAGACCAAACCGCTGGATAGAATGTTCATCAAATTTGTGGCAGGAGCAGCGGTTTGGTCCCAAAAGTGTGCTTTTGTTAATTTGGTGTAAATCCGTCCAGTAGTCTTTTTTTTAAACAACCAAAATGTAAGGCAAAAAAATGTGTGATATCTATCCTGAAACGCGGGCCATCTTGGATTCACTGACTTTTTTTGGTGTCCGTGGATAGCGCGGTGAAAACATTTTAAAAAAAGCAGCATTGCACTTGTCAAACTCAACAATCTCTGGGGATGTTGGGGGATGAGGATTGGATATGGCCATAAGAGGTCAATAAACGGGTTGTTTCACCCCCGACAGTCTGCGAACACTCCAGATGTCCTGGGGCACTCCTGTGGTGTTCGTGGACACTTCAGATGTCCTAGGACATCTGTACCTATTTCCGCATTGCAGGGTTGAGGAAAAGCAGTTTTTGGATGGCTTATAACTTTTGCGCCACTCAATGAAACTGCATGTAATTTTGCAATTCTATTCTAGAACTAACCTTGAATGGGATTCTGCCATGAGGGGACAAAATTAGAGGGGGGGTCCCACAATATTGTAAGGCATATACATGTGGTGTCATTTGATAAATATGCACAACATTTGGCAAAACGATTTTGGATCTAGATATAAATGGTTTTCTAAAGTTTGGTGGGATTTTCTCAAGAGGGAGCGAAATTTGAAGGGGTCTCAACATTTTTAGATGGCTTATAACTTTGTTGCTATTTGACGAATGTGGACAAACGTTTTGAGAAAGATTATAGACCAAACCTTCAATTTTTGTGTAAAGACTTACTGGATTTTGTGAAGTGGGGGCTAAGTTATATGACTATTGTATGTACATACATTTTGACAATTTTTAGAAAATAAAACATGGGCGGATTTCAAGCAAACTTGTGAGGAGCATTGGCAAGGACATTAAAGCATGGTTTTGCAAATGTGCCTGTGTTTTATTTTTTGACAAGTGTCATAATGTAGGTACAAAAAATAGTCATATACTTTTGGTGACTGAGGTATAGCCTGTCGCCGTGGGCAGTAGCCAGATTGTCTGGGTCATGGCATACGGTCATGATGCGGACAATCTGGCTACTGGCCATGACCGCTAGGGACAGAAAATGGTGTTAAAGTGGCTATGTCTACCTGGGACCAGCTATGTGGTAAAGTTATTCGAAGGTAGGATAGATTTGAAAGCGAAAAAAAGTGCTTGTGGTAATATGTTCATAGGGTTTTGCAGGTTGCCAAGGCAAGGGAAGAGGGGCTGTGCACAGAGACACACCTTCGCTTTCCATGTTGGCTGTCTTGGAAAAGGATTTTCCTTCCTTCTTACAGCGGGACGCCACAGACGTCCCGCTATTGGAAGAAAAATCTACGTTTTAGCACCCTGGGTTCCCACTTTGGGAACCAGGGGTGCTAATGGCCTTTATCCCCATTTCAGGGGCTGCAATGGACGATAATGGTCCGTAGACCTCCTTATTTATTTATTTATTTATTTATTTATTTATTTATTTATTTATTTATTTATTTATTTATAACGCGCCAAAGGCCGCAGACATCAGGCTGTGTGGTTACAGTATTTGTTAAGGAAGATGGGGTGGAGAAAGACAGCTTACTACTTGCTGAGAAAGGAACAACCTTTCTGAGAGCATTGCTGTCATTGGATTTAGTGTGGCGGTGCATGGAGGTTGTCCCGTAGGAGTACTGTCCAGGTAGTCTGCAACTGAGTGCATTTCACTTTGGTAGCTTTAGCCTTTGATACACTTCCAACAGTAGCAAAGAATTGGCACACCCTTGATTTGATCTTGGTGCTAGAAGTAGGCACTTCCTCTACCTCATCTTCTTGGTCCTCTTCATTGTTTTTGAAAGTCCAGCTGGTGGTGGTGGTGGCTCTTGGGGAGGAGGGATGGCAATAACTGATGCAATTTTTAAGATAAATGATAAAATTCTTCCAAGTATGTACTGTGTACTAGATTGGTAATGGATAATGAGTAAGAGAAGGTGTAGGAGGTGTGCAAGGGAAATTTTGAAGTTGACAGTTCCTAGATCAGTAGAAAATGCAGTTCTGAACTGTCTCCGATCATGAAGTGCAGACGCCTTTGCGAACACGTCACCAGGCCATGCGCAAGCGTATGGTCACGTGGCACTGTCAAGAAGGTCTGCGATGCAGTCAGATGTTCCCGGACATCTACGGATGCAAAATTATTTCAAAAAGTTGCAAAAAGTGTATAGACGTGTTAAAAATGATGCTACAAGGTGGGAAATGGCAGAGTTTTAAGGTGAAACTTTGTAAATTGGACAGAAATATTGCTTATTGGCTAACTATGATATTAGTAAGTTGTAGGAAAATAGAATGCACTGATAAAAACCCATGAAATTCACTGAAAAATCTTTGTTAAAGGGACGTTATGGTTAAGTTGCACTACTAAAATCCTATGAAATTGAATGAAAAAACTTTGTTAAAGGGACGTTATGGTTAAATTGCACTACTAAAAACCCATGAAAGTCAATGAAAAAACATTATTACAGGGCCGTTATGGTTATAGGTAAAACCGAAAAACCTCAGAAATTTGGCAGTTATGGTAAGCTAAGCAACCATAACTCACGCCACCACCGTGCACTTCTAAGACTAACACCCAGTACATCAAAGATGAATCGAAGAAGGACAACTGCTGGTATCTCGCGCTGGTGGTTCTATTTACTCAGTTGTGATCTTTCTTTAGTCAAGTGCTGAGAGTAAGTGACAGCTGTTTTGGAGACATTTTTAATACTTCAATATGCAATAACTGTACTTTAAAAAACACACTCCTGGGGAAATAACACAGAATATACAGTATGTAGATGATACACTCTGGTAATGTATCAGGAGTGAAAGGCAATAATTCACAAACAGTGTCATCAAAAAGGATATGTCTTTGTTGAAAAATGTACTAATGGGTGGCTTAACAGTAACTAGGGCCCCAAAAGTAAATCAAGTGTTATGTAGCCTCTCAACAGTATCTTTCTCAGTTTTTGGTGGTTCGACTCTGTCGAACCAGGCTTCAGGATGCTGTCTTTGCAGATTAAACCAAGTTTAGATGCAAAGGGTCGTGCTGGTCTAAGTGGTGAGCTGGTGTTGAATCAGATTGAAGTGGTAGCTTTGTGTGGCTGCACCTATATTTGAAATAATGTATAGGTTGAGCTAGGGCAACACAACTGACTTCCTGCCCCATGATATACAGATCCACCCTACATTTATGGGCAATAAACAGACAGTTGGCCTCATTACGACCCAGGCGGTAAGTTACCGCCTGGGCCGTGACTTTACCACCATGGCGTAAACTACGTTTACGCCATGGTGGTTGGCGGACTTACCGCCCCATTCCAACCTTGGCGGGGCGGTAAGTCCCCAATCCCCATTTACCCTTCCCCATTCCCATTTTTGCCCCATAGGGCATAATGGGAGTGGGGAAGGCGTTAATTACGCCACCGTACATTACGGTGGCGTAATTAACTCCATGGTCCCTTAGCGCCATGGATTTTAACACCTGCTAAAAGCAGGTGTTAAATCCGCCATGGCGCTAAGGGACCTCGTACTCAGGCGGTAAGGGTCGGCGCTGTTTACGCTGCCGTAAACCCCTTACCGCCTGGGTCGTAATGAGGCCCAGTATGTTTCGCAAAATTCGAAATGTATTTGGAAGAATAGCATCAAATTTAAAGCAAGGTGGTCTCCAGATTTGTCCTAAGGAAATCACTACAAGGTTATAGACTCATAAATTAATAAACAATAAAACAAATGTTCCCTGCCTAAATAATCTCACTGCTGGTTCTCGCACACGCATTGTTTCAAATCTCAATGTTATTTATAGATCTATTATAGCCTAAAATATACTAGACATTTTAAAGACAATCCCTCTATATTTGCTTCTATCTAGACAACATAATAAACCTGATTCATGGATTATTTTCACCGAAAAAGAAAGGGTTTGTGCGCCATTCTGCCCACAAATCCCCATTTGTTAAACAGGGATTTTCGGGCAGAATGGCGCACAAATCCTGTTTTGTTCAGCGCAAATAATCCATGAATCAGGACCAGAGTATTTCAATGATAACTTTTCTGATTTTCAGCCAGTGTAGGCATTTATTTCAAAAAACCTGATTTTCTC
Source organism: Ambystoma mexicanum (assembly GCF_040938575.1). Taxonomy (NCBI): domain Eukaryota; kingdom Metazoa; phylum Chordata; class Amphibia; order Caudata; family Ambystomatidae; genus Ambystoma; species Ambystoma mexicanum. The sequence goes on along the minus strand of NC_090923.1, from coordinate 705,578,310 downwards.
CAGGATTAAAAAAAGGAAGTTATCGGAGAAATGTTACTTGAACAAATAACAATTATAAATACACATTTATCTCACTTATTTCCCAAATATGTGTGGGATTGTTAATGTATTGGTATCTACAGGTCATTTAAATATAGAAAATGTGCAGCTTGCATATGACTCGTGTATGATTGAATTAAAAAAATAATGCTCTCAATGATTTTGCATTCTTCTCTATGCGCATATGTGGCCGGTCTCCTCAAAATATGTATGTGCAGTTTCCAATGAACATGTGTGGGCAATTTTTAATAAACATGTGGGTGCTGCTTTCAATCTATACATGTGTGCAACTGTCATTCTATGTATGCATGCACATCTTTCAATGTGCCTGTGTGTAGTTTTCAGTGTGCATTTGTTTTTGTGCCGAGATGTACTATTCTCCAGTAACAGACACCATGTTAAAACACCAGCGCCCTTTCATGTTATGCATAGGGCTGCCTGTGCACTTGAAGATAAGATACTGCAAGGGTTTACTCTTTGCACTATTTTCTAAAAAAATAAAATGAATTCTTTGTGCTAATTCACAACTTGTAATTTATTACAGCGGCCGCTTATCACATGATATCACTTTAGAAGACAGTGTGTAATGACTACACAATGGCCTATGTGATTCTGTGTCATCACGTGCTTAATCTTATAAATACAATCTGCATCTACGCTGCAACAAAATCCATTCAATTTTAAATAGTGTCCCAAAATGCATTGGGCTTTGAGGAAATGACATCTCAACGGCTATTTAATGTAAATGTGAGATACAGACCATTTGATATAACATTACACCTGTGTCTTTTTCATATTTACATTCCCCTTTAATTCCCAGCCCCTTTGATTTCTGGGATTTTACTATGGATAATTTAGTGATTATGTGGGGTTGCCTCAAGATTCTACTTACCTTTGACATGCAGATTTCTATTTCTATAGAATCAGCAGGGACCCATTGAGCCTGGAATTACGGCATCAGAAAGCTCTCTTTTCAGCTGTCTGCATGTAAACCAATTCAAAACCTGAGCTGGGCATCCCTCTCTCAATGGCATCAGTCTCAGGTATGCATGGGGATAAGTCATCCAGATGGGCTCAATTCTGCTCTTCCCTGGAAACTTAATCCCAGAAAATATTCTTCAATATTCCTCTCCGAATATGAATTTATCAATTCTGTGTGCATGCTATTTCATATTTCTGACTCATTCCCAGCCTTGCTTCCCCAGTCAGTCACATGATTTAGAAGGAAGTGGTAACTACCTCCTAATGTAAAATGGCAATTCCATTTTTGTGAACTAACCTTTGATTTGAATGTGCAAGAATACTAAAATCTACATCACTGTTATCTGTATGTTAGAGAGTACAACTCAAGATGTGTGCTTTTCTGGTGCATTGCATATTTTCATAAATAATTGTTCTTCCCATTTCCCTCCACATTTTTGCATGACACCCCATGAATATTGTATGTGCAATGAAAATACATAATTTCTATCTACAATCTGCCATTTGTTTCATGTTTCAACCAGCTTCCCTCACAGAGATATGATTTTTCAAAGGATTATATTTTTGATTAAAAATACCATCCATTAATTTTCCTAATCAGCTTAGAAATGAAGGAATGCTTCTGCCTGCAGAGTGCGCTGGCAAAACATCCCTTGCACATACTCCTGATATGAAAATACGTCAAGGCAGGTTTCTTTTGCCTTTGTTCATTCATAGTAGATCAAGTATTAGATGACGTCAGCTAATGGTTTTTATGATATAAGTGACAGATCTCTTTGAAGCTGTACATTAGCAAGCATATGCTAGTGCTCTTAGGAGGCCTCACTTTCAGAATCAGTTTGAACATGATAGATCTCAAGGGGAAGGAGAAGTGAAGGAAAAGTAAATCCAGCAGTTTGGCAGTCGACCTTGATCCATTGTCGTGAGAGCGGCTTGTGTGCTTGTGTACTCTTCATTTGATTACACCTGCATGATCCCTCGGTGCTCAGCATTTTAAGTCTGCTACTGTCCCATAAAACTTTCCCTCTAGTGCGAGTGCATGTGAAAAGGGGAAGTGAAGGAAAAGTGAATGCAGCAGTTTGGCAATTCGGGAGTTGGAGAGTGGGTGAGTCTCACTAATTCTCTGGAACATTGAATGAGTTCCCCTGCCCCTACCTGTATGCACACCTATTTATGTGCCAATTTGGGGCTGGACGGTAGTCCTCTTGAACATTAAATGTTTTTTGTTAAGCCTGTTGTTTTCTGTGGAGGGCTAATTTCTTTAGCCGTTGCTATAAATTGTATTTGACTAAACAATTATGCCCCTTAAACTCTGCTCACATAATGCTCGGGAAAAGAACAGAAATCACAGTCTGTTTTCTGTGGAATCACATTCCTCCCCAGAGTTTGAGTGACTGCAAAAGAAGGTTAAGGGTCAGCAGAACTCTAAACCTCTACCTGCGCACAAGGAAATCAAAGTGGGTCATGTTAATGAACAACCCAAAATCACAGAGTTCTCAGTAACTAATGGTTCTAACATAAATAACTTGCTAGCCTTTGAACCTATCACATTTACTGACAGTGCTTCTATGCCTATGGTGGACAGTAACTCACTTCTTCATTTATGCTATGAGCTAAAATGACAATCGCTGAGCATTCCTCATCCACGAGGAACAGAAACTGACGACGATGTGTTGAAGGTTTTGTCAATATTGGCAGTAATCTATATGTCACTCCTGATTTAACACGTTTTGCTGCGGAACCCATACCATCTTATTGTGAAAGTAGCACGCCTGAAAGTACTATATTGTCGCAAGCGTCTGAATGTGTACTATCTCACTATGATAGTAATACACTTGAAAGTACTTTCTTGTCTCAAGTACCCAATGAGGGCTCAATATGTACACCTGATAAACTGGATGAGATTGCAGCTACGTTAGATGCTGTCTTTAGTCTTTTCTCAACCATTATGAAGGAGCATTGTGATCTTAATTCTATTGTCTCAATAATTGTTGATCTAATTTTGCACAACAGTAACTGTGGTAACTGAGGATCTAACTAAGAGTCAGACGATACATTCTGATGTAACAGTGAGTGATCTTTGTGATGCTACAGACAATATACAGGTTGAAAGAGGAGCTCCTCTGTTGGTGGAGGAACATATGCATGATAGTGTTATTGCGATAGATAGGGTACCCTCTGACACTAATGACATTTCTTTGTTGGAGCCTTCGACCCAGGGTAAAAGAAAGATCAAGGCTGAAACATAATAATAAAAAGTGTGTGAAAAATAAAGCAATACATGGTAAGGAGCCCACCTTGAAACTGCCTAAAACAGTAGTGAATCTCTGGCTAAAACCAGAACTGATGATATTGTTTATATTAGTGTGGGCAGTAGGCATGAGGTGACCTCTGTTCCCAAATCTCTAGCTAGAAAGAGTCAAGAGGTGGAAAAGATTGATGGTCCTATAGATAGATGGATTAATGATAAACATGTTTGTATTGGTAAAACCATCAGTAGGCCTATAACTACTCAAGAATACAAGTCTAGGTGTTGTTTAGTAGGATCTGTATGTATGCCATCACTTAATACAGTGATCATTGCTCAGACAAGAAGGTTGATATTGCTATGCAGATTGTTAGAAAAGACCATGACAGGACATTGTGTGCTATAGCCCCAATATGATTCATGACTGTAATGATGCTGGGAATGATGGTAAAGAATTCATACTGGGTAAATCCATGAAACTTGTGGAGCTCGTCCCGATGGCTGATAGTACATTTCTTAATCCATTTTGCACCAGATCTAGGTATGATTACTTCTATTGATATTGAAGTAATCGGTCTACCTGATTTATAAAGCCAAAGAAATTGGGCTGTTGTGCAATTTGTATCACCTATCATTGTTGAAATGGTAAGGAGACATTAACCTTTACTTTTAAGTAAGGGTTCTGAGATTGCGATTTGTAAGAAATACATTAATTATTTTTTACCCCAGTTATTGACTAATACATGTGATGCATATTATTTCCATTTTGCAGAGAGAACTATTTTGATACAATCACAAGCCAGTCAACAACTTAATCCTTTTGGCAACCATCAAATTCAATCTTGGCACACTGAAAGTCTGCAGCATAATGGGCAATGAAGACTACTTACTAGGGACACAATTGCATTCATATCAAGGAATAAGAGGGGCTATAATTCTTTTCTTAGCCCAGAGGGGTGTAGCAACATTTCTAATTGTGATATTTTTGCATTTCAAGAAACCTTGGTTGGTGGTAATATAATGATTCATTGATTTAAGATTACAACTAACCCTGCAGCACACTCAGGAGTTTGACGTCCCCTGGAGGTTTGTGTATAGGTGGTAGTAATACCTGTGCGCTTAGGGAATATTGTAAATATGGCAGGTCGCCTTAAGTCTTAAGTTGTATTATACCTGAATTAGGTACGATTGAGGAGTGGCTTCTAATTAATGTGTATTCCCCTCCGGGGGGTTCTTATACTGATTAGTTGAGAACACCATGGAGGGTTGGATAGAGGAGTCCCCTAAATCCGACTTGATGGTAGTGGGAGATTGTAACACTTATTGCCAACTGGCATCCACCTTCATGGATGATTGGATGGATGCATGTGGCGGGTTTGTGATACCTCCTACTACTGATTTGGTCAAAAATCCCCAAAATCGGATCCAATAGAGAAATGGTATGAGATGGCTTGAGATGTTTAGAAAAGTTGGGTTGAAATGTCTTAATCCTTCTCACAATAAAACCTTGGGAAATTGGGACACTTGATCTAATGGCAAAGCAACTTCTCGTGCTGATTATATCTTTGTAAGTGAAGGTTTATGTGACATTATGAAACAGATGGCTCATGAACATGCTAATCTCAGTGACCATAAGACCCTTAAACCTACTCTGTATGGAATGGTGATACAGCTTAATCAGCTTAAAGACATGAAGTTACAAGCTAACGCAGGTGGTAATAGAATTGTATGGTCCAATCAAAATCTTGACAGATTTGAGAGGAGGTTTTTCATCGCTACAACTGGAAGCCCACGACTTGACATTAACAAGTACCATGGATGTCTATAATATGCTTGATTCTATTCTTACGTCTCCGCCTAAATGTTGGACCATGCAATATATGTGGAATACATATGGAAATAATTATGATAGCATCATCTATGCTAGTCATAAAATGACAGGTCAGAACATTCAGATAATTAAACAAACTACCTCAATGAGTGATGTGGAGAAAATACGAATGATGTCCACCCTTAAAACACAGTTTAAGAATTGGCTTAGATATTACAAATGCGATGTAAACAATGGTAACTGGAGAATGATTTTAAAAATGTTTAAGACCAATAACTCCAGGAGGTTATAGGCAATACCGTGCAGGTAACAATTTTAGTGAAGTCAATGGTATTACTGCAGAGGAATGGGTTGGGTTTGTTCAATGTTGTTGTTTTGTAGCAAATGTTGAACACCAATTATTACTAGCTCCTGCTTTGGAGCATTTGAGCACTCCTCCTTTTGATTTGGAGGATATTATGAGGGTGATCACTAGACTAAGGGGGTAATTCATAGAATTCAGCGCATAAGGGGCGCACGCGGCTGGCGCACAGTGTGCGCGTGCGAATCCCTGCGCCAGCCGCGTGCGCTAAAATCCATTTCCGCGCACAGCATATTCATGGATTCCAGCCACCAAAACCAGCCGTGGCGCACAGTGGCGCAGCGACCTTGCAGCAGCGCCAGTTACGTCCCCAAGAACGCCTCTCGCGCAGGGAAAAGCCATCAAAATCCCCAATCCAGCGCAAAGGGCTGCGCTAACCCTGTACCAGCACGGCAAGCGGGCTACATGTATCACTGGGGTGCGCGGGAATTACCTCACGCGATTGGCCCCGTGCGAGCAGGGTACGCGTATTTCAGGGGTGCGCGGGAAGTTCCACACGCGATTTCCACAGGGTACGTGTATTTCAGGGGTGCGCGGGAAGTTCCCACGCGATTTCAGCAGGGTACGTGTATTTCAGGGGTGCGCGGGAAGTTCCACACGCGATTTCAGCAGGGTACGTGTATTTCAGGGGTGCGCGGGAAGTTCCACATGCGATTTCATCAGGGTACGTGTATTTCGGGGTGCGGGGGAAGTTTCACACGCGACATCAGCAGGGTACGTGTATTCCAGGGGTGCGCGGGAAGTTCTACACGTGATTTCCGCAGGGTACGTGTATTCCAGGGGTGCGCGGGAAGTTCCACACGCGATTTCCGCAGGGTACGTGTATTTCAGGGGTGCGCGGGAAGTTCCACACGCGATTTCAGCAGGGTACGTGCATTTCAGGGGTGCGTGGGAAGTTCCACACGCGATTGGCCCCGTGCGAGCAGGGTACGCGTATTTCAGGGGTGCGCGGGAAGTTCGACACGCGATTTCCGCAGGGTACGTGCATTTCAGGGGTGCGCGGGAAGTTCCACACGCAATTTCAGCAGGGTACGTGTATTTCAGGGGTGCGCGGGAAGTTCCACATGCGATTTCATCAGGGTACGTGTATTTTGGGGTGCGGGGGAAGTTTCACACGTGACATCAGCAGGGTACGTGTATTCCAGGGGTGCGCGGGAAGTTCCACACGCGATTCCATCAGGGTACATGTATTACAGGGGTGCGCGGGGAGCACCACACGTGAATTGCACGTGTGGGTCCTCCCAGGTGTTCCCTCTACACCCTCCACGGCCCCTGCAGGTGGCTCACACCACAGGGGCCTACCCTGCACATGTCCTGCAGGCACCCCATCCACCATGGCCATGCACCCCCCAGCCAACCCACATGTCAACTTGCACTACTGCCCACCAACGCATGTCCCCCTGCACCTCCAGCCACCAGGGGCACCCTCCACCAGGTCCCCACCCATGTCTCCCACCACCCCCACCCCCAGCACTGTGGGGCACCTGCCAGCAGGCCCCCACCCATGTCCAACTCATGTTCCCCACCACCCCCACCCCCCAGCACTGTGGGGCACCTGCCAGCAGGCCCCCACCCATGTCCAACTCATGTTCCCCACCACCCCCACCCCCCAGCACTGTGGTGCACCTGCCAGCAGGCCCCCACCCATGTCCAACTCATGTTCCCCACCACCCCCACCCCCCAGCACTGTGGGGCACCTGCCAGCAGGCCCCCACCCATGTCCAACTCATGTTCCCCACCACCCCCACCCCCCAGCACTGTGGGGCACCTGCCACCAGGCCCCCACCCATGTCTCCCACCCCCCCACCCCCCAGCAGTGCAGGGTCACCCTCCACCAAGCCCCCACCCATGTCTCCCACCCCTCCCACCCCCCAGCAGTGCAGGGTCACCCTCCACCAGGCCCCCACCCATGTCTACCACCCCCCCACCCCCCAGCAGTGCAGGGTCACCCTCCACCAGGCCCCCACCCATGTCCAACTCATGTTCTCCACCACCCCCACCCCCCAGCACTGTGGGGCACCTGCCAGCAGGCCCCCACCCATGTCCAACTCATGTTCCCCACCCCCCCCACCCCCCAGCACTGTGGGGCACCTGCCAGCAGGCCCCCACCCATGTCCAACTCATGTTCCCCACCACCCCCACCCTCCAGCACTGTGGGGCACCTGCCACCAGGCCCCCACCCATGTCTCCCACCCCCCCACCCCCCAGCAGTGCAGGGTCACCCTCCACCAGGCCCCCACCCATGTCTCCCATCCCCCCACCCCCCAGCAGTGCAGGGTCACCCTCGACCAGGCCCCCACCCATGTCTACCACCCCCCCACCCCCCAGCAGTGCAGGGTCACCCTCCACCAGGCCCCCACCCATGTCCCCCACCCCCCCACCCCCCAGCAGTGCGGGTCACCCTCCACCAGGCCCCCACCCATGTCCAACTCATGTTCCCCACCCCCCACCCCCCAGCACTGTGGGGCACCTGCCAGCAGGCCCCCACCCATGTCCAACTCATGTTCCCCACCACCCCCACCCCCCAGCAGTGCAGGGTCACCCTCCACCAGGCCCCCACCCATGTCTCCCACCCCCCCACCCCCCAGCACTGTGAGGCACCTGCCAGCAGGCCCCCACCCATGTCTCCCACCACCCCCACCCCCCAGCAGTGCAGGGTCACCCTCCACTAGGCCCCCACCCATGTCTCCCACCCCCCGCCCCCAGCACTGTGGGGCACCTGCCAGCAAGCCCCCACCCATGTCCAACTCATGTTCCCCACCACCCCCACCCCCCAGTACTGTGTGGCACCTGCCACCAGGCCCCCACCCATGTCTCCCACCGCCCCCACCCCACAGCAGTGCAGGGTCACCCTCCACCAGGCCCCCACCCATGTCTCCCACCCCCCACCCCCCAGCAGTGCAGGGTCACCCTCCACCAGGCCCCCACCCATGTCCAACTCATGTTCCCCACCACCCCCACCCCCCAGCACTGTGGGGCACCTGCCAGCAGGCCCCCACCCATGTCCAACTCATGTTCCCCAGCCAACATGTCATCACAATCTAGATCCCTGGTCCCTATGGTCAGCCTCCAAATGCATAACAGCCACCCGAGTATTGCATCCACCTACTCATAATTGGCAATTACATGACAGAACACCAATTGCAAGTTCCGAAACAAACACATTTCCCTCACATACACCCAATGGGTGTCAGTGAATCTCAAAACCCATATCATGATATGCATGAAACCAATGAGATACTACACATTGAAGTTCAATAAAAAAATATGTATTAAAGGAAACATAAATAGATTCAAAAATAAAGAAACAGAAATGGGAATGTACAAAAATGAAAGAAGCATGTCTGTGAAAAAAAGCAAAACCAAAAATCATAATCCGAAGTAATGGTGTCCAAAGTCACTGTCCACAAAACAAAATCCAATGGGAAATAAAATTGAAAGCCATTGCTCCATGGTTAAAATGTGAAAGAAAAATACAATCCAACAGTGAACTATGAACATACGAACAAGCCAGGGTCCATTATCCCAACAAAAGAAATTAAACCTATCTAACTACACTAACTAATAAAATAAACTACAAACAAAAATGTGGCCAATGTCCAAAAGGTACAAAATAAATCCCAAAAAAAAGGAAACCTAACACTACCTACATAACTATGTACAAGGGCAGCGGGCTAGTTTGACGGCTCACTTTTGGATGTCCCGGGCCAGGGCATCATCAAACTCCTGCTCAATGTCCCGGAGGCGGTCCTCCTCCATGGCCCTGAGGGTCCGCAGGGCAGTCGACGTGTCTACCTCCAAACCCCTGCGGATTGCCTAGAGGCGCTCGGCCCGCCTCAGGGCCCTCCGCATGGAGTTCTCCGCCCTGACCATTGTGAGCCGTGCCTCTTCCGCCCGCTGCCGCTCCGCATCTATGGCGTGGCCCAACCACTGCCACACGGAAGACACTCTCTGTCCTGGGTCCTCCTGCCCTCCGGCCGATGCCTGCCCCTCCGAAGTTGAAGGCCCTGAGCCTTCATGGCTCCCACCACGTTGCTGCTGCTGCTGTGCCTCTGCCCGTGCACTGCCTCCTGCTGCCTGCACATCCTCCGCCAGCTGGGGTGCAGTCATTGATGTGGCCGCCCCTGCTGGACGTCCGACTCCCGACTGTGGCAGGGATGCCTCCTCCACCAGCCTGGCCGCACCGTCAGAGGCAGCTCCACAGGGCACCGAGGTGACTGATGAGTGGGAAGATGGCATGGAGGACGACTGGCGCGTAGGGGGTTCAGTTGAGGAGGGGGTCGGAGCAAGCTGCAGCAAACGGAGGAATCCGGCCTGGGTGACCCGTCCCAGCAGGCTGACGTGGTCAACGAGCCATTCGAGATGACGTGCAGTCTCCTCATGAAAAGACTGCAGGTCACCTCGCATGGCCCGTTGACGCAACGCCACACCAGTCAAAACAGGCTCAACCCGGACCCGGATAGCCACGTCCGCAGGCAGAGGAAGGCCAGTTGTCGTGAGCTCATCCCCTGCCTGAAAACGGGTCTGGACGTAGGCATACCTGCTGGTGCAAGATGATGCAGGGACAGGATCAGGGACAGGATTGCACACAGGCACCTCCGCGGCGGCCTTTGCTGCCTCCTATCCCTGGTCCTGCACTGCACCACTAGCACCAGTGGGATCCCCACCTCCAGACCCCGTCTCTGTTGCTTGCACGGCCTCCTCCTCCACCAAACCCCCCACCAACCTGCATGACTCCGTGCCATCTTCCCCCGTTGGGCCCTGTGGCCGAGGAGTCCAACTCCAACCTCTGCCTCTTGGGCCTCCCCCCGGCAGCTGCGGCATGGGACACGGCACCGGACTCCTCACTCCCCGACGAGATGACAACATGGGAGGGGAGCCGGGCCTTGCGTCTCCGGCTGGTGGTGGGAACCCCGCCGCTGTGCTCCACAGCACCTTCTCCGCCCTCTTCATCAGTTGACACTGCAGACAGGGAGAAATAAAACACAGTCATCAGGGCACTGTACAATGGACACATACACACATGACAGTTGTACATGAGTGGCATTGGCAAACCTCAGACATGCCATCACAATCCCCAACACACATGTCATTTCAACTCGCACACATGAGCCATACCACAGCCATATCGCAACTGCCAGCACCATCCATACACATACAACAGCATGAGCAGGCAAAGCTGAGCCAGACATCACATGCAACACAGGAAGTGCACCACACATGTACACACACCACCACACTTGCATGCATGTGTACACCTCTGCCAAGTGTCGCAGTGTTCAGATGGGCATCCATGTCACATCTGCCAATCAGGCTTCCACATACCGCTGTCACATGCATCCATGTTGCATCACTGTTGCACCCTTGTCAAATACACACAGATGCACATGTACACAGTGCTGATACATGCAGCTGAAAACAACGTACATGCGTGACATCACGGACATGTCTACTTACATACACATTCATCCAAACATGTGTGCCCACACAACTGCATTAGACATGCAAGCCTACACACATAAGCACCATCCATGTCTCACACATTCCAGCCCTTGCATGTGTTAGCCCCACGGCCCTGTACACCCCCACCCATAAGCGACCCCATACAAACAGATGTGCAACCTGCACACTACTGAAAAATCACCACACGCACAGCTCACAATCAGGATGCATGTACACTTACCGCTCGACTCCAGATGGGTATGCCTCTCAAGGACCTGGACGTGGAGCGCTGGGGATATGCGTTCCAGGACCCTCATCTGTTCTTCCGACAAGTGGCCCCGGCGCCCCTTGGCATCCGCTGCCTTCAAGAGGCGCCGGGCCTTGTTCAGGGTCCTGGACCTGAAGTCCTCCCAGCGCTTCTTGACATGTTGGAAGTCGCGGACTGCCACCCCCTCCACATTGATGGCAGTCACGATGTCAGTCCAGATCCGAGTCCGTCCTACCTTGTCAGCGTGGGAACTTCCGAAGAGGGCATCATACTGCCCCAGGACTTGCTCCACCAGGACACCAACTTCGGTGACACTGAAGCTGGTGCCCCTCTGCCTCTCTGGCCGGGGGTTGTCAGTGGTCTCAGATGGTGTTTGCCCCGACATGACAACCCCAGAGGCAGGAGTGGGTGGGCAACTGGGTCCTGGGGCTGGGCTGTGGAGCGATGGAATCCCAGTCGGGAGTCTTCGGTTCCAGCAGGGGTGGTCACAGCAACAGCACCCCTGGCTGATGTGCAGGAAGCAAATGGCAGGGCACGTGGGCAGCAAGCAGTCAGGCAGCAGCAGATGGCAGGTGGGAACGTGCTCGGGGCTCTGGGGGGCAGTAGTTCGGCCTTCTGGGCAGGAACGTGGTCTTCCGTGTGCTTACGCGTGGCCAGCTTGATACGGAGTGATTTGGCATGTGAAAATTCGGCACGTCAGCGTGTAATTCGAGGAAAGGCCCTTAGCGCGTAAGTGCGTCTGCACGCATATGCAATTTCATTGGACAGAAGGCCCCTCAAGCGCAAGCGCCCCTGTGATGTGACGCGTACAGGCGTGCATGGGCATTTCAGCGTGCGTGAAAAACTGCACGTCCGCGTGTAATACGAGGAAAGGGCCCATGCGTGTAAGTGACGTGACGCGCGCGTGCGTTTCCCTCAGCACGGGTTAAAGGTGAGCGGGCCCAGCAGTTTGCTGTACGTGCCTTTCGTGGAGACCGACGTGTGTTGCTGCTTCCTGTTGTTTCACGCGCCATCACAACTTCACAGCTATCAAGGACGTATCTCTTCTTTTGGTGGGGGTAATGGCTACGCGTGTTTTTCTGCATCGCGCTAGTCAGACGGTGAGTCGCACACGCTCTTTTTCCCACTGCGGGTGCCCCTGTGTATTGCACCCATTTTCGATGTCATAGTAGCCTGCGTGTCCCACGCGTACGCGTTATTCATGTTACTGGGTGCCACCGCATACTGCGGGAGGTTGAATCCACGCACGTAGGCTGAAGGGTTGCGTGCACGGTTTTACTGCAGTTTTGGGGTGCCTGAGCGTTGCGTGACCCGTCACCACATCACTGGGGTCACATACAGCCTTGCAGGTGCAGGGGGGCTGTTAACATCTTGCTTCCCACCCCATTCACCCCAATTGCCCAGGTCAATTGTGGTGTACACCTCCCATTGGCACCACTCCATCTGTGCCAGCACTACTACATCAGTGCCATGGTTGGGAGGCCACCAAAGGTGAGGGGTGCCTCAGCTGGGCGTCCTCCTCGTGGCAGGCGTGGTCGGGGACGTGGCCGTGGTGACCAGGGAGTAGAGGGACTCCAGGGTGTCCAGGGCAGCCACAGAGGGGGAAGAGGCAGGGTGCGCCACTTGAGCACAATGTTGTGCCATGTGTCGGTGCAGTCATGCCACCACCCCCTGTGGTTCCGGGGGATGCAGCTCCTGCATCTGGCACTGGCACCCGTTTGACCCGGCAGTCCGTTCCATCGACTGCCACGGGCCCAAGGGTAGTGGTAGCTGCAGGTGCAGCTGTGGACACCGCCACCCAGGCTCAGGGTCTGCGAGCGCAGGCTGCGTTGGCACTTGAAGAGCCCTTGGTAGATCTCCAACAGGCCAGGGGGGAAACCATAGGGGCAGGCCGGGCTGCTCAGACCAAGACACTTGTCCCTGGGGCAATCATGTCATCTGCTGCCCCGAACAGCCGGGTGTTGGCAAGTGCAGGGGCAGATGCACCCAACAGCACCCCAGTTGTGAGTCTGCCAACCAGGACCGTTGCGGTCAATGACCCTGCCACAGCTGATGTTGCTGCGCAGGGTCCATTAGTGGGCACCCAGCTGCCACTGACACAAGTCAGGCCTTTGGTCATCCCTCCACCTGCCACTCCCTTGGCTCAATCCACCAAACCCACTGGCCATACTGGTCAGGGTGGTATTAGCCAGCCAGGGTCTGCGCCACAGTCCAAGAGGAGGAAGGTTTCACCTGCAGCACAGGCTGGGACCCCACACACAGCCACGACCTCCTGCACGTCGAGGAAGAAGCCTTTCTGTAAGCAGGAACTGGACTTCCTTGTGGACTACGTGCGGGGCCACAGCCGTGACATGCTAGTGCGTGCCAATAGTCAGACTACGGCTGCCCAACGTGACACCCACTGGAAGCATGTTGCGGAACATGTCATTTCATTCGGCCATGAGGTGCGCACGGCGCAAGAGTGCAAAAAGCGTTGGAATGACATCAAGCGCAGCACTAAGGCTAAGCCTGCCTGTAATTACAACTTGACTCTGGTGACTGGCGGTGGGCCCGCACCAGAGGAGGAAGAGCTCACTCCGCATGAGGCTCTCGTTGCTGAGTTCATACCACCTGAATTGGTCGAAGGAGTGGGAGAGATGCTGGACTTTGATGCGCAGTCCAGTGAGTGTTGATGCGTGTTTGTTGAGGACGTGTGTGTTTCACTTGTGGGATGTGTTGTGCATGATTGCTGCTACATGTGACGTGTACATGATTCTGATGTGTAAGTAATGCAATGCTTCCGCCATGAATGTCTCCTCTGCCTGCATGCGGGACTCCATGTAGGCATGCTCCCTTGCCCCTCCTCCGCCACTCTGCACCCAGTTCCACCTTTGCACTGGTCTGCTTTAATCTTGCCAATGTGTACTTTCTTGTTCATGTGTCCTGTGTAGATGCTAACTTCCAGCGTAGAATCTGCAAGACATATGCTGTGTGGCACAGCCTTAGTACTCGATGCAGGGTATCTCACTTGTACTGTGCATGGGTCAGATGTCCCACAGGGACATGAGTGACCATTCATGCTCCATGTGCATTGCACGCATGCCCCTATGTGTCCTTGACTGGATGATCACTGTAATACAAGTCCTTGGTTACATACATTGCCTGCCATCTCATCAGCCTTCCCATGTCAACTGTGGCTCAGTCCTGCGTTGCACACATGTTTAGGCTCTGACAATCTGTGTGGCTCACAGGCCTCAGCCTGTTCAATGGCCAATGACTCCGTCCAACTCTTGTTGTGTCTTCTTCACACGTGGGCGGCCTCCAGAGTTTTCATCATGTGTCCTACCTACTGTCCCAGCATCATTTGCAGTGTTGTCACTTGAATCACATTAAGCTTTTGATGCCAGTCAACACTGCCTGTCAATACACAGGTGTATGGTCAGCCTTTTGATACCATGCTAGGCATCCCTGCTTTGGTACTGGGGTGGAGGGGTGCTTGGCTTCTAGATATGGTACACATTGAATGCACAATGCACGTGATGTCTGAATTTGACATTGCACTGCCTTCACATTTCCTGGCACACACCATGGAGTCCTTGTACATCTAGGTAGTGAGTGGCGTACAATTTTCTGCACTGCATAGACCCACTTCCATGGAAACTGCCACCTTTCAACAGGTCTGATCACAGAAGCTATTCAAAGTTGACCCAGCATGCATGCCAGGTTACATGTTGTGTGTCACATGTCTGCCGGATGCGTTTGCTGTCGGTGTGTGTGTGTGTTGTGTGCTTCTGACATGTGTAGTGACCTTTTTTCTCTCTATTTTTCAGGTGATGACGCAATGGAGGCGGAGGATGGTGTTGTCATGCCAGACACAGGGTTGGTAACACCACATCAACCTGGCACTAGTGGGGGTCGTTTGGTGGTAGGCCACGAAAACCCCCAAGTGCTGCAGTCCATCTTGTCTCTGACTGCCTATGAGTCCAGCCTTGATGACGACTCTGACGTCCATGTTGAGTTGGATGAGCATCAAGTCCATGTGTCAGGGGTGAGTGATTCTGATGTGGACACTCCTCTGTCTGTGACCCCTGCACTGAGGGATCAGACAGTCTTGGTTCCTCCGCCCGTGGTGGATCGGGACGCAGGGTCACCCTCCACACCAGTCACTGATGTGCCTGAGACATCACGTGGACGGGGGAATGTAGTCGTGCAGCCGCGGGCGGTGCCAACACAGCGAGGACCCCCGGTCCTTTGGTCCCGCAGGGGTCAAGCCCGGCAACGCGGTCGCCGCGCGCAACCGCAGTATACTGAGTGGGAGCAAGACATGACTGCCAATTCCGAACGGCAGGGGGCAGCAATGGAGAACATCGCTGAGAGCATGGAGCATGTGGCCCGATCTGTGCTCCCCCCTTCTAGGCAGGTGCTTCTCCAGCAGCAGGCGGCACGGTCCATGGCCCGCTCGCTCAGGCTGGGCATGGCGGCCTCAGACAGGGCACGCCAGGCTCAAATATCGTCTCTGCGTCAAGCAATTGCTGCTCATGCAGAGGCGCACATGGATGCCCTGAGGGAGGAGTATGCTTCCCTCAGATCCACTCTGGGTGTCCTTATGATGTCCCAGAGGCAGCAGGCAGAGGAGAGGTTTGCACAGCTTGAGTGTACCATCTCGGCTGAGCTACAGGCTTGCCGGGAGGTGCAGCGGTTGTCCAGCCAGGCCTTGCAGGAGGAACTCTGTGTTACACGTGCTACCTTGCCAGAGGAAGCACGTGTATCACGTGAGGTTCTGAATGCAGACCTACGTCACATCGCCACACAGAACCAGGCTCACCCGTCCGGCAGACTTGCTGCCGACGAGGGGAAAGCTGCGGCTAGGCGTGGCCAGGCTACTGTGCCACGTCCTCCTTTACAGGATGAGCCAGACTCGGACGACCATCTATCTCCCACATAGGTCGGGCTGTGCAGGCGTTGAGCCCATGGAGGTTTTTTTTTTGGCTCAGCATCATCGCATGTGGATGTTGAGCAGCACCCTGTACCTCCCCCCTCCTGGGTGCCTCCCCTCCCCCCGGGTCGTATGTGGCCATTTTTGATTTTTCTTTTAGTTTAGTTAGTTCAGTTTCTGTTTGATAGTTAGTTTAATTAGGTAATGTAGGTTTTCCATTGTTAGTGCAATTAGTTAATAGTTGATTTAGTTTAAAATTGCTAGTCTATTGTGCTTTCATGTGACGGTGCGGTGCTTTGTGGCTTTTGAAGGCATCCACTGTCTGTTCCAGCTGGGCCCTTCAGGCTTGTCTTGTGTATGTGTTTGCTGCTTGGGGTCCTTGACTCACATATGCCACTCCTGCCTCCCTTACCCATGGGCTCGCAAGGATGGTTCGGTGTTACAGAATTTTACACAAGGGCTTTGGACTGTCATATCTGTGGCATGTCTGGTGCTGTGTGACTTGTGTTGACACCCCTAGTGGGGATGATTTTGGTGTTATTGTCCACTGTTCAGCTTTTGCTAGATGGGGTGTGTCATGATTAGTGTGCACATTAATTGCTATGCATTCTGTAGTATGTTTCATATCTTTACTGTACACGTGCTTGTTGCAATTCATGCTGTAGATAGTGTTCCACACTTTGGATGTGAAAGACGGACTGATGGTGTGATTTGCGATGTGACTCTCTGACATGGTCAAGTAATGAGATGCCTGATGAGACACACACAGATGACTTTGAAGCATTAATCATGTGTTTCATGCCCTTTCTGCAGGGGGATGAGCCTCCAGAGCACCTTTGCCAGCAGACATGGCCCATTGGATGACAGAATTCTGGACACGTTTGTTGGTGCCCACATGCACATGTGTGCACAAGCAGAGGCACAGGGATTGCAGACCCACATCCTAGAACTGCTGACATGTTCCAAGGAACTCCAGGCAAGGTGAGCAGCACAGGGGGGCCACGACAAAGCAAAGCTTGCACCAGGCGAGTTGCACATGCAGGCTTAGTCACAGCACTGAGGGTGAGCTTAGACGAATATTGGTGTTGAAGCACACAATGCAGCTCAGATGTGTTGGTGGACTGATGGCTGTTGATAGTAAGGTTGTCTGGGACACATGCAGGGGCAGTGGCACATACCCTCCGGTACACCAAGGTCCATTGAGGCACTTGTATCAACCATGTAGCCTTCCGAGACATGGAAAGGGGCAGCTCACAGGGACATACAGCAAGGGATATACTCGGGTGCAGTGCATGTCTTTTCCATGTACTTTATGATAAATGCACTGCCAACTTTGTTTCGGTCATGGTGGTACGCAACTTGCTCAGAGGTCATGGCTTGCTATATGGGTCTGTCTGCTTACTCAGGGAACATTGCATGTTGTGTGAATTGTGACACATTGGTGTTCCATTTGCCACGCACCCACCGGCGGCTGACTTACTGCATTGACTGTGTATGACCCGTCAGAGGGGTGATGTTATATATGGGTACAAAGCATCTACACCAGATTGTCTGTTTGTAGAGTAGTTTGTTGCTATGGTGCATGTTTGGTGTTGTGTTTTTGTGTAATTGGCACGTACAGGTTGTTGACTGTGGCTCTCTTTGCAGCATTGCAGTGCTCCTGTAACCAGACCTGAGAGTGCGCAGGCAGGAGGCCAGCACTCAAAACCAAAGCTAACAGGGTAATTCATAGAATTTCGCAGAAAAGTGTCGCAAGCGGCTGGCGCAGAGTGTCCGCGTGCGATTGTCTGCGCCAGGCACGTGCGCTAAAACCGATTTCCGCGCACAGCGTATTCATGGATTTCAGGCTCCCAAACCAGCCGTGGCGCAGAGTATCGCAGCGACCCTGCAGCAGCGCCAGTAACGCCCCCAAGAACGCCCTCGCGCAAGGAAAAGCCATCAAAATCGCTAAATCATCGCAAAGGGCTGTGCTAACCCTGGACCAGTTTACAGGGCTGCCAAACAAGGAACGCAAAGCGGGTAACGTGCATATCAGGGGTACGCGTGAAGTTATACACGCGATTAGCCAGGGTGCCAGGGTACGTGTATTTCAGGGGTGCGCGGGAAGTTCAACACGCGATAGTCCAGGGAACGTGTATTACAGGGGTACGCGGGAAGTTCAACACGCGATTGTCCAGGGAACGTGTATTACAGGGGTACGCGGGAAGATCAACACGCGATTGTCCAGGGAACGTGTGTCCAGGGAACGTTTATTACAGGGGTACGCGGGAAGTCTTACATGCGATTAGCCAGGGCACGTGTAATCCAGGGGTACGCAGGAATTATCACACGCGATTTGGCAGGGTACGTGAATTACAGGGTTGCGTGGGAATTATCACACGCCATTTTGCTGGGTACGTGTATTACAGGGGAGCGTGGGAATTATCACACGCGATTAGGCTGGGTGGGTCCTCACAGGTGTTCCCTGTACACCCTCCACGGCCCCTGCAGGCAGCCCACAAAACAGGGGACTACCCTGCACACCTGCTCATGTCCCCCTGCATCCCCACCCCCCCCAGTCACCAGGGGCACCCTCCACCAGGCCCCCACTCATGTCCCCTATCACCCCCACCCCCCCAGTCACCAGGGGCACCCTCCACCAGGCCCCCACTCATGTCTCCCACCACACCCACCCCCCCAGTCACCAGGGGCACCCTCCACCAGGCCCCCACTCATGTCCCCTATCACCCCCACCCCCCCAGTCACCAGGGGCACCCTCCACCAGGCCCCCACTCATGTCTCACACCACCCCCACCCCCCCAGTCACCAGGGGCACCCTCCACCAGGCCCCCACGCATGTCCCACACCACCCCCACCCCCCAGCAGTGCAGGGGCACCCTCCACCAGGCCCCCACTCATGTCTCCCACCACCCCCACCCCCCCAGTCACCAGGGGCAGCATCCACCAGGCCCCCACTCATGTCTCCCACCACCCCCACCCCCCAGCAGTGCAGGGGCAGCCTCCACCAGGCCCCCACTCATGTCCCCTATCACCCCCACCCCCCCAGTCACCAGGGGCACCCTCAACCAGGCCCCCACTCATGTCTCACACCACCCCCACCCCCCCAGTCACCAGGGGCACCCTCCACCAGGCCCCCACTCATGTCCCCTATCACCCCCACCCCCCCGCCACCAGGGGCACCCTCCACCAGGCCCCCACTCATGTCTCCCACTACCCCCACCCCCCCAATCACCAGGGGCACCCTCCACCAGGCCCCCACTCATGTCCCCTATCACCCCCACCCCCCCAGTCACCAGGGGCACCCTCCAGCAGGCCCCCACTCATGTCCCCTATCCCCCCCCCCAGTCACCAGGGGCACCCTCAACCAGGCCCCCACTCATGTCCCCTATCACCCCCACCCCCCCAGTCACCAGGGGCACCCTCCACCAGGCCCCCACTCATGTCCCCTATCACCCCCACCCCCCCAGTCACCAGGGGCACCCTCTACCAGGTCCCCACTCATGTCTCCCACCACCCCCACCCCCCAGTCACCAGGGGCACCCTCCACCAGGCCCCCACTCATGTCTCCCACCACCCCCACCCCCCAGTCACCAGGGGCACCCTCCACCAGGCCCCCACTCATGTCTCCCACCACCCCCACCCCCCAGCAGTGCAGGGGCAGCCTCCACCAGGCCCCCACCCATGTCACCCACCACCCCCACCCCCCAGCAGTGCAGGGGCAGCCTCCACCAGGCCCCCACCCATGTCACCCACCACCCCCACCCCCCAGCAGTGCAGGGGCAGCAGGCAGTCAGGCAGCAGCAGGTGGGAGCGTGCTCGGGCTCTGGGGGGCAGTAGTTCGGCCTTCCGGGTAGGAGCGTGGTATTCCGTGTGAGTACGCGTGGCCAGCTTGGTACGGAGTGATTTGGCACGTGAAAATCCTGCACGTCAGCGTGAAAACTGAGGAAAGGCCCTCAGCGCGTAAGCGCGTCTGTGACGTGACCCGCACAGGTGTTTCCCACACAGCACGTGATGACAGAGCACACGTGGAAAGACTGCACGTCAGAGTGTAATCGCGTGTGATTGGTGGAAATGGCCCTACACGCAGAAGTGACAAAGCGTGTGATTGGTGGAAATGGCCCTACACGCAGAAGTGACAAAGCATGTAATTGGTGGAAATGGCCCTAGCGCGTACACGCCGCGTAAGTGACGCTGGACGTGTGGGCCTGTATAAAAGGTACGTGTAGAACACGTTTTCCTTGTACGTGCTTTTCGTGGAGAGCGAGTGGGTGAATTCTGTACTTCTTGTCGTTTCACACGCGATTTACTTCACAGCGTTTCAAGTTCGTATTCCCTGTTACCTCTGACAGCTTTTTCTCTTTTTTCTCTTTTACTGGTTTACCTGGGCCTGTTCCCTCAAACAGTGTTCCCTTCTACTGTTGTCCTGTCTCCTCAGACAGCGTACAAATCTTCTTTTGGCGGGGGTGTTGCCAACCAAACGTGCTCCTTTTACACGCTCGTTTACCAGGCAGACGGTGAGTCACGCACGTATCTAACATCTGTGCTTGCCCCGTGTGTAGCCTACCCCTTCAGAGGTCATTCTAGGCTGCGTGTGACACGCATACGTTCATTCTTGTGTTACTGGGTGCCACAGCGTAGTGCAGGTTTTTCTTTCTGCACACGTGGTCTAGGAGGGGTTGCGTGCACGTCATCTCCCTTTTTTGGGCCTCCTGTGCGTTGCGTGACCCGTCATCTTTCCCCAGGGGTTACATTCAGCCTTGCTAGAGCACTAGGGTACAATTACCATCTGGTACCCAACCCCTTTGACCCCCAATTGCCCAGGACAATAGTCTACATCCACTCCCATACGCACATTAACATCAGTGCCATGGCTGGGAGGCGAGGATTCCGTAAGGGTGGCAAAGGTGGAAGAGCAACAAGTGGTGGCCGTGGTGGATCCGGTAGGGGACGTGGTCGTAACTTGCAGGGTGCGCCTGTCCCCCCATGTGTGGAGGACCAGTCACGGGCACCCATAATCTCCCCCCTCCCCCCCTCCCATTGAGGCTGATGTGGCTGACACCATCCATGCTCAGCCCTTGTTGGACCAGCCCATTGTGGCACCAGACCTGGCTGACTCCATGGCTGACTTCCAGGTCAGCAGGGCTACGACACGTGCGCTGGTGCACGTTGATGCCATCATGCCACATGGATCTGGGGCAGCAAGGTCATCTGCTGCACCAAGGAGGCAGGGCGGAGAGGCTGCAGGGGCAGCTGCGGCTCCATCCACCCCAGCCCTCACACACCCAGCCAGGACAGTGTCGGTCCTAGTCCATGCTGCTGACATTCCCCCTGACACCATCACACTAGAGCCAATGCCTGCACCAACTCCCATGCTGAGTGTGCAATCCCACACTCCTGATACAGAGTCCACCAGGGCTCCTGCCCCTAGTGTCCAGAGCGGCGCAGGACACTCAGGATCACCACCACCTTCCAAGCGGAAGAGGAAGAGTGCTCGTCCGGCACAGGCTGATGCCCCAGACACGGCTACACAGTCCGGCCCGTCCAGGAAGCCCAGCTTCACGGATGACGAACTGAATGCACTTGTCCAGTATGTGTCCGGACATGACAACGAGATGGTCATTGTTGCAGGATCCAAGACCACACCTGCACAACGCCAGGCACACTGGCAGACCGCTGCGGACATCGTAAGTGCCCTTGGAATCGTGAGGCGCACAGCCAATGATTGCTATAAGCACTGGAATGACCTAAAGCGCAGGGCAAAGAGTAAGCTGGCCTCAAGTCATGCCGCAACTCTAGTGACTGGAGGTGGGTCTCCAGTAGTAGACACGGAACTCACTCCACATGAGTCAGTCGCTGGGACCTACGTCACGGAGGAACAGATCCAAGGCGTGGGAGATCTGGCTGATTACGAGGCATTGTCCGGTGAGTGCACATGCATGTGTGTGTCATCCATGTGCATGGTGTATGTGTGAGGGCTTCTGTTTGTGTGCCAGGTGAGAGTGTGTGCGCCTGAGTCGTATGGGTCAGCCATGTGCTTCATGCAATACTTCCTGCGCAGCTGCATTTGGCCATAGCAGTATCCCTTCTGCCAACAGTAGACATCTAGCCCAACTGCACGCCAGTTGCCCTTGAAGTGTCACCTTGCCACAACATTGTTGCTTATTTTTCACTGTTCATTCAGTCAGATTGTTTGCATTCCCCCACTTTTACTAGCCATGTCGCTGTCCACTAGTCACATGTCTGACATGGCTATGGTGAAGTGGAGTGACTTTGTTACCTGGATATCATTTGTACACACATGTCCCTGTGCAATTGGACCATTTCAGACTGGCAGCTCCAGGTGAAAAATCTGGCCTGTTAGAATTAGAAAAGCAATTACATGCGGGAACTGGACTGAATGAATAGGTGCTGCCCTCCTCTCCATCTTCACTCAATAGCAATGGTACATGCCATTTGTGTGATGGCATGTGTGTTTCACCTGGCAATCACAGGCCAATGTGTGATGCCACTGCCAGGCAGCATGCACAAAATGTGTTCATTTACCATCTTGGTGTCATCAGTGTGTGCCATTTTCCTGCACTTCATACGCAGTGAGGGTGCATGCATGGGAGGGTTTTAGTCATGTGGGACATGTGTCAATCAAGTATTGGTTCTCTTGCTTCTCAGCCCTCATTGTGTGCCATGGTGCTAATGCCTGTTTCCATTTCTTTGTTTTCATGTCTTTGCAGGGGAAGACGCACCTGATACTGCTGGGGTTGTGGAGATGGTGCAGACCCAGGAGGGGTCCGAGGGCCGACCAACCACCAGTGAGGGACGTGGTGTGGTGGTGGGGGAGAACCCACAAGTGCTGCAGGTCGTGCTCTCAAGGGGTGTCTCTGGCTGCACCTCCCCCGAGCTGTACTCAGGTGTTGATTCGGATGAGACCTACGTGCCGTTGCAGGTGAGTGTTCCAGGGAGGGATTCTGTTCTGTCTCACCCACCTGCACCAGGGTCAGAACCCTCCATGGGGATGTCAGTGTTGGCAGCTACGCCTTCGTTGGTTACGGATGCAGGGTCACACTCCGCGACATCTGATCCTGTTCCTGGGCCAGCAGATCAGAGGGGGAATGCAGTCCTGCAGCCTCAAACAGTGCCGGCACAGCAAGGCGCAGTTCGCCTTGCCCCAGACAGGTGTGGTGCCCGCCGACATGGTGGCCGTACGCCACCCGGCAATACCGCATGGGAACAATCCATTTACGGTATGGCAACCCAACAGGCTGCATCATCCGAGATGATGGCTCAGGCCATGGATAGGGTGGCCACTTCCATTGTCCCCCCAGAAAGGCTGATGGAGCGACTAGAGCAGGCAACCCACTCCATCTGCCAGTCACACAGGGAGGACATGTTGGGGTCCAACAGGGACAGGCGGGCGGCACTGGCGACTCTGCAGGAGGCCATCTCCATTGAGTCCCAGGGCCACAGGGAAGCCCTGAGGCAGGAGCTCCTTCACCTCAGGACGACTCTTGTTGAGCTTGAGGCTTCAACACACCAAAGGACAGAATAGCAGCTGGAGCGTCTCACCCGTACGCTCTCAGCTGAGATGCAGGCAACGAGGGCGGAGGTCCGGGCATCCCGTGAGTTGTTGCATGGGGACCTCCGCACACTCATCCTCCAGAACCAGACCTACCACACCCGCATGCTAGCAGCCATGGAGGAGCAGACTAGGGCCTTGCGTGGGCTGCCTCCCATAGTGCAACCACCTCCGGATGCAGCTGCACCGGGTGATAATAGCGACAGCAGTGATACTCCCACAACAGGGTAGCCGTGTGGGCCATGAGCCCATGGAGGTGTTTTATTTTCCCAGGATCCACGCAGGTGGGTTCTGCTGTGCATCCTGTCCTCGGACCTCCTGGGTGGCCTCCCCAACCCCCCCGGGCCCATCAATGGCCATTTTTGATTGTTTCTTATTTTTATTTTTATTGTTATTTATTTTATTCCCTATTTTATTGGGACGATTTGCTGGCTTCCGTGGTTCCTGTGGGCATACGCTGCATTGTGGCTGGGCACATGCAGGCTTGTAATGTATTTGGTTCAGATGCTTGGGTTTGAGTCACACACACCCCTCCTGCTTCCCGTTTCCATGGGCTTGCAAAGGGTGTGCCCAAGTGACAGTGAATTACACAGTGACGTTGGACTCCCATGAACTGTGTGGGCAGTCTGTAGTCAATACTGTGTATACATTCCTAGTGCATATTGCTGTTGTGTTGTACACTGCATGTTGCATTGATGTGTAACTCTTCTTCTGTGTCTACCTCCCAATTTGCAGGTCACTTCCTCATGTCTACACAAGGACCTCTAGTCTGGAGATGGGGTCCATGTTGGCAGCACTGCACCTACAACTCTACATGGCGCCAACACTGCACAGTTGGTAGTGGTGGGAGTGCAGGCATTTCCAGGTGGTGAGACTACTAATATGTAACATTTGTGATGTCATGTTAATGGTACTACGTGCTCAAGTATGTTGTTGGTCCGGCATTGCTGTGAGCATTTCAGGTGTTGCGGGTTTCTAATAGGGACACTGTACATAGTGAGACTAGTGTCGTGTTGTGGGGATTACTTTGTTTACCTGCAATTAGCATGATATGGCACGGTGTGTCGTGTGGCGGTGCGGGGGTTGGGTTGGCTGACATGGCACTGTCCTCTTGTTGCATTTTGCAAGTGGGTAATCATTTTAGCTGCTTGAATGTGTAACTTCACAAAACTGCATTGGTGGTGTCTGTGTGGGTAGGGATGCACACATTGTAACACTTCCAGGTGAACAATCTCAGGCTCATATGGTATTCACGGTTCATTCTCCAGACATTCAGGATCAGTGTCAGGTTGAGTCATCATTGATTGTCAGATGGAATGTGCCAGGGTAGTGTGCACTCCACAGGGGTGTGATTTCTATGTGAAGTAATTAGCCACTAACTGTGTACGGGCTGCCTCCCCCCGTGCCCTTTCCCCTCCCATGCGCAGCGGCTGTGCATGTGGTTGGGGATGTGGGGCCACCACCATGTCCATGGCCAGGCCCCGGCGTGTTGCAACGTTGTGCAGGACACATGCTGCCACTATGATCCTGCACACTACTGGGGGAGCGTATAACAGCTGGCCGCCAGAACGGTCAAGGGAGCGAAAGCGTGACTTTAGCACTCCGAATGTGCGCTCCACTATGCCCCGGGTCGTAATGTGGGCTGTGTTATATCTCACCTCGGGTGGCGTGGTGGGGTTCCGAATTGGCGTCATCATGTGGGGACTGAGAGGGTAGGCACTGTCCCCTGTGGAGGTGGTGATTGGTATCATTGGTGGGTTTGTGACCTTGCTCAGTATCCAACATGCATGCATGTGCAGTGGCATACATACTCACCAAGCAGCCATGTATCGCCATGCCGCCCAGCTTCTAGGTCCCGGCTTAGGGTGGACATTCGGTAAATGAAGCTGTCGTGGGTGGAGCCGGGATAGTTGGCATATACTGAGGTGATGATTCCCTTGGCTTTACATGCTACCTGCACGTTGATGGAATGCCAGTGCTTGCGGTTCCTATAGATGTGCTCAGATGCCCTGGGGGGACGTAGAGCCACATGGGTGCAGTCGATGGCACCTAGCACTTTGGGGAATCGTGCCACACCGTAAAAATCCAGGGCGGCAGCATGCCTTTCTGCAGGTGTTCTGGGCAGGTATATGTGCCTGCTGACTGATGGGCGTGCAGTCATGATGTTCAAGACCTGGTGTAGGCAGCGTGACTGGGTGGCCTGTGACACCCCACCCACTATGGCACTTGTCCGCTGAAATGATCCAGTGGCTAAGAAGTGCAGTACATTGAGGACCTTCTCCAGGGGGCTGAGTGCTTGGGAGCACAGGGTGGGTGATGTGAGGTCATCCTCCCACTCACTCACCAGGTCCAGTATAATGTGTGGTGGAAACCTGTACCTCCCATACACCTGGTCATCAGGCATCCCGAAAAGGCTGGTTATGGGTGTGAATATTCTGGCCCTGACTATCCTCCTCCTCCTCCTTTGGTAGCCCACTGCCACTGCTGCTAGGAACGGTATGTTCATCCTGGCGTCTGAGCTTGTTATTGTTAAAGTGCGCAAATTTATGCTTTGCGCGTGTTCTAGGCGAGCGTGTGACCCGCGCACCCCTGGAATCCAGTTCCCAGTCCAATAGCGTGTGGAAATTCACACGCACCACGGGATACAGCGTGTGACCCGCGCACCCCTGGAATCCAGTTCCCAGTCCAATAGCGTGTGGAAATTCACACGCACCACGGGATACAGCGTGTGACCCGCGCACCCCTGGAATCCAGTTCCCAGGCCAATAGCGTGTGGAAATTCACACACACCACGGGATACAGGTTCGCTGACGTACTTGCGTGTGTAAGTGCCCGCGCACCCATTAAATACACGTACATAGGCCAATCGCGTGTACGCGCACTTTTGTCCAATTACACGCAATGACACTCTGACGTGCAGTATTTCCATGTGTGCCCCGTCATCACATGCTGAGTGGGGAACACCCGTGCGGGTCACGTCACAGACGCGCTTACGCGCTGAGGGACTCTGGTCCAATAGAATCGCGTATGCGTGCTGACGCGCTTACGCGCTAAGGGCCTTTCCTCGGATTTCACGCTGACGTGCAGGATTTTCATGTGCCAAATCACTTGGTATCAAGCTGGCCACGCGAAAACACACGGAAGACCACGCTCCTGCCCAGAAGGCCGAGTTACTGCCCCCCAGTGGCCCGAGCAGCCTCCCACGTGCCATCTGCTGCTGCCTGCCTGCCTGCCTGCTGCCACCGTGCCCTGCCATTTGGTGCCTGCACATCAGCCATCTGCAGGGGTCCAGTTGCTGTGTCCACCCCTGCTGGAACTGAAGACTCCCGACTGGGATTACATCGCTCCACAGCCCAGCCCCAGGACCCAGTTGCCCACCCACACCTGCCTCTGGGGTTGCCATGTCGGGCACTTCCACATCTGGCACCAGTGGCAACCCCAGGCCAGAGGGGCAGAGGGGCACCAGCTTCACTGCCACCGAAGTTGGTGTCCTGGTGGAGCATGTCCTGGGGCAGTATGATGCCCTCTTTGGATCGTCCCGCGCCAGCAAGGAAGGACGGCAGAGGATCTGGGCCGACTGTGTGGTTGCCATCAACGCGGAACGGGTGGCAACCCGCGACGTCCTGAAGATCAAGAAGCGCTGGAAGGACTTGAGGTCCAGGACCCTTGTGAAGGCCCGGCGCCTCATGGAGGGGGTTCGGGGCCGCATGAGTTCCATCCAGATGAGGGTCCTGGAACGCGTACGCCCAGCGCTCCACGCCCAGATCCTTGAGAGGGAGGCCCGTCTGGAGTTGAGCGGTAAGTGTCCAAGCATTACTGTGTGAGACAGGGCATGTTGCGGTGTGCTGGTTCTATGATACTTGCCTGTATGTGTGCCATAGGCCATGTATGCATGTATGTGTGCAGGGACATCATGGTAATGCATGTGCGACCAGTGATGTGTGACCCACATGGCTGTTGCATGTGTTCAAATGCCGCATGGGGAGCCCTATGCAGATTTTGAACATGAGAGCATGCCAGTCTCTGTACCTGGACATGGGTGGGGGTGAGGGATGGGTGCTGATGCCAGGTACATATATGGTAGCCATGTCTGTGTGCCTGACCTGCGTGTCTGTGACTTGTGCATGCCATGGATGCATGACACATGTGTGTGACAATGCACAGATTCAGTGAAGCAGCCAAATTACCCTTGTATCCGCTGTGTTTGGTGTGTTTGGGGCCAGATGGATGTGACTGAGGTGAAGTGTGTGCATGTGATAGGCATGAGCCATGATGCATGTGAGTTACATATCATTGAATGTTTCAAGAGTCCATTGGACATGCATGGAAATGTCCATGGCATGCACCATGCCTGTTACTGTGTGTGTTTTGCCTGGACTGACCCATGTGTTGTGGAGGGACATGATGGAAGTGTACTTTGACAGTGGTGCTCATCTGCTATTGCTTCCTGTCTAGGGGACCATTGTACAGTGCCCTGATGCTTGTGTTCTTTGTCTCCCTCTACGCAGCGGCTAGTGAAGAAGAGGGCGGAGACGGCGCTGTGGAGCAAGGCGGCGGGGATGCCCCCACAGCTGCAGCGGAAGGGGTGGGTGAGCCCCCACAGGGGCCTGCTACGGTGGGAGACGGTGAGGAGCAATCCAGGTTGGTGGTTTGCACAGAGGAGGAGGAGGCCGCCACTGGGGCACACATGGGGCCTGGTGGGGGCATCCCTGCTGGTGCAAGTGGTGCAGTCCAGGGCCAGGGGCAGGAGGCAGCACAGGTCACCGTCGAGGGGCCTGTGCATGTCGCTGTCCCTGACCCTGTGAGTGCACCACCATGCACCAGCAGGGATGCCCCGTCCCAGGCCCGTCCGCAGGTAGAGGGGATGTCCATGTCACCTGACTCCCCTCCACCTGCGGACGTGGGAACCCCTGGCCGTGCGGAGAAGGTCCTGATTGGGGTCGCGATGCGCACGGCTGTGATTCGTGATGCCGTGCGTGCTTCCCGGGAGGAGCACGCACGTCATCACGAAGTGCACCGTGCCGATGTGGCCCAATTGGGATCGGCCATGTTCGGGGGTTTCCTGCATGTGTTGGCCAATGTGGCGGCCCTCTCCTCCTCTGTGCAGGCTATCCACCAGTCGTTCTCCTTCGCGTCTTCCAGCCCAGATGCCACCGGGGCCCCCTGTGGACCTGCCCCAACCAATGCAGCCAGCTCGGTGGGGATCCCATCCCTGCCACAGTTGGGAGTCGGAGGTCCAGCAGGGGTGGACAACACAGCAACTGGACCCCAGCAGGTGGAAGATGTGACAGCATCATCAGGCAGGGCACGTGCACGACGGCGTCGGTGGTTTCCATCAGCTTGGATGCCGTCGTGCTGGCAGAGGCAGTGGCGTCGGAGGCAGCAGCGGGCTCGACGTAGGAGGCATCATGGCTCGGGGCCATCAAGATCAGAGGGGCAGGCATCGGCCGGAGGGCAGGGCAACCCTGGGATGGTGGTGTCTTCCGTGTGGGAGCAGTTGGTCCAGCGGATAGGTGCGGAGCGGCAGCGGGCAGAAGAGGAGCGGCTCGCCATGGTCAGGGCGGAGTTCTCCATGCGTCGGGCGTTGAGGCGGGCTGAGTGCCTCGAGGAAGCTCGCAGGGAGTTTGAGCTGAACATGGGGTTATCCCTGCGAGACCTCGGGGCCAGGACAGAGTCCCGCCTCCAGGACATCGACATGGAGTTCGATGATGCCCTGGCCAGCAACATCAACAAGTGAGCCGCAGGACTTGCCCGCTGCCTTTGTATATAGTTATATAGTTAGTTAGTGTTAGGTTTCCTTTATTTGTTTTTATTATTTTGGACCGCTCGGACAATGGCCACTTTTTTGTATATATTTTTTTCATTAGGTAGTAGTAGGTTTCCTTTATGGTGTTGGGCTCATGGACCCTGGTACATTCCTGTATTTAGTTTGTTTTTTGAAGGAACATTTCCTTTTTTTCATTATTGTGTTCACCATGTGGAAATGGTTTTTCATTCTTTTGCTTCTACTTGATATTGCTTTGGTCAACATTTGTTTTTGTATTCCTTTTTCGTTTTTTGATTTTTACTTTTGTTCTCCAACATGGACCATTTATTTTGTTATCCACATAGTTGTATGTTTGATTTGTTTACTTATTTTTAATCTTTAATACATTTTTTATTTTTACTTCCACTTGTGTTATTTTGTCTTTGGTTTCATACATGTCATGATATGGGTTTTGACATTCACTTGCAGCCATTGTGTATGTGTGTGTGACGGACATGTGTTCATTTACATACTTGCCATTGGGGTTGTGTCATGTAATTGCATTCACTATGTGGGTGGATGCAATCCTTGCCTGGGTGTTTGTGCTGGGTATGCTGCCCATTACTGCCATGATTGTGTATCGTCAGGACCTGGGGGCAGGGGGACATGGGTGGGGGCCTGGTGGAGGCTGCCCCTGGTGACTGGGGTGTGGGGGTGGTGGGAGACATGAGTGGGGGCCTGGTGGAGGGTGCCCCTGGTGGCTGGGGTGTGGGGGTGGTGGGAGACATGGGTGGGGGCCTGGTGGAGGCTGCCCCTGGTGGCTGGGGCGGTGGGGGTGGTGGTAGACATGAGTGGGGGCCTGGTGGAGGGTGCCCCTGCACTGCTGGGGTGTGGGGGTGGTGGGAGACATGGGTGGGGGCCTGGTGGAGGCTGCCCCTGGTGGCTGGGGGGGTGGGGTGGTGGTAGACATGAGTGGGGGCCTGGTGGAGGGTGCCCCTGCACTGCTGGGGTGTGGGGGTGGTGGGAGACATGAGTGGGGGCCTGGTGGAGGGTGCCCCTGCACTGCTGGGGTGTGGGGGTGGTGTGAGACATGAGTGGGGGCCTGGTGGAGGGTGCCCCTGGTGGCTGGGGTGTGGGGGTGGTGGGAGACATGGGTGGGGGCCTGGTGGAGGGTGCCCCTGGTGGCTGGGGGGTGGGGGTGGTGGTAGACATGAGTGGGGGCCTGGTGGAGGGTGCCCCTGCACTGCTGGGGTGTGGGGGTGGTGGGGGTGGTGGGAGACATGAGTGGGGGCCTGGTGGAGGGTGCCCCTGCACTGCTGGGGTGTGGGGGTGGTGGGAGACATGAGTGGGGGCCTGGTGGAGGGTGCCCCTGCACTGCTGGGGTGTGGGGGTGGTGGGAGACATGAGTGGGGGCCTGGTGGAGGGTGCCCCTGGTGGCTGGGGGGGTGGGGGTGGTGGTAGACATGAGTGGGGGCCTGGTGGAGGGTGCCCCTGCACTGCTGGGGTGTGGGGGTGGTGGGAGACATGAGTGGGGGCCTGGTGGAGGGTGCCCCTGCACTGCTGGGGTGTGGGGGTGGTGGGAGACATGATTGGGGGCCTGGTGGAGGGTGCCCCTGCACTGCTGGGGTGTGGGGGTGGTGGGAGACATGAGTGGGGGCCTGGTGGAGGGTGCCCCTGCACTGCTGGGGTGTGGGGGTGGTGTGAGACATGAGTGGGGGCCTGGTGGAGGGTGCCCCTGGTGGCTGGGGTGTGGGGGTGGTGGGAGACATGGGTGGGGGCCTGGTGGAGGGTGCCCCTGGTGGCTGGGGGGGGTGGGGGTGGTGGTAGACATGAGTGGGGGCCTGGTGGAGGGTGCCCCTGCACTGCTGGGGTGTGGGGGTGGTGGTAGACATGAGTGGGGGCCTGCTGGCAGGTGCTCCACAGTGCTGGGGGGTGGGGGTGGTGGGGGACATGAGTTGGACATGGGTGGGGGCCTGCTGGCAGGTGCCCCACAGTGCTGGGGGGTGGGGGTGCAAGGGGACATGAGTTGGTGTTCATTAGTTCAAGGAGACATGTGCCTTTGCTGGGGGGCATGCCCATGTTGGGTGGGCTGCCTGCGGGACATGACCAGGGATGCAGGGTAGTCCCTTGTGGTGTGGGCTGCCTGCAGGGGCCGTGGAGGGTGTACAGGGTACACCTGGGAGGACCCACACTGTCAAATCACATGTGGGACTCCCCGGCACCCCTGAAATACACGTATCGTGCAGAAATCGCGTGTAAAACTTCCCGCGCACCCCTGAAATACACGCGCCCAGGCTATTCGCGTGTGGAACTTCCCGCGCACCCCTGAAATACACGCGCCCAGGCTATTCGCGTGTGGAACTCCCCGCGCACCCCTGAAATACACGCGCCCAGGCTATTCGCGTGTGGAACTTCCCGCGCACCCCTGAAATACACGCGCCCGGGATATTCGCGTGTGGAACTTCCCGCGCACCCCTCAAATACACGCGCCCAGGCTATTCGCGTGTGGAACTTCCCGCGCACCCCTCAAATACACGCGCCCAGGCTATTCGCGTGTGGAACTTCCCGCGCACCCCTGGAATACACGTAGCCCGCTCCCCCAGGCCCGATCGCGTGAGGAACTTCACGCGAACCCCTGTAATACACGTAGCCCGCTCCCCCAGGCCCGAGCGCGTGAGGAACTTCATGCGAACCCCTGTAATACACGTAGCCCGCTCCCCCAGGCCCGATCGCGTGTGAAACTTCACGCGAACCCCTGAAATACACGTAGCACGCTCCCCCAGGCCCGATCGCGTGAGGAACTTCACGCGAACCCCTGTAATACACGTAGCCCGCTCCCCCAGGCCCGATCGCGTGTGAAACTTCACGCGAACCCCTGAAATACACGTAGCACGCTCCCCCAGGCCCGATCGCGTGAGAAACTTCACGCGAACCCCTGAAATACACGTAGCCCGCTCCCCCAGGCCCGATCGCGTGAATAACTTCACGCGAACCCCTGTGATGCACGTACCCTGCAAATCGCATGTGAGGCTTCCCGTGCACCCCGGTATACACGCACACGTATTTTTTGTCAGCGGGTGTCCGTGTTTGTGGGTACCCCTTTGCACGTAATTTTTCCTGGAGGGCCACAGTATGGGACATTCATCATGGCAGTATATAGGTGCTATTTGTTGGCGCACCTTTTGGCGCACA
Source organism: Ambystoma mexicanum (assembly GCF_040938575.1). Taxonomy (NCBI): domain Eukaryota; kingdom Metazoa; phylum Chordata; class Amphibia; order Caudata; family Ambystomatidae; genus Ambystoma; species Ambystoma mexicanum. The sequence goes on along the minus strand of NC_090923.1, from coordinate 705,545,717 downwards.
TTTCTTACAGCCGCAGAGACGCTACCGCCTGCTTTCTTGTGGCGGTCGTGTTTGTGCCTGTGCGCTGGTTTGAGCGTGCGCTTTTTTCACCTATTCTATTCCATGAATACGTGTTGTAGGCGAGCGTGTGGGCGTTCCGCGCACATGTGCCCTGTACTTCCCCCGTGACGCCCACGTTTTGGCAAGTTGTTCCCCATTCCGAGTGTTACGCCCGTGTTCCGCCTACTTTTGTTGCGTGCGCTGCGCTATGTGCGAATTTCGCTGTGGCCTGTGCGATCTTCGCTGTGACCTGACGCACGCTGTTAGATGGCCTGTGCGCCAACGTGCGCCGCGCACTTTTTTATCGCACATCCGCTGGTTTTCTCGCGTACGGCCTTCCATGAATCGACGTGCGCTGCTTTTCGTGCGATTTTCGCACTTGCACTGCGATTTTCGCTATTCCACTGCGATTCGCACGTTTTTGCCCACTTGCGCCGCGCTAATTATTCCATGAATCGGCCTGTAAGTGTCTTGTTGTTTTTCTTTCAAACTGCTCTGCATAGGATTGCTGGGGAGTGTACTAATGCATGGATGTATGTGTGGTTCAATTTGGTATGTTTTTTCTCCCTAATCACCCGTAATCCTATGCAATTTTGAACCCTGTACCCTTTAGTCGGTGTTCCTGCTTCCCGTACCTATCCAAGCAACGTTCCCTGACTCTCTTTCCCCGCTGGGGTTGCGGATGCCTGTGTAAGCCCCGAACCTGCTGGTGCCAAAACCCTAGAGGGGGTGGTTGGTTCGTACCACTCCTGAGCCTGGACTACAGAAGGCCATGACAATGATGTCCAAGTTTGTTTGGATTGTGTATGTGTTCATGCAGGTAGTACATTTTCGTGCATTCCCTAGTTGTGTCATTCCTCCTCCCCTCTCCTGCCACTCATTCCAGTCATCCAGTGTGTCACCTGTCCCGACTGCATATCCCTGAACCTCCTTCCCCACCAGGGTCTCAGGGGCCTGTGTGAGTTTGACCTTGCAGGCACCCGGGACATATTGGGGGTGGTTGTTTCGTGGCATTCCCGCGCCTGTACAGGGGACCTGTGACAGTACACATCCGTTCATGGTGCATCATCCTATGTCATGTACCACACATGTTTCACATCCTGTTGTGACATTGTTTTACTGTGCTACCTTGGTTGTTGCATCATTGTGGTAGTACTTGGCCTTTGTGAGGTACTGCTATGTCAAGTCATCTACTGGAGGGTGTTCTGGTTCATTTTTCTGGCTTAGATTTTGTGATTTTGGACATGAGTGTGGATTATGAGGGTGCAGGCACCTTTTTACACACAAGGTGGGAGATGGTGACGAAGGGTAAAGGTGATCCTGTGGCCAGGTGGAATTGAGGTTTGAAGGCTCCATGACCCAGGTGCAGTTGTTCAGTGGGTCATGGTCATTTGTGAGGGAGGGGGGGGGGTTGTTGTTGATAGTTGCCGTGCCCTGCAGTGTGATGGGAACTCTGACATTGTAATGGTGGTATCCTATGTACATGTTGTGTTCTGCTGATCAATGCCTGTTCATGTGTTGTGTTTACCTTTCAGGCGCGAGGGGATAGTTGTGGTTTGACATGCTGGGGTGTACACATGGTGAATGTTCACATGTGTTGTGTAGAGAACACTAATGGTCACTTGAGTGCACATGCATATGTGGAGTGCATGTCCTTGCAGAACCACACACTTGCACTCTGATGCACTACATATACTCCCACCCTTGCATATCCATGTGTACACTGTTTGCCTTCTGGTGCCCACTGTGTCCCTGCAGCACATGTTCTGTGACCGATTATGGATCCTGTCCATGCCTAATTTGCTGTTTGATGTGGTCTGTCACTTAGATGTGATGCTCAGGGTGTGCATCACACACAATGGCTGTTCACTGTGCTGTGCACTGAGCAGTGTGTTGTTGCAGGAGTAGGACACAGCACACATGAGCTGCAGTGTTGATTTTGCAATGCACAATGTGCATGTAGACAAGCATTCATTGTTATGTTACGTCTACAACTCTTGTAATGCATTTGGAAATGACTTATTTTGGGTGGGAGATTTTGTTGGTCTGTCTTTTCATCTGATTCCGGGTCAGGCATCATTGTCTGATGCCACTGTACATTTAGGACATGGCAATGTGTACCTTATCGTTACTGTGTTGCTGTATGGGTATTGCTTGCCATGTCATGTTGTGGTTTGGGAGGGTTTGAGTGACATGACAGTGATGGCCATGGCCTGTTTTGCAGGTGTGTGTGATGCACACCTTGCATGTCAGGGTCATCCGCTTCTCAGAGCAACTAGCTGGGGGTATATCTCTCTCTGCGGCTGGGCCCTCCCTCTGGAACAGCCTTCCTGCCTCACTTGAACTTGAGGGGAACCATCTCCAGTTCTGGAAGCACCTCAAGACCTTCCTCTTGGCTTCTGCTTTCTCTCTGCCTCTCCCTTGCAGAATTCTTCACTGGAACTGCACTGGAGCTGCAACTGGGCCACTCTCACCGACCTCGGTCCCTGGCCCAGCCACTCTCCACTTGCACTGCCTCCCTGGCAACCCCTGCACTGCGGTACTGTCTCTCTATCCCTACAGCCCACCCTTCCCAGCACTTGTCTGCACTTACCTTTGCAGTTGCCACCAGCCGACCTATGTATTTTTTTTTTGGTCTACTTCCCCTGTACTGCACTCCCCCCCCTTCCCCTTGCACTTTTCCCTTCCCCCTACCCATGCACTTGCACAATCTAAATGACACCTGGCCTATTAGTACCGTTGTCTGTCTTCCCTTGTTCCCCCCTCCCTGCCTCATCGCACCTTGAAATACTTGTGCATAGGCCATATCATGTCATATGTCATATGTGTGCCTTTTGGTCACACGGGATAGCTTGTGTTTAAGTAGCTAGGGATGCAGACGATGTGGCACTTCCATGGCAACTATCTCAGGGTGGTAGGGTTGTGACAGTTGACTGTCTCTTTGTCATCATCGATTGTCACCTGGTATGTGCCAGGCCTGTGTGCACTCCGCAGGGGTGGGAGTTTAGGTGAAAAATGTGGTGACAAGCTGGGTCTGGGCTTCGTCTCCACGTGCCCTGTCCCCTCCCATGGGCAGTGCCTGTGTCTGTGGTTGGGGATGTGGGGGCATCACCATGTCCACCGGGACGCCCTGCCGTGTTGCAACATTGTGCAGGACACATGCTGCCACAATGATCCTGCACACTACTGGTGGTGCATAGAGTAGTTGCCCGCCAGAGCGGTCAAGGGAGCGGAAACGTGACTTGAGCACTCCGAATGTGCGCTCCACTATGCCCCTGGTTGCAGTATGGGCGACGTTGTATTTTACCTGGGGTGGTGTGGTGGGGTTCCGGATTGGCGTCATCATGTGGTTGCTCAGAGGGTAGGCACTGTCCCCTGGGGAGGTGATAATATTTGTGATTATTAGGTTTTGGATATTCGTCTGTGTGTGACTTGCATGCATGTGCAAGGGCATTTGTACTGACCTAGGAGCCATGTGTCGCCATGCTGCCCAGCTTGCAGGGCCCGGCTCAGGGCAGACATTCTGTATATGAAACTGTCATGGGTGGAGCCAGGGTAGTTTGCATAGACAGAGGTGATGATTCCCTTTGCATCGCATACCACCTGTACATTGATGGAATGCCAGTGCTTGCAGTTTCGGTAGATGTGCTTAGTGGCCCTAGGTGGACATAGGGCCACATGGGTGCAATCTATGGCACCGAGCACTTTGGGGAAGTGTGCCACCCTGAAAAAATCCAGGACAACGGCCTGCCTTTCTGCGGGTGTTCTGGGCATGTATATGTGCCTGCGAACTGAGGGGCGCGCTGTCATGATTGCCAGTACCTGGTGTAGGCAGCGTGACTGCGTGGCCTGTGAGACCCCCCCCCACTATGGCAGTGGTCCGCTGAAATGACCCAGTGGCCAAAAAATGCAGGACATTGAGCAGCTTCTCCAAGGGGCTCAATGCTTGGGAGCAAAGGGTGGGGGATATAAGGTCATCTTCCCACTCCCTGACCAGGTCTAGGATGATATGGGGTGGAAACCTATACCTGCCATAGACCTGGTCGTCAGGCATCCCAAAAAGGCTTGTCCGTGGTGCGAAAATGCGTGCCCTGGCTATTCTCCTCCTCCTGCGGTGTCCCACGATCAGTGCTGCGACAAATGGGGCATTCATCGTAGCTGTATATACGCGTTTGTTGTTTGCGCGCACTTTTATACTGTGCACGGGGACGCTTCCGCCTGCCTTCGTGTGGCGGACGTGTTGACGCCTGTGCGCGTCTTTTGCCGTGCGCGGGTTTCCCGTATTCGGATCCATGAATACGGGTTGTTCGCGTGCGTGTGGGCGTTCCGTGTAGTTCCCTGCAGTACTTCCCCAGTTACGCCTTCTTTTTCACGCGTTGTTCCCCATTCTGCGTGTTACGCCCACTGTTCCGCCCACTTAGGTTGTGTGCGCCGCGCTATGTGCGCTTTTGCTGTGCGCGTAGCGCACGCCATGTATGCCTGCATGCGCCATGGCTGGATTGGGCGCACGGACAGCGGGAAACACGCGCAGCGTCTTCCTTGAATCGCATGCGTGCGCTGCGTTTCTCACGCTTGCGCCTGCTTGCGCATGGATTTTCGGCACACGTTTGTTCCATGAATCGGCCCCTATAATCCTCGAGAGCCCCTGGACCAGATGGGCTTGCGAATGTGGTAATTAAACGTAATCCAATGAAATGGGCAATTTTATTATTTAAATTACTCACCTCCATATGGGAGAGTGATGATATACCAGAGAGTTGGAGAACATATGTTTGAATTCCCATTCATAAAAAGGAATACAATCAACTCCCTCTAACTACAAATTACTTGCAATGTCTGATATATGTTGCAAGATCTTTAGCTCGTTACTAAAAATTATTAACAAATGGGTTAAGGAGAATAATCGTATTCTCTAACAGCAAACTGGATTTAGGTCAGGACAAGGTGTTTACCCTTAATGATCTTATATCTGATATTGTCTGGCACACTGAAGGTAGCTTAGTTCTGTATTTTATAGATTATAGCAGAGCTTTCGATTGTGTTCATCGTGAAAGGCTTTGGTATAAACTACAGGTTTGGGGTATTTGTCCTTTGGTTCTACATTTTTTTAAGGCAATGGCCCTCATTACGACCCTGGCGGAAAGTGACTGACCGGACCGCAACAGCGTAAATAGCGTTTCCGCCATTGCACAAAGGAGCAAAGTGCGGCCCATTCCGACCCATCGGGCACGAGCACCACGGCATGGCGGAAGTGCAAAGTCCGCGATGGCGGAAATGACCCCAAAACGGCCCACACCGCCGCCGTACGGCGCCCTAGGTGCAATACCGCCACCCATCACAGCGGACACCGCAGAGTGCGCCTACCGGAAAGTACGGTGACCGGAAATATACGGAAACGGAAGTTAAAACATGGTCCCGGAACGGGAAACATCCCGCCGTACACCTATAAAACCACAAAAACCACACAACCACTAAAAACACTACCCCGAGACACACCCCAACCCGTCATCCACCCTAGCGAAACCAAGAAAAATGGGAAAAGTAGCGAAGAAAGCGTGCGACCGCAAGCGGCAGGTCCACTTCTCCCGTGAGGAACTCACCGTGCTAACAGAGACCCTCCAGGAGAATGCTGCCGTCGTCTTCTCCACGCAAATGACCAGGACGGCACTTGCGAACAAGAAGGCCATATGGGCTCTGGTGGCACAGCGGGTAAGCGCGGTGGGGACCGCACCCCGCAACCCACAGCAATGCAGAAAGCGGTGGGACGACCTGCGGATACGCGTCCGCAGCATACTCTCTGCCAACCGCAACATTGCCACAGCCACCGGGGGAGGTCCTGAATCACCCATCAAGTTGACCCCCTGGGAAGAAATCTGTGCCTCCACCATCGGAATGGAGAGCATAGAGGGAGTCGGAGGGATGGAGAAAGGAGTGCAGACATCAGAAGAATCAGGTAGGTGGGCCAGATAAAACAATGCTAAATCCACAATGTCCAATCATGTGAAGTACCATGTGTCCACATAGTGCAACAGAAACACATGTCCAGGAGAACGTCCACACACATCGCCCTGATAGCGCACTTTAAAACCACAATAAATACATAAATAATTAAAAACCCCTAAAACACCCACCACACGTCCAGCAGGCACACCCTAACTGCAGGCTGCCAAACAACTGCACCCTCACCCACACACAAATAAAAGCACCTCCAAGGCACCGACCCAAATCACCCTCATGTACCACCCCAATGCATGTGATACAATGCCATTCCAATACCCACAGACCCATTAATAACCCTCGCCCTCCTTTACTCCACCACAGGGTCCGATCCAAACGACGAGCATCAGGACACCCCTACCAGCACACCTGCAAAGAGGGCCAAGACCAACGGCCAAAGACCCTCCACCTCAGCTGCACGCATCAAGACACGGCAGCAGCACAAATCAGGTGGCAGCACAGAGGAGGGAACATCAACAGGCACCCCAGCAGCCAGCATGCCCACAACACCACCACCACAGGTCCCCCCAACGGATGCCACAGAAGGCACTGCCTCTGGTGGCAGCAGCACCATAGGTGACACCCCATTGATGGCAGCATGCTCCGACACAGAAGACGGGGATGTCGAAGTCAGATCCATCCATGACCTGTCCCATTCCCCCTGTCTGTCCCATCCCGTACAACATGAGGATACCACGCAGGGGCACCCACAAGACGACGACTGGCCATCCCCCCCAAGCCCTGTGGCAAGGCAACATGAGGTCAACAGCCCCTCTGTGACACCCCCGCAAATGGCCATGGCCCAGCAGAGGCAACAGTCCCTCGACCAGTTAATCGTGCAACAGCAGCAACTGGCCACGCTCCTCAAGGACCATGCCGATGAATGTGGGCGCACTAAGTCAGACATAGAAACATCAACTGAGACACTCAGGGCAGAAATGGAGAGAAGTACAGAGACACTAAGGGCACAAATGGAGAGTAGCACCGAGAGCCTGAGAGTCCAGATGGAGAGAAGCACCGAGAGCCTGAGGGGGGAACTGCATGCGACGTCCAAAGACGTATGTGCCGAACTTGCCGCAGTGCGCCGTGTGCTCACTGAGCTCTCACAAACCCTTAGGGACATGCATGGACGTGAGCAGGCAGACACATCATCCGTAGCAAGTTCCGTCCAGGGCAGCCCCCAACGTAGATCTGGGAGGAACCTGCGCTCCACAGGCAGGGGTGCCCCTGACACCCGCAGAGGGGGCTTGCAATAGCGACAGCCCACTGACAATGAGCATCTTTGGACACTGGTGTTCGGGGGGAGGTAGGAGGGTGGAGGGGGTGTGTTGGGCTCACTTGGGTGGCGGGTCGATAGGGTGTTCAACATGATATCACATATGCCATAAACAGTGCACGATCAACCAATGAGATGTGTGGACAATGATCTTTGTGTACTAGGCCATCATAGGCGTACAGTCCATATTGTGCATGTACCAGACACACACAGTGCCACGAGTCCCGTGTCTATGTATCAGCCACCAGGCGTGAGTGCTAGAAGCATGCATCAATGAGATGCTGACGAATGTCACGGCCCTCCGGTGCCTCGCAGACTCCTTGAGGTGCTGCCACATCCCCACCCTCATCATGACCATCATCAGGTGCTTGCAGTTCTGCGTCAGGGGGCATGGGCACATTTCTACGTACGCACATGTTGTGGAGCATGACACATGCCATGACCATCTTTGCAACCTTCTCATGGCGGTACAGGAGTGCCCCGCCAGACCTGCTGAGGCAGCGGAAACGAGTCTTCAGTAGGCCGAATGCCTGTTGAATGACTACACCGGTACGTGAGTGGGCATGGTTGTAGTCCTCCTCATGCTGGTCCCGTGGGTTCCGGACTGGTGTGAGGAGCCATCTCTTCAGTGGATACCCAGCATCACCTGTATGTGGACGATAAACGTATGATGTGGAATGCCATTGCTACGTACGCACACCCCCCCCCTTCCTGCCAGTTCATTGCCGCATCACATACCCCACATCATCATGCATGAAATGAGACTCACCGAGTAGCCAGGATCTGTTCCCTGCGTGTCGCTCCATGTAGCGTGGTATAGTAGAGTTCCTCAAGACCATAGAATCATGGGTTGATCCAGGGAATCTGGCACAAAATGTGTAATGATCCTGTTGGAGTCACACACCATTTGTACATTCAGGGAATGAAATTGTTTTCGGTTGCGGTACTGGGCCTCCATGGCATGTGGGACGACCAATTCCACATGGGTGCAGTCGATGGCACCAATGCAACCCGGTATGCCGGCAAGTGCATGGAATCCCACTTTTGTGTTGGTAATTTCCTGCTCCGAGCGTGGTAGAGAGATGTAGTCGTCTGCGTGCTGCAGGAGGGCATCGAGCACTTGCAATAGTGTCCGTGAGAACAGTGGCTGAGAAATGCCATGCAACTGTCCGACTGTGTGCTGGTAGGTGCCTGTGGCCAGGAAGTGTAGTACAGACACCACCTTCAGTAGGGGTGGGATGGCGGTTGGGCTATCTATCATGCTGACAAGGTCAACGTGTGTCATGTCCACTATTGCGGCTATGGTGTCCCGGTCCAAACGGTAGAGGGTGTGGATCTGCTCATCAGTGAGGTTGAACGGATGTGCTCGGAGGCGTGGGATTGCGGGCTGCCTGCGTGGTGGTAGTGGCTGTGCTGGCGGCCCTTGCTGGCCCTGCCTTGGCCTCCTCCTGCGTCTCCTCCGTGCGGCCGGTTGTAGTTGGTGTTCGTCTTCTTCTTGGAGTTGGAGTACTTGCAGTGCTATCAGGTCCCCCAGGGCCAACATCGCGAGTCCTGCCGGTAGCATTTCGGAGTGGGTGTGGTTGTGGGAGGAGACTGGGTGTGCAATTTATGTGTTTTCAGGCTGTATGGCCTCCACCTGTGGTGATTCATTCCACCTGTGCAAGCTGCTCTCCCCTTTGGCCGAGCACGTCCCGCACACAACGCTGCAATTCGAGGAATGGCATCTTGCTATTGCAATCATGTATTTGTACCCGATGGCCGTGTAACATTTGTTGATATGTACATTCGGCTATGGTCCCATTGTTTCACATACAATCTTAGCAGTCGCGAACAGACTTGTGATGGGTCAGTGGAACGTAGTACTCGAGTAACGGTGGGCCCTCATGCATCACTGTACCGAGTTGCACCGACGGGCGGGGCGTCCCATTAGTGGGCGATGGCAGTTGCCATTTTCACACACAGCCGCACTAGATGGATTAATTTGTGATTTCAAACGGCCACAGAGGCCTTTTCGACGTGATGTTGCAAATGAGGAATTCGAAGGGCGGCGCTTTCGGTTTTCAGCTAGCGCCGGGGAGATGCCCACAGGTCTGACTGCAAATATAACGTTCTTTTGTTCGATGTCCTTGAGACAGGGGCCATGGCGAGGAAGCAATGATTGATATGAATAGTTTTGGATGCGCAATAGTGACGTGGCCGATGAGGCCGGACGTTCCCAAATACATGTAACTTCACAACACTGGAATTACGGGCTGGGGCACTGTGGATTTTGCAGGCTGCATAACGCACAGACTCAATGGAAATTTCGAATGTTTTGTGAGTAAATATTCAGGCGTTTTTATAACAGGATGAGGGAATGATGAATGGATGCATGGGCAGGTGATTTGATACAGGGTTTGCCATGTACAGGGCTTCTTGGAATCTATCCGCCTCCCCTGCGCTATGTGATGCAGGGCTGCCATAGTGGGACCATCGTCTATCTGGCCTTGTTGAGCCCTCCCTGTCTCGACGCGCCTTCAGACACTTGTGTCCATGCACGTTAACATTCCCATCTGATGGAATCTGTTTTGACAGACGCATGCACAGGTACACTCGTTTGTGATGGTGTTTACACCTCGATATAGATAGTTATGAGTCGCAAGTGGTTTCGGGGTGGTGATGATCCTTTCGAGTGGGCTAGCATGCATATGACTGTGGATTTAGTGTGATCATTGAAGTGAGTTGTTCGAATGTAGTTCTGATGGCCATTCTGTTCTTTTTCTTTTCTTTTGGTTGACAGGTATCTCCTCCCCTTTTGCCACTGCCATCTGTATGCCACTCCTGCAGATGGCGTTTACTCCCGACACCTGCTGCTTGGTGTTAATCAGTGGAGCAGCATTACGATCTTATGGGACGATCGCCAATGGGCCACATGCCCTTACGCAGTACTAGTGGCTCGGAGCAACATTTCGGCCTTTCAGCTGGACTAGTGCCTCCCCATTGGGACGGGCCTGCGGTTCTGTGCGCTTCCATGTTGCCTTTTCGTACGTGAATGTGGCTCTGTGTACCATGATGGAACAGGGCGTCACACAAGTAGTAGCTGGTCATTCCTTGCGGATGCAGCCCACAATGGTGATATGTGTTTTGGAGTTCATGGACTAATGGCTGTATGGGCTTGGTGATTTAGTTGTGCATTAAATTTCTATTCTGATATGGGCCGTGTAGCGTTCTTCTTTGCGAGTGATGTGGCATATTCCTATTGGGGAGCGATGTATTGTGAGGAGATCTGCATTGGGTTCCAGCTTCGGAGTTTAGTCGCGTGGTACTGTGCTGGGCGCGTTTGCCTACGGAGCCCAGTGAGGTCAGGGATGGGGGCTGCCAATATGACTGTTTGAATGTTGTCATGCTCAGGGGCGGGGGAATGGGTTTTGTGTAACAGATGCCGGTCAGCCAGGTGGACTGGTGGAATGTTGTGATTTTCGGAATATTGCTGATCACAGGTGCCTGTGTTTGCGTGCGTTTCTGGGGGGGGGACTGTGGTCATGTCCATTGGAATGGCTTCTGTATTCGTGCCATATGTGCCCTGCAGCTCCCATTGGCCCCTCTTGTGTTTCTTTTGTTCGTTGGCATGCATGGGTGACTTGTACATTTCATTGGTTGCATTGTGACTTCATTGCACCTACGGGGAGTTGTACTTTGTGGGCAGGGAGCGGTGTACAGGCACTCAGTGGGGCCGTTTACGGTTGATTCGCGATGCCGTACTTCTCACCATGGCGGATTGGTGCTTTCCGCCATGCTTGATGGCGTTAGGTACATGTCCGCTAGGGTCGGAATTCGCGTACCCTTGCGCCATGGTGGTATTTACGGTTTGGCATGGCGCGCGCGCGCGTATTTGGTGCAGTTAGCGTTGGCGTTCACTACGGTGTCGCTAATGGCTTCGTAATTTGCGGTGACGGGTCATAGTCGCACCGAGCGCTATTCGATGGCGGTATTGCATTTCCGCCATCGTTTTTCGGATTCCGCCAGGGTCGTAATGAGGGCCAATGTATTCAGCCACTACGGTTTCTATTTGTATTGACTGGAGCGGATCTCTTACATCTCCTGTAAATACAAACAAAAGTTTAAAACAGGGCTCTGTGATCACCCCTGTTTTTCATAATTTATGTGAGGCTGATATGAACTGGATGCGCTGAGTAACTATCCTAAAAAGAATGAACTTGTTAGTAACATAAAAAAGACCAAGGTAATGATGATAGGTGAACAATCCAGGAAAAAAAGAAAGCCTTTTTTGTGGAGGTTTAATAAGGAAGATTTGGAGGTAATGATTATTTATCCTTATCTGGGAAGGCCTATTGTAAACCGACCCTCAGTATTGTTGTACGAAAACACTTTATCAGGCAAGCTGACTAATAGATGGAATGTCATTAAAAGATATGTCGCCAAAAGGGGTGGATACTCAATAGAAGGGTTTCTTGAAATGCATTATTCTGGGAATTGTACATGCTCTGGAAATTCTTGAAGAGAAAAATGTTGTTTTGCTTGATAAACGTAAAGGTAGGCTGTGGAGACCGGTGCTTAAGCTCCCCAATGTGGTTCCTATGGAGGTCATTAGGCACGAGCTGCATATGGTGTTGCTCTGTTCCCTGATGAAAATATGCTGTGTCAAGCTATATAACAACATAATGTGATCAACTGATCATGAAAGTCTCTTTGGTATCATAGCTAATGCCCCTCCGTCAGAATTTAAGAATACCCTGATGGGAAAACTTCAATTAACTGTGAATAACTTTTTGTAAAATATTATTGTAAATACCAGACTATAATAATGAGGATCGGTGTTTTACTCTTCAAATGAAAAAAAAGTTATTGAATGGGATATGATTAAATCACTGCAAAATGTAAATACTAAAATGAGATGTGCACTTTATACAGAACAACGTTTTAATATAGGAAAACAGTGTGATTATTTATTGAAATATGGGAATTCCAATTTTAAAAGATGCATAATGTTCCTTCGTTCAACATACTTCCTTGTAATGAGCATATTGGGGCATGGAGATCCATCCCGTATGAAGGTAGCAAACGTCGTTTTTGTGAACATGACATAGAAACAGCAAGACATCTACTTACTATGGGCCTCATTACGACCCAGGCGGTAAGGGGTTTACGGCAGCGTAAACAGAGCCGACCCTTACCGCCTGAGTACGAGGTCCCTTAGCGCCATGGTGCGCTAAGGGACCTTGATGTTAATTACGCCACCGTAATTTACGGTGGCGTAATTAACGCCTTCCCCACTCCCATTATGCCCTATGGGGCAAAAATGGGAATGGGGAAGGGTAAATGGGGATTGAGGATTTACCGCCCCGCCAACCTCGGAATGGGGCGGTAAGTCCGCCAACCACCATGGCGTAAACGTAGTTTACGCCATGGTGGTAAAGGTACGACCCAGACGGTAACTTACCGCCTGGGTCGTAATGATGCCCCATATTACACAAATTAGGCTATGGATGTGACTCATGTCTATTATGTTACATCTAGCTATGTTAAAAATGGGGAATCATCCCTGGAATAAACTCATAACCCAAATCTAATCTGCCCAATACGAGATCACTAATGAAGGCCATTAGAGACTTCATATTAGCATATCCAAAATGTGTTATGAGTATGCCTCATGGCAAGCATCTTATATGTTATTATACCACGATGGGCTCTGCAACCTAACTAGGCAATAGCTTTGTGTTACAATGTAAAATTATTTATCTCAATGTATTATACAGCACAGGTACTGCCGTCAAAAACTGCTCATAGTCCATTTCTAAGGATGTTCGTCTAAATGGTTTTTTGAAAAATGTTCACCCAGTATTCCTGCCGAGCACCATCCATAACATTAACTATATAAAGGTAACAACAGTAAACTTTCTGACATTTGAACTTGTGCACCAGATATTCACCTATCTGATGCTCGCCTCAAAAATAACAAATCAGCTCTCGCGCATGGGATGGCAGGCATTCATTTAAACATGCCTCCAAAAGTAAACAATGATCAGTTGGCAAAGAGGACCCAACGTCCGTTGCCATGGGAATCACGTTCTTCACATCGGGAGCAAGCACAATATAAACTCTGCTTATGGCGCCGCGTGTGAGTGAACCTAACGATGGACTAACCATCAGCCACTAATATAGAAGTTTCATAACAAGGTAAGGCGATCTGAAGCTCTAATTCCAAAGCACATACCAGGATCATAACTTAGATCCGCTCGCTCTCAGAGAATGTTTGTAATCCAATGTAATTTGTGATTACTTTTTGGATTTAAAATTACAGTCAACCGACAATAATGTCCTAAAAGAAGCCTAATATTTATTTTTAGGTCAACTTATTGATACTTGAGGAGGAAATAAACAAGATTTGAAATAGCTCACTTGAGATCTACATATATGGAGAGCTTGAGGAATGGCACATAATATTTGGGGTTAAGTTTGTCAGAACTGTACAATATGTATTTCAAGATAATTGTTATAGTTCATACGTATATCTGCTGACAAGGGCATAAGCCCTTCATGGGAAAATTCATCACTAATCTCTAATGAGCCCTTGCGTTTTCCATTTTCTGTGATTAGAATATTGAAGCGTATCAATTTATGGTAAGATAGCATGTGGACAACTTTTAATGGCCACAAAACTAAACTAACACTTGCTAATAACGATGGTGAAATCTTGGCTAATGGATGCCTCTGATATTACACGGATTGCGATGAACTAATCCCAAATGAGTAAATGTAATAAAAGGTATCAAGCACATGTTTCTGTGATTCTATCACGGTCACTCTTTAACCCGCTCAACTCGTTCCATGGGATGTTACCTGGAATGATAAAAAATAATAACTATATTAGATTAAAATGGATGGTGATGACGCAAGGACAGCCAGGATTAGATAAGGTAGTGGTACACTGAAAGACCAAGTATGGTATAAAGAGGAACCAATGATTATAATTATGTGCAACGTTGCCGATATCATTTTCAACCAGTGAACGATCTAAATCTAGCAACCAGTTTGACTTTCTGTTCCCTGTCTTATGTTTCTTGCTTATCTCACCCGACGGGACTGCACATTACTATAACTGGTATGTAACGATCATGTTTATGTTGATTTGCTAATTACCATTGGTGCCAAATGCAGCATTATATGATTTATAATTAGTATTTGTTACATATTCCATCCAATAGTGGTGTACATTTTGCACTAATTTGACAATTTAATTGGTTTGTTGTATTATAACAATCAGGGTTACTCTGTTTGCATAATTTCTGTACAATTGTCAGGTTTGAGGATGACCATTGGTTGAAACACGTGTTGGCTTCACTCCAGAGCCTAACATATGGCCCCATTAAATTACTGCATACTTATCGAATTTGTTCTGACCTTTGGACAATCTTTATTTTCAATGAGAAAAGCAATACTAGTTTTGCTCTGTGCAACCCACCATTCCCCATTCAACCAAGTATTTTCAATTTTGGAAGTCCTAGGGGATGGCTTCCAGGCATGTGTGATGCTGTGGGCTACTATACATAACATCACACCTACAATAGAGAGCCAGTGTTCAACGACCGGCGTCTATGCTCAGAGTCTAGAAGGGATAGACATAGCCGAGGCCTTAACACAAATTGTATTGCCAAAACTGGTCATGGAGAAAGTGGAAATGCCTGATGCCCCACTGACGATAGACGATCTTGAAGCAGTAATCGCAGATCTCCCGGCAGCCAACACACTGGGCCCAGACAGAGTCCTGGGGGAATTCTATAAAAAATGTACAGTGATAGTGACACCTAAACTCCTGGAAGTTTACGAAGAGGCATACGAATGTGGGAGACTACCTAACAGCATGTTAGAATCACAAATGATACTGATTCTGAAGCAAGGGGAACATCAACTTGATTGTGGATCTTACAGACCTATTTCTATGATAAACCAAGATAGCAAGATTTTGACGGCGGCCCTTGCAAACAGACTTAAAAAGGTAATAGGGACTCTAGAGCACACAGATCAGATAAGATATTTCCCGGGTCACAATACAACATGGAACCTGAGGAGACTTCAACATGTGTACATTTAGATGGATACAGTCACACTGCGCACAATGTCTATGTATTTCATGCGTGATTGCATGTGATTTATTTAAATGAAGATCAGCATAACACATGTTTCGAGCCACGCTCTTCTTCTGAGGCTAAGTTGTTACGTCATATATTTTTCAAAAAACAGTAAAGTACATATAAACCAGAAGGTAGCAAAGGTACAAGCCAAGCACAAAAGGAATGGTGTGTACAATGGCCCAATGTAGTATAACAGTACACATCAATGTAAATTAATTATTTTAAATGAACATTCATCAATATAATATTCAGTTTTGATTGGTGAGATGGATAGAGATGATTTACACACCACCCAAAGCTAGCGTCAAAACAGGCAGACAGATCTTGGCAGAATGGGAGATCCACAGGGGCACAAAACAGGGCTCTCCCTTGTTGCCAATACTATATATATATTGGCCTTTGAGTCTTTGGCGGTATTCCTGAGGAAGGAGTATGTCGATGCAGCAATAAGGACAGATGATGCAATTTACCTGATCTCTCTTTGCGCAGATGACATGCAACTGTACATTAGCCAACTGGAAGAGACTTTGCCGCACCTGCTAGATATCATAGGAGAATTTGGGACCCTATTTGGCATACGAGTCAATAGAGACAAGTCCTGCTTGCTCTGGCAGCACTCATGAAGTGGAAAATGGAGCAACTACCTGCACTGGGTATCGAATGGACACAAGATACCTTTTGCTACCTGGGAATCAATGTACACCATGACCCAGCAGCATTGCACGAAAGAAACATTCTGGCGACGTTCAAGAAAGTAACTACTTCCATGATTTTTTGGAAGATGTTGCCTCTCGGGATACTTGGTAAAACAGCATTACTGAAAATGATAGTGCTCGCTCGCTTATTATACCATTTCACCAACATACCTTATAATGTAACCAGAACGTCCTTTCAACAACTAAACATGATCATCCAAGAGTTCCTGTGGGGAGGGAGCAGAAAAGAACGTTACCCTTGACACAGTGCAGAACGATTGTGACCAGGATGACATTAAACTACTGCATTTTGAGTTATACTACCCAGCTGGCCAATTACAGTTCATTGTGAATTGTCTAGGAGATGAGCCCTTCCAGGACACACTACTCTTACAATCAACACTGCATCACTGTTACTTAAAAGAGGTGTTATGGATGGGCGAGACCCTGTGCCACAGACCTTCCCTTCTCCTTACATTTGGTATTGCCTTGTGGCCCAGAGCGTGGAAGATCCTTAAAACCCCGGATCCCTATACATCGTGCGCCCCCTTGGTGGGACTCATTGGTAGTCAACAGGGAGTGATAAGGACATTCCAGACACATTGGCAAGCTGAAGGAATTGCCCAAATGGGTGACTTATTCCAAGAGGGCCAGTGTATTGAGTTCCAGAAGTTAGTGGAAGATTACTATATACACAAAGGCCAATTTATGTTGTATACAACAATGACAGAGAAGATTATTAAGAGATGGCCATGACTTAAAACGGGAGAGGGAATGAACAAGGTACTTGACACTTGGTTTGATGTGGCAGAAGGTGGACACACTGTGTCCAGACTCTATGAGCTGCTCCTGCACAATCACAACACTACAGAACTGCTGTCTCTAAGCAAATGGGAGGAGGAAATGGGGAAAGCACTCACTGACGAGGAATGGGAGAGAGCCCTACTGTAAATCAAAAGAGTTTCCAGAAATGCTAGATTTCAATTAACACAACTGTACATGACACACCGAGTATACCTAACCCCATATACATTATCCAAAATTGGTATTAGAACAGAATAGACTTGTACAAGATGTGCAAATGCAAATATACTACATATGTTCAGGGCATGCCCGGTGATTGGGAAATTCTGGAAGGAGGTCACGGTATGAGCAGCCAAAGGTGCAATCCAAATGCATGCTTGACTGTTGGAAATCTGTATACTGCGACTATTTCCATGGGGTAACAAGCAGTCGGCACACCTAGCTAAAATGAAAGACTTGATGTGTATCCTGGCAAAGCCCAAGATTGCAATGGCCTGGAAATCAACCACCGGCCCGAGGATAGAGGCATGGTCGGCTGACCTGAGATGCTGGTCGTTTGATTAGTCAGCCATGTGGCATAGAGCATTGCAGATAGGGATGCATGAAAGCAGTGTGAGGATTGATGCTTGGAATGTATTTGTACAAACAATGTTCTCCCCTGCGGGAGTGACCAGACCCGGCGAGGCCCAACGAGCAGCAGCAACAACACCGGCACTCCCGGGCACTGCACATAAGCGAACTGTTTACTCTCGCCCATTTAGGGCAAAGGAAGTAATACGATGGAGACCACCCCGACCCCTGGAACATATTCATGTATCCCCACAAGGTAATGTGGATTTGTGTGCGGAAATGACCCCAAATGTGCTTTGACATGCTATGTAATGCTAAGTGACACAACCGTCTGCAGTATGTATGGTTGTTCTATTTGGTTAAAAGGTTGTAAGCAAAGTACCTAAAAAAGTGTTCAAATAAAAAAAAGAATATGCAGACTTTCATCCCTGGTAGTATTTCAATGTTATGAACGCTGTACCTTTGAAAACATATACTAATTTTTCTACAATAATTGTTTTTCTAAAACATTGCTTTTTGTTAGTTGAAAACAAAGTGGTTTTTCATATTAAAGAAAGAGCCGGATGCAAGCCATGAGTCAACTGAAACTGTTTTCCTTAGACGCCCCTTGCAGTGAAGGATCTGCCCTTTTCCATCTTGTTTTTCTTTGAGCATGTGCTGCCAGGAAACCTGACCTCTTAATCCCAGCATTTAGATAAACTGTTAATCAGCAGGAAATGGTTATATTCTTAACACAAATGTGTCATTCAAACCTCCAACAAATATGGTGACCCACTCAGATCGTCAACAATGTTCCCTCTAAGCTGTGCGCATGTGCGCTTGCCCAGCTTCCTTCTGGGAACCGCTCAGAAGACTTTTAGCAGCGCACACAGACAATTCTCACCTATTCAAAAAGATGTTGTAATGCATAAACCACAGCAATTACCTGAAAGGTCCTTTATCTTAAAATAAGCAACTAGTCTTGATACTCTGCTAATTTGCATTACACTACTATGCACCTTAAATCCCTAACAGCAAAATACAACACAAGAGGTTAAAAACAAATATGAACAACTGGCTCCATGAACAGAGTAATCTAACCAAGACATGCCTGCACACATTAACCAAACATTTCCCCTCCCCACCTATGACTCCTAAACCTGACTCTACCACGCATTTACCTTATGACTTTAACTTCTGGCTCATAGTACATTAAGTTACTACCGGACAACTTTGACTCTTCCTCGCTTGGTCCTGTGAAAGGTTAGCAGACGTGTACCTGTCATGGGTTTTGACCCATGTTGAATCAATAGACTGGGTAGATGTGGGGATGAGCTGTCGCCGCCCATTATTCTATCCCAGAACAAACTAAATCAATAGACTGGGTGGATGTGGGGATGAGCTATCACCGCCCACATTCACGCCAGAATAGGAGAACTGCGCAGTTAGCACGAGACCACTCCAAAGATACAACCTTCTTGTGGGGAATTCATTTTCTTAATCCCAAAAATGGTTGCATTACCAGTACTCACCACTATCAGAAAGCCGGCGTTTTAAAACCACCAGACATTTGTGTAAAACTGAACAAATGAAACAAAACCAGACCAAGGAAAGACTTGCTAAGAGGTGGATACAATGTAAAACTATATTCTGAAATGACTTGAAGGAAGTAATTATTTAATGTATATGTAAAAATTGTCAGTTTGATTTGAATGTAGAAAACTGGGAACAAAAAGTGACATTTAGCTGAAACCTGGCTTAATGAAACTGAATTCTGCCTGACAACTACCCCCGACAGGAGATGATACTGGATCAACAGCTGTGTTCCCGCTGCATCCTGAGGTCACATGGCCCTGTTGATTAGATTAGGGGTGGAGCAGCTGGGGACTACAGGGAGTTGAACAAAGGCCTGTCCTGGACTCAGGCAAATGTTATATTGGGGGGCCGTAAAGTGGCTTTCTCTTAGGGGAAACTGGGAGGGGTAGTGCCTCTGCTAGCAGCTGAGCTTGGGGGAAGTGGATAAACCAGTTATTTCACCCTGTGATGTGGGAAGTCACACCCCTTTTTGACCAGGGCATCATTTTAAAAAGATAGATAACTCAAAGTGCGGACTTGTCAGAATTATATAAGTAATATCATTATTTTTGTGATTTTTCTGTGAACATTTTGAGATGCGTTAGGACCCTGTGGTGTATTCTGGGGGGTTGCTAGCGGAAAATAGGGTCTCACTCCAAATGTCTGCATGTTAAAAATCTGACACTTCATCAATTAATGTCCATACTCCTTGTGCACATGTGTGTAAATTTGGGTAAATGTCCGATATTGCAAAATCAGTTAAAAAGCGCAAAATGTTGTCATTTTTGAATGCAAGCCCCCAGGAAGATCAGAGGCGGACAAGCATGGACCATAAGGAATATATAATGTGCACATGTAATTTCAACAAATTGTATATCTGGGAAGGATGTATTTGAATCAAATATAGATTTGTGGGCAAACTGACAAGGGGAGGTTCCTCTGACCATAAAACCTACAGCATCACTCTGACTCACATTTCCTTCCCCCAATCAAGGGAGAGAGGAGGAATTGGCCAATGATAAGTGAGAGGGGCAGGTTTAGTTATGACCAACGCACACACCCACTTTCCAAAACACATAAAAAGAGACTGCTGGGACAGGTAGAGAGATTCAAATCCAGTTGCTGTATAGCGTTTTGCCGGACCACACAACATCCAGAAGATACCAGTTCCAGACTGACTCCAGCTACATACTCCAGAACCTAGAACGTATACTTTAGAACCTAAATCAGAGGCCTAAAACCACAAGCTGAGTTCTCTGCAGCAGGCCTCAAATCATTGCAAGCTACTCACAGCTGGGCGAGCTGCTTGAATCCCTTGCCAAGAACTTTTGCCAGGACCAGTGCAGATATCCAGGAGCCGTGCAGAGACCGCTGTATCCGGACAGACCAGACCAGAGATCCAGAGTGACCCAGACCGCTGTGAGCAGAACCAGAGAGCTGACCCAGATCACTGTGAAGTGCCAAGACCAGAACCGGAGTCCAGTCCAAAACCTGACCAGATCCGTGGCGAGGCCTATTTCAAATTTATATTGCGAGCACCTAGCAGAACTGTGCTCTCTTCTATTTTACTAGCAGAACTGTGCTCTCTATTTTAACCAATCTCTTAGTTAAAATAATCTAATCCAAACTATTTTAACCTAATTAGAACAGCCTCCTAGAAATCGTGTCATCTGTCATTTGCAAAGCTGCACAACTGTCACCTGTCAATTCTGAAGCTGCAAGCTGTCACCTGTCATTTTGAGTTTACTTCAGAATCTCAGCTTTCCAACGAACCTAGAAACGACTTGCTACTCCTTATACTTTTGCCGTAAGCACGATTCACGCACTCGCAAATTTTACCGCGATTTGCGATTTGGTTAAAAATCCAGCCATGTGTAACCATCAGCAGTCATTTCTTTCCTTGCTAAAAATTCGTTTGCCTCTTAATCACCATCTCTGAATCATTGCTAAAGTGAGCCTGAACTCATCCCAAGTATCTCTCACTCGCCCTGAACCTCCTAAAGGGAATTAAAACCATTTTCGGCATATTTTTCACTTCCTTGCCACCACATTCAAAGCACTTGGGCCGGTGTTTTAAAACTCATACCTGATTTGTCTAAGTTGCTGGGGGGGAATTGAACTGAATTATTTGATTGCATTTCTAAGAACTGTGTGCTCTCCTCTTCATCTCCTTACATTGCATAAAGGGGGGGGTGAATTGTCAAAGAAAAGTGATTGCTTGTTTTGTTGAAATCATAAAAGTATTTTTGCTACTTTATCCATCCTATACTAACTCCTCATTGATTATAAATAAGTGTACTAGTGTCCGATTACCCATTGTTGATTAACATTATATTTATAAGGGCGATATCGATTATTAATTTATTATAAAAGCGTGGTGTCTATATTTTGTTTTATTTCTCAAATAAACCTTTTAAACTTGCAAAACAGAACTACTTCTTGGCTCAGTGGGGTCAGGGGGATTCTAAGAGAGGGGTGTTATATAGGGGTAATCATCCAGAACTCATGAACTGGACATAAAGATATATCAATAAGGGTTTTCATTCAGTATCCCAGACTAGGCATTGACTTAGCTGTAGTGTTGAATTGAATCCTCTTACAAATTGGGGGCTCGTAGCCGGGGATTCCGGATTAGATCTATCACTTCTGCAGATTAATACAGTGTGCTAACTGACAAGATACATACATCCGGTCGGATCACCACGCTGCGTTACGCTGTAAAGCACTCCTCAAAAGGACGCTCTAAGGGAAAGGTCTGTTTTGCAAAAATAAAATACAAACTTCTGTAAGTCAGGAAGGAACTCAAATTCCAGAATGACGACCTTGGTAGATATGAAAATAGCCAGAGAGCACTTCTTACATAAGCTATTTGTGAGAGGTGAGTGGACTCATCAGGACCAGACGGTCTGGTTGCAGGCAATCGCACCCCAGATCACTGAAACAGGGTCAGATAAATGGAGAGACCAGGGTCCCTTACATGTGGCCCTGAGTGAACTATATATGGCCCCTAAGGCCAAGGATGAGCACAACAAGATTGCCAGGGTAGCGGCATATTTATATTTACATATGGGAGCCATGCAGGACAAATGTGCTGAAGGCCAAGATCTGGCGAGTAGGCAACTGCTGGCATTACAGAAGGCCCAATCTGATCTAGACTCTTCTGAGCAGAGGCTGCACAGAAGCCAGGAGCCCGAAAATGAGAGTAGACAGTACATCATTAAAATAAAGAAGGATATGGATATCCTGCAACAGGAAAAGACGGACCAGGATACCAGAATTCTGGCTTTGCAGAAGGAGCACCAAGACAGTCTGGACTCCTTACTGCAGAGCCAGAAAAAGCTGGAGCAACAGATCAATTTCAACAGGGCATGCACAGAGCAGGTAGCCACCCTGCAAATCCAACTAGACAGAGAGAAAGAGGAAAGCAATAAATTGATTTTGAAAGACCTGGATACCCAGGCAGAGTTTGATGAAGAACACCAGAAAGCTGGTGCCTTCCAAAGGCAAAGGGACGACCTGGCGGCCCAGATGCAGACTCTTAGTCAGGAAAGGGATACCTTAGGCCAGGAAGTCTGCCACTTAAAAAGGAACATGGAAGAAAATCACCTGGCCCTCCAGGGACTGGGTGACCTCCAAAAAGAACACCAGAACTTGTTAGAGCACACCAGGAGGGTGGAGGATGCTCTGGCAAGAAAGGAGCAGGCCAATAGGGACACAGATCAGGAGGTAACCCTCCTGCAGCAGAGATTGGCCCAGTACTCCAGGACCAATCAGGAGGCACAGAGAGAAAATGAGCATCTCTGTCAGCAAAATGATAGGCTCCAGCAACAGGTAGCGATGCAGGAGAGACTGATAGAGTCTAGTAAGGCCTTAACTGAGGAACTGAAAGCGCAGGCTCTTGCATTGCAACAGGGAGCAGGGGCGGATAGAGACCAGGTTCACTGGGAGAGGGAGACTCCTAAGCATAACCTCAGGAGCCCTAGTACCAGAGGCCTTCATATCTCTCAGTCCCTGGACTCTGCCAACCCCATGTCCCCTGGCGCACATGAGCACCGGGCCACAGGGATGGCAGATTACTATCCAACCAGAAGTATGGGGCTCATAGGCCAGTACCTCCCAGGAATGGAGGGGCGGGCATCCGGGTATGGGCACCCAAGCACAGTGCAATTTAGTGGGGAACCCCAGGAGAGTAGGCCCATTAAGGGCATCCTGAAAACTTCTACCCAGATAGGTCAGTGGGGGGGTACCCATCAAATCCTGGCAGCAAAGAGGAATCTGAAGACTCCTCTGAATGGCGCATGACACAGGAGACCAGGTCCCCACATTCTGACAGCCATTCCCAGGATCGCAGAATCCGGGAAAACCTGGAAGATCAGACAGGAACCTCTGGGAGCAGTGCCTCGGAGTCAGAGGATGAATGGACCAGGGTTACCCGAACCAAAAAGGCCAATAAGACAAAAAGGGCCTTGCTTAAGGACCCATTGAAGCAAATAAAGGCAATAAGGAGTGTCATCACGCCTTATCATAAGAACGCCACGTATTCTGTTTGGGAGCACTTAGAGCTGTTTGAGCAAATGATGGAGACTTTTCATTTGAAGGACAGCCAAAGCTGTATTCAATATGTAAAGTCGACCTTCTCACCAGAGTACTCCAGTTTCTTTGCGGGGCTGGAGGACCAAAATCATTCAAGGTGGTCCACATACAGGGCGGCCATCTTGAAATATTTTTCTGTGCACAGAAATCCCCAAGAGGCTCGCAAGGCAGCCTACAATTTGCAATGTGGGGAGGATCAGGCCCCACAAGAGTTTGTGCAAGAATTAAAGCGTGCTTTTGCGAAGACCACCAGAAGGGTGCGCACAGACAGCAAAGAGTTTGTCAATACATTTTTCCATGCTCTCCCTAAATATATAATGACCCAGCTTGTGAGAGATTTTCATGAGAAAAGATCTTTAGACTGGGTCATTGAACAGGCTACCCGGATCTATGAGGTGCAGAAGCCTATCGAAAATAAAAATAACGCGCCGAAAAACCCCAAAACCAACAGCACCCCTGCTGCTGCCAAGGTGGCAGAGGTAAAGGTTGCCCCCGTTTTAGGTTTGGAGATGGGGGGGGGGCCTAAAAACCTGCCTGCACCAAATAATTCACAGCCCAGAAGGCCCTCGGGCCAGTCACAGACAGGGAGTCGAGGAGGTAGTCCCACAAATGGGGTCCCCCGCTTCCATGACTATGTAAGTCCCCGCTATAAGGGAAACCGACCAATCCTGGGTTATGTGTGGACTCCTCCAGCCCAAGGAGGGGGGATCCAGCCAAGCACCTAACCCAGGGAACTTCCCTCCCAACTTCCCACAGGAGGGCAGAAATTCTCCAAATCCTGGGCAGACCTTTTTCCCCAGGTATCCACCCATTTTGCAGCCCCAAAATCATCCATCCTTCTTTCCCCAATTCCCTGAGCCCAGCCAACCTAATCCGGGAGAGGGGAGGCCAAGGATGGAGGGGTACCAAAATCTTCCCAACCAGGGGTACTACCAGAGAAGGGATAGCTACCCTTCCCGGGATCAGCCCAGGGGAGAAAATAGAGTCCCGTATCAGCCTGAGCGGGTTTCACAACTTGAGCGCCAGGTCCAAAATATGGCACAAGATCTGGGTCACATACTGAGGGCTCAACAGAACCCTCAGATGAGCATGCCACCGCAGAATGCCCCAAACTCGGGACCTGGTGCTCCAGAACAATGACGTGGTGCAGCACCCCGATAACCCACCGGTTCCCAGGGAGGAGGCACAAGGGGAAGGGGGGTGTAAAGCCTTGGAGGAAGCTTCCTTCCCAACTTGTAAACAGCCCCTGGAAAACCAGGAACCGGAAACAAAATCTCCTACCCCTGAAAGTCTGCTTCCCAAGGAGCAGAGGGGGGGTAGGAGAAACAAAGGACCCAAACAGACCCACTTTGTGGAGGAGGTACAGGTCTTCCAATTTGAGGGAGGGGGATCCTCAGATGATCCTGGGGAAAGGATCTTCTCCTTCAGAGATGGGGGAACTCCTCCCAAGGAAAAATGGGTCCCAAGGGATTCCAATCCAGACTGGGGAGATGTGGAGACTGAGCTACCGCCGCCCATCATCTCATCCCAGAACCGACAATACCAAAATCCCCTGGTTCAAACCCATCCTGGTGACTGCCTCCAAAAAGGGGGGGTGGCCCAGAACCGGAACCAGGGGAACCCACAATGGCTCTGATCTCCAGTTGCCAACTTTGTCTTTCAGATGCCCAAGACTCTCCACAGAATTCTGCCCAAATCTCTTCACTCGCCATGTCCAAAACCAGTTGTCCAAAAATGTGCATTATCTGTGCCCCCTTGAGGAGAAGGAGGGAAGATACTTTCCCCCGGTACAAGTACAGGGGCAGGGTACAATTGTGACACTGGTGGACACTGGATCCCAAGCTACCCTTCTGTCCAAAAGGGCCTTTGAGGAACTAAATGCAGGAAGGGGGGAGAATAACCAAATTCCTCTCACCTCTCTTCCTGGACAACTGCAGAACTTTGACGGGAAGGAAATTCCCATTGAGGGGACTGCAGACTTGGACATTAAAATTGGGCGACACAAGGTGAAAAACCCGGTCATAGTAGTGACCCCAGAGGGCACCCCTTGTTTACTAGGGAATTACCTCCTGAGAAGGTTGTCACCCCTAATAGATTGCGTAAACAAGGTCCTCTGGACCCAGACTAGCCGACCAATAAAATTAAAACAGAGTGTCAACCATGTTAGTTTAAATGGCACCTGCCACATGGTTGGACAAAAATCTGACCAAGTAGAATTTCACTTCCAGAACAACCAAATTCCAGACGTGACAGTAATAGCAGTAGGACAACAGACTGTGATGGGGGGACCTCTCTATTTCTGAAAATCAACCTTCCTTCCAGTTTAAGGTGATATTCCGCACTGGAAGGAAACACCCTGAAATTCTTTACTAATCCACAATCAGAAACTCCCACCCCTACAGTCCAAAAAGATGTGAAATCAGCTCAGAGCCTGGCTGATATTCAGCGAATTGGAGAGCAGTTGTTCATCCCTGTTCAGTTAAATGATGGAAAGGACTCTGTTCTCGCTCGAGTGTGTGTGGACAACGGTAAGAGCTTCATCAGCGAAGCCATGTTCCGCCAACTCCCAAAAGATCCAAAAGATCCAGCCATTCCCACATTCAAACTGATAGACAAATGGGAAATGGACCTGGAAGCACCTAATTCCAAACATCTCCTGCCAAGCAGGTGTATGCTCAAAATTTCCATTGGCAACAAGAGCATAGTCCATAATTGTTGGGTGTGCGAGACGTCACTGCCGCCTTTTACTTAGGCATTGACATTCTCAATCGCTTTGCCATTAGTTTGGACCTAATAAACTTCAAAGCTTGGTCCCGCTTAGCGGATAATCCCATGGGCTTTGATGATCCAGAAAAAGCATTTAGGTCAGCTCAATTGCTACCTTATGCAGTTGAAATTCAGATCAAAGAGGAAGTCACCGTCCCAGAAAGGACCCGACAATTCTCCCTGGAAGTGAAAGTTAAAAGAGGACAAAAATTGCAAAACCCTGATGCTTATATACATCTACATGCTTCTCTCCAACAGCAAGGGTTGGGGGTAAACCCAACTCCATTAGTCAACATAGGACATGACACCATTCCAATAGAGGTGGATAACAGCGACTTAAAGAGTATTACTCTAGCCGCATGCACCATTATTGGAATGGCGGTTGATGACCGACATTTCTCCATTGATCTAGGAAATGAACTGTTAGGACCAATCCCCAAGGACCGTTTTGACAGTGACAGTGATGACAAAACAAAACCAGACAGGATCTTCACCCGGCATGGGGGGAACTTCCTGGTGTACACTTCTTGCCCTTACGGTAAGGAAGATGTGACTTGTGACTTCAGGAGGGATGAGGTGATTTTCCAGGTCCATGAGGGCTGCCTTTCCCACCTGAGGGCTCCAGTCCAAATCAGCACTCTGACCAGGGACTTCTCCACCCAGCTGGAGGAGGCCGCTGAGATAGCCAAACCAGAAGTCTTTCCAGGCTTCAGGCAGATGGTGGAAGAGAGAGTCAACCTAGCTGATGCCTGTGTGAGTCTGGAACAAAAGCAAAAGTTGAAACAAGTTTTCTTGGATTTCCAATTTCTCTTTGCGGTAGACTCATATGACTTTAGCCGCACCGACATCCACACAACAACAATTCCCACGGACCCTGGCATGACTCCAGTGTTTGTGAAGCAATATCGCTTGCCTCTCGCATCAATGGAGTCCCTTACTGAAATAATTAAGAACCTGGAGTCCCAGGGAATAATCCGTCCAGTTCACAGCGCATAACCCGGTGCTGGGAATATTGAAGCCAAACGGCCATTGGAGACTCTGCGCCGACCTCAGGGAGCTCAACAAACGGGTCCATACTTCCCGATGGCCTCTGCCCTACATTGGCCAAGGGCTGGCCCAGATCTTGGGGTAACAGGTATTCACTGCAATAGACCTGACCAATGGATACTGGACTGTGCCGGTCAGTAGGGAGGACCAATACAAGCTGGCTTTTACCTTTGGGGGCCAGCAGTACACCTGGACCCGGACTCCCTTTGGATACCTCAACTCCGGCAATGAATTCAACATTTTCCTACATAAGGCCATGCCTGACCTGGGTGTGAGGGGTAACCTGGCTTATGTAGATGATGTCCTCATCAAAAGTTCATCTGTGGAGGAACACATAGCGGATATCCATTATGTTCTGACACAGTTGAGGGCCGCCGGAGCAAAACTTTTCTTTCAGAAAGCACAGTGGTGTAGAACCGTGTTAATTTCTTGGGGCATGAGATTACTCCTCAGGGTCTCTGTCCCCAAGAAAAGAAAGTGGAAGCACTCCAGAAACTGAAAGACCCCACCACTCTGCGGGAACTAACGAGCCTCCTTGGACTGACTAATTACAGCAGAAAGTTAATTGAAGGCTACGCAGAGATCACTAGACCCCTGATTCATCTCTTGAAGGGGGGGGTCAAGTGGGAATGGGGTCCAGAACAATCCGAGGCGGTAAGACAACTCAAAAGAAGCCTCTCACAAGCACCTTGCCTAGCTTATCCTGTCAGAAACAAGGAGTTCTTCCTGGAGACGGGGTTCTCTAATACGTGCTTGACGGCAGTATTATACCAAAAGCATGACAAGGTCAATAAAGTAATCTCCTATGCGAGCAAAACTTTATCCTCTGTGGAGGAAAAATTCAACAATTGTGAGAAGGCACTCCTGGCAACGGTGTGGGCATTGAAGAATTACCGCCCGTTTAACCAGGGGGAACATATCATAGTGGAGACTCCACACCAGCCTCTGCAATATCTCCAAAGTGACAGAATCCGGGCCGGAAATGTGAGTAATTCCCGAATTACTTCCTGGATTCTGTCAATGCAAGGCTTTCCTGTGGAGGTCAGATATGGCCAAAACAAGAAGAGTCCCCTCGCGCAAGGTCTGGCTGACTTGCATGATTGTGCCAGAGAAAACTGTCTCGAGGACGAAAGTCTAAAAATCAAGGACAACATGGAGGCATACCTTAATTTCCCACACAAAGTCTTTGAAGAAGACAAGTGTGAGGGAATGCCCACTGTCTATGTGGATGGATGCTCGTACCATGTTGACAACAACGGGGAGAAAGAACTGGTGGCCGGCGTTGGGAATGCCTGGGTGAAGGAGTTTCCAGAATCCTCCGCTGGATACAAAATTGGTCCCCGAAGTAGTCAGGTGGCAGAGTTGATGGCTGTGCATCAGGCCATCCTCACTGCTGTCCAACATCAACTGCACAAACTGGTCATAATCACCGATTCGGATTATGCA
Organism: Ambystoma mexicanum; assembly: GCF_040938575.1. NCBI lineage: Eukaryota > Metazoa > Chordata > Amphibia > Caudata > Ambystomatidae > Ambystoma > Ambystoma mexicanum. The sequence continues at coordinate 705,516,798 of NC_090923.1, read as the reverse complement.
CGGAACGGGTTCGTGGAGCACCTGGTTAATTGGAAAACAAGAGGCATGTTATGCGCTAATAACAAACCCCTGAAACATGGGAAGTTAATCCAAAACATTGATGATCTGGTCACCTCGAATCGGATGACCATCTACTGGAAGAAGATCAAGGGTCATTCCAAAGTAGAGGGACCAGACAAAACTGGAAATGACTTAGCTGATCAGCTGGCCAAAACCGGGGCCATCCAAGGGGATCTAATCGAAATAGAGTCCCTGTTGGGGGAAATCCAGGTCACTGCTATCACTAGGTCCCAGACAAGTGCTCACAATGATCTTTCAACTGCACAATGGAGTAAGGAGACCCCTGATGCTGATTTAATTACAGCTCAGAAGGGGGATCCAATTATTGGTAAGTTTTACCAACACCTTGAGGACCCTGAGAACTTTCCCCTGACGGATACCGATTACATTGGGAACGAGGACCTAAGAGTGTTGATGAAATGTCCAAAAATGTTCCGAATCAAAGACGGTTTGTTGGTAAGGAAATCCCAAGCTGGCCATGAACAGTGGGTGGTTCCTACTTCATTCCGAAGCCTGATGTTAAGTCACGCCCATGATGCGCCCACCGCCGGTCATAGGGGGTTCACACAACACTGGAAATCTTAAGAGAGGTTGCATACTGGCCACACATGGGGCAGGACCTCGACCAATACTTGAAGGGGTGTCTTGTGTGTGCACAATTTCAGCCATCATCCCTCACGCACCGTGCACCCCTCCAAAAGAGGGGGATGACACTGCCATGGTCAGATTTGCAAATCGACTTTGTAGGCCCTGTGATTCGCTAGTCTAGAGGAAACAAGTACATGTTGACCGTTACATGCTTGTTTACCAAGTGGGTGGAATGTCTCCCAGCCCCAAACTGCAAGGCAGAAACAGCAGCTGCCCTGATGATTAACCACATCTTTTCCCGTTTTGGTCTACCTCAAAGGATTGAGTCAGACAGGGGTAGCCACTTCACCAGTGAAGTAATGACAAAGATGTGGGAGATACTGGGGGTCAAAAGAAAGCTACATATTGCTTACCGGCCAGCTTCTTCTGGAGCAGTGGAGAGATATAACCGAACCATTGTGAGCATCTTAAAAAAGTTTGTGGCAGATTCTGGGCCAAGTTGGGATATCCGATTACCTCCGGTCCTAATGGCCATCATATCTACCCCTTCATCTGCAACCAAAATGTCGCCATTTGAGTTGATGACTGGACGCAAGATGGTGCTTCCCCAGCATTTACTCTACAGAACCCAAGGGCGAACGTTGATAAATGCCTCCACAACTCATGAGTATGTGGAGAATTTAAGGAAACACCTTCAGCATGCTTTTGCCTATGCGCAACGGAATCTAGAAAGAGCAGCCGAGAGCATGAAGACCCAGTATGATTTAAAAACTACCCAAAAGGAATATAAGGTGGGTGATAGGGTCTATCTATACAATTTCCAAAGAAACCAGGCCAAACAGAGAAAATGTTTGCCTACATGGAAGGGACCGTTTGAAATTATAGACAAGATCTCCCCTGTGGCCTACAAGATCCGCATCCCCAAAGGCGGTTTGGCAGAGGGGGAAGACAAGTGGGTACATATAAATCAGCTAAAGTGTTGCCATCCCAGGCACAGTCTGCAGCAACAGGAGGAGTCCTCTGCAATACCAGAGGGGACCGCTCCAGATTAATTCAGTTCCAACCCTAAAATATCCCACATATAGTCTCTAAAATATTATACTCTTGTAAGCCACTGTCTTTGAATGATAACTTGTATCTCAAAAGTAAAATGTTAGGTATGTTAAAGTATAAAATGTATATGTCTGCCACACCATTAATAGTGGTGGAAAAATGTCTACGAATATGTATTGCCGTTTTTCCTTTGTCGTCCTAGGAGAAAGAAAACCTGGAGACTGACCAAGGAGGACGACCGGGGACCGGGAGCCGAGACCCGAGGGCCCAGGGTACCGCCCAATCTTCACATCAGGACCAGCAAGGAGAACTGATTGATCGACTGGAGGGAGGAAAAGATGCTGAACTGTGCCACCTACAGGATTGGAAGAAGATAATGGGGACATACCAGCGCAAGGGCTCAAAACCTCCTTTGTACCCGACTTCCCCTCGACTTGAATCAAAGCGCAGTCGGGCGGGGGGATTTGTCATGGGTTTTGACCCATGTTGAATCAATAGACTGGGTAGATGTGGGGATGAGCTGTCGCCGGCCATTATTCTATCTCAGAACAAACTAAATCAATAGACTGGGTGGATGTGGGGATGAGCTATTGCCGCCCACATTCACACCAGAATAGGAGAACTGCGCAGTTGGCACGAGACCACTCCAAAGATACAACCTTCTTGTGGGGAATTCATTTTCTTAATCCCAAAAATGGTTGCATTACCAGTACTCACCACTATCAGAAAGCCGGCGTTTTAAAACCACCAGACTTTTGTGTAAAACTGAACAAATGAAACAAAACCAGACCAAGGAAAGACTTGCTAAGAGGTTGATACAATGTAAAACTATATTCTGAAATGACTTGAAGGAAGTAATTATTTAATGTATATGTAAAAATTGTCAGTTTGATTTGAATGTAGAAAACTGGGAACAAAAAGTGACATTAGCTGAAACCTGGCTTAATGAAACTGAATTCTGCCTGACAACTACCCCCGACAGGAGTTGATACTGGATCAACAGCTGTGTCCTGAGGTCACATGGCCCTGTTGATTAGATTAGGGGTGGAGCAGCTGGGGACTACAGGGAGTTGAACAAAGGCCTGTCCTGGACTCAGGCAATTGTTATATTGGGGGGCCGTAAAGTGGCTTCCTCTTAGGGGAAACTGGGGGGGCAGTGCCTCTGCTAGCAGCTGAGCTTGGGGGAAGTGGATAAACCAGTTACTTCACCCTGTGATGTGGGAAGCCACACCCCTTTTTGACCAGGGCATAATTTTAAAAAGATAGATAACTCAAAGTGCGGACTTGTCAGAATTATATAAGTAATATCATTATTTTTGTGATTTTTCTATGAACATTTTGAGATGCGTTAGGACCCTGTGGTGTATTCTGGGGGGTTGCTAGCGGAAAATAGGGTCTCACTCCAAATGTCTGTATGTTAAAAATCTGACACTTCATCAATTAATGTCCATACTCCTTGCGCACATGTGTGTAAATCTGGGTAAATGTCCGATATTGCGAAACCAGTTAAAAAGCGCAAAATGTTGTCATTTTTGAATGCAAGCCCCCAGGAAGATCAGAGGCGGACAAGCATGGACCATAAGGAATATATAATGTGCACATGTAATTTCAACAAATTGTATATCTGGGAAGGATGTATTTGAATCAAATATAGATTTGTGGGCAAACTGACAAGGGGAGGTTCCTCTGACCATAAAACCTACAGCATCACTCTGACTCACATTTACTTCCCCCAATCAAAGGAGAGAGGAGGAATTGGCCAATGATAAGTGAGAGGGGCAGGTTTAGTTATGACCAACGCACACACCCACTTTCCAAAACACATAAAAAGAGACTGCTGGGACAGGTAGAGAGATTCAAATCCAGTTGCTGCGGACCGTTTTGCCGGACCACACAACATCCAGAAGATACCAGTTCCAGACTGACTCCAGCTACATACTCCGGAACCTAGAACTTATACTTTAGAACCTAAATCAGAGGCCTAAAACCACAAGCTGAGTTCTCTGCAGCAGGCCTCAAATCATTGCAAGCTACTCACAGCCGGGCAAGCTGCTTGAATCCCTTGCCAAGAACTTTTGCCAGGACCAGCGCAGAGATCCAGGAGCCGTGCAGAGACTGCTGTATCCGGACAGACCAGACCAGAGATCCAGAGTGACCCAGACCACTGTGAGCAGAACCAGAGAGCTGACCCAGATCACTGTGAAGTGCCGAGACCAGAACCGGAGTCCAGTCCAAAACCTGACCAGATCCGTGGCGAGGCCTATTTCAAATTTATATTGTGAGTACCTAGCAGAACTGTGCAAAACCAATCTCTTAGTTAAAATAATCTAATCCAAACTATTTTAACCTAAGTAGAACAGCCTCCTAGAAATCGTGTCATGTGTCATTTGCAAAGCTGCACAACTGTCACCTGTCAATTCTGAAGCTGCAAGCTGTCACCTGTCATTTTGAGTTTACTTTAAATCCGAAAACTACCTTTATTTAATCGTCCGTATCTCTGGAACCGTCTGGGATCGGAACGAAATTTAACTTTCATCTGAAAGCTCAGAATCTCAGCTTTCCAACGAACCTAGGACCGACTTGCTATATACTTTTGCCGTAAGCACGATTCACGCACTCGCAAATTTTACCGCGATTTGCGATTTGGTTAAAAATCCAGCCACGTGTAACCATCAGCAGTCATTTCTTTCCTTGCTAAAAATTTCGTTTGCCTCTTAATCACCATCTCTGAATCATTGCTAAAGTGAGCCTGAACTCATCTCAAGTATCTCTCACTCACCCTGAACCTCCTAAAGGGAATTAAAACCATTTTCGGCACATTTTTCACTTCCTTGCCACCACATTCAAAGCACTTGGGCCGCTGTTTTAAAACTCATACCTGATTTGTCTAAGTTGCTGGGGGGGGAATTGAACTGAATTATTTGATTGCATTTCTAAGAACTGTGTGCTCTCCTCTTCATCTCCTTACATTGCATAAAGGGGGGGGTGAATTGTCAAAGAAAAGTGATTGCTTGTTTTGTTGAAATCATAAAAGTATTTTTGCTACTTTATCCATCCTATACTAACTCCTCATTGATTATAAAGAAGTGTGCTAGTGTCAGATTACCCATTGTTGATTAACATTATATTTATAAGGGCGATATCGATTATTCATTTATTATAAAAGCGTGGTATCTATATTTTGTTTTATTTCTCAAATAAACCTTTTAAACTTGCAAAACAGAACTACTTCTTGGCTCAGTGGGGTCAGGGGGATTCTAAGAGAGGGGTGTTATATAGGGGTAGTCATCCAGAACTCATGAACTGGACATAAAGATATATCAATAAGGGTTTCCATTCAGTATCCCAGATTAGGCATTGACTTAGCTGTAGTGTTGAATTGAATCCTCTTACATACCTACACCCACTTGTTTTAAGTTTGTTGTAACATGAATAACGTTCAAGCGTCAGAATTACAGTTACTCATCGTGCCTTACCGAAAGTGGCACCCACCCTATATAATCGAACTACCAGTTCAAATATTGGATACTGACTAAGAAAGCAGGCCACTTGCATGTGCAACCAAATCCCATACTTCCTCTTCTTTGTACACATGTCATGCAAGTTCTTTGAAGCTGCCCCCTTGTAAGTTAAAGCATTATAAAACTAAAATATTAATTTGCTGTTTTAAGATGATGAAAAGACAAATGTGATGCTCAGCGTCTCCTACTTTAGCATTACTAACATTACCCTATAAGTAGAGAGCAACATTGCAATATCATTTACTTAGCCTACAAGGGATAATGGGTATGGACTATGCTTGGGATTATTCGTCCGTAGTATCAGGGCAACGGGTATCCAGACAGGAGAATGCTTTTCACCACAATCTGTATTGTTTCCAAGTGTTCAGAGTTCCTTTGTGCAGAGACCTTCACATGTTATATGGTAACTCGCGTCTATACAAAAACAGTTTCACTGAGCACTTGTGTAATCCTACACAATGATATAAGGGTGGAGTATATTGCAAACAATCTTGTATGCACTGCAAAAGAATTGTGTACCTGCAAAGTCATGAAATTCTTAAAATGCACATAATATCATGTTGAGGCATTAAATATGCCTTGATTGCAAAGTATTGGGGGTCTGCAAATACCCCAGTGAGTGTTTATTGCTACATTCCCTCACTTCTTACAGTGCTCTGTCAACTAATATTGGAGGCAAGCACAGGGGCCGGGAAGGGTATGGGTGGAAGCATCACTCCTTGCGGGTGATGAACAAAGCAGCACATTTAAAAAACCAAGGCAGACATTTCGGCAGTACACTGAAGGAAATGTGTTGCATGTTTGCTAAAGGATAGGAAATTCTAGTACCCATCTAGTCAACAACACCTTCTTTTTCTTTCTATGCTCAGCTGCGGAGGGCTTTTCAACATAACCATGTGTCCTGTGTGTATCGTCTCTGGCATCCCCATGCATCTTATTTAACTGATAAAGAATTACAGAAGAGGGATCCATAGTTACAGAAGAAGGCACTCAATGAGTTGCATCTCTGATGAATTGATGCTATTAACTTAAAAGGCTTACATGTGTGATTTTATTCAACAGGGCTCCATAATAAACCTCAGTAAGGCTCTTGTTTAATTTTATATAGGCTGTGGTGCTGAAGGGTGGGCAAAACTATACACTTTATCATGTGCCCTGCCATTTCACTCCCTATCTCAGGGTTACAAGCAGGGCTCTAATCAGATTTTGCTCCCTACTTGGAGTCAAATGATTTGTCAAGGAGTAAAAAGTAATTGGATTTGCCAATAGGGATAGTTTCTGCTTATTAAAAGATGTCCTTTCCCCATAAAATTCTTTTTGAGATCGGCATTAATATTAGAGTTCCGTCCTTCCTATGCCACTGCTCTACTGGTTACTAATAAAATTCATTCTTTGTCGTTTTTGTTAGGCACATTTTCCTTTCTTTAGGGAGTAAACATTTTGGATCATGATATTCTAAGGTGCAATTATTTTGATGCAATTATCCTTACACAAATTATTAGAAGTATGTTCTCCAGGCCCTTGAGTTACTTCATTAAAGTAGCAGTTGAACTCCTTTCAGCATGTTTTTAACACATTGCTTTTAATTGCCATTAATCCACTGGCAAAAGTATTCTGTATGAGTTTCTTGACAGCCACATCAGTTATGACAAGAGATATTTGAGGGCCACAAATGCCAGGGATGTCGTTTGCTGACAATCCAGCCTATTGAAGGAGTGGAACCCACCTACCCCAACGGTCAATCAACAATAACACACCAGCCTTGATAAAAAAAAAACTTGGGTCGAAACACGTGCCGGCTGACTATGAGATTATCGCATCAAGAAAAAAAAATCCCTTTTCTTGAAAAATCAGAATACAAGGAAAAATATCTTTAAGAATCAATATTGTTTGCGCGAGATATGTGGGAACACAACTAAGAGGTATTGTGTTTTGTAATAAAATTACGACTTGGAGTGTTATCCCGGTGTAAATCCACCACAATACCGCCCAAATGAATTACTGGTGGTGGCGGTGTAATTCCCCATTCATATTGAGTCCATATTCAGTCCATTGGACTCAATGTGGCTTTTTTGGCAGAATTACCGCATCCAAAATTCTGACGATTTCGGGGTTGAGCTGGAAGATTTACCTCCAAGATTTTCCTGGAGGCAAATCTTCCACTCCAGGCCCGAAATCGTAGTTTGGCATAGTGGTAAAGTTGATGGTAACTCCATTGCAACTTTACCACTCATTGCCAAACTCGTAATGAGGCCAACATTTTCTCTACACAGAAGTACGTTTGCAAGGTGCTGTGGTAGCTAGTGTAGTCTTGGACTGGTTGATGAGTTTTCTGTATAATCACATATGACATATTTTATTTTAGACTATGGGCCTCATTACGAGTCAGGCGTTAAGGGGTTAACGGCTCCGTAAACGGCGCCGACCCTTAACGCCTGATTACAAGGTCCCTTAGCGCCATGGTGATTTTAACGCCTGCTTTTTGCAGGCATTAAAATCCATGGCGCTAAGGGACCATGGTGCTAATTACGCCACCGTAATTTACGGTGGCGTAATTAGCGCCTTCCCCACTCCCATTATGCCCTATAGGGCAAAAATGGGAATGGGGAAGGGTCAAATGGGAAATGGGGATTTACCGCCCCACTCACCTTGGAATGGGGCGGTAAATCCGCCATCCACCATGGTGTAAATGTAGTTTAAACCATGGTGGTAAGGGTATGACCCAGGCGGTAACTTACCGCCTGGGTTGTAATGAGGCCCTATGTGTTTGGAAAAAGTGTTGTAAGATTTTTAAAGAATTGCATTGGCTGGGAAGAGGGAATTCCTTTCCAAACTTGCTTCTGTGAGGGTTGCTTATCTCATTAGTATGTTGCACACATGGAAAATAATGTACACACAACAGCCAACCGGTTCCGCACCTAGAGAAAAATTATTAGAGGGAACATTGATCGTCAATACAGTGAAAATGTGGTTAATTTGATTTGCGGTACAGCTGAATTATTCGCCCAGTCTTGGTTAAGGATAGGAAAAGTAATATAAAATCAAACAGCCCCAATGCTGAGTATATCAGTGGTGCGGAAGGTGGGCATGTGATATTACATTGTGAGGGATAGCCTTAAGGGGTTACAAGTAAGATGTATATGGGAGGGATAAAGTTACATCTTTTGGAGAACTACGGTTCACTGTACACCATTGTGCTATTGGAGGTGTACAACATTTTTTATGAATGTGAATGATAGTACTCGGACAGCTATTGACCTAGAACTGTATACACTTGTTCGAATATTTATTGCCCTTGCTCTGTTGGGAAGGGAGACACATGACAACGTATGCCTGTCCCAAAATGATGGTAGATTTGTGGGCTGAGAACATCAAGATGAGCTAAGAATATACTTCAAACTAGGCACAAGTGACCAAATATAAAGAGCGGGTGATGAACAAAACCTCAAGAACATTACTCTTAGGTAAAGGGTTTTAATTCCACTACTAAAAAAGGATAACTGTAGAACAATATTTAATGCCAATAAATACGTGTGCTCTGCACCAGACAAACGAGCACTGTGCACACCTCCATTGAAGGAGCTTTAGCACTGAATGATGAATGTAGTCAGAATAATTAATGTCGTTTTCTGTAATCTTTTGGGGTTTAATCACTGCTATATTTTGTTCTGTATAACTGTTTTCATCTGTATTTTATTAACACTCTTTTACGATGGTTTTAATCTTAGGAGTAAAGATATATATATTACAGGGCCACAGTAGTGGCCGTGTAGTTATGGTTAAGTTGCGGTTTCCATAGGAAGAGCACTTTTTGGGCGTCTTATAACTTTGCTCTCCCTGGACGAATCCTCACCAAACTTTGCAGAAAAAGTATATGATCCACTCTGAATTGTTTTGCAAAGTTTGGTGAGGATTCGTCCAGGGGGGGCAAACTTATAGGGGGGGTCCCAAAACTTATTTTTTTCCCATAGACTGAATGGGGAAAAAGCTTGGAAAAAGCTGGACGGATTTTCACCAAATTTGGACCAGGAGTAGTGGCTTGGTCCCGAAAGTGTGCTTTTGTAGATTTGGTGAAAATCTGTCCAGTAGTTCTTTTTAAAATGACCAAAAAGTAGGTCATAAAAAATTAGTGATATCTGTGTTCGGTCCACGGACACACTTCCCTTGTCGCTTGCGTCATGTCCGCGGACATGCAGCGTGTTCGCTGATTGGATGGCGTAGACCGTAAAGCGCGTCAGATTTTCGGTAGCGCCCGCCATCTTGGATTCGCGGACATCCGCGGACAGCGTGGTAAAACTTGGTTTAAAATTTGTATTTAGTAGAGTCTGTTGGTGTGTAAGAGTGTTTGGGGAGGGTGGGAGAGTATGAGATAGGTTAAATGTCTTATTTTTTTATGTGGTAGACCCTCCTGTTGTGTTTGATTTGTCTGCGGACATTACGGCTGTTCTGAAATGTACGTAAATAAACAAAATGGGGGTGTCCTGAGGACGCTGTCCATATTGTTCTCTGGCAAGTTGAATGTGTTCTAAGAACACTCGCGGTGTCCTGAAATGTTTGTAAATAAAGAAAATGGGGGTGTCCCGAGGACGCTGTCCGTATTGTTCACTGGCAAGTTGAATGTGTTCTAAGAACAATCGCGGTGTCCTGAAATATTCGTAAATAAACAAAATGGGGGTGTCCTGTGGACGCTGTCCGTATTGTTCGCTGGCAAGTTGAAAGTGTTCTAAGAACACTCATTATGTCCGCGGACATTAAAAGTTCCCATAGGCCATAGTTGAAAGGTTTGACTCTATGGGTGTGATATGCTGCAGTGGTTGTGGCCAGAACATTGATTGTTGGGTGCATGGCCATTTGGCCATGCACCCAAGACTCTATGTCCTGGCCACAACTACCGCAGCATATCACACTCATAGTGCCTTATAACTTTGGGATCAAAAACAAATTTATAAGGAACAAAGTTATATTCCACTATAGGGGTGATTTGCCGCGATGGTTGTACTTTTTATAATATACTTACTGTTTGGTTTAGTAACTGGAGTACATGTATTTCTTGTTCATTTCTGTGATAAAAGAAAAGAGCATGTTAGTATTGGTATTTTGTAATGACTTATTACATTGAATAATCAACATATTTTTTTTTACCCTCATATTTCGTACATTACAAGCCAGAATACTGTGCAATTTGCTCATTTTCTGTGTTTGTTGCTAAAATCATTGGGTCTGTGGGAGAAAAAAAATCCATGTTGGTTTAAAAAAAAACCCTTTTTCTGTTATTGTTACGCTCACCTGGTGTCCACGGGGGCGTCGATCTGAACTGGGCTGTTGTTACCTCTTCCAGCGACACACGGAGCGCCGAAATGACGGACTGGACCGGACCACCCAGCTTAGCTTGTTTTGCCCGTATGAATATTCTTCTGTAATGGAGAAAAGGGAATTAGCCACCTGCGGGGACTGGGCGCCAACCCCACCTTCCCCCACTACTGCGATCTCTTCCCACAAATCACTTCCGAACTCTTGCTATGTTCTCACCTGATAGTTTGGAAAGATGAGCTCTCCATCCTGCCTCGAGCACAGGGGCGCGTAGATGACCAGTTACTTCACTGGTGTGGGATGTTGGAGAGTTGCAGAACGGTATTGACTCCGTAAGGAAATAGTTTGAAAAAGAGTTCTAAAACGTCTGGCCTTCACTCTGTACAAATTCCATAGGTTGCCTTAATAGTTCTTGAGAAGAGTTCCACGTGGCAACCAGTAAGATGCAGGTAAGTGTTTATGGATTCTGTTCAGTTCGATAATGAGGACCTGGTCTAACCTGTGACCCTTTCCTTTTGCAGGCGCTGAACCGGTGATTGCGGTCTCAGGCAGTAACCAGGTAAGTCTGTAGCGGAATTCGGTTTCCCCTACTTGCGCTTTTGTGCTGCTTTTGTTTCCCCTTTGGGGCTGGGGTAGGGCGGAGAAGCTGTGGAGGCCGCGCCGACCCGAGATGAGGTAAGTACCCCCTGTGGTATCAGGTAAGTCCTGAGGATTGCCTTTATTGTCTGGGAATGCTCCCTTGCTCATCTTATTGTCTTTATTTCCACATGTGTTGGAGAGCGGCCGCTGGATGCTGAAAAGCGCGATGGAATGCAGAGGATTGCTACAGGTGAGTTCCCGCGCGGCGCTGCAGGATGCGAAGCGGCGCGTGTCTGATGATTTCTTCCTTCTAGGTCTGAGCCAAGAAGATTCAGGATTCAGGTAAGGATTGCAGGTAAAAACTCTAGTTCTAACCTTCCCTCTGCTTTCTTTCAGGTTTTCAGGAGCTCCGGCATCCAGGCGGGCGTGGCGGAAGACTGGAAGCTGCTGCAGGCACGGTGAGCGTTACGCTGCAGGTGCAGAATAACGCGAAGCATGGGTTGCTGTCAGGGTGTGGTTTAAATAGCCTTGGAAGTAGTTCCAGGTAAGTATCCTTCCGCGGCCCCACCCGAGTAAAAAATAGTTCCTAGGAAAAATAGTCCCTCCTAGGCCTCATTTGACTTCTGGTTACTGGTAGCATGGTCTGCCTCAGGTAAGTTAGCAGCATGGTGTGCTTCAGGTAAGTCCTTGACCATGAGCCTGGCGCCCATGGCGCCAGGACTGATTCTGAACTTATGAGCCTGGCGCCATAGGCGCCAGGACTGCACCCAAATAGCCCCTAATTGGGGTTCATGGGCTTGCATTAAATGGCATGATGCCTACTTCCGGGGTAGCTGGGCCAAACCTGGTTTCCCGGGGGCAGGCATTGTGACAGTTATGCTACAGTGTATTTGTTTGTTTGTTTTCAGTGTTCACTTGTTTCTGGCTAATGCTGTATATATTGGCGTGTTGCAGTTTTTTGGAGCAGTAACATATCATTTATTTGTTTGGATATTGTAAAATCTTGGGACAGTTACATACCAATTGGCATACTCTAACTATCTATTATTTGCTGTAATTTAGTGGCATTCATTTATCTGATTAGTTGTTGTAGAATCTTTGGGCATTTAGTTTTGGAATATTCTAACAGTTTATATTTTTTACTACTAGTTTACTTAAGGTTTAAGTACAGTTTAGTTATTAAATTTTGGTTTTAAGAACATTAAATAAGCGTTTGAAAGATTTGCTGGAAATCTCTGCTTTAGAGTAATGGTACTATCATTACATTCAAACGATCCACATTTCTTTTTTATATATGCAGTGTAGTGCCCTGAATTGGTTGTGGCTCCTGCGTGGTAGATTATACCTATTGTTGTGAAGGTTTTCTTACCAAGTGATACTTGACCATGTGTGAATCCAGTCAGCTTGCAGTTATTTTTGGTACCATCTGCATTGTAACGTAGAAGCATTAGTATTACGTATTTACTATGTGTTTGTATTACTAACGTGGAGCGATTATCCAAATTGCAGGTAGTACATAATCTACCATGGTTTGCATTTTGTACAATATGGTGAAATGGAATGGATTCACAATTAGGTATTGATATATATATATGAAGCGTTCACTGGGGATTTGTTCTTGTGTCACATTGTTGCAGAATGTGCATGTATGTTTCCACATGTATGAAATCTGAAAGATTTCATTTATAGGTATGTTTTTATTTTCCAGTACTTGTAGTAAGTACATTATACATTCTTGTGGATCTTCCTGTGAGTTTATAGTGAATTTAACCATTCTAGCACAGTAGTCCAATTGTTGTCTTATTCCATAAACACTATACGTGTTATCAGGATTGTTTGTTGCATTTCTGTGAAGTACTAACATTTGCAAACACAATTGGTCTGTACTGTGTAAGTAAATGTTGTCAACAATTGGTGGCAATTGAAATAGAATATTCATTGCTACATTTGGGTAGCAACTTACTCCAACTATATTTGAGAGTTTAAATGGACCAGGTAGTTCTGTATCTGATTGATTTTTTTTTAGTTTGTCTTCCTTCTTTGATGAAGTACCTGGTTTACTTTCCCTAATGGGGTCTTTTATGTTTGTGGTACTTGATGAAGTTTTAGTTTCTTTTCCTCTCTTTGAAGGATTTGCAGTGACATCCTTTTGCATTTCTGTTTGATTTAGTTTTCTTTTACAACGTTTTACTTTTAGCGGTACAGAATGTGTGTTTAGATGGGGGGTGTATAGTGAGTGAAGTCTATTGTATTCTAAAATGCAAGGAATATCAGCTTTTACTTTACTTGCATCAAAGTTGATTAGAAATAGACCGTCAAGTGTACGTAAGCGTGATAGTGCTACATAGCTCATGCCTTCTTTAAAGACTGTGTTACCAATGTCTATGATTGCTTTGTCTAGGGTAAGACCTTGTGATTTATGAATGGTGACTGCGTATGCAAGAGTTACAGAAAATTGTTCTCTGCGTACATACATATCTTTGAAGAGAAGGAATCGAGCTGTTGAGTATCCTATCCTGTTGACTTCTGAAAGTTTGTCAAAGAGAATATTGACAAACTGAATTGTGTTGTCACGTGCGTATGTTTGAAAGCCAATAACTGTACCCAGTGCTCCATTAACTAGTCCTTGGTCCACGTCAAGGATAATTTAAGCATTACTCTGCAATTTAAGGATAATTTTAATATCTTTTCCAAGCCCGCTGTGTTTGATATTGATTGTTCTAAACTATTTAGTTTTGTTGAGGCTTGGTCACACATGGGTAGTGTCATACCATGTACATCTAGTTTGTCTGTGGCGCTAATTTCCATTATTGGTTGCATTTCTTTACTTAACATTATTTCTTTGAATTTGAAACAGCTTGCAAGAGTTAGCATTAAGGCCATAAAATTTACATTTTTGTGGGCTAATTGTTCCATAACATCTGTAGCACATGCATTATTACCATAAAGTGCATGAATGTGCCGGGTTTTCAATATTACTTCTGCTTCTTTAGAAAGTATACCAACTCTGATACTTTTAAAGATGTTGGCATAAGTGAGATCTGCAGATTGACGCATGTTTTCTGTTAATTCTCTGTATTGGAAATGTTGCCAAAGGTTCACATTTCCAATGCTGCCAACAATTTAACGGCAGAGTTTGTGTCCTAATGTTTTAAAAATAGGCTCATCTTTTACTGGTGTCAATTGAAGAAGATCTCCGAAAACAATAATGTGTTTTCCTGCAAAGAGCTCTTCATAGTTTGTTTTGAGTACTTCTTGTAATCTGAGGTGAATCAAAGCCAACATTAGGTTGAACACCATGCTCACTTCATCTATTAGTAGCATTTTCATTTGTTTCAATACTCTGCGTAGTTCCATTGCAGCTTCTGTAGACAGTTTGTAATAGTCTAATTTGTTTTGGTGTTCTACTGGCAGGAGTAGTAATCGGTGTAAAGTGACACCACCTATGTTGTAGCCAGCTAAACCTGTGGGGGCAGAGACAACAGCTGACAGTTCGTTGTTTGTCACTTGTTGAAGGAACCTACTGATGATTTTGATTAGGAGTGTTTTGCCAGAACCAGCTTCACCACTGACATACAGTCGTATAGGTTTGTAATTTTGGCAGGTGCATTCTTTGTTTTCATGTTGTACACCATGTGCAATTTCTTTTTTTACTTCTTGAAAAATGCTACGTTGCACATTGTTTAGTTTTGATTGTAGTATAGTTAAGTCTTCTTTATCTTCATACTGACACATGGTGTTTTCTACTTCTATCATAGCTAATTCTGCCTCATATTTTTATTAGTGGTTCTCCCAGTGGTTCTTGGCTTCCTGTTACAGAAGATTGACTACTGTCAGGAGTGTCCTTATCTAGTTGGGCCTGAAGTTCTTCTTCGTGTTGCTGTTCATTGTGCAACATTGTTTTGTACTGTGTAAAGTTTACATCAGTTATAGTGCTTTCATTTGCTTTGAAAGCGTCTTCATATGAGTCATAGTTATCTAGTATTTCTTCTTCTTTTCTCCATGGTTTAAAGAGTTGTAGCATATCATGTAATATACTTCTTTATGTTGAGGAGTCTTTAATGACAATCTGATATGATTAATTAAATTTGGTTTGGTGAGTTTTACTAAACTGCCTTTACAGTTTGTCACTCTGTATTTACCTTTTTTTCATCAGGTTTTATATTATTTTTGTATGTGTAGTTTTGGGCTATGTGGTATAGACAGATGGTTTCCAAAGTGGTACTCCTGTTTGGGTAGTATGTGTCCAATAAATTGTTTTTTAAAATGTCTTGACTGTTGGGATCATGTTTGGCTATTGTTTCTATAGTTTTGTATGACTTTAGAACTCTTTTTCTAGATTTAGCTGGACCAAGACTTAGCCATACTATATTTTCAGATTTACCATACAATACAGTACCAGTTAAATGATCAGCTGCTTCATAGGATCCACATTCTCTATGCGAGAGCATTTTTATGCCCAAGCTGTATAATTTCTGAGACACTGTTCTATCTGATGACAGGTCATTCCAGAGGTCTTGCTGCTCTGTCTTTTCTGCTTTGGTTAATTATGCTGTGACATATCATGCAACTGAAGAAGAATTTTCTGCAATGTACTGCACATCTATGTTTGCATTCCATAGGTAGGAAATGATTGCATTGTAATTATTGATATATTTTTCTTCTTCTTTTCTTTTTATGCAATATGTATTTTAGGTGACTTACCTTTGACACTATGTCTAACTGAAGACATGAGGTTGTTCATTTGACCTGTATTTGCAACTGGTCTAGGGAAACAAATCGGCATTTGGTGTAGTATTTCCCTTCGTTTTTGTATTTGCCACGACAATATTTGCCACATTTGTGTCTTTGAAATTGTAAAATGTGTGCATGAAGATCACTATTTGTGGATTCTGATGGAATTTCACAAGTGACATATTTTTCAATAAACTGTAAAACAGTGGCATCACTGTCTTGACCAAATTTAGGAGCATCTTTAATCCATAAAAGCATGTGGATATATGGTGCTCCTCTGGCTTGGTATTCTTTTCTCCAAAGGAAGTGTTGCACTTCTCCAAGGGGAGCAACAGTTTTATTACAAATAAAATGTAGCATAGCAATGAAGCAATGGTGAAAATATCTTGAAACATTAACAGGATCCAGAGAACAAAGTTCTCCAGGTGTTAGTATATCTATGTTTGTTTTGTTTTTGTTTGATATGCACAGGAAATCATGTAAACATTCCCATGCATATTCTGCACAACTTAATGTAACAAACCAAGTGGGTGGGCCAAGGTTTCTGATCATACAACGTACATCTCCATAACGTTGAAACCAGTACTCTTCAGTACCACGCATATTTGCTAATAGATTTGTAATATTTGATTGTAAAATCTCATCTTTTTGTTGAACTTTTTGTAATAATTGTGTAGCTGTCATATTTTGAAAGTGCGATCCTGATTTTAATATGTGTGCAACTCCGTAACATAAAGTTGCTAGTTCACTTTCAAAGAGTAGGTGGAATTTGTCTAAATCTGGGATCTTCAGAATAAATCCGTAATGAGCGGTATTCTGATGCTGATATTTGAATAGGTCTATCATCGTTCCTTCCTCCTTTGCCAGTAGGAAAGAGTAGAGGAAAAGCATTTGCTTCTATACTTTTTTCCCATATGCTGATTGGTGATCCTTTTGTTTGACGCATTTGGTATGTTTCCAGTGCATCTTCTACGGTGTCATTAGAGTGCAATGGATGAATTGTATAATGGTCTAAAGTATTTGATATTGAAGTAGGATCTAGGAGCTCAAATTGAACAGCTTCTTGTGTCTCTTGAATTATTTCAGTTGTATCCTTCAAGTTTTCTTCAATATTAATTTCTTTGTAATATTCATTATTCTCTTTAAGATATTGCAAGGCTTCTCTAACTTTATGTAAATCTACGAGCTGTTGTCAAATTATTTTGTCTTTTGTACATACTCCATTTACTAAGATAATTAAAGATTGCTGCATTGGATGTTGCACTCCTAGACTGTGCACATTTTCTTTTAGATCTAATGATAAATACACTACTTTTCCACAAATACCTTTCACTAATTCAGAGGGAGGTAATTTTGCAGTTTATGGTTGAAGGCGTATTATTGCTTGAAATGGGTGCACTGTTTGAATTATGATGCTCTCATATAAATTAAGTTGTTGAAGGGGTTTTGGTAGTGGATATAATTCCAAATTATTTGTGATAGCACCTGAAGGAGTTTGGTTGTTGTCAAGTTTTGTAGTGCAGTAACTGCAAAGTATTAAGGGGTCAGGTATTTCGTATTTGTTTTCTGCTATAAGGTAGAGAGCTAATTCAAACCATTTAGAATCTTCATTGACTTCTATTTTGTATGATAGGTCTACAGTTTTTGTGTTACTTTTATGAAAAGTTCTCCTACAACATACACACACATGGTTTGGTACTTCAGCGGATGTACTTTTAAATTTTAGTATTTCTTTTTTGTATGTGTGTAGTAAAAGGTTGCCATGTGTAGAATTGTTACTAATTTGGTTTACAGCTATTTCATTCTGTAAGTGGCTTTCACTTCCAAAATAATTTTTCTGGATATAGTCGATTTCTTCAAGTAGGTCTTTTGCTGTACCATGTAGAAGAATGTTATTTAAATTGGCTAGTGCTAAAGCAGGACTTTTAGCATAGTACCGTTTATAAACTAGATTTCTTATAGTTGAATGATGTGTTGATATCCTTTTGATATCATGGAAGGTGCTTTTGCAAGTAGGTCCTGTAATGCAGGCCAATGAATGTCCTTGTAGTCCTGTGTTCTTGCGTACTGGACAGGTATCCATATTTTGCAGTAGTTTAATTTTGATTTTGTCTTTGCTTTTCACATATTGATTGAGGAATTGTCGTAAAGACTTGAAAACATTTTTGGGAATGTTACACATTGATGTGCATGGCCATTTGTACACTAGACGTTCTGATTCAGTTGAATGGAGGGGTAATTCTAAGTTTTCAGGGCATATTTTTGTAAGGAGTACTTCTTGTTGCATTATGGTTTTATTAACTTTTTCATAACCTCGATCACTGCTATGTATGGCAATTGTATTTGTTTGCTTTTGTTTGTAACCTTCTTCATTAAAGTATGGTTCTGTGCTTGTAGTGTGACTCCATTCACCTCCGCAGAAACTTAAGAAGTTCTTTCTGTTGACATTCCGTGTATTGAGAAGTCTTTTTTGTAATTTAGTTATTAGTTTTGTTAGTGGTTTCATTTTGTTTAACACTAAAATAAATAACTTTCTTTTGAGAAGAATTGCACTGTCTGTCAGCGCTTCTAAGATTAATTTCCTACGATAGGTTTTAAGGGTTGAACCTGGTTTCTCTCCTGTTTTTATAAGATTTTGAAAGACTTTGTGACGGAACATTTTGGCTAAAATACTTTTCTTGGTATGCTTACTTTGCACTATATCAAGATTTATAGAAGCAGTTTTATCTGTAGTGATAGCTGATTTTCTGTTAATTGTTTTCTGGTTTGTTTTACATTTTGATAGTGGAGGCAAGTTCTTGTACTTGAAACTTCTTTTGTTTCACTAAATGACTGTTTTAGCTGTTTTGTTTCACCTTTTTTTTTACAAATTCTGCTAGAGATGGATGCTTATCTTGGACACTTTTATTTTCATTTGCTCTACTTCTGCGTTGCTTTCTATGGACTTGATTTTTGGTAGGCATTCTTTAGGGTCTGTTGAAAAAAATAAAGAAGGTATGGGTTGAGGTGTTCTGCAATGTATGTGTGCTGTGTGCATGAGTGTTTGAGTAAGATGATAAAGATGTATGTAATGGTGTGTGATTGTGCATTGGGCAACTACAACTAGTAGGGATGGGTATTCTTGAATTAATGTGTTACTAAACTTTGGTTCAGATTACAGAAAAAAGTAAGCTAGTGGTGTGGAGAAGTACAAATAGTAAATCTGATGCTATACAATTAAAACAGTTGTTTGTTCTATAACATCAAAATTCTAGTGCTGAGTTGGGTAATTTGTGTGTCGAAAAATAGGAATTAGTGGGCCATTCTGGTTGTAAATCGCTGTTTAAGAAATGGGGATTTTTGGACAGAATGGTGCAGAATCTCTATTTTTAGGCACAGAAATAGCATGAATTAATCTTACAGTTTGTTTAAATAATAATAGAAATATTATTGTGGTATTCAACTTACTTTTTTTCTAAAATGAGCAGGTTACTTCTTAGTTGTTCTTTGTGCTTCAAAATCGGCTGCTTCTTTTCAGGAGAATGGTCTTCACTGCAATTGTAAAAGAAATATATTAGTAATTTTGTTTGTATGTACCACTGTTTTTAATTTAGACATTGATTTTTTTAATTGACATCCTCAGCGCCTTCCTCAAAACCATTAAAACTATCTTATTCACATAAGATACGTTGCACCAGTTGAATACAAATCATATGTTATTAATGAATAAACTATATTGCAATGACTAACTGTTGCAAACAAAATATCTTTAGTATGCCTTGTAGAGTTCATCATGTACCACTGAATACCACTATTCCTGTAACTAAGCTTTTGCAAGTAATAGTGCCTCAATGTCATGGGCTGCTTGTCCTATATAAATGTAAGTAATTAAATAAATAAAAAAATTAAAAAAGTGTTTATGTAATTGTTCAAGTATTGTTGTTTGAGATTTTAACATAGAGTGTGCATGCAATTTTGTTTGACTATATGTAGTCTATAAATTTTATTTCAAAAATGTTAGTTCAACATGATTTGAGTGTGTGTGTGTATAAAGAAATTAAATAGTATAAATGTTTGGAAGTGACAGTTGATTTTAGGAGATTGAAAAAAAGACAGTAGATTCATTTTACAGATTATACAAGATAAAATTCAGTTAATCTGTTTATATGAAAGTAGAAAATTTGTTCATGTACTTTACAGAAAATATGCATACCTGTAGTTTGTGTTCATGCATATGGCTATTCATGGAGCTGCAAGTAGAATTCTCGGAGACTTGTACAGTATTTCTTGTAGAAGGTGCTTTCTAATGAAATGACACTTGTACTCAGGGAGATTCCCAGTACATTTGCAGTGCGGATCTATGATGATGCAGTTAGATGTAGAGGTCTTGGATGTGATTGGTGGATGGTCATGTGACTTCTTAGCTACATCCAATCATGGAATGGCACAGAGAGTGAAGTTGAAATGGTAGAAGGGCTGTCCATGTTACGATATGTCCGCGGACATGGCAGTAGTTCTCGGACATCGGGTGTTACATCCAGGGATTTTTGCGTTGGGAAGCCATGCAAATGAGAATGAGCATAGAAAGGGATTGGTCAGGAAAGTTTAGTGGGTGTGTTGTGCCAGGAGAGAGTTTTTCAGATAATCTTTTTAATGAGAGAAGAACAGATAGCTATGGCTGTGTATTTCAGAAAACAGATTGTTTGGATTTTCGGAGACTCGTGGATACATTGGTTGAAGGTGCATGCACAAAGCTGTGGAGTAGCTGTAGATCTTGGATTCCCACATGTGGAAGTACACTGGCATGGAGTATCTGGAATGAAGTGGTTGGACTTGTTACCTCTCTGTGCTACTTTGGAGACAGAGCAACATCCAGACATAATTGTAATTCATTGTGGAGGGAACGGTTTAGGACATGTCTCAGGAATTTCTTTGCAATTTGCAATGAAAGAAGGACTTGGGAAGGTCATGGACATGTTTCCAAATTCTCGAGTAATTTTTTCACGGATTGCGCAAAGACAAATGAGGCTTTGTTCTTCTTCATTTGGTTCACAAATGGAGAAAGCAAGGCGCAATGTCAATAAGGCTGTTTGTGCCTTTCTAAGAGATTTTGGCATGTCCTCTTTTCACAAGGAAAATGTTATGTTTCGTAGTACATACTTTTTTCGCAGAGATGGAGTACATCTAACTTGCTGGCAATCAGATTTTTCTAAGAAACATACAAAATGCATTGCAACCTTTTTTAGAATTACAGCATCCATTTTGAAGTAGGTGTTGAGTATTTTGAATTTTTCAAACACAAACACCACCCAAAGGCTCTTTTCAGAGCCACCACTTCCTCCCAGAGAAAATTGCAATGGTTATGATAGGGCAGCACCCCAAAATTTTAGATGTTCGCGGACTGTCCGCGGACTTCTAAAAAATACAAAGGGCCTTGCTTCATTTATTTTCACTTCTATTTTTTAACTGTGAAAGGCGGCTCTGAAAAGCGCCTTAAAATTTTTATTATTTTGTTGTTTTATATATTTTCTGGTTTTTTATACACGACACACTAGGAGAGGAGGGGAAAGGAGGGTAAAGGGGGGACACCAACCACAGAGATAAGAAAGGGCGAGCTGGGAGAGGAAGATGTAGAGTGGGTTTTATTTGGGTAGTGAGCAGATCTTCTCGTGCTCTGAGACGATAGTGTCAAAAGCACTTCGAAGTCGCTCCCTCCTGCAGAGTACTTCGTCTCAGTACATACACACAACTGTGACCCTCGAAAGGTAAGGGTCATCAGCATTGCGTATGGCCTGTGAGGCAGCTTGAAGAAGACGCTGTCCCACAGGAGTGTTCCTTGTGGTGACAGATCAGAAACAGAGGATGAAGTAGAGGAAATCAAACTGCTACGCTCCTCACAAGGTACAACCTTGCGAACGGCCCCAGTGTGGAATGACTTGAGGTGTCGCTTCATGGTGGTGGTCCCCAAGCTATACGAACCATGCCTCCCGTGACTGAGTACCATTTTGCACTCATTGCAGGTGACTCGGTTTGCACGAGCCTTAGGACCATTCCCATGAATGGTAAATAACCGCCACACCCAAGACACACGCCGAGTGCGGGTAGTAGGGATTTACACTACCTCATTCTCGTCATCCTCTTCTTCCTCCTCTGCATCCTCACTCCTGTTCCCCTCTTCAGGCCCTTGGGGAGGTGGTGGTGGTGGAGGGGGTGGGGGTGGTGCTGAAGCAGGTGCAGCACAAAGTGGCAGTAGTGCAACCATGGATGCCATCTTGATGAAGATATCAATCTGCAAGTAGCAGGAAAAATTGTTGTGCTCTGAAGAATAGCCAGAAACACAATGAGAATAAGCTCTAGGGTGTGGTCTTTTATAGGGGTGCTTGTACGCAGTTTGCGGACATGCGCGCTGTCCGCGGACAGATCGAACACAAAAAAGGTTC
The DNA here is from genome assembly GCF_040938575.1 of Ambystoma mexicanum. Taxonomy (NCBI): domain Eukaryota; kingdom Metazoa; phylum Chordata; class Amphibia; order Caudata; family Ambystomatidae; genus Ambystoma; species Ambystoma mexicanum. The sequence goes on along the minus strand of NC_090923.1, from coordinate 705,494,534 downwards.
AAAAAGTTTCTTTTTAGAAACTCATGATTAGTATGTGGGACTTGTGCCATGGTGCGTTTTTATTGAAAAATATTGTGGATTACTTGAAAATGTACTTTTAAATTGTTCGGGGACAAGAACAGTGTCTGCATTTTAGAACACGCGATCAGCGTGGGCGCGGTTACATGATCGCTTCGTGAGCATGTCCTCGAAGGGAGCGGCTGACCATAGGACACTAAATGCACGGACATTGGTTTGCGCATGTGCGTTGATGTTCTACGAACAATGTCCGGGTCCTGAAGTAATTGAAAGTGCGTCACATGTCAAATGAACAGTTACGTACAGCCGTTTATTCTTAGAACAGTTTCAACTTGGTAGCGAACAGGACGGACAGGTATAATGTTCTTCAGGACACCTCCATTTTTGTTTATTTACGCACTTTTCAGGACACTGCGTGTGTTCTTAGAACAGTTTCAACTTGGTAGCGAACAGTACGGACAGGTATAGTGTTCTCCAGGACACCTCCGTTTTTGTTTATTTACGAACACTTCAGGACACCACTTGTGTTCTTAGAACAGTTTCAACTTGCTAGCGAACAGTACGGACAGGTATAGTGTTCTTCAGGACACCTCCATTTTCGTTTGTTTACGAACATTTCAGGACACCACGTGTGTTCTTAGAACAGTTTCAACTTGGTAGCGAACAGTACGGACAGGTATAGTGTTCTTCAGGACACCTCCATTTTCGTTTATTTACGAACATTTCAGAACACCCGCGCTGTCCGCGGACACCTAAATTGTTTTTTTTTAAAAATGAAATTAATTACAACGCAGTATAACATTTTTACTTTATTGAACATATATTAACAATTTATGACAGAGAAGGTGAGACAAAAATGGAAGCAAAAACAGGAGAATTAGGGGTTTCACCAGGATTTGTATCAGGTGAAGTAGGGATGGAAGTCTCATCAAAACTTTTTGGGTCATGGAGAGGGTTTGGGGATAATTGACTGGGATATGGTGAGGGGGGACAAGTACATGTGGGACAATGGTATGAGGTTTTTGGTTTAAAATGCTCTTCAACAAAAGTTTTCAAATTATTAAAATTGGTCAACAATAAATCCATTTTTTCTTTTATGCTGTCAAGAATGTTATCCATAACAGCTTCTTCAGAGGTATTTTCTATTTTAGTATGCTCTGTACAAAAAAATATATGCTAAATGTATATTAAATAATAATAATTAAATGGTTTATATTGTAAAGTATCTACCATTAGTTTCACTATCTTCTGACATTTCCTCATGTGGGAAATGCTCCTCTAGCCATTCCAGAGTACTAGACATTTCTGTGAGAAAAAAAAGATAACATCATTTTTTTAAATTTAATACAGAAAATGTATACATATATGAGTAAAATGCGGTACACTTACTATTTCAGGTAAGGTATGTTCTGAGTACTCTGTAGGTCTGCTCTTGCTCTTAGTTGTGGAGTGTCTGTGAGGTAATTATGTTGGAAGCCTATTTATCTTCTTTTGGTATATTCCATTTTAGAACATATTGGGCTTCATTACGACCCTGGCGGTACGGAGTAAACGGCGCCGTAAAAGGTGCCGGCGCCGTTCACCCCATACCGCCGCATTATGAGTTCCCCTCGCGGGACACGGTAAGCATGCCTGGCAAAACCAGGCGTGCTTACCGGGTCCCGCGAGGGGAAGAGGAGGCAAACAACGGGCTATCTCGTAATGGCCCATTGTTTGCTCCCTCTCCCATTCCCATTCAGCCCTATGGGAAAGGACCGTGTCCGGGTCCTTGGAGGGAGGAATTACCGGGCCTTCCGAACTCAGAATGGCCCGTAACTCCTCATTCTGTGGACCCTGAATCCCGACGCAATTTCGGCAGCAGCCATGTCGCCAGTAGCGGCCTGGTTACCGCCGAACTCCTAATGAGGGCCATTGTATTTAAATGAATGTTTAATGTGTTACATATGTGGGTTACACTTTTTATGTATTACACACATAATACATATAATGTGTATGTGTGCTGGTTTGTGAATTTGTAAAATGTTCATATGTTATGATGTAACAATCAAACATACCCCCCCAGAGTTTTTAGGTAGTGGTACTGTTGTCCGAACATGTCCGCTGACATTAAAAGAGTTTGCGGACATCAAACTCAATAGAGAAGTTTCAGTGTGTTCAATTTTACATGTAGATAAAATCAGAGTTTTATTATTAAGTTGTGCTACTAAAAACCTATGGAATTCAGTGAAAAAACTTTGTTAAAGGGACGTTATGGTTAAGTTGCGCTACTAAAAACCTATGAAATTCAGTGAAACAACTTTGTTAAAGGGACGTTATGGTTCCAAGTAAAACCGGAAAACCCCTGAAATTCGCCAGTTATGGTAAGCTAAGCAACCATAACTCGCGCCGCCACCGTGCACTGCTAAGACTAACACCCACGACATCAAAGATTGCATCACAAATGTCATTGATGACATCACTGATGACATTCCATGTCTGGCTCCCTCTTTTTTCCCCGAAGCAGGTTGAACTAACATACTGCAAATAACATATAAAGGCTGCACATAGTCAAATGAAATGCACACATACACTGTGTTGAGATATCAAAAGGGAATACTTCCACAAAAGCATAGAAATGAACGTGTACATTAACATCACTGCTGTCAACACACAACATTTCTAACTTCTTCGTTTTACAATTGCACTGAAGACCACTCTCCTGAAAATCAACAGCATCTACACTACAAACAATGTATCCGAAGAAACCTGGTTATTGCATAAAAACAAGTAAGTACAATACTACCTTTATATTCTTACTGTTACTCAAATCACAGTGTGGGTCATACATGTAATTTGCGCACCAAATAAAACATTGATTTCTGAACCACAGAAATCCTCATTTAGTAAACAAGGATTAACAGGCAGAATGGCACACAAATACCCATTATTTTGGAACACAAATAACATACACAAGCCTTAGAATGTTAGTACTACAAAACAAATACCTGTTTTAATATTATACCATTACGTTTACTATTAATGCTTCTCCTCACCACTAGCTCACTTTCTACTGTCATCTGAAGCACAGTGTAGTAACATACAAACAGTAGAATAGCCTTCCCAACTCATTGTAACTGCCCAATGCAGATTCACACACCACCACAAACATCTTCCCCATCAAACTCATACACGCATGCACACAGCACACATACATTGTAAAACAGACCAACCCATACCTTCTTTTTTTTCAACAGACCCCAAAGAATGCCTACCAAAAAGCAAGTCTACATAAAGAAACACAGATATAGAGCAAATGAAAATAAAAGTGTCCAAAGTAAGCATCCATCTCTACCAGAGATTGTACAAAATGTTGAAACAAAACAGCTAATGCAGTCATTTAGCAAAACAAAAGAAGCTTCAACCACAGAAACTTTGCCTCCTCTATCAAAATGTGGCACGAAACAGAAAATGCTTAACAAGAATTGGGCTACCACTACTGGTAACACTGCTCCTATAAATCCTCATATACTAACAAGAAACCATAGTAAAAAACAGTATTTTAGCATAAATGCTCCACCACAGAGTCCTTCCGAATCTAATAAGAAGAGGAGAAAAATCATCCACAACCCTTACAACCTACCGTAGAAAATTAATCCTAGAAGCTCTTGTAGACAGTGTAATCCTTCTCAAAAGGAAGTTATTTATTTTAGTTATAAACAGGATGAAACCACTAACAAAACTAAGTACTAAACTACAAAAGAAACTTCTCAAAAAACAGAATGTCAACAAAAATAACTTCTTAAATATTTGTGGAGGTCAATGGAGTCACACCACGACCACAGAACCATATTTTTCAATGAAGAAGCATACAAACAAAATCAAACAAACACAATTGCCATCCATACCAGCGGACGAGGATATGAAAAAATCAATAATACCATCATGGAACAAGAAACAATGCTTACCAAAGTGCCCCCAGAAAACTCAGAATTAGCTCTCCATTCGACTGAACCAGATTGTCAAGTATACAAATGGCTGTGCACGTCAATGTGTAACATTCCTAACAAATCATTCAAATCTTTACGCCAGTTCCTCAATCAGTATATGAAAAGTAAAGACAAAATTTAAATGAAAGTGCTCCAAAATATGGATACCTGTCCTGTGCGCAAATACACAGGACTATGAGAGCATTCATTGGCCTGCCTTTCAGGACCTATTTGCAAAAGCACCTTCCATGATATCAAAATGATAGCAACCCATCATTCAAATGTAAGAAATCTAGTGTAAAACTGTACTATGCTAAAAGTCCAGCTTTAGAACTAGCCAATTTAAATAACACTCTTCTGCATGGTACACCCAAATACCTACAAGAAGAAATCGACCATATCCAGAGAAAATATTTTGGAAGTGAAAGCCACGTACAAAATGCAATAGTTTTAGAACAGACTAGCAACAATTCTGCACATGGCAACCTTCTATTACACGCATACAAAAAAGAAATACTAAAATTTAAATGTACATCCGCTGAAGTACCAAACCATGTGTGTGTGTGTTGATGCAGAACTTTTTACAAAAGTAACACAAAAACTATAGACGTAACATACAAAATAGAAGACAATGAACATTCGAAATGGTTTGAATTCGCTCTGTGCCTTTTAGCAGAAAACAAATACCAAATAAGTGAACCCCTAATAAGTTGCATTTACTTCACTACAAAACTTGATAACAACCAAACTCCTTCACGTGCTATCACAAATAATTCTGAATTATTCCCACTACCAAAACACTTGCAACAACTCATTTTGTATGAGAGCATCACAATTCAAACAGTACACCCATTTCAAGCAATAATACGCCTTCAACCAAAAACAGCAAAATTACCTCCCTCTGAATTGGTGAAAGGCATTCGTGGCAAAGTAGTTTAATTACCATTAGATCGGACAGAAAATGTGCACACTCTAGGAGTGCAATGTCCAATAGAGCATTCGTTAATTGGCTTAGTAAATGGTGTACCAACAAAAGACAAAAGAAATTGGCAACAACTCGTGGACTTACATAAAGTTAGACAAGCCTGCAATATCTGAAATACAATAATGAATACTACAAAGACATACATATTGAAGAAAGCATAAGGAAACAACTGAAATAATTCACGACTTATCATAAACTGGTCAATTTCAACTTCCGGATCCTGCTGAAGTATCCACTCTTTTAGACCATTATATAATTCATCAATTGCACTCTAATGAGAGCATAGATGATGCACTAGAAACTGAGCAAATGCGACAAACCAAAGGGTCACAAATTGGCATATGGGAAAAAAGTATAGAAGCACATGCTTTTCCACTACTATTTCCTACTGGCAAAGGCGGAAGATACAATGATAGACCCACTCAGATAACAGCATTAGAATACTGCTCATTACGAATGCATTCTGAGATCCCAGTTTTAGACAAAATGTGGAATACATATTCCACCTACTCTTTGAAAGTGAACTAGCAACCCTATGTTATGGAGTCGCGCATATATTGAAATCTGGAACCCACTTTCAAAATATGTCAGCTAGGCAATTAATACAAAAAGTGCAAGAAAAAGATGAGTATTACAATCAAGCATAACAAATCTGTTTGTAAACATGAGTGGCACGAAAGAATACTGGTTCTGACGTCACAGAGATGTACGTTGTATGATCAGAAACTTTGGCCACCCACTTGGTTTGTTACATTAAGTTGTGCAGAATATGCATGGGAAGATTTACATGATTTCCTACGCATATCAAACAACAACAAAACCAACATAGATATACTATCATCTGGAGAACTTTGCTCTCTAGATCCTGTTAATGTTTCAAGGTATTTCCACCATAGTTTCATTGCTATGCTACACTTTATTTGTAATAAAACTTTTCCTCCCCTCGGAGAAGTGCAACACTTCTTTTGGACAAAAGAATACCAAACCAGAGGAGCACTACATATCCACATGCTTTTATGTATTCAAGGTGCACCTAAATTTGGTCAGGACAGTGATGCCACTGTTTTTCAGTTCATCCAAAAATATGTCACGTGTGAAATCCCTTCACAAAGGACACATAGTGACAAATTGTACAATTTCAAAAGACACAAATGTGGCAAATATTGTTGTTGCAAATACAAAAGCAAAGGGAAATACTACACCAAATGCTGCTTTGGTTTCCCTAGGCCAGTTACAGAAACAGGTGAAGTGAACAACTTCATGTCTTCAGTTCGACATAGTGTTAAAGGTAAATCACCTAAGAACATGTATTACATAAAAAGAACAGAAGAATCAAAATATATCAATGATTACAATGCAATCATTGCCCTCTTATGGAATGCAAACATAGATGTGCAGTACATTGCAGACAATTCCACTGCAGTTGCATGATATGTTACAGCCTACTTAACAAAAGCAGAATAAACAGAGTTGTAAGACCTCTGGATGACCTATCATCAGACAAAACACTATCTCAGAAATTGTACAGCCTAGGCATACAAATGCTCTCTCATAGGGAATGCGGCACCTATGAAGCTGCAGATCGTTTAACCGGTACTGCTTTGCATGGAAAATCTGAAAATATAGTATGGCTAAGTCTTGGTCCTGCTAAATCTAGAAAAATAGTTCTCAAATCATATGAGGACATAGAAACAATAGCTAAAAATGATCCCAACATCCAAGACATTTTAAAGAACAATTTACTAGACACATACTATTTGAATAGGAGTACCGCTTTGGAAACCTTGTGTCTATACCACATAGACCAAAACTTTGCATACAAAAATAATGTAAAACCTGATGAAAGCAAAGGTAGATATAGAGTGACAGATTGTGAAGGCAGCTTAATGAAACTTACTAAACTAAGCTTAATTAATCATGTCAAATTGTCATTAAAAACTCCTCAACAGAAAAAACTATATTACATGTCCCTGCTACAACTTTTTAAACCATAGAGAAAAGAGGAAGAGATACTAGATAACTCTAACTGCTATGAAGAGGCTTTCAAAGCAAATGAAAGCGCTATCACCGATGTGAACTTTACGCAGTACAAAACAATGTTGCACAATGAATAGCAACACGAAGAAGAACTCCAGGCCCAACTAGATAAGGACACTTCTGACAGTATTCAACCTTCTATAACAGGAAGTCAAGAACCACTAGGACAGCCACTAATAGCAAATGAGGCAGAATTAGCTATGACAGAAGTGGAAAACACCATGTGTCACTATGAAGAACATACAGAAGACTTAACTGCACTACAATCAAAACTTAACAAAGACCAGCGTACCATTTTTGAAGAAGTAACAAAAGAAATTGCACATGGTGTACAGCACGAAAATAAAGAATGCACCTGCCAAAATTACAAACCTATACTGCCGTATGTCAGTGGGGAAGCTGGTTCAGGCAAAACATTCTTAATCAAAATCATCAGCAAGTTCCTTCAACAATTAACAAATAACAAACTGTCAGCTGTTGTCACTGCCCTACAGGTTTAGCTGCCTACAGCATAGGCGATGTGACTTTACACCGATTACTACTCCTTCCAGTAGAACACCAAAACAAATTAGACTATTATAAACTTTCTACAGAAGCTGCAATGGAACAACGCAGAGTATTAAAACAAATGAAAATGCTACTAATAGATGAAGTGAGCATGGTCTCCAACCTAATGTTGGCTTTGATTCACCTCAGATTACAAGAGGTACTCAAAACAGATTACGAAGAGCCCTTTGGAGGAAAACACATTATTGTTTTCGGAGATCTTCTTCAATTAACACCAGTGAAAGGTGAGCCTATTTTTAAAACCTTAGGACACAAACTCTGCCGTAAAACTGTTGGCAGCCTAGGAAATGTCAACCTTTGGTACAAGAAGTACTCAAAACAAAGTATGAAGAACTCTTTGCAGGAAAACACATTGGGCATCATTACGACTTGGGCGGTAATGGTAACGCTACTAGCGCGGGCGGTATTAGCTCTAGCACCGAACTCCCCGGCGCCGGAACACGAGTTCGACGGTAATGTAAATCCCCATTCCCCACTGAGCCCATTCGGGAATGCCCCATTCCCCATTGGGCTCAATGGGGAATCTTTGTGCTAATACCGGATTTCCCGCCGGCAGAAATAGCGCAAATTTTTGGCGGATTTCCCCCCAGCTCAGAGCTGGGGCGAAATCCGCCAAAGCCCTGATTCGGCGGACCCTTAAATCTGGCGGTAATAGCGCTACCGCCGGATTTAAGGGTTATCGCCGAAGTCGTGATGAGGCCCATTATCTTTTCGGAGATCTTCTACAATTGACACCAGTGAAAGGTGAACCTATTTTTAAAACCTTAGGACACAAACTCTGCTGTAAAATGGATGGCCTCATAGTAAATGTCAACCTTTGGCAACATTTCCAATACAGAGAATTAACAGAAAACATGCATCAATCTGCAGATCTCACTTACGCCAACATTTTAAAAAGTATTAGAATTGGTGTACTATCTCAAGAAGCACAAGCAATATTGAAAAACCAGCACATCCATGCACTTTATGGCGATAACGCAAGTGCTACTGATGTTATGGAACAATTAGCGCACACAAATGTCAATTGTATGGCCTTAATGCCAACTCTTGCAAGCTGTTCCAAATTCAATGAAACAATGTTAAAAAAAGAAATGCAACCAATAATTGAAATTTGCTCCACAGACAAACTGGACGTACATGGTATGACACTACCCATGTGTCAGCAAGCCACAACAAGACTAAATACCTTAGAAAATTCAATCTCCAACACAGCTGGGTTGGAAAAAATATTAAAATTGTCCTTAAATTGTAGAGTAATGCTTAAACGTAAACTTCACGTGGAGCAAGGACTAGTTAATGGGGCACTGGGTACAGTTGTTGGCTTTCAAACATACCCACGTGACAACAACAGTCAGTTTGTCAATATTTTCTTTGACAAACTTTCAGAAGTAAAAAGGATAGGGTGCTCAACAGCTCGATTCCTTCTCTTGAAAGAAATGTATGTACGTAGAGAACAATTTTCTCTAACTCTTGCATATGCAGTCACCATTCATAAATCCCAAGGTCTTACCCTAGACCGGGCATTGATAGATATTGGAAACACAGCCTTTTAAGAAGGCATGAGCTACGTAGCACTATCACACTTACGTACACTTGACGGTTTATTTCTAATCAACTTTGATGCAAGTAAAGTGAACGCTGATATTCCTTGCATTTTAGAATACAATAGACTACGTTCACTGTACACCCCCCATCTGAAATCATATCCTGTTCCAGAAAAAGGAAAATGTTGTTAAAGAAAACTAATTCAAACAGAAATGCAATTGGATCTAACTGCAAATCCTTCAAAGAAATCAAAAGAAGCTAATACTTCACCAATTACCACAAGCAAAGAAGAACCTATTAGTGAAAGTAAATCAGGTACTTCTTCAAAAAAGGAACACAAACTCCGAAAAAATCACTTGGACACAGAACTATCTGGTCCATTCAAATTTTCAAATGTAACTGGTGTAAGTTGCTATGCAAATGTAGCAATGAATATTCTATTTCAATTGCCACCAATTGTTAACAGCATTTACTTACACAGTACAGACCAATTGTGTTTGCAAATGTTAGTCCTCCATAGAAACGCAACAAACAATCCTGACAACACGTATAGTGTTCACGGAATAAGACAAGAATTGGACTACTGTGCTGGAATGGTGAGGTTCACTATAAACTCACAAGAAGATCCACTAGAATTTCTAATGTGCTTACTACAAATACTTGAAAACAAATACATACGTATGTGGAAACATACATGCACTCTCTGTAACAATGTGACACAGGAACAAATCCCTGATGAGCGATTTGTGTATGTATCCGTACATAATTTTGAATCCATTCCATTTCAGCAACTTCTACAAAATGCAAACCATGGCAGATTATATACTATATGCAATTCAGATAATCACTTCACCTTACAGATACAAACACATAGTAACTACATAATACTAATGCTTCTACGTTACAATGCAGATGGTACCAAAAACCACTGCAAGCTGACTGGATTCACACACGGTCAAGTGTCACTTGGTAAGAAAACCTTAACAACAATAGGTATAATCTACCAAGCAGGAACCACAACCAATGCAGGTCACTACACTGCATATATTAAAAAGAAACGTGGATGGTTGGAATGTAATGATAGTAGCATTATTCTAAAGCGGAGATTACCAGCAAATCTTACAAACACTTATTTAATCTTCTTAAAGCCAAAATTTAATAACTAATGTGTACGTCAACATTAACATAAATTCAATTAAAATACTGTAAACAGTTAGAATACGCCAACAGGTATCTAACTGCCCAACATTGTACAACAACCACACAGATAAATCAATACCACTGATTTGCAACAAAAAATACACAGTTAGAATACGCCAACAGGTATCTAACTGTTTAAAAAATCTGCAAAAAGCCAACATATAGAACATTCATCAGAAATAACAAGTGAGCACTCAAAGAAAACAAAGAAATCGTTTGTAGCATAGCAAAGAAAGGTTTTTTTGTAATCCGACAAGGATTTTTTTCCCCCCAGACCCAATGATTTGAAAATCAAACACAGAAACTGAGCAAAATGCATGGTTTGTGAACTAAATATGAGGGTCAATAAAAAGCTAAAATGTCTATTATACAATGTAATAAGTCTTTATAAAATACAAACATTAACATGCTCTTTTCTTTTATCACAGAAATTGAAAAACAATATTTTCTCCAAGTACTAAAGTAATGTAAGAAATATATGCAATCTCAACACATTAAACAGTAATTTCACACATTTCTTACATATTTGAATCTATACCTGTGATCTATGGTTGTAATATGGTGCAGTGGCTGTGGGCAGGGCCTAGATTCATGGATGTATAACCTACAGCCTACACCCTGCCCACAACCACTGCAGCATATCAAAACCATGGTTGCTTATAAGTTCACTGAGACTAAGACTCTAGGCCGTGCAGACAACCAACACACCACAGCACACCCATGCTGACTTATAACTTCAGTGCTTATAACGTCAGTCTTGGGAGCATGGCCTGGGGCCATGCACCCAACACTCTAGGTCCTAGCCACAACCACTGCAGCATATTACACCCATTGTGGCTTATAACTTCAGTACTGACAACTTTGTTTTTGGGTGCATGGCCTTTGGCCATGCACCCAAGACTCTACATCCTGGCCACAACCACCACATTATATAAAACCCATGCTGGCTTATAACTTCACAGCTTATAACTTTGGTTTTGGGTGCATGGCCTTTGGCCATGCACCCAAGACTGTAGGTCCTGGCCACACCCACTACAGCATATCACACCCATTGTGCCTTATAACTTCAGTACTTAGAACTTTGATCTTGGGTGGATGGCCTTCGTCCATGCACCCAAGACTCTAGGCCCTGGCCACAACCACTGCAGCATATCACAACCATTGCAGCTTTTAACTCATTGTCACACCCATACATCACACATTTTAACTGCGGCATATTCTCAATTTGCACCTAAGACTCTACGCCCTGCCCACAACCACCTCATAGATATTTGATTTTGTGATGTATAAGTGTGATACACTGTGGTGGTTGTAGCCAGGGTCTAGAGTCTTGGGTGTATGGCCTACGCCTATGGCCTGCGGCATTGCACCCAAGACTCTAGGCCCTGGCTACAACCACCACAGCATATCACACCCATGGTGGCTTAAAAGTCATTACCACACCCATAGAATGAAACATTTTAACTGCAGCATATACTCAATTTCACCCAGGACTCTTAGCCCTCCCCACAACCACCTGATCGATGTTCGATACTAAGGGTGTATCTATAGCTGTGATGTGCTGCAGTAGTTGTGGCCACGCCTAGAGTCTTAGGTGTATGGCCATATATATTGGAATCTATGGGCGTGCACAATATAAAACACATGTTAGCGTATACCTTCAGTGCTTATAACTTTGTTCTTGGGTGCATGGTCTTTGGCCATGCACCCAAGACTCTAGCCCTCCCCACAGCCACCTGATCGATGTTCGATACTACGGGTGTATCTATTGCTGTGATATGCTGCAGTGGTTGTGGCCAGGGCCTAGAGGCTTGGGTGTGTGGCTATAGATCAGCGAATCTATGGGTGTGCACTATAGAAAACACATGGTGGCTTATAACTCCAGTGCTTATGGCCACAACCACCACAGCATATCACACTCATTGTGGCTTATAACGTCACTACTTGTACATTTGGTCTTCCACCTGATTGATATTCGATACTATGGGTGTATCTATTGCGGTGATATGCTGCGGTGGTTGTGGCCAGGGCCTAGAGTCTTGGGAGTATGGCCTAAAGCCTACGGCCATGCACCCAAGACTCTAGGCCCTGGCCACAACCACTGCAGCATATCACACCCATGGCGGCTTATAACTCAGTACCCCACCCATAGAAACAAACATTTGAACTGCGGCATGTAGTCAATTTTAACATTAACTAAGACCAAACGTGTCCTTAGGACAGTTTTAATTTGCCTGATACACAGCACGGACGGAAGTACTATCCTTATGAGACCCCTCATTTTCAGTAATTACAAACATCCCGGACAGCGCGGGCATGGCGAATACATCATTAGCACCTGCCACCTAAAAATATACAGTATTTCACCCATCTCCAACTCTGTGAACCTGCCCAAGCACTGTGACACACCAAAACACTCCCCAAAACAGCATTTTGCCTATGGTCGGCGCTGCGCTGTCGGCGGATCCACGATGTCGGGCGCATCCAAACAATCTGACGCACATCACACCTCACTCCAGCCAATCGGAGGACATGTCGCGTGTCTGCAGTCATAATGCAAGCCCCTTAGCCAATCGGTATCTTGTACGCGGAGCGAACAGGGAAGTGTGACCGCGGAGCGGACATGGATATCACAAATTTTTTGAGACATACTTTTTGGTCATTTTAAAGAAAACTACTGGACGGATGGGCACCAAATTTACAAAAGCATGCTTTCGGCACCAAGGTCGTTCTCCTGGTGCAAATTTGGTGAAAATCCGTCCAGCGGTTTGAGCTGTAGGCTTGCGCAAAGTTTTTCCCCCATTCAGTCTATGGGAAAAATAGACGTTTTGGGACCCTCCCTATAACTTTTCCCCCCCTGGACCAAACATCACCAAACTCGGCAAATAAATTCAGAGTTGCCCATATGCTTCTTTTGCAAAGTTTGGTGAGGATTCGTCCAGAGGGAGCAGAGTTATAAGCCACCCAAAAAGTGCTCTTCCTATGGAAACAGCAACTTAACCATAACTGTAATATGTACATTTCTCTGATATAGCGAAGCAGGATATGCTTGTTCATCTCATGGGTTTGATGAGTTGGAGTGTGGTAAGTGGAAACTCCTAAACATTTTGACTTGGGTTAAGTTGAATTAATAGTTTGTTTATAATGTGTGAAATCATTACCATGGCAATCTTCCAGCACTTCGGCTTTTTTACTGTACCCCTGCCAGGGGTATCCAGACCTCAAGAGAGAGGTGTACAAATAAGATGATTGGAAAGGGGGAAAGGAGGGACAAGTGCCGCAGACTACAAAGGGGGAGTGAACCAGTCAGAAGAATGTTTTATGATAGCATGATAGCGTGTCAGTCCTGTCAGGTAGACCACAGGGTTTATGATGGTAAAGATGTGTTTACTCTAATGCATATGGGATTGATTAGAATACATTAAATGGCAGAATTGGAGAACATGACAATGAGTTCACTGGGTATTGTTTTGATGCATGAGGTGCTCGAGATGTGGTCAGGCAATCATAAAAGATATGCTAAGAGTAATGCATGTTGACAGGAAATGGGGCAAGAGCTTGGGGTTTAGAATGGCCACCGGAGGAGCAGCAGCTTAATAGAGCAGCTCCTGTCCTCCACTCTGTCAACCATCAGATTATCAATTTCAGGCTGAAGATGTCGGGCAAAGAGACAATTGAGACCCCTGAGAACCCCTCCTCCAAAAAATCTTAGCAAATTAATGATGATCCAAATGAGGAAACAACAAGCAGTGCAGATATTATTACATTTTTGAAACAAGTGGCCAGTGATGTTGTGGATGGCGAGGTGACACTAACAGACCTCACTGGAATGGTTAGTAATTTGGAGGCTGGTATGGTGCATGTAGAAGGAAGAACAACAGGTGTGGAGAGAGAAGCCACAGGAAGTTACAGGGCATACCAGGAACTACACGAAGGAATGAACAAGCTCCAGATGAGAAATATGAGTTTGGAAATCCAAGTGAGAAAATATAACATTTGCTTGATTTTTGTTCCTGAGAAACCTGACATCAATCTGGCTACATTGGTGATAAACATATTGCAAGAGTGCCTTCGTGCCTGTGGAATGCAAAAGGATGACTTGGGTGTGGTATTCAGAGCAGAAAAACTAGAAGCTGGGAAGTCATGGCAAATAATCGCCTCTTTTGTGAAAACATCCATGAAGGAAAATGTTTTGCGCATTGTAAGGGAGTTGGATTCACTGTCTTGGCAAGGAAACCTGTTACAAATCTACCCTGACTTTCCAAAGGAAGTGGCAATCAAAAGGAAAGCCTTTTGGGAAGCAAAACGCCTGGCCAAGGATCGTGGAATCAGAGGCTCCCTTCTTAAGCCTGCATTTTTAAAACTTTTTCTACCAGAAGAAGTTAAATTCACTTACGTCCCGGAGCAGACTTGTGCCTGGCTCAGGAAGTACCCTTCCACAAATCCCTTATCTTAGAATGGTTTTTGCTATGCTTCACCATGAATATTTACAATTATATATTTTCATTTGTGTTTATAATACCCATTATATTTGCTGTTTTTGATGTAATTGTATGGCCATATTTACTTTTGCTTTTAGCTCGTTGTTGTTAATTGAAATGTAACAGTTAACGACCATTGGTACAAGTCTTTTGTGGCTTTCAAACGTTGCAGTCTTCATTGTTATGTGTATATGTGTTTCTCTCTGACACTGGTAACAGAAGAAAGGACCTAACTATCTGTACGTCTCTAGGGTTGTAACGTGATGACGCGGTTTGTTTGAGTATGAAGGCTGATGAACATGGAATGCTGGGTGTGGGGGACTGAGGGCATGGGGATGGCTGGCCTGGCTTTTGGATTAGTGCGGACGTGAGGATGGTGTGGGTTGCCTCGCGGGCGCAGCCTGCGTGGCTGGTCCTTCCCGCTGGCCCGGTGTAGGCGAATCGGGTTGGGGTGGGGGGGATTGTGGGGCCTTTCGGGGGTGGGCAGGGTGGTGCCTTAACACAGTGCTTTATCTCGCAACTGGCCATCTAATTGTACCTGTCACCAGTATTGTCTGGGTCCCTATGCTCGGTTTGGGTGGGGGTTTCTCCCTTTATCTTTCTCTTTTTTTTTTCTTAATTGCATTTATTGTTTATCTTTTATTGGGATATACAACATGAATTCTAGATCTATTAATCACCTTAACATGGTCTCCTGGAATGTGAATGGTCTTAACAATAATAATAATAATAATAATAATAATAATAATAACAACGTTATGAAATGTACCAAGGTGTTAACTTGTTTGAAATCCATGCCTTTTGACACTGCTTTTCTACAAGAGACGCATCTTGATGATAATGAAGCTGAAAACATCAGAAGGGGGTGGGTAGGTCAGACCTATTTCTCTACACACTCGACCAGCAAGAGAGGTGTCTCGATACTTTTTAGGACAAACATACCTCTAACAGTTCTGTCCAGCAAAGTAGATAGGGATAGAAGAGTGGTTTGTGTCACAGTCAAAATGCAGGATACGATAATACTATTATGCAATGTATATGAACCAAACACACATGATCCTCTTTTTTTCCATATGCTTGCACAATTTATTCAGGACTGCAATGTAGACTCTATTGTGTTAGCTGGGGATTTTAATCAAGTAATGGACCCGGTACTTGATCACTCAAATGGAGACTGTTCAAGAATCCCAAAGAAGAGCAGCAGGTCTCTAGAGGGTTTGATTACAGAAGTATACCTGGGAGATATATGCTGGCTGTAGCACCCATCTTAAAGAGAGTTTTAATTTCCACTCCTTGTGCCATGATACTTATTCATGAATGGACTTTTTTCTGACTTCTGGTCGAGTAACTCCTAGTTGCTTTGGTTCCAAAATAGGACTCATAAATATCACGGACCACACACCAGTGTGAGTATGCCTTTCCCTCAAGTACACTTTGGGTAAATCAGCAAGGTGGAGAATGAACTCAAGCATTTTGCTGAAAGAGCAAATTAAAGATGAAATTCTGAAAGAGATTGAAGACTTTATACAAATCAACAAAATGGAAGATGTCACCGTCTCTACAGTATGGGAGGTGCTAAAATATTTTATTAGATGTGTACTGACGTTGAAAACTGGTAAATATAAAATGAGAGAAAAAGAAATATCAAACATATCTACAGAAGCCAAGCGTTTTGAGAAACTGTTTGCCAAGAGCCGTGACGAAGGAGTTAAATCAAAACTGAGGAAGGCTAAATATGAACTAAACAAACTGCTATCAGAACAAATTGATTACGCATTGTTCAGACAAAGATTTAACTATTTCGAGAATGGAGAGAAGGCTGGTAGGCTCCTTGCGCACTGGCTGAAAGTGGCTGAGAATGATGGTGCTATCAATGCAATCCGGAATCCTAGAGGTGGTATGGAGATACAACAAAAAGGAATAAATGCCATGTTTCAAAAATTTTATGAAAACCTCTACAGATCGGATCTGACCTGTGAGACGGAGACTATATATTCTTTCTTAGACTCCTTGGAAATTCCTTCTCTAACTGATGACCAAACAGCCGGTCTTGAAGGTAACATAGGTTTGGAAGATGTTTGCTTGACTGTTTCCTCCCTTAATGTGGGCAAATTGCCTGGCACTGATGGGCTATTTGTGGTGTTCTACAGGATCTTACCGGACAGCGTCCTACAGCTGCTATGTGAAGTTTCAAAAAAGGTAGCAGGCGCTCCTCTCCAGAAAGAAAATGGCATGATAACCTGTTCTGAACATGGCATGATAACCTGTTCTGAGATGAGAGTTTGCAGCACACACTTTTTGCTCACTGTACCTTTCACAGATGGGAAATATCCATTTGCATAATAGTCTTTGTTCCGCCCACATGGGCAGTCCAGCACCGAAATGCTATGGCAATTCCTCTCTGAACAAGAGTACCGACAGCAACCCCATACGCGTGTTTCAGCCTTGTTGGGCCTCATCAGTGAGGTGAAGCTGTGCCTCTCTGAGCACAGTGAGCAGGGAGTCCACGTCTGGTTGCCCCCAGGTAACTGATGACCAAACAGCCGTTCTAGAAGGTAAGATGGGATTGGAAGATGTTCGCTTGACTGTTTCCTCCCTTAATGTGGGCAAATCGCCTGGCACTGTTGGACTATTTGTGGAGTTCTTCAGGATCTTATCGGACGGCGATGGCAGTCGTCGACAGTGGCGGACAACAGTTTGGGCGCTTCTCCTTAGGATTCCGCGACAGTCTCCATCTCTGTTCGGCAGCCTGTAGTAGGTCTGTCTACCAGGGATCTTTGGCAAAGATCAGCTAGTGCATGATGGTACCTCGTAGCTTGGGAAGAGGGCGCCTTACTAGGATCTCTCTGGGTCAGTCCTTGGAGACACAGCAGCTTTCAGATCGACGAAGTAGAGCAGCAGCAAGACTTCTCTTCCAGCAGGGCTTCAAGGTTAAGCTTCAGTTTCAACTCCAGTTCCTCTTCAGCTTCTGAACATGAATTTTAGCAGTGAGAGGCCCCTAGGTATACTAGTTGATCTCCCATTCATTCTGCTGGGTCACACTCAGGCAACCAATCGGTCAAAAGGGCATTCATGCAGGCAGGCATCCAATCAGGTGCATAGTGCATTCAGGCCATTCACTTCTCTCCAGACACTCACAACAAGTTATGTGTATTGGGACAAATTCCCAGCCATTCAACACTCCACCCTGCATTCATACCAGTTTCGGGCAGAGCTGTCTCATTCATTGTGTCAAACACCAGATACTAGACACCCACAACACAGAATGCGTATTCGTCACACACTCCATTCACCCAGGTCCCACCCACAGGGTGTACCCACAACATACAGTCACTCGGAAGGTTCCAGCCAGTCTGGCCTGGACTTCACAACAACATCATATATGGAACTTCCACCCAACAGCCGGTCAGGGGAAAGGGACAGAGTCATGGCTTCCCAGGACTTTGGGAAAACAAGGTAAAATGCAAAAGAAAGCAAGAGGCCACAGGGGCCATCTTGTTTCTTTTCAGGAATCAACTGATCTCAATGGCAGGGCCTAGGTATCCCAAAATGAAGGAGACTCAAATTCAGCATGGAGCTGCCACCAGCCCATACCCTGCTCTGTCGGCCACACACAGGTGGCCAAAAACATACCCTAGGGGCACAGGGTCGTACCCCGACCCATGGGTCCCATAAGGGTATCCCATGGGTCTGTTCACCAAACCAAAAGAGAGAGCTGTACCGCCAGGAGTCCCACATGAACTCCTGCGCGGAAAACACAACAGAACACACAATAAAAAGCAGTAAAGGACAAGGATACGGAGGACCTGTCCCTCCGATGCATTTCCAGCATCACAGTCCCCCCCCCCCAGACTGAGGTTAGGGGGCATAATCTCCCTCAAGATAGACACCATCATCCAGACGGTCAACATACCTTCTGGAAAGGCCATCTGCCTTATCGTGACTCTTCCCTGGTCTGTGCTCTATGGTGAAGTCTAGCCCTTGCAGGCTAATGGACCACCTGAGCAGTTTCGGTTTTCACCCTTCATCTGCACAAGCCACTTCAGGGGCTTATGATCTGTTTGGACCTTGAAGGTAGACCCTGTAAGGTAGGGCCTAAAACGCATAAGGCTCCAAACTATGATAAAACATTCCTTTTCAACAGTAGCGCACCTAAGTTCTCTACCCTTGAGTTGTCTACTGATGAATATGATAGGATCTTCCATCCCTTTGTCATCTAACTGGGACAAGACAGCTCCAATTCCGGTGTCACAGGCATCCGCCTGGACGATAAAGGGTTGGCTGTAGTCAGGCGCACACAACACAGGTGCCCTACACAGACTTTCTTCCAAGCCATCAAAGGCCCTCTGACAGTCTTCAGTCCAATTAACCTTCCTAGGTTGTCTGGGTGACGTCAGACATGTAAGGGGTGCAGCTATGGTTCCATAGTCTGCCATGACATTGCGATAGTACCCAGTGAGACCCAAAAAGGCTCTCACCTGGGTTTGAGTAGTGGGAGTCTCCCAGTCATGTACATCCTGTACCTTACTGGGGAGAGGTTGGATTTGACCCCCTCCTACCTCATGACCAAGATATGTGACTTTCCCCATAGCTATCTGGCACTTGGTGGCCTTGATAGTGAGGTTAGCCCTTTGCAAGGCCTGCAACACCTTATCCAGGTGTATCAAATGCTCTTCCCATGTGGAACTGTAGACAGCAATGTCGTCTAGGTAGGCCACACAAAAGGCCTCCAGCCCAATGAGCGCACGATTGACCAATCTCTGGAAGGCGGCAGGGGCATTCTTTAAACCAAAAGGCATGACCCTAAATTGGTAGAAGTCCTCCTCCTGGTGCAAATTTGGTGAAAATCCGTCCAGCGGTTTGAGCTGTAGGCTTGCGCAAAGTTTTTCCCCCATTCAGTCTATGGGAAAAATAGATGTTTTGGGACCCCCCTATAACTTTTCCCCCCCTGGACCAAACATCACCAAACTCTGCAAATAGATTCAGAGTTGCCCATATGCTTCTTTTGCAAAGTTTGGTGAGGATTCGTCCAGAGGGAGCGGAGTTATAAGCCGCCCAAAAAGTGCTCTTCCTATGGAAACAGCAACTTAACCATAACTGTAATATGTACATTTCTCTGATATAGCGAAGCAGGATATGCTTGTTCATCTCATGGGTTTGATGAGTTGGAGTGTGGTAAGTGGAAACTCCTAAACATTTTGACTTGGGTTAAGTTGAATTAATAGTTTGTTTATAATGTGTGAAATCATTACCATGGTAGTTTTACAGCACGTCGGCTTTTTTACTGTACCTCTGCCAGGGGTATCCAGACCTCAAGAGAGAGGTGTACAAATAAGATGATTGGAAAGGGGGAAAGGAGGGACAAGTGCCGCAGACTACAAAGGGGGAGTGAACCAGTCAGAAGAATGTTTTATGATAGCATGAAAGCGTGTCAGTCCTGTCAGGTGGACCACAGGGTTTATGATGGTAAAGATGTGTTTACTCTAATGCATATGGGATTGATTAGAATACATTAAATGGCAGAATTGGAGAACATGACAATGAGTTCACTGGGTATTGTTTTGATGCATGAGGTGCTCGAGATGTGGTCAGGCAATCATAAAAGATATGCTAAGAGTAATGCATGTTGACAGGAAATGGGGCAAGAGCTTGGGGTTTAGAATGGCCACCGGAGGAGCAGCAGCTTAATAGAGCAGCTCCTGTCCTCTACTCTGTCAACCATCAGATTATCAATTTCAGGCTGAAGATGTCGGGCAAAGAGACAATTGAGACCCCTGAGAACCCCTCCTCCAAAAAATCTAAGCAAATTAATGATGATCCAGATGAGGAAACAACAAGCAGTGCAGATATTATTACATTTTTGAAACAAGTGGCCAGTGATGTTGTGGATGTCAAGGCGACACTAACAGACCTCACTGGAATGGTTAGCAATTTGGAGGCTCGTATGGTGCATGTAGAAGGAAGAACAACAGGTTTGGAGAGAGAAGCCTCAGGAAGTTACAGGGCATACCAGGAACTACACGAAGGAATGAACAAGCTCCAGATGAGAAATATGAGTTTGGAAATCCAAGTGAGAAAATATAACATTTGCTTGATTTTTGTTCATGAGAAACCTGACATTAATCTGGCTACATTGGTGATAAACATATTGCAAGTGTGCCTTCCTGCCCGTGGAATGCAAAAGGATGACTTGGGTGTAGTATTCAGAGCAGAGAAACCAGAAGCTGGGAAGTCATGGCAAATAATCGCCTCTTTTGTGAAGACATCCATGAAGGAAAATGTTTTGCGCATTTTAAGGGAGTTGGATTCACTGTCTTGGCAAGGAAACCTGTTACAAACCTACCCTGACTTTCCAAAGGAAGTGGCAATCAAAAGGAAAGCCTTTTGGGAAGCAAAACGCCTGGCCAAGGATCGTGGAATCAGAGCCTCCCTTCTTAAGCCTGCAGTTTTAAAACTTTTTCTACCAGAAAAAGTTAAATTCACTTACGTCCCGGAGCAGACTTGTGCCTGGCTCAGGAAGTACCCTTCCACAAATCCTTTATCTTAGAATGGTTTTTGCTATGCTTCACCATGAATATTTACAATTATATATTTTCATTTGTGTTTATAATACCCTTTATATTTGCTGTTTTTGATGTAATTGTATGGCCATATTTACTTTTGCTTTTAGCTCGTTGTTGTTAATTGAAATGTAACAGTTAACGACCATTGGTACAAGTCTTTTGTGGCTTTCAAACGTTGCAGTCTTCATTGTTATGTGTATATGTGTTTCTCTCTGACACTGGTAACAGAAGAAAGGACCTAACTATCTGTACGTCTCTAGGGTTGTAACGTGATGACGCGGTTTGTTTGAGTATGAAGGCTGATGAACATGGAATGCTGGGTGTGGGGGACTGCGGGCATGGGGATGGCTGGCCTGGCTTTTGGATTATTGCGGACGCCGGATGGTGTGGGTTGCCTCGCGGGCGCAGCCTGCGTGGCTGGTCCTTCCCGCTGGCCTGGTGTGGGTGCATCGGGTTGGGGTGGGGGGGATTGTGGGGCCTTTCGGGGGTGTGCGGCGTGGTGCTTTAACACAGTGCTTTATCTCGCAACTGGCCATCTAATTGTACCTGTCACCAGTATTGTCTGGGTCCCTATGCTCGGTTTGGGTGGGGGTTTCTCCCTTTATCTTTCCCTTTTTCTTTCTTAATTGCATTTATTGTTTATCTTTTATTGGGATATACAAAATGAATTCTAGATCTATTAATCACCTTAACATGGTCTCCTGGAATGTGAATGGTCTTAACAACAATAATAATAATAATAATAATAATAATAATAATAATAATAATAATAATAATAATAATAATAATAACAACGTTATGAAATGTACCAAGGTGTTAACTTGTTTGAAATCCATGCCTTGTGACACTGCTTTTCTACAAGAGACGCATCTTGATGATAATGAAGCTGAAAAAATCAGAAGAGGGTGGGTAGGTCAGACCTATTTCTCTACACACTCGACCAGCAAGAGAGGTGTCTCGATACTTTTTAGGAAAAACATACCTCTAACAGTTCTGTCCAGCAAAGTAGATAGGGATAGAAGAGTGGTTTGTGTCACAGTCAAAATGCAGGATACGATAATACTATTATGCAATGTATATGCACCAAACACAGATGGTCCTCTTTTTTTCCATATGCTTGCACAATTTATTCAGGACTGCAATGTTGCCTCTATTGTGTTAGTTGGGGTTTTTAATCAAGTAATGGGCCCGGTACTTGATCGCTCAAATGGAGACTGTTCAAGAATCCCAAAGAAGAGCAGGAGGTCTCTAGAGGGTTTGATTACAGAAATACACCTGGGAGATATATGCTGGCTGTAGCACCCATCTTAAAGAGACTATAGTTTCCACTCCTCATGCCATGATACTTATTCATGAATGGACTTTTTTCTGACTTCTGGTCGAGTAACTCCTAGTTGCTTTGGTTCCAAAATAGGACTCATAAATATCACGGACCACGCATCAGTGTGAGTATGCCTTTCCCTCCAGTACACTTTGGGTAAATCAGCAAGGTGGAGAATGAACTCAAGCATTTTGCTGAAAGAGCAAATTAAAGATGAAATTCTGAAAGAGATTGAAGACTTTATACAAATCAACAAAATGGAAGATGTCACCGTCTCTACAGTATGGGAGGTGCTAAAATGTTTTATTAGATGTGTACTGATGTTGAAAACTGGTAAATATAAAATGAGAGAAAAAGAAATATCAAAAATATCTACAGAAGCCAAGCGTTTTGAGAAACTGTTTGCCAAGAGCCGTGACGAAGGAGTTAAATCAAAACCGAGGAAGGCAAAATATGAACTAAACAAACTGCTATCAGAACAAATTGATTACGCATTGTTCAGACAAAGATTTAACCATTTCGAGAATGGAGAGAAGGCTGGTAGGCTCCTTGCGAACTGGCTGAAAGTGGCTGCGAATGATGGTGCTATCAATGCAATCCGGAAACCTAGAGGTGGTATGGAGATACAACAAAAAGGAATAAATGCCATGTTTCAAAAATTTTATGAAAACCTCTACAGATCGGATCTGACCTGTGAGACGGAGACTATATATTCTTTCTTAGACTCCTTGGAAATTCCTTCTCTAATTGATGACCAAACAGCCGTTCTTGAAGGTAACAGAGGATTGGAAGATGTTCGCTTGACTGTTTCCTCCCTTAATGTGGGCAAATCGCCTGGCACTGTTGGACTATTTGTGGAGTTCTTCAGGATCTTACCGGACGGCGATGGCAGTCATCGACAGTGGCGGACAACAGTTCAGGCATTTCTCCTTAGGATTCTGCGACAGTCTCCATCTCCGGTCGGCAGCCTGTAGTAGGTCTGTCTACCAGGGATCTTTGGCAAAGATCAGTTGGTGCATGATGGTACCTCATAGCTTGGGAAGAGGGCGCCTTACTAGGACCTCTCTGGGTCAGTCCTTGGAGACACAGCAACTTTCAGATCGACGAAGTAGAGCAGCAGCAAGACTTCTCTTCCAGCAGGGCTTCAAGGTTAAGCTTCAGTTTCAACTCCAGTTTCTCTTCAGCTTCTGAACATGAATTTTAGCAGTGAGAGGCCCCTAGGTATACTAGTTGATCTCCCATTCATTCTGCTGGGTCACACTCAGTCAACCAATCGGTCAGAAGGGCATTCATGCAGGCAAGAATCCAATCAGGTGCATAGTGCATTCAGGCCATTCACTTCTCTCCAGACACTCACAACAAGTTATGTGTATTCGGACAAGTTCCCAGCCATTCAACAATCCACACCGCATTCATACCAGTTTTGGGCAGAGCTGTCTCATTCATTGTGTCAAACATCAGATACTAGACACCCACAACACAGAATGCGTATTCGTCACACACTCCATTCACCCAGGTCCCACCCACAGGGTGTACCCACAACATACAGTCACTCGGAAGGTTCCAGCCAGTCTGGCCTGGACTTCACAACAACACCATATATGGAACTTCCACCCAACAGCCAGTCAGGGGGAAGGTACAGAGTCAGGGCTTCCCAGGACTTTGGGAAAACAAGGTAAAATGCAATAGGAAGCAAGAGGCCACAGGGGCCATCTTGTTTCTTTTCAGGAATCAACTGATCCCAATGGCAGGGCCAAGGTATCCCAAAATGAAGGAGACTCAAATTCAGCATGGAGCTGCCACCAGCCCATACCCTGCTCTGTGGGCCACACACAGGTGGCCAAAAACATACCCTCGGGGCACAGGGTTGTACCCCCATCCATGGGTCCCATAAGGGTATCCCATGGGTCTGTTCACCAAACCAAAAGAGAGAGCTGTACCGCCAGGAGTCCCACATGAACTCCTGCGCGGAAAACACAACAGAACACACAATAAAAAGCAGTAAAGGACAAGGATATGGAGGCCTTGTCCCTCCGATGCATTTCTAGCATCGCAGTTGCCCCCCCCCCAGACTGAGGTTAGGGGGCATTATCTCCCACGTGATAGACACCATCATCCAGACGGTCAACATACCTTCTGGAAAGGCCATCTGCCTTATCGTGACTCTTCCCTGTCTGTGCTCTATGGTGAAGTCTAGCCCTTGCAGGCTAATGGACCACCTGAGCAGTTTCGGTTTTCACCCTTCATCTGCACAAGCCACTTCAGGGGCTTATGATCTGTTTGGTCCTTGAAGGTAGACCCTGTAAGGTAGGGCCTAAAACGCATAAGGCTCCAAACTATGATAAAACATTCCTTTTCAACAGTAGCACACATAAGTTCTCTACCCTTGAGTTGTCTACTGATGAATATGATAGGATGTTCCCTCCCTTTGTCATCTAACTGGGACAAGACCGCTCCAATTCCGGTGTCACAGGCATCTGCCTGGACGATAAAGGGTCGGCTGTAGTCAGGCGCACACAACACAGGTGCCCTACACAGACTTTCTTTCAAGCCATCAAAGGCCCTCTGACAGTCTTCAGTCCAATTAACCTTCCTAGGTTGTCTGGGTGACGTCAGACCTGTCAGGGGTGCAGCTATGGTTCCATAGTCTGCCATGACATTGCGATAGTACCCAGTGAGGCCCAAAAAGGCTCTCACCTGGGTTTGAGTAGTGGGAGTCTCCCAGTCATGTACATCCTGTACCTTACTGGGGAGAGGTTGGATTTGACCCCCTCCTACCTCATGACCAAGATTTGTGACTTTCCCCATAGCTATCTGGCACTTGGTGGCCTTGATAGTGAGGTTAGCCCTTTTCAAGGCCTGCAACACCTTATCCAGGTGTGTCAAATGCTCTTCCCATGTGGAACTGTAGACAGCAATGTCGTCTAGGTAGGCCTCACAAAAGGTCTCCAGCCCAATGAGCGCATGATTGACCAATCTCTGGAAGGCGGCAGGGGCATTCTTTAACCCAAAAGGCATGACCCTAAATTGGTAGAGTCCTTGGTGTTGAGACCGCCGTCTTTTCCTTGGCATGGTCCGTCAGAGCTATTTGCCAATAGCCTGAGATAAGGACAAAGGTGCTCACAATTTTTGCAGCACCTATGGTGTCCACAAGCTCATTTGCCCCGGGCAATGGGTGCGCGTCAGTTTTGGTGACAGCATTGACTCCTCGGTAGTCCACACAGAACCTCCAATCCTTGGTACCTGCCTGGGAACTTGCCTTGGAGACAAGGACCACTGGACTGGACCAGGGACTGGTTGAGGGTTCAATAACACCCAGATCCAACATCTTGCTGACCTCAGCCTGGATGTGGTTCTTAACTGTATCTGACATACGGTAGCACCTGCTTTTGACAGGCATACTGTCACCAGTGTCAATTTCGTGCCTACACCACGGTGTAAGCCCTGGTGTCAGGGAAAACAGAGAGGCATACTGCTGGAGCAAAACCCTGCAGGCCCTTTGCTGCACTGCTCTCAGATCTGGAGAGAGATGTACTCCCTCCACTGAGCCATCCTGAGGGTTACTATGCAGCAAATCAGGAAGGGGCTCACTCTCATCCTCGTCTTGCTCTGAAGCTAGCAAGAGACATGAGACTTCTGCTCACCTGTGGAAAGGCTTGAGCCTGTTAACATGGAATACCTGAGGGGCTACCCCTGGGATTCCCATGTCAAACAGATAATTGACTTTGCCCATCTTGGAGATGATCCTGAAGAGTCCAGTCCACTTGTCTGCCAAAGCTCTAGGCTTGGTAGGCTCAATCACAAGGATTTCCTGTCCCGGAAATCCAATCCACTGGCGAGGCTTTAAGGTGATGCCAGTACTTATGGCTGGACTTGAGATTCGCTGTCGCCTGACCCATCATCTGTGTCATCCTCCGTCTGAGGCCTAACACATAGTCCCCCACTTGCTTGGCGGGCCCTGGAGGGGTGGCCTCCCAACCTTCTCTGATCAAGGCAAGGGGCCCCCTCACGGGATGTCCAAAGAGTAACTCAAAGGTGCTGAAACCAACAATCTCTTAAGGTACCTCTCTGTAAGCGAACAGCAGGCATGGCAGGAGGAGATCCCATTTCCTCCATAGGGGCTCTTCTAAAGCACCTAGCATGCCCTTGAGAGTTTTATTAAATCTCTCAACCAGACCATTGGTCTGGGGGTGGTAAGAGGTAGAGAACTTGTAGGTTACCCCACACTCTTTCCACATGGTTCTCATGTAACTAGACATGAAGTTGGATCCTCTGTCAGAGACAATATCCTTGGGGAATCCAACACGGTTAAAAATGCCCAGCAGAGCCCTGTCAACCACCTTGGCAGTTACAGTCCGAAGGGTTATAGCCTCAGGGTACCTGGTGGCATGATCTACCAAGACCAGGATGAATCAATGTCCACCTGAAGTGGAAGGGTCAAGGGGACCGACAATGTTGGTGCCCACCCTCTCAAATGGTGTGCCAACCACTGGCAATTGTTGCAGTGGGGCACAATGACACTGCCTCCAGTCTTGCCAGACAACTGACAAGTTGGGCAGGTCCTGTAGTGGGACTCCACTTCTACTCCCATCCGCGGCCAGTAGAAATGGGCAGAGAGCCTCTGCTTAGTCTTCTTGGTCCCAAGATGACCAGCCAAGGGCACCTCATGCGTCAACTGCAGCAGGAAGGGCCTGTAAACCTGGGGTACCACCAACCTCTTGAGGGCACCAGGTTCAGGGTTAGTGAGCTAACAAGGAGCTCACCCTCCCAATAGATTCGGAATGTCCTAGGCACTTCTCATTGTGCCTGGGACTGGGCCTGTTTCCTCAGACCCTCGAGAGAGTGGCACTCTCTCTGTTCCTTACAGAAGTCTGCCCGGGAGGGTCCCCCTTCAGCTAACAAGCATTGAAGGTAGGGATGATCCTCCGGGTTGAGAACCTCTCCCACAGGAGAGTCTTCTGTCTCTTCTCCCTTAGGAGTTGAGTTTGGGTTTTCCTCTGGACCCAGCCCATCCGGAGCATGGATCCCAATGGGTGCTGTAGGAACAGCAGGAAGAGAAGGAGCCTCCTGCACAGAGGTGTCCTTCTTGTTCCTCCTTCTTCTTGCCTTAGGCCTCACCTTTGGCTCGGGTACCTGACTCACAGCCAGACCCTGTGTCACCTGTGACCTATTGACTACAGCAGCAATCAAGGGAAGACCATCCGAGATCAACCCCAACCCTACTAGATCATAACCTAATAGAATCTTAGCAGCGACATTGTCCTGAACCAGGACAGGAATCTTTGCTGTCGTGTCTCCAATCATGAGTGTGACTAAGGCTACAGGCAATAATTTGGGAGACCCACCAGCTAACCTGGTGTTTCTCAGAGGAGCACCTACATAGTCCTCGGGCTTGAGCAGGGTCCTGTCCACCACTGTCATGCTTGTCCCAGTGTCTCTCAAACCAGTAGAAGGCTGGCCATTCAAGAGCACACTTCTCAAAAACCTATGGGTGTTCTGTGGGATAGTCGCCAGTACTACTGTGTACTGGTCCCAGGCCCCAAGGGACACTAAGGAAATCTCTACAGGAGCACCAAATGTGATTCCTGTAGAGTAGGGGAGGACAGTGGCCTGCACCTCAGACATGGGGTAAGGGTAGCTCAGGCTGACAGCCTGTACTCCAAGTGCCTTACCTTTACACTTGGAGTCTTCCCTTCTGTGATCCAGAGCCCTACAATCCAACAAGTGCCAGGAGTGCAGGGTACGGTACTGGAACCACTGAGAGCCTGCTTTACAGCAAGTGGACCACTACTCTTGTTCCCACCCACAGATGTCTTATCCCCACTAGATTTTTGGGTCTTAGGAGGGGAAGGTTTTGGTTTACCCGACTGTGACTGCTTGTGGGACTCCTCAGCTTTCTGAGAGGTCCCCTTTTCTTTGTCCTTGTTCTTCCCACTGGAGTCCTTAGGGGACACCCGGTGTCAGGGCTGGGCGGGTTGCTAGTGTTACTCATGGTAAGCTGGTGTCCCACGGTTGTTTAAAGACTTGGTTGCGGCCTCACATGCAGTGCTTAAGGAGAACTTCTCATCTACCTTGCAGGCAGAGCAAACAGGGCCTGAAATCAGGCAAGAGACTACATTACCCAGCAGGCCGTGTAGTTCACAAGCCTGCCAGGAAGAAAAGACACACACGCAGGCCACACCCAACCATCAGCGCATGTGCGTGCCGTGCCCGCTTTTCTCCGCTTGCTATTCCGTCCGTAGAGGAGAGAGGACGTGTTCCTTGGAGTTCCCTCAGGGGCAAGCTCACGGGGAAAACCGCCCGCCTGAAGACTTCACAGGCCCCGTGCTTCACTTCAGATAAGTGCCTAGTGTAATCTGCTAACGGGGAGAAAGACTAACAAATCGACTGAAGCCGCGCTGCATGCAGACGTAGCACTTTGGCGGTTAGACCGCAACGCATGGCGCCACGCCGCGGCGCATGACAACCCACAGTACATTAACCCTGCATGAAGAGCGTACTATTGGGGAGACAGGCTGAAGTTACGTTCCGGGTGAAGTAACCCGAAGCGAGCCGTCTCAGACTATCCCACGGGGCGGGGCAGGAGGCAAGGAGTAGGGAGCCACGGGTGAAGACAACCCGGCCCGCGCTTATCAACTAGCCGTCTTTCATAGCTTTTGGGTGCAAGTTAGTGAGAGTGAGTGGAATCGACATATGCTCATTATTCCTTTGATGTTTTTCCAGCGGGACTCAGCCGCTACAGAACTATTGGACTACCTGAGCCGTGCTAAGGAGAATACGACTACGGACCGCAGCTAAGTGCAATCCTATTCTGTTTGGTGTGACTAAGTGTAACTAAGGGTACTATGTAAAGGTTCTAGGAGCTGTGTAAAGCCAGTGCATGAGTTAGTACCCGTTCTGTGTTGTTTACAGTTGATGAAGGGCAGTAAGCACTTGAATAATCTTAGTCAGGTACAAAAACCCTGTGGTTAGAGCTCCAAGTAAAAGCTCCAGAGGGGTGGTTTCATGCTCCACTAAAAAGGCTCCGATCACTGGCAAGAGAGTGACTGGTGTGCATGGTATGAATGGACGGAGAACACGCCACAAGAGTTCTACCACAAGAGTTGCATCCAAAGGAGGCGGCAGGAGCCGAGGAGCATCTTTCCTTAAACCCCCGTTCCCATCCATAACCTCTTCCTAACCCTTGTTGCGGTGTTCCTATAACCCTCTACCTATCCAATCTTCGGACCCTAACCCTCTTTCCCGGGTGGGTTGCGGTAGCCTGTGTTACTTTTGGGTCCAGGCGCCAAGACCCTACGGGGAGGTAGGTGTTCGTGCTGCCTCTGCGTCAGTTGGGACAAGATATCTGACACCCGGTGGGAGACCCACTTGTCAGCCAACCTAGCCAGCTTAAAGGGATCGAAAATGTTCTAGTCAGCAACATACGGACACAGCTCTGGTGAACAGGCTTCAGAAAAATGCTCAAAAAACAAAAGGTAAGACAATTCAACAAACGTTTTCACTTTGTAACCATCAATCGACCCCATCATGTTCATGTTCGCAGCACTCACCCAGTCAACCCAAGACACATTCTCTCTTTTCTTAAAATCCCTGAACCTTTTAAGGTATTGGGTAGTTGTCTTGCCAAACTTGGCAATCAGAGCAGACTTCATGTACTCATAATGACCCCTTTCTTCCACACTCAGTTTCAGAATACAGTCATATCCAGTTGAGGCACTCTGCTTAACAAAAACATAGCCCAATCTCTCTTATCAACATCATGAATTGCACAAGCAATTTCAAACGCTTCAATCCATTGGAGGATATCTGAACCCTCCACAAACACACCAACCAAATCTTTCATAAACTTGGTGGCTGGGAACCTGACACTCTCACTGGGTTTAGCTGAAGTCTTCACTCTAGCTTTCTCTAGCTGGATTCCCTGACATTCAGTGTCCTTGTCTTTGAGTTCAATATCCCTATTCTTCAGTTCCACTTGCTGTTCCAGCTCCTCTTTCTTAAGTTCAGCATCTATTTCCAACTTGCGGTATTCAAAGGCCAATTTCATTCTTAATAACTCAAGCTCCATGGAATTGCTGGGGTTTGGAACAGAGGCAGCAGGAATGGTGGCAATCCCAGAAACAGATTCAGCAAACACCCCAGGGGCAGAGTCCACATTGGTTGCTTCACCCCCCTTCAAGAGTTTCACAATCAGTCTGGTAGTCCACCAGGGCAGCTATCACCTCAGCTCTAGACCTATCCAATTTCCTGGCTTCACAAGCACTCTGGAGATCATCTAAGCTCACCCTAGTCAATTTACCATTTGCAATAGACTCCATTGCTTGTAATGCAGTTATTTTGGACACAACTAAACCTTAATTTAATCAAGTGCAGATATTTTGTAAGTGGCACGGTTATACACTGATTCTTAAAACCATAAGCATCCCACCACTGCCACCAGTGTAAAGACTGGAGGGGGGTATCTGTACTTCTGCTCTCTATATGGTAGAGGAGAGGAACAGAGGACCCCAGCCAAGATTCTCTATTATTGCTACGTGGTTGAGCACTCAAGGCCTAGCTTCTCAGGAGGTGATGCAGGCTGGTTCTTAAGTACAGTCTTTATATAATTAATATTCAAGGTTATGTACACTATCACAATAACTCACTTTGTGCTCCGAAAATCAACAATGATAAATATATACAGTTCTAAAGTGGTACTATAAATATTATCAGATCCCATTAAAGTGCATCAACTATACTGTCAAAATGTCACACAGATCAATAAAGAGGAAACCAGCAGTAGAGAGAGGAAGGAAAGCAAGGTGTTTGAACAATTGGCAGAATACTGGCCTCTACCAACTAGGCACTATTCTGAGTTGAGATCCCCCTACCTGGGCAACCTTTAAAGCAAGGATGTATCACAAGCCCAGTCCATATATTGTTCTATGAGTGTTATTTCCCTCTACAATAGTTCTACAGCCACAATGTACCTGGAATTGTAGTGTTCGTTAATGGGAAATCGACGGCCCTTCTTGAGTGCCCTCCCTTTAAGGCAGGAGTCATGGGTTGTGAAACGTCTGATGGAGAACAGAAGGGCGTCAAGTCGCCAGCGTCTCTGTGGTCTGTAGGTGGCGGGAAACCCACCGGCGGATGTTCCTCCACGCGTCGACGGTTGGGCTTTCTCCAGCTGGATAAAGCGGAGCACCGATGCAGACGAGAGCGTCCTCTGATCAAATGAAGTTCTTAGGCAAACGGGAGCATGGCGGCTCCAGTCGGCGACGGTGGTCATCGACAGTGGCAGACAACAGTCCGGGCGCTTCTCCTTGGGATTCCGCGACAGTCCCCATCCCCGGTCGGCAGCCTGTCGTAGGTCTGTCTACCAGGGAACTTTGGCAAAGATCAGCTGGTGCACACTGGTCCCTCGTAGCTCGGGAAGAGGGCACCTTACCAGGTCCTCTCTAGGTCAGTCCTTGGAGACACAGCAGCTTTCAGATCGACGAAGTAGAGCAGCAGCAAGACTTCTCTTCCAGCAGGGCTTCAAGGTTAAGCTTCAGTTGCAACTCCAGTTTCTCTTCAGCTTCTGAACACAAATTCTAGAAGTGAGAGGCCCCCAGATATACTAGTTGATCTCCCATTCATTCTGCTGGGTCACACTCAGGCAACCAATCGGTCAGAAGGGCATTCATGCAGGCAGGCATCCAATCAGGTGCATAGGACATTCAGGCCATTCACTTCTCTCCAGACACTCACAACAAGTTATGTGTATTGGGACAAGTACCCAGCCATTCAACACTAAACACTGCATTCATACCAGTTTTGGGCGGGGCTGTCTCAGTCATTGTGTCAAATACCAGATACTAGACACCCACAACATAGAATGCGCATTCGTCACACACTCCATTCACTCAGGTCCCACCCACAGGGTGTACCCACAACATACAGTCACTGGGAAGGCTCCAGCCAGTCTGGCCTGGACTTCACAACAACACCATATATGGAACTTCCACCCAACAGCCGGTCAGGGGGAAGGGACAGAGTCAGGGCTTCCCAGGACTTTGGGAAAACAAGGTAACAGGCAATAGAAAGCAAGAGGACATAAGGGCCATCTTGTTTCCTATCAGGAATCAACTGTTCCTAATGGCAGGGCCTGGGTATCCCAAAATGAAGGAGACACAGAGCACCTGTCATATTCAGCATGGAGCTGCCACCAGCCCATACCCTGCTCTGTGGGCCACACGCAGGTGCCCAAAAACATGCACTCGGGGCACAGGGTCGTACCCCGACCCATGGGTGCCATAAGGGTATCCCATGGGTCTGTTCACCAAACCAAAGAGAGAGCTGCACCGCCAGGAGTCCCACATGAACTCCTGTGCGGAGAGCACAACAGAACACACGATAAGAAGCAGTAAAGGACAAGGATACGGAGGCCCTGTCCCTCCGATGCATTTCCAGCATCAGAGCTACCAGGCAGGGGTGCCCACTCTCACTGCTATTATTTATCTTAACGAGGGAGCCGTTGGCTGTGCTACTGAGGTCTGATGATAAACTTTGTGCAATTATAGAGGAGGATCATGAGAGCAATATCTGGTTTTAAGCGGACGACCTACTAGTGGCTCTGTGCGCGCCTGAATCTGGAATTCCACTTCTAATGCAAGATATTCAACAATTTTCTGTGGTATCAGTTTATGAAATAAATTTGGATTAATCTGAGCTACTCCCACTAAATAACTTAACATATGTATGCGACACACCTACAATCAATTTCAATTTAGTTGGTGTCCGGACAAGATGAAGTATTTGGGTATCTGGATAGGACCGGAGGTGGTGAAATTACCGAAGATGAACTTTGAAGAGATACTGCTGAGACTTCGATCAGATTTGGATAGAGTGGGACTCTTGAGGCTATCCACATGGGGGAAAATCAATTGTATTAATTGTGTGAATTATCTCCTTTCAATGCTTCCTGTCAAGGTACCAACGAATATCTTCAAAGAGATCGACAGAATCATGCAGAAATTCATATGGGATGGCAAACCGCCAAGGCTTTCGTTATGAAAAATGCATCTTCCTCAAAAACAAGGCGGCATGAATCTGCCTAACATTCTCGAGTATCATCTGGCATGCATGGTTAGACATTTGTGTAAGGTTGTCGGCACGTAGGAGGAGCAGATAGCTGATATAGTGTGGGAAAGCAATGCCTTATCACAACTGTCTCTGAAAGGCTTTACTGAGGACGGTGACAAAACTGTCCAATGGGTTAAATCCATTGACTGCATTTATGAGGGAATGCTGGTGTTACATTTCCAATTGCGTTGGGACCAATCCATACTTGTTCCGGACGCTTCCATCTGGCTTAATCCAGCATTAAGATCACAAGGGAAAGTTCTGTTTTGGCTGGCTTGGTTTCTGGCGGGAATAAAGTACATCAAGGATCTGGTTGAAGGTGATGAATGTATCCCATTTGTGCAGTTAAGCCGCACGTTTGACATGGGTGAATGCACTTAGGCGGAATATAGAAAAATGAAGTAAATCATCACTGTGAATATGGAACCATCGTAGATAACAGCTCAGGTTGCAGCTTGGGCAGCTTTAGAAACTTGCAAGAGTGCGAATCACCCAGCCGCTACTGTGTACGGAATATTGAAAACATGTTGCAAGGGGGATCCGGAAGTGGCAAACGTTTGGCCTGAAGAACTGAGTGGAGTGATTGAAGAGGGTTACTGACTAAGGTGCTGTGGCAATGTGCAACTGATGAGCATGGATTGGGGCTTGATAGCTTTGCAAACAAAACTCCTCTTCAGATCTTATTGGACGCCAGGTTGCATGTTCAAAAGACACCTTTTGGAAAATGAATTGTGTTGGATGTGCAAGCAGGATAGGGGCACTCTAAGTCATCTGATTTGGTTTTGTCTGAAAACTAAAACATCCTGGGAGGGGTCTGTGAAACACTGGGCTTAGTCTTGTGTTTTACAATCCCAATGTCTGTGACCCTTTTGGTGCTTGGAGATACATCTTTGTTAGAGGATATTCAATACAGTAAATAAATATGGCTCCTACGGGCTTGTATGACAGCGAAAAAGATGATTTTAAGGTCCTGGAAATTGTCTGCCTCTTTTTGCATCGATGATTGGGTGGTTTACCGTTTCTACCTACGAAAGGGCAATCTACAAACAAAATGGAGATACTGACAAGTTTATGGACATATGGGGAAGTTTCCTTGACGTCTATGGATAATGTGACCAAATAGGAAACATGTACTGTTCTGTTTTATCAGAATTCAGTGTTGTTTGCAAGGTATTCTGTTCAGTTCTGCATGTCCATATAGGCCATTGTCATCCTGGCTATAGAAATTGTTGTTGTTTTGTGATCATTCATGAGTCACGAGCTTACAATGAATTACTGTTGTCATATATGATAATATTTGGTCTTTTATACCTTCTTCTTCACCTCTTTTTCTTGTTTCTTCTGCCTCTTCTTCTTCTGCTGCACCGTATTATATATATATACATATCTTGCAGATTTATAGTTAGTTATGAAATCTGTATGCTGGTCTGTTTTATTATTCGAACTTGATATTTGTCATATGTTTACATAAACTGTGTGTCTTGGAAAAAAAAGAAATGGGGCAAGAAGAAACAATTCTTTGAAACAACCAGATGTGCTGAGGAGAACACAGAGCAATGAGGAAAAGTGAGACAATGGAGATTGCCAAATAGAATTCCCAATTAAGTACCTTATTAATGCCTACAAATTAGTTTTTGCAATGTGTTTGGAATAATTGTAAATGTACATTCCTTAGCTGTTGCTGGGGTAACAGTACTAGGCAGCACTGCTGTGTGCACGTACACATACGTCCACCTGGTGCAGAGTAAGTTGTAGTTGTATTCTATTCTATACTTCGCATGTTTTGTATTTTTAAGGCAAGGAAATGTGTTATAAGTGAATGCATTTTAGAAACAGACTGCCCGCTCTAAAAGGACTCCTGCCCTTGCGCATGGACTAGAAGCTCAGATGCATGCATGAACCATCTATCACCTCAAAGGCATCTGATTTGAGGGGTGTTTGTCTTACATTAAAGCTCTGACCGTCAATCTCTTCAAACAGGCTATGCCTTCTTGTATTCATCCTCGATATCGGATAATGGAAACACACCAAAATGAATCCCTTACCTTCCTCTTGGTGCATGTTACCCCAAGAGGTCGTTGTTGACTCATTTCAAACAATTTTCTTCTCAAAATAATGTGTGCTTCAAATTTCTCTACACTGACTTCTCTGCCCTTTCTCTCATTCAACATTTCAACTCTTGGCCCAACGCACTAAAAATACTCTTCCATGTGTTGTAAAACATCATCCTGTGCCGCTCACCCATTCTACCACTGCGACAAACTACACATTTCACCGTAAATTATCCCAGATTGCAATTCTCAGCCACCTTACATTCTGCCTCATGGTACATGTCTTCTTCGGACACTGATTTTCTGGACTGAAAGTTCTCTTCCATCCCTTGTCTTTCAAACAACATGTTCAACAAGAGAAATTTGGGATAAAGGCATGTTTCATGCCAATTGAGCAGTGAGATTGTTTGGTATCCAGTGATAAAAACGCTGGAAAAAAACATAGAGGGTGATTCGATAGTTTTTCAAAGGCACTATCCTACATTTTCCCCAAATATTCGAGGACTGGAGTTTGTTTATATAATTGCACCAGTCCTAAAATATGTTGGGATGGGAGTTTAGTGCCATAAAAAAATATTGAGTCACCTTTTTCCAGCAATCACATCACATATAACCAACCGATTGTTTACCCTCAAAGCTAACAACGCAGCTACTAAATGTTTGGGAGTGAGGCAGAGCTCGGAACTTTGCTTTGCTGTTTGTTTTTGCCGTGCGTGCAGACTTGAGTCTGCTTTTCATATCCTTTGACTGCGAAAATGCCATAGCAGGCAGAGCCTCAGCGGAGTGAGGCAGAGCTTGGTACGTTGCTTTGCTGTTTGTTTTTGCCGTGTGTGCAGACTGGAGTCTACTTTTCATATCCATTGACTACAGAAATGCCATAGCATAGCATGTATAATCATGGAGTATCTGACGAGTGTCCGGTGTGGCAGTGGACAGAGAAGTAGAGGATCCCATTCCGCTGAAAGGGAAGGTAAAACGGGACTGGGAGAGGAGCCCTTTTTTGTCAGTTATAAACACACCTGTGACTGCATTATCATCCCCACTGTCCATGCCGTCTACCCGGAAAGACTGATCCCTCTGTTGAAACCCGCTGATATCGACATGGAGTACTCAGACAAACTGTTAGTTAAAGGGGGTCCGGGGAACAATGCTCAATGCCAACATGGGCAGTGGAAGCATTCATCCTGCCTACAACCTAGACGATCAAATTACTAAAGTGCCGACAAGTACCTGCCCATTCACAATCAAAGTACACTTTGGTTCGAGCACTGCAGACTATATTGACAATCTGGTCCTGGCTAACAAAGGAGATCTAAAGACACAAGAGGAAAATACAACGTCAGTAAAGCCCATGATGGGTCCCACCCCCTCAACAGGAAAGGTCCTAGAGTGGTCCATGAGTTTGAATGAAAAATAACACTTGCAAGCACTAGTGCCCGATGAGGATGAGGCAGGAACCAATGGTGAGGACGTGAACAAACAGTTGGAACTAAGGACAGAAAAATGTAACATGAAAATGGTCGAGGTAGAAGCAAGACTGAAGGTCTTGACGAGTAAAGAACGAGCTACCCTAGTGCGGTTGAGAACCCCGGAGGAACTAAATCAACCGTACAAAAATGCAAGCTGTCAGATTGTGGGCTCCCCCACGAAAAGAAAAAAAATCCTGCACGTGGCGCCTGAAAGGTTAGCAGAGAATTCAACTACAAACGAACAGCATGCAAAAGCTCTCACTGATCCTTTGGCAAGTCTCCCTACAAGATACACTGTTAAATGAAGTAAACAAAATAACGATCCTGAGGGAGTAGGTCAACAATCAGGAACGTGGCTCCCACAGATGAGGGGGTTTCCGGCAAAACATAAAGGGCAGACTTATACATGCACTCTTGAAGAACGCCCATTCAACGTCAGGTGGAACGGATCAAGAAATTTTGGACGAAATCCCGAAATCCCTTTAGAAACATCAAGAGTCATGGAAAGATCTAATGTGGACTTCGACTTAGATCATTCACTCGGCTCTGGGCCGCATCTTCAAAATAAAGGACATAATGTAACAACAATACTAAGAGAGCAAACTACTCAGACATCTGAATCAGGACAAGAAGAGCTAGAGAAAAAGAGAAAGCCGAAGACGTTGAAGGAGTCCTCAACAATGACAACAGAATGCCGCAACCACTGGAGCCCGAGTATAGATGACTTGCTTAGACTGCGGGGCCAGCAAAATGATAACTTCTTGCTAGTATCAACAATGACGGCAATGCTAGCTCCGTTTATGAAGTTATATGAAGACTGTGCTGGGACCCTCAAAGACCATTCCACTTTTCTGGCGAAGGTGCACGCCAAAACGATCTTTGTAGAAGGCTTTGTATCCTCATTACAGAACAATATGGATAACAGTACAGCGAGTGTCTCCCAACTTATCCATGACATACTCGAGCCGATCATGAAGGAAAAAAGAGACAGAAGAAAAGTAACAACGGAGGAGGCCCAACCGGATGGACTAAGCAGCATCTCATAAACCTCACATCCAGTTGGTACAACAAAAAATGTGAACAACATAGTAAAATAAAGAACTGGAATAAGCAGAGAACCAGATAATGGTCTTGGAGAAAAAACAACTTCCACCCCGCCATTGCTTCCCGTGGAGATCATAGTTAACTTGAATGACATTGAGAAACCGTGGTCTAATCAACTCCAAGCTAGAGCTTTTGCGAGAGGAGAAAAACAAAATCAACACGTTACACAAGTACATGAAGAAAGGTCCCTGCCAGAGGAGCAAAACCAACTGAGAGCTCCGAGCAAATACTATCCGGTAGCAGAGTCTAGATTGTCTGATAAGCCTCCTCCTAAATCTAGAGAGGCTATGAAAACAAGGCAGGTACCTCAGCAAAATGAACCTTCATCAGAAAGGATCGATGTGGACAACACAGATTCAGAAACACAAAGAGAGGTTAATGAAAATTTCAAAGAATCTGTGAAATCTTCACGAAAAAGGGGACAAAGGAGGAAAAAAACAACCGGTGATTGCAATAAGACCTAAAAAGTTGGAGGAAAAGGGGAAAAAGGAGACACAATTAAGAACTTAGCACCCAAGAAGCTCAAGAACCAAACGTTACCATTGAAACAAAAATCTAAAAAAAGCTGGACCTTTATCAAAAACCTGACCCTTTCGAAAGATCTTAATTGTACAAAAAACTTACCAGTGGAAACATTGGGTATGGAAAGAAAGGAAATCATCAAAAATAAAATGGATATACTGGAGTTATCCGAGGACGGTATGTCGGAACCAGACTTAATGGACCTTTCGACCTATTCTATTTTGGAAGCGGAAGAGAGGGAGTCTGACAGTAAGCAATCAGAAAATAGCACAGACAACGATCAAGAGGAAGAAGAAACTCATGAGGAGAGGGAAATAAATATATCTAACATTGACCTGGCTGTCTCCTCAGCGGAGCGTAACAAGGACAAGGGTCCCCAACTCCAACAGAAAGAAAACTGGGGCCGAACTTTAATATCAACAAACATCAAATCACAAATAAACAAAGTAGTAAACAGAGAAAACCCTAGAAGGAGGCTGAATACTGATAAGTTAAGCACCGAGCTGAGAGATATATCAGAGGGAAGAAAACAGACACCAGAGAGACACTCATACGAACGGCCGCAAGAGAGCTCACTAGGACAAAGGAATAAGAGATCTGCTTTGGCTTGACAGGGAATTGAGGAAAGCACTCGCACCTCTGACAAGGGAAACAAGGGACGACAGTGTACAAACGACAAGCATGAGCTCCCCTCCTACCAACAAGGACTTAGTCTGGAAAGGATGCTTCATTTTCACTATGGACTGATCTTAAACAGAGCGAATGTGGTAAGATTGATACACCACATTCCCGCGTTGAGATTGATTACCTCAAAAGATCTGGCCATAGCCGAGTTTCCGGACGAGGCTCGTACAGATAAAGGTTTCTTACATACGGTCTCAGGATTAGTAAAACAACTCTTGCTGGATGAAGCACATCACTAAAGGCCAATTGGTATTTGACCTATGCGAAGAAAGTTATGAGATACCGAAGGAGAAGGAGCAAAAACGCAGGAGCCCATCTACTGGTGCATCTAAGCAAGAGCCACATAAATACACTAAAAATGTGGCACTGTTAAGGAAAATTATCACAAGGGACAGAGGCCCAACCAATGTAAGAAAATTGAACAAAGAGAAAGACGATGATGATGCCAAGTGGAAATGGTTGGCAAACCTTGTAATAGGAAAAATGCAAAACCAATAATGTCTAAAGGAAGCTCCAGTAGGGTTATGGGCTCTGGCCAGTTGGAATACTAGAGGACTTGGACATTTGTTTAAAACAGGAGAATTACAAAAGGAGGAATTTAAAGTCATATGTTTGCAAGAAACGTGGCTGCAGAAATCCCCACGCTAGAAGGTTATTGGGTTCTGATAAATCCAGCATTGAAAGGACCGAAGGGAAGACCCATGTCTGGATTAATGGTCGTCATTAAAAACAACTTGAATTGGACCTTGTTGTATACCTCGAATCCCACACCATATATTCAGATGGTGGTTCTAAAGCTAGAAAAAGCTCCAGCGGGCAAGCAGAGAGTATCGATACTGCTAAATGTCTACTGGAAACCGGCAAGCTCAATAAATAACACCTCACCAGACGACATAGCCGCCTTACTAGATGAACAGAGGGAGAAACGGCAAGACCCATTTCTTATAATCGTGGGTGACGTAAATTGTACATGCTGGATTCTGGAAACCAGGCTACGGAACACAATTTAGCATCTGCAATGAAAAAAGAAAAATGCATTATATGGTGGAGAAAAATGATGCAATCAAAAGACTGCACAATACTGAATGGAACGAATCAGGAGGACATCCCAGGCAAACCAACCTGGAAGGGGGCCCATTCTGCAGAAATATTGGACTATGTATGCACCTCGACTAATTTGTCAGGCATCATTCAAGTTTAGTTTAGTTTATTTATTTATAGAGAAGCTGGAAATGATAACAGCGGCCAGAGAGCACAATATACTGAAACTGACGTGTAAGTACATTAGTAACAACATCACAGTCACTTATGGGAAACTGGTGATGATAAATCTGGGAAGAAACAAACTGAGAATACGACCAGATAAAATCCCTGTGCTCAATTCAAATCTAATTGACTTGATAACTCTTCTTCAAAAACAAGAGGGCAACCATAGGATCGATTACGTTCCTTTGTTAACGGAATATAGAACAGACGGGAAATCAGGAGGTAACAAACCGAAAATGACACACCGTCATGCCTACGACATAATGATAGTCAAAAAGAAGAAAATATTTTTAAAAAGCATTACCCGGTTATAAAAGAATCTACTGCGAGGAAACTCAAATGCGATTCAAATACTCAAAAAAAAATAACATAATTGCCTCTATTTGCACACAAAAAACAATGCTAAATCAAGACTCAGAGCAGATGTTGCAAAACATTTAAACGAAAAATACTACTGAAATCTGGGCTTTTATCAACAAAATGGACGCACCACAAGAGGCATTGATGGCAAACCCAATTACTGCGGTGGCGTGGTGTGAATTCTATACCCAAATGCAAGAAAAGAACAACATTGAAAGAGTATGAAAGGTGCTCATTACAAACGTTGAAGAGGTACTGGATATAGAAATAGAGACAATTGAGAACATAATAAAGAAATTAAAAAAGTCCAGAGCCCCAGGTCCTGATGGGTTGACTAACGTAATGTTGAAGAGCAACACATCTGAGTGGGCATTATTTCTTCACCACCTTTTCAAATACATCCTCTGGGGCAAATAAATTCCTACCTCATGGAAGGCGCTGTGGTTGTGCCAATATTTTAAAAAGGGCTAAGAACAAACCTGGACAATTATCGACCTATAGCCCTACTGGATGTGGCCGGAAAGGTTTTCGTGGCCACACCGTTGAAAGCCTTAACCACATGGAGTACAGTGTCAGGACGTAGAGATCCCTGGCAATCAGGATTTGTTAAGGGTAGTTGGACACCCTAAACATTTTTCTGATCAAATTATTAAAAGCCAGAACAGTTAGAGATAAGGCCCAGGAAATATTTGTCACCTTCATCGACTTA
Organism: Ambystoma mexicanum; assembly: GCF_040938575.1. Taxonomy (NCBI): domain Eukaryota; kingdom Metazoa; phylum Chordata; class Amphibia; order Caudata; family Ambystomatidae; genus Ambystoma; species Ambystoma mexicanum. The sequence continues at coordinate 705,452,584 of NC_090923.1, read as the reverse complement.
TCAAAGGCGTTCGATACCATCAGAAGGGTAAAATTGTGGAACAAACTCGAAAGATGGTGATTGTGGAAAACATGAAAGATCTATACTCTAACACGGTGATCAGGGTAAGGTTGGACACATCAAATATGCATCATTACGGGTCTGAAACAAGGTTGCCCTCTGGCACCTGAACTTTTCAATCTTTTCGTCTCAGACGTAGATGAGGCTTTTGAGCAAACAAGCTGCTTTCCCACAAAAGTTTTAGGGACAACTATTGGGAGGCTGCTATACGCTGATGATATAAAGTTGATTGATCAGACCCCAGTAGGATTGCAGCGTCAGCTGGTTGCGCTCCAGGAATATGTAGACACCAACAATTTAACAATCAATCGGGACAAATCGAGAATCTTAAGGTTCAGCTTAAGAAACAACAGCCGCAAAAAGACCAGGTTTGGATGGTTCGTAAAAGGGAAAAAACCTTGGAGGTTAAATCCTTCAACTATCTGTGAGTCTGCTTCAACAACAGTAAGTGTGAAGCTCCAAGAACAGCGGCGCCGAGAAGAAAGGCAATCAATCTAGCGTCGCAAGGAAAGGTCTTGCTACAAAGATATTGTAAATTCACTCTGACTCCACTGGTGACCTTCTATAAAATGAAAGTGGTCCCGATTATACCCTACAGAGCCGGAACATCATTTTTTCTACCAACACAAACAAGGCCCATTTTAGAGGGTTTATTTTGGCGGTCAGTGCTTCAACTTCCTAAATCATTACCAGTCCAAATTATAAGGAGAGAACTGGCTCTGACTTCTTTAAAAGCCATAGCGGAATGGAAAATGATCCAATTCTATCGTAAATTATGGGAGGAGAATTGTACGGTGGAGGTTTCCAAATCCTTAATAAAGCGCTGAAAGACAAGTCAGATGAAACATTAAGGGAATGGCAAGTAATCTGTCAAGAAATCCTGGAGGATTCACCTGTATATTTTACCCACAAGAGAAATATCACATCTGAGAAAGATGGGAAGTGGAGATCCCACTTGCAGACTGTGTTTAGAGCCGGATGCAACAGAATCTCTGAGACATTTGATTTTAAGGTGCCCAGGATCGAGAAAAGAACGAGATCAATGTCTAGGTGACATCTTGGAAAAATATCAGGCTAGAGACTCTGATGAGTGGTGGCAAATTTTGATTGAAGGGGAAAAAATGAACATTAATTTGGCTCAGATAAGACTCGTTATAACAATTTTTAAGAAAATAGACAAATTACCCCAGTCAGAAAAGGTGGCAGACGAGGCATTTGGATCGGAATTAACTGCCCTGAGTCTGCCATAGCAAAACCGGCTAAGAGCTCAGTCGGCAGAGCCCAGGTCTTATTTGGATGAGAACTGCTCCAACTTTCCTTTTCTTTTACATTTTTTTTCTCTCTTCCTTGCTTTTATGAAAATGTGCGTTGCTATTTGCGATATGGGAAGGAATGGGCTAAAGCTTTTCGATTTTGTAAACCATTTTGGCCTGTGAATACAAAATAAAAAAAAATGTTTGTGAACCTTCCTTATCACAAATCTATTACCCCACAAAAATTTCTGTAAGCGGTCCACAGCGAAAACACATGTCGCGACTGCATGCAATCACAGATAGAGCCTTGTTACAGGTACAAATGTACATGAAGCAATGGCCTCAGTGCTAGCAATCACAGCAGCAATGGCCACTTTTGTTGCATAAAAATCCCAGTCACCATCTCTGCATACATGGTGTCAAAGCACTTTTCACTCTCATGCAGCCATTCAAACAGAGCATTTCACTCCTAGACTGTGTTTTAGGGATTCTGTTTAGCCAAATACACCATTTATAAATTTGGAATAAAATTCCTGAAAAACTTAAATAAGAGCCCAGTTGTTCCTTCATGATCGTGTGCTTACCGGTGCTTCTTTAGTTGTCTAATGTAGCTTTTCCTTGTAGATCTTAACCCGAAATGTAATGCCTTAAACACCCAACTTCCTCTATGGCAAATATGCACCTTTGAACCTTGAGAGTTAACTACTTGATTCTTCCCAAAACGTCAATCAAATTTAAAATGTGCTCTCAGAGTTCCTTTCCTACAGCAAGTCTGGTCAGCGTTCAATGATTTATATGTCTATTTGTCGTGACTCTGCAGGCTCCCTGTGTCTTCTCTCACTCACTTGTCTCGCTCACCCTGTCATGTCTTGTTCTCCCTCGCAGTGTCCCACTGTGGCCTGTTGTGTGATTGATTGGTACAAAAAGTTTTCGTTCGGAACTGAAGTTTTTCCATAAAAGCAGCACCAATCATTGAGCAACAATAAGCTTAATAAAATGCATGCCATATGTACATAAAATCAAAACAAAGGTCTAAAAGGTCTAAATGCATTATTAAAAAAAAAAGAAATAAACACAGCGGTCATTTAAATGAGCATTCCATGTTTAAAAATAATCAGATATGTAATTTATATAATTAGTAACCGGCGAGGGACAATCAAATTGTTACAATCAATCTGATTGGCCCTCACCAGGGCTTTACCCAATCGGCAATCCCTCTCCCAAAGTTCCTTTCCTTTGTGTCCCCGGCATGGAGTGTGGCAGCCGCTCAGCCAATGAGGAGGCTCGAAACGGGGTAATCCCCGCTACGAGCAACCACATGGCTGGAGGGTGGCCATTCTCCCCCGCCGGGGGTCAGGTAAGTGTTTTCTCCCTCCACCTCCATCCAAGCAATCCCTTCCACCCTCCCAACCCCAATTCCCTTCTTTTTGGTCCTTTTTCGGGAGCCAACGTGCTGGGATCACTCCTGACCCCAGCACGTCCGCTCGTGATCCGCGACAGGGCATCATGGAAGGGAAGAAGGGACTACGCCATATTAACTGAAGCGGTCGGCTGACCCTGTCTGTAATGGCCGGCCACCCAAGTTAAGGGCCTGATGGAAGCAAGGGTCCATTAACGAGGGAGGCCGTGCTGTTACTGACAGTGACGGCCTACCGCCTTGGTTAACATTGCCATTGGCACCCATGTAGTTTCCCTGCACGGCTACTCAATGGTGAAGGGGAAGGGAAGCAACTGTCACTAATGAAGATGCTCAGAACTTTGCCTTTCCTTAGTGAATACAGCCTGCGTTGTGAGGATCCTCATTGGTTGAAGCCGCCTCTCAGGATGCTAATGTGCAACTCGTTCTTTTCCACATTTGTACAAATTGCAAATGCAGTTCTTTGATGCCTGTAATGGGAAGATCATAGAGGTGGGTTCTTGCACATCAGACCTTAAAAACAAACAGGCCCTCCTTCTGCTGATGTGATACCATCACTGTAGCCCTTTAAACAGTTTCAAAGGGAATAAAATAACTTTTTTTAATCTCTCCGTTGAGTTACTTTGCATTGCCATTTGCCTGCCAGACATTGACAACCTGAAAAGCTAATCGAGACAAATGCAGTCCCTCACTTTTCAGATTTTTTACAAATAAATATTGAAAGGAAACAGAGTGATGACGCCAATATGTATCTGTAATAATCAGTATTACCAGAAAACCAGAAGACATAGCTACACCATACACTGGGTACAAACGTGAGGCAGGGTCTACTGGGACTAGAAATACACCCGGACACCCAAGACAAAGTGGCCCACCCCTCGCCTCATGACCCTTGACCTCTGATGACATTACCAGAACTGATGTCATCTGACCCCACTCGAAAGTGACATACCGGGAAGCGATGAAACACGACCTTCACTCCTTGACAAAACAGAAAGTGGCATCACATAGCATTGTTCCTAAGTACACTACAAAAATATGGTTATGATTCCACTAATGTGATATACATTTAATACAGAATGGATCACCATATGTATCATTAGTATCTGTGTGTATAGATCCATTTTGTAAAATTACTGTCAATGCAAGCAGACGTCCAAGTCCAAATGATAATGTCATTGTATAGCACATACGCTAAAGCTCTTTTTTATATAACAAATATGCACACACTATCACCCACCCTGTGTTGGTACGCAGTTATCGACCTCAGAAGGATGAAAGGCTGATATGGCTTTGCTGGGATTTGTACCTGCAACCTGCAGATCACACATAGATTGCAGCAGCAAGCGCTCAACCCACTGAGCTATCATATCGGCTATAGAAAAACAAGCAATTATTCTGTAGTGGATACCATTAAACTGGTAACTGAGATTTAACAGCAGAGCAGTTAAGGTCTTCTGCAGGTCTGGTGCAAAGTTGGCTGCATGTACACATCATGCATGCAAATCAATCATCAAAGCAAGGTAACATTTGTTACCTTGCTTTGATGAATGATGCCGTTGCGGGTGCTTTTTGTTTGTTTCCCCCTCCCAAAAAAAAAAAAGTAAACTTTTTTTTTAAAAACCAGCACCCAGAAACTACACATGATTTCGACCCGGCCATGGGCCAATTGGCAGATGGGCCAATCTGACCCTGACATGAGGCTCTGTATCCCGGTTGCATTATCTCTCACATCTACACTGTAGCTGTCAAAAATGAACATTTAAGTCATTAATGTAGAGGTGAACAGAAGAAGTGGGAAAACGTACCCCTGTCTGACACCACTAAATGTCGGGAATGGTGATGGAAGTTCACCCACTGACACAGAAATGCTGAGGTTACTATGCATTCAACCAACTATGTCCAGCAGATCCTGCAGTGTGCCCATGCCAGCTAACAGTTGCCCAAGACAATTCATAGCCACATGGCCAACTTTGAATCCATTATTGCTAGAAAGATTGGGAGCTAGTACACGGCCACAAACGTACTACTTATTCGTAAATACTGGATACACTCACCAAGAAACATGTTTTTTAAACTTCTGCCAAGTCACCAACATTTTGGGGTAATTCAGCCAGAATACCTTTGTTTAGGTCAATAATCTATGATCTACACTGAACAGGAGCAGGAAAGACATCCTGAGGGTAATTCATGGAATTAATGTGTGCCAAAACGTGGGCGTGGTCGTGAAAATTGCAGCGCACGCATGCGACACCCGCGCAAGCGCCCGTTTACCGATTCATGGAATGCACTGCGTGTGGCTTACCTGGGACCTGTGCCGAATCTGCATGTGGTACACACGTCATTGCAACATCCCGAAGGCTGTGCGTGAGATGCCCAGTGAAGGTGCACACCACCCAGCTCACACACCTTAAAGGGGGCCAATCACACGGAATGGGGAACAACATGCGAAAATGTGGACGTTACGGGGGAAGTACTGCTGTGAAATCCTCGCAACGTCCACACGTGCAGTAACAGCATGTATTCATAGAATCGAACAGGGGAATCCTGTGTGCCGCAAAAGACACGCTAAGCCAGAAACATGTACGTCAGGCAAAAGCTGGCGTAAGCACCCCCACGCAGCATAAAAGTGCACGCAAACAACAAACAAGCTCATACCACTATGATGAATGTACCGTTCCTCGCAGCAGTGGTCATAGGACACCGCAGGAGGAGGAGGATAGCCAGGCCCCACAGTTTCTTAACCAGGACCAGCCTTTTTGGGATGCCTGATGACACGGCCTATGGCAGGTACAGGTTTCCACCCATATCATTCTAAACCTGGTTGCTGAGTGGGAGGATGACCTCACATCACCCACCCTGTACTCCCAAGCACTGAGCCCCTTGGAAAAGGTGCTCAATGTAAAGCAATTTTTGGCCACTTGGTCATGGGGGGCGTCTCACAGCCCACGCAGTCACGCTGCCTACACCAAGTGTTGACAATCATGACTGCACGCCCCTCAGTCCGCAGGCATATATGTATGGGGTGGAACACTTTCCCAAAGTGCTTGGTGCCATTGATTGCACCCATGCGGCTCTACGTCCACCTAGGGCCACTGAGCACATCTATCACAACCGCAAGCACTGGCATTCCATCAACGTGCAGGTTGTATGTGATGCCAAGAGAATAATCAACTCTACGCAAACTATCCATGGTCCACCCATGATAGTTTCATATTCAGAATGTCACCTGTAATCCAGGACCTGGAAGCTGGGAGGCATGGAGACACATGGCTCATTGGTGAGTAGAAATGCCTGTGTACATGCATGCATGTCACAGACAGAGAAATGGAGAAACCCAACTAATCACAACCATTATCACCTCCCCAGGGGACAGTGCATATCCTCTGAGCACCTACATAATGACGCCAATATGGAACCACACCACACCACCCGAGGTAAGATACAACACAGCCCATATTGCATCCCGGGGCATAGTGGAGCACACATTCGGATGCTGAAGTCACGTTTCCACTCCCTTGACCGCACAGTTCTGGTGGCCAGCTATTATATGCTCCCCAGTAGTGTGCAGGATTATTGTGGCAGCATGTGTCCTGCACAACGTTGCAACCCAACAGGGTGTACTGGTGGACATGGTGGTGCCCCCAAATCCCCAACCACACGCACGGCTGCTGTGCATTGGAAGGGAAAGGGCACGTGGAGAGACAGCCTGTACCCAGCTTGTGGCTACATTTTTCACCTAAAATCCGACCCCTGCGGAGAGCACACAGGCCTTGCACATACCAGGTGACAATCGATGATGAAAAAGGGACAGTCAACTGTCACAACCTTACCACCCTCAGAATGTGCCCCTGGAAGTGCTACATTGTGTGCATCTCTAGCTACTTAAAGAAACCCAATGCCGTGTGACCAAAAGGCACACATTCATGCTGCATAATCCACTACCCCCTTGCAAAACAGCACACCCAAATAGTGGTATGTCACCTAACCCCTCCCAAACCCCATGTCTCCTGCCCGACACACCATGCCATGGCATGCAATGTGAAAGCAACCAAATAAATGCACAACATTTATGCATTTACACAAAGGGCACCGTCACAAATGGAAACAGGCCACAAACAATTACCTCTCACATATCAAAATGAAACTGTACACATGAACATATATTTTCAGCATAACAAATCATGAATACAGCACCCAACAGCAGCAACGTCAGACAGTGACCAATCACAATAGCCCAAGTGTCACAATCTGACAAAGCCACAACATGCACCCCGCCCATCTTCAGTGTGTTGCTGGTAGGTAAATGTGGCAGGGTACTGCTTACAGCATGAACTGCATCTACAATGGAGACAGGCATGGTAACACATGAAGAAGCAACATGTAAATATGCACAATGAGCAATATTAAAACCAATATACATATCAACCATGCAGTGGAGAAACCATCATAAATTCCCACTAGGGGTGTATACACAGTTAGGACTTCAGACTGGCCACACAACCGATGGAAGCCAATGCCTATGTGTAAGTTACTGTCACACTGTGCCCTCCTTGCAAGCCCATGGAAAAGGGAAGCAGGAGTGGCATATGTGTCTGGACCCCAAGCCTCAAAGACAAACACAAGACAAACCTGTATAGGCCCAGCACGAACACACAGTGGATGCCTTCGGATGCCACATAAAGCAACACACTGTTACATGAATGCACAATAGACAGAAAAAGTGAAGAAAAAAAAGAATAAAAAATGGCCATACATGACCAGGGGGGGGACCATCCAGGAGGGAGGAGGTGTAGGGTGCACCTCAACACCCACATGCGTGTATGTTGAGAAATAAAAATAAACCCTCCATGGTCTCATGGCTTGCACAGTTAGCCGATAGTGGGAGAACTGCTGTCACTGTCATCACCCTCTGGTGCAATATGAGAAGGAGTGCATGGTACGGGAGGCTGACCAAGTATAGACCTGGCATGCTCCTCCATGGCAGCAAGCATGCAGGTCTGAAAGGTTTGGTTTTGCAGGATGATGGACCAGAGGTCCCCATGCAGCACCTCACATGTAGCATGAAGTTCTACCTGCAAGCCCTCATGTGATGCACAGATCTCCTCACGGGTTGCCTGGAGCTCAGCCGAGATGTTGTGTGTTAGGTGCTCCATCTGCTGTTCTGTCCATCTACTCCAGGCAATCTCAAGTGCACCCAGAGTAGCTCTGAGGGAGCTGTTATCTTCACTCAGGGCATCCCTTTGGGCCTATGCCTCTGCAGATATGGCAGTGTGCAGAGCCCCCAGTTCAGCCCGTCAGTCCCTGTTGGCGGCCAACATGTCCTGGCTGTGTGAGCGGCACTTGGACCGCGTTGCATGATGCTGGAGCTCCACCTGCCTTTCTGGGGGGAGAATGGAAGTGGCCCCACTTTCCACGGCCTGAGCCATCATCTCACATGATGCCCCCTGTTGCTGTTCAATTGCATAAATGGAATTCTCCCACGCAGTATTACCCAGTGGTGCATAGCCACTGTGTTGCCAGACACCACACCTGTCGGGCCCAAGGAGACATGCACCTTGCTGTGCTGGCGCTGCCTGTGGCTGCAGGACTGCATTCCTCATTTGATCTGCTGCCCCAGGAACAGAAGCAAATAGTGTGGAGCATTACCCTGCATCCGTGACCACCACAGGCAGACATTCCAGCACTGAATGGGCCATTGAAGAGTTTACCCTCAGTGCAGGTGTGCTGGACAGAACAGCATCCCTGCCAGAAACACTCACCTGCGATGGGACATATGTGTCAATATCCGATTCAGCACCTGAGCCATAGAGATCCTCAGAGGTATACTCAGAGACACCCGTGAACAGGATGGTCTGTAGGGCCAATGGATTCTCGTGCGCCACCACCCCATGTCCTCCACTGGTGCCTGGTTGGGGCTCTGAGTACTCCTGCCCCATCGCCATCTCCTCCTCCTCCACTGCTTCCAGTTCCTCATCACCAGCTAAAATAAAAAAAGTCATGAACACACACGTGAACAGCATATCCCACACACATAGGCATTACAATGTTGACATCCAATACATTAATCTGACATGTCACACATGACACAAACTCAGCCATGCACACAGTGGCAATGAAGTGGAAGGGGACCCTGAAATCAGACACTGATTAGTCTAAAATGGAAAAGGAAGACATGTGCTGCATGGTGCATAGCACCTACATCACACAGAAGCCTGTGACTGGCATGGACCATCTACAAACATGACAGATGCCAGCACACAGATGGCACATAGAATAGCCATGGCAGAACTGACAAGCAGACCCAGAAGGGAGTGAATCACTACTGTCTCCCATCCACGTAAAATGCATTTGATCAAATAGTACATGCAAAAGAGTGTGACTAAACACACATGTGTCACACGCTGCAACAACGCCAGTGTGTTCAAATACAGTGATGGGAGGCACATCGATACATCAATGGTAGGTCACGTTGACATGACACAAGTCAATAGGCATGTTGAAGGTTGAAACACGGCTCTGAAGTGAGCGGGTGCAGCGCAGTACATGTGTAGTTCCTCAACAGTCAATAAAAAGACAAAAACCATAATTACAATGTTGTGTCATGATGGCAGTGTAGGGCAAGTGCAGTCATCATGTGCAAAGTGTTTGCAGTGGGTAGTAGGGATACAGTGAACCCCAAACCCAAGGGTGGGGATGGCTTGGAGGCAGTGCATGGGTCACACATGGCAGTTATGACTACATAGCCTGACCTGGCACTCAATCACAACACATCACCCAAGCAACAGACACAAGGTCTGGACACACACGCATGGACACTCACCAGACATCGTCTCAAGATACGGGAGGTCTCCCACTCCTTGGATCTGATCCTCTGCAATGAACCCTCCAGTGATTGCCTCATGTTCTGTGAGTTCATCATCCTCTGGTGGTGTCCCACTGCCAGTCACTAGAGTGGAGACGTAATTAGAAGCCAGCTTATTTTTAGCTCAGCGTTTGAGGTCATTGCAACGCTTCGAGCAATCATCAGCTGTGTGCTTCACAAATCCCAAGGAACTGCAAAGGCTCACTCCCCGACTTACACATGCATGGCCAAACAATATAACACACCCCAATAGGGCATGAGACTAAGAGAACAGGTTGCAAGGTTTAGTTGCTTTATATAAAGTTGGCATTTGGAGAACTCTGCTGCCTCGAGAGCGCTCTGGCAAACATTACAATTACATGACAATATAAAGTAAAACAGCGTCATGGATGACACAACTAACATAGGGTACTAGACCAGCATAGGATTGGATAGAAATTATAGATACATATGTCCTAAGAGGTGCTACTTTGTCCGGATTGGTTGCCCAGTTGGCGGGAGGGTGAACATCACGTGGTCCAGCTGCCAGCGTCCAGGAGGTGTGAGGGTTAGGGCATGATGATATATGGCGGACACTAACTAAGCTAGCATGAAAAAACTACCACTAGACACACACTAAACAATAATCGTTATTATACCTTTGAGTAAATCTTACAAACCTATAAATTGCATGCAATATGATTATACCATTATTCATTAGGACTTATATGGGTGTCAGGATTAGGGGTCTTGGTTGGTATGATAACCTTAGTCATAGGGCTATCATCAAAGAGATTGTGGGACACACTGACATTTGTTAGTTTTAAGGTGCAATATATGGTGACAGAGGTCTGGTTTTAGTAGGGGGCACTCTGGGGTGGGCTACACAGCAGGGTCATACTTCTGGTACATCAAGAGAATACCATATGAGGGTACAGGGTAATAGTGGCAGTAATTTTCCAACAGCTGTGGCACTGGCAGGTTTGTGGCAAAGGATGAGCTACATGGCAAGATTCAAGCTGGTTCACACACAGGGCAGTGATCTCAGAGGAAGAGTGAGATGCTACATTTGTATCCCTGGCACATCCGTGAGAAAGGGCTTTCAGACAGAGTGAGAAAAGGTGGGGGCCATGAGCGCGGCGTGCTCAGCGCTGCAGAGGGGAGAGAAGCCTTCTCATATTAGCAACGTGATGCCTAGTCCAAAGATGGAGTTGAGGGCACACAAAATGGAAGCCAAGTGTTCCACGCAATAGCCCCATTTGGTGCTAATGTTAGCATACAGGCAATGGAAGCTTCCCCCGCTATTTCACGAGTAAGTGGTCCACTTTGTGCTGAATGTGTGAAGGGGCCCAAATGACCCCTCACTCCCACACATTCCCCCTTTCGTTACATCTAAAGTAACAAACTATTCCTTTTTATTATTCTCATTCCGATAATACTCTGCTTCTTGTACTGCCTCATCCCATGCTGGGGTCCCTTTGATTGGCATCCAGTCCCTACAGACACTTCTTAGGCATTGGCCTCCCCTGGCGTATTCATCAGGTGTGCATGTCATGTATAGTCCCCATCCAGATCCACCCACACCTCCCTGTACCATTGCAATTCACGTGTCTCTTTAATTGTGGTGTGGTATAAGTTATCTACCCTGTCCCCATGCTGATGATATACAGCTGTCAGGCGGTACTTTGGTGGGTTTGACTCCCCTGTCTGTATTTGTGAGTCTATCATAGTTGCTACCGTTGTCGATTTGCCCATTGTTACCATCATCATTGTTGAACTAGGCATAGATGTTGCACAACATCGTATGCCCATCTGACACACACAGAAAAATTGAAAAACAAAAACAATGACTGGGAAAATATTCTCATCATGACGCTGAACCAGGATGGTATCCAATTAAAAAAGGTCATCGAACCAGTTGCTCGGCTCTATTCCTTCTTCTGTCCACATCCTTTCTCCCAGGCTGTGTACTGCCGAGATAACGTGGGAGAGGGTCCCATTATCTGCATCTTCAGAAGGTACGAATGTACAGCATGCGCTCCCAATTTTTCAGCAAGTACCGCCGTCCATTGTTGTGAGAAGGTCCAGGACGTACCAGTTCTGCATTGTCATTAGGCGCAGGGCACAAAGTTTCATCTTGATCATATTGAATCCCTCTTCAGTGTTGTTGGCCAATTGGATCAGTTCCCAGCGGGTGATTTGCAGCCATTTGGCGTTTGTCTGTGCCTGAATTCCTGGCGTCAGGAGGGAAGCAAAGTAAGTTTCAGCAGAGTTAACAAGTCTATATTTTTCAGGAATCTCCGCCAGCAGTTCTGATGATTTGCTCAAGATATAGTTGGATGACCTCTTTTTGCGGGATACTCTGTCTCTAGCTCACTTTCAGGCAGGATGTCATAGGTGGTGGGCTCTGTTGTTGTTGGCTGGGGTGCTGCCGATATGTCAGCTGACTCTTTCCCCCCTCAGAAATGGTTTTCTGGAATCACCATCAGTGCTGAGTGCAGGGTGGCCAGGGTGCAGGTGCCCTTCTACGATGATGACAGATGCAGGTAGGCTTGCTTGCCACACACCCAATACATGTCCATGAGTGCTGCCGTGCCCTTTTTCATATCCGGGATGATGATTGTTTTGTTGCATTGTTTGTTTGATCCCATTTGTACCTTCCCTTCACCATGGAAGCAGAGCTTGTATTCTATCTCTTTTGAATTTTTATGGGCTTCTCAAGGGCAGTGACCCATGTAAGTTTCGCGATATGCTGGGACCAGACTGGAGTGCATGTCTCTTTGACCCATTGAAAGTTATTCTCAGTAAGTCGTTGCAAGGCTTCTGCCTTGCACGTGATTGTCTCATCCTGCCATTTGTTATCTGCGAACTGTGTCACTCTGATAACAAAAAATGGTTCTTTGATGCAAATCACTCCTTGCGGCTTACTCATGCAGGTTCTCTCGTTCTGCATCATTTCTATTGTAACTGTGTGTGACTAGAAGGTGCTCCGAATCCTACACAATACAAGATGAAATAAACATTGGCATCCGACAAGGGGGCATTTTTTGAGGTATAATTATTTTCGGTGTGTCTGAGGCATGCGGTATGAGAGCGCAAACATAGCAGCTCTCGTTCATGGCTTGTTTTGCTATTTCACTCATGTCTGAGTACCATTTGTTTGATTGATCTGGGTGGCGGGGGTCTTCAATTTCATCTAATCCCAGGCCATGGTATTCACCATATCTTTTCCCTCCCACCCCCCTTTTCTGCCTCGTCCTCCCCCCTTCCTTGTTGTTTATGGGAAAGACATCTGCCCATGTTGCATCACTTAATTCACTAGCAGCTTGAGAGTTTGGGGTAATTGGGGTATCGGGTTTAAAGTGCACTTTCTTCTTCTTTCTTTTTCTCTCAACTTTGTCTCCTGGACAAGCTTTTCTTCATTCTCATCGTTCTTCTTCTACTATGTTTTGTAAAAATCATTAATTTGATTAAATCAACTAAATAAATAAATAAATAAATAAATAAATAAATAAAGTGCATTAAAGTGTTTAGTGAGGTAGGTTCTGTGGTTGCATGTGCATTAATTTATTTCAGATCAGGCTCACCGTACCATGAATAATCACTGTCATACTCATTGGTCTCATTGTCAGTGCCTGAACCCATAGCAGCAAGTGAAAAAACAGGGGTTTTGGCAGTTCGGTTTTTATGCAACGTAGTAAGATTATTGTTTGCATAGTCATTATGTTTCCACATTGTTGTGACTCTAGGCCATATGAGGGTTGAGCCTTCCCGTATCAGGTTTACCCCACTCCCCCCTCTTTCATATCACCAACTATGAAAGAAAACATCCAGTGCAGGGCAGGAAAAAAACAACATCACAGAAAATACTATTGCTGAGGATGCTAACCCGCACTCATAGCTGTAACATTTATTTATTACATCATCTACTATAACACTATCTACATTTGAATCGTCGTTAGTGAGGGCCCTGCTTTCCATCATAATTCCACCTGAAGGCGCAATATAAAATTGTTAAGTACATTGCAAAATACTGTTTGTCCTTTTTTACATATTTTATTTTCCATCATTACTATATACATTTCTCATTTTCATCTAATTGCTCTTTCTATTTCTATTTCAACACTACTATGTCACTTCATGAAAAACTTATTTATAAACAATGACAATAAAATAAATGATGAGAACGTGCAGAGAAGTTTGATGGTAGAGAGAAAGAGAGAGAGAGAGAGAGAGTTGTGTACTGTAGACTCTTAAATGTAATTCTCTACATATTTTCCTTTATTGTGCAATTTTCTTTTCTTTTTTAGGTTGCATACTTCTTTACTTAAATTTGCTGTATGTTACACATCTCTGAATTTAACCACTTGTAACTTCTTGGCTCTTTTGTTGCTCACTCTGAGGGGTTGTACCATTGTGTGCGCTTCTCACATCTGAGAGATGCACCCAATATTTCAACCCCTTTACTTTCACTGTAGTTGGTGTGCAATAGATAACCTTATATGGTCCGTGAAACCTTGGGGAGTTCCATCTCCTCACGAAACTACTCACATATACGTGTTCTCCTGGCATTAACTGGCCTGTTGGGCTGTCCTGTGCTGGTGTTGTTGTATCTGTCTCACTGTTCTATATAAATGGTGGTGCTATTTGTCTGGCTATGCTGTGCACTGTGCGTGTCAGTTGGGTATTGCATTCCTTAAATTCATTCCCCAGCACTGTGGCAGCTCTGTGAGCATCTGATGCTCCCCTTACTGGTGAGAGTGGCGCATGGATGTGCCATTCCGTCACTATTTCATGCAGGCTTAAATGATGGTCCTTACTCGGTTCTGTTCTGAGTTGGAACAGTGCTAGGGGCAAGCAATACACCCAGTTTTTATTAAGTGTGTTACACAATTTTGGCAATTTGCTTTTGGGAAGGCTGTTGAATTTTTCCACCATCCCGTTCGCCTGTTGGTGATAAATCGAACATAATTTGTGCTTTACACCCAAGAAAGTTGTCACTTCCTTGAAAAGATTGTTTACAAAATTGGTGTCATCGTCTGACCTTATTACATCGCATATGCCCAACCTGGAGAAAACTTCTCTCACCAAAAACTTTGCAGCGCACTTTGCGTCTGGGTGAGGACATGGCCCAGCTTCCACCCACCTTGAAAATTGACAAACTATTACAATGAGATACCTTGCTCCATTACATCTTTCTCCCATGTCTGCGTAGTCAATGTGGAGCTCTCTAAAAGGCCCCACGAGCCGCGGCAGTGTTCCTCGCAGTGTTCTAAGAGTCATTCCTGAGCTATATGTTTGGCATGTAGTATACTCTACTGTTAACTTTGACAAATGCTCCTGCAAATTCGGGATGGACCGCTATTCCTGAATCTCTGCTGCAATGTGTTGTTTAGTTACATGTGTTGGGAGGTGCAGTTGTTGAAATGCTATTTCTAACAATTCTACTGGCATCACTACCTTCTCTGTTTTCTCTTGTCGCCATAACAAATCTGTTGATGATTGTTTACAACCTCTTTTTGCCCATAATTCTTGTTCCTCTACTAGTGCACGTTTTTGCAGTTCAATTATTTGTGCAATCGGTGTATGGCTCTATCCTTCTTCTTGTATGTCTGAACTGGTTGTTTTTATAATACACTCTAAAAGTTGTGGGATATTAAAGTATGCAGGTTCTTTTGCAGCAGCGTCCGCTGCCACATTCCCCAGTGAGATCGCATCTGTGTTATTTGTATGTGCTTGGCACTTTACCAATGCTACCACTGATGGTTCTGCCAGTGCTTCTAATAAATCATTCAATATTGCTGCATGTTGTACTGACAAACCATCTGCCCTTCTGAACCCTCTTCTTTGACATCTAGATAACCCTGAGTGCACCGTTGTTGTTGCATATGCTGAGTCCGAATATATTGTCACCACACATCCTTTGGCTGTACATAGCGCTTCAATCAGTGCTATTAGTTCTGCTGCCTGCGCTGAATAATGTGAGGTGAGGCGTTTCGGCACAATCGCTTCGTACCCTTCTTCTTCCATCCTTACTACTGCTGCCCCTACATGCTTCTCACCTGTCTCACTGTCTATTGATGCTGATCCATCCACAAAATATATTTCTCCTTCCTACAATGCATTTTCTCTTGCTTTTGGAACGACATCTCCCTCTCCTTCATATGTGGCACAATCATGTGCTTGTATGTCCTCTACCGTGCATGGCTCAGTGATGAATGTGGCTGTGTTCACTGTCTTACATCTTACCACATGAATGTTTGGACTCGATATTATGATCTCATATGCTGTCGCCCTTTGTGTGGTGAGTGTGGATTTTGAACTTTCTGAAATGGCAAACAGTGAGTGCTCCGCGCACAGTGTCACTGGACAACCCATCACAATGGTGGCACTCTTTTCTATAGCGAAGGCTGCTGCTGCGAGAGCTTGTTCGCATGCAAAGTGGCCCTGCATTACTGAGTCTAATGTGCTGCTGTAATAGGCCAATGGCTTGTGGCCTAATCATGTCTTTTGTGTTAGAACTGCTGTCATTAATGTACCATTACAATGTGAGAACCGGTAGAACTCCCGGTCATAATCTGGGTTCGCTAAAACTGGTGCATATGCTATAATGGGCCTCATTACAACCCAGGCGCAAAGCGAAAAATGATGGCGGTAAAGGATTACCGCCATCATTTTCCGCTAGGTCCGATTAAGACCCGTGACCGTTAACTACGATGCCATTAGCGGCATCATAGTTAACGCTGCTGCTAACTGCACCAAGGACGCGCGCACGCGACCCCCCACACCGTAATTACTGGCATGGCAGAAAGGTACGCGAATGCCGACCCAAGCGGACATGCACCTAACGCCATCACCCAGCCCGTTAAGTACCTTACCGCCATGCCGGTAATTACGCCATCGCGAACCAACCGTAAAGGGCCTTGTGCAGTGAATCCAGCTGCCACAGGTGCACAGAATCAGCACAGGTGGAGGCAATACAGACTCAGGAAGTACAAAAAGAGCACACCCAACCCCTTCCCAGACCCAGTCACACTCCACAATGATACCAATAGGACTAGCAATGTTGGGACTGGAGGACCTGATAGCAATGCAAGTGCTACAACAACAACAACAACAACAGGCTGCACAGAGAAGACGCAGGAGGGGAAGGAGGGCAAGGCAGGCCCAGCAAGGCCTACCAGCACAGCCAGTACCACCACGCAGGCAGCCCACAATCCCACGCATCAGAGCCAGTCCATTCAACCTCACTGCTGAGCAGATCCACACCCTGTACCGTTTGGACCGGGACACCATCACCGCCATCGTGGACATGACGCACAACGACATTGTCAGCAAGATAGAAACACCAACTGCCATCCCACCCCTACTGAAGGTAGTGTCTGTACTCCACTTCCTGGCCACAGGCACCTACCAGCACACAGTGGGGCACTTGCATGGTATTTCACAACCATTATTCTCACGTACACTGATCCAAGTGCTCGATGCCCTCCTCAAGCACACAGACGACCACATCTCATTACCACGGTCTGCCCAGGAGATTGCAAACACCAAAGTGGGTTTCCATGCACTAGCCAGCATACCTGGTTGCATTGGTGCCATCGACTGCACCCATGTGGAATTGGTGGTCCCAGATGCCATGGAGGTACCGTACCGCAACCGTAAACAATTTCACTCAATCAACGTGCAGATGGTCTGTGACTCCAACAGGATCCTCACACATTGTTGTGCCCGATTCTCTGGATCAACCCATGATTCAATGGTCCTGAGGAACTCCAGAATACCACGCTACATGGAGCGACATGCAGGCCCAAGATCCTGGCTACTCGGTGAGTCTCACGTCATTACCTTGGTATGGCAGAAAGAGGGGGGGGGAATGATGCATACTCCACCTGGCAGAAAGGGGGGGGTGATGCATACTCCACCTGGCAGAAAGGGGGGGATGATGCATACTCCACCTGGAAGAAAGGGGGGGATGATGCATACTCCACCTGGCAGAAGGGGGGGTGATGCATACTCCACCTGGCAGAAAGGGGGGGGTGATGCATACTCCACCTGGCTGTGACTAGCAGAGACGATCATACCCTAAAGCAGCACTAACGTAATCTCACACCTGTAGACATTATGCCTTACCGAAGCAGCCCCACCATGTCAAAGAAGGTGTGTTCCAACCATCTGCAAGTGCATTGTACCAATTTGGACCATTGACTCCAACGAAATGCACCTACATGCACGTCAATATACACCATCTACTGAAAGCCGTGTCCCACATAACAGCGCACAAAGGAGGCACATGACGGACAGAAACACCACAACGCCACAGCACAGACAGCAAGGCCCACTAAATGTCCCTATCAACATCCGGATAGTTCACTGGGGTCATAATGATGCAGACAGCAATGTAGCAATCATGTGAGCATTGACATCACAGAACACGTGCCAGGTCACCTAAACATACAGCATGGACGGACACAGTGGATGGGCACTCACAAGGCACTCGACCACCCTGCATACATGGTTTGTTGGCATGCAAAACTGTCCATGAGAGCCATGGACATATACCGTTTGCATAGCGTGAATCCATCAGCGCAACTGAAAGTGGTCCAAAGTAACAGTTCAATGTGCATGTTGGCACGTCATGTTCAGAATTAGATGTAATGACTGACACATACATTGTTTCCTACATACAGGTGATGCTGGCTATCCCCTGAAGAGGTGGCTCCTTACACCAGTCCGGAACCCACAGAATCAGCATGAGGCGGACTTCAACCGTGCCCATGCACGTACCCGTGTGGTGATTGAGCAGGCATTTGGCCTACTGAAGGCATGGTTTCGCTGCCTCAGCAGGTCAGGCGGGGCACTCCTGTACTGCCATGAGAAGGTTGCAAAGATTGTCATGGCATGTGTGATGCTACACAATATGTGTGTCAGACAGAATGTTCCACTGCCCCCTGACGCAGAACTGCAACCACCTGACGATGCGGTTGATGACGGTGGGGATGGGGCAGCACCTCAATGAGGCAGCGATGCACAGGAGGGCCGTGAAATGCATCAGAATATCATTGACCAATGCTTCTAGCACACACGGCTGGTGTGTGTAACATGGAGACGGCGCTTGGGGCACTGTGTGTGTCTGGGACATGCACACTGTGGACTGTACACCAATAAAGCACACATACGCAATGAGCAATGTCCACACATTTGATTTGTGCAAATCAAAAAAGTGTATTATCAATGTGCATAGGTCAGAAACACCGTATCCCCCCTCCACCTCCCCCCTGAACTCCCCAACACACCTAACCCCCCTCACCCTCCCCCCTGAACTCCCTGCAAAGGTGTGACGGTGACCGTGGTGAAGGGCTGGGTAATGTTCCATTGGTGCACTGGACGGCCACTATTGGCAGCCCCCTCTCCCGGCAACTGGGGCCCCCCTGCCTGTGCTCCTCAGGTTCCTGGATGACCTGCGGACTGGGCTGGCTGGGGCAGAACTTGCTGCGGAGGAGGTACTGGCCTGCTCGCTACGCCGTGTGTCCATGATTGTCTGTATGAGTTCACTTATCATGTTCCGCACCGCGGCTAGTTCTGCACAAATGTCCTTGCTTGCTGATTGGATGGCTGACTTGATGTTCTCAGCACATCTCTCCATGCCTGCACTTGCGCCTCCACAATCAGCAACATGCTGTGTCAGTAGTGAGGACAATTGTTGTTGCCTCGTTGATATTTCGTCCAGCGATTGCTGGAAATCAGGGGCAATGGAGGTTGCAATTGGCAGCCTAATTGGACTACTCCCCTCCTCCCCGACTCCCACTGTGCTGGGAGTGGCTGGCCATGTATCTCCAAGGGCTAGCCCCTGTGTGTCATCTCCGTGCAGGCTACATGGGGACAGGTGTGGGGAGTGAAGGTGGGCGTTGGGGGAACCTTCAGTGTCATCCTCCATATTCCCCATGTCACTGTCGGAGCATGTAGCGACGGCAGCAGTCAGCCCAATGGTACTGCTCCCCGCAGACACATTGGGCAGCAGTTGTTGTGTGTCTTCCGTGGGTGCTATCATGGCACTTTCGTCAGGGGTCATTGCTGCCCTGAGCTGTCTTTCTACAGGGATTTTGGCCTGGTGTGGTTTGGGCATGGGTCCAGCAGAGGTGGTGGGTTGTTGGGCTCTTCCCTCTGTCCTGGGCTTCTTGGCTGGGGTGGTGCCACTCTCGTCCCTGCCGGTGTCCGATTGTGAGCCTGTGGTGGAGCAGAGGAGGGAATGTGTTATTGATGGGTCAGCGAACATTGAGCAGGCATGAAGATTGCCATGGTTTTGAAGGATAGATGGTGGACTTTGTAGGCTGTGACATACAGGTTGTCTCCCTTTTGGGTGGGTTGAGCATGCAGAAATGTGTGTGTCTGCTGTGGAGTGTGCATGCTGCATGTGTGCAGGGTGTGGGTCTCCTGCTGGTGTGTTGTGTTTCCCATATGGGGCGACATTGTGATTCCCATGTAAGTGTAATTCAGGGTGTTTTGCATGGCTGAATTGGAGGCACCTACCTGAGTCTCCTGATGTCGGGGCTCCTCTCTCCATTCCACCAACGCCCTCAATGCACTCTATTCCAGTCGTCGAGGCACAAATCTCCTCCCATGGCTGCATCTTGATTGGGGAGTCTGCTCCCCCGCCAGTTGCCAGGGCCAGGTTTCGATTGGCTGACAGTATGCTCCTTACTCGGAGCCGGAGGTCATCCCACCTTTTGCGGCAATGTTTGGAGGTGCGTGGGGTGGTACCTACGGCACTGACCCGTTGTGCCACAAGTTCCCATATTTCCTTTTTGCGGGCTATGACTGCTCTTGTCATTTCTGGCGAGAAGACGATGTCCGTCTTTTCCTGCAGCGTTTCTGCCAACATCGTTAGTTCTTCCCGACTGAAGCGGTCCTGCCGCTGCCGATCGCAGGCTTTCTTCAGAACTTTGGGCATATTTAGGTGGGGAAATGGGTGGGTGATGGGTTTTACAAGGTCTGAGGTTCAAATGTGGTGTGGCTGGGTAGGATGGCAATGGATTGTGTTTTCAAAGATGGCCGCCATGCTCTTTCCCGTTCCGCCGCGATGACGCTACTTCCGGTTCCACTTATTTACGGTGACCGCTAATTACGGTGACCGCTAATTACGGTCACCACAATGATGGGTGGCGGTAGTGCACCTTGCGCGGTGTATGATGCCGGTAAGGGCCGTTGTGGGGTCATTTACGCCATGGCGTAGTTTACATTAGCGGCATGGCGTAATGCTCGTGCACGATGGGTCGTAATGTGCCGCACTTTACGGCATCGGACCAAGGCGTTAACGCTAATTACGCCATGCCGGTAATGTTGGATACTTACCGCCTGGGTTGTAATGAGGGCCAATGTCTTTTAATTTGAAATACTGGTTCATCATTTCTTTTGTCCATTCTAGAGGGACGTTCTCCTTTTGTGCTTCTTTAAGGCCTGTAATAGTGGGCGTGTGTATGCTGCATAGTCAAGTATTCATGGGCAGCAGTAATTACAAATGCAGAGAAAATCTTGCATGTCTTTCAATGTTTTTGGTATTAGCAGGTGGCATATTGCTCTGTCTGGTATAATTCGTTTGCCATCTTTCAAAATCAGTTGCCCTAAATAGAGTACTTCGGCTAGGCAATATTGCAGCTTACCTTTTTCCACTTTGTATCCTTTTGTGGCTAATAAATTTAGTAATGTTATCGAATCAGCCCTGCACTGCTCTTCACTTCTGCTGCAGATGAGCAAGTCATCCACGTACTGTATTATTGTGCTGTCTACGTCCACATTTCCAAGATCTACATGCAATGTTCTATTGAAAATGCTGGGGGTCTCACAGTACCCTTGTGGTAATCTGCAATGCCCATTTCTGTTACCCCCCAAGGTGAATGTTGTGAGATATCGACTGCTCTGATCAAGTGGCATGAATCAGAAGGCATTCTTCAAATCCACTACCGTGAAACGGATAACATCTTTAGTTATGCTACATAAGATTAATGCAGGATTTGGAACTAGAGGGAATTCTTTCTGTATGACATCATTAATTGGGCGTAGGTCCTGGATCATCCTCCAAGCCCCGCCCTTGCTTTTTTTGATCGGGTAAATTGCTGTGTTACACAGAAGATTTGATGGCACTACAATACCTTGTTCTAATAATGCATTTATTGTTTCTTGTATTCCCTCTTCTGCTTCTCTTGATAGTGGGTACTGTTTTACTATGGGCGGTATTGCACCTGGTTTAAATTTTATTTTTATGGGCGTAACCTCTTGTAAGAGCTCTGCATCATGGGGGCCTGTAGTCCATAATTCTGGCAGTACCTTTTCCATATCTTCCTCGAATATAGTGTGTGGCACATTAACACTAGCCATGAGAAGGTTGTGTATTTCTCGATGTTGGATTATAATTTCACAAGGTACACTTATTTCCATTATTATTTCCCCATCAGTAATGTTGTCAGTGAACAATTCCTCATCAGTTAAATCACGTAGAGCTATGTTTGGGTCTATGCACACCACTGTTCTCCACTCACACCCATGTGTGTCCAGTCCTATCACTGCAATACGTTTGCTTGACACCTGTACCCTATCCAAATCAATAGACAAAATCGTACCGGGTACAGCCTCTGAATTTAAAATTGGGCGGAAGACAAAATCAGAAGGCACTTTCCATTCTTTGCGCGTTATCTCAGGCACTACTCTAGCAAGCACCTGTATTCTGTAAACGAACATGTCCATATCTATTAGCACCCCCTCACCTCAATTTCCTTAGTCATCGTACTTATCATCAACATTGCTTTTACTGAGCACACCATTGGGCTGGAAGACACTATCTATCTCCCGTTCAGTAAATGATATTGTCATATCCAACAAATTTATTGGCAAGTCTTCATGATATAGTAGAGGTGCTCACACTGTCTTACCCCCCACCATAATGTCAAGATATTTTGTGTAAGGAATTTTTAAAATAGCCCCAGAGAACCCTTGCGTTTCCAATTATTTTCCCGAGAGTGGGAACAGCCTTCCATGAGGCACGATTTTTCAGCTCCTGAGTCCACCATAAAGATGAATTGTTTGTTGCCTATCTCCGCCCCCACTAATGGTTCCTCTTCTGCACGTAGGGTAGTTGATAGGACTGGACACGCAAGCGCTTTCTGTGGGCTGTCCAATCAGCATATGTCCCCGTTCCTGGAACAGAAAATACATTGTCCCC
The DNA here is from genome assembly GCF_040938575.1 of Ambystoma mexicanum. Lineage (NCBI taxonomy): Eukaryota > Metazoa > Chordata > Amphibia > Caudata > Ambystomatidae > Ambystoma > Ambystoma mexicanum. The sequence goes on along the minus strand of NC_090923.1, from coordinate 705,429,794 downwards.
CACTATTGCTGCACCGCGAGAAGGTGCTGGCGCGCCATTTGCGGATGTTGCAAAAATGTTAGTATTTGCATTTCCCATAGTGTTCTGCCGTGCTACTGGTGGTTGAGTGCTTCGCTGCTGTGGTTGCTGTCTAGGTTGCATCTGCTGTGCTCTCTTATTGTGGTTCGATATAGCATTGTTCATTCTGTCCACCCCCACCCATAGGTAACCCATAGGGACTGCCTCGGTGTGGGTGGCCATACTGCTGTTCGTTTCCCATGGGAGGTTAGTGATATCCCATTGGTCGCATTCTGGATTCTCTCGAGAATTGTCCCCACCTTCCACAATTCCAACATGATCCCTGCAGCCCTCCCCTCATTCCTTGTCCCCCAAATCTTCTATTTACCATTCCTCCAAATCCTCCTCTCTGTCCCCTGTACCCACCTTGTTCTCTTACGGGTATGCCCTGCCATTGGGGCCCTTCGTACTGCTCCTCTCGGTCCCATTGCTAATGTCCGTTTGTGGACCAATTTACTGCCATCCTCACTGGTGTACTTCCTGACCCCTCCTCTTCTTCCCCCTGCCTGTCAGTGGATGTTGCTGAGTTCCTTGCCGCGACCTTCACTAATTTATGCTTTACTAACTTTGCTTCGTCTGCCAACCTTCTCTGTGCTATCTCCTTTTCTCTTTCTTTGATCCTCCTATAATGGTGTACAATTATACTCTGAATCTCTGGCCAGCCCTTGGCTTCTATCCCAGCTATTTTATCCAGGACCTTCTATGTCTCTTTCGGGAGCCCTTTTTTAATTATAAAGTAGAACAGGGCGGTGTATTGGTTCCATGCTGTGCCCGTTTCAGATCTCCACAGGTCTTGCACCCAGAGGATGAATTGCGTAGGCTCTTCCTCCACTCCCATAGTACACTGCATTACTAAATGTAAATCTGGAGTGTCTGGGAAGGTTCTCTGCAATGCATCCCATACTTGCGCTTTTATGTTGTGAAATGACGATCCATCATGGCGGTCACAGTTCATTGTTACCACCGGGAAGCCTGCCTTCACCCACACTCCGTAGGCTTGAGCACCAACGGTCGACACTAGTAAACTTTTTACATCCCCTATTGCTAATGGCACCCCTGCAGTGTTCTTTCCGAATGCGTGCATCCACTTCTCCACCCCACCCGAAAGTGGAGGGAGGAGTTTCAACAGATTATTCTTGTCCATCTGTGCCCCTGGTATGTAATGTGGCCTTCCTGCTCCTTTATGTATCAGAGGCATATGTAGTTTTGCCTTACCTCTTTTTTACTTACCGTTCCCTTCTTTGTCTTACTTACCAACATGTTCTCTACTCTTTGCCTTAAGCTTCCCTGCCACCTTGGGAGGCTTCCCTCCCCTTGGTCAAATATAAATGGTAACTGAGACTCCTCCGCTGCTGCCCCATCTTCGTATTCATCTAGATCACTCCATACCTCATCTATCTCTTCTTTCAACTCTCTTCTTCCCTGTTCCTCCCCTCCTTGGCTATCTGTTGTTGTCAGTGGTATTATTCTTACAGGTTTGCCGTTTAAATGAAAGAGGAACTCTTCTGATTCTTGTCCTATCGGTATAGATGCCGGTGGTGGTGGGGATGGGGTAGATCCTCCTGCTACACTTGGCGGTGGTGTAAAATTTGTTGCTGTCAATGGTGGTACTTCTCCTCCCCCTGGCAACATCTGGCCCCTATCGCACAAGGCTCTTAGGCGTGTTATTTCCATTTGAGCGGGCGCTAACTGCCTATTTAAATCTCCAGTTAACTGTGTTAAATTCACTGGAGGGGCACTAGTTGGTCCGTATAGCCCTCCTGTTTCATAGGGTGGCAGGGCTGTGGCCCCAGCTGCTGCCGGAGTACTCGGTGCTGGCGTATACCACGGCTCACTGTATCCCACAGCAGGCCTTGTCAGCAGCGGGTAAAGCCGAGTGAGGTTATTCTCTCCTGCTTTTACTGTACATTCCTCCCCTGTTGCACCCTCTCCCCCCTCCGGGGCTGTGCTTTTCTTTAGGGATGTCTCCTTACTTAACTCACTGCTGGGGGCTGTCTCTTCAAACATTCTCCACAAGTCCAATACTTCCCGCCTATTTTACAATTGCTTTCCCCTATATATGGCTAGCAAATGAGTTGCTACAAGATCTAACACTCTTTTCTCAAAGGACCCTACCTCCGGCAATATTGGGGACATGCTTTCTCTTATTCCTGTTAACCATTGCTCGTGATATTTCTGTATTTTTTCGCTATACAAAGGGAGATATTGGCAAATATGTGCTAACGGTGTATTCCCTCCCATGCCACCTTATCTGGTATTCTTACAGGTATTCACTCTTTTTCTGAGTATACTTACACAATGTAATATATCAGATAAACACCCTCTCGTGGCAACTTTACCGGCCTTATTTCACTGTCATCATCATCACAAATATCTATGACCCTTTTTTACTTACACCTTTTGACACTGATTACAAAATGTTACTAACACTTTTCATCAAACCTTATTTCAGAGAACACATAGACACATATGTACTTATCAACAAACCAACACAATGGACTTCAACAACATTGAACATGTACCATATATTAGCTTTAGTTTAAGATCACCCCTTTCCTTTGCTTTTGTCCCTTACCCCTCACTCTTATCTTCTCATTCACTCCCCACCTCTGAGCCCCTTTGGGCTACCTCTTTGAAGAATTCTGCTCACACGGAAAAAGAATATTCTAAATTACTATTCCTTGGGCCTCCTTACGACCCTGGTGCTAATGGGTTAACGGCGCCGTAAAAGGCTGCGGCACCGTTAACCCATTTGCGCCTGATTACGAGGTCTCTTTGCGGGACCCGACCTTAACGGCTGGTCTACACCAGCCGTTAAAGTAGGGACCCGCAAAGGGACCTTGGTGCTAAGTACGGTACCGCAATTTGCGGTACCCTACTTAGTGCCTTCCACATTCCCATTGAACCCTATGGGGTTACAATGGGAATGGGGAAGGGCCATGGAGGAAGGGGGAATTACTGCCCTGCCAACCTTGTAATGGGGTGGTAATTCCCCCTTTCTCCATGGTGAAGTCGGTAAGTTACCAGCATGGACCATGGTGCTATTAGCACCATGGTTTTCCGCCTGGGTCGTAATGAGGCCCCTCGTCTACTAAATATATGAGACTCCTACTTTTTTCTCTTTATCTCCACTTGTTCCCTGCACTGCTCGAGACAATGCTACGCATGGCCGCCTTCTACCCCCCTTCGGAGCTAGGATCCCGTATTCCTCTTTATCTCTTTTTTCACAACAACCTAATGGCCATATAAAGGATAGATAAGAAAAAAACCTCACAGTCTCACTCACACAGGCCCTAACCCCGCTTTCCAATTTTCCCTTTCCCACTGCTTCATTACCCGTATCTTTTTTAACCCTTATTTCTCAAGTCCTAGAGTCTCTGTTCATGGTCTATCCACAATTGGGTCCACACCACAACCAAGCCGTGACCCGCCTTGGCGAGCAGTTAGTTGGGTATTTGCAAAGATGACGGGGGAACCTTGGAACCTTTCATTTTGTGCGCACACTGGACAAACGCAGAGGGGATGGTTTTGCTGGGGGCGTCCCGGATCTCGCACCAGGGCACGGTGCCTCGGCACACCTGTCCCGATCACGTCGTGGGGGTCACCAAATGTAAAGGCTCACTCCCCGACTTACACATGCATGGCCAAAAAATATAAGACACCCGAATGGGGAATGAGACTAATAGAATAGGTTGCAAGGTTTAGTTGCTTTAGATAAAGTTGGCATCCAGAGAACTCTGCTCCCTCGAGAGTGCTCTGGCAAACATTACAATTACATGACAATATAAAGTAAAACAGCGTCATGGAGGACGCAACTAACATAGGGTACAAGACCAGCGTAGGATTGGATAGACAGTATAGATACATATGTCCCAAGAGACACTGCTTCGTCCGGATTGGTTGCCCAGTTGGCGGGAGGGTGAACATCACGTGGTCCGGCTGCCAGCATCCAGGAGGGGTGAGGGTTAGGGCACGATGAGATATGACAGACACAAACTAAGCTAGCATGAAAAAACTACCACTAGACACACACTAAACAATAATCATTAGTATACCTTTGAGTAAATCTTACAAACCTATACATTGCATGCAAAATGATATACCATTATTCATTAGGACGTATATGGGTGTCAGGCTTAGAGGTCTTGGTTGGTGTGATAACCTTAGTCATAGGGTGGGCCTGTGCGCATCAAAGAGATTGTGGGACACACTGACATGTTAGTTCTAAAGTGCAATATATGGTGACAGAGGTCTGGTTTTAGTAGGGGAGCTCTGGAGTGGGCTGCACAGCAGGGTCACACTTCTGGTACATCAAGAGAATACCTTAGGAGGGCACAGGGTTATAGTGGCAGTAATTTTCAAACAGCAGGGGTAAGAGGGCACTGGCGGGTTTGTGGAGATGGATGAGCTACAAGGCAAGATTCAAGCTGGTTCACACACAGGAGAGTGATCTCAGAGGAAGAGTGAGATGCTACATTTGTATATTTGTTTCAATTATCCCTGGCGCATTCATGAGAAAGGGCTTTCAGATAGAGTGAGAAAAGGTGGGTGCCATGAGCGTGGTGTGCGCGGCGCTGCAGAGGGGAGAGAAGCCTTCTCGTATTATCGATGTGAGGCCTAGTCCAAAGATGGAATTGAGGGCACACAAAATGAAAGCCAAGTGTCCCCCGCAATAGCGCCGTTTGGTGCTAATGTTAGCATACAGGCAATGGAGGCGTCCCAAAGGACCCCTCACTCCCACACAGAATTAATGTGGTCCGCAATGCACTGCCAGTGGGCCCTACGCTGAGCAGGTATAGTTTTGCACCTTCCCATCACCATCATGTCGCAGCCGTGTTCCGACACATAGCCCACAATTTCTTCCAGTTCCACATTATTGAAACTCCGCTTCCTTGACGTGCGGGAGGGCTGAGCCATGTCTGGGGTCCCAGTCTGTTCCACAAGAGCACGCTTCTTCCTCTTGAGAGGTGGTGCAGGCCCTGAGTGGCTTACACCGCTCCGGTCTGTAGGGGCTGAAGTGCAGGTGGACTGGCCACTGGAAGCAGGCAATGGCATGATGACCAAAGGTCTCACTGCAGGCATTGGCTGCTGGGTGCTGTTGCCAGGACCAAGTGCCACAAATGCCTCGATGTGAGGAGCTGGGACCAACACTGTCCCGGATGGGTGACTCAGAGCCGGGGTGGTGTCAGCTGCAGCTGCCCCTGCAGCCTCCACAACCTGGGTGCTCGGGGCAGCAGATGACATTGCTGCCCCAAATCCTCGTGGCCTGGTAACAGCACTTTCACCGCCACACATGGCTTGGACTTTGTGACACGGAAGTCGGCCTGTGAGTCATCCCGTGCCTGTTCCGTGACCAATCCGGGCTGGGCTAGCAGGGCCTGAGCTGGGGTGGTGTCAGCTGCATCTCCCTGACCCACTGGGGTGAGGGGCATAGCTATCCCTGAATGGTCCTGGACACATGGCCCTTGTGCGCCAGCCTGCCCACGTCGGCCACTGCAGCCACCTACCGCGGATGCCTCTGGGAGGTCGCCCAACTTTGCCTCCCTTACCATTTGGTGGCCTCCCAACCATGGCACTGATGTACTTGTGCGAATGGGAGGTGCAGACAACAATTGTCCTGGGCAATTGGGGTGAAGGGGGCAAGGGGGTACTAGATGGAATAGGTACCCATGTGCTCCTGCAAGACTGTCTGTGACAGCAGGGTAAAAATGACGGGTCACGCAACGCTCAGGCACCCCAAAAACAAAAACAAACAAGCATGCGACCCCTCGGTAGCCCATGTGCGTTGAATTAACTTCCCGCAGTACACTGCAGCACCCAGAATCACAAAAAAATGCATAGGCGTGGAACACACAGGCTAGTATGACCTTGTGAATGGGGTACGCGACACACAGGGGCAACCACAGTGGAAATAATACGTGCACGACTCATCGTCTGCCTGGAAAAAGTAAGAAAAAAACAACCCCCCCGCAAAAACTTGAAGTAAGCACTGGCGCAGTAAACAAGAAGTACGCACTGCAACCGTTTTGAAGCAATCGCATGTGAACCCACAAGAAGAATAAGAATCACACGATCGCTCTCCACAATAAGCACATACAGCAAAATGGCATCCTATGCGGACCTTTAACCCGTGCCGAAAGTAATGCCTATGTCATCACGTCACTTACGCACTAAGGGCCTTTCCTCGAATTACACGCTTATGTGCTGTTTTTTCACGTGCAGACTCACTCTGCATCAAGCTGTCCACGCGACAACACACAGAAGACCACACTCCTGCCTAGAAGGCCATTTACCTGCCCCCCAGATCCCTCGGCAGCCTCCTACGAGCCATCTGCTGCTGCCAGCCTGCCTGCTGCCAACATGCCCTGCTATTTGGTGCCTGCACAGAAGCCATTGCCAGGGATTCTGTTCCTGAGACCACCTCTGCTGACCCAGAAGACTCCGACTGGTGTACTATCACTCCACAGCCCAGCCCCAGGACGCAGTTGCCCACCCACACCTGCCTCGGGGGTTGCCATGTCAGACCAAACACCATCTGGGGCCAGTGGCAACACCCCGTCAGACAGGCAGAGGGCTGTCAGCTTCACTGCAAATTAAGTTGGCATCCTGGTGGAGCAAGTCCTGGGACGTTATGATGCCCTCTTCTCAACAACATCGCGCCTCGACAAGGAAGGTCGAGGAAAATCTGGTTGGACATCGTGGATGCCATCAACACGGAGGGGGTGGCATTTTGCATCCTGAAGCGCTGGGAGGTCTTCAGGTCCAGGACCCACAGCAAGGACCGGTGCCTCATTGCAGCTTGTGGAGAAGTGGGGCGCCGGGACCAGTTGACCAACATCCAGATTCGGGTCCTGGAGTGCACACGCCCAGCGCTTCACCACCAGGTCTTCGAGTTGCAGACCCGTCTGGAGTTGAGTGGTAAGTGTCCATGTGTTCTTGTCCAGTATACTGCATGTTGAGGTGTGGCAGGAGTGTGCACCTTGGCCTCATGTCTCGCATGCCCCATGTATGTATGTCTGTGTGCAGGGCCATGACAGTGCTGCATGTGAGTCCACTAAAGCCTGTTAAACGTCAGTGGTGTCTTTGTTGCAATGAATGATGTGCACCAGCATGTGACGATGTACACATGTTTGGGGTGTGAGACATGGATTTTGATGTCACCGTCATGGTCATGCATGGTGTACACGTTTGTGTGTGACTGTGAAATGGCATGGATGCATGACACATGACCATCACGATGCGTGAATTGACTGATGCGGCCCAGTTGTCCATTAATCCACTGTGACGGGAGGTAGACATGGCCAGATGCATGACTATCCAGTGGTGTGTGTGCATGTGATCAGCTTGTCCCATGATGCATGTGATGTTCAGCCCCCCATCGGATGTTCCAACAGTGCCTTGGACATGCATGCAAATGTCTGTTGCACGTGCCATGCTTGTTTGTGCATGTGTGTTGCTTGCACTGACCCATGTGTTGTGGAGGGTGATGATGGAAGTGATGTTTGACAGTTCCGCTCATGTGCAATTGCTTTGTGTCTAGCAGACTATTGTTCAGCACCCCGATGCTTGTGTTCAGTCTCTCCCTATTGTCATGATGCCTACCCCCGGACAGCTGGACCAAGCCCATCCGCCCCAGAAGCAGGCATCCGGACATCTGTTTAAACCTCAGAAGCCCCGGCTAGGGGCTATCTGGGTTCAGTCCTGGCGCCTTAGGCACCAGGCTCATAGTAGAAATCAGTCCTGGCACCTAAGACGCCTGGCTCATAGTCATCACTTACCTCAGGCAGACCATGCTGCACCTAAATCCAGGTCAACGTGAGACCTGGAGGGACTTTTTTTTCACAAGGACTACTTTTCACTCGGGTGTGGTTCTAGGGACTTCTTACCTGGGACTACTTTCAAAGCTATTTAAACCACGCACGATCTTCAACACACGCTTCGCGTTATTCTGCATTTAGCAGCGGAATGCTCACCGTGTCAGCAAACCTGCATCCAGCCTTCTGCCACGCCCGCCTTGAACACGGAGCCCCTAGGAGAGAAAGGAAAATAGAAGAAGAGGTTAGATTACAGACTTTAATCTGATTCCTCACCTGATTTCGGATCCTGCATCACTCCGAGCCTGAAGGGGCATTCTTCCGGCACGCGTCGCATCCCAGCTGCAGCGCCGCTCCATTTTCACCAGCCCACAGCATCTCCGACTCGGCGCTGCCTCCGTCACTTTTTCGGTGATTTTCAACACTTGGGGAAAAGACAAGAAAAAGCAAGGTGAGCCTAAAGAGACTAAAAAGACAATCACTTATATTACAAGACTTACCTGATTATCACCGGAGGCTTTATCCTTCAATACGCCGCATCTAGGAAAAAGGAAAAGACAGTGAGTTAATCTCACGCACCTTTACAGGACAGTTTGGGTAATACAGACTCTTTCCTGAACACCGCCAGCAACCACCAGACAGAATTTGCCGCCGCAAATCAACAGGGGAGTGCAAGAGTGTACTTTGGACATTTTGAACTCTTTAAAAACTTGGCAAACTCAGGACTCAATAATCGTCCAGAACCCCAACACCTAAAACAAGTGAAGTAACTGGTATCTACGCGCCCCTGCATGCCACGCAGGATGGAGAGCTCACCAATCAAAAATATAAGGTGAGAACACTGACCGGGAATATCGGAGGTGGCAAGTGGGGAGAACCGGAGCAGGGAGGGGGGTCTGCATTCACACCCACGGGGTTAAATACCTTTCTCCATCTACAGGAGAATATTTCTACGAGTCAAGCTTACAAGACTGAGGGGGTCCGTCCAGACGATCATCTTTGCCCTACGCTTCATGCTGGTGGAGGCCGGAGCTGTCCGGGTTCGATCTACGCCCCTGTGGGAACCAGGTGAGCGTAACACCTATCTACAGCAGCGACTGAGGAAAAGGGCGGAGACAGCACTGTGGAGCAGAGCGGCGGGGATGCCTACACCAGGCAGAAACACATGGCCCGGTCACCATACCAGGGCATGTCATCTTACGGGAGCGAGGGACTGGTGCCGCGTCCATGGCTGGAGCTGCCGAGGGGATGCCCAAGAGGCCGAGGTTGGGAGTGGGCTCCTCGGCTGCGGTAGGGGCAGGTGAGCCCGACAGGGGCTGTCGAGAGTGGAAGGCAGTGTGGAGGCATCCAGGTCGTTGGTGGGTGAGGAGGAGGAGGAGGCTAGTAAAGACTAATCTGAATGGCATCCTCTGTTCAGAAAAAAGAAGTATGGTATATGGATGGTACAGCATTCAAATATCCAGGTCCTGTTGATGATTGGCTTTAGCCACATATAATTGGGAGAACAATATTTGCCTAATTTCATGTGTATCCTGAAATCCGGCGCTACTGATGTTGTAATAAAAAGTAGTAATCTTGCTGCTAGTATGTCTCTAACTTATCACATATGAAAAAATACATGGTTGTTTCCTATTAGGAGGACACTTTGATTATCACTGGACATGAAATTACAAGGACAAGTGTAGATAGACAAGTCCATGCCCTGAGGTGTTGCTAGGTATCTTGCCTCTTATATGGACAATTCAGTACATGTTTGGAATGGGCCCTGCAGTTCTCAGCTGGATCCCATGTTAGTATGAAGAGTTTCATTTTCCTTGCATGCAGAACAACAATATGGGCTGGGAAAGGCTTTGGAGATGCTTGAATTTTTGGCAGAGACACTACATGGACCTAGCACGAAAAATACAGCTATCCCACTTGCAGGATCATATTCCTGTGTATTCAGCAGCAATGTAATAAAACTTGCCCGTAGATGAAGAAGAGGCATCAAAAGGGCTGCTCAACAAAGGTTGCAAAAACACAAAGGTGCTTTCAATTTTGAATGCTAAATTGTTAGGCTTCTCTTTCTGCAAGCATGTGGCACTGCCAATGGATGGGGGATGTAATACGACCATAGCTGGCATATGAAATATGGGGCATATGTCGGGGACAGTGAAGTAGATTTAGAAATCTGTCAGAAATTCTGAAGGGGCCACATCAGTATGTCAAATTGACTGTCCAGCGTTCCATTGGGACAGCTGTTACAGATTTCTGCAGGGTTTGAATTGTACTGGAGATGTAGGGCCTCATTACACGGTAGGCGGTAAGGGTTTACCGGTACCGGTATTTTACCGCTACCGGTAAATCCTTACCGCCTTACTACGAGGTCCCTTTGCGGGTTCGGGTATTTAACACCTGCTTTTTGCAGGCGTTAAAATCCAACCCACAAAGGCACCCAGGGAGCTAATTACGGTACTGCAATTTGCAGTGCCATAATTAGCGCCTTCCCCATTCCCATTATGCCCTATGGGGCAAAAATGGGAATGGGGAAGGGCAATGGTGGAAGGGGGAATTACCGCCCCACCAACCTTGGAATGGGGCGGTAATTCCCCTTTCCACCAAGGCGGTGCCGGTATTTTACGCCTACCGTGTAATGAGGCCCGTAATCTTGTTGTGTGAGACTGGCTGTCAGATTAGAGAGGGGCTGGCTTCTGCATCAGCTTTCAACAATGTTCTCCATTTGTGGCTGTGTATTCTGCAGAAATGGCTTAGAACATTAAGTTCAATGTTGGCAAGATGGAGTGGCCTCCCAACTAAATGTATAGTCAGCAGGGGGATGCAGAGGAGCTTAGATTTCTTTGGGTGTTTGTTGTGCAATGCAGGATTCTGAGCCATGGAACAGAGATGTATTTCCTTATAAGTGCTGGCAGACAAAAAGCAGTCTTTCTTTCTTTCTAAACTGACACACATCAAAATGCTGTTTTACAATTGAAAATAAAGAGTACAAAATGGGTCTTACATGGGATTGTCAAAAGCCAAATCCAGACGCCTACCTTTCAACATAGGCAGCCTTGCTGACAAAAGAAAGATGCCTTGAAAATGTGGGCATTCTACAGTTTGGAAGGAAACAAACTGTACCTGTGACACGCCCTGGCCTAAACCATTACAATGTAGATGATAAAGTGAAGCAGGCAATGATGTCTTGATGCACGAAATTAAAAGGCCTCATGTGAAAAAGGAATAACAAGGTTTGAAAATATCAGCTTTCAGTGTATAGAAAAATATGTGTTTAGCCCAACTAGACCGTTTCTCATGAGATTCACTGGCCCAGAGAGATTCACTTCCCCCAACACAGACAAGGGGCATACTCTGCTCATCCATCTCACTAAAGATCTTTTTGAAGCTCACAGTGCTAAGATTAGTGGGAACAGCTTTGATCAGGATGCAGGCTTTATGGGGTAGGAGATGACCCCATTGGCCAGAGCTATCATTGGCTCCAAATTAGATTATTGGTGTAGTCCCCTACCTGGCATCACGCAGGCAGATTTTCACCACCTCCCGGTCATCCAGACTGGGCCAGTGAGTTTAGTGAAAGGACTTGGTCATAGGGACCAAAATGGAGCCTGCACTGGCTTCCTTTACAGGCCAGAGTGTGCTTTAGGATACTACTAATTACCCAAAAGTGCTTTAAGGGTGAGATGCCACTCTACTTAATGGAAGCTACTATAATAAAGCAAAACACCAGATCCTTTAGATCTGACAATGCAAATCATTAAAAAAAAAACTACTCGCTGTAAAACTAAAAAAGTTTGCAATGGAGCATTCAACATAGCTACTCCATTAGCATGGAATGCCCTGCCTCCAGCTATCAGACCCTTCTTTTCTGATTGATTTTTCAAAGCCTACTGCCCCTCATTTCATCCCCTGACTACCCCAATTGAGTAAAATGTTCTGTATTGTCTTGTATATTTTGTTTGCGTCCTTGAGCCTTCGTGTAGTGGGAGCGTGGTACAAATTAACAAACATAAAACATAAACAGACTACCCATTCATGGAAGGACAATGTTAGCAAAATATAAGGATTTAAATTCGATTTGTGATGTGGCCAAGACTTGAATGACAAATAACACGGTGCAGAACAGCCTCATGATGCGGAGAGGGCAAAGGTGAAACATATGGCCTAACAAGAAAAGATCTCTTCTGCAGACTTCTGACTTCTCAGGACTGATTAATGACTTTACGCCAGGCTAAAGTCAACAATGGAGTAGATTCCCTGTTCAGAGGGTGAACAAAACCTTCAACAAGATATGCAATTTAGTGTGCTGTTTGATGGCCAGAATCATATATATGCAGTTATGTTGCAAAAGATTTACATGGAAAAGCATATGTTGTCCATTTTCTTGAGATCTTTACATCACAAAAAAAAATAACTTAACTACAATTTTAAAGCTTATCCCACAGCCATTCTGTTGCCAAAATTCAACCTTGGAAACTCAAGCTACAACCTAAAATGCAATCCTACCTCACCAGAAAATTACCTGAAGCTGGATGTCGGGAAGGTGGTAGCTTATTAAATTAGATAGTAGCCTAGAACATTTTGGGTTGATAACGGTTATAATTTTTGGGTAAATTGTGAAAAATTGACATTTGGATGTGCAACCTCGTGCCAAAATGGGACATAGTTCATCAAGTGTGGCATGAGGAGAGGAATCTAAAGATGTATATGTTGTTATGTTTATTTGTCAAATAAATGTTATTCCCATGTAAGACTTTTCCAGTGAAAAATTGATAGGTGAAAAAAGGAAAACCCTAGTGGGTGGATTCATCCCTATGCTATGCAGATGACACCCAACTTGTTTTCAGGCTCTCCTCTGCCACTGCTTCTCCCCCTCTCATCTCCAACTGTCTGTCTGCAATCCAGGAGTGGTGCGCCACCAACAACCTGTGCCTTAATGCCAGTAAGACAGAGATCCTCCTCATTGACACACCTGCACCTTCCTTACCTGTCACTCTCTGGCTGGCCTATCTTGGCCCTCTCCCTGCTCCCACTTGCGTGGCTAAGAACCTCAGGGTCATCTTTGACTCCACACTTTCCTTTTCTCCTCATATCTCTGACGTCTCCAAAAAGCCTAACTACCAACTGCACCTCCTCAGAGGTATTCTTCCCATCCCCTCCTTCCCCCAGAAGCTCACTGTCTCCAGAGCTCTGGTTCTCTCTAGGCTGGACTATTGCAACAGCTTCTTTCTAAATATGCTTGCAACCACTCTCCGTCCTGTGCAGCTCATCCAGAACAGGACTTCAAGACTTGTCCTTGGCCTCAAGCCCTGGGATCGTATCTGTCCAGCCCTGAAATCTCTTCATTGGCTTCCAGTTGCTGCAAGGATTACATTCAAGACGCTTTGCGTTGTCCACAAGGCTTTCTGGGGCCTTGGTCTACAATAACTTCAACTCTCCCTCAGTAAATACATTTCTACTCAAACTCTTCGCTCCTTCATCTCCATCTCCATGGCTATCCATGAATGAAGTGCCTGACCAGAGCCCTTTTTACCCAGCAAGAGGGTCTATAAATGCTGATGCCTTTCCTGAACACTAAAAAAAAGTCATTCGATATAAGTAACTTGTCCAACCCAAACCAAGTCTTGTCGGGATTGGGGGTGATGTCATTTTCCCTTTATTGAATGGGTGAGCCGGATAGAATAAATCCTTAGCATTTTATTAAACAATAATTTAATTAATTCCCATATAGCCTAATTACACTGGGTGATTTTGTTGAAATTCAATATCAACAACATTGTTCCAGTGTGAATAAGGAGATAGTCTGTACAGTAATTGGGTCCTGCCACTTATTTTGCCAACCCCAAAGGTTCCTAAAGGGAGGGGTATATTAAAGACAAAATTCCCTTCTGCCTCCGATGCCCTTGAACCCTGCCTTAAAGTAGAGGGGTCCAAAGGATCAACTGAATACCTGGGTATTTGTGTGCTGTGATAGAACAGTGTTTTCTCAAAGTTAAACAGAGGGAGGTCACTGATATGAAAGTGCACTTTCTAGTGAAAGTGAGGAAGTGACTCATAAAAAGTGTTTGTTCTGAAAAGTTTGTTCTGCTAACATTGCTAAGAGTGCAGCACCAGTCCAGATTCTTTTTAACATGTGATTAAGTTAAAAAAAACTTGTAGTATGTTTAATTGCGCAGGAAGATTAATAAAGACAGAGCGCTGCATGTGTGAAATTGTTTTGCATATAGCAAAAGTGTGCATATTATTCAAATTAAACTTGATATAATAATCTTGTTATGTTTCAAGGTGCTACATACTATCAAAGCCAGGATTTCAAACTGCTAAATAATATCTCGAAATCCAAGCCTGGATGGCCACCAACAGCCTTTGCCGCAATGGCGATAAGACTGAGCTAATGATCGTGGGCACACCTGAGTAAACCCGACACTAGATACTCATCTTTCATCATTGACAGCAATATAAACAACGTCTTCAAAGAGATAAAAACACTGAGGGTCAACCTCGACTCAACTCTCTCTCTCTCTCTCTCTCTCTCTCTCAGAAAACAGGTCAACAGTGTGGCGTTCTCCACGGCCTACACTAATAAACTGATCTACAGCTGCAAATCATACTTATCTACAAGCAGCTGCTTAACACTGGCCAGAGCACTTGCCTTGTATAAAATTGACTATTGCAACACACTATACCTTGGCTCGTCCGAACACATCTAAATCAACTCCACATACTCCAGAATAATACTCTGAGAGCAGCACTTAGTCTTCCCAGATCCTGCCACATTTCCACTCACAGAAACAACGCCAACTGGCTCTCCATCCGTGACAGAATCACAATACGCACCCTGGCTATCACGCACAAATGCCTCACAAACTCAGCCCCAAAATACCTGGCTGGCAAAATTTGCAAACACCAACCCACACGTACCACCAGATCATCTCACTCCCACAACTAGGTGGTACCAAGATACAACCTAAAAACAGCCGTAGGAGCCAGCTCCGCAGTTGAAGCTGCCAAACGATGGAACTCTATCCCCATCCCTCTTAGACAGGAACCCTCCTTCCTCACCTTTAGGGCCAGCATAAAAAATTGGCAGAGCAACAAGCCCCCCTCTAAGATTTAATCACTATGCTAGCCGACCACTGTCTATATATGCCACAGCTCAACATCTTGTTTAGTCATACTACTGTGCATTAACTCCTTTATCTCATTGTCTGAACCACTTGTAACCAGGGTCCCTATTGTTATCTGACCCATCTGTAACCATGGTCCCTATTGTTGTCTCCACTCTTGATCATAATCTGTCTGCCTTATTATGTTGTAACCTCTACGTTTTTCAAGCGCACAGTTACCTCAGGGTTTGGCGCGCGATACAAATAATTAACAAATACAACAAAAAAAAATGAACACTAGGCAGAGTGTTTTGACTGTACATGTTGCCGGCTTAAAAAAAGTTACTGATCTATATTATCCTGAACTGATTTGTGTTTTCAATATGTGTAAAACAAAAATATTAAGAAAGAAAAGCACTTGGGCCACTGAGCGAGGTGGTGTGATCTATATTCTCCTACTATTTAAACATACATTCTTTGTGTACACCGGCCTGGTTCTTGGCCTATCTGTGTGGCTGTACATGAGTGAGAGACAAGGCTAGATTGATTCACATTATTGATATATAATCTGTGTTGCTTTCGATTGGGGAGGGAATGAAATCCCTATTTTAAGGATGGCCCGTAGATATATCACTATAATTGGCACCAACAGGATCATTGGGAATTTGTTTAAGTGGCTGCATTATTGGGCAAAGTGGTCTGAAGGAGACAAAAACGGACTTGGGTTAAGCAGCTTGGCTGCATGTTTCGAGAGATGGTGATCAACTTGTCGGGTAGCCCTGATAAGGTGACAGCTTTTGCTGATATTGCTTGGTTTAAAGACAGAGATTTAATTGCTGAATGTGGTAACAGTAAATCTGGGAGGAAATTAAATGTTATAAGGGAATGACTGATGAAAAAAAGGTTCCGCATGGGGGTAAAAGTGTCTGGACACTATGGGGATCTGGACAACCTGCTTCCTAGAACAATGTGAATGGAAGCAAATAATTTATTGACTACAGACAGCCAAGAAGAAGTGGAAGCAATGCATTTAAAGGCTTGTTGAGAGGTTATTTGAGTATAGGAGGGACTTAGAAAGATTGCGGGATGAGGATGGTGAAGACGACAGTATGTATGTACAGAAACGGTTCCATCCGTGTCGTAGATCGGCATCTGAGGAAGTACGAATCTGTACCAAAGATGTGATTCGATGGATTTCGGATTCATCAATACCTCCGGATTAAGTATATGACACGTATAGACAGTATACAGTAGAAATGCAGAGGAAGGTGATTCAGGTAATGGTACAGTACCTGCAGGATGAATGTGTAAGGAAGAAGGTTAGTTGTCCTACAGAGTTATTGGGTATTTGCAAGAGGGCTTTTTCGCCCGACACGTCTTCGGCTGCCTTAGCGCTCGACCTGGCTCTGTTGCTCAGTAAGCGGTCGGAGTTACCTATATCTCAGTTGCCAATGAGAGAGGTTCCTCCGACATTTGTCCCAAAGATTGAGATTCCCGCTAACACTGAGACAGGTGCACCCGCGGTGGACATCCCTGCACATTATGTATCTCAATTTGTTCACGTCCTGTTTTCGCGACAGGAAGTGAACACTATTAGACAATCAATTCCCGATATTAGGAAAAATCCGACAGGATTCTACAAAGAGATAGAGTCCGTTTTGCAGTCCTCTGTGTTCACCTTAAGTGATATTGACTTGCTATTCCCTGTACTCCTGCCCGTAGATTTATGGAAGCAGGTTCGAACAATAGACGATGTGCCAGGGTTGGGAGATACGCGGGCTAACATGACTAGGTTTGATGGGGAAAGACCAGCTGGTGAGAAACCACCTCAGGTAATACTCACTTTGCCTGATAGAATTGTCGCAAAATTGAAAACCATAATTCCTGAGAAAAGAATTATTTGGGACAAGCTTACGGCCTGTGTTCAAGGAAAAACTGAAGGTGCCACCAAATTCTTTAATAGATTCGAACAGGTATTCTCTGACTTCAGTGGACAGGACTTGGGCACAGAGTCTGGGAAAAGGTTGTTTGTAGACAAATTTGTACGTGGATTGTTGCCCGACATCTAGTCACAGATTATGTCCTCTGAAAGCGCTTGGCAGGTGAAATCCCAATCTGAAGTTTTACACATGGCTCAGTATTATGAGAACCGTGTTAATAATGAAAAAGAGAGAATAGAGAAGAGGAAAAAGGAGATTTGAAGACTAAAGTATTGTTACAACAAATTATTAGAAATCCCAGAGGAGGTAATTTACAGACCAGAGGTCAGTATGTTCCAAAAGGGAACGTTCCCTTGGGTCCCGTGAATATTAATCAATGTGCCTATTGCCACCAGGAAGGTCATTGGCATGCACAGTGCCCCGTCCTTCGACAAAGGTCAAACAACACATTTGGGAGTATGGGTAGACGACGATCTAGAGGTCGCCCCAGAGTGGGGGGCCCTGATAGAGGTCAGTTGTCGCAAGATCTTCAGCAACCTTTTTCACGGCAAAATCAGACTTCGAGTGTGGACACAAGAAACATATTTGATCACCCTTCTGCTGCCTACCTTTCTGAAGAGCTTCCTTCCGATGACATTTTATTTTGTTAGGATTGCCCGAAGCAGGGTTTGGAACCCTCACCTATTCCCATTAGTCAAAAAGGTCCCTACGTTGAATTGTTAGTGGAGAATAGGAAACATCAGTTCTGATAGACACTGGAGCACAGAAGTGCTCCATTGATCATTTTCGGGTTCCAAACGTTCCATTGTCAGGGCAAACTAATGTTTCTGTAGGGTTTTCTGGCATACCAGATGCTTGTCCGGTTTCTTCGCCAGTGCCTGTTTCTTTGGGTCCCTTCACGGACCACTGTCCATTCCTCTTGACTTCAAACTGTGGAGAGAATTTGCTGGGGTTAAATCTGTTGAAGAAACTAAATGCAGTAATTCATTGTTCCTCTGACGGAGTGCGGCTGACGGTTTCACCACAGCAACTTCCCAGCTCTCAGTTTTTGACTCAACCATTGCCTCCTGAGCTTAGCGTTGTCCCGGAATGTTTGTGGGCGGTTGACAACAATGATGTTGGGGTACTACAGATTGAACCCGTTAACATAGTTTTGAAACATGGAGTTAAACTACCACGCATTCCGCAATATAAAATATCAGTTGAGGGCGAGTGTGCTTTGAAGTGCATTGTCTCTGATTTTGTGCATCGAGGAGTGATTGAAGAGATTGCAGGTACTTTATGTAACAGCCCGATTTTACCCGTGTACAAGAAAGGCGACAATGCAATCCCATTCCGTTTCATAATTGATCTATGCGCCATTAATAATGTTGTCGCCCCACAATTTCCAATTGTGCCTGATGTGACAACGATACTAACGATGATCTCTGCTACAGCTACGCACTTT
Organism: Ambystoma mexicanum; assembly: GCF_040938575.1. NCBI lineage: Eukaryota > Metazoa > Chordata > Amphibia > Caudata > Ambystomatidae > Ambystoma > Ambystoma mexicanum. Next base: position 705,411,436 of record NC_090923.1, on the reverse strand, counting down.
AGTGTTGTGGATCTGAAGAATGCTTTATTCAGTATTCCTATACAAAAGGAGAGTAGATATTTGTTCGCGTTCACCTTGGGGGGACGTTCGTTCACATTTACTCGTGCACCTCAAGGTTATACTGAAAGTCAAAGCATTTATAGTAGGGCTTTGAAAGAGCAGCTTGACACCCTTGAATTGCCATCCACTTGTGCACTGCTTCAGTATGCCGATGACTTGCTTTTAGCTGCAGATTCTGAAAGTGCTTGTATAGAAGGAACTGTATTGTTGCTTATTCATTTGGCTGAACACGGTCATAAAGCTTCGCGTAAAAAATGTCAATATCTACTGTCAAAGAAGGGGAGAAGATTGACACCTGAAAGAATAAAACACATTTCTGGCATGTCTGTTCCAAATGCACAGAAGGAAGTCAGAGCCTTAATAGGTATGGCTTCTTACTGTAGGCTGTGGATCCCGAACTTCTCACTAGTGATAAAACCGATGTTGGCCTTGACAAAGAAGGGCATTTCTTCACCGCTGCCATGGAAGTCGGAACATCAATGATCATTTGAGCTTCTCAAAGCCGCGTTATGCTCTGCACCGGTTCTGGGTACTCCAAATTACAATAAGGCCTTTGTGTTGTTTGTGCATGAATGTGATGGATGTGCTTTGGCTGTGTTAACACAGGAACACGGAGGGAAGAATAGACCGTGCGGCTACTACTCTTCCGCCCTTGACCCTGTCGCATGCGCTTTGCCAAAATGTTTTCGAGCTGTCGCTGCTGCTGCCGCGTCTGTGAAACAGAGTGAGGGAATGGTCCTAGGCCATGATTTAATCCTGATGGTACCTCACTCTGTAGATGTCCTATTGAATAAAACCCAAACACAGCACCTCACCTCTGCATGGCTGATGAGGTATGAATTAACTTTGTTTGCCCCTCACATTCAAATTAAGAGGTGTTGTGTTCTTAATCTGGCTAACTGCTACCTTTCCCGCAAAATACTGTTTGCGGTGACGAAGAATCACAAGACTGCCTGTATACTACTGAACAGGAAACGAAGGGCATGTTAGACCTTATAGATACTCCTTTGGGCAATGCGGAAGGGGAGCTGTTTTGTGATGGCTCCTGCTTCAAACTCCCGGATGGTACATCTACAGCTGCCTATGCAGTTACTACATTGAGTACGGTGTTGAAACTAAGAGAATTCCGCATAACTCTGCGCAGGCCGCAGAGATTATAGCGTTGACCCGAACTTGTGAACTCTCCGAAGGGCATACAGTAAACATATATACTGATAGCCAGTACGCCTTTGGGGTGGCTCACAACTTTGGGAGGCTCTGGTCGGAAAGAGGGTTCCTAACCTCACATGGGACCAAGATTCAGCATGGCCCCCTGATAGTGCAGTTGCTCTCGGCACTTGCGCTCCCTAGTAAGTTAGCGATTATGAAATGTGCAGCGCATCGTAAGGTGATAGACGATGTGGGAAAAGGGAACGCTTTTGCTGACCAGATAGCCAGGCAAACGGCCACAGACCTTAGCGCAGACATGTATGCTCTAAGAGAAACAAAAGATGCCTATGTAATGGATGAGGGTATTGGGTCTGTGCGAGATATCCAAGCTGATGCCACGATAGAAGAATCTAAAAGGTGGGCCGAAGGGATGGGGAAAATAGATGACGATGGGTGTTGGGTGGATACATCTGAAGGGAAATGGTTGCTCCCTGATTCATATGTGCTGGCGATGGTTACGATGGCACACGGTCCTACGCATGTGTGTGCTCAGCAGATCACAAAAATGTTAGAGCAAGTCTGGGTAAATGATAACATTTTGAAGATCGCACAGCGCTATGTTCAAAATTGTATGATTTGCTTACAGCACAATGTGGGGAAGGGGACAGTAACTCCAAGGGGTAGTTTTGGGCCTCCTTCTGTTCCCTTCGAGGTCATAAACTTTGATTTTATTGAGATGGAACGGTGTAACAATCTAAAATATGTCCTTGTGATCATTTGTGCTTTTAGTAAATGGGTTGAGGCTTTCCCCGTTAAGGATGCTACTGCCATGACCACTGCAAAGACTATGGTAAAGGAATTCTTTCCACGATTTGGGCTGCCAAGAGTAATTTGGTCGGACAATGGTCTCCATTTTGTTGCAGGAGTAATTTTGCAGATATTCACAGCGTTCCACATTGAAAAGCGATTTCACTCGGCTAGACATCCTCAAGGTGCTGGGTTGGTAGAGAAACATAACGGTATCCTAAAGAATAAGCTTGCTAAAACATGCGCCGGCACCAAACTGAAATGGCCGGACGCCTTACCTATTGTATTGTTAGCCATGTGTGCCACACCTCAAACTAAGACTGGCTCTTTCTCCATTTGAGGTAGTGATGGGGAGACCTGCTAATATTTGGGGTCTTCCGAAGCCCAAAGCCCTGAGGGAGGTTGAAAATGTATTGCTTGTGGACTACTGTAACCAGTTGACTAAAAATCTGTATCTCATTTATCATCAGGTTCAATCAGCTTTACCTGTACGGTTTACGGGCCTAGGACACAATATTCAGCCTGGAAGTTGGGTCCTGGTGAAGTCCTACGAAAGGTCTTCCTGTCTCGCGCCTCGCTGGCGGGGACCCTACCAGGTGCTGTTGGTCACCCAGACAGCAGTGTGGGTGGCTGGAAAGAAGCATTGGATCCACGCGACGCATGTCAAGAAACTTCCTCACCCAACGCCACACGCTACAGAAGAAGCAGAACCCCTCGCTGATGCTACAATCTCAGATCCTGGAGTAGCAAATAGCACTGTGAGTGTGTTGGAAAATTTCTCTGAGCCCGTGGGGCTTGGGGAACAGACCATTTTGTCTCCACACTCTTTGGAAAGGTCACTTCCTGAAAACGTTGTTTCAAGTTCTGCTACTTCCATCGCCTCTGATATGTTGCTTCCCTCAGGAAGTGACGTTACCTTATTTCCGGATCAAACAGTACCGGGAATTACCAGGTACGACCTTCGACAAGAAAATAGGACTAAGGTACGAGTTTTGCCTGTGCATCTGGAGAAGAAAAAAGAGTCATTAAGAGTTTTGTTCTTGCAAAAGAAAGTTTTTGAAAGAAAGGGGATTCTGCTGGCGAGGGTTAGGGGAGGACTAAGAAGTCGCGCAACCTTAGTGTCGCCAGCAACGAATATTGGGGTCGTCGATTGAGAAACTACGATGCCTGCCACCTCCACCGCTGCTTCTCGCATTGGACTTGTAAATAAGGGGGTGACCAACTCGGACAATGAACAATGTGCCAGGGCCCTGAAAACGTATTGCTGTGTTGTGTAAATAGTAATTGGAATTTGTATAGTTACTGCCGTGGGACTGTGGTACTTCGAAGAAATGTATCCTCTAGAGCCTCTTCTGCCAATTGAAATTGTACCTACTGCTTTGACTCCCTCTGTACACCTTCTTACTTTGTCACCGTAGGACTCCCAGCATAGACGAAAGTACCATAATAACACTTTAATGATAATAATGAATTCAACGCATGCCATTTTTAATAAGAGTAATTGCTGGATTTGCACCCATTTACCGAAACATGGGAACAAGGGGCTAGGATGTTATATTCACCCTTTAACTTTAACGACTGCTTGCTCTGCTTCTCTTAGAGCACTATTCTTTGGCTGTTGGAATGATAGCATCTCAGGGGACTTTAATGGAACTAATTTAAATAATTTTGAGAAACGTGAATTGACTCCCCTGGGATGCTCGCTTTTTGCAAATAGAAGTAAACCTAATGTTGCTTCTATTAGGCCATCTGATAAACTTTCTCTTCCTTTCCAAACTTTAATTTCCTTTAAAATGGCTCCGATAGGCAATAAGGACGCTGTGCCTCCTTCCTACTCTATTACCCATAGCCCCGATTCAGTCCCCTTTTGTGTGCAAAGAAATGGCACTCGGTCAATGGGAGATTTTGAAGATTGTGTGAACATTGTAAATTTGACCGGGGAGAACAGGCCTCTGTATGTAGGGCAGCCTGTCTATTTTGTTTGCGGTAGTACAGCATTTCCCTGGTTGCCCAAGGCTTGGCAGGGAACCTGTTATTTAGGAATCCTGTTACCTGGGGTATTCATAGCTAGTACATTGGAAGTTTTTAAGGCTCGCCCACGGCGGGACGAGAATGGAGATACCCCATGGCAAATATTGGGAGATATAACAAAATCAGTTGTGCCATTTTGGGGACAGATAGAGAATTCTGAAAATATTAGGGGGCTAGCAAGAGTACTGGAGAGAACCATCAACTGGACCACGGATATACTCTACAATATGATACTGGAACAGAAAGCAATAAGATTGGTGGCGCTCCAAAACCGGATGGCATTAGATGTCATTCTGGCAGAACGTGGTGGAGTATGTAAATTAGTGGGGTCTGCTTGCTGTGTTTTCGTACCAGATTCCTCACCGACAATTTTTAAAGCAATACAGAACTTGCACGTCCTTAGTTCAGAAGTGCATGTTCCTGTGGGAGATTGGAGTATTAGTGCTTGGTTCTGGGATTCTCTATGATCCTGGGGTTGGAAGGTGCTTTCTGTTATACTGGTTATTTTGGGAATCCTGCTATTCCTTTGTTGCTGTATCCAGTGTCTACCTAGTATATGTGCAATGCTAGGGGGATGTTGCGCTCAGGCAGTGAGCACGATAGGGCACAAAATGTATGCCCCAGATACAGCATCTAAAGAGTTTGTGTTGCAAGAGGTTCTGGTGAACGACCTAATGGCTATAGATATTACAGATAACGATTCAGGATGTATGGATGACGATGCATGGATTTATTTACAAAGACATTAGAAATGATATTAGCACTTGGCATAGGCCAAAAGGAGGGTTTGTCGGAATAGAAACAATATTATGCCTCCTATCGTAACAATTGTATGTGTATTGGCCTACGCCAAGTTGTCTAAACATCATGTGCAAACGAACTCCACGGCAAGGTCTTGACCTTAGAGAAAGTAATGTAAGTCGCCATCTTGGGTTGAGCCGCCATTTTAGGTTCTCTTGCTATGTAGAAATCACCCTGAACATCAAAATGGAGTCCGAATGACATTCTGAGTAAGATTCTGGCCGTTGTGACCTCCGTACAATTGAATAAATTAATATGCCTGCAGGCCACTTGTCGGGGTCGCAAACTGAGACCTTGTCCTACCGTTGACCTATATGTAAATGTACAACTATATCAGTGAAACTAATCGAAATGCATATATTAAAGGATTGACCTGGCAAGGAACCCAAAGACCTGTTTCGCAGAATGGTTAACCCGCAAGAGGGTTGGCCAAGGGCTGGACAAATTGTATAAAAAGCCCGGGTATTCCAATGTGCGGTCTCTCTCACTAACACATCGAACCCTCGTTGAAGTTCGTTATGTTATTCTGAGAGCCGAATAGCTATCCGTTTGTCAATTGACTTGGTAACTGTTGTAGCTTTTAAATAAAGAACTTGTATGTTTCTTTGTAACATGTGTTGGTGTGTTTCTTTTTGGGCTTCCCGGCCTCATATTATTTTTTGTTTCCACAATATGCAATCTTTTTTTTCACTGAGGAATGATCCCTCGATTCTTTATTTCATCATCAGTTTCTATAAGGTCCATACATCTTCTTCAGCCAGTCTTCTCCGTGTGTCACATTTGTTTCTTGTGATGTCACCAGCTTCTCTTTCTCTCGTTTTCATATTCCTTCGGGGACCTCTTCCAAGTGATTATCATCTCTTCAGGTATACATCTTGTATGACTTTCTTAATGGATACATCTTCTTGAACACTCCTCGCGGTATGGGCGTAACTACTGGTATCAAGCATGGTGCAGTTTCAGGTTTACAACATACAGGCAGTAGGGGGGCGGGACTTCCTGCAGAGGCATTCGGCTGTTCCTCTACACTTGCTCACCCACACCTTCTGATCCACCCTTTGTGGGGATATCTGCCTGCTCGCCGTCACTTAGTGAAATATCCAATTCTCCCCTCCCACCTCCAACTACCTTTCTGACCATCCTTTGGTGGAATGGGTCTCTGATGCTCTCACGTTCCGAATCAAACGGCTGAGCGCCTACTACTGCCCAACGCCAACAGGCCTTACCCTTGATGTGGGATGACTGCCATCTGTGGGCTGCGTCCCAGGGCACTAAGCACACCCAGAATGCTCCCGACATGCTGCTGACTTCCTCTGTTAGCCCGCAATCAAAAGGGTACACAGTCCTTTCATCAGGGGATGAAAGGATGCTGGGTTTTTCACCGTTGTCATTTCAACATGAAGACTCATCGAATTTTGTTGGGGGGTTAAAAAAATATATAAATGGGGTGTGGGTTTCCGGGATTGTTAAATAATTAAAGGGGATGTGGTTTGGGGGGTTACACCCCTAAAATAATAATAAAAATAAAAACAATGAGTTTTCCCGTTGAAATATCAACAGAGAAAATCCCATCGTTGTTTCATCCCACAATGAAATGACATGGAACCATCAAAAGTACTTTCTAGCAATATTACCATTCTAGGAGCTGTGATTAAGCCCATAAATCCTACGCTCAGGAGCGTCTAGAAGAAGTAATTATACACTCCAAGTGGGGTAAAAGTAGGCTGCGCAGTCCCTGTTAGTTGATGACTTAAACCCCCATTGGGGTATCTTAGGGACAGGCAGCAATGAGCGCTGGAGAATATACTTCTGAAAGCTGGCTTGCATGTCCATGTTGCTGTCTGTCTATCTGTTATTGATGAGAGTGCACTTATGTGAATGTTTTCAAATGTGATGATAGGAAAAACCCAGCAAAATAATGAAAAAATAGCCAGAAAATGTGGCTAGTTTGAACCCTTACAGTAGCCAGGCGCTGGGAGCCACAGGATTAATTTTTTTGTATTTACATACTTGACATCTTAAGCAAGCCAAAAAGCTTAGAAAGATATAAATACACATTTCCCTTCACACAAACAAAGGAGAGATCAAAAGTATGACAGAAATGAAAAAATATAAATTTCTCTTTTAAAACAGCCAGCTACACAATTAACAAAGACAGGAATTTGAGAATGTTTAAATCAAAATGAAGCAAAAACCGACATTAGATCCTGATCCAAGTTCATCATTAACAGAATGAGCTATATCATATATTGTAAAAGTGGAATTTCAGACAGTTATAGCCTTTTTTCTTAGTGCAATTTCCGTAGTTGGCAGCCAGCCAGCGCATAACACATGCAGTAAATAATGTTTGCACACTATTCGGAGGAGCTACAATGTTTGTTCAAGGACTGAGAGATAAGATGGCAAATTCCAGAGAGTAATTTATGATTGCAGGGATAGTTCTTTGAGTTAATGTAACTCAGACAACTTGCGCAGGCGAAACAGCAATGTACGGTTATAAAATACAGATGTTGACGGAAGCGCTGGCTTCAAAGTGATATGTTGTGAAGCAATTTAACCCCTTGTTGGTGTGTATTTTTGTATTTTGAAGAAGTTGTTGCTTTAGGTTGAAGAGCTACATGGTTGAAAACTTTTTTTTTTAAATATGTTGTTTTTGTATTGAAGGCTATCCCTCTCTATTGAATATGTGTGAGCTGGGGGGTGGGTCATGGAGACACTGTTTAAGGATTGCATAAGTTATTTCCCATTGTAAAGGGGTTGGCAAGTCATTTAATGGAATAATGATGGATGCTTTATGTGTAAGCACACACTGAGGAGTACCGCTAAGTTGTTGATTTCATATGTGGCAAATAGCTGTCCCTTATTTAGAAGGGAATGGGAAATTTAGAATGGACATGGGTTATTGAGGCATGGATTGGCCAATTGCACAGATGAGAACAAGTAAGGAAAACATGTTTCATTAAAATGGTCTTCAGTGCGCCATGAATATAAAAAAGACAGATTTCCAAACAGAAGCACAAGAGGAGTGCTTTGGGTAACCACAGTGGCAACAACACTAGTAGTTAAGGGATAAAGAGAAGGCATGGGATATGTATTCCATATAGGTTTAAAACATGCACCAAAAATGTAGAGTACATTGGAAAGGTGCCTAGGAGGGCAACAATGTTTCCCTCACCATATGCTATATCTGTAAAATATGGAGATATTTAGAGAAGATATTGGAAAAAATGGTGTTGAGGATTACAAGTTGGAAAAGGTGTCGCTGAGATTTAAAATGTAATTATGAGTGCAAATTGCAGTAAAACAATAGGAGAATGTATTAGTGGATGACACTGACCTTAGCATATTTAATATATATGTAGAAAAGCAAAATAAATGAGCTAAAAACACTTTTTTGTAAAAATTAGGAATCTGTATAAAAATGCAAATGTCTGTGTTTAGCATAAGAAAGCAGTGAGCAATTAAGGAAGTGCTGAAAAAGCGCACATGAGCACGCATGCACACACACGCACGCATGCATGCATGCACACACACACACCTGTACATGAGAAGGCATGCCTACACATATGCACATGTGATTTCATGGAAGTATAGGCGATCAATGCACTATAAACAATATATTTAATAACACACACACACACAGGATGTTTTTTGTTTTACATTTAGAATGATAGCTGACACAGAAAATAAAAGTAGCTTGTCCTTTCTGAAGAAATATATAGAGATTTCTTAGGGTATTTTAGGGACAGGCAGTGATGATCGCTGGAGAATATACTTCTGAAAGCTGGCTTGCGTGTCCATGTTGCTGTCTGTCTATCTGTTATGTGTTATGCGTGCAATCAAAATATGTTGAAGAGCAAAAATTATTATTCATTGAAGGTAGATGGTGTGTAGCACCCAAAAACAGATAGGTAAAAGAGAAAATGATAGGTAAGAGCAAGTTATTGATGAGAGTGCACTTATGTGAATGTTTTAAAATGTGATGATAGGAAAAACACAGCAAAATAACGAAATAATTACCAGAAAATGTGGCTAGTTTGAACCCTTGCAGCAGGCATGCGCTGGGAGCCAAATTTAAGGGTTACCGCCAAACTCGTGATGAGGCCCAAAGTGTTAAAATATGTCGTAGGAGGTGCATTGCTGATGAGTGGCAGAAGAATGAGAATGTGGCAAACAGTGTGTGCATCGTAAGCGAATAATTAGTGCCATATGGGCCAAGAAAGGAATGAATTCATGCCACAAGATAAAGGAATGATCTACAGAAGAAGGGGTGGTTTTGCAAAAAAATAACCAAGGCAGGTTTCAGAATATGCAGAATGATAGCCAAAATGTGCAGAGATGATTTAATAAAGAGGGGGAATAGTCAGAAGTGTTCCTCCTGTAGATCAAATATATGAGATAACCAAGCACATTGTGTGCACATTTGGAAACCAAGAATATGCACAAGATGAACAATTCCCAAGAGGGGGGACAGCTCATCATTCAGTATATAGCTCACAAGTTAGGGAAGTGTTTGCCCAGGATCAGACATTGGCCCTCATTCCGAGTATGGTGGTAGTCATGGCGCTATTTGCACCATGACTGCCTCCCATACTGCTACCGACTCCGGTTTGGTTCAATGGGAACTTACCGGTCCATTTCAACCTTGGAGGGACTGTAAGTCCCCATTTACCAAACCATTCCCCATTCCCATTTGAGCCCCCATAGGGCTCAATGGGAATGGGGAGGGCGCAAATAACAGGCCGGCGTATGCCAAGCCCGTTATTTGCGCCCAGGTCCCTTAACGGGTCCCGTCCTTAACACCTGGTCAGACCATGCATTAAGGAAGGAACCTGCTAAATAACCTCGTAGTAGGGCGGTAAGCGATTACTAGCACCGGTCTCCTTACCGGTGCCCGGTATCCCTTACCGCCCTACTCGTAATGAGGGCCATTGTATCAGATATAAGCGCTGAGAGTGTAACAAGCAACAGCAGCTAGCGCAAGTATTAAAAGGAATTAACTGCAGGGGCAAGTGTAGTGAACCCCTATGCAGATTCAGCAATATGAAAACACAGGACAGATATTGACACCTAGGATTGGAGGTGCCACTATTGTAGGAAACCACTCTTTAACAGGAATAGGGATATGCATGCACCCACAATAAGGCAGCACAGGGTGATTTGATGTTCTCAGAATGAAGGTGACAATTGGCCGCAAAAAAGGGTAAAGGTTAATGTGACACTAGGAGGAAAACATCTTTGCTCTATTGGTAGAGACCAGGACTGCATATTCATGCAACAAAGGAGGAAAGGTGTTTGATGATGGGAATTATCAGAAGATTGGGGGTTCTTTGGAAGCCAAATGTTGAGTTTCTTTTTATTTATGAATCATCAGTCTCTGTAGGAGAGTGTGTTATGACTGATCTTTGTTATATTGGTGACAGACACCTGCCAATGTTTTGGGAAGGGATTGTATGGCAAAGCCTAACATGATGATTTTATTTAGTTGATCAAGGGATAGTGTGTACAACTTTTGGGGTATTTGGGGTACACTATTTGAGCGCGGATTAATTTATATTGGCATGTGCAGGGCAAGTGGCTCTGCAAGGTGTTTTAAGAGAGCCAGAGGTCTTTTGTATTTTGAGTTGAGCATTGTGTCAAACATGGTTATTTGGCATAGTGGAGAAAATGGTGAGAATATTTGATGAATTTTTGCTTAAACCACGGATACCTATGAATAAAGAGGGGGAACAGGCAATCCCTCTTGAATTGAAAGCAGCCATAGGCTGAAAGAAAATGAATGTGCTCAAAGGAAGGGACAATAAGAGCGGATCTTTGAGGACAGTGATGGTTCTTAAGGAAGGGTCAAGGTTGTTTGACGTCACTGATGACAACCTATTTAGACAGGACTTAACAGATGATGAAGTGGTGTTTTTTAAGGACATCACACACTGAAAAAAGAAAAGGGAAAATCTTGTAGCATGTGGCAATAATGTAGGCCACGGGCCCTGATGACATGGGTTTAGTAAAATTAATAGGGGAACAAAATATAAATACAAGCATGCTAGGGATTATAAATATGACAAATATGAATGTTTGTGTTATGATTAGACTAATTAGGGGAAGACAAAAATAAGTGATGTCAATTTGGTGAAATAACTCAATAAATAAATAAAAATGAATGAATGAATGAATGATTGGATGAATGATTGATTGGTTATTAAAACAGCAAAAAGCACAAATGAATACAATATTTTTTTGGAAAAATAAAGAGCAGCATTGAGGTTGCCGGTCACAATTGAAAAGGAAAAAAACATGTAGTGTATTTTAATATGAAAGACAATCTGCTTAATGACGGGCCAAAGGGGAATGGTGGGCCAAGATTGAGTTGATCATGTAAGAGAATTTTTTACGGAACTGATGCCAAGAACATATACAGGTAAGTAATACAAACATTATTTTGAATGTACATGTTGATGGTGGTTCATGTTTTACAGATGAAACCTACTGTCCTTTCTTGAGCACAAGAAGAATGTCTATATGGCCTAGCAGAGCATAGTGATATAATGAGAGAAAACATAAACGTGACAGAGGTAAGTGCTAGTGGGCAAGTAGGGCTACAAGAGGTAAGTACTGGTTCACACGCAAAGTGTGTGAACACAATGCTGATCATTATTAGGAGTAAGAGGACCCAGACGGGTACAGGAAAAAGGTACTAAGGGATACAGTCTTTTCAAATGTGTAGCATTTTCCCAAGAAAACTGTTAACAGGTGTGAGTATAGAATAGCATGCATATATGCAGGCATGGCCATCTCTAACGGCAAAGACGCAGAAGATTAAAGATGGCGTTACCTTTTTTAAATTCTGATGAATAGCAAAATGTCAAACGGGTAGATTTGGCAGAAGTGAAGGAAATGGTTAGAATTGGCAAAACAATGCATTTTTTTATATGTCATATTTGTATATATTTAATAGGAACAGTGCTGGGGGTAGGCTAGATTAGTGTAGGTGAAATGGCAAGCAGCAAGCGGCAGGTGGAGCGATATGTTTATTGTGTCTTAAACAGAATGAAAACACAGCAAGGAAAGGAGATCACTGCGGTCCTACGCGACCAGAAGGAAGACATCACAAGACACAAAGAAGAAAGTTCATCTAAGCAGGAAAAAGCTGAGTACATGCCTGAGTGCAACACTAATTAATGCAGTATTTTTTAATGTGAACCAATGATCTAGGAAAAATCAATCCTATAGTTAAATGGGCTGGAAGTGGCAAGAGATGATCTTAGTAAATCTCTTTTTATAGACAAAAGGGATCAAGGATATATGCTAGGGAGAAACCTCAACCCCTTGCCAGTTCCCAAATGACTTTGCCTCTATTTCGGTTTACTACAGAAAGCACAATTCAGGGAAAATGTGTCCTTTGAAATGACATTCAGTTTTTGAAAAAAGGAAAGCCCATAAAACAATATGGTGAAGATCAGACAAGCAAATGTATGTATTGTATAAATCCAGATCACAAGCCAGGTCACGACATCAGCCAGCATGCAGTTTAAAGAGAAGCAAAGAAAGGAGAGGAACAGTCATTTTGGTATATTAGAAATGAAGAAATACATGGTGTAGATTGTTTAGGAGGCAGGAATGTTTGAAAGAAACTCATGAGTAGCTTTTTATGGGTTGGGTTTGAGGAGGAAGTACTGACGATAAAGACATATTTATTTTTTAAAGGAAACTCATTCAGTTTTCTATTACAGGTGGAGGGGAGAGACCTGTATACTCAGAGATTTGGCGTCATCTGAACCTATGAGCAGAGAGAAAAGGCAGAGGGGCCCAGTCGTAATTAATTCTCTGTGTTTTTGAATTGCCTTTACAGAAGACTCCCTCATCCTGTGTTCCCTAGCAAAATACCCCCTCACATTGACTTTCTAACTGTGAAAAAATGAACTAAGAGTCTGAGTACTCTGTGACTTAAAAAACAATGGACTAATTGGCCTAAGAATCAACGGGCCCAAGAATATGCTGCAAAGCATCCTGAAGGACAAAAATACAAGATTACCAGATCAGGAAAAAAGATCTGTGGACGTGGAAGATGGTAAACAGAGAAAAGTTGGGTGGAAGATGTGTCGATGAAAGATGAATGGAAAATGGAAGATAAATAGACATTTGAAAATGTGTATGGGGAAGAAAATGTGAACCAGGAAATGATGAAGAAAGGGAGTAAGGAGAAAGTGTGCAGTAAAAGCCACATGCCAGAAATATGTGAAAATGGGCTGGTGGTTTCCCTCAAGGAATGATTTTCTCTCAATTCTCATAGTGGCTGTAATTACCTGATGTATATAGGTAGTTTAAAATGAATAGGGTAATAGAGGTGGGATTCAGATACAAGCAAACAAAGGTGTTATTTAGGGATACATATATGGTTAGACTAGGAGAATACAATGTGTTATTACTGACTCTGTGGAAATGTTTTTATGATACCTCCCATATTGAAACAGATCACTGCACTGAGAGGGGAGATTAGGAGATGAGCATATACACTGGATATGGGGGAGGGTGGACATTGGGTGTAGCGGTATGCATTGAATAGGTGTCTAATACAGACCAGATGGAGACTGTATGGGAGGTGTTAGAGAACCCCCCCGCCCAAATTGAATGCAGAAAACTTGTCAGGTTGATCAATAGTTCCAGCATTGCAAACATCAGAATTGTAGACTTTGTAAACCAAAAAGCACATTTTAGGGTGACATATACTTTTTAGGGTCAGAATGCCTTGTGCAGCAGAGGGTATCTCAGGTATTACACATACATTATGGATATCGGAAATCTAGTCTGGGAACTCGACATCAAATAAGTTATACTCCAAAATAGGTTACCATTTTGTAGAAGGGCCAAGTATTCAGATGGGGCTGGATTTTCAAACTGGTTCCCGGAAAACAAGATGGGAAATTTCACACAGTCATGCCAAAATAATTAAATAATTCTGTAAGAAGAGTCAATGCATAGCCCACTGCAGCTGGGGCATATTTTTGGAAGTTCTTGGCAGCAATTCTGACATTGATGGACCAGGGAGGTCAGTTATGTTCTGGGAAAGTACAATTAGACAGAACAGCTGTTAAACTACCTACAAGTGTGTTGAGTTCATAGACAGTTTATTACAGCTGATGGGTATATTTAGACTTTTTTGTCAAGAAAGCAGGATATAGCCAGCCAAAATGACTCAGAAGGACTGTCAAGACTGCTCCTTTCTAAAACATCAAAGAATGTATAATAAATGTCAGTAGGATCTTACACAAATTTAATTAGCTTATATGCCAGTCAAGTGATGCATGCCATGACATGTTATGGGGACTTGATGATTGGCAGTCAAGCCAACCAACCCTGGAACAAATGAGGGCTTGTCCTTAAATGCAAAGAGACAATCAGTGTGTATTGCATAACAAAATGAAGTATTACACTTTCTGTAAACCAATATAAAAATGAGCTGAATCCAGATCTCATTGATGTTGGTTTTCTGCTTTCCTGTGAGCATTAAAGATGACATTTTGAAACCAGCCCAGGTACCTGCTTTGCCTCTTTGCCTTGTGTCCAGACTGTACATGCCTGAATCCACAGATGTCTACTACCAGTGAGGGCCTGGGTCCTCCTCTTCACATTATTACCCTGGAGGCAGGGGTAATAGAAGAAATTGAAACTTCGGAATGAATGTCTCTCGTGGTGTTGGCAAACAAGCACTAGGGGGCTTGAGAATGTGCTTGTATCTTAATGAACTAAATGCCAATATATGGCTGAACATAAATTAGTTGTTATTAGCCATGGGACAATCATAATTGTTTTACACATTTGATCTTCCATCAGCATCCCACCAGATTAAACATCATGAAGCGTCACGTCCCCTCTCGACATTTCTACCTCCATTTGTGGCATTTAGTTTTTGTAAGATGCCTTTTGGATTGGCTTTGGCATTCCAGTACCTCATGCAGGAATTATTTGGCGGTTATTTTGGTGGTGTTGCAGGAGTAAGTTAATTCCAATATGACACTCTAGTATATGGCAAGCTGAAGCAAGCACAGGACAAACAGAAGATACTGCAGAGGTAAGATTTGAAAGTCAAATAGTCCAAATGTAAAATTAAGTTATACAGTACGACATACTTAGGACACACACTTAACAGCAGGGCTAGGGGCATCGAGCCAAGAGAGGGTTTGGTATAAGTGATGACGGGGACACCATCTCCATCTACCAAAGATCAACTGTGGCCTTTGTTAGGTATAACGAAATATTATGTGAAATTCATCCCAATCTGTGCTGAAAATAATTATTCATATGAGGGAAATCCTCAAGAACAATGTGCCTTTTATTTTGTTCCAACAATGTCAAAGGGAATTTGAGATTCTCAGTCATAAAGTGGGTTGAGCACCCTTGTTGACCACGATCTGTGCAAGCAGTAAAACAGTGCTCATAGTAGATGTATGGATAGGGGAATTGGTGTGTTGTTGGCTCAATGGCGAAATGATGAATACAGACCCATAGCATTAGCACCCCGCGCCCTGACAGAACCAAATAAGATTTATGCTGGTATTGAGAGGGAGGCACTGGCCGTGTGGTGGGCCTCCACGTATCTGTAAACCTTTTTGTGGGTATAATATATGTGGTAATGTATGTGTTAAGAACCAACTACAAGCCTTTCACATATGTTATGACTACCAGGAGCCTCAATTCTGTTTCTCCATGAATTTGCAAGTGGATGAAGGATTTGCAGGAGAATCATTTTGTCGTGGAATATGTCCCAGGAGTAAGGAATGCTGTGGCAGATTAGTTATTGTGCATTCTGTGTACCATTAATTGCGAAAAGGAGGGGAAGCGAGAGTGAGAGACTATACAAATTGCATATGTGATGCCATTGTTGGACATGGCAATACTGATGACAACGTGCTAGGAAGATCACAGAAGATCACAAGCTGGCATGGATCCATAACGGTATACTAGTTGGATCAGTTGATGGTGATCTGTCACTAGTCAGCAAGCTATATGCCACTGTATTGGCAAAATAGGCTGAAGGGCAGTGGGGCGTGACAAGGTGGGACTGGCTGATAACCCCTGTTTCCCTCAGAACTCCCTTTATGTTAGGCTAGTACATGAAGGTCATTTGGGAAAGACACTCATGAAAAGGAGAATGTGTGAGTCATATTGGTGGCGAGGCATGGATAGTGACATGAATTAGTGGTAAAGGAGCATCTCTCATGCAGCAATACATCACAAATGCAGGTGCAGCTGAACATGCCAGTTTTGGTGCTAGATGTAGTCTGGAGTAAAGTGGCTTTGGACATCATGGGTCCATTTGACATATTGACTAAGGAACTGAGATTTTAATTTGTATTAGTGGATTATGCTTCCCAGTGGGTGGAAGTGGGTGCTGTTGAGGTCTTCTCCAAGGATAGGAAAGGGGATTTCCTGTGAAAAGTGTTTGAGAGTGAAAGTATACCAGGAAGCTTAGTTATTGAAAAGTGGTGCTGTTCATTACACACAAGATGATCTAATTTCTTAATGAAATGGACATTCAGAACCAAGGACAGCTTTGTATTCCAGGGGCAAATGGTTTAGTGGAAAAGGTTTAAAGGTTTGTCAAAGACGCTGTGTAGCTTGCATTAGTAAACAGGCAGGATTTCAAAGCGTTACTATCTGAGGCCATCACTGTTGTAACGCCATGTTGTGTCATTGAACACACCCTGTTTGAATTAATGAAGACTAAAAAGGCAGTATCTAGGCTCAGGCCAGTCTGGATTGGCTTGGTTTGGGGGGGAGGACGGCAAGCTGTTCACAAGTGTGTGTGTGTAAATATGAAGATGTGGGTGGAAAGTACAAGGGTAGGACAGAGGGAGAGTGCCAGTGCACCAAAGCTGCCCAGATGGAGGCTGGCAACATTGTTACAGTATGGGAACCTGGATTTGTCAGAAAGGGATTGCCAGTGTTTATGCCCCTCCTTCAATTGCTTAAAACTGTGGCAGGTTTTGTCACATTAAAGGATGGTTCAGTGTGGAGTAAGAACTGCATTTCTGCACAGAATGTTCAAGGTTCCCGGTGGGTGCAAGAAGGAAATGATTCCGTTGGTTGTCGGGAAGTGGCAGATGAGGTAGCAGGCCGGGGAAGGCACACTCACTGGGGCATAGACAGTAGAGAGCACAGGATTGCACCGTTTGGAAAGAATAAGGGATGCTGCTCCGGTCAAGTTCAGGAATTTTGTGTGACAGTGTTGATGATCCCCATGGAGGGAAGGGGTGCTCTACTGCCATAATGCAATGTGAGTAGGTAATTGTTACGCTACGTTAAGTACATAGTATGTGCAGTTGGTAATTCAAATTATTGTATGTATTGGTTTGCAATTGCGCGATACTCAAGCCCTATGTCATAAACAGTGAAGGGAGACCAGTGAGGGCCATGAAGCTGCATGGTAGAATGTAGATTAAATGCATCAATCATCATGGTTCCCTAATCCTGACGCCTTCTTGGAGCCTGCCTATCGAGAATGTGAATGCAAATATGGATGACATCACAGGTTTCCAGGGCAAAAGAAGCAGACTGCTTTTCCTTTTATGGCAGCAGCAATGTTTGGCTGGTATTCTACAATTTAGTGTTGCAGGTTGCGGCAAACAGCTGACTAGTCTTGCAGTGATCCCGTACTGGATGCTGACTTTTGGGAAGAAGCAGATTCCACATGTAACTAATACATATCTAACCTCTGGTTTAAAAACATGCTATTCCACAAAATCTCAGGGGTTTCTGGTCTCAGGGGTTTCTGATCCTTTAAGCAATTTACTCAAGTCGTTTCTGTGAAAGTATTTTTTGAACTATGTAAGGACAATAATGTCAACAATATGTAATGCTTTTATGTTTGTATATTAGTGTGCTTTATTATTTTGTTTCAAAATTCAGTGTGCTTAACTGTAAAATATATCTGTTTCTGGGGTGCATTCAAATGCCCCAAACTGAAGGCCCTTTCACATGAAAATCAGGATTTTTAAACAATGACCCAGAAACAGCTTGGCATGTGTATTTTCAAGCAGAGCTGAAGGGCCATATGAAAAGGGCCTGCCTGTCACTATCCAAGGAAAAGCAGCATTTATTGTTTATTTATTGTTTGCTTGTTAGGCGTGTATACAGCAAATTCATTCTGTGTTAAAGAGTCCACAGGGCAACAGGGAGGGAACATGGGATTGCAAAACAATTCAAATACACAAAAATACAGTGAGGGAAAGGCCGCCCGAACCTACTATGCCTTGTGAGTATTCAGAACGTGTGAGTGCAGCAAGGAAGAAGGCAGTAGGGTAGGTGCTGAGGTGTCTGTGTTCGAGGGTGAGCCACAGATAAGTACACGGTATTGTAAGTGCTATGTGACCAGGAGCCATGTTGGGTGGAAAAGTGCAAGACTCCAGTGCGGAGGGTGTGCCAAGGCAAGTGCTGAAGGTAGACAGAAGCTGGAGAGATTGGGTGAGAATTGTCAGGGGCCCTTAGAATGCATAATGTCCAAGACACCAGTCACAGCAACTGTGAGATTAGCAGAGGAGGGAAGAAGGGGAGGAGAAGGAAAAGAGGAAAGTCCTGAGGTGCTTTCGGAACTTAAGATAGTTCTTTTCAAGATGCAGAGGGAGGCAGAGGCTGTTCCATAGGAGGGATCCAGCTGAGGAAAGTGAATGACCGCCTGCTCTCTGTTTGCCAAAATGCTTTACACACAGGGAGTTGGTGCTAGTGGAACATAGAGGTCTACAAGGAGAGTAGCTGGTAAGAGAGTTGCAGATAGTGTGGTTCCTGGCCCCAGACAGCCTTGTGAATGATGCAGAGGGATTTGAATTTGATCTGTGCAGCAACCAGTAGCCAGTGGAGACTTTTTAGGGCAGGAGAGATGCGGTCCCTGCACTTAAGGCCTAGGATAAGTATTTCTGCTCTATTCTGGATTACCTGAAGAGGTCACAGAGTGGAAGAAGGTAGATTGAGGAAGAGGCTTTCGCAGTGGTCAAGCCTAGAGAGAACAAGGGCTCTGGAAACATTGTGTTTCTGGAGGAAAGTGAGAAATGGAGAATTCCTTTGAGAAGGAAGAGTTGGAAGTGGGACTTCCTGGCAACGGCCTGCGTGTAAGGGAGGAAGCATAAAGAGGAGTCAAAGATGACTCCAAGGTTTCTGGCTTCAGAAGAAGGAGCAGTGGAAGAACCTGAGGTGGGAGGCCAGAGAGAAGGGAAGAAGGAGAGTGCAGGGTTCCCAATAGGAAGGATCTCAGTTTTGTTCACATTGAGGCACAGATCATTGGAAGAGCTAAAAAGTCACAAAGCAAGAAGAAAGATCAAAGGTCCCTTTTACATGAAAAACAGTATTTTTAAACACATACACAAATGCGGCTTTGCATGTGTCTGTGTTCAAGTAAAAGCATTTAAATATGAAAAATGTCCCACTGCTTACAGAAATATGTCAGGGAAAAAGACATGATGTGCGTGTTGACAAAAAGTTATTTATATCATGTTTTGCAAGTAAATTATGAGCAGACATTTGAAAAGAAAATCCCATTTTGTTTTCCATAGAAAAGGTTCTGTAGCCCAGAGACAAACCCCTTTTGCTGGCTGTTGGACACATGTAGGGCTCAAGTCGAGGGTACACGTGCGGAGACGGAGTCCACCCACTTTATTCAGAGGGTGGACTCGGTACCCCCCAGCTATAATTAGAAACATTGAATGTCCTCTTTGAATTTATGAATTAAATCCTGACCTCAGGGATCAAATCGCATCGCCGGGATTGTAGGCCAGGCACTTCACCACTGCACTATATAACCTGATGAAGAATAGCAAACAACTAAAGGTGAAATGTCCCATTTCGGTACTGCAAATCCCAGGGAAAACATGTGTATTGGTTGCTGGAGTTTAAAACATGCACACCTTCTAACGTTTTCAAAAACACAATTAGAAGAAAATATCTTCTCTTGGTTTTGTGTATGTGTTTATTTTATGAAAAGTAAATGCCATTCGTCCTGTGCAATGTGGGTGGTTATGCAAAGCCAATTTAATAAAATGTGCATATTTCACCTTGATTTGATAATTTCTGGCAATGTCACATCTCATTTGTTTGTTGATGAGTCCTCCCACTTTAATATTTAGGACTTGACCCCTGGACACATGTCACAAGGAACTTCAACACTGGAAGTCTGGCATCCTAGTGTTTACAACGGCAATAACATGTGCTTTACTCTGGAAGGTGCGGAAAACCAAGTGTTCTTTAGACTGGCTGTCTTTGCAGGCCCATTTTCTTTGGCTGATGCATTACCAGAATGCTGACAGCAGATGTGAAAATGGGGGGCTACAATTAAGAGAGGCTAAAACTTCAACTTCAAAGAGCAACAGTTCAACACAAAGACACGGATTTTAAAAAAAACTCTGGTTACAGGTGGGCTCAGTAAGACAAAATGGCCTGTAGGCAGGAGTGACCTTTTCTCCACATGAAGATTTACTATTCATTTAAAAGGATTATTATAACTTAGGCCTTTTTCACAGCAACCATAAGTCAGATTTGGCTTTTATTTATGTGCCATTTTTTATGTCATTTTTAGGTGATTGTGGAGATATAATATTCATCCACCTGTGAATCAGGGAACTGTAATGGCCATCTAAGATGTGTTTTTGGCGGATCTGAAAAGGTTCCAAATGTGAGAGTTGGTAAACCGGTGGAGGGTAAAATTAGGAATGTCGGTAATAAATTACATATTCATAACTGTTATGCTTTTTACGGAAACAACAGAACATTGCCACATGGCTGTGCAACATGGTACAGATCTGGCTGTCATATTATGTAATTTCCCACGATTCGCCGAATCAGAAAATATGTATTTATGGCAGTTATTAGTAAAATTATGAAGTTTTGCCACAGTTTTTGCCAAAAATGTGACATGAGAAAAAATGGGGCCTGCAAACTAAGCTGCCATATGTCTGTTCCAGACTCTTAAGCCAATGCGTAGAGAGGATCTGGAGTGGGGAGGATTGAGAAGCGTAACTGTCCAATCCTATTTGTGTGCCCTCTTGCAGGGTACTTCCCCAAGATTTTAAAATTGGTGGTGTCACCTCTGCTATATAAGGGTGGCTGCGCTAGGAGGAAGGGACAAAGCTGTGGAAATTTATCATCAAAGAGCGCAGATGTAACTTAACATCTGATAGCTGTAAGGAAACACCAGAGGAGATTGCTGAGAATGCATCTGGGTGGAGCTGTGTATTTCTAGGAAGGCATAAGACCTGACTGGGTCATATGGTGAAGAGCAGGAGGCCATCCTTGAGAGTGGAGTTACCAGACCCCTGACCTATCTTTCCAGAGTGTCCTGAAACAGAGCCCCCTTTCCTGAACATTAAACAGAAGCTTTCCATTTAATTAGAACCAATCCCTGGAAAACCAAAACAAGGGGGATCAGCTTGCCTTAAATCCTTTCCCTTTATAGTGGGCGGGGGTGGGGGCAAAACTTTGTAGATCCATAGCCTGCTTATCTAAAAAGATTAATTTAATTAATTCCCCATTTGGTGGAACACTACTGGGTGATTTTTAGTAACATTTGAAATGAGGAAAGCTCACTTTCCAGTGTTCACTTAAAAACTATAGCCTATAATTTAATTGGGTAATCCTTTTTGTCTTGTTGACCACAACTTCTTTTTGGAAGAGGAGTGTTTTTGTTCTTAAATTCGTCCAAACTGTTTTCCAATTTTCCCCTAACACAGGCATTCAAGTGGGAACGGGAGGGGAGCTGAAGGGAGGATAGCTCAGGTGCAAAGTGCTCGCCTTGGTAGCAAGATGACATGGAGCACCACAGGTTCGATCCCTGGGTCCTGCTTAGAATCCTCTGGGTATTAAGCGTTTTATAAACAACCTAACCTACTATACCAAATCATCCCCATTTTACCATCCAGCTTCCCAAACACAGGACTTTCAGTGAAGGGATGTCAAAAATCCCAAATTCCCAGATTACTCAATTTTTCTGTCAGAC
Organism: Ambystoma mexicanum; assembly: GCF_040938575.1. Taxonomy (NCBI): domain Eukaryota; kingdom Metazoa; phylum Chordata; class Amphibia; order Caudata; family Ambystomatidae; genus Ambystoma; species Ambystoma mexicanum. The sequence goes on along the minus strand of NC_090923.1, from coordinate 705,389,610 downwards.
CTCCCTAACCCAGAACACAGCAGGGTGGGGGTTCTGAAAAACAAACCGCTAAATTGCCCTGGGTTTTTTTTAAAGAAAAAGTCTGGGTGAAATAATAATTGCCATATGCATTTGGACACATTTGTAAAAATAAACTGCTAACTTTGAACCGCGAAGGAAAATCGAAATTGCAATATCACTACATGTATAATTGTTTTTGGTTATTGATCAGTTTAATTATTTCTTGAAGAGAATTTTGTAGAAAGTAAAGAATTGTGATTTGTGTTATTTTCAACTCACGTTTGTGATTTATTTATGTTGAGAGAAGTTTGTCGCGTTGTGCCACGGATAAAGTGGTTTTTGATATTTCAGTGTGAGTTTCGTAACATTTAATCCAAAATAAACCTAAACATATTTCCTGTACACCGGCCTGGTTCTTGGCTCATGGGTAGCTCAGGGGGAGGGATCCAAGGGGTATTAGATGAATTGGATGTAGGGCTAAAACAAAGAATTTGTTAAATAGTTTGTTGTGTGACACCTTGAGTGGGGAGGGAATAAACTCCCATGTTGAGGGTGGCCTCTAAATAAACTTTTCCAAATTGTGGTCTTGTGCCTGAGATTTAGCTAGCTTTTTCCCACTCATGATGAAGGGCTTTGGGACAGACTTTTTATTTTGATGCAATTGCATTAAGTTGGAGACAAAGACATCTTTGTTTTGCTAAAGTGCCACAAGGACTTGACCCCTCAGTTCCAGGGAGGTGTATATTTGAAAAATAAAGATTGTGTAAGAATTGATTTGTGTGAGGAAATCAAACAGGAACAGGGTGATTTTTGTCTCTGCATAAAGACAATTTTACTAACGTGCAAAAAGCCATTGTGAAAATGACTACTGTACAAATTGGTAAAGCCAGGGAGCATCTCCTAGCTAAATGATTTCTTTAAGCAGAATGGTTTGATGGCGATGCTGGAAACTGGCAAACCAGAATTGTGCGGGAGGTTACCTCAGTAAGCAATGATATTTGGCTTGAAGGTGGAATGTTACACCAGCCACTTGAGGCATTTTATGTGCCACAACTGCTCATGATGAAAAGATACAAATGGCTCAGCTAACTGCTCAATTATATTTTCATTTGCTGTAAGTGGAAGAGCATTGGCGCCTTGAAGCTTGTGTATAGGCGTGTTATAAATGCCATATCATATCATTGGCGAAATAGTGAGGCTGTAGGATGAATCACCCTGGAGAGCTGTCACAGGCCCAGGATCTCATTGAACAACTAAAAAATGAATTAAACGAGAGTGCAGAGCGTGAAACACAGTTGTCTGCACTGCAAAATGCACATAAGACGTGTGTGGAAAATGTGAGCACACTGAAACATAAGTTTAATGATCAGACTAGTTATAATAGGGGGTTGTTAGTAGATGACATTGTGGCCCTCAAGCAACAAATCAAGACCTTAGAAAAGGGAAAATAGTCAGTTTATTATTAAAGAAATGGACTCACAAAAGGAGTTTGATGAAATGCACCAAGGTATAATGACTCTGAAACAACAAAGCTGATTCAGGAAAAATACTTCTTGAATCAGGATAACAGTGTCCTATTACAGAGTGTAAATCCCTTGGAAATGGAGGTAGCAAAGGAACAGTCAGGTTCTCAGGAACTGACCAGAATTAGAGGAGAAAGGAATGAGCTAGAAAGGCATGTGAGACAAATAGAAGCTGAACTATCAAAGGCTTCGAATTGCAGGGATGAGCAAGAAAGAGATTAGCCTCCTGAAGGAAAAGTGCCTTGAATAGGCACACTGCATACGAGGCTCAAAGAGGAAGAATGTATCACTTCAGCATGAGGTGCAGCGAAAAAAGAATCTGTTGGCAGGTCAGAGCTGGGTGCCTGAGATTAATCAGGCCTTAGTGTCAGAAATAAAAAGCCAGATCTCTGAATACCAAATGGAAATAAGGACACAGAGAAACAGGTGTGAGAGTCTCACAAACAAAATTGAGGATTACAAAATGCTGTGAGTCACCCTGACAAATCACGATATGGGACAAGGCCGACTGATCAAGGTGAGCTTCCAATCCCACCATGGGCCTCAGGTACAAATGTGAACTGACCTCATGTATACCACTGTAGAGGAGCAGATGCATGCTTCTGCAGGAAATCCCGCCCCCTACCTCCAATATGTTGGAAGCCTGAGATCATGCCCTGTTTGACACCAGCAATTGTGCCAATACTGCAGCGTATATTAGAAAGAAGGTACCCATTGAGACAACCCTATTTAATGTTACCCCGAAGGGACGATAATCAGAGGTAAGAACTCCCTGAAGGAATATGAAAAAGAGCTAAGAAAAAAGTCTGTGATGTCGTAAGAGAGTATGAACGATGTCTCAGGATATTGGCTAACAAGGATGTATGGATCATACAGAATCTCAGAGGCATTGCTAGGGGTGGGCTAAGGGGGCTATAGCCCTGGGTCTTTTGGTTGTAGCCCCGGATAGAAGCTCAGGTGCTACAATCAAAAGGCTGTCTAGCCCCGAGTCCCGACAGTCCCGACATTAGCATAGCCCCGGATATTTCCAGACCTAGCAACACCCCTGCAGAAACTAATGGCGAAGTAAAAAGTCAAGTGAACTTTTTAATATGAAAAATAAAAATACACGTGCACAAAGTACTGAAGAAAATTAACCATTCAATAAATGTACAGATGTTGAAACGCAAGGTAGACTAAGGGCCTCATCACGAGTTGGGTGCTAACCACGGCAGCTATTAGCACCGGATCACGGGTTTGGCAGAACGGTAAATCCCCATTGCCCATTCGGCGCATTCAGGAATTTCCCATTCCCCATTGAGCCCAATGGGGAATGTTCAGCGCTATTACGGTAATAGCGCCAAAAATTGGCTAAATCGCTGCAGATTTGCCCCCAGCTCAGAGCTGATGATTTGCCGGACCCTGAAATGCAGCGGTAACAGCGTTACCGCTGCATTTAAGGGTTACCGTCAAACTCGTGATGAGGCAGTAAGTCATCATAGAAGCTGGCTATATGTAGTGAATAGAATGCAGGCGGAATCGCCATTGTATAGTAGCTGGACATTGGTATCATGAATTTTAGTAAGCCAGGGCCCATGAAGAAGAAAGGGAGAATTGTGTTGCAGCAAGAATAAGATGAAATTGTGGAGCTGCATGGCGAGGTTATCTGGCCTGGAGTCAAGACGGAAGCAGCCAAGGTAGGCTATCTATTCTGGAAAGGAGTGACTGTGCAAAAGACAAATCAACCCTTGTTAAGGTGTATAGAAAGAACACCGAGAATGCCACATTTTATTAATTTAGATCATTTAAGACCTGCAAAATGGACCAAATTCTGGTCTCCTGTTACGTGAGCCAAGGATGAAAATAGAGTCGAACTTGGAGCCCTAGAACACGATAGTGAATGCCTGCACTCCCATGTATTCCCAGTGACAAGGAAGGCTAGGGTGATGAGAGATACTGGGCTATTTTCTTTGAGCAGCGTTGGGCAACGTTAAGCATTGTCTTTGAGCAGACTGAACTTGGATATGGGTGAAGGGGATGATAGTCACACAAGTTGGGGACTAGATATGTCAGACAAGGAAAGAGAGTCCGGTCTTGGGACAGAAGGAGGGAGTGCTTGCACCCCTGAAGGAAGTCTGAAAAGGGATAAGGAAGTGAGAAGGTTGGATTTGGAACCTAAAGATAGAACACCAGAATCCATAGCATATCCTGAGCATCCCCGAGGACAATCACATAGTGAGAAGGGAGAGTCGCCACCATATGTAAGCAGGTTAAGGTCATTACCCACAAGGAAACAGACAAGGACCATTATCTCTGCCATGGATAGACTAATAGTGGGATCCAACTATGGGACAGAGTTTGCATAGTTTCCCTTATTAGAGAAAGGGGGAGCAAAACCGCAGCATATTCCAAGGCCACAGATGGACCAGGATAGCTTAACATACAAGCTCCCTAGTTTGACTTCGGGCTCTGGGAAATAGATATATGAATTGGAAAAAATGGCAGGAGTAAATACGTTGGCCATAGGGGACATAAAACGTCTCCTGGCAGGCATTTTTGGAGAGAGGGCTGATGACATATGGAGGAGAGCAGGATATTCAAGTTTGACTGCAAAAAACACAACGCATGATGGGGCACTGTTTAATAATTGTAGTGCAGATGTTTGGAGGGCACTCAGGGTACAGTATCCTCACACATCAGATATGGGTGCAATTATGACACGTAAGAAGAAGGAAGATTAACCCCCTATTGCTTATTTTCAGGATATTCAGGAGAAATGGCAACGTGAAACGCGCAAGCCATGGGAAAAGACAGTGGTATTATTTTACCACATTTTATGTCAGGGGTTGCCTGAGCCAGTACAGAGGCAGATGAAAAAACAAGCAAAGCCATGGGCTGAGATACAGCTGATGATAGTACACCATTGTTGGTTATTACAAGAGAAAAACCAAAAGAAAGATGAAAAATAGAGGAAGCCAAATTAGTTCAGAGGAAAGCGACAACATTTGCCATAGAAGGGGCAGTATTGAGAAGCGGAGAAGGATTGGGAATGCAGGAAGCAATGGGTGCATCGCTGGCCAATAATCTGTGCCCTATGGACCAAGGTCGATATGGGTTTACATCACAAGGCAGAGGTATGGGTTAAGGGGAATAGGAGGTGGATTTGAAAACAAGGTACACAGAATGAGAACCAGAATGCTTAGGGAGGATAAAACTAATGAGAGACTAATAGGAGAGTTCCTCCAGTATGTTGCAATTGTGGAATGACAGGACATATTACACATGTATGTGGGAATGAAGGAAATATACAGAATGGACAGTTCTATATAGGGGTGACAACTTTGCCCAGGATCACATATCTTATCAGACACAAGTGCTGCAAGTACAACAGGTACCACAGCAGGGACAAGGTCAAATGAATCTGCCACAAGGGCAGTCACAACAAGCCCCTATGCAGACACAGCAATATGCAAACACAGGACAAATATTGACACCCAGAATAGGAGGTGTCACTGTGGTAGGAGGAAGTCATTACACAGGGATGGGGATGACAATAGGACAGCTCACAGGGTGACTTGATTTGGTCAGTACTATATGTGACACCAGACCCCGAAGAGGAACCAAGGGTCGATGTGATGATAGGAGGCAAATCCTTTCTTTTCTTGGAAACACTGGAGCAACTCATGTGTATGCGAGAGGCACAATATCTAATGTCAGGTATTGCCATGAATGCTCAACGGTTCTCTGGAGCTACAAGTCGAGTTTGTTTAACTGATAAATTATCAGTCTACGTAGGAGAATGTGACATATCCTTTCCCTTTTTTATATTCACAACAGACACTGGTTAATATTTTGGGAAGTGATTTAATGACGAAATTTAATGTGACAATTTCATTTACTGATCAAGGAATAGTGTGCTCCACTCCAGGAATACACTATTTAAATGTGGGAGAGTTCATACTGGCATTTACAGGACAAGTGGCACTGCGAGGCGTTCTGGTAGAGACAGAGCTTTTTCTATATGGAGTGAGGATTTTACAGAAATGGCTACCTGGCCTGGTGGGACATTTTGTGAGAATACCTGATGAGATTCTGTTTAGACCACAAATACCTATGGATGAGGAAGCTGGACAGACTATTCCTATAGAGTGGAAGCAGCCATAGTACGAAGAGACATGACAATGCTCAAAGGAATAGACAATGATAGTAGACCATGAAGAACAGTCATAGCTCTTGAGGAAAGGTACAGATTGACTGACATAACTGGTGATGATATGTCCAGGGAAGACCAAAGTGATGATGAAGCAGTGTTCTTCATGAGCATTACATACTGGATAAGGATAGCGAATGGTGATAATGCAGCAAAGACAAACATCTTTTCAGGAGGATCTTGAAAAAGTGCCAGGTGCCTTATGGACCACAGGCCCTCATGGCGTAGATTTATTGATGGGGATATGAGAGGTTAAAATAAAGCTTAAACCAGGAGCAATTATACCACAAGCAAAACAGTACCCCATGTTTCAAGATGCTGATGAGGGTATATTTCAGACTATTTCAGCGCCGAGGAATCAGGGGATTCTGGTGCCATCAGAATCATTGTGTAATACCACAATGTATCTGATTAAGGAATCTAAAGGGGGTCGTGGAGATATATCCAGGATATGAGACTGCTTAACCAGATTGTAGATGCAGAGTTTCGTTTAGTTCCTAATCCAGTGACAATATTATGGACAGTTTTTAGATTTATGCAACTATGTTATCACCTGGATGTTTGATTATAGCACATATACAAGGCCATTTCAGCAAGCATTAAAGAAATTGCAAGTTGGTAAAAGAAAACTAGAATGGACTAAAGAAATGGAGAAAAGATTTGAAGAGATGAAAAAAGCAATCTGTACAGCCACTGTTTTAGGAATTCCCAATTATGCTGAGGAAATGTACTTGTTTTTGCAAACAAATGGGTCAGTCATGCCAGCAGTGCTTACACAGAGAACCGCATAGGGGTACAAACCTTTAGCATATTACAGTGGGATTCATGACCCAGTAATGAGAGGACACTTCCCTTGTGAACATTTTTGGCAGCCACCGTGTTTGCAGTTGAGAAGTCCAGAAGTGTTCTTACAGGCTGCTCTAAGACCCTTTACATGGAGCATACTCTATTTGCCAGTATAGAGAAACCCAAGGGCACATTGACATCCCAAAGAGCTTCAGCTTATGAGGTAATGATTTCTAACACAGTGATTAAAATCAGAAGAAGTGAAATAGTGAAGCCATTTATAGATGAGCCAGTAGAAGAAGGCGATCATGTGCATGACTGTGCTAATTATGTTAAATTGTATGATGCTATACCCTGTGTGCAAGAGAATGCTTTAGTGGAAGAGGAGATTCTCTTTATTGATGATTCTTCGAAAATAGATCAGACTAGGTGGGAAAGCCATGCGGGTGCCGCAGTGATAAGACACAGGTTAAATGGAGAATTTGAAGTAGTGGCGAGTGCAAGGCTACTGTCTCATTTTTCAGAGCAAGCAGCAGAATAAGTAGCGCTTATTGTCACACTTGAGATACATGAAGGGCAGGAAGTGACGGTGTACAGTGAATCTGCCTAAGTGACGTCAACCGTACACACAGGATTGTCACATTGGAAAAGGAGGGGCTATCTCCACGCTGATGGCTCTCCATTGCAGCATGCATCCTTATTGGATAGACTCATTAAGGCACTACAACTCCCAGTGGCCATGGTGGTCGTTAAAAGTGCAGCGCTTCCTAAGCAAACAGATTTTATCTCTTGCAGGAACAAAGCCACAGACAAGGAAGCCAAAAGGGTTGCATATTCCCCAGACATGTTGAGTTTTGACACTGAGAGTATTAAAGAAAATTGTGTTACAACAATGCTACTGCAAGAAGGGTTTAATAAATTGTTGATAACCCAATTAATCAAGATTCAAGGAAGTGCGCCGCAGGAAGAGAAAGAATTATGGAAACAAAGCGGGTATTCTTTATCCCCCATGGAAGCATTATAGCAACAGGACAGAACTGGAAAGCTAGGGATGCCAGTAACTTATTAAAGTTGTGCTTGAACAGCTTAATAACCATGTGCATGTAACTAGGGGAAGTCTTGCTGCCAGTATTGCAGAAGACTGGATCATTCCTAATTTGTTGGAACACATTGCACTATTAATGGTGAACTGCATTATGTGTCAAACGTTTACTGTTGGGCACACATGAGAACGATTAGAGGAGTAATACCTCGTCCAAATGATTAGTTTGAGCATTTACATGTTGACAATGTCGATATGCTGCAGACATGTAATGGATATAGGTATCTATCGGTGGTGGGGTGTCCCTTCTCTAGGTGGATCGAGGCAGGCAGTGTACACACTGTGATGCCACTTGCATAGCAAAGTTTTATGGGCACATGACGTTCCTGAGGTGGGGTGTGTGTGAGGTGCTAAGATCCAATAATGGGCGACATTTTGTCAATGAGCTATATGAGCAAATAGGGCTTCTATTAAACATAAAGCACACGTTTTCTTCTGCTTCTCACCCGCAAGCGAACAGGGTATGTGAGAAACTCAACGGCCTTCTCAACCAAAGGATTGCTAAGATCAGATTGACTTTGAAAAAGGGATGGCTGTATTGCCTACCCCTACCCTTATATGCCCTTCGGAATCAGCCAGGATCAGACCACTACATCACCCCGCACAAGCTAGTTACAGGCCGTCAAATGAGAATGCCCCTTACACCACGATCTAGGTACAGAAATGATGCCCAGAGTTTAGCTAAAGTTTTACGTGATGAGATGCATGATTATTTGACATGTATGACCTCTGGTATTTCTTTGATTTCAGATCAAGTCAAGCACCAGGGGGGTCGGTCTAAGAACACAGAAGAGGATAAATTGCCAACCAATCCAAGCAAACTATTACCATCACCTAAGTTATATGTTGGGGACCTAGTGTTAATTAAGAAAATTACCTGGAAGTGGCATGAGCCAAATTTTCATGGACCTTTTATTATCAAAGAAGTGTCCCCTTCTTCTGCCAATGTACAAGGAATAGAGCTTGGCTTCACCTGGGTGATGTGAAGATGTATAAAGACGAGACCTTCCCTCCCACCATTGCTGATCCAGAAGCAAGACAAGAAGAAGAATTTCAGTTTGTGCAGAACCAATCGATGACCAAGAAGAAGGACAATAAAACCAGAAGTCATTAATACGTACTTTATTTGGACTGAAATTCAATAAGACACCCCTTATAGATATTCTAGCATAGAGTGAAAAGACTTGTGGAGAATTTCAGGAATTTTGAAATGAACATTTAGAAATAAATATTGAAGCAGAAAATAATGCATCAGAGTTATGTCTAAATATCAGTTCTTGATCAGAAATTGGAAACAAGATCAGTATCCAAATTCATTTTGTGGAAAATATTTGTTTTAAGTGATCAAACATATGGCAACTTAACTGCCAATAGTGACGTCCATCGGCTTGAGATTGATGTTTTTGTGTTTATACGGCAGTCGTTCCCTGCTCTTGTTAGAAGAGACGTTAATATTCACACGTTCTTGCAGGATCCCAAAAATGGTCCAGTGATAAGAAGACTACTTATTGTTATAATTGAACAGATTTTACAGTTGCAAATATAAAGAAACTTTATGATTGTAGTAAAAATGAATAATGAAGAGAGTGGCATGGTGATAGAGAATAAACACATTTAACAAGTAGTAGGGTGGCGTGAGAGATGGATGCCCAGATTCTTATGTAGAATATACGTTTGCATGTTTGTTTTCATTGTCTTTCTGTTCCTGATCTTTCACAGTCCCTATCATCTTAGTGCTTCCACTGAAGAAGTCTCTATGTTTCTCCCTACTGTGAAAACGACTTTTTATCTACTCTATGATTTCTATGATTTCTAGACAGATTTTGGGATACCCATAAGAGGTTTAGAGGACGATAGTGAAGGGATAAATACTTATCTAGATAACACAGCTCAACTGAGGAATAAAATGTGGTACCAAAACATGAGAAAAGTGGGGAGAAAGCATCTAAGGAGGGTTGCTACATCTGCTCTCTCATCCACTATGCCATGAATACAGTATGAACATTCATTGCCAGCGAGGTTCCAGAGCACGAAGCAAAGTGCCTCATTCATCTTGCAACATGTACAACTCAAGGACAATTCCAAGGAAGCTGGGCGACCTTGCGATGGAGATCAAAATGGTTGTTTCCACACCAGGATGACTATATCA